>NW_028232751.1:15144132-16479382 GCF_057557595.1 Rhyacophila brunnea | reverse complement strand
ATTACGAACTATTTCATAATGTTTGGATGACAAAAATCAACAGATGTCAGTAGAATAATAATGAAGCAAGTTCGTAAAACAAATTTCGTCTCTGTTGCTTACCAAATAACGAAAATACAGCAGTAGAAACTTACTGTCACCTCTAGGCGACGCTCGCGGCTCACATATACGGCGATCACCGGCATCTCTACATGACGCGCGCGAGGAATAGGTTAAGTGATAAAAAGTCTCATTCATGTTTAATAAGCTTAGTTTCGTGGTCACGGAATGGAAAATTATTATGCCTAATTTAATAACAAAAATGATATAAATATTGTATTAATCAATATTTTGCTGTCACTAATCCAGCAATAGAACAAGGAATCTGCTAGCTATATAAAAATGGTTAATTTGAGTGAAAAAATAATATTACCCAAATTTAAAACATATACAAACTTTGGCGAAAATGCCCTTATATCTCTTCAAACCAAAAATGTAAGGATTAGAATAAAATAATGTTATGTGAATGAGAAATGAGTCTGTTGAAAAATGTGCAAAATTTGGTGGATGTAATAAAATGTTGGTCATTGTTCAGTCTATTTAGGCCAACCAAAATTAGGTATTACATAATAATACTTTCTACGGTTGGAGACATACAAACAAATTTTTACAAGCTTTTTACTTGTGAGTGAAATTAGAAAAATTCAATTTTTGCCCAACAACCGATGCCAATAATTGGCTCAAAGGCATTTGGCTTCACCTCCTGCCGCATGTGGCTCGTCTTTACAATGCTGTCACGTTGACATTCACCTTATAGTAAGTCGCCAATTATATGTACGAAACAAAAATTATAAATCAGTAAATACAATCAGCAACAAGTGACTAGTTCAAATACAATCTCTAATTATTTCCAGTGATATTTGAAGCTATAAATAATATGAGGAAAGACTGTTTAGTATGACCACAAGGTTCACAAAAGATTTTCATGGTTTGGTTATATGTTTAAACACTAGCAACTTAATGTGTGTTGTTATTCACAATAAGCATTGACACAATCGAATTAGTGGCTGAATCGTTGCATGTAATTACTATTTAAGGTCGACAATTGATCGCCTTTAGTTATCGATCTGTGAGTCTATTAAACCCAAAAATACCAACATTCCCAGGGTTCAGTAGATATTTGACACACTGCGTGTGGCCACTCTCGACAGCATAATGTAAAGCACTCCGGCAGTCTTTCCGACAAGTCAAATTACAGTCGGCTCCCCCCATCAGCAGATTGAAACGGATTTAACGGAGCCATGAAGTGCTGCCAATAGAAGTGGTGTTTGACCGTCTGTAACAAAATACCAATCATTTTACTTCAAAACAAAAATAAAATATAATCTATAACTTGTAAACTACATAGGTCTAGGTAGAAATCAAATCATTAATGGTTCAATTAATGCATCGTCGTCATACAAGAGAAAGTGACCAAGTGCATTTTTTACGAAATTGGTTTTATTGACTATTTGACATCTTACTAATATAATGGTTGTCTGGAAAAAATGACCAACTGAATTTCAGCCTGGAAACATACTATCTCGAATTTATCAAAATGGCTATCTGCATTAAGGGGGGACATGCTCGTCGAAGGTAAAAATTGAGTTTTTATTGTATTTTCAAACCATGATCCTGGACACTCCTTAAACGTTGTAGATAATCTATTTATATAATTTTGAAGCCTTATTATCCTTTATAGTTATTTTAACCATTTGATGACTGCATGAAGTATTTTTGTTACATAAAATAGTATTCTTTTAAACCTCTCGCTCTAATGTTTTAGAATATAGTCATATTTCAGTACATAACTGTGGAGTGGTGTTAAGATTTTTTACATTTATTAATTTTTAAACGCATTTATAAAACCATTATTATAATTTATTACGAGATAATTTTTGTAAAATATTCACGATAAAAAATTATTTTGATAATCTCTGTGCTCCCAAATTTGACAAGAATTAAGCATTTTATTATTCAAAAAATCGGCAAGATTAACACATTTGAAGATAATTCTAAAGATACTTATTATAAGCTATGTCTTTGACCATTCAAGTGTGATAAACATCTTATGAATAATAATTGCTTTATAATAATTATTGACCTAATAATAAGGTAGTGTTTTTTTGAAATACGCTATTTCTTTTGTCATTCCCCAGTGGTTAAGCTACAACATACGGCCGTAGCCATAAATTGACAAACTATAATTGAAGTAGGGAGTAAAATGATATTGACGCGCGTGTTTGAACATGTACCGTTTAAAAAAAAAATTAAAAAAAAATCGGTTAGGTACATGTTCAAATACGCGCGTTAACATAATTTTACTTCCTACTTTAATTATAGTTTGTCATTTTATGGCTACGGCCGTATGTTGTAGCTTAACCACTGGGGAATGACAAAAGAAATGGCGTATTTCAAAAAAACACTACCTTATTCTTAGGTCAATAATTATTATAAAGCAATCATTATTCATAAGATGTTTATCACACTTGAATGGTCAAAGACATAGTTTATAATAAATATCTTTAGAATCATCTTCAAATGTGTTAATCTTGCCGATTTTTTGAATAATAAAATGCCTAATTCTTGTCAAATTTGGGATCACAGAGATTAGCAATATAATTTTTTATCGTGAATATTTTACAAAAATTATCTCGTAATAAATTATGCTAATGGTTTATTAAATGCGTTTAAAAATTAATAAATGTAAAAAATCTTAACACCACTGCACAGTTATGTACCGAAATATGACTATATTCTAAAATATTAGAGCGAGAGGTTTAAAAGAATACTATTTTATGTAACAAAAATACTTTATGCAGTCATCAAATGTTTAAAATAACTATAAAGGATAATAAGGCTTCAAAATTCTATAAATAGATCATCTACAACGTTTAAGGAGTGTCCAGGATCATGGTTTGAAAATACAATAAAAACTCAATTTTGACCTTCGACGAGCATGTCCCCCCTTAAGGCATATTTTTTGCCAAGCAAAATTGACTATTAGACACATGGTCATTTCTTTTTGTAATCATTTACAATAAAAATAACCAAGTGACAGTTTTCCTTGTAGTAGTTATTCTGTAGTAGTGAAGTTAGTCATTTATTTCATGCGAAACGTTTGACGTATCAATTTTCTCTCATTGTAAAGTGATAGAATTCGATCATAAATTGATCTGTAGAAGTAAATTAATGGTGGAAATGTGTCAAAACCAATTCAGAGGAGAGTTGGAATCTATTTGTTTATCCGTTGTATAAACATAAACATTTTCAGAGCAGCTCAATCCCAACAAAATAAAAATAGTGATACCATATGCAGTGAATCAGTTAAGAACCAAATTTAATGCCGCCTATTTGACGCTTGCATTCTGACGGTGCTGTTTTAGCGAATCATGGCACCTTACGAAGGCTCAGAGCAACCGTATACTGAACTTAGAAAACAGATGTTTGCAACAGATACTGGGTGTACAGTGGTATGACTTTATGAGCAACGAGGAGATAAAGGATCGCACTAAGTAGCCTCTCATCACGCTGAGAGTGAAGAGGCAACGTTGGACCAGAATTTCAACCTGGCTTGCCCGTTCTTTAAGCCAACCGGATCTATAAAGTGTATACGATAGAGCTTCGGGATGCTGCTTTGACCTGGAACAATGCAAAAAGACTGGCGAGCGACAGGGATTCTTGGAGACGCCTGGTGTCCATATGCTCTAACTAAAGGGCTGATATGGTCGAAGAAGATCTTAAATTACTTGCTGCCAAAATAATGAAAAATCGGTATGAGCGTGTCAAACCAGGACACATTCTCCATAAAATATTCTTATAATGACGACGTTCAAACCCTGTCAGTGTTTGGGTGAGGTCGGCCACCACTTGTTCCCCCATTAAAATACTTATTCAAAGAAGAACTCAATATAACCAGGCTAAAAAAGAGAGATTTTGTAAAGCTGTGTGATACTGGAGCAATTCCTCGTGATTATCATGGATGATACAGATAACTTGCTGAAAATAACATGCCAGACAGGGCACCAGGACCAAACATGGATTCTCAATCTGAAGCAGAGTATTTTTTTACATTAATTTATTTTAATGTACTTATATTTTTGTGACTTTTGTACTTTTTCATGTAAAGCAACTGGGTATATTTTCCATAGAAAATTAAAAAAATGTATTCTATTTTCGCCATTCTATTCAGAATGCACTCAAAATAAAGTCAATTTAAAGAAAAATACCTATACTTCATTTTTGTTTTACCTGTATTCCAAGAATGAAAAGTGATTTTTAAAAGCTAGAACAAAAGTGATTTTTTCAAATATTATAATTTCATTTTAAAAGTAAATATATCTACACCCACAAAAATAATCAGAAATGGGAATGCAATATAAGGATTTTTTAGATTGATTACAAATGTTAAAATGGCTCTCCTGAACAATTTACTATTTTGCACTTGGTCACTTTCTCTTCTATGACGACGGCATGTTTTAAATCAATCATGATAATGTCTGTCATGTTTAAGTCTGTGACAGTGATACATAGGGAGACAGAAAAAAATTCTGGATGAACTACACATTTTATCTGATGATGAAATTCTGCCGCCGTCAGCAAATAAATGTGTATGCCTTTCTGCGATATGGATTAATTCAATTCATATTTTACAATTTTCAAAAAGTTATCTCCTGGCCGTTTGCATTACAATGGGTTTAGGACCAACGACGAGGTATGCTAGGTTGTCAGGTGGTGAGGGACCCTTGAGACTAAAGGCAATCCAATGGGCTAACTTCCAAGTGACCCCCGACAGAGAGCAATATCTAACATTCAATAACATGTAACATGTGTGTAACATTAATGATAATTAGTGTTTATGAATGTGTATGAAGTAATGGCAATGTAACTCGATTGTAAATTGATTGGAATTGGTCTAAATATCTTGCAAATACTGTGACAACGACCGTTTCAGATCTCGTGGTTGATTCATCAGATCATAATAATTAATAAAATAAACAATCGCAGCAAGCAAGAAACACTTTATACGTGGTGCACACACCAACTTGTTGACCTACACAAAACGAGGTATACACTACGATACACACCTACAGTCGGTACATGTATAAATACTCATGCCAGAATGTATGTAGATGGAATGCGAGACAGACTCGCTTCACACAATCAGACTTACAATCCAGCATTGGAGGAGTAGGGAGCGTATGATGTTTTGTGATTTTGAATCGCAGGCCAATTTTTGTTCCACAAGCAAAAGTTGTTTGTTTGTTTTAACAAATGCACGCAAATCATTAGCATTGTACTGCTGTTCTCTCACTAAATCGCGACCATAAAGGTCAAGTGCAGAACGTTGTGGGAAATTGAATGAGTTATTTGTTGTTGATGGTTAAGCATATGTCTTAGATTTCGATCAGAGCTTGATTGAAAATATTGTCCGAAACTCAAGTCAACTGTACTATATGCCTATAACCTCCGCGCAAGTGCAAGTAATAAATTGACAAAATGAACGGTATGGCAGCGCATAAAATATGAACAAACATACAAACATTTTTATATATAAGACCTACTGTAAGTTACTATGTCTATAACCTTCGCGCAAGTGCAAGCAATAAGTAGACAAAGTTTTATCGCAATCAGATAAACAGTATGGCAGCGCATAAAATATGAACAAACATGCAAACATTGATTTTTATACATAAGAAGATTGTAATAAAGCGTTTTCTGTTTGTGAATAAATAATAAATTAAACTGTTGAAATACATATGATTTATTGTAATACTTACTTAAATTTTTAGCACCTATTTTTGTTTTTTAGCACATAATTATGAAATTTTAATAACATATTTTCCAATTATATCTACATATTTTAGGTACCTATTATTAATTTTTTAGCACCTAAAAATCCTAAGCCTAGTCATGAGTATCAAAGTGGGACATAAGCCATCTACGAAAATTTACAGGAGAGGTAATTTTTCATTTCATAATAATCATGAAAAAACTGTGAATAATGTTCGGAGGCACAGAATCACATTAAATATGTTAAATCGAAGATATCAATTTTGTAAATTCAAATATAATCGTTCAAAAACACTCATGTTCGCTTTTGATAGAAACTTTGGTGTTTGTCCGTTAATGATACGAACAGGCCTGTAAGTGTCCACTTTTGTAAGTTTCATTTTTTTATTAATATTTTAGGGTAGTTTAAAAATCGTTTTTTATTGAAGAAATATGAAAACATGGAAACTTTAAAAAATAATAAGTAACAGAGTTCATTTCATGTAATTAAAAATATGTAATACTTTTCCTTGAAAACAATTAGAATACACCTTTATAAAAAAAAATTGACAGACATCCTCTATTTTAGAATGACATTAGCACACTGCCGTAAGGTCGGTAGCATAATATTGTAAGTAGATTCTAGCTCAGCGATCGGTCAACGTGCACATGTCCACTGCCTTCTGTCAAGTTTCCGTATACAACTTTAAACTCAAAAATCTTTATGAAAACTACCATTTTTCATACTTTAGGTAGATTTTTGGTGGTGGCGAGCATCACTTGCAATACAATAATCAATTAAAACATGATTTTAGTGGCGAATAGGAAGGTGGCGTTTGTCCAACTTTGATACCATGCTACTCATATTATTCAGATTATAGTATATTCTTTTTAACCATCTCACCTGTCACCATGTGATAATTTCTGTGAGAATAGATCATTCAGCCTCTTGCTGACGTTGCTGTGGGACTGAGACGTCTTCACAATACTGTTAATGATCGTGATGGCCTAATGAAACAACAATAATAAAAATGAATACAACTGAATATTTAAGTGAAATATTGCAATGTAAATAATATGTAATGCTTCATATATTTTTCCAGATCTTTACAGATTTCACATTTACTTAAAATTAATATTATAAATAGTTGAATATACACGGCATGGGCCTCCGCAGAGTGGACTTTATCCCGATAAGACTGGTTTGCAAATGTTCAACCTGTCGGGTCCTCGATCTGGATATAATGCACGTGAATTTTCCACACAGGATTCGAACCCGTGACCTATCGGAAGCGGATGCTCGGTCACTACAATATTCCCCAAAATTAATGTTCAGTACAAAATCACACTTTCTTATATAATATGTATACTTATAATAAAAATATATTTCTACCCTCAATTAGTAATACTTTAGTAAAGATAATAATATATTTGTATGAGGATGGAAGGTTAAATAAAATAAATGTGAAAGGATGAGAGGAAAATGAAAAAAAGACTACATAATAAAACTGATGAGATCAATAAATTTGTGACGAAGCTGTACTAGTTACTAGTATCTTCGCATTGATTACTTTTTGTAATTATCGTCCGTATCAAGAAATATACAATGTAAAAAAAGTACTTATAATTTGTGAGCAGTTGAATTTAAATAGGTCGTATGTAGTTAATCGCACTTTCCTTAACCAGAATTAAATGAAAATTGCTTGCACCGGGAAATAGGGAAATGTACACATGAGATTTGTGAGTCATTCATTGTTCCAATTAAAATTAGTAGTCGCACTCGCTTTTTGGTAAAAGAAATGTCCCTTTGACATGTCTCGCAAGTTTTACATAAATTCAATCAATTCGATTAACATCTTTGCAATAAAATAGGCAATATGTACATACGTATGTATTCTCAGAAATAATTAATTAGTAGAGCTCACCGATGAACTAATCAACACCCATCGCATGTACATGTAATCGAAAAACAAAGTAGATTGATAACAATAACAAGAATACATCAACAGTTGAAACTCACTAAATCAGTTAAGGTTGCTGAAGTTTTTCTTTTATATCGCAGTGCAAAACATACCTATTTATAATTTACAAATAAAAACGATGCTATCAATTCCTATCTCCATTTGGCTCACACCCTTTGGAAGCACAAAAGTTCCAGAACTCTCGTAAAACTGGATTCATCAAAACATTCCATCGGTACAGACGGTTGGTTTCGTTTTGAAATGTGTTTTCATATTAAATATTATATATTGTAATTTCATGAGGAACTCACGTGTATGAAGTCCTCGGATCTGGCTCGTTGGTGTATGTGAGTAAGAGATTGGTGGCTTTGATATCGTACATAGTATTAACAAAAAAAATCTTTGAATTAAATAACACCAGACTTTCGATCTGTTATCTCCGCGCGGAGGTAGATTTATTGTAGATTATAAAGACATCGATTTTTATTACGTTGATTCTTGGAGGGTTTTAGATTTCGCTCAGCACTAATCACTGACGGTTATATTTACTTTGGGTATATTACCGGATCGCACTGCACTGCACTTGGCATTTTATTACAAACTAGCGCGGTAGGGGTCACATAATTATATCGTTTGTTAAGAAGAGGATTTTATTTAAGCTTTGCGGTAGGTAAACGGAAGTTATCATTTTGGAGGATCGCTGCCCGAGACAGTCAACGTGACCTTACTTTACAGGGGTGTTTTTTCTACTGCATTCTTCTACAAAACGCATCAACACCATTGGTGAGGGATGATGTGGGCGAGGGGCGAAGGGCAAATTAACAAATTGTAAGCTACTCGGCGAACTAACGGGACTCATTAGGGATCTGGGGCGACCTTGTGAGCTAGCAGGTACGGTATGCGTTTGGTTTGAATGGGCACTGAGGAAGCCTGTTCGTTTCGCAAAGTATTTATTTTTTTGTTGTAAGGCAGCGCTGGTAAACTTTTGTCAGGAATATTGAGATAAGATTTTTGATATGAAATTATGGACGTTTTTGTATAGTTTTTTTTTTATTTGGTGATAATATCTACAATGATATGTAATATCCCAGCTGTTTCATCAATGGACATTGAGATATTTACAATCATTCAATGAATACAGATTTTTAAAAATTATTAATCAAAGCTTTAATGTACACTATGTAGACATCTATAACTAATATCCCCATGGGACCAAATTAGAATTGATGAAACGAGTAGAAGACGGCCATAAGTGCTAAACTATAGTTTTCAAAAGAATGTATTGAACCATTCTGATACATATTATACAGTGCATGTGTATGTTAACATTTTAATTTCAGGAGGTGGTACGATAACAGCTGAGACACTGCGATAGCACGGTCACCATCGCAGAGGACTGCCTCAATTTTACTCAGGATCATCTTCTATCTAGCTCATCAATAATGCACAAATAAAAGCAGAACTGAACACTTCATAGCTTCGCATTCATTATCAACATTTTACCTATACATGTGAGTCTATATTTTTCTCTCAGTAGTTTGCACATTGCATTGAAAGAAGTCTTTTATTTTACTGATGATCAAAATATATGAAAGGACCGAGAAGAATAAAAATAATGAAATGGTTAATTGGGACTCGTACAGTAAGTATGCAATAATCCATCACCATCCTTATTTACATTTTTTAATTCCTATCTTTCAAATATAACAATAAACCGGGTCCAACACCAGACAAGGCAAAATATTCCAAAACATAATACAGTAAAACCTCATTAATAATTCCATGAGACCGAAAATAAAAAAAAATCGAATTACGAAATATGAAATGTATGGGGGAAAATATTAAAATTTTGAAAAAAATTTTTTTTATTGATTTTCATTGATTTTGTTTACGATCATAGATGTGCCTACGAAATTTCCGATTCCGTGAGAGTTAATGGGTCATAAAATGTCAGGATTATTTATATTACCTTCTTAAAATAAGTAATTTATGATAAATCTGTCATAATTTTCAATGACTGGCTCATGAAATACTGTACTTTATTACGATTTATTGAATATTTTTGTATGCCAGGACTCATTTCAGAAATCATTTTGAATTACGAAATTCGAATTAAAGGTATGGTTTTATATGAAAATAATGTTCAAGGGACATTTTTTTGCGAAAATTTCGAATTACGGTGAATTTTGAATTATCCATGTTCTTATTAATGAGGTTTTACTGTATTATAATACTTATCACAGTAGTGACTTTTTATAACAGCTTCATAAAATGAGAACAATATTAGGATAACTTCTTATTAAACTATCTGTATCAAAATAAAACTAAATTTTATATCAATAATAATAGGACAAATAAAAAGCTACAACTGGACGCCGCACTGTCATAGACACGTATACAGAACGTAGACAAGGTATTTTAATCAGTTTCTATCTACTACTTAGTAGTTATAATTCGATGCGGATTGAGAATTACCCTGCCTCAGGCTTTATATAAAATAAAAAACTCTTTTTTCGTTGGAACTTATATCCACGATTAAATCATTATTTACGTCTGCATATTTACATTCTCACCAACTATTAAATCATAATATAATCATTTAAATATAAATAATTTTAAATATTATTACCTATAAGTACGTCTATTTATTTTCGAATTCTGTGGCGTCCAGTTGTCCCGGTGCCAAATCTTCCTAGACCCAATAAAAGAATATAGTAACATTACCCTACAGATAAAATATATTTAAAGAATAAACCTATCGGTTAAAAAGTTTTTTGCAATCATACTTTCCATTAATCAGAATAATAGTTAATTACTCTACTCTTGACATCTTCTAACATCATTAGAAATTTTAAATACAAAATAGAAATTTAAAATCGATTTGAATAAGTACAAAAAAAAAAATACATTTCTACCACAGCTAGAAAGGAGGAAGTTAGTTACTTCAGGGCATAATAGTAACGCAATAATTGCAATCTCTTGATTTGAAACACCACACAGTAGATAACTTATATGTATGCCTTATACTGTACAATGTACAGTAAGTAGTAATTCCCAACCAGGATTCCGCAAACTCCACAAGAATTTGCAAAAGCTTGAGTAAGTGCAACTTACCTCATTATTGTAATATTGAGTAAAAAAATAACATAATTAATAATAAAGCATTTTGAATGTTATTACAGTAGTACTTAATTGCTGAAAAATTCTTTAAAAAAAACACACACCATGTTTGCTGGTAACCAGTAAGCCAGGCGTAATGTGACAATGTTTGTCATTTCGTTTTTACCTTCATATAACCTATGTGTAAATCAGGTAGGGGTATATGAACTTAGGTGATAATCTCTTCATCCTGCGATTTCCTACAGTTTTAGCAGAGTGGATGTCTCGGGCGGTGTAGAGATCTTCCCTATCCATGTCTCCGTCTTTGTCTAAAGTGGGCGTGGCGTGGCGACTTCTTCATTTTCTTTTTTATCTTCATTTACCACCTAAAATTACCAAATCAAGTTAAAGCATAATAAAATACATTTCAAATCATCGTACATATTACAGGAAACATATTGCTGAAGATATGCTACATCTAAAATTTCATACAAAGATATAATATCATCGTTCTATCTATCTTGTAAATGGTATAAATCTCATAAATCCAAAACAACTTTTTTCTCAGGAAACCAGTAAAAACTGTTTAATTTTCATTTTTTAGAAATATACAAATATTAGACAAATAATTTTAAAAATTTAAAACAAACTTTACAAAATGATGATTCTGTGTAGGAGGTTTGAAATTTTTTTCCTTTATATGGAGATGAAGAGTTTTTTGTGGATTGATATTTTAAACGATTAAGAGGGAACGTGCGCTGCGTAGGTCAAAATGGAGCTTTTATGCTATTTTCAAAGCATGATCCTGGACATTCCTTAAACGTTGTAGATAATCTCTATATATATAAAAATCTCGTGTCACAATGTTTGTGGTCGCACTTCTCCGAAATGGCTGGATCGATTTTTATGATTTTTTTAATGTATATTTGTTAGGTATGAGAATAGGTCAACAAGTATATTTCATACCGCTAGGTGATTAGGGTATCTCTATCCAGAAAAATTTTTCTTTTATTTTTTTGACAATTTTTTTTTGTATTTTTTTTATTATTTGGCATCAAAAAATACGTATAACCCCAAATTTTTACCTCCTACCCCCACCTTCCCATTTTTGAATTACGATTTTATTATTTTTGTATGAACAAATTTAACCGTCGTTCGTATTTCAAACAGAACGAAATTATTTATGTTGTTGAATGACAGATGGCGCTACGTCCGAGAAGAATTCAAGAGAATCGTCACTCATTTTCACATTTTGACAATTCATTCGGCATATCACAACGCAGTGCGTGCAAAATTTTGTACGATTTATTTTAATTTATCTATTTTTGTGTGCGTTTATTACAGTGCACAATGCCAGCGAGACGCAAGGGGGGCCATTTGGGCCGTCGAACGAATAGAGCAACAAACATGCGAAATAGTAGAGCAGAAAGAACAGACGAACAAATCCAACAAGATAACAAAAACGTGCGTGTGAGCATGTCGGAATTGCGTGCATCTCAATCACAAGAGGCACGAGCTGAACGAAATCAACAACGACAATTGGAACGGAACGTAGTTAACACACGCAGAGCAAATGACCGACAACGCCAACAAGTACATCGAGCATTTACATCCGCTTCGTTCCTTCACCTCGCATTCGAGTACGAGCCTGATATTGACTATTCCGCTCATCCGAAAGTGCTGATTGGTGCTATGGACAAAGAATATCCCCATTGTCATGCGCTCAAATTCAAACATGAGTCAGCCGGGATGTGTTGCGCATCAGGAAAAGTGCAACTACCAGAAATTGAGATACCACCAGAACCATTGAACGGCTTGCTCATCGGCACAGTTCCAGATTCAAACCTGTTCCTGAAGTCCATTCGCACATTCAATTCATGCTTCCAAATGACTTCGTTCGGAGCAACAGAAATAGTTCACAATACTGCGGCAAATGGTCAACAATTCCATTCTACGTTCAAAATCAAAGGCCAAGTATACCACAAAGTAGGCTCATTGGTGCCAATGCCAAACGAACCACATAAATTTTTACAAATCTTCTTCATGGGCGGTGAGGACATCAATCGAGTGGATGCAGGTTGCGGCTATAATAACCTTAATTCGCCTAATGCCAGGCGCATCGTCGGCGAACTGGACGCCCTATTGGATGAGCACAATGAATTATTGAAATTCTTCAAAGCACACATGCACGAATTGCCAAGTGGCAATCACACTATTGTCATAAATCCTGATAAACACCAGCTGGAGAGCACGTGCGTCGATTCAATGCGCCTGTTGTTGACGATATTGCTGGAATCATGGTTGGCGACCGCACATTGACGCGAGAAATCGTGATTCGAAGAAGAAACAATAATCTGGAGTTCATCGCTGACACACAGCGTTCATACGACGCTCTCCAATATCCGCTAATTTTCTGGAAGGGACAAGACGGATAATGCATAAACATTAAGCAACGAGATCCTGTCACAGGTAATTCATTCATTATGAACATCATTACTCATTTTCAATTGAGAAAATGAATGGTTGGTGTTTTTTTGTTTTTATCGGCGGTCATCGTCTACAGCGCTCCATTCCCCTTTCTGTCATAGATCCCATCCCCACACACTTACGATACATTCGTTATTTTTTATTTAACAGCCAAAATATTCACTAGATATAATTTATATGGCAGAACAATGTTTAACGGGTCAGCTAGTCTATTTATATAATTTTAAAGCCTTATTATCCTTTATATTTATTTTAAACATTTGATGACTGCATAAAGTATTTTTATTACATAAAATAGTATTCTTTTAAACCTCTCGCTCTAATGTTTTAGAATATAGTCATATTTCGGTACATCCATGTGCAGTGGTGTTAATATTTTTTCGATTTAATAATTTTTAAACGAATTTACAAAACCATTAATAAAATTAATGTTAACATTATATAGTGACATATTTACGATAACAAATTATATTTAATAATCTTTGTGATCCCAAATTTGACAAAAATTAGGCATTTTAATATTAAAAAATGGGCACGATAATTCTGGATTCTGGGAAGATAATTCTAAAGATACTAATTATAAGCTATGTCTTTGACCATTCAAATGTGATAACCATCCTACGAATAATGATTGCTTTATAATAATTATTGACCTAAGAATAAGGTAGTATTTTTTTGAAATACGCCATTTCTATTGGCATTTCCCAGTGGCTAAGCTACAACATACGGCCGTAGCCATAAATTTACAAATGATAAATGAAGTAGGGAATAAGACCGTGTTAACGCGCGTATTTGAACATGTATCTAACCGAAAAAAAAATATTTTTTAAAAAACGATACATGTTTAAACACGCGCGTTACTATGATCTTACTCCCTACTTCATTTATCGTTTGTCAATTTATGGCTACGGCCGTATGTTGTAGTTTAACCACTGGGAAATTGCAAATAGAAATGGCGTATTTCAAAAAAATACTACTTATTCTTATGTCAATAATTATTATAAAGCAATTATTATTCGTAGGATGTTTATCACATTTGAATGGTCAAAGACATAGCTTATAATCAGTATCTTTAGAATTATCTTCAAATGTGTTAATCGTGCCAATTTTTTGAATAATAAAATGCCTAATTCTTGTCAAATTTCAGATCACAAAGATTATAAAATATAATTTTTTATCGTAAATATGCCACTATATAATGTTAACATTAATTTTACTAATAGTTTTGTAAATGCGTTTAAAAATTAATAAATCTAAAAAATCTTAACACCACTGCATATGGATGTACTGAAATATGACTATATTCTAAAACATTAGAATGAGAGGTTTAAAAGAATACTATTTTATGCAATAAAAATAATTTATGCAGTCATCAAATGTTTAAAATAAATATAAAGGATAATAAGGCTTCAAAATTATATAAATAGATTATCTAAAATGTTTAAGGAATGTTCAAGGATATGCTCTGAATATACCATAAAGCTCCATTTTGACCTACGCTGAGCATGTAGGCCGTTAAGACGTGTTACACAGAGGTAGATATTCGATAATACAAGTGTATTAGTGTAGTCAAAAGAAATCTTATTTTTAACCAGAGTTTTACAAGATAGAAAAATGTAATACATATTGTGCTGACTCAAGATTGGCATAAACACAAATTTCATATGGAGTATTTTATAGCAAAGCAGTGGTGAAAACTCCTTATTAGCCATTAGTGTAAATTAGTCAGTTTGCACAATATGTATATTTTAAATCAACACGATACCTAGCAACATCTATACTATGGATTTCCAGCCCATGGGTATCGCAGTGTTTTCTATAAAGTCGCCGAATACAAAAAAATATTCAATATAATGCAAAATTTAATATCAAACATTACTTTAAATTAAAGTTAAAAATATGCCCATCAAACCAGTAAAAACAAACATACAGAAGAAAATGTGTAAATTTACAGATAATAAAAAAACATTCGATCACGTATAAGATTAGTGGTGACGTGATACGCGTGAAATGACTTCAATACGGTTCTGATGCGTATATTAAGTAAAATGACATTACACACTTTTGCATGCGACTCGAGCTTACTTGAACTTGCGTGATATGTTATTAACAATCTGTTTCTGGGTAGCGCGAAAGAGAATGTGATAATTGTGTATTCACGAGTAAGGTTTTATTTTATAATTACTTATTTAAATGGGGATTTTGACGCTCACGATGGTTAAACCGTTGCTGCGTCAGTTTATATGTCGCGGGTCTCGGGTCCGAATTATTTAGACAATAGTAAAAACATGCTGCCAAAAATCCCCTACTAGCTTCAAAACTTGGACTTCATTTTCATCTACTTAAGATGCAATACCTATGTGCCTGTTCTACTTATGTGACATTTTTTTATACATACCGTTTCAACAGCAGGTTTTTTTACATTTCTAAGTCCAGTCTTGCTGCAATCTGCCTGGAGTCCTGTAAAAATTATTAAACAATCAGCTATAAATAAATAACTAAGTATGTAAATTAATAATACAATCAACAAATTCCGTAGATAGGAGTACATATTATATTACAATACAACCCAGTTAATTCGAACGTATCAAATTCAAAATTCAGTGTATTTAGAAATTATTGTCAATTTAAGCCACCATGAATATTATTGTTGGTACAAAAAGTTATAATAAATTGAAAAATCAATTATTTCTCAATTTCATATGAATTTTAGTCCCCTAACTTTAACTCATAAATTATAAATGAATATTGTAATATTGAGAACGTAATAAATATTAAGGCTGCGGCTGCAATCAACAGTTGCAAATTTGTTGATGGAAAAACTCTACTATTATTTGTAGGTATATATTAGAATTGGCAACTGGATGTCTGATTAATTACATATTGGCAGGGAAAGCGTTAAATAGCAATAAAGTTTAAGGGGGGACATGCTCAGCGTAGGTCAAAATGGAGATTTTGTTCTATTTTCAAAGCATGGTCCTGGACATACCTTAAACGTTGTAGATAATCTATTTATATAATTTTGAAGCCTTATTATCTGTTAAATTTATTTTAAACATTTCATGACTGCATAAAGTATTTTTATTACATAAAATAGTTTTCTTTTAAACCTCTCGCTCTAATGTTTTAGAATATAGTCATATTTCAGTACATAAATGTGCAGTGGTGTTAAGATTTTTACATTTATTAATTTTTAAACGCATTTATAAAACCATCAGTATAATTTATATCGACATTATTATAGTGAAATATTTACGATAAAAAATTATATTGATAATCTCTGTGATCCCAAATTTCACAAGAATTAGGCATTTTATTATTCAAAAAATGGGCAATATTAACACATTTGAAGATAATTCTAAAGATACTAATTATAAGCCATGTCTTTGACCATTCAAGTGTGATAAACATCCTACGAATAATGATTGCTTTATAATAATTATTGACCTAAGAATAAGGTAGTGTTTTTTTGAAATACGCCATTTCTTTTGGTATTCCCCAGTGGTTAAGCTAAAACATACGGCCGTAGCCATAAATTGACAAACTATAATTGAAGTAGGGAGTAAAATGATGTTAACGCGCGTGTTTGAACATGTACTTAACCGATTTTTTTTTTTAAACAGTAGAGCGAGAGGTTTAAAAGAATACTATTTTATGTAATAAAAATACTTTATGCAGTCATCAAATATTTAAAATAAATATAACAGATAATAAGGCTTCAAAATTATATAAATAGATTATCTACAACGTTTAAGGTATGTCCAGGATCATGCTTTGAAAATAGAAAAAAAGCTCCATTTTGACCCACGCTGAGCACGTCCGCCCTTAAGTGTTAAAACTAAACCATACCATTCGGTTCCATATTTTTCAACATGTCACTGGAGGACGTGAGAGAGGACAACAACCTCGGAGCGGCTTGCCTCATTCTCGGCGCCACCTGAACACATTTGACAAATTAATGAAAGATCCAGAGTATCAGAAAATGAGGCAACAATCGAACAATCTGCACGTGTGGTTGTACTAAGTTTATTACTTTCTACTTCTATTGGCAGCCCCTCCCACAACAAAATGACAGCTCGCTCTCTGGTAGTCTGTTGCTTTACATTTAGTGGACTTAAGTGTTTGACGTGACTATTCATGTCATGGTCAATGAATTGCTTTTGTATGCCTCCATAAAATTGATGAAATATCTTTCCACGGGTATGTATACTAAATTTTATATTCAAATGTCTGCTTTGAAATGGCATTGTAGCTAAATTAATATGTAGACCAGGGTTTTTTTAATTTCAATTTCATATGTACATTTAGGCCTTTGCTACGGCCAAATTTTCCAAAGTGGAAAATGTGATTTACTCCAATTCATGATACAAGGAAAGGTAGAGGGGCAGCAGAGGAGTAGGCACAAGGAAATTCTCTTGGATATGCAAGCTCAGTCAATGGCTGGATGTCCAAGGCGTAAGTGATGTGATAGGCTTTAGTGAAAACAATGTTTAGCTTAGGTTAGGTTAATTAGCTTAGGTTATTGGTACCATAATTTACATAGGTCAAGCTAGCACATTGTCATCAGACATGTAAAATTACATTTTTCGTGTATTGAAAGTAGAAAGCGGGACACGTGAAAATACGTGTTTTTATACTGTTGGTTGTTTGCGGCATACATAAAAATACGGCATAGCATATCGGTGTGAAATACCAAACAGCAATGATTGAAAAAAAAAGATGGGATTTGAGATATATTTTTTCTAATAAAGAATCTCTATTCTGTTTTGAATAAAAAAATGTTTATAATTGTTTACCTACATAATTGTAGTTATAAGCATATATGTAGCATTATAAATTTGTAAGATAGGAGTACTTATATTATATAATAAAGAACGAAAGGATGATAACAAATATTTTGTGTTGATTGATTCATTAGTTTTATTTTTATATTATAATATAATGTTTTGAATATTTGCATAAATTCAGACTGAGAACATTCAGAATCCATTAAATAAATAACTAGATATTATGCAGATATAGGTATTTATATTTAGTTCAAAAATATAATAAAATTACGAAGTATTTTTTTAACTTTTTAGAATAAAGTTAGTGAGTACCTACCATATTTTTATGCAAATCATTAAAGAATGCCCGCCACAAGCGAAGGTCTATTATTTGAAGTGCCTGACTACAAAGTGCTAGGATAGAGAGATGTACTAAAATTCAGTTGCCAAACTGCCATAGAAGACAGCACGTCAAAGACACATCAATGCTTCATAATATGAATATTATGTTTCCAATATTTAAAATTAGTGACTTGAATAATTGATAGTGACTTTTTACATTGCGACTTCTGGGAGATTCGGTGGAAAACCCTATTGTACGGGGATAAATGACTCGGTTATCTTGAAATTAGAGTTGTATCTTGCGGAGAATGTTCACTGGGGAAAGATGAAGCACAAGCAATATGAGGTCAGAGTAGTTATAGAAGAGAGTAGTGTGCAAGATGTGGAATCAAGAGTCATCGCAAGCAACTGAATTTGCTAACCGCCCACCGGTTCCACAGTAATGGTGATTTATAAAGTAGGGAAGTAACTTTCCTTCATACAATTTATAAAGCAGAGTAACAGCAAGTTAAAGCATATAATAATAATTACTTACCAAATACTTTGTCAGACTTTCACTAAGTTTTTAAATCTTTATAAAACACTTACTGTAGTTAAATAAATCTTTTTATTTATACTTTGCATACATAGAAGCATGAAGTCTGATGAAATTACATTCAATTAATTAAATTATTAATGAGATCCCTGAAGCTGATGCTGCAAAACTAAATACTGAATACCTGGCTCAATTTTTGTGATGAACAAACGAAGGTCACCTCTTTCGGAAACATTCAGGCAGTTCGCCTCACACAAGATCACGCAACTCTACAAAGAATGCATGAGTAGTGGCATATTCCCCGACTGCTGGAAGAAGGGCCACCTCACGGTGATCCCCAAGCCGGCAGTCGCCCTCCTTGTGACCCGAAAGCGTATAGACCGATTACGCTATTTCCCGTCTTCGGGAAGATATTGGAAAGATTGATAAACAGCAGGATTGAGTCCCACCTGTCGGAAAACTGTCCAATCTCGCAAAGACAATTTGGGTTTGGGGCCCGGAAAGTCCACCGAGGATGCGATTCGCTTTGTGATCGGTTCTGTGCAGAGCTCTGGCAAGGACCTCGTTGCTGGGATTTTTCTCGACATCGCGGGCGCGTTTGATACTGTGTGGTGGCCCTTGGTTCTGGCAAAGCTTCGGCTGAGACAGATCCCCGGGGACCTCTTTGCCTTGGTTCAAAGCTACTTCAGCAATAGGGAGATAACCTACGACTCCGGCCCCAGGAGGATCACCATGGGGTGTTCTCAGGGCTCCGTCCTGGGTCCCCTTTTGTGGAACATACTGTTTGACGACTTTCTGTCCCTGCCACTGCCTCCGGGCTGCACGCTTGTTGCGTACGCCGACTTGCTCCTGCTTGTTGGGGCGACGAGCCGACCGGCCCTTGAGCGTGCAGCCACGGACGCCTTGGGCAGAATTCCTTAATTGGGGGTTGCTGAACAAGCTGACCTTTGCCCCGTGCAAGACAGAAACTGTCCTCCTCAGGGGTAGTTCTCGGGTCAACATAACTCGACGGCCACCCACGGTTCCTTTTGGTCAGACCTCAGTGCATTTCTTCGAAAGGGTATGTATCTGGGAGTAATTCTTGATGACAAGCTGTCTTTCGTTCACCACGCCAAGACGGCTGTCTCTAAGGCCAATTTGGCCTATCAGAGAATGGCCCGAATGGCGGGCAGCAATTGGGGACTTAAACCTAGAGCCCTTAAGGTTGTATACGGCGCAATTTTCATGGGAATTGCCGGTTTCGCCTCCAGCATTTGGCATTCCCGAGTAAACTCCTTCACTCACGTGAAACGTGCACTACTAAGCGGGCAGTGACTTGCGCTGATCTCGCTTACCAAAGCCTACCGCACAACTTCTACTGACGCGCTTGCCGTACTCGTGGGGGGGCTACCCCTCGATCTGCACGTCTAAGTCAGAGGATCGATCACCCTTCTCTTGAGGGGGATCAGCACAACACTCGCCGGTGTCCATCTGACACCACCGCAGAGATCCGAGGACGTTCGTTATAGAAAGACTGTAAGTGACATTGTGTACAAGACCGCATTTGCGGCATGGCAGGCGAGGTGGACTGCCTCCCCCAAGGGGCGGCACACTTACCGTTTTTTTCCAGACGTATTCTGCAGGCACCAAACTAGAAGACTCCAACCTTTGCACTGGATTAGCCAGTTCCTCACCGGCCATGGCAACTTCACCGCCAGACTCCACGAGTTTGGCTTGATAGTAGATGGGCCGGGTTGTACCTGCGGGCATGACACATCCTCTGGGATTGCCCGCTTATCGAACGAGCGGAGCTGTTTGCCAGGGTCCGTCCTCACATGGGCCCAATTGGTCATGGAGATCTGATAGCAACTGAGGCCAAATTTGCGGCATTCGAGAAATTTGCAGTGTCGTATGGGGAGCGGGATAGTCCCGACTCCTCTGTAGACTCATAGACTCATCCATTTCAATTCGTACACTCAGTATACGGGTACACAGGGCGCTTAACGTCAGCGGACAGCAGTCAATCCAAAAGACAAAAAAATTCTTTCTTAACTTTCTTCTTTAAGCACTACGGTGCATGGTTGCAGCAACAGTCCCGTGCGGCTCCGTCTAGGGATGGAATGAGCACTTAAATTTCCAAACGAATTTAAAAACTCGATTGGATAATTTACAACTTCGTCCGCATTCATGATGCTGTCAATTGATTTGTAGGCAACAGAATGGCCTGCAATTTGTTCTTGAATTGCGTGGTTGATTGCATTGACGTCAGTGTTTTTTGCTGCCAAAATAGCATGTCCGCAACGCCCTTCACCAATGTCCAATAGCTGTTTTGAAAATGTGGCTGACCACGCATCGCGTTGCAAATGTACGCGCATTTTCATCTTGAGTGAGTTTTCGTATAGGTGGTGGATGCAATGACGGCAATTTAACTTTGCCATTCGCGCAGCACATTCCTGGTGTTTCGTTGTTGAACTTAAGTGAACCGCAACGCCCACACCTTATCCATTTTGCCGATATTTACACTGGGATGCGAACTGTAATCGTAGCTAACATCATATTGAAATGCAGCAAGATTCAAATCAACATGTACTGTTCGTCGAGATCAAATAGCTCGTGAACGTTCTCTTTCAATTCTCGTTGCATGTTGGTCGTCTAATTCTGATGTACGCAATTGGGTAGCACGTAAACGTACTCTTTCGATTCTTGCGGCATGTCGTTATTCTGAAGTTGATGCACGTGAATAAGCGATTCGTAAACGATCTGCTTCATAGCTCGCTTGTCGTTCCTCGTTTGTTTGAGAAACTCGAATTCGCTTATTTCTACGTGCTGCGCTGGTAGATCTACTAAGTGATGAACTATTGGAAGCATATTTTTTAACGAAGCAATTAAAAAAAATAGCGCTTGACTCACATTGATCGGCATCGATGATAATAATGTACGATAAACTGCGAATGACATGTGCCATTTGACGTTTGCTGTTTGTCTTTTGCTGATTGTCTATGGTACGACACACGCGCTACTAATTATACTATGCCTATAACCTTCGCGCAAGTGCAAGCAATAAGTTGACAAAATAAACGGTATGGCAGTGCATAAAATATGAACAAACATACAAACATTGATTATATATGTTACGCCGAATGTGCGAAATTGACTATTACATGAAATGGGCTAAATTTTGCCTAAATCATGAAAAATGCAAGCCCGTTGCCTTATTTACGAATTAGACAAAATATCTGGTGAGTGCGTGAATTCGCCAGTAATTTTTCTGCCTTGTTCATGCATTGGACAAATTAGATAGTAGGGCTACGGTGGTATTTTTTGCAACTAAACTAAATGTGTGAAATGCTCGTGGATTGATCAAAATGTACATATATTATCTATGGTCAAAATAGATTGTCGCGCTACGGTGGTGTTTTTTGCAACTAATCAAACTATCCTTATCTAACCACTTAAGTTGAGTGGATGAAGACTTTCGCGTTTATTTAAAACTTATGTCGCCCACCAACCTTTATTATTAAAAATTAGCGCATAACAAGTCAAATTTGGAGGGACACTTTACAACTAAACTAGCACTAAATATCCTGTCAGTGATGAAGGAAGAAAACAGTTGAGGAACTTTAGAAGAGTCAAGAACAATCAAGTTCTGTATTAAATCACTGAATACAATCTTCCAACAATGTTAATATTGCATGTTTTGTGGTTAGTAAAGAGACTTCTTAGAGAAGAAATCAAAGAAATCAAGAGTAAACTAAGAAGTCGTCTTATTGATGAGCACGTGGAATCATCAATAAGACTTAAAATTAAAAACATCAACAAACAAACCTGACTTACCCAAACTTCCCACGGAGATGCATTCACATTGAGTGTTTGCCAGTCATTGCCATGATCTAATTTTATGGATACTGACACGTTCCTACATTAGCCTATTGCTAGTGCCTACACTGTAACTTCAAAAAAAAGGCTGAAACATGTTACCTAATCTCAAAAATCGTCAGCTTAACAAAACATGCAAACAAGCTCCATGATAATCCATCAATATATTCTAGTTAATAAATAATTGTTTAGTAGATAAGGTTTTAATGTTGTATTACCCTAATTGTTGTAGTAAATGTCTAAAGTTGTAAATTAAATTGTATGAACAATAATAAATTCGAGGGTATACTGACAGAAAGCATTAACTCATTAAAACAAGTTCTGAGATAATCGCAAAAAGGACTTTAATTTTTTTTTTTAAAGTGTTCTCCCACGTAGATTTTTTTTATGATTTAAAACATTTTTTCTACATTATAAAGACTAACCTTTATGGCAAACACAATATACGACATGTTACAAGTCCTGTATTTTGTATATGCAGAACGCATTAGGTCATTATCATGCTTTCTATCAGAATAAAAAAAATAACAATATGATTTAATAATGTTTCTATTTTCGTACCATTATATCCTAAGCCTTTGTGCGTTTTACCAGGACATAGAGCGTAAAATTGTATACATTTTCGCATTTAAAACAGAAAAACAGCAAAAACTGAGTTAATGCATTCTGTTAGTATACCCTCAATATGTAAACAGTGTGAAAGATGTAGTGTGTGAGTTGTACCGGACGAATGAGATGTTAAATAATAGTATAATTAATATTAAGATTATGCAAATGTATAAAATGTATGGAAAAATGATCAATTTGAGAGAAAGCAATTTGAACTCCGCGCGTTTTAAATAATTCAAACCCGCCGCATAGTAACCGGAAGTGCTGCGTATTGGCATTGGGAACCCCATGGCAGATCCGTTAGATTCTTCGTTGATTACTGGCCAGAGAACCCCATGGAAGAGTCAGTTGGCATTCCTGTCTCAAACAAGAAACACGTATAAAAAAGTTTCTTTTTCTGTATTACCTGAACAAACTAACGTCATGTGAATAAATAATACAGTATCAAATAAACTCTCGCGTGTTATAAGAGCTTTTGTAAACAATTAGAATATCCACAGAATTAAAACATGTTTAACAAAGTACTAGTAAATAACTTATAATTAAGATTGTTGTTTTTATTTAATAAAACGCAATTTTTTTATAGTACTTATTCATTCCACTTTAAAGTTATTAAAGTGGAATAAGTACTATAAAAAAATTGCGTTTTATTAAATAAAAACAACAATACAATGCAGTTCCACCATGAATTGACAGTTAACAAAAAAAAAAAAAGAAATTATAATTAAGAAATCAAACTTCGAATGTAAACCTTGTATAAACAACAACTGTGAAGAAAATATAAATACCATACCTGCTAAATAGTGCATTTTATTATAGATATATATATCATTTACAGACCATTTGAACTTAAACAAATAAAATTTAAACTACAAATAAAATCTTTGACACCTCGGGTTGCCACGACTGAGCTAAGCCATAAAGACCCTGAGGATATGTCAATACCGTACTTACAATTTAATTTTTATCAATAAATAGGATCATTTTTAAGTATAATACATATCAAGTTTTATTCAGTGTACCCAGTGGTCGGCAAACCGCGGCTCGCGAGCCACATGCGGCTCTTTGGCCCCTTGAGTGCGGCTCTGCCACAGATGCTCTCTCCCATATTTGACATGGCTACAAAGAAGAAGCAAAGAAAATGGAAGAGGATAACCGTAAATGTAATGTTGAATAGACCGAGACTTCGCGTTTGTTCAAAACTTAAATGGCTTACCGACCTGTATTTATGTATCGGGAAAAATTGGCGCATTCAAATTTAGAGAGATACTACAACTAAAAACTCATAATTTTGCACTAAATATTTTGTCGATGATGCAAGGAAGAAAGCAGCTGAGGAGAAGAGTCAAGAAAAATCAAGTTCTGTATTTAATTAGGTACTGAATAAAATCTTTCAACAATGTTAATATTGCAAGTTTTGTGGTTACTAAAAAGATTTCCAAGAGAGGAAATCAAGAGTCAATTGAGAAATCGATTTATCGATGAGAACCTGGAATCGTGCTTAAAATTAAATTAACAAGATATGAACCTGACTTACCCAAACTTTACAAGGAGATGCAAGGCCATTATTCACATTGAGTTTGTCAGTCATTGTCATGATTCAATTTTATGGATACCTAACTTACAATTTAATTTTTATTAATAAAATAAGATCATTATTACGTATGATTTTTATTCAGTGTACCTACCTATAATTTAATTAGGACTTAAAACTATAACTAAAGTTTATTAAGTAAATTAGCAGTGTAGCTACTTACTACCTACGTATATAATAATTTAAGTTTAAGAAATTTGGCTCTCAAAAGAAATCTCAATCGTTGTACTGTTGATATTTGGCTCTATTGACTAATGAGTTTGCCGACCACTGAGTGTACCTATAGTTTAAATAAGACCTAAATCTTTAACTAAAGTTTATTAAGTTAATGAACTGTGTAGGTACCTACATAGGTATATAATTTCATTTTAAGAAATTTTGCTCTCAAGAGAAACCCAATTATTGAACTGTTGATATTTGGCTCTGTTGACTGAGTTTGCCGACCACTGACCTAGGCAATTATTTAAATTAATAAGCAATTAATAAGTAGGTGTGCAGCTGTAATACTAAAAGTTACCTTGTATCGAAATTTTCTAGGAATTGAAACAGCCCCATCTTTCGGCCTGTACAATTCGACATACACATAGACGTCTCTTGTGATGGTGATGTCTTTATAAGCCGGAGTTCTGTAAATGAATGACAGTAATGATCATCATATGAGTATATATCTATGTTTATAGACATTAAAATGATTCAGTAAATTAAAGCAGTTCACACAGAGTGAATTGATGCAACATTTCAAAATATCTAAAACTGACAACCCTAACAATCGCGCCAATTTTACCAAACGTCACGATGAAGTTAATTTTGTTGGGAGCCACAAAGAATTTTTATATGGACAATGCAGCAGATGTCATGTCAGTTAACTAAATTGCATGGATAAAATGAACTAGATAGTTAAAAAAAGTTCTCTTTGTGCACGCTTGCAAAATACATAACACTTATTTACAATAATACAATTTTCAGCATTCTAAAATCTTTGTCATTAACAATAAAATAGAACCTCGATCATCCAAACTTATCAATATTTATTTTTCGGTATTACATTGGTTAAAAGCATGTCAAGATAATTTCTTCACAGAACCCAAATTCTTTTCTCAGTGCCGTTCTTCCTTTTCCGCACATAATGAAATAAAATCCACCCAACCAAAATCGGTAGATTCATTTAGTTCTTCCTGCCAAAAAACCAAAGTCGACAGTTTTTCCGCTCAAAATAAATTTGTGGTGAACTTTTGGTCAATTCGATTGTATCGCGTAAGTACAGTACTCTCTCAGTAATCCACCACCCCAAAAACCAGACAAGTGTCAAATCAGTGAAAGTGGCAGATTATAGTGCATACATACAAAATATAGTAAAAATTAAAGCAGGAAATTCGTAAAAATAGTTTTTTTTTTTGTGAGAAATTTGTACTAGCTATTATTTACTAAATTATACATATTAATAAACTAAATATTAAACAGTAAATCACTTGACACTAGTTGTTTAGTGAGGCAGATATCCTTGAATGGCTTAGGACTCCTGGTTTTCCCTATGACCAAAAGCTTCAGTTTGTGTGTCCCGGTCGCATAGGAACACGGCATAGTTGTGATGCGGTCCTTGGGCACTTTCCTCCTTGGTATATTCTTCGCGATGAACGTACGTTTTCCGAAGGAGAATTTGCAAAATAAACCCGTCTCATCTGCGTTGTATACTTGTACATGGCAGACTACTGAATTTGACAATCGAATACAGTGAAACCCCGATTCTACGATTTTCAAGGGACCCTATAAAAATAATGATAATTGCGGGATATATATTTTTTTTTACAAAAAAACTCGTTTTTTTCTGGATTTCTTCGACGTCTTGATTTCTTTTCAGTTTCTCAACAGAGTTCTAGTTATCTTCATGGGGGCCATTTTATTTGTGATACGAGATGCGAAGCAAGCCTGAGCGTCGACTGACCTGTGCAAACATAGTGACGCAACTGAAAGGTCTGTAATAGTATGTATCATAAACAATTCTACGAAAGCGAAATAAAAAATATTCAACAAAAACGGTCAATCGGGATAATATTTGTGACGGGACCATAATATTTAGACCATAGATCGAGGAAAACGATAAATCGGGGAACAGTTAATGCGGGATTATTTAACATTGTTCTTATGGGTGTTTGGCGGGACTATCAAAACTGAACGATCGGTACGGGAAAACAATTTATGCGAGAACGGTAGATCATGGTTCCACTGTACCGGCGAATTATAGAGCTTGGATTTGTGCTTTTAACTAGTGAAAATAATTGTCGGATAATCGAGCGGCAGATTACTGAGAGTGTACTGTATAGTATTTTTAATTTCTTTCTTAATGCCATTAACTGATATTTTAGATTTTCAAAAACAGTTTTTCGGTATCGATGAAAAGTGGGATCCCGGTATTGCAATCCTTATCCGGACTAATTGGAGTCCTAGTCAGGGGAGAAAAGTCAAAACCTCATTGTTAGCTCTGCTGGTGAAAAATTTACATTGAAATCCAATCTGTTCTTTTTACAATAGGTCAACATAACGAAAACTTAAGGATTTCCTCTCTACATGAGAATCGAGGGCATTTAATGATTTTTGTTCTTTTCCTGTCATCCCCTATCTGAGGTGTGGCCTCCCTCAGTACAATATTTGATTTATCATCTGCTACCCAACACAGTTCGGTGGACTGGCACACGTACCAATCAAGTTCTTTACCTACTCTGTTACCTTTATCGTTGACCAATTTCATTGATTACAGTAAAACCTCGTTAATATTAATTCCACGGGACCGAAAATCAAAAAAAAAATTCGAATTACAAAATATGAAATGTACGGTGGAAAATATTAAAATTTTGAAAAATTTTTTTGATGTTCATTAATTTCGTTTTCAATAGATATGTGCCCATGAAATTTCTGATTCCGTTTGTGTTAGTGAGTCATAAAATGTAAGGATTATTCATATTATTTTCTTAAAATAAGTAATTAATGATGTTTTAAGCAAAATCTGTCACAATTTTCAATAACTGGCTCATGACATAGTGTACTTTATTACGATATATTGAATATTTCTGTATGCCAGGACTCCGAAATCATTTTGAATAACGAAATTCGAATTAAAGGTATGGTTTTATATGAAAATAATGTTCAAGGGACTTTTTTTGCAAAAATTTCGAATTACGGTGAATTTCGAGTTATCCGTATTCTTATTAATGAGGTTTTACTGTAATAATTAATAATTGGTCTGCCAAAAAAACCATTACTCAATTTTTTCATGACATTCTTTAAAAAATCAAAGATTCATCCCCGCTTTTTCTGATGGTCATGGTCATTCAAAGGTGTCATAATCAATGTTTCCTCCAATTTTACATTGCAAGTGTGTGGCAAAAATTCTGCATGTGGACTGTGAATTGTGCATCAATACATAACAGAAATGAAATAGGCAGAAATTGAGAACGCATAGACTAATCTATTTTTCAATACCTACATAAATGTTATATGACTTATTGACTTGATTGAGCTATGTGCACATTGCATGTAAAAACTCAAGAGAGAACACACGTCATAATTTAAACTGGACTATCGAGGTCCCATTTCGTTAAAAGAGGAATATTCCTAAGAATGAAAGTTAATGATGTTATTTTCACAATATGTAGAAAAACTTACTTGAACACAATACCATATTGGTGATGGACATCGAGCTCTGAAAAGATGGCATATGATTCCCACGTTCTATTGCCGTATTCATCCGTCTCGAAAAAACGAATTTTGATATTTTCTGAAAAGAATATTATTTTTATTAGTGTGGAGAATAACATTACAATACAACAGTGGCAAGATTCCATGAATTGAGCAATTATATTATATTATATGGAGTGCAATGAAGTGCACATAAAATCAGACAAAAATGACATAAGTATGTAAAAAATAGTTTTTACAGGTAGTACCTAAATATATTGCATGTAAATAAAATTATCCCACATATTATTTAAGACATGCAAGAAAGTTTTTGTATGGCTGAATTGTGAAATCACACCTATAATATAAATATTAACTATAAATCAATGGAATGCATGCACTTGACATGCTGTTTCTATCATTGTAATACCTAACCCAACCTAACCCTCATTATTACAATGACAAATAGTAATATTTTCCATTAAACCACAACTAAATTTAAGATGTCTCAACAAATTCTTCATATTTTTGATTTGTCTGAACCTAAGTCAAATGAGTTTATTTTAGGTGTCATTATTAAAAGAAATCATTAAAAAAAAAAAGTAATTTTGCTCTGACTATTTTACTATTTTTTATTTGTAATAATGAATATTTCCATAGTTAGTTAGTGTGACGAAATCTCAACTAGGACAATCATGGAAGCATTTGAGAAATCCAGCTGCGTGGAAGTATAACCTGTTACGCCAAGAAACGTATTTAAAAATTGACAGTATTTTGCTGTATTGTTATGAATAATCCAGTGGTATCTTATATTTTGTAGTTTGACATGTTTTTTTTTGTTGTCATTTATATTTAATATTCTGTGTGGTATAATAAACTATCATAAGAATCTCAAGTACACGTTTTCAACACTATTTGATTTGACGTGTCAAAAATATAATTAAAGGAAAACTATTTTGTCGGGAGATGCTTTTTGTTTGATAATTTTTACTATACAAATGATAGATTTAGTAGGTAGGTTATGTTACGTTAGGTAATTTTTTTTCATCTCCCCTGACAAATTATTATATATAATATATATCGTCTCTGTTCTGGCCGAACACACTAACTGGAGAATACTAGTTTAGAAGTTGTTAAAATGTTTGAAATGGTCTATCATGTGAGTTTATTAAGTAATCATAAAAAGGATGACTTTAAAATAAAGACTGTTTATTTATTAAGAAGGTTTCCAGACGGTAAAGTTTGAAATAAGGAATATTTTGGTATAACTAACTCAATATGTAATTTTTTCAAATTAGTGTCTTCTGCCAGAATAGTGACGATATATACATTATATCATTATCTACACGGGAGAAGTTGTTTTCGTCATAAAATTGTATCATTCGTTAATAGGAATGATAATGAATTTTAATTCAATTACCTATGTTTATTAATATATCGTACTTGTAGATTAGCTTAGTTGTAATAACGATACATAGTTAACAATGCTGTGCTATCTTGTAAAAATGCCGTTATTTTTATAACACGTTTTTGCAATAAATTTCAGAAATCCCACATTTACTACCTATTTGTATATAAAAAGTAGACTTTTATTTGTCGGTTTTGGTTTCCTGAATCACTATAAAATATCTAATATACCTAAGTAGATTAAAAATAATATTGCTTAAAAATATAATCATTTCATGTTTACATTTAATAAATAGGTTGGTAGGCAACGGTGGGTTTCCCACATTCACGGAATTTGAGTCACAGGTAATGGGGTGATTATTTAGTTAAAGGCCGGTACTTAATTCCGCTGGCTTTTTTCATTTATGCTTTTGATATTATTAAATGTGTTATTGTTATTCTAATTCTATTGCTAAATACAATCTACAGAGTGTATACGGCGGAGCTATGGGATGCTGGTTTGACCTGGAACGAAGCAAGAAGACTGGCGAGCGACAGGGATTCTTGGAGGTGCCGCGTGGTGTCCATATGCTCCAGTTAAGGGGCGGATATGGACAAAGAAGAAGAAGAAATAAATATTAATGCTTTGTACAAACAAAAAGCATTTTATTTTCAAGACAAGTACATACTATTTTTAAAAAATATTACATACCAATAAAACAGCTAAATAATATGTAGGTGCAATGCGAAAATTATACAGCTGCCAGTAGGTAAGAATGGCTACAAAATATTTTCTAGACAAAGTAAATTCGAAAATATATTACATAATTAAAATAAATACGGACCGATACTGAACTACATCTCCTGTCGACAATGTACCACTATGCACCAAACACCGCTCTTTTTAAAAAATTCCGCGTCGAATTCTGCTCTGTCAGGTAGTGACTGACAAAGACCGCTCTTGGGATAATTAAAATGCATTTATTTGAATAAATACGGCTTATACATCAGATTTGACATTTTATTATACTTTTCCGTATGTAACGGAACAAATAAAACATCTAAAATTACACTTAAATCATCATAATATGCTCAAAACAGTTCGTGATTTACTCAAAACTCAAAAGTCTCTAGAGCGGGTTTAGTAACTCTACGCCTCAATTCACACTGCACACATCACCAATGTGATAACTAGAATATAGAAGTCACACTGTACAATATTCTGCCATTCCACAACTTACTTTGCGACACTTTTTCGATCATGAAGAAGACTTCCACACCACCAGTGCAGCAGCTCGCCGACAGACTCATTCGGACGATATTCAATTCACCCTTCTCTACACTATCTGTAAAATAAAACAATTAAATAGATATATAAAAAAATTTAATATCACTCATGGAAAAAACCCACAGGAGGCACCGCCATGGCGAGGGGTATACGAGGCATCATCACTAGGCATACACCGCTCACCACACTGCCCATGTAAATAGTAGCAATTAGTGAAATGTTTGCCTTTCGTTAAAAAAGGATTGACAGCACATTTTTTTAGCTATTCCTTTTTTGATTTCTTTAACGGCCCACATGCTCAGCGTAGGTCAAAATGGAGCTTTTATTGTATTTTCAGAGCATAACCCTGGACATTCCTTAAACGTTGTAATCTATTTATATAATTTTGAAGCCTTATCCTTTATATTTATTTTAAACATTTGATGACTGCATAAACACTTTACGGTCCGGCAACGCCACATTGGCGTCTTTTGCGAGCTGAACGTTACGATCCGAACAAACGTGGCGTTTTTACTTATGCATATCTTTACTGTAAAAAATAAATATGAAATTTAATATTTGCTTGCAATGTGCAAGAAGTAAAAGCACGATGGAAAAAAAATATTTCGGGGTTTTTACAGAGATGGCAGACATAACACCATTCAGTTTTTTTTTTGTACCTATACCATTTTTTTAATTAGTCACAAGACCATTTATGAACCTGCATTCTTTGTTTTTTTTTTTAATGAACGCGATTTTTGGCTATGAAATTGCGTGTTATTTGATATTTTATCTTTAATGGTTTACTACCCATGAAACGTTAACCATGCTTCATCATCCAAGATAGAAATTTTATCTTGAAAATGAGAACAGTTATAAATGTGAACTTGTTGTATCGCGTTGTCATTTTCGTTCGCTTTTTTCGGGAGATTATTGGTTGTGTAACTGCATAAATAATAGCTATTATTATTTATATTTATTGCACTAATTTCATTGAAAAAATAATTAATCTAAGTATATTTTAGCTAGGATATATATTTTTTATTAGTTTTATCTCAAAAAAAAACTTTTTAAAACTGAGGACCAATCGTTTTTAGAGGAAAACTATGGGGATTGTATGTCAGATATTCCCAGTGACTGTGAAGATATCGGAGATTTTAGTGATATTGAAACAGACTCATTTGCTCCTTTGAGAATACGCCCACGTACAACATATTTCGGGAGTGATTCTGAGGATTCAGAAACTGAGGCCGACATGACACTTGATTGGAACGATGATGATCCGCCGAGAGACAACAAGCCATTTCAAGGATTGTCAGGAGTGACATTTGACACTGATAAGTTTTGAAGCTATATCAAAAAAATGAGTGGACATAACCATGTCGGAGTTAAAGTGGTTCAGGTTGGTGATAATAATGGGAATTGTCAAAAAAGCGACTCTACAGTCTTATTGGCCGACAAATCCACTTATAGACTCCCATTTTTTTGAAAACTATGCCACGTAATCGGTTTTTAAAATATTGCGTTATTTACAGTTCACTAATAATGAAAAATGAAATTTTACGATTTTTTGTTGAACATAAAGTTTGGATCGAGGATATACAACACATCTTAATCAAGTGATGTTGCGGAAACGCATGCACCTTCTACATCTTTTGATACACATTCAACCCATAGAACCAGTTCACCTAATTCATTATAAATACTCTCTGGCAGTATAAAACAACATGAAATAATTAGGATTTCCGCAACTAATAAACGTTTAAGAAGAAAGTGTAAAGTGTGTTCCTCCCATAAACTTCGAAAAGAAGCTATTTACAAGTTCAAAGAATGTAAAGTACCTCTACATCTACATATCGGTAATTGCTTTTCTTCGTATCATTTAAAAAAAAGTGTATTAGTTGTTGGTTCATTTTACATTCATAGTTTTATAAACTATTTCAAATAATTTCAGTTTTAGTGTTTAATTTGTTTTAAATCTACTCGTACACTATATTATTATGTGACAATAATTATTTCGTGCCTAGCCAGTTATCTATCTAAAGGTTATTTATTATCCATAAGGTTGAGTGTTGATTCAAATATTTTTGTAGAATGTAGATGTTTGTTTTACAATTTATTACTCATAGATTTTGTTATATGATTTTTTACGCACGCCTCTGCACTGTTATTGGCTTGTCCCGATACCTACAAAAATACCAAATTGTAATAAGCGGTGGGAAAAATGGATTGATACGTATTCTATAGAGCGGTATAAAACATTTCGTATTTGAATATTTTTTATATTTTATAATTAAAATATAATATATTGAGATTGCTTTATATCAATAAGCTATTTCCTTTAAAGTATATTTAACAAATTGAACTAATCTAATAATATATAATAAATAATTTACGAAAATTTACAAATTATATACTTTACCTTTATGGAACGCGGGCCAGAGGTTGACAAGTGTTGAATAAATGACACAATTTGATGCATTGATATATTTAAAGTATTTTCTGAAAATTTTATTGAAATATATCAATAGGTTCAAAAGTTTTATCATTTTTAACTTCGTGATCGAAATTTGCTGATTTTCATTTAAAAATACCGGATATTGGTGTAGGTACTTTGCGAAAATTCACGGACCGTATAGTGTTAAGTATTTTTATTACATTAAATAGTTCCCATTTACACTGAGACGTATTTTGTCCTTACCATACTTTCTCTTTGCACAGTGGGAGGATAGTTAGACAATGAGTGGCCAAGAAAAGACCAAAATTTATAATTGCACATTGAATATTTCTTTATGATGGTTGAAAGCAATGGCGAAGGGTGACTTTTGGAAAGATTTAGGCTGCGCACAAAGCACACTTGTCATGTATACTTACGAGAAATAAGAAGATAATCCGATATTACTACTGATGAATAAGTACACACTAATGCCAACGACACACTAAATCGATGAAATTTCAAAGCATATAAAATTATGCAATGAGATTGAATTACGTATTTTCTTCAACATTTATAAATGGAACATACGCTCAAAATAAATTGTCATCTTTGAAAAAATCCATTGTTTGTATCGGTTCCATTACAATCTATAATTTCTCTCATAAAACTAGACATCTTAAAATACTTTTTTAAAAACATTGACGAATGACTTAGGTACAATATCAGATCTCAACTGACATAACTGACTGAATAAATTATCATAGTCTATGACTGATCTAACTGATAAATAAAAAACACGAGATAAATTATTATTATTATTATTAAATCAATATTACAACTTACAACATTACATATGGCAATTTCCGTTTATACGCGCGTTTTTGAATATACATTTTTATAGTGGCATCTATTTATTTTTACAAAAAACATCGAACAATAAAATTCTTGCTTGGTAGATACATAAATGCAAAGTCGATTACCTGAACCAAAATGTCATTTTCGGTCTTTAATTTTATCGATACGAAAACTTCGGAAATAACGAATCGACGAAATGTTAGGCCCCCCATAAGACTCTCATATAAACCACGTAATTTAATAGGATTGATGTCCTTCACTTTTAAAATATAAAATGTTGCGTGCTCAGCCCAGTAAGGTCTTCCATATATTTACAAATATGGAGTGACACAATAAGTACAACTATCATTTATTGGAATGCACACTATAGCATTGCAATAAATGATAAATGTTTTAATTTATAAAGTTGTGAGAAGTGTGGTGGTATTAGAGCAGTCACCGGCCACCGCTGACCCGCATATATTTATATTCACTGATGTTACTATCAATAAAAATATGGAACAAACATAATAATAGTTGTGTTATTATTTCATTAAACTGAAATACAAAATCATGTAAATCTATTTCTTTAATTAATTAAATAAAAATATTTTAATTTGATAGTCGGTCATGTTGGTCCAGTAAAGTTGTATTACATTTTATGATTCATAAAAAATAATATCTTGAAGTTCAACTTTAATTACAAACTTGTGTACACTATTTATTTGCGTTTCATGGAATTGTTTATAGAAATAATGATGGTTCAGTACATACCAGAACTAGATTCTAGATTATTTTTAGTCTATGCACTACGACCATTGACTTATCTGTCGATATAACAAACAGCAGCGGGTTTTGACATTTTTTTCAGTTACTTATATAATAAATATTAATATGTACATAAGTGTTATTTGAATTTTATTTGTGATTGTATAAAAAAAATAAGCTTGTAGCAAAACTGAGAATAGTTCGCAGTTATAGTTCAACTTTACTAGTACCGATTATCAAAAATAATTTAAGATGCTGATCTGTCAAATTGGATTAGTAGAATCTATTTTCGTACACGTAAGTGTGCCAAATAATACAGAAAATAATTCTTCAGTGCAGACCTGAGCACACTAACGTGGCGTCTTACGTGGGCGAAGCCGATGCGAACGCAATCGCGATGCGGTTTGAAGCGATATAAAGCAGTACAATGCGAAGCGGCAACGTCATCCTACGTTGCCAGTACCTGTCACCAGTCGGCCGGTCGGCATCGCACATTCATCATCATGAACAGATGCAATGGCTTTTTATTTAAAAACTCAAATATATTAAATACAATTAATTTTTATGTTTTAAATATTTTCGATATAATATGGGTTAATTATGCATCTATAGATATAATGCTTCATGAGAGCCGCGCAAGTGAGGGAAATTTTTTAGAACATTCTATACAACGAAATTTAATTTACATTTCGTTAAATGTAAATTAAATAATAAAAGTAATTACTTGTAGAACCACTTATTTGCGCAACTGTCTCCCATTCACATTGAGATAATAGATGATTATGATATCTTTTGTTTCTTTTATCCCACAATGCAGGACGTTCTTGAATGGAACTGATTAAAATTTCTACATCTAACATGATGAATGTATGATAAATGTCACTTTCGTCGCATCCACTTCGGGCAAAAATATCAAACCAACTGATCGCGTAGCTGAAGCCCCGCCCCACTTCGCAACGCTCGCCGGGTATTATCTGCATGTAGGCCAATACAAGTGGCCTTGATTGTTCATACTATAGATAAATCTGAAATGCAAAATGACTAGGAGCTAATCCAATCATTAGCCTTATTAACTGATTTCTCAGTTTCACATTCATATTTAGGCCTTGTCTAGATGGTGCAATTTGACTCGCGTGCATTCCAAGTACATATGACCTCAATGAGCAGTCCACATGCAGTTGTGACGTGTCACCTCTCGCGCCTGGTCGAGGTACAGGTGACTTTATTGAGCTGTCGACATGCACTCGCGGCGAGATACGCGTCATCTGGCTCTCCGGCTCCATCTTCACAGAAGGTTTTCTACAACATCTATATCTATGCTAACTCGAGGAAAATAAAATAATGTTCCTATTTTCATTTCCGAAACTCCGTAAAAGAAAAACGTTCAGAATGTGAAACAACATGTTAACTGAATAGATAAAATAGTTTGTAAAACACTATATTATTAACAAGGTGGTATAAATCATAATAGGTGAATGCTCTTTTAATTGGAAAATCAATTGATTGACGATAGATCAAATCACTGTTATCAGTCATACAGTGCTAAAATTTTGGTCAATGTTACTTCACGAGAGTTATCAATCCAGCACCTTCACGAATTGAGGACATATTTAATAAAAGATAAAGCCGACATGCATAGAATATAAACAATCACTAAACACAAATTAGCCATTATTTGGCGTTTAATATTTAGAGTGTGCATCTTGCATACAACGATATCCGCACACAAACGGTACAGTGAAAAAAATCTGAAACCTAATATGTCATAATTTATCCTCTCTATTAACCTAACACTCTCAATATATCGACCCTTAATCGGCAGAACAACGTAAGCGACAATTTATAAATTTTACAGGAGAAGGTTTTTTTTAATTATTTCCGTAATTAGTTCCAAAAATGAATTCTGTTAATGTGGTTAATAATAGTTGATTGCTGTCTATACGGAAATTATAAAACAATTGCATTAGTGCTTTTAGTTTTCGAGATAGTGGCGGTAACGCTGTTTTGCTTATGTCTATGACGCGATATTTTTTCCAGGCATGTCGCTTACGCTATTTGGCGTAGTTGTTTTTATTTTAATAAATTTCTTACTAATTATCATGACAGGCTATTAATAATTAAGTATTAAAATAAATAACATAAGTACCCATTTATTTTACGAAAGGGGGGGGTTGTTAAATAAATTAACAATACTTTGACTTTTTAAATTAATATTTTTGCTTGTAGATACTTTAACCACATAGGTAAATTAACACATTAGGTAAAATAAAAATAAATGATTGGTATTTTTGAGATTTCGCTTATATTATTAATATTATTAGGTATTGTTATTTTTCAAAATGAAATAGGTACGTATCTACTCGTACATAATTAAATATGGGGACCTACTAATTATGATAAAATAAAATTGTAATCAACTATTCAGTTTAACAAAAAAATTATTGTCCCACATTTTTAAGCAGTAATCGCTGTATTATCCTCATTCACATCTTCCTGATCGGATTCCGGTAAAGTTTCTTCCACTGATAATTCATGTGGCAGTTTCATAAACTCATCCGTCATCTCTGAGGGATATTACATTTAACACAGAGACTTTTAAGATCGTTATACTCGATCTCCGATATTGGTGATTTAGTACTATACAGCAAGGGTGGCTGAGCTTAAAGCATCACAGCACTTGATCGGGATCTGATGACATTTTCTAGGTCTAACAGTTTAGTCCTACTGTCACCAGAGTAGGTACAATATTTGGTTTTTAGTATAGTTTTTTAAATTATGCCTTTCGTAATTCACCAAATTTAATTTTGAACTTTGAAGGAATGCAAGTAGCAGCGAAAGATTTCCGGTCACGGAATTCTGCATATGACAAGATGACCTAGCGTTGAAAATGATGGTGGGTCATTCTGATAGTGCCCAAACAACTCTGAATATAAATGACTCAATTGTCGCATGAGTGGAATCGACCGGCATCGTAGTACAACCAGTGGGTCTATTCTATACTTACCGACCACTAAATTGATAGATATTATCAAACTTAGGGTAGGTTTGTATAAAAGTATTAGTACTTATTGCAACAATTATAACCAACGTATTGTAATTGTTGCAATAAGTGCTGTATTTTAACAGCAGCAAGAGAGGTGCAGTGAAAATGTAGCGCTTATTGCAACAATTACAATCAACGTATTGTAATTGTTACAATAAGTGCTAATTCTATAATACAAACCTACTCTAAGTTTGATAATATTTATCACTTTATCACTTTAGCGGTCGATAAATACAGAATAGACCCACTGGTAATAGAAAATGTATTTCTATTAATTCAATGAAAGTTGAATTTTTCATAAAATAAGATGGCATAGCCAGTGTTGCCCGGTTCTTATTCTGACCAATCACAGTATAATAAATCCTTGGTTTTTTCCCGCTTTGTCAGTCCTATCCAAAGATTTGTGCATGATTGCGGAGATCTCATTACTGCCACGCTTACCATCAGCTTCACCCCATAAAAAGCAGTATCCATTATTTGTTCCACTTTCATCAATACTTTCATTATAGTATGCGTATTTTCGACTATAATATAAATTTACGGTTTCATCGTGGGGATTGTTTAGCATCTTCTCGAGGTCAAAACTTGCGCACAAAACGTCATTGTGATTTTTACTTTTAGCTAGATCATTAAAGAACATCTCATTGCATTTATCCTCTACGGTAAGGGGACATTTCTAAGTATCCGTTTCAATTAGCCGAAGTCTCTCGTCACCAGACATATTTGTTACTTTCTCGCAAAAAGAACACTATTATCTTTTTTGGTAGATGAAAACCCAAGTTGAACTTACTGTCTATTAAATACGTTTCTGAAAACATTCCGAATTACGACATTAGTGGATTCATTCAAAGAATCCAAATTTTCAGTATACATTTTATATACATTTTCAACATTTCAAAAATCTACAGGAAGATACTATTCTTCGTAGATTATTCCGACAGTAGTGAGATGGAACGGCGGGTAATTATTGTTTAATAAACTCTATTACCAGGATTATTTTATCTTAGCCAGTTTTACTGGACGGCGCGAGCTTTCCTCCCAAATTGGTTTTCGCACAACTCACTACCAGACGGACCACTAAATAAACCGTACCGTAGCTTACACTATCAAATAACGTTGGTTATGTTGTTTTACTCTACTTTATAATGCGATACAAGTTAAAACACTAAAAGGCACAGACCCTAAAAAAATGTCACGCGAATGAGATCGGGCTGTAATATTTTTGTCACTTATGCCAGCGCTCCATTGGCACGCAAGTCAGACGATTTACAGTCTTCGGACTTTTTTTTCGCGTGGAGCACCCCAGGTCTGCGGACTTTTTAATCCGCAGACCAGGCTCGTTGGATTTCAAACATGTTTGATATTTTACCTCCGAGTTGCCAGACTTCGTCCGTCGATCGCAATGCAAATTCGATTTGACATTAATACGCAATCATTCGGACCGCAAAAAAAACTGTAATTGTTTTAAACATTTTCATTGATTTATTTGTTAATTTACACATTATAAAATGAGAGATTTACCAATTATTTTTTTATTTGTATTTATGAAATTCATAAAAGAAAACGTAAATCTTGTGTTGTTTTCACTGCTATATTATTTTACGCAAGTCTACATATAAATAACACAAAATTATAGGGTTATCAGAAGACATTACGATAATCGCAATTTTCGACTTTTGACAGCTCGACTTTTTTATTCGTTCATTGATCAGTAAATCGGACGATTTATTGTCCTCGGACTTTTGGCTCGCCAATGGAGCGCTGGCATTACGCGCTAGGTGAAATTGAACAGTTCTCCGTTCAAAACGCAATTTATCAAAAAGTGTCGCTTACATTGTTCTGCCGATTAAGGGTCGATATACTGTCAACTATTATATAGACAGACGCCATCTTAATAATATATTAATTTCATGTATGTTGATTGTTGATGATATTGATATTATTCACATGGTCCTAGGTCCCAGGTCCCACAACTAGAAGCAACCCCTATCTGCTGTAAATATGGGACGAACTAAAGGGGAACAACCGAAAGCAAAACAAAATATATGCCGCTGAATCTACATATTAAAATAGTTGCAGCCTTATACCTTATCGTTATTGACAATGCAATGCTTCCACAACAATAATCATTTGCCTTTCTCGGGTCAATGAAAATTGGTTGCAGTTCCATAAATACCAATTCAACCATGGTAACAATTCAAGTCGGTCTGGAACCGTTGTCAAGGATTGAAATACGCCCTCTATTATAATACATAATACAATCTCTTTACATTAATACATTTATCACAAACACGTTTTATGTAAAATGGTTATTTTTTTCCAAGTATTATTTGTTTTTTTTTTTGATAGGATGATTTCTCACATCGCGCCGGGCCCACCATATTGCCGTGCACATGTCTCACTCTAGCGAAAGCAGGCGACTTTTGTGAGGTAGTTTTCGTTTTGATTTCTGATTAATCAATTAGTCACATACATAACAGTTAGGCATAAAGCCCACCAACGCGGCGCTCGGTGCGCTCTCTACGAAATAGGCCCCCTCCCACCCGCGCATTACCCTTCACCTATGTAAGGGGCTCAAGGAGCACAAAATAATTATTATTATCAGCGTCTCTCATAACAAAGCAATAAAAATATTATTAAATTTCTCGGGGCTTGTAATTAATATTCACGATGACAAAATTATACCAGCAAAATATCGGACACGCAATAACTAAACAAAGAGTTCACTGTTATTATATAATGGCTTCTCGCCCGTCTATCGACGACGCTGCCAGGAGCGTAATGTTGTTTGCCGTGTTCAATGAATGGACTACGTTGTATATTTGTTAATTCGTATCGCTGAGAAGCCAAAAAACGATGAATCATGGGGCAGGCGGGCACAATGCGTCGTCAAATCCAGTGTGCGCTGGCGTATTTGATTACGTTGTATTTTCGATGATTTACATGCCACTTGTGAAATTTTGCGCGAGAACCCCACTCGCTCCGTTAAGTGGGTTTTACGCCTTAGTCAGACAATGTCATCATATTAGCAAGGTCGCGTGTTATGTGACAGTGCATACTTTAACTTTTACTATGTGAGTCTATCTTTAGATAGGTACTTAGAAGGAATAATATCAGGCCAAACTGTGCAAAGTGCATCAGTGTACAAAAGGGCTACGTCGGTCACCCCATATAGGAAAATACATAGACATGGCCGCTGTCAATGTGTTATCCAAATAAAATAATAACCAATTACGCTACTGCACATTATATAATTACGGACAATTTTGTTTAAACAAATGCAAACGGCACTAAGTAGAACCAGGTAAAATACCATTATGCAGTAGGTAGACAATTAAAGAGATTTGGTGAAACTCACTCGGATTGTCTATGGGAGATGAATAGACAGGAGCACATATCTTTTCTTTTTTAGAGTTGTAGGCAGTGAAGCACAAACAGACAGTGTTCAGTTTCATATTTGACACTTCCTCTTTACACAACTGTAGAAGCTGTAAACAAAAAAAAAACAATTATTCTACATGTTGAAAAATCACAGGGTTGGAATTAGGTTTATAAGCCCAGCATTTCAGGATTAGTACATAATATATCTAATTCCAATCCTACCAGCCATTCACTGACTATATACCCTTAATGCTATAGTAATATAGATTTTTAATATTACAGTAACATTCTTAAAATAATTAACTGATTGAAGACGGGTTTAAAAGGAGAACAAAATGGACCAACAGCCAGATTAAATTTTGTAGTAAATTTGACAAGAGTATACTAATAGGGTGTTCATCCAAAATTTTCGAATGCGATTTTACGCCAGATATATAATACGCCCGTATAATTGCGTTCATCCAAATTTAGTACATAAGCATCTCGCCGAACCCGAACACCTAATGCCCCTCTACCATAAGTTTAGCGAACCGATTGCTAAATTCGGCAGAGTCCATTTTTGACAGATCGCAACTGACAGCCCGCGTTTGTTGATAATTGTCATAGGTACTTGTTTTCTTCCGTATTTCATTATGATTCAGTGTATTATTTTGATTATTGTCTAATGGTACTATGTATTTTACAATTGATTCTATAATTGATGCTTCATTTTATTCAATCATGAATGCTTTATTTATAGGTAGTAAACTTTGCTTTCGTAGATAAAGCTAATCTACAATGCCGCAAATTTCGTAAAAGCGGCGACGCTTTCAAATTTAAGAGTCTCGTTAGTAAATACACATCAGACGCAGATTCATGAAATCAAATAAATACAAGTAATATAATATTTTGAACAACTCAATTCACATGATTATGCTGGAATCGATTTATGCATAATAATTATATGGTAGGTAGGTATATTATCACGATAACCATTTACTTTCATTTGTTTATATTGTAATGATTATTTATTCAATAACGTTTATTCGGCATTCGGATTATCCGGCCATAATGTAGTATTAATCAAAAAATAAAAGAAATAATATGAAAGTAAATGTAATAGCGAGTTCAAAATATATGGACCACTAGGGATATCTAGCAGCAAAATGTGAGAAATTGTCATTTATTTGACAGTTAAGTGCCCATAGACATCAAAAACTGACCATAGAGAAAAAATATTTTTCTGTTTTAATATAAGGAATACTTGTTTCAAATAGACGCGCATGTACAAACACCGTTATTTGAATGGAGCATAATGGAACACGGCGGCGCCCGTATATACAAATCCGAAGATAAGTGGGTGAACACTCGACAAGTTTTATTACGGCAATAAACGGTTTCGGCGTAAGGTGAGACCGTCATAAACCATTCGGTTCGGCTTATTTCCATGGAAACCCTATAAAACTGCTACAACTTTTGTATTATATGTTTAATCTGTGTCGAACGGTGTCAACTTAAGTTCATTGACATTTATTTTGAGAGGACGTACTACAAAAGCAAGTGTAGTCTTATTTGCTCTTAACTGGTGAAAACGTTCACCAAAACTGTTCTTCATTTTTCTTAATACGCTGCTGAAATAAATTGCATCAAAACAAGTGCTATTTTCATCACGATACACACAACACGAGTGAGCATGCAGGTAAAGAATATGAGTAGAGTAAATAGTGGTAGAGAGTATGCCGTACGAGTCTACGTTTGTTCGGCGGCTCTATCTCATAAACTCATAAGTTATAAGGCTACTTGAGATGAGGTGAAATTGGAGTTTATGTCTGAAGAGCCGCAAACGTATATGCAAAGAGCCGCTTTTGCCGATCCCTGGGTTAGGTGAATGGATTACAATCATCCATCATAAAAAAAAACCTTCAATTAATTAAACCTCCACATATTCTCACATGACCATACATAGTAATTTACCCTTTGCATTCAAGCAGCCGCCCGCTGACATAACCAAAAGACATTGCATTTTATTTCTTATCGAGAAAGTGTTCGCGGAGGTAAGGTTATAATGGTGCAAGCCGTTAAAGGAATAAAATCTATAAAAAGAGTATACCCTTACCTGTAGTTTCTTTTGATTATCGTCTTCATTGTCAATGTTGTATTTCTGGCGCAATTCGTACATTATTTTTTTTAATGGAGTGTGTATAATTGTCATTCCGTAAAACCTATAAACAGAAAAAGATTGCAATGAGAGATACAAAAAAACTGTTGGAAGTAGTTCTGCAGGAGGTGAAGACCCATTCTGGGTTATATTGCTAAGAGAAAGGAGACATGGGGGAAAAATCAAGTAATTCATAGTGCCATCACTGCGGACTTACGAATACATTCCATATTCTTACCCCTTTCTGTTTAAAGTTAGTATATGGCGGCTCTCATATCAAAACTCACCTCGTTTGACGCGACCGAGTTCCGAGCCGCGCTAAACATTGTTGCATGTGACGAATGCGCACATCTACTAGTGTCACTATCGACACTCACGTCTAGAAACGTCAAAATAATAAGTACTCTGGCCAGCACCATTACGCAAATATGTCATCGGACACTGAAACAGCGATTAATATATATTGGTACCCCAGAATTTTAAGCAGAAGGCGAAAATATTGGATTCATCCGTCAATTATTAGGCATAATATCCATGCACAGTGGATCATTTATCGCAGCAGAACCCATTAAGCACCCAGTGAACGGCGTGCGCACACGTCAGTCTAGATAAAAAAATGGCAGCATAGAGCGCTTTGCGCAGGCGCGGTCTGGCATGTTCTCGCTGCTCGGGACATCCAACATGTTAGAAGAGTTGATAGTCGACCTGTCGCATTTGTTGTTCAGTTGCATTTGACCAATCTGCGAAGCTCCATTTGACAGCATGCGTTATGACAATAATGATGACGTCACATCGACAATTTCGACATGCGGCGAATTCTGATGTGCGAGCTGACTTAAAGCTATCAATCCATAGTACTTGTTGAAATAATATTTCATTCTCTTCCGTCATCTGTGTGGAACCTTCACTGCGTCGTTCACATTGATAACATTGAAACAAGTCGAAATTAATTAGTGTTCACTAAAAACCTCCCGACTAAATTGCGCAACTATTCTTCCTAAATAGAACATATCCAAAAAATGTAATCATTAGCAAACAGGTGAACTATAATATCTGACCTTGATTTTTTTAAATTTTAAACAACTACACATAAGTTGCCACAATTATTAGCGTCTAAAATAAATTATTATAACATCTCTAAAGTAAACACTCGGCCTCACATTTTTCACCAACATCTAATCACGCATACAAAATCAATATTGAATACCATCACAGAACTGATTAATAAGATAAAAATGTGAAAGTTAATCGCCATGACCAAAACTTTGAAGTCAGATTCTGTTTATTATTTTATGATGGTCAGGATATAAAATGCAAGATACACAAATAGTAGAGTGTTCTCAAATATCACGAATATTGAAAGCGTGTTTCATTTATGTGACAAACTTGAATGCATATTATTATGATAGAGATGTAAATATTAAAATAACGTATTGTTAAACATATGTTTAAATTTATCCCATATTTCTCCAGCCCCAAACAACTTTTTATTATTATTGTGTTCCCTGGATACTATAGTCCAGTGACCTGACTCTGCAGAACTGTTTTGTTCATTTGCCGTTCATAACAAGTTGCTCGGAAACTACTTACCATTTTATAGCAACTGGATAACTGTTTTTTTTAAATATTATTTTTAAATGCTTAATTATAGCTACCACCTAATGTTTTGCACTCACATTAATTTCAGCATCTACTATCCTATCCTAACTTAATAACCTAATAACCTGATAACCTAATGATCATTATATTACTATGATTACTTTGCATTGCATCCTGGCTGCGGGCCGACATTCTGGTAGATTAACTCAGCATCAGGTTGTGTGTAGCACATCAAACGATGTGGGTGAGGGAGGTGCAAATCGTTGCTCTGCACCAATGAACAAACAATCGAGGCGCAGTCACCATAGTTCTTCAACTGCAGAGTTTCAAAATCGAAAATTATTATAACAATATTAAGAGATTCAATCTACTTATTATATTATTCAATCTCTCCAGGTATGTCTCAATATATGGATGACCCCTAACTTGGTTGTATTTAAAAACAAAACTCCTAATTCATAAAACAAATAATTACTAGATAAAAAGAACTTTTTATATACGTTTTTCAATTTTCTGTTGAATCATATAAACTTGACTTGACTAGCTTAAACGATCAAAAAAATTTGTACTTGATAGAAATAATACTGAAATGTCATTTTGACATGTCATATTGATTTCCATAGTAACGCACGTAGGTATATATTAATAATTTAGTTGCTAGGACCCCAGACCCCTAACAACCAATAATGGTAAAGAAATAACTTTTCATTCAAAACAGAATTAACTGAAAATGAATACAATTCTACTTAAAGATGGCTAAAAGTATTAAAAAAATGCATTGGCATCGTGTTCTGATATATTCTAAAAGTTTCAAATGTCTAGCTAGTCAGGAAGTTAGTTAAAAATCGATTGCAAGATTTGTACCGGACAAAGAACCACCGAACAAATAAGAATACGAGCTAAGAAAAACGTAGTAAAAAACGTTTTGCAAAAGTATCTACCTACCTAATTTGAATATTCAGAATCCTAAAATAAATAAATTGAAACCTGTATACAGAATGCTATTTTAAGAGTTGAATTAATTCTCTGTTTGTAAATATGAATTTCCATTCTCCAATAATTTTGAAAAAAAACCTGTAAGGCTATTTTTATAGCCTGTGAAACAATGGGTTGTGCAATATTGTGTTTCAATTTATTTATGACTACAAATCTCCATGTGGCTAATGGTGACTGGTATGCAAACTTTACTATTGAATTTCAAACAACAAAAAAAAACCGTGTGTGTACTTATGTACGCACGTTTGAAGTTATACTTCTTTGGCGTAACAAAACAAAATATTAATGCAGAATGTACCTACTTTGGAAAAAAAAATCTCAAAACTTGTTCGAAAAATTTAGTAAACCACTATTTCACCATCTTTGCTTTAACGGATGACTGTACAACAATTTTCGTTAACAATATGATAACCAATGATATAGACTTTTGTAATGAAACATAATAATTATTATTGTCTTCAATTATTATAAACCGTTAATAAATAAATTAACATGGGATATACAACAAATATTATCCTAAACTGTAAAAATATGTATTTTTGTGTATGAAATGTCTAAATATTGTAAATTTACAACATACCATTGTTTGAATTATTTAACAACTCAACATTCACGAAGTTTATTTATTTATTGAGATAATAGTTTTACTCATAAACAATACTTACATAAATATAGCCTCAAATCTTGATACACAACTTATCCATATCATAAATACATATCTGCCTATTAGCCCAGAAATATATAATAATACCCGTGACTCACCGGGTTATTTGTGGGAGCTACAAAATGATCGCACGGCATGAGAAAACACAATAATAATGGAAACAACTCACCTCGACGATCGGTCCTGAGGTTTTTGACCGTCTCTTCGAAACATCGAACCTGGCTCCGATGGATCCATGCTTGCTATTCATTTCGCTTTCATAGCGAAAACGGAATTTTTCCGAAGGCTGTTGGGTCACCACCAAATACGGAGCCAGGCGATATCCTGCAACAAAGCCGAAACAAATTAAAACATAGTATAAATAAGGTAGTCGGAGAGTGATTTACTGTTTCCACTTGTGTCAGCTCCTTTGTATTTATTGGAAAACTGTTCGGCAACATAGTAAAAAAAAATTACGGTGGCGATAATTGCTATTGCGGTTTACGAAGACAATTCCACTTGAGAAAAATAAAGAGCTCTATAAAATTTTTATGAGGCCCATATTAACCTTATCAATATGGATGGGCCGGAGTGCTGGGCCAAAAAAAAGATGAGGAAAGTGGATATTTTTGAAAGTAAGATGATTAATACAGTCTTCGGAGTTGTGTGTTGAGATGGCAACGTACGACCACTACAGTAGACATGCATCGTACAGTAAACACTCTATTGTCTCAGCTGGAAGCTCAAATGGAAGACGCCCGAGCACCTGAGAGGCTCTTATTCATTAGACCAGTGGTTCCCAAAGTTGAATGGGTTCCGACCCATCTAACAAAAATTTCCAATCTTGGGACCCACCTCTTAGCTGTCTTAGATAAAAGAGGGCATACATATTGGTAATGCTCAGATTCCCTAGTGGCGAGTCGTGGAACTACTTAATGCTGTCTTATTTGTTCTAATTGAAATAAAAAAAATATTTTTTATAAGTGTTACCAATATGAATGAGAGACTGTTGAAATAAGAAACACAACTTAAATAAAAAAAAAATATTACTTAAATACCTACACCTGCAAGGTTTTTTACAAAGTTATTTCAATGGGAAGGATGTATTTGTTTCTTATTTTTCTTCATTACAGTTTTAGCATCAACTTTAACTTTAGTTACTTTTAATCGCAGTGAGTTTGATATATCCAATTTATTTCGGTATTTAGTTTTAATGTTAACCATATCCGAAAATCCGACCTCACAGATATGAGGTAGTAAAGAGGAGGAGGACTTTCATAGCTTCATCGAACAGGCAAGGATAATTATCAGCAACTGAGAGCCAGAATTTTGTTAACTGTTTACGATTGAAACTATTTTTCAGTGACGTATATTCTGATAAATCAATGAGTTCTTCACTTGCTTTTGTTGACATACTAGTTGGTAAGTCGACTTGAAATTATTATTTTTATAATAATAAATATTGTGATAAAATATTATTATTTGATGGATTGAGGCATCTGATGGATTTTCCAAGACAGCTTTAATATTCTGCAGCGTTTCAAGTCCAATAGTATCATTATTTAACCCTTTGGCTGCTACGATGTTGTGCAAAATCCGGTCGAAGATTGCTACCAATAATTGTCGATAAATTAAAGTATTGTATTATTTTTAGACACCTTACCACTCTAATTGATTCTGCGAAATCGGAATATTTTGAAAACACGTTTTGTAATTAGTTTATCGTTTTGAATAGATAATGAGGCTATTAGATATCCCCCGTTTCGTCTGCCTTTAAAATTAATTGAAATTCTCTTTCTCGCTCTATCATACTGACGACCACGTGTGCGAGCGAAACGAACTATCGAGTTTTTATTTTTAACAGCTAATGGAAACAATCGGTTACTTCAAAATATTATTTTAATTCCATTCGATTGCGTTAGCTAACGACACGTACTCCCCATAACATCTTATTGAGAAAATAATTCCTCATTTGGATTATAATTTGAATTCCTGCAAAATGATTACGGACAGCGAAAGTGATAGCGAAATGATTTTTATTTCATTATTTTTTTTTATAAATGAAATTGTTTTTATATAGTATAAATCCACTTTAATTTAATAGAAAATCTACGGTCCCTTCAGGGAGTCACGATCCGTGTATTTTACTTTAGTAAATTAGAAATAAGTAAGTTAGTATTAATTAAGTTAGTATAATCTTTAGTATTTTAAGGGAAACACTGTTCTAAAATACTTTTCCCACTGTTTCAAATGTATAATATTAAATAAAAAATTGTCATTCCACCCAGAATTTGACTGTAAACAAATAAAAAACGAAATTTGTTTATATTGTAAACTGAAATTTGTATTTGAAATTAATGCTTTTATTATAAAAATGCTGATGCGATGAAAAAAAATACAATAGTTATAAGTTCTAACCCTACCCAGTCACAAAACATATATAAATCAAGTTATATTACACAACAATAAAACTAAATATATCAAAAATGTTTCATACCGCTGAAGCAGTAGTATGTTCCAAAATTAACTTAACATTTCAGGCATCAAATGCAAAACGACGATCGTTGTGGCCAATATCAAAAACAACGATATATCGTTGCGTAGCATTCTAAGGGTTGAAACACTTTTGTACTTATTTCGATTTCAATTGGTCCAGGAACATTTTCTTATTTTAGCTGCAATATTAATTGTTTAAAATATTAATTTGCTCCACTAGTGACTTTTTAGATGATTCTAACGTTTCAATTGTACTATTTCTTGTACAATTGTACTTCAATTGTACTTGTCTAACACTAATAGTGTTATTGTGTTAATTAATTTTGAGTTTATGTGAAAATAAGTGCTTAAAGCTAAAATATGTAAAAATATTTAATTATCCAAAAATATTTAAAAACAGGTGCCAACAAATAGGGCTTAAATGTTTCAAAATAGTCTAAAACAGATAGATATTTTTGATATTATGTTGTGGGGCCACTCAAAAAAAATATTTAAATACCGAAGAATCCTAAGCCTATTTATCATTAATTCATGATGGCAAAGACCTCCTCATTTCTTTCACTATGTCGTGTCTTTTGGAAACAATCCTTTAAGATAAATTTCCATCGCAAACAGGCTTAAGTCATTTCGCCGCTTTCAGAATGCCTAATTATTTCCATCTTCGTCTCGATCATATAAAGATTTTTTTGTCGGTATCAACACTGCAGTTTCTCCGTTTCTCACTCATGTTCATCATGCAGTTTTGTATTATCGACAAAAATCTAAATTTTAAGAAATGTACGAAAGAGCAAATTGTACGAAAGTTGAGTACCTACTGCCTGTATTTAATTTCTGATTAAAAAATGACAGATTCCCCAGATAGCCAGGAGAAAGTAAATGTCATTAGTCTAATATGAAGCATTTAGTGTGCTAAGTGTATGATAACATATTTTAAATTTTTAAATACGTGAAAAAAGTTTTCTCCGCTGTCTTTGGATTACAAAACATAATACTCACCATTCCCTTCTATGATTGTTTGGTCGTATTCCAATTGTAGCACTTGCTGAGAAGGCAGTGACATGGTGTAGTCGGGACAGCCAGAGCTCGGATAAAGGCAGGGCGAACTGGAATTGGCCTGGTTGGGGCTGTCATCTGACCCATCCAGGGGATAGTGGTTCTGCATGTCGTGGTCTTTTAACGCCTCAGCGAATATGTTGTCAGGCTCGTCCAAATTTACGCCTGCAACCAAACCAATACCTAATTAATTGTATAGTCTGCTGTGTTTGTGTATGCAAACTGTCAAGTTTGTTTATTTGACAAATGTATTCAAACAGAGCATACTTATCAGCTTTTCACATATATGCTAAATAAGCATGCATTGAGCAGAGATAAGCAACAATTTTCAGCATCACAGAGCATGTATTGAAAACAATTTGTTACCACATTTGGGTAGATCGACAGCCAAAACATAATGTCATGGAGGGAAGAGAATATTGCAAATGTCAGTATCGGGGACAAAGGCTCCAAAGAGAAATTTGGGAATGCGATCTGAGTAGAATTGGTTAATCAGATGCCATACCAGGTTGTGTAGGTGTAACTGTTTCCACAATACATTATTTCTACTCCATGAAATAATATTGATAATATATCTGTGTCGCTGAGTTTCAAAACCTGCTATAACACTATTTCATTATGTTGAGAAAATCAATAAAAACTTTTTGAACTAAAAAGGTTTTTGAATGTTTCAGTAGTGTTATAGCAGGAATTGATAGACGCCTTGATTTTGTTTCATAAGTGACAGTTAATCGTAGCGGATTTTGAAAGAGGCGATAAAATTTTCATGTAGAGATTTTAATAACGAATCCATCGATATATATATCTTAATTATTTCAAAAAAGTGTTATAGCGGGTTTTGAAACTCAGCGACACATCTCTATGCTTAGCGTTTTGAAGGGTTACATGTCAGACCAAAATATTCAAAATACATACATTGCTATGAAAACAATAAGTTTATCTCTAAGAGTTCATGGAAAGTGATTCAATGTAGGGAAATAAAATGCTTATAACTTTTCATTCAAAGTAATTACACGGCTGAATTGTTATTCATGCATAAATAAGTATAAGCTAATATAAAAAAACTAGTGAATTAATAAAATGTGGAGGGAAAGCCTGCTCTATTACTTAACTTTGAAAAAAATTGATATTTACTTAACCTGTGCAGCTGCTGGCGTATGCCGATGATATCGACATCATTGCCATATCAGAATTGGCGCTAAAAAGGCATTCACAGCACTAGAAGCCTCTGCCAAAATAATGGGCTTACAAATAAACGAGGCAAAAACTAAATACATGCCTGTCTATGTCACACCACGAGAAGGCGCACCAAAGTTAGATATTGGTGCATACAAGTTTGATACGGTCGACAGTTTCATATACCTTGGATCTCTTGTAACTCGACATAATGATATTACAAAAGAAATCAACAAGAAAATCATGTCTGCGAATAAATGATACTTTGGCCAGTTAAGACATTTTAAGTCCCGCATACTATCTCGCCGAACTAAAAGCACTCTTTACAAGACACTTTTAAAGCCAGTGTTCACCTACGCATCGGAAACCTGGACATTAACTCTGCGAAATCAACGAGCCCTGAACATCTTTGAAAGAAAAATTCTCCGCCGTATATATAGACCGATCAGGGACGGCACCAATTGGAGAGAAGATATAATGCTGAGCTATACGGGCTGTGAGAAGATTGTAGGGCAGTTCAATCAATTAAGATTGGGAGACTGCGATGGCTAGGACATGTGCACCGTATGAATGACAATGAACCGGCAAAGAAAGTGATGTCCAGCAATCCAATAGAAGTAGAAGTAGAAGAAGAGGCAGGCCAAAGATTCGCTGGTTCGATGGAGCTGCCAGTGACTGCCGTTTTCTGGGGATACCGAATTGGAAAGCGGCCACACTGGATAGGTACAGGTGGAGGGAGCTGTTGGAAGAGGCCAGGACCCACACCGGGTTGTCGCGCCCCTGATGATGATGATGATGAATATAAAAAACTACTCATAATTACTAATTTTACTTATATGCAACCTGTACCCCTTTAACCCTCAGTCGTCAATTATTTGGATCCGTAGCATGCGTAGGGGGCATGTGCGCCCTCTCACCTCATTCTTTAAGACAGTTGAAAGAGTGCAACTCTACGATTTACTGATAGTCTGAGCGCAGGAGTAGAGCACCCCAAAGTTCACATTTTCAAATGATGGAATGAAAATGAACAAATACCTGTTTACACATGCATGGATTTACTGTTGACAGTATGTATTATGATGCGATAACAAAAATATGCATGTATAAACACATATTAACATGCAAATTGCAAGATTCTTTCCATGCATGGATCAAAAAAGTTCAGAAGCATCTGAATTTTCTCGTGACAATGGGACTGTGCGATATCTGCACCTACGCAGTAGAACGATAGTAGCGAACTTTCCGGTAAAAAAATGAACACATCTTGCAACTTGCACGATAATACATGTTTACACATGCATTTTCTTGTTATGGCCGCGATAATACGTATTGTCAGCAGTAAATCCATGCACGTGTAAACGGGGTATCATGTCGAAACTACAATTTAGTAGGTACACAATTAACTTTGCAGCGCAATAAAGTTTTTCAGTTGATCCAATCATTCTACTTCTTTCTTCAGGCCATATTATGATATTCATTATTGAGAATATCCTTTTAACAGGTGCAGATTGGGAGACTGAAAATATATTGCAATTTAACAACATACTGAAAACAAACACTGACTTGCGTAAATTACCTACGCAATCTGACAGAACTCTACTAAGATTGCACATGTGCGGCAGCTGTGTAATTGACTTGCGAAGCTGTGTACCACGCCATTGTTAAAGTCGGGTATCGTGTTGCCTAATTGCCATTTTCCAAGGAAGCACATTTTGACTTTTGTGTTTATTCAGTAGGTACTTATTTTTTCCTAATAACCGGGACAAAATGACAAACTGGCAGTACCTCCGAAACCATAAAATCAAAGCGGGTCGTTTGGTAAGCCTACTTACAGTAAGTTGTGAAGGTTTATTATATTAGAATAGGTACCTAGTTCCACGATCATCTAATATATAAAAAATAATATTTGTTTGTGGGTTTGTTTGTTTGTTTGTTTGTTCGTTTTGAATGTACTGCTATACCGTTCATCTGATTGCGATAAAACTTTGTCAACTTATTGCTTGCACTTTCGCGAAGAGTATAGGCTATACTAATATATAAAAATGAATGTCTGTCTGTCTGTCTGTATGTCTGTGTGTCTGTCCCGTATGCGTTCCTATACCGTTCATCCGATTGCGATAAAACTTTGTCAACTTATTGCTTGCACTTTCGCGAAGAGTATAGGCTATACTAATATATAAAAATGAATGTCTGTCTGTCTGTATGTCTGTGTGTCTGTGTGTCTGTCCCGTATGCGTTCCTATACCGTTCATCCGATTGCGATAAAACTTTGTCAACTTATTGCTTGCACTTTCGCGAAGAGTATAGGCTATACTAATATATAAAAATGAATGTCTGTCTGTCTGTATGTCTGTCTGTCTGTGTGTCTGTCCCGTATGCGTTCCTATACCATTCATCCGATTGCGATGAAATTTTGGTAAGTGGTTGTATGCACACCCATGAAGGTTTCTAAATTAGAAAAATCATTATTTTGTTCTTCTTCTTCATTCTATCTTCTTTTATTCGTATTGTTCCTATACCATTCATCCGATTGCTATGAAACCTTCATAAGTTGTTGTGGTAACACCCGTAAAGGTTTCTGAATTAGTACAACCATCTTCTTCTTCTTCTTCTTCTTCATTATATCTTCTTTTATTCGTATGGTCCCTATATCAATCATCCGATTCCGATCGTCAGTGATTGTGCCAACACCCGCGAAGGTTTCTGAATTTGTACAACCATCTTTTTCTTCTTCTTTATTATATATGTATTCTTTTATTCGTATGGTTCCTATATCATTCATCCGATTGCGATGAAACCTTCATCAGTTTTTGTGGTAACACCCGTAAAGGTTTCTGAATTAGTACAACCATCTTCTTCTTCTTCTTCTTCTTCTTCTTCTTCATTATTTCTTCTTTTATTCGTATGGTCCCTATATCATTCATCCGATTGCGATGAAACTTTCGTCAGTGGTTGTGCCAACACCCGCAAAGGTTTATGAATTTGTACAAACATTTTCTTCGTCTTCTTCATTATATCTTCTTTTATTCGTATAGTTCCTATACCATTCATCCGATTGCGATGAAACCTTCGTCAGTTGTTGTGATAACACCCGCAAAGGTTTCTGAATTAGTACGACCATCTTCTTCTTCTATTCTATATTCTTCTATTTGTATGAGTTCCTATTCCATTCATCCGATTGCGATGAAACCTTCATCAGTTTTTGTGGTAACACCCGCAAAGGTTTCTGAATTAGTACAACCATCTTCTTCTTATATTCTATCTTCTTCTATTCGTATGCGTTCCTATACCATTCATCTGATTGCAATGAAATTTTGATCAAGTGTTGTGCTCACGCCCGCAAAGGTTAATGAATTGATAAAACTATTTTCTTCATCTTTTTCTTCAATTCTATCTTCTTCTATTCGTATGCGTTCTTATACCATTCATCTGATTGCGATGAAATTTTTGTAAGTTGTTGTGCGCACACCTGCAAAGGTTTCTAAATTAGTATTATATAAAATACAAAGTTCGTTTAATCCAATTTTGGTTTGTTAGTGCATATTAATAACATTAATAACGTTTGCGTATTTTGGATTCGATTTTAATTTAGTGTTCTTTTGTTTGACCTTTACTCCTATTAGAATTATTTTCATATTGATATATTGTATTACACAGATATTTTAATATTAAAAAAATAATTACCTCTTATTATTTTTTAAATATCTAAGATAAATATAACCACGAAGCGACCCTGTGCGAAGCCGGGTACTTCAGCTAGTATTATAATAAAAATAGCCAACATACAATATTATAATGTTCACATAGGAACTAACCTAACTTTTACACATGTACTAAAGGTGATACATCAGTGAAACGGCAAATAATTTTCAACTATAGGTGCGGCGAAATTTTGGACTCGCTGCCATTCGGAGAGAGAACGTCGAGCTGGAAACACGTCAATTTGTTTCATGATGGCAACGGGCGTATTAATTCTTAAATCGTGTAAAGATGACTAAAAACGTTGGGTCTTTTTACTGGTTCTCCGCCACCGCTCGCTGTCATCTGTCAGTGAGCGCAGTGCTGCCAACCGAACTGTAATTATATAACATTTTGGTTCGTGTACTATTACAAAAGTATAGTATGTCAAAAATACCTAGACATGCGTCGTTCTCGAACGTACGAATCTTTTTAAACTAATCTATAGCCAGCGAACGAATCGGTCCCGTGTCATCTGGCGCTTATGCAGTTCGTCTACTTCGCGCATTATAGGAAAAAACGAGGGTGAGAGGACGCGCTCCCAGGCAAACTGAATATGTCGTTCAGTTGAACTAGATTGGCGAGAGTGCGCGCGCAGTATAGGAAGAAACGTGGATGCGAAGGACACGCTGCCAGACGAACTGAATATGTCGTTCCGTTGAACTAGATTGGCGAGAGTGCGTGCGCAGTATAGGAAGAAACGTGGATGCGAAGGACACCCTGCCAGACGAACTGAATATGTTGTTCCGTTGAACTAGATTGGCGAGAGTGCGCACGCAGTATAGGAAGAAACGTGGGTGCGAAGGACACGCTGCCAGACGAACTGAATATGTTGTTCCGTTGAACTAGATTGGCGAGAGTGCGCGCGCAGTATAGGAAGAAACGTGGGTGCGAAGGACACGCTGCAAGGCGAACTGAATATGTCGTTCGGCTGAACTAGTTTGGCGAGAGTGTGCGCGCAGTATAGGAAGAAACGTGGGTGGGAAGGACACGCTGCCAGGCTAGTGCTATACATTTTATTACGGCAACAAAAGACACAATTGACCTAATCTGTCCGAACAAATCACTATCCGTAATTGACCTATTCAGTCGGAGTCCTTATTAAGTGACTCATTTCCCATATCTAAAAATACCACAATTTTGAAAAATGGAATTAATTGAATTCACCGGTTGTGCGAATATTACCCATTGCTTATTTCATTGCGTTTAAAAGTTGTCTATATTCTCGATGTTTAAAGTTCCGTAAAATGTTAGTACTTCAATCACTCAAATCGTAATAACGTGAAGCGAGGGACGTGGTAAGTATAATACATATTATAATATAAGATCTCAGTGTGCGATATTAGTCTATGGACGTAGTCTTGCGTTGTATACTCTAAAAACTAACGTGACAGTTAATGACGGCGGCCGGTGTTAGCATTTTTCGGTCGAAAGAGGTGTTTTAATAAAGCTGGGCATCGGAATTTCTCGAATTCTCTGCGACAAACAAAAAACTTACATTTTCAACACATCCTATAATTTTTGCCGAAATACTATAATGTCTTGGACCGCGTACTATAATTCGATGACAAAAAGATAGCTGGATTCCAAAATGGCGACTGACAGATAAAGACGACGGAGAACCAGTAAAAAGCACCGAAACGTTACCCATTTACTTTAAAAATAAAACATGTCAATGAATATATTATTATTGTTATTGATAGAACAGACGTTAAAGTGCCCACCACCACCCGTCATATATGCACAACCGTGGATATGCACGGCCGCTTTCTATGACGCTTTAAACGTGTCTGAAAGAAGTGATTTTAAGTGCTCATTCCGTCCCGAGACGGAGCCGCACGGGACTGATGCTGCAACCATGCACCGTAGTGCTGAAAGAAGAAAGTTAAGAAAGAAAATGTTTGTTTTTGGACTGGCTCTGCTGTCCGCTGACGTTAAGCGCTTTGTGTACCCGCATACTGAGTGTCACGAATTGAAATGGATGAGTCTACAGAAGAGTCGGGACTATCCCGCTCCCCATACGACGCTTCAAATTTCTCAAATGCCGCAAAGTTGGCCTCGGTTGCTACCAGATCTCCATGACCAATTGGGCCCGTGTGAGGACGGACCCTGGCAAACAGCTCCGCTCGTTCGAATTCCATAAGCGGGCAATCCCAGAGGATGTGTTCAACATCTTGGTGGTCATGCCCGCAGGTACAACCCGGCCCATCTACTATCAAGCCAAACTCGTGGAGTCTGGCGGCGAAGTTGCCATGGCCGGTGAGGAACTGGCTAATCCAGTGCGAAGGTTGGAGTCTTCTAGTTTGGTGCCTGCAGAATACGTCTGGAAAAAAACGGTAAGTGTGCCGCCCCTTGGGGGAGGCGGTCCACCTCGCCTGCCATGCCGCAAATGCGGTCTTGTACACAATGTCACTTACAGTCTTCCTGTAAGGAACGTCCTCGGATCTCTGCGGTGGTGTCAGATGGACACCGGCGAGTATTGTGCTGATCCCCCTCAAGAGGAGGGTGATCGATCCTCTGACTTGGACGTGCAGATCGAGGGGTAGCACCCCCGCGAGTACGGCAAGCGCGTCAGTAGAAGTTGTGCGGTAGGCTTTGGTAAGCGAGATCAGCGCAAGTCGCTGCCCGCTTAATAGTGCGCGTCTCACGAGAGTTAAGGAGTTTACTCGAGAATGCCAAATGCTGGAGGCGTAACCGGCAATTCCCATGAAAATTGCGCCGTATGCAACCTTAAGGGCTCTAGGCTTAAGTCCCCAATTGCTGCCCGCCATTCGGGCCATTCTCTGATAGGCCGAATTGGCCTTAGAGACGGCCGTCTTGGCGTGGTGAACGAAAGACAGCTTGTCATCAAGAATTACTCCCAGATACGTAACCCTTTCGGAGAAACGCACTGAGGTCTGGCCAAAACGAACCGTGGGCGGCCGTCGAGTTATGTTGACCCGAGAACTACCCCTGAGGAGGACAGCTTCCGTTTTGCTCGGGGCAAAGGTCAGCTTGTTCAGCAACCCCTAATTAAGGATTCTGCCCAAGGCGTCCGTGGCTGCACGCTCAAGTGCCGGTCGGCTGGTCGCCCCAACAAGCAGGAGCAAGTCGTCGGCGTACGCAACGAGCGTGCAGCCCGGAGGCAGTGGCAGGGACAGAACGTCGTCAAACAGAATGTTCCACAGAAGGGGTCCCAGGACGGAGCCCTGGGGACACCCCATGGTGGTCCTCCTGTGAATCAGGCTGGGGCCGGAGTCGTAGGTTATCTCCCTATTGCTGAAGTAGCTTTGAACTAAGGCAAAGAGGTCCCCGGGGATCTGTTTCAGCCTAAGCTTTGCCAGAACCAAGGGCCACCACCAGAACATTTAGAACAATAAACAGAACATTAAATGGTCACATGTTGGATTTATATGACAAATTATATGTCGTTTGCCATGCTTCATTTGCACCCGCGACCCGCAATCCGCGCATCGCGTAGCCACGATCTTTTTAGACCGTGCCTAAACTGAAGTATAACCATAAGCTGATGCCGTTTAAACAACAAAGAATTTCTATTCCACTGTGTGACAAACTAAACCAAAAACAATATAGTTGATGGGCGATAGCATAACATAACCTGAATCACCCCTAATAGTTCATATATTTCTACATTCCTCTTAATAGTACAACTATCTGCAATAAAAAAGGTGCCCGATATGGTTAAGCGTTCACATTATTTAAAAGCGTGGAAAGTTGAGTTAAGGCTATGAAGTAGGTACCTACTTTCGTTCTTTTGACAGTTCACGAGTCTTAAATATTTAAAAAGTAAATATGATATTACAAACTTACAATGGATTTATAATATGTCACTATATTATATGTTATAGTCAAAGAGATTGGATGATATCTTCGCTGTCAACAACACATATTTCACATATTTGGCGAATTAGGTTGACACCGCCGCAGAATATGAGAGCAGTTTTGTTTTTGGGAATAAAATAAAAACGCCTGAATAGTTGCCGTAATACCAAATAAGCATACTTTTCAATTACATTTATGAGGCTGTTAATACGTGATCAATGTTTTGTTTGTTCTATTAAATTAATATAGATTGATTATAATTATTTTAAAATTGCCATGCAAATAATTTCAGTACTATGACTAGTTTATAATAAGAATAAAATTTTATTTAACTTTAAATGGCATACCATTTTCTTGTTTACAGGGTGAAATTAGTCCACTTCTTTTTTATAGTTCGAAAATAGGATGGCAGCACTAACGTTTGGAAAATGGCAGCATTAGCAGCACAGAATGGATAGAAAATGGAGATTCCCCGTTAAATAGAGATTTGGAAAGAAAAAGTATCTATAGTAATCTATAGTATAGTATCTATAGTAGTAAGTATGTATCTATAGTCTAAGATCTATACCTGGTATCGACATTTTAAATAGAAGAAAAATAATCATGATACAATACTAAGTTTAATAATCGTGCGGGTGGTTATTTATAAAATTTGATGCTTATACTTATAACATTAATACTGCCCTCATAAGGAAAAAGGCAGCTTTTCGACAAAAATCACAAATTAGTGTACCTACAGATAATGCTCTACGTGTAATTCTGAATCATTTGGCATAATAATCGACATATTGTTTTTCGTTTTTTTTTTTCAAAAAAACGATAGTTATTCAAAAAAAAAACATTATACTTAACCATTTTTATAAGCAAAAACACAGCATCGATTGAAAATATACTGGTTTTTGCTTATACCATAATATATCAAATGATTCATCCACATTATTTAAAAATTTATTAAGAAAAGTTGAAAAAACGTTAATGTCTCATCCGGGTCCTTGGAGGTGGACGGTTGGTCTCCATACCTACTAGTGTCGTATGTAGGTGAGGCATTGTATAAGGAGGTACTATCGCCCTTTTTCGTAAGTCCACTCCCCAAAAGCATTGTTTCCAGCTCGGTGCCACTAGTAAGTACTTCCCTTTTGCTGAGTTCAGGTGCGCTAGGACTCGTGAAAGGATGTTTGGTGGGGGAAATATTCATGCCAGTCTGAAGTCCTACACTCGGCTGAAGGCGTCGTGAAACAGCGCGCCACTGTCTGTAACGTCTCGTGACACATAGGGTCTAGGACGATTTGGCACCGCGAACTGGCCTCCGCCGATTGGCCTCCGGTAATTGGCCGCCGGTACAATCGGACGCCGGCCCAATTGGACACCGACCCAATTCGACGCCGACCCAATTGGCCTCCGGGAGGATTGGACGCCGCACAGTTGAATTAAATGCGCAAAGGAATAGACGTACGTTACGATTTGTTGGAGTAAATAAGCAAGTCAGTTTAATATGCTTCTATCTTCTCAGTAGTTGTACCTTATACATTTCGCGCTTGACACATTTTTAATATAGATTGAGAATAATTATTATGCCTTATGATGTTTATTAAAAGAAAATAATTCTTCCCTCGATAAAACTCAAAGATGTGCATAATCAATTAATTTATTGTCTATACATGGGTACTTATTTATATTTACAACAAATATTAAAAATAATGTTAGATGTTAGAATGAAAATTACATTATATTTCAGCGTTTTATCGACTTAATATTATAATAAAGCTTAAACATGTATATTATTGTGCATAAATGCGTATTTTTAGATAGTATGAAATTACGAGGGTGGGTCAATAAGTCCTTAGAAAAGCCGACAGGTGGCGCGACTAGTACTGTAAGCGGTTTGTTTTCATGCAGCGGCACTACCGATTCAGTATGCTGCGAAGTTTCAATCAGATTGGTCGGGTTGTTGTGTGTTTCTCGTACATTTAAAAAAAAATTTGCTTGTTTACAAAAATGGAGAAAATTGAGTTTAGAGCTGTTATTAAGCATTTTAATATAAAAGGGTTAATAGCAAAGGAAATAAAAAATGAGTTGGATTTAGTTCACGGCACATCTGCTCCTTCACTTGCAACTATTTATAACTGGTTAAATGAATTTAAACGTGGTCGTACATCAACAAAGGATGAACCACGCTCAGGACGTCCTGTAGAGGTGACTACACCAGAAATGATCAATAAAATCCACGATATGGTGTTAAGTGACCGAAGATTAAAGTTGAGTGAGATAATTGAGGTTACAGGGATCTCAAAAGGTAGCGTCATTTCTATTTTACATGACAAATTGGGCATGAAAAATATTTCTGCAAGATGGGTGCCGCGTTTGCTCACAGTCGACAATAAACGCAATAGGGTGGTGGCCTCTAAAGCCCTGTTGTCGCTCATGCAACGCAATCCGGATGAAATTTTTCGTCGCTTTGTGACTGTAGATGAAACATGGATACACCACTATACTCCCGAGACGAAAGAACAGTCAAAGCAGTGGATTGCAAAAGGCGAACCATGTCCAAAGAAGGCGAAAACCGTAAAATCAGCTGGTAAGGTTATGGCTACTGTATTTTGGGATGCACGTGGAATTATTTTCGTTGACTATTTGGAAAAAGAAAAACAATAACAGGGGATTATTATGCATCTTTATTGGACCAGCTAAAAAACAAAATTGAAGAAAAACGGCCTCATTTAAACAGGAAAAAAATCCTCTTTCATCAGGACAATGCCCGTGTTCACACATGTTTACGATCAATGGCTAAAATTGAAGAATTGAAGTTCGAATTGGTCGACCACCCACCGTATTCGCCAGATTTAGCCCCCAGTGACTTTTTCCTTTTCCCAAACTTAAAAAAATGGCTAAGTGGACAACGTTTTTTTTCAAATGAAGAAGTCATCGATCGGACAAATGCTTATTTTGAGGACCTTCCGAAAACTTATTTTTCTGACGGTTTAAAAAAAAATGAGAAACATCTAACCAAGTGTATTGAGCTCCAAGGAGATTATGTTGAGAAATAAAAAAAAAATACAAAAATAAAAACAGTTTTAATGCTTTTTTCTAAGGAATTATTGACCCACCCTCGTACAAACAAAATATTAAGTAAGTTATCTGCTAAGTATAAATGTTTCAGTAGTTTGATTGATAAACTACTTAGGTACTGGGTAACCCGAAGGCCGAAATCCCGAAAAATAAAAAAAACACAAACATCAATAATTGCGCAATTTTTGCAAGAGACACAAAAACCCATTTTTTGTGGAAATATAAAAAAAATGTAAAATACAAACTCCTGTCTCTCCTGAAAAAAATTGCGCAATCGGAAAAACCCATTTTCCGCAAAAATGGGATTTGTCTCTTACAAAAATTGCGCTCACGATTGCGCAATTATTGATGTTTGTATATTACATTTTTTTATATTTCCACAAAAAATGGATTTTTGTCTCTCTTGCAAAAATTGCGCAATTATTGATGTTTGTATTTTTTTAATTTTCGGGATTTCGGCCATTCGGGATTTCAGCATTCGGGATTTCGGCCTTCAGGATTTTTAAAATGAGGAAGTTTATCAATCATCCTATCTTAAAATACGCATTTATGCATAATAATATACATGTTTAAGCTTTATTATAATATTAGGTCGATAAAACGCTGAAATATAATGTTATTTTCATTCTTACATCTAACATTATTTTTAATATTTGTTGTAAATATAAATAACTACCCATGTAAAGACTATAAATTAATTGATTATGCACATCTTTAAGTTTTAGCGAGTGAAGAATTATTTTCTTTTAATAAACATCATAAGGCATGATAATTATTCTCAATCTATATTAAAAATGTGTCAAGCGCGAAATGTATAAGGTACAACTACTCAGAAGATAGAAGCATATTAAACTGACTTGCTTATTTACTCCAACAAATCGTAACGTACGTCTATTCCTTTGCGCATTTAATTCAACTGTGCGGCGTCCAATCCTCCCGGAGGCCAATTGGGTCGGCGTCGAATTGGGTCGGTGTCCAATTGGGCCGGCGTCCGATTGTACCGGCGGCCAATTACCGGAGTCCAATCGGCGGAGGCCAGTTCGCGGTGCCAAATCGTCCCATTCCCTGACACATACGTTGCAATCACATGTGCTGTTTCGCTTGCGAATAAATCCACCTCGGGAACACTTCTTTGAAACAGAAATTGATGATGGGATTGTCGTCTATTGGTGAGAATGGGACCTCGACAATTTTGATGACTGGAGCTTTGTAGCCGTCGGCAATGCAACCTTCCTCGTGGAGGTAGGATGCGAAGTTAAGTCGCCCCAGAAGGGATTGAACATGTGCCTACCTGAGGGACCAACTGCCTTTTTGTACCTGCGTTGTGTCAAATCTGAGGATCCTATCGCCTATGGCCACCACATGATGACCCGTTGGGCCTGTGGTGGGATCGTCATCAATTGGCGAGGATGGGACCTCGGCCATATTGATGACTGGAGCGTTGTAGCCGTCAGCAATGCAACCTTCCTCATGGAGGTAGGATGTGAAGTTGAGTCGCCCCAGAAGGAATTGGATATGTGCCTGTCTGGGGGACCAACTGCCTTTTTGTACTTGCATTAGCAGCTGATGGTTACGGAGTGCTACACACTTCTCCAGCGACAGAAACCTCCGCTTGTTGTGTGTGTCCTACGTGATGTCCAGGGACCCTCATTGTTGGCTTGGGTTCAGACAGGATCTTTTAATATTTATTAACCACCCTAAAGACTGTAGGAAGGTTATCCTGTATTCCACCTGAACCGAGACTGTTTCTCGGATTGGTTGGCTACTAAGAAGTCGTCTAGGTAAGTGAATATTCTCAGCCATTCTTTCGTAGGCGTTCGGCGACCCAATTGGTCAGGGATGCCAACATAATCGGAGCGGTTGGCAGCACGAACGGGAGTCACGTGAATTGTAGGAGCTCCCTTTGGTAGGCTAGTCGAACGAATCGACGATGTTGAGAAGCCATTGGTACCTGGAGGGACACCTGGCTTATATCTATTATTACTAGCCAGTCTTCTGTTTGTAAGACGGCTGGAACCTCGTAATGGTGAATTAGTTTGAATGGCTTTGGCTGTAGGAACGCATTCAAACGCTTTCGGTTGAAAACAGGGCATAGGGCCCCGTCTTCTTTCTTGATCAGAAACTGGGTTGAGAGAAAAACTAGGGGTTTGACCCGCTTCTTCTAGAACCCTTGAGTTCTTTAAGTCCTCGATCTCGAGAGTGACCTCTGCTGATTGTTGCGTTTGAAAATCTTTCCGTAAAAGTAAAGAAGGACTTACCAATGGTGGTAACCGCACAAAAGGTATGCGGGCTACGGCTATTATTTTTACCAATTGTTTTAAGGATTGGTTGCCCAATCCACTAACCCTTGCATACCCTTTCAGAAGCTGTCCCGTTGGGAAAACATCGCATTCTGGAGGGCAGCGATGGTCCTCTCCGTCAGATGGTTAGCTGATGACGAGTGGTCGCACCGACGCAACTTGTCATTTAGACCTAACTCTACGACCGTAGGGGCCGCCAAGAATTGTTTTTTGGGCGTTGTGCCACTCCTTGCCGGTCCCCCTGTAATAAGGTATGTAACGAGGATACCTCAAACATCAGTATCTTAATCGACGCTCGTACGTTGAACTTTTCCTCCTGTAGCAGTTCTGCTTCGCCGTCTGGTGTCCATTGCTTTTAGAATATCCTCCTCACGGTCATTCAGATGTTGCGCCATAATCACTGATCACTTAACGTTCACTTAACTATCACTTAACGTTCGTCCAAGATAATTATTTTGATAGTTAGAATGAACTGTCAGACGTAACATGTAAACAAAGTAAGAAAGTCAAATCCATAATGAAAACAACGTGATGCCAAACTTTATACATAAAAAACAGACGCGCGGGTATCACCAGTAAATGAAAACGGAGGAATGACCAACGACAAGAAAAAGGAAAATAAATTAGTAGAATATAACCTCACGCGAAGAAGAAAGAGCAAACCCTATCTCAAGGACTTCAAAGTCAAATTCGAATAATATACATTTAACAACATCTAGGTACCTAAAATCATCATACCGCAAGGAAAATATAATAATATCATGTTATAAAAATATTATTAGATATCACAAGACATGAATCAATAAGTGAGTTAATAACAGACCAAACTCCGACAGTAGGTAGGTATATACTATGTTATATTATTGCAAGGAATGTCTTAAAATCAATAAATAAGAAATCCCTTTAGAGATAAATATTGTATAGATTACAAATTATTATGTTCACATCATAAAATCGATATTTTATGATGTTTCTACGGTATAGAATATCTAGATATTATCACGGTGACCTTTGTCCATGTGAACATTCCAGTAACAATGGATCCCTATTTAGTGTTAAAAATAATATATACCTACCTATTGCGCGTGTCGTCAATGTAAGGGGACTTTTGTATCAGAATCCATAACGTTTATTTATGTTAAATAATATCTGATTTACAATAAAATTGTCAATTAATTGAATCCAATAAAGTATTTTAATAAGATAAACCTATTCTTGTTGACCGCAGAGCATTTAATTACTATTTAATTACTGCATTTAAATATTTTGGTAATTATATGGAATGGTCAATTAATGAGGGTACAACAGGTGTGCCGTCCGCGTGGATTAATTAGATACTAATTTTAGATCATTATAGCAGCCTGGTTAAGCCATGCTAGTTATAACAGCCAATACATATCTGAAGCGATTTGGTTAAACACAGTCATTTCCCTCCCAATTATTAGTATTACTAATGGCAGGTTAGTTATGCACCTTGGGAGAACAAATAACTGATTCAGACACAGGATTCATATTTCTAATGGTACGTTTACATTTGACACTAATATCGTCATATTTATGTATGACACCATATTCACTTAGTGTAAACAGTAATTAATATTTGTATCAGCTACTTATTTTGCGTATGTCGACACTCACCTGTCACTTATTCCAACTATTTATATACGCAAATGTAAACACCGCGTATACGACAAGTCAGGTCCATTTACCTGGATCACCCAATGTTAAAACTCCAATTTTTTTTGGGTGCGTTTGTTTGTGCATCGTTAGTGCACGTTTGTGCACGTTTTTTTTTCGTTTGTGCACCTATAATAACCGAAAAATTCCTATTTCAAATTGGGTGTTCCAGTTAAACGTTGGGTCACCCAATGTTGAAATTTCAACTTTTTTTGAGTGCATTCGTTTGTGCATCGTTAGTGCACGTTTGTGCACGCGTTTATTTCGTTTGTGCACGCACATTAAGGGGGTTATTCGCATTTCAATTTGGGTGACCCAGCTAAATGCTGGATACTTGTGTCACTAAACTTATATTTTTTTCAAAATTTAAATTGTAAGCACTAGTGCGTTGGTAGTGAACGTTAGTGCACGATTTTTTTTTGCCTTTTCACCTGTATTCAGCGCGCTATTTATTTTTTAAGTTTGTATGCAAAACCTGACTGCGTGGGTTTAAAAATATTTTTTTTAGCGAAATCTCTTGTCGCATAGCTAATACGCAATTCTGCATACTTTTTTTATTTTTTTCTCATATAGTGCGTGAGTTATTCGATATGAAATATTTGATGAACGTTAAGTAGAACCATCCAACAAACTTTTTTATATTTTATTAGGTCATCAATTTGCCTATTATTGGCTTACGTTTGTGCATGTACTTTTTTTAATTTCGAGATTAAGCCTCCCCCAAACCAAAGCGAATATTCGCAGCGAATTCGCAACGCCCTCGCTGTCGCTGTCGCTACCGCTTGGATTTGATGCGAATTTCGCGCTTGGCCCCACACCAAAGCGTCAGCGACGCAGCCATAGACTAAATAATTTTATTTACGCGCCAGATTTAAAAATTGTAAATAATATTAATATTTTACGACAATTATTCTATAATTTTTATGAATTAAATATGAAAAATACACGTACACTATAGCGCTTTCAGAATTGCTACAACTTTTACCCACTTCGCGTAAAGTGTATTTTAATTATCTGAAAACAAGATGTCAGCATTGGATGCAGCCATAGACTAAATACTAATGTCAAAGTGACAAGTCTTGACAAACAAACAAAATGTATTCATCATCGGATGACGAAGAAGCGTTTTTGTTACTATGCTTGGAAGAGGATGATAATGCCAGGTTTGACTATTCACACCATTACGTGTTTTATTTATTTTCATCCAATTCATAAACTATTTTCGACTAATTTACCTTCTTTCTAATTTCTTCTCAGGGAAAAAAGAAAATGGGTTCACGATATCAATGTAGAGAGAAGAAGGTATGGAGAATACCACACTCTGATGCCTCAATTGCGCAAAGACGAAAAGCGGTTCTACATTTATTTTCGAATGAACTTCGAATGTTTTGATGACATATTGAACGCCATCACGCATGATATTCGAAAATGTGATACCAACTATCGAGAAGCCATCTCGCCTGAAGAACGGCTAAGCATTGCATTGAGGTAAAAAAAGATGATGTATAATGATATAATTAAGTTTTATTATCAACATGTCTAAATAGAATCACAAAGATTATGGGGAATATATATTCGCATAATTCAATAGACTGTTTTCACAAAGCACTGACATTTAAAAAGATGTTTATCACATCGGAAATGGATGATATTCACAAATCAACTACAACTGTCAAATGATCGATTTGCAAAATACATAATTTATATTCATTGCCCAATTCTATATTGTCAGTGAGCTATTAAAATTTCATCGATTTAGTGTGATGTTGACATTAGCGTGTACCTATTCATCAGTAGTAATATCGTCTTATTTCCCATGAGTATACCTGACAAGTATGCTCTTTTTCTTTGATCTCCACAGCCTACCTCTTTCCAAAAGTCACCCTTTGCCAGTACTGTCTATACCTACTCACTGTACTACTTTACCAGTTGGCATTGCATTTTAGCAAATTACAATATTTAATCAATAAAAATTATAGTGTGTTTTAGGTGTATGGATGGGGAGATATGTAATAAAATATCTTGAAAATTTATAATAAATTTATTCAACACAATAATTCCGGAACATAAACACAAAACTTTGGAAATAAAAATAGTAAAATGAAAAAAAAGTAATTTAAGTAAAGATTAAAAGGCAAGGAAACAGTAAATAGTAAAAACACACATACAACTTCCTGGCATAACAGATATTAAACATGCATCTATGTAAATCAATAAAATAAATCATTATAAGATCACACATTTTTCTCATCATCTCTCGGTCAAGTTATTACACATTACACGTTTTCACACATGAAAGTGAACATAGCATTTAGGTATATTATGTAATATTATGATAACATTGAAAACAAAATTTATTTATGTACTTACTTACATTATTCTTTTTAAATACATTAATACTGAATGATCGTTTTGATAATCATTATATTATATTATTGCAAATTTATGAACAGTATTACTATAAGAAATTATAAATAAATACCTACTGATCCAGATTGAAAAAGGCAGTTAGGTATATACAGCAAAGTAGAAGATACTATTCAGTATAGACGTTTAGAGAATTGGGTTTAATTACATACATAACATTAACTATGAAAAAAGATGATGGCAACTCATGCGTGTACAGTAATTCTTGACTATTACAATAAGCAATTCCATGATGAAGAACATAATATAATAGGGCACAATAATATCTGGACATATTTTTAGTTCAATAGATTTCTAAAATAAAACAATTCAAAATTAATATTTACTACAAAATCAAAAATAACGCTAGGTACATAGTAACAGATTGTAGAAAGAGTTCGGATCGAGTCGGAATTACTCTCTCATTTGTATACGTCCACATATTGTAATGAAGCCATCGTAGATGCACGATCACGATTATGTTTCAACAATAATTATTTTGAATTAAAAAAGAAGGTGACGGCGGTGTATTTATGTTACAAATGAGGTTGGAAGTTGGAACACAACACGAATAATCAACAAAAAAATGGCGGTTGAATAAAATGTAGAATACATAGTGACATTATTGCCAGTATAATTTAGTTAACTTATATTTTACAATGAGTGATTTATGATTTTTATTTTGTGAAATCGTTTAATATATTATGTGAAAACTACTTTTCAAATGTTAGTTTTGTGAATTTTGATTATTGCAATGTGCGATTAATTCCCACCCAACAATTATTACAACATACATAGATAGGTACCTAAGGTAGAATCTCGATTATTCAGAATTCTATATGATCATCGGTTTCGTAAGAAGTTGATGCGATTTAAAAATTATATAGGTAGGTAAGTACTAGGTAATGAAAAATAGTAAAACAGATTACTTTATTAGTTTAGATCCAATCTATTAAATTAGTCTATATAATCGAGTTCAACTCTACAATCACTTTAACACACTGTTTAATCACTGCTGACCTGTTAATTAAAATTTAATTACCACATTTAAATATCATGTTAATTATATGTAATGGCCAACTTACGCAAACGCGCCAGTCGCGGTGTTAGCACCTAATGAGTTAATGTGCGAACATAAATTATGAGATGAAATTAGTGTGAAAATGCAAAAAATTCTAACATAAAAACATGGAACAGCTCTACTGCAGTGGCGAAGGGTGGAGGTGGTCTGTGATATCTGACATAAATGGTGCACACTAAACTTTGTCAGTCATATAAATATTATTTTGTTTTCATTAAACTAAGAATACAAATTACACATGGTGTGGATTAGTTTTAAGATTCAATTAATTTTGTTAAGCCCTACCTAAAGTAGACCATAATAGATATTAGATAAAAATATTCTTCCATCTATTATGAATTGATTAGGAGGGGTTTAATTGAATTTTAAAAACTGAAAAACTAAGCAGTACCATCTGCAATTTGTATTCTTAGTTAAATAAATAACAAAATAAATATGACTTTGTACTATTTATGCCAGATCTCTACCGCCTACCTGCACCCTCTGCCACGGCTCTACTATGTATCAAATTTTACTCAATTGTTAAAATGCCAGAGGCAGGATCAAGCGAAAAATTGTCAGTCTCAGCTTGCTTCTCCTGTTCTTCAAGGTGAAGATGTTCTTGTTCTATCATTAACAGCCCTATTTTTTTTTTTGTACTCAGCTGCAACTTACGGGAAAATGTTTTAATTGTTGCAGCATGAGCCAACATAATCATATCCACTGAGTCCATTTTATTACTTTTTTTCCCTTGGAGATAATGTATCATTTTTTCCAGATTTGAATTATCCTTTTTATGTTTACCGGCCGACGTCTTCGGTGTTGTGGCTGTTGCCTGGTGATCACTGATTGATGACGTTATCGATGTTCCTGCTTGTGATAAAACAATTTTTTCAATCTCCGTATCTTCGTGATACGTGGCCATCCAATCAAAACTTTGTATGTCATCAGGTTCTTCGCATATTTCTTCGCATACTTCTTCGCATACTTCTTCGCATACTTCTTCGCATACTTCTTCGCATATGTTGGATGATGTTTTGGCGAACGTCAGAAATGGTCGGAACGACAACATTTGGTCGGCCCACATCCATTTCTTCTTACATATGTTTTCTTGGCCGGTTTTTGTTTTTCTGGACCGGAGATCCTTTGCATATGTGTCCCGTAAATTTTTCCATCGTTTTTTGGCTTGTTCACCTAAACAAAAATAATTATTTTACAGATTTCTTGCGACCGGTGATACTTTCTACACAATTGGCCATAGTTTTCGAGTTGGATTTTCGACAGTGAGTGCAATCGTGACACAAGTTTGTGAAGCTATATGCAGAAAATTAGAAAGTGAATATTTACCCCAACCTACAACAGAAACTTGGAAACAATCTGCTGAAGGGTTTAAGAATTTATGGAAATTTCCTAACTGTATCGGCAGTGTAGACGGTAAGCACGTCACCATCAAGTGTCCAGGCAAAACTGGCTCCAACTACTGGTGCTATTTAAATAAATTTTCAATCGTGCTTATGGCTATCGTTGGACCAGATTATAAATTCATATGCGTCGACATTGGTGGTTTTGGCAAGAACAGCGATGGAGGAATTTTCGAGACTTCCATCATGGGAAGACGATTTGAAGCAAATAAAATGAATGTTCCGGGACCTGAAAATCTCCCTGGACAGAATCAACCTTGCGAGCACGTCTTAATCGGAGATGAAGCTTTTGGTCTGAAAACATATATAATGAGACCCTTCCCATATAGGCAATCGAGGACAGATCCTTTGAAAGAAAATTACAATTTAAAACTCTGCGGTGCAAGAAGAGTAGTTGAAAATGCCTTTGGCATATTGGCTCAGAAATGGCGAATATTTTATAGACCAATAGAAACAAAAGTATCCACCACAATTCTCATTGTGAAAACGACATGTGTTTTACATAATTTTGTGCGAACAAAAAATTGCAATGATCGGTTTTTTGAATTTTTAGAGCCACCGGAGCCTGAGCTTAGAGCTTTTACTAATTTAAACAACGATCCAAGACGTGCAGCGAGATTAGCATTTTCTACTCGAGAAAAGTTTGTAAACTATTTTAATGAATGAATACTAAAATAAATTACAGGTATAGCCAAAAAGCTCCTTAAATCTTAAGTTAAATTGAGATTAATCCTGTGCTGTTATGCTGCATTGCAGTGCCTTTAATAAAACTTACTGTCACTACATATTGAATATCATTCTCATATGGCATACCTATATCTAATAAATTCAACATAATATATCATAATATTTCAATAGGTACTCAATATGATTAATAGTTTGTGCACATAACGTCTATTTAAAACTGACAATAATTTGGAATCAATATTAAAATAGATTCATACTAAGTACCTACCAGTAAAACAATTAATTTAACAATAATTAATAGTGTCTAAAATTGTGTCTGATATAATTGTTGTAATATAATTTATGTATATTTCGTTATGGCTTACACCAAAACAAAATATGTCACATAACTATTACTTCAATATTTTTGCAGGATCATTCAATAAAAAATACTTGTGTAGGTTAATAAAGTTTTTTTAATTATTTTTGCACAGAATACAAGAAAATATTTATATAATAAGATTTATATTATAAGATATTGTAATAAAATGGACAAATATGAAAAAAAATTACAGCAGAATAAATTTTATTTATATACCTAGGTAGAATTATTAGTCTTCGTCTGCCAGAAGAATTTTCAAAAGCATCCCCATCTCATTGTGATTTGACAATTATTACTACCTTATAATTATATCATATTTTATAATTTGTCTATGTATATTTATTTTTATATACTTACATGATATATATATATATATATATATATATATATTATAACTTGGTATAACATGTACATTTCTATTTTTGGCAAATATATTTCAATATTATGTAAATAGATATTTTGTTTTTTTTTACCTACCTGTTGTGTTATTTATGGTCATGACCAATTATTTATTCCGAAATAAACTAATAACCGTAGTATTTTGGATACTCCTGTTAATTACTAGAATTACTGTTATAAAAATTAAAAACAAAATGAATTCACTAATGTACACTATTTGAAAATACCTCAGAAATATATCGACCTACTAGAAAACATCTTTACTATAGATACTAAAATATGACACTGAGCAGGACTTGAACCGTTTGTGCCGAAGGTACTGACATCCGAGAAAGGTTTGGTGCAGTAATCTGTATGGGCGATGTTGAAATATGGTGGCTAAATCGCATCGTTTAACACAACTTCACTAATTATTATCCTACATACAAAACACAATTATTCCTAATATGATAAAGCTTATTTTGTGGGTACCTAACTTTTTATATATACCTAATTTTGTTATGTTTTTGCCACCGCACTTGTAAAATGTATAGATTGATTTATTAAATTCCATACTAAAATGTACATAAATTTATAATTTTACAGTAATTACATTTTTACCACTAAGAAAGTTGTTTTGATTCTATTCATTCGCCATGTCTATATTCGCCCCAACGCTTAGGAAGAGAAATCACACAAAATTGGCTGTTTTACTGCTAATACCGTAAAGGGTAGTTGAAAAATGTTTATTTAATTATTTAAAAGACATGTTGAGTACATAACAAATTATTAATTCAAGAAGTTCACAAAACACTACCTTCCAGAGACATAGATGATAATTGTGGAGAAGAGTCACGCGTACTTCTAACGTAATTCCAAAATGATTTAGGATCTGACGTTAACTTCCCCCCAATACTATCAATGTACCTATGTCTTTGTTTTCTTCCATTTTTTTGTGATGCAAGTGGTTTAGTCGTATGTTTTTAATTAAATCAAAATTGAACCATCTTGGGTAGCTGCGCGAAGAGCCCGATGATTTTTTAAAAAAAAATGACTTGTCAAATAAATTATATATACTTATATATATTGGTAAAATACCTTCACTACAGCATTGATGTCACTAATCGAGTATAAAATTTCCCAGTCAACATTCCGAAATTCATAATACATGTGCAATAGGTCGCCCTTAAAGAAGTTCCACAAATTATTATTAATATACTTCGATTCAGTGCATTCACTGTCTCCATTTCCAAAATTATGATGTTGAATACGAATATTTGTGAACTGTAAAAAATTTAATGGCAAATCTATTGAGAGCGCGGGGTGATATTCAGGTATGTAGTATGTTTATGTCCATAGAAACAGGTTTTAAGTCATTCATGTTTGTCTGAATAATGTGGACCAGGAAGATAGAAATGGAAAAACGGGTCTATCCAGTATTCACCCCATTCCACGGTAGTCGTTTTTCTTAATAAATATAGGTACATCCAGGGAACTCAGAAATAATGGGAACTGAAATGCATAACGGGTAAGACGATAGCAGGTAACCGACTAGAGTAAGGAAGAATCCGGGTTAAACTTACACTCGTGTCAAGAATACGTTGTACGTCGAATACTGAAAACGGCTCTCGGTTTATGCATTTACGCTCATTTAATGTTGGTGTATTACACACACACTATTGCACGTGGATAATGCGTGCTTCATTTTCGTAGGACACTCACACATTCAACATGCGGCGAATTGAATATAGCATATCGGTATTCTATTTATTATCTGTTCTGTGGGTATATCAACAGAGGAATCATAAAATGGGCCTTGGCCCTCACCCTTGCCTTATTCATCCTCGTATATTATGACACTTTCACTTAGCTAGTCTCTTAGTTCACGTGAAGTTCAATAGAAGTACGTAGCAGCGAAGAAGGAAGGAGCTAGCAGAGGCCTTCATCTAGCAGTGGATTGACCCCGAATAATATTATATTATGTCCAATTATAACTAATAAAACCATCCAATCCGTATTAAATTTACTTTTTCTACTGTCATGTTGATAGTTTAAGAATTCCATGCCCTGGCGAATTCACGTAAGTACTCGGGCAGAAAATTTACCTAATTCATGAATAAGGCAACAGGCTTGACTATTACATGAATTAGCCAAAATTTAGCCCATTTCATGTAATAGTCAATTTCGCACATTCGGCGTAACATACAATACAATAAAAATGCAAAGCTGTATGTTAGGCACCTGCAAAAAAAATCTTAAAGATACCTACATAACCTAAAGAAAATATTCTTGAATACTATCAAATCACGATATTATTGACAAATATAAAATGACAATAGGTACTTACGTTACCGATACCGAAGAAGATGGCAGTATTGGACACAAATTGCATCAATGATATAAAATTATTGTTATATTTGAATGCTCGATACCGAAATGTTAACAATCGCAGCGCTCCATATTGAACTTTATAAGATAAATAACTGTTAGTGCACTAACAAAGCTATAACGTTATGACGCACATTAATATTAATGTGTATTTTATAAATATCGGGAAACAATAATTATTGTATTTTTTATCGTATCCATGCTGTCAAAATAAATGTACATAGGTTAGGCAGCGACGGTAATCAAATACTTTTTTTTACATATTATGACGACATCCTTACCACTTTCACCAATTTCGATGCCAATCTCATCCCATATTTTATCTTTCTTTCGTATATTTTTATACTCCTTGTCAGACAAATCGTAAAGAATTCGATATTTCCGGACCAACTCTATCAGCTTTTCAATCGTCCGAATCGTCGCCATTTTGATTTTACTAATTCCCTTGGCGAAATTGTCCGCCGCGAATAAATTCGCTGTCGACAGAGTTCCCGAAAATCGCAGCGAATATTCGCTGCAAATTCGCACTCAAGACGCAAGGCGGTCGCGCAAGCGTGCTCTGTCCCGTAAGCCAATACGAGCTTGATTGGCGAATAATTCGCTGCGAATATTCGCCGCGAATATTCGCTTTGGTGTGGGGGAGGCTATGATTTTTCAATTTTTTATCTCTTATATTAAGCTATAAATTTGATTTTGAATGGCCGTTAAGTTTTAACATAAAACATTTTTTTTTCCACATTTTTTAAATGCACACCTTTGAGTAATTTAATTACATGATTTTTCATGTATTTTGTATTGTTTTTCCATGTAAATTACGCGAAAAATTCCAATTTTTCCATTTTCACTAAGTACCCCGTCAAAATATCCCGAACAAAAACAACCGCATCCGTTTGGAAGATCCAGTCAAAAGAATCTCGCAAAATAGCCAAAACGGTGTATGCTCTCTAAATATTTCGGTTTATAATAGATTACTTAAAAATAAATATTTTGTATACACAAAAGTGTCAAAACTTAAAAAAAAAACATTATTAAACTTAAAATTTGTCTTTTTATTTATGATTTTGAATGGATGAATGTTAGTTTCATAAGCAAAAACGCAGTAAATAATAATTATACTTACCTACCTACTGTTTTTAACTTATGATCCGTAATAAAAAATAAATAAATTATAATACAATAATTAGGTTGGTATGCATATTTTTGAAAAATGCAATGTATTTTTATGCAACGATATTTTCTTCAAAAGATAATATTGGAATGACATTTCGTCAACTAAATGCGCGGAACTTGTAACTCCGTATTAACCAACTTCACAGAAGGAAGAAAAAACTGTTTTAAAATAAAACGGACTGGTTTAGGAAATTTGAACACTTTTAGTATTTTAATGTTATAAATGAGTAAATCTGGTCATTTTTACAAAATATTTATTAACATAGAATATAGAAGAGTTACATGGTTTGCTTTTGTTTTTTTGAGATTTGAGCTGGGAGTTACAATGTTTGAATTAAAATAAACAGCACCAAGTTTTACAGTATCTATTGCTTGTCTACATTATGTTGGAAAATTCAATAAAATCGCATAAAAATAGGGGTAATAAGCATCACATAAATGAACAAAATAATATTTAATTCATTTTAATTTTCGAGTTAGCTTTCAAATGACAGATTATTATAAAATTAGTGATAATCAGCCACCATACTTGTTTTCAAGAACTGAAGGTATTCTTAGTTATTTTATTTCATGCCTTTCTTGATATAGTTGAGGAAGGCTGCAAAGAATTTTGGTTGCATAATAGTACTTTAATTTATTCGTACAGGGACAAAGAGATTGGAGGGAGCTCTTGCTATTCTTCACCAAAACGCAGTTTGAAATTAATATTTCCATTTATTAGATCCATTATATTGCAGTGCTCGAATATAAGTCATTAGTTTTCCTCCTGGTCGTACCTATGGATTTGTAAAATCTAACACCAATATTTTTTTTATTAAAATGATGGCATAAATATGTAACATGGTATCTTCTTTTTCTTCCACGGTGCTACATCCCGGGGTGGGATTTGGCCTCCTCCACAACCGCTCTCCACTCACTCCGGTCTCTCGCCACACTTCTTCAGTTACCGGATCTTCCTATATGAAGCCAGTCAATTTCTACGGCGTCAGCCCATCTCTTTCTTGGACGGCCTCTGGGTCTCTTCCGTTGAGGTAGCCACTTCGTCATGATCCTTGGCGCTCTAACTTCAGGCATTCTCTCCACATGTCCCGCCCATCGTAGTCTTTGGAACTTACAGTGTCTTATGATTGTTTGCTGTTCAATCAGCTCTTCCAACTCGTGGTTCATTTTAATTCTGTAGTTCCCATTTTCCAACGTGGTTCCAAAGATTTTGCGGAGTATTTCGCTCGAAGACAGCTAATTTGTTTTCCTCGTTTTGAGTCAAGCACCAAGTCTCACAGCCATAAGTGACAACTGGCCTTATAATTGTTTTATAAATTAGAAGTTTACTTCTTCGGCCTAGAATTTTCGACCCCACCAGTCGCTTGCAGGCATGCCAGCATTTATTCCCGGAGATAAGGCGGATTTTTATCTCCTCTGCTGTCTTATTTTGGGTATTTAGGCTGGATCCGAGATACGTGAACTTGTCCACCCCTTCATATGCATGCTGTCCTATGACTATATTCTGCAGCGGTACCTGATCGCGTGTGCTGACCATATACTTAGTTTTTGACTGGTTTATTTCCAGCCCAGCGTTTTCTGCTTTTATTTTCATAGTGCCACCATGGTCGATCATCCTCTGTTTGGATCTGCTTGTAATTAGTATCCGTCAGTGTGGTCTTTATAAACCTTACTAGTTTTAAGGGAATTCCCAGTATTTTTATGCTTTGCAGCATCTTATCTCTATTCACACTGGCGAAAGCTTGTTTAAAATCAATAAACAGGTGGTGGAGTGTCAGGTTGTATTCGTGCGCTTTCTCCATAGTTTGCCTCATGAGATGGATGTGATCTATGGTGGATCTATTTGGTCGGAAGCCGCATTGGTATTCTCCCAGGATTTCCTCACCATAGATCATTAACCTGCTATACAGTACAGATGAGAAAACTTTATAAGCTGTGTTTAGAATTGTGATCCCTCTGTAGTTATCGCAGATTGTTTTGTCTCCCTTTTTTAGAATAGGCACGATTATTATACCCATCTTCCATTCCTCAGGTAGAATTTCTTTTTCCCAAATAAGTGGATATTTGCTTCCAGTGTAGGGCCACCAGTCTTTATCAGCTCGGCTGTTATCCTGTCGGTTCCAGGTGCTTTATTGTTTTTCAGCGTTCTTAATGCTCTTCTTACTTCGGGCAGAGTAGGCTCATCAATAAATTCCTCAGCAGTGTGGTACAATACCTCTTCCGTTTCCTCATGACCATTATTATAAGCCTGATTTAAAAGTGTTGTGAAATAGCCTTTCCATCTTTCCATAATGTCCTTCTTTTTGATCAGCATTTGTCCTTCACTATCCTTACAGGAGTTTAATCAGGGTTGATAGGATTTAGTCTTGTAAAATTTTCTGGGATCATTGTTTCTTCTTTGACATTCCATGTCTTGAAGTATTCTCTTTAGCACCAATCGCTTTTTCTCTCGACAGAGCTTTGTTGCAGTTTTTCTCTTTTCTTTATAAGTTTCGTAATTTTGGCGAGTTTCCCTTTGTTGGCATTTCTTCCTTGCTTCATTTTTTTCAAACAGTGCTTGCCTGCAATCATCATCAAACCATCCTGCATCTATTTTTGCTTTGTTTTCCCCCAGAATTTCTGTAGCACTCGTGATAACACAGTTTTTTGTATTTTCCCAGTCCACATTCACATCAACGGTTATTAAAGTCATTTTTAAGTTTGTTTCTATAGATTCCTGGTATTTATCCAAAATTTCTTCATCCCTTAATTTTTCAGCTCTCCATTTAGTTCTTCTCTGGCCTTCTTTTTTCAGTATTAAGGAGATTTTTTGTTTTAATTTTGCTCTCACCAGGAAGTGATCAGAATCGCAATTGGCTTCTCTGCAGACGCGCACATCCTCCACTGTTGACGCTCTTCTTTTTGATATAAGAATGTGATCATTCTTTTTGGTTGCATGTATTACTTCCAGGTATTTTCCAGGTTCCTTTGTGGATATTTTTATGTTTAAACCATGTACTACTAATTAATAAATTATTTGCAGCCGCTAAAAAGCATAGACGTTCACCATTATCGATTGTCGTTTGATGCAAACTGTGCTGCCCAGCTACTTATTTAAATGCTTCATCTTTTCCAACTTTTGCATTGAAGTCTCCCAAAATAATTAGAGCATCATGTGGGAAGACTTTTTCGCAGGCTCTCTGCAGATCTTCATAGAATCTATCCTTAATTTCCTCGGTCGCATCATCAGTTGGGGCATAAACGTTGATGAACGTAATATTGAAAAGTGTACCTTTCAGTTTAAGTTTACATAATCTCTCACTAATTGGCTCAAATCCTAGTACTGCCCTGCGGATATCAGAGCTGATTAAGAACCCAGTTCCATAGCGACCCCGCGTACCTGCAGATCCACTGTAATACAAAGTGTAGTTTCTCTTGTTTATGAAACCTGCGCCCTCCCATCTTATTTCCTGCAATACAGTCACGCTCATTTTATACTTATGCAATTCAATTGCAACCTCCTCCATCTTGCCCGGCTGCAACATAGTGTGTACGTTCCATGTGCCACATTGTATATATAATCGTTTGACCTTAATTCTTTGCTTGGGTCGTTGGTTTATGGGGAGTCCGGGGTTCGTAATCAGGGTTTTTTTTACCGTGTTGGGTGATTAACCCTACGACGAACCCTCATCCTTTATCCGGGCTTGGGACCGGTCATAGCGTAGGTAGAGTCGTTCCCTATTACTATAGGCGGAGATTGTGACATGGTATGGCTTAGGTTTTTCCAGGCTTCTTTAAACGCAGTTATATAATCAGCATGAACACGTTTTTTTTATTATTTCTCAACCTCATTTCAATTACAGAGCGAATCGTTCAACCTCAATTTGAGTGTGGTCCTTCTCCTTTTTTTAATGTACATTGGTGATATTACGTGGCATTGCAATATTAATTTAATAAAGCATTGGTGAGTACTAAATTTTTTCCTGGTTTTTTTCCCTGCTCCATCACTATACAGAATAGCGGTTTTATAGTCGTCGTCGTCGTCGTCGTAGAAAGAGGCAGAAGAGGAAGAGTAAATTATTGACATATTATTACACTGGAAAGCTAATTTGCAGTAAGCCCACTTTCGACTTCAATCAAAACATTGCAAAGACCATCAATCGTTTTTGGTTGCAGAGAGTAAAATTATGAATGGCAAGTTTTGTTTTAAATTATGCGCTGGACACATTAGATTTTGGATATATCAAAACGCATTGTCTATTGTAAACACATATTTTTCAGTAATTTTGTCAGATTCCTTTTCCCTTCTGGCGTAGGTATTTTTTCTCTTCTTGCTGAACAAGGTATTTTAGTCCATCTAAATTATTTGTTTGACTGAAATAGTTTTCAATTCAGGTATTCAAATTTCTGACAGACTTCTATACTATGTTTAAAATGTTTATTTGTCCCTTAAAATGGTCGAAATCAGTGTTTCTAAACCTTTTTACAGCTGTGGATTACTGAAATTATTAGAAACGTTTTACGCACCGCTAACGTACCTATAAGGAAAACATATTATATAATATATAATAACGTATGATAGCAGTTAATTTCGTCACGTAAAACCATTAATATATTATTTAAGGACAAAAACACAATGCTCAAATACTTACAGTTGCACAGGTTTTTATTAAAATTTTAGCATTAGCATTTGGACGCCCAAAAATTGCGGACCACAAGAAAACTTTCTGAGGACCACTGGTCTAAATTATACATTGGCATCATTAAATATACAACCAATCCAGGGCTCGAAATAGACCGGAACGCACCGGAGCGCCGTTCCTGTTCGTGAAATTCTAAAAGATACCGTTCCGGCTCGTGGATTCTTTGAAAATTGCGTTCCGTTTCGTGTTATTGAGATAATATTGCATGTAGGAATATAGTTCTTAAAGTTGTAAGAACTGATTCGTGAGAATATGTTAGGTTATTTATTAACGATTAGTCCTACAAGGTCTACAATATAATATAGGCTGTTCGGTTTTCAGATGTGCTCCAAATTTGTAATTATTTACCCTTACAAGCAGGGCTGAATTTACAAAAAGGGCTACAGGTCCGGGACCTAAATTTAGTAGGTCTACAGAACCCGAAAAATAATGTGAAATCACAAAAGAACCTTGCAGCGAAGGAATACACACATATACGAGCTTCTAGAATTTTGAAGATAAGAGCCCAATTCTAAGAAAATTGATGAAAAATAAGTGATTTTGCAAAAACAAACATAAAATAATATGAAAAAACCAGGTTTTAGTATTTCTCATTTCTCATTTTGAAAAAGCGCTCCTTGCGATCTCAATTGTAGTTTTTATTTCCTGAGACTGGTCCCATTTCTCATTGACCCATAATATCGTTGTTAGGCAAAAAATACAGCAAATCATTAATAATTAATAATTATGCTGTGTTATAATATGAATCATTATTTTTTACTGTTTATGTGTTAGCAGATCTAAAAAACTATAACGAAGTGATCGTATACTATTTTAAGCCTTTAACTTCCAAGTCGTATTTCTGATATAAATTTTATAAGCCCCACATGCCTTTGCTGAAATGATTCATTATTTTTCTATGTTACTTAGAGAAGCTTCATACATCGATTGGCGTAGGCCGTAGCGTATCGTTATACCGTACAATAGACAAAGGGTTAAGTTGACGATTATTCGTTATAAGAAAATATAATATATTATGAATTTTGCAGCAATGTGAAAATAGATTACGGCAAAGCAATAATTCTTTACGGGGCATCCCAAGTTTTCTAATGCAGCTCGAAGACGGTGAATTCCCATAACACGGGTAAGTACAGCGCAATTATTTTTTATTCTAGTACTATGCTTAAAATGTAATGACGTCATTCTTTAGTTCCTCGTACCTACTGCAGGTGCCTGGTCATGCGACTTCGAAACATTTTGATTTTTGATAATAGTGTAAAGATAAACCATCACTTATTTTATAATAATGTAGTGTTTTGAATGTATAGTTTCGTTATAATTATTACATTGAACTAGCTAAAGTTTTGTGATGTGATTTTACTTCATTTTATGACATGTGATTAGCGTAACCAATGTCGTTTGCCTAATCTAAATTGTTTTTAGGTGATAGAAGTTGGATCCTGAACAATTATTACCTACCGCATGAGATGAAAAAAAATACTCAGTATTCTTCGCCTAGAGAGATCCCACTTATCATCTGGGTCAATGTCAATGTTGGCGTAAGTAGTAAGTACTTATAAGATTTTACGCATGGAATGTAATGAAGTTAGAATGTCACCATCAATTTACTAGGGTAAACAGTCTATTGTAGAAAAAAAAAACTATCAATTATAATCTGGATGGCGAACCCTTTTGAGTAGGTATATTAATATTTTACTAAATAACTAAATGAATACTTTTTTAATCAATTTTTATGGGTAATGATTACTCTCTGGTGTTTGCTATTCTCCATCGCCAACCACCACGTCTCGACACACATAGTCGAGCGTATACCATGGTGTACCGAACATTGGGCGTTTTTCATAGCTGTGCTAAGAGTGACACCTGTAGAATCTTCCCGATATCTCGATTGGCGTGCAAGAATGCATGATTTCTAGTCCAATTTAATCTATTATGGTCATGCCTCAATGAAAAAAGACCTTGCTAATCCATATGACGTTTCAAACTTTTTGAAAGAAATAGTGCCCCATAGAAACCAAGTTACAATAATCGAGCGGGTATTAAAACTTACTCGTTTGTATACATTGATATAAGTACCATGATAATACACCGTTACATACAAAATCACAATATTAAAGTGGGCAAGTTTTGCAGAATAGGTCAAAGACATCTTTCAAAAATCTCGAATAATCCTTTTTTTGCAATGTGGGTAAAGTTAATATTTAACTACTTGCTACAATATAATATAATACCTATATATATTAGCGTTTTGGAAAGAAATGTTGTACAACAATAACCCTTATTGCGATGTAGGCAGGGTTAATTTTTCAACCACATTTATCCACATTTTTATGTCCAGAGAGAATGATATTTGAATGAATGGATGGGACCTGTCGGATCTTGATTTCTATTAGCATCGTTTGCGAGGGTCCTTTCAATTTTTCAAATTGCGTATTCTCATATAAATGTTTGTATTCTATACAGGTGCCCTACATAAACAAAAAGAACTGATGACGTCATTGAAATCTTGGATGCGGGCCGCACCGCGGCCAACATCGATTATTCTAACTCGGAGAAAGATCAGATGCGGTGCCTGGACATGCTCGCCACATACTGCGTGCAGGAAGCTAACCATGAAAAGAATATAAACATGAAACGGGATCTGTTCACCAAAGCCACAAACCTATACACCACTGCCGACAAAATCATCATGTATGATCATGTAAGACGATACCTACCCACTTTCATTACCTATTTTATTCAACCTAGTCAAATTTTGTTCAAATTTCTTTATATATAATAATATGAAGTGAACTTTACAATTTACAAGTTCAATCCATTCACAACATGACTTGGAAAAACAAAATGAAAACAAATGATTTTTCATTATACAACAGCCGAATTTACTTTACCGGCGAAAATGCTGTACATCTGTATTTTTTTTTTTTGCAGAATCTTTTGGGCTGAGCATACTTGTGCTTGTTGGAGGGTGATAAAGTGGTGGACGGTGGATGCGCAATTCAATTTTGTGGTGAATCAATCTTCCAACAACATCCCCTCGCTGTTCTGGAAAGTGTGCATCGCTTTCAATAAAAAAGACTACCGCAGCGCTCTCGGCTGCTACAGGGAAACTCTGAGAACCAACCCCAACCGCCTGGCTGTTCTCCGTCTCCGTTTCGGCATGGGCCATTGCTTTATGAAGCTAAATAATCAGGATAAAGCAAGGTTTGGGATACTTACATTGTTTTAAATATTTTTCACAGCAAACGTCAATCTGTGAAATGAGAATATACTCATCTCTCATTTAAAATAGTTCAATATAATAGTTTAAATATTCAGTTAAAATGAATATCTAGAATTTTTCAAAATTGAGTTTGCATATTTCATCAAAGATCCATTAATTCTCATGTTTTTTTTAAGTTTTGTTGATTTACGGATGAATGCCATGTGCCAAGTGCAATTTTGCATTATCTATCTTATATTCAAATTCTAAATAGTCATGACTCATGATTCTGGATCCAATTGGTAATGCAAGTGGCTAAACATCCATTTCTCATAAAAAAAATATTTTTTCCAATGAAAAACCATTATAGTGTAACAATAATTTAACCCTGATCATCCACAGATACGATTTCTAGTGCGCATGAATTACACAACTGATAAACATTCTACGAATAATGTTTGCTTTATAATAATTATTGACCTAAGAATAAGGTAGTATTATTTTGAAATACGCCATTTCTATTGGCATTTCCCAGTGGCTAAGCCACAACATACGACCGTAGCCATAACCATAATCTAACCTAACCGAAAAAAAATATTTTTTTAAATCGGTACATGTTCAAACACGGGCATTACCATGATCTTACTCCCTACTTCATTTATCATTTGTCAATTTATGGCTACGGCCGTATGTTGTAGCTTAACCACTGGGAAATGCCAATAAATATGGCGTATTTCAAAAAATAGTATCTTATTCTTAAGTCAAAAATTATTATAAAGCAAACATTATTCGTAGAATGTTTATCACATTTGAATGGTCAAAGACATAGCTTATAATTAGTATCTTTAGAATTATCTTCAAATGTGTTAATCGTGCCAATTTTTAAATAATAAAATGCCTAATTTTTGTTAAATTTGGGATCACAAAGATTATTAAATATAATTTTTTACCGTAAATATGTCACTATATAATGTTAACATTAATTTTACTAATGGTTTTGTAAATGCGTTTAAAAAATAATGAATCTAAAAAATATTAATACCACTGCACATGGATGTACCGAAATATGACTATATTCTAAAACATTAGAGCGAAAAGTTTAAAAAAATACTATTTTATGTAATAAAAATACTTTATGCAGTCATCAAATGTTTAAAATAAATATAAAGGATAATAAGGCTTCAAAATTATATAAATAGATTATCTAAAACGTTTAAGGAATGTCCAGGATTATGCTCTGAATATACCTAATAGGTTGAGCAAATGGCTGACACCCATTTCTCCTAAAAACAAAATCTGTCAATACAAACCTCTACTCTGTGGAGGCCCATATGATCCTATTAGGATCGGACATGGTCGAAAGAAAAAAGAAAAAGAATACCATAAAAGCTCCATTTTTACCTACGCTGAGCATGTGGGCCGTTAAGTCTGTAAAGAAAACATGAAGAAATTATATGAACCTATAATTATGTCTGATTAATAAAATTACATACTTAATGTAAATATTATGATATAAATTTCATATATCACATGAGTATGAAATGAAATTTATGACGAAAAGAATAAAATCCTTTCTACATAAATTTTAAAAAGATCTCATTGCTCCATCTATCTAGTAATCATAATAGTAATTCAAGAACCTTGTCTATCCGCTTAATTCAGCAGGGTGAAAATTTTTCTCAGTTCAGTTCATTCAGTTGTCTTGTAATTTGTTTTCAGGGTTACAATCCAAGTCCAATAACAACACAGAGAATCGGGGGTTGTGTGCGGAGAACTGTTACTAACTTGCACGAGAAACCGCGACCAGGCTACGCAGTTTGCACTTTCTGCATTTGTCCTGCCGCACTTTGGCCTCGAGCAGATGTATATCATTTTATCGAGGGGATTCAGAGAATGTATGTATATTTTATATCATATTTGTATAGGCGTACAGTTAAAAATATATTTTTTACTGGCCCTACAATCCGATGTGGATCTCGGCTGCCTCATGAAGAGGTCTCATAACAGATATTTTTTACAAGAAATATATGATCGTTTGCTCAACCTATTGGGTCCACAGCTTAACAGTTGATATTCCTAAATAATACACGTGATTTAAGAATGTAACAGTCTTCATTGAAAATATTTATCTTGGAACAGCCTCAGTAAAATACCCATTCGAAAAATCTTGGATCTTCTCAAGCTGACTCAGCTGGCATGCGATAAATCTAGGGTTGATTCCCATGTCATGTTCTAACATTATTATCAATTAGGTTTGTTTCTGAACCTGTTTCGAGTTATGTATGGAAGATTGATGAATGTTTCATTGTTAAATCTTGTGTAACATCTTGAAGAATCTATAATTTAATTTAAACTATTAAAAAGTACTAGTATGTCAGTACGAAAATTCGAAGAGATCCTTATGCTATCTATGAATCAAAATTTGTATATAATAGAATATGACCTGGTATTCACCACTTAAGAAAATTGCTTTACAATAATTGTTTTGTTCACCCATACGCACTTGCGGCAGGCCGCTGCGGCTAGCCGGCATACAAAAAACGATATGCGGCCTGCCGCAAGTGCGTATGGGCATTAAGCTTTTTATCAAGTCATCATCATCAGCCGGGGTCGATCTACAGTTGGATGAAGGCCTCCCTTAGCTTCCTCCATTTTTCTCGGTCCATAATTCTTTACTGCCACATACATCCTTCTTCTTGGTCGTTCACTCATGGCTGAGGATCGTGACCACTTTTTAATTTTGCCATCCAACTTTATTGCTGAGTTTTTTCTTATTTTTTTATCAAGTATGAGGACTGAAATTTATGTTCTAGTCTATATTATTATAATTATTATTGTTAATACTGTATGGTGGGCGAATTTAAATAATTCATGCAAAGCCAATGTATAAATATATTAAGTTGTTTTATTGTATTCAACAATTATTCCTTCACTGGGCCTCCCAATGTTTCAAAAATGTCAAAGGCTCAACCAAACAACTACGAGATAATAAAAATTCTTGGATCACTATACTCTAAATCTACCTTTTAATCTTAACGAGATGTAGCTCGTGCACATCTCAAGAAAGTCACTGATCAATTCCCAGATGACATCGAAGCTTGGATTTAATTAGAGCAGTCTGATTTGCAGTTATATCATCCCATTTTTTATTCATATACAAGACATAAACTTTCATTTTTAAAGATATAATAATTATGTATAACCATCTTAGTCATTTTGTCATGTGTCTTTGTTTCATCGTTGATACTAGATAGATCAATATACACTTCAGAGAAGAGGTGTTTATTATCTGCATTGTGAAACTTGTAAAACAGTTTAGAGATTCACACAATTCACCAAGCACGTCTTTATAGCGAGCAGCAGCCATATTGTAGATCCAATTCATGGTCCGGAATATGTGTATCTATATGACAAGGGTGATCGACTAAATCTCATGGAGCAATTTGGGATAAAAAAAGTGTATTCCAAAAAAGTCTATGTGGATGTTAATCTGTAAAAGACTTGTTTTCGCAGGGTTTAATTGAATTTTAAAAACTAACCCAACTCCATCTGTAAGTTGTCTTATTTCAATGAAAAAAATATGCATGACTGACAAAGTTTAATGTGCACTATTTATGGCAGTTCTTAACAGCCTACCTCCACCCTTCACCACTGCTATCTATGCCCCAAGGCTTTCTATGCAATGTGCTGCTCACCCATCTAATGGTTAAACAATCAATGAAATGTAAAAACAATAAATTGTTGGCTACGTAGTATACGTTTATACAGCAAATATTTTAAGTAATATTCTGTATAAAAACTATATCACGTTTGCTTAATCTTATCAATGCTTTTTTGTTTGCAGTATGAGAATTGTTTGAACAAATTCCACGCTCACCATAATGTGGATGATTTGATTTACATGGCCCGAGCTGTGTCGTATGCGAATCGACTCCAGGAAGCCAATATAGCTTTGCTACGAGCCAGACGAGTTGGGCCTTGTAACGGCTCTCTACTCTACACCATGGTGCTCATCCTGAGAAGAATGTCCGCCCACGTATTGATTGGTCACAGAAGTTTATTACTTTCAATACTTACCTATGTAACTACCTACCCACAGAAAATTGATAAATTTTTGTATCATAAATTTCATGATTTTTCCTTTATAACATTGATGATTTATTGTAATATATTTAGACCAAGCAAAGAAATTACACGTTACACCTCCTTACATTTTTAAGTTTAAGTCGACCACCCAGTTAAGTACCTCTTGGATTGATGATTGTTAATAGAAAGGTAGTTTAAAGTATTTTAATAAATAATTGATGTTTTATGATAAATGTTGAATTTCATTTTATCACCCTTTCCTTTGCTCAGCTGTTATAAAATATTATTATATTCGCAGAGAGCATAATATTCATAGACTATAGATACATCTAGACGCGACCCGTTGCATTGCTAAATGAAGCTGCGTGCCATGCGTTTGGTTTGTGGGCGAGCGAACGCATTCGTCTACAAATGTTCGAGACCATAGACCATTTCGGTAGTGCTCGCACTAGACGCTCAGAATTAAAATATAATTTTCTATAATAATATACAAATAAATTATCACGAACATGTATCAACTTACCTATGAAGCGTAATACCATCTTTTTGCTTATCAGTACGGCTACCATATTTTAATACAACACATAAAACCATCTTTCCTGCTTAAATAACTAAAAATATTTACGAATGACTATGTTTAACACAAAAAATAGCAATTTAGCAACACGAGCTACGACGCTACGTGAAGCGATTTACCACAATTTGTCGGCGATTATTTTGGAAACTAACTCAAAAATATGTAGACCTTTTATCTTACTCTAGCGCGTGTCGCAGAGATTATAAGGGTGCCAAATACTTTCCCACTCGCACTCATGCATCATTTTTGTTCAGGCCTTGATAATATTACTAATTGCACTTTTGGAGGAGTCCACACTGCTCTAAAGGGATCTTATAGAATATAGTATATCACAATATTTGTGAAGGTGACATTCTTTATGAACATAAAACACAATTTTAAAACATATCTGCTCGATTAATGGAACCGCTGGAAGCTGAGTCCCATTGTATTCTTACCAAGCCGCAAAGGTCAATAATACTAGCATAATTTGTAAAAAGCTTCAGTCACATTACGGCTAGTTATGCCGTAATTGGATATAATACTGGTGACTAAATTGGTAAAGCTCATCGGCCAGAATTCAATATATACAGGTTCGAATTCTGTCAGGTGTCATATTTTTTTAAGTACCAATGTTTCTGAGGTGTTTTCAAACAGTGCAAGTAGGTAGGTATATTGTTCTTGTCGGTTTATAGGAAGCCAGCGGCAAACAAATTTTGAAAATAGCTGATATACCTACTGGATTATTTGTTAGGTTAGGTTTTCATTTTTGTATTCATGAATTTTGCCAAAATCAGCAATAAAAATTGGCGCGGTTCCCGCCTGGCTTTCTGTAAACTGACTTGCACCGGTATGTAAATCAGTGCCCCGCAACCTTTTCTCACCCACGACACACCACAGGTCTTCACAGAAGACAGTGACACACCGCATGTAAAACAATTTATACACCAAAACATGGACCCCACATCCTGAAGGGGGACCCCAGACTAGGATATTTGCCCCCCCTACCTATCACTAAGGTTAAAGACAGTGTGATACTCTAAAATAGAGTTTTTAAAATGGTGTTTGAGGTAAAATTAATGGTATTGAATGTTTGTATTTATTAATACATCCACTTGAATTATGGTTAGTTGTCTGGTTAAGAATATTTGTTTGTCGAATATTGACACAATAATAATAAATAATTATTGTAACCTACAATCGAATGTTTTAAATTATTAATACCAGCGTAGTAAAATAGCGCTGCAGTCAATTATTTTTAATATATGAGCAAATTTGTAATTTGTGTTTATCTTACTTATCTGGTTGACCTGCCACGCAGTCCCACCCCTGAGCCTGGTCCCCCAGGCTAGAGGCCTATCAGTCCCCCACCCTGTGGGGGCCATCCACCAAAATAACATTAGTTTATGTTTTTTTAGTTGGTACATAATTAAATATACATAACAGACGAGGAAGAACTAAATGTACATTTGCATGTATTTGTATTAATAACAAATTAATGTGATACCTGAGCTTCTTTCAATGAAGGTAAAAGTTTTATATATTTTTTGACTTGATATTTGAAAAAGCAACCCGAAGTTCTTGGTTATACTACATTCTCGAAATTTTTAATTATAACTTGAGTTGAAAAACTTTTGCACACATATATCGTAGATATGGTAGCTGAACTGCAATAGCCTTGTCGGAAATCCAAGAATATTCTTTTTTAACCGAAATCCAGAAAATAGCCAATGGAACATCTGCAAAATTCAGTTTTTAGAGTCCCATCGTATCTCAATTCAACTAATTCCTCTCAAATTTATAGAGAAAGCGCTTCTATAGAATTTTCGGTATTGGTTGCGAAAGGGTTTCGAATCCAGTCGTATTGATTGTATGAATGTAATGATGAAATTTCTTTTGCTGCAAAGTTAATTGTTTTTGAGACGGATCCAAAATTAATTGCTTGTTTTTAATGGTGGTCTGGTAAGTCCTTTGATACATTTGTAGAGATCCTTGTCTTAACTCCTTCTAGTTTATCAGAGCATGTCAATATATTATTTTCATTCTGACTTTGCATTGTTTTATTAAGTTCATGCAGGTGCTAAAATATATTACCGAACATATATTTTTATATGTACGCAAATTTGGTTATTAAGTAATTATCGTATAATATACAAAATTATTTGTTTTTTTGCAAGCAATGCACCGCGACACACCTACCGTATAGCGGCGCACCGGTGTGCTATAGAGCTACAAGTCTCATGACAGTGTTAAACAGAGTATGATTCTCTCAGTTCAGATGGCATCCTAGTTATTTTCGTGGAGCGTATGTGGCATAGGTGCTGGTGCATTATGGCTCATCCATCAATATTGACCACGGCACTGGGTGTGTAGAAAATGATGGGTATTAGGAAATGAAAAGAATATCGACGTTATCGTGACATTGTTACCATAGAATACTTCAATGTAGTTACTAGGTGCTGGGAAAATTCTAGGGAGAACAATAATTATCCACTATAATTGCTTAAGCAGGGATGTGGTAAATAGACGGATAAACTTGTATTAAATAGTATTTCCAGTACCCTAAACATGAAAGGCGCATCTCATGCATTGATGATCTCATGTGACAGAAGATTTTGACGTATGATAGGCAACGACAACAAACTTAGTATACATGTATACATAATATAATCAACTCCCCCTTTCCTCCTGCGGGTAAACTACCTAAAGTTGGACTTTGTCATTTCGGCGCGAGTATTCGTTTATAAATACCTAACCCCGACTTAGAAAAATTTCGCGAATAATTTTTCGAATATAAATACCTATCTGGTACTTTAAAAATTTTCGAGTGAAAAGTATAATTTCGTACAGCGGTTCTTCAACGGAGGCCCCGAATCTTTTCGACTTTTATCTGCTATTCATCGGGTCGTGTGTACCTGACTGTCAACTTAAGTTCGATAGTAGTAATCTTTTGATACTTTTGGATAATTGTGGAACTTTTCTTCGAATTAATATTTCTTTGTTGCGAGTGTTAATGTACTTTATCATCTGACGGATGACCGTATACCGTGCTTGAACATTTATGTGAATAATATTAACTTTCTGAACACTAATAATTATAATATGATGAACCATTGTGAACTTTGTGAACTTTTGTGAACTTGAACAATATATGGACCATCTACCGACTATGAGTTTTTATTCTGACTTCCAACCATACGAAGACCTTGGCCTGTGACTCCTCTTGGCATTGACAACCTTCACTTCCATACCCTTGGAACTAGCCGCGGCAGTGGAGGGCCCCGTCAATCTGGCATGACAACATGATTCATACGCTGTCATTCGAAAAGGTGGATAATATCTACTTATAATTTTGTTTATTGGTTGTCTTATTATTAAACGTACTTAAAATTGGGATTTTTAAAGTAACTAGCGTTGGATATAAAGCTTGCTCGTCATAAATTAATGCATAACGAAACATTTATGAACGCACGAGGTCTAAAGATACAGTGAAAGCCATCAATAATTTGTAAGATAAATAACAATAAATAGTATAATATTATTATATTGTGACATTGGAGTGATGAAAACAGTTTTTGGTGACAGCTATAACTGTTGCGAATGGCTTTGCAAAGTATATTTTGACGACGCACCAATAAAAATCTATACAGGTGCTTTCTAAATTGAAGCACGAAGATGTTGATTATCATTAATTAGTATAAATGGAAAACAGGTATATAGGAGCCGTATTGGCTGTTTTGCGAAACTCTTTTGACCAGACCATCCATGCGGATGCGGTTGTTTTTGTTCGGGATATTTTGACGGGGTACTTAGTGAAAATGGAAAAATACGAATTTTTCGCGTAATTTACATGGAAAAACAATAAAAAATATATGAAAAATCATATAATTAAATTACTCAAAGGTATGCATTTAAAAATGTGGAAAAAAATGTTTGGTGTTAAAACTTGACGGCCACTCAAAATTAATTTTCAAGGTTAATATAAAAGATAAAAACTTTAAAAATCGTGTTAAAATTTTAAATAAATATACATAATCGTATGCATTTAACAAAAAATTTTTAAAGCAAATTTAGTTGTTCAAGTATCAAGTCACTGAATTTAGAGAACTAATATCTCTCACGATATAATCTCGAAAACAAAAAAAGCACGTGCACAAACGTAAACTAATAATAGGCAAATTGATGACCTAATAAAAAATAAAAAAGTTTGTTGGATGGTTCTACTTAACGTTCATCAAATATTTCATATCGAATAACTCACGCACTATATGAGAAAAAAAAAAAAAAAAGTATGCAGGATTGCGCATTAGCTATGCGATAAGAGATTTGACTAAAAGAAATATTTTTAAACCCACCCAGTCAGGTTTTGCATACAAACTTAAAAATTAAATAGCGCGCTGAATACAGATGAAAAGACAAAAAAGAATCGTGCACTAACGTTCACTACCAACGCACTAGTGCTTACAATTTAAATTTTGAAAAAAATATAAGTTTAGTGACACAAGTATCCAGCATTTAGCTGGGTCACCCAAATTGAAATGCGAATAACCCCCTTAATGTACGTGCACAAACGAAATAAACGCGTGCACAAACGTGCACTAACGATGCACAAACGAATGCACTCAAAAAAAGTTTAAATTTCAACATTGGGTGACCCAACGTTTAGCTGGAACACCCAATTTGAAATTGGAATTTTTCGGTTATTATAGGTGCACAAACGAAAAAAAATCGTGCACAAACGTGCACTAACGATGCACAAACAAATGCACACAAAAAAAGTTGGAGTTTTAACATTGGGTGATCCAGGTAAATGGACCTCGACAAGGTCGAACTTGCAGCGATAATTATATCACCGAAGTTGAGCTGCCGTCTACTTTTATGTCAAGCATCTGATACATTATTCGTAGTTTGACAGCTGGTGAAGTAGATTATTTCGGAAACAGTATGCAATAAATTAATATCCATGATGGGTGATAAAAGAAGTGGTTAAAGGCAGATATTGACGAATTAATTGATCGATATTATTTAATATTTTACTTCACGGTAAAAGTGCACTATTCGGAACTAGTTCAAAAATCATTTTTTTTAAAATAACTGCTATAAACACTAGATACCTACATGGATAGGATGACATTTTGGCGCTTTATAAATATACTTAATTCATAAGGTATAAGCATCAATTTCACCTAGAAATATAGTTTCTCCAAGTGGACTCATCAAAATGATTGATTTTTGAGGGCCGTTCCAAATATTGCACTTTGTCGACTTCACATTTAAAGTTAATTTAAGTGGGTAGGTAGGTATGTAAAACTATCGATTTCAAAAACTATACCTAATTTATTAGTTTTTTTAATTTGATATGTAGTAAGTACCTACATATAACATTTTATATTGCCAAGATAACTCTCCTTGAGAACTGACAAAATATTCCCAAAATTCTTCTCGTACATCTTTTGCATCCAAGGAATAATTAATTATTACTCCCTTGCTGCTCTAGAGGTAAGGTAATAGGTTATGTGTTGATTCCTCATTTCGCCAACTTCCATTTTCTATTTCACCTGTTTCGATATTCTCTTTATCAAAAAATATTGATAAGAGAATACAACTGACACAACGTTTTTGAGAAGTATACGAAATAAATGTCCGAATAAGTTACAATGCCATATGTAAACACCGCATATATTTATTCCAAATGTTGTCACTGAATAAAGTGTAGAGACTTTATTTCAACGAGAATTTTATGTCAGATCCATGCAGGTGTAAACAGTAAGTGAAATTTTATCTCAGACACATAAAATAAGTATAACGGTATAAGTGTAAGATGTAAGCGTACCATAAGACACAGGAGGCAGAGGAGAAGATTGGGGATACACAGGTCTATACTGCCAAAAAAGGCATGTCTCATATTTTATACCGCATATACGTCGGAAAAAATAATTGGGTCAATATATTGCTCTGCTAAGTAAAAAGATCCAATAATTTTACATGATATAAGAGAAAATTTAGTTTAAAACTTGGGTTCTCATTACACTAAAACCAAAAACATTGTTTTTTTTACTTAGCAGGGCAGTACCTATATAATATGTAGTATCTTATAGTAAGTTTTGAGATTGCAGTATATAAGCATACCAAATAAAAGGCAGTTGGTTAAAGCCACTGGTAGTGCCTGTGGCTTCATATGTAGCCGTAATTGGCTTATGCCCGCTAAAGGGTAAAATGAATTAATTACATTTTATAATTGTTTATTTATTAAGTGAAGAAGATTTCTCGAATAAAACTAACGTAAATATATGTTTTTATTGTTTAAATTATAAATACAATTTTTACAGAATATAAATTACATACAATTTTCACGCATTCCTTAAAACTAACGAACAATGATCTTCCTTGCATTTCTTTGGAGAGTTTCTGTGTGTTTGGTATGTAACTTGTAGTTTTTAATTTCAGGCGTGACTCCAAATAATTCTCATCGGTTATTTGGCTTCTCTAAATGCTATTTATATTGTTCATGTTTGAAATGAAAAATGATTGTTCACATACATATTATTATGTGGACTCGAATATGAGCTCGGAAAGCTATTCCATGTATTAAAAATCGTAGTATCTACCTTATGTAGATCTTTTAGAGCGCTCCACTTGTGTTGTGAAATTAAATTGCATTTTTCTCTCCAAATCCTCAATTTTGGTGGCACGACCTACAAATTTTGAGCTCCATCCCTTTGCTTGTTAAATCCGCCAATGAAATTCAAAAGTGCTCGTGTCAATATCAAACGGAGAAAAATTTAATTTGTTCGACTTGTGTAATGGGCGGATTTAAAACAACAACAATCATACCTTCTTGCATCAACCATCATGGAGGAAAAATTAGGCTCGCGATAATGTCATTATATAAATAAGTGTACAAATCAATGACAAAAACATAAAAATTGTGAATTTTGCAAAAGTTTTTGTATAAATTGGGAATTGGGAATTTGGCAGAGCCGCACGCCAATACCCAAAGAGCCGCGTTTGCCGACCCCTGCACTAGGTAATAGTTATGTTGTCGGGAGTTTTATGTTTCGATTAATTTAACTAAGATGTCGATACTTTCTGATTAAGCGACCGCATCGTCTGCCTCATGTAAAACCACCACTGCTCTTAAAAGTTGTAATATTTGTATTTGTTTATTTATTTGCCATCCCTATGCAACGTATGACCTGCCTCCCCCACAGGACGTCAGTGCTTCACGGGATGTCACTACACAAACCCATTATAGGAGATTATTGATCCAACAATTAGCCATCATACATTCTTGAAATGCTCAGTGACTTTTGATAATAATTATTAATTATGATTTTTTGTGTTTCCAGATTTCTCCGATTGTCAAATATAATAAGCAATACCATCTACATCTCAGGGTACATTATAAACAACATGTATACCATAGATATCAATAGTCTTCCACCAGAAATATTAATCGAGATATTCACCTACCTCATTCAATGATATTATTTGTGTAGAACAAGTTTGTAAGCGATGGAAAGAGGTCACTCCAAGTCCTGGAATTTGGGATCGGATGCTGATCAATTACGATGGTGATCCTCTTGGTTTTGATCGTGAACTCCTCTTTCACATATTTATAAGAAAATATAGAAACTATCTTAATATTATTAGATTCATTAAATTCAATAAGATTACGATTGCGCAACACATAAAATATATGTGTAACAAATGTCCTAAAATCAATAAGGGTGTTATGTTATGACTTATGCTTCTGTACGTGGAGATTAAATATTTAACAATATTGATTCTCTTCGTGATTTGGAAGAGTTGACTCTAATTAACATATTTTTTAAGGGCCTATTAGAGCTTGATTTCAGTCGATTACCTCTATTGATTATTTTGATACACTTCTAATGTCTCAAAACCTTCAGCATTTCATTTTAAATTATTCCAATAAATCTAAATATATACCCATAAAAATATGAATGCAACAAAAGGACAAATTGAAGACTTGATGACACCACTTTGCAATATATTTCAGAATGTCCAAATATCACAAAGCTTATATTGAAGAGAATCTATAACTTGACAAATTCAGGCCTAAAGCACTTGCGTAATTTACAAAAGTTACAGTCGTTGGAATTTAGGCATAATGAAATATTTAGTTCAGAAAACATAATGGAATTATTATCAAACATGGGCACTTAATACTAGGGATTGCAATACCGATATTTCAAAAAAACTGGTATTCCAGTATTTGTCAATACCGAAATACCGGTTTTAAAAATCCAAAATTTAGGAATTTTCGGTATTAAGAAAGCACACTCGTTTACGTTTTTGAGAATGAATTATAAGTTATGTGCTGCTATAATGCAAATGTATTTAGTGAATCCAACAGAGGTGAAAAAATAATTAAAGAAATTTCATCAAATTTATTTATACAAGTAAGTAATTGTCGCGATGAATTATCAAAATACTTATTATTTCGAAATAGAAAACATCCGTGACAAAAATGTTCAATTATTCTATAATTATTGATGACTGTACAATCACTAGTTCTATAATTATGATCAATACATATTTTTAAATGTCAACATATGCCTAAACCAAAGGAGAATCGATAAAAAAGATTCTTCCATCTATAAAATATCTAAAATTGTGTATGCCTTAATATATAATTTTATATATTTTATATATGAATGAATATTTTTTTGACTATTATCTAGGTTTAATTGAATTTAAAAACTAACAAACATTACCTGCACATTGTAGTTTTAGTTCAATGAAAACAAACACATTTGACTGACAAAGTTTAGTATGCAATATTTATGTCGGGTCTTAACAGCCTACCTCCACCCTATGCCACTGTTGTGTATAGGTACAGTCAGACCTTGGATTGCAAGTATAATTCGTTCTGGATACGTGTATTATAATCCAAAGCACTCCTATCGAGGTACAAGGTAAAAGTTATTCAAAAATTTTGTTTGTCTCGAAAAACACTAGCAAATAGCAATCCAAGGTTTTACTGTATTACATTATGTTAATTACAACTGAGTACGAGAGTAGTCCCAGAAGTACCCAACCTAACAAAGAAAACACAAAAAATTTGGGAAAAAATAACTTTATTTCTCTACCTTGCCTCCTTTTAGGTCGATACACTTTTCCCAGCGATGTTGAATAGCTTCGATACCCTGTTTATAGTGAGAATCGTCGAGCTCCTCAAAATAGCCATCAACCGCAGACTCCACCTCTTCATTGTTGGCAAATCTTTTACCACCGAGCCATTTTTTCAAATTTGGAAACAGAAAATAATCCGAGGGGGTTAAATCTGGCGAGGTGCGTGAGGAAGCAATTCGAACTTTAACTCATTGATTTTGGCCATCGCGATGACGGATGTGTCAACTGGTGCATTGTCCTGATGAAACGAAACTTTCTTTTTCGCCAAATGCGGTTGTTTTTTCTTGATTTCATCACTCAAAGGCTGCAATAAGTTTGCATAATACCCGTTGATTGATTTTTCTTTCTGAAGATAATCAATGAAAATTACCTCACGCGCATCCCAAAAAACTGACGCCATGACCTTGTCTGCAGATGGAACTGTCTTCGCCTTCTTTGGAGCCGATTCTCCCCTTTCAGTCCATTGTTTTGACTGTTCCTTCGTCTCAGGTGTGAAGTGATGGGACCCATCTTTCATCCATGGTTATGAATAGACACAAAAAATCTGCTTTACTCCTGTGAAACTTCATCAAACACTCAATTGAAACAGCCTTATGATGTTTTTGTTCCGTTGTGAGTAATCGCGGCACCCACCTTGCGCACAACTCTCACAGCACTTTTTGAAATGCCTACCATGTCTGCTAGCTCGTGCAATTCATTCAACGTTCATTCAATACCATTTTGTGGATTTTCGTCACTAATTCTGGCATGGTCACCTCATTTGGTCGACCACTGAGATGTTCGTTTTGGCAGCTCATTCGGCCTCGTTTAAACTCGACCACCCAATAGTTTACTGTTGTAAATAAAGGAGCAGACACCCCCATAGTAGAATCTAGCGCCGCTTTGATATTGGTTGGACCGAAGCCTTTCAAATGAAAATATTGTATCACATAACGATGACCAATTTTTTCCATGTTTACAAATTCACTGAGACCGTTTACTGTTGATGGCTGACAAACAATTACTGGACAATGTAGCATCCTCAAACTTCAAACTTAAGTTTTATAAGGTTGGTACTTTATAGCATGGTCATTATTTTCAAACAACTGCTATCTATACGTCAGGTCGGGTACTTCTGGGACTACCCGATATACAGAACTGATACGTGTGAACGTAGCCTAAGTTTGTTTGGGGCAAATAGAATCCAAATCATCACTGCTTTGCAAAACATATCCAAGCTTTTATCTTAGAGTTAAAAACTGTTGTTGCATTGTTTTCATGCAAAGGAATGACATATTGTCACGCGCGTCAATATCATTTTACTCCCTACTTCAATTATAGTTTGTCAATTTATGGCTATGGCCGTATGTTGTAGCTTAACCTCTGGGGAATGACAAAAGAAATGGCGTATTTCAAAAAAACACTACCTTATTCTTAGGTCAATAATTATTATAAAGCAATCATTATTCGTGGGATGTTTATCACACTTGAATGATCAAAGACATAGCTTATAATGAGTATCTTTAGAATTATCTTCAAATGTGTTAATCTTGCCGATTTTTTGAATAATAAAATGCCTAATTCTTGTAAAATTTGGGATCACAGAGATTATCAATATAATTTTTTATCGTAAATATTTTACTAAAATATACTAATGGTTTTATAAATGCGTTTAAAAATTAATAAATGTAAAAAATCTCAACACCACTGCACAGTTATGTACCGAAATATGACTATATTCTAAAACATTAGAGCGAGAGGTTTAAAAGAATACTATTTTATGTAATAAAAATACTTTATGCAATCATTAAATGTTTAAAATAAATATAAAATATAATAAGGCTTCAAAATTATATAAATAGATTATCTACAACGTTTAAGGAATGTCCAGGATCATGGTTTGAAAATACAATAAAAACTCAATTTCGACCTACGCTGAGCATGTGGGCCGTTAAACAGTTTTACATACAAAAGTGGTACTTACGTCAAACTGTAAGAAAATAGTCACATGGAAGAAAATTCAACGTATTTAGTATAGGTACTTATATACTTATGACTTCAACATAATAATAATATGATTATAGCTAACCAAACAAAATTTATTTTGGTGTACACACAACAGTGACGCAGTATTAATTCAGCTTACTCGAAAATTTGCTGAAAGGGTCGTTATTTAGGGCTAGTACTCATTTTCAATTTTTGAAGTTATACTTTTGGGGCGTTTGGTAGAGAGTGAAATTGAGAGCTGCGCGCGCACACCGTTACGAAAGTGCGCGACAGTATGAAGTTAGCTGCGAATCAGTCAGCTGTATACAAACGCAAGTTTTATAGTAGAATTGTTCCATTGCCTAGGCAACGAATTTATTATTGTCGGCCATTTGCAATTCCTGACCTAATCAAACTATTAAACGTCAGTGACAGTTGTTACTTTAAAAATAAAAACAACGAGAAATAATTATATAATTTGGTAATATAAGCTTAAGTGTATAGAAATAAACCAACGGCGCTCCAATAAGTGGCCCTTTTTCTTGAGTGTAATTTAACTAGATAGTCAGCTAGTCGAAGAATCTAGGTTATCTATCACAAGTTTTGTTTTGTTACGCCAAAGAAGTAAAACTTCTTACACGCGTAAATAAGTACCTACACACACCGATTTTGTTTCATATTATTTGTCCATTTTATTAAAATATCGTGTTACTTTTAAAACTCGTCGTAATTCTAATAATAATATAAATAGTTTTCTTATATTCTGTGCAAAAATGATTATTAAAACTTTCTTAACCTAAACAAGATTGATTTCGTATTATATTCAGAGGGTAGCAATTTGGCGTTATGCACGTATTCGCGTATGCTAGACATTTATAATATAAACTAATTCATGTAAGTATCTTATATTTCTCTCCACTCGCAAAAATCTCTACCGTTTCGTTTCTTGAGATTTGAGAATTCTCAAATTTCGGAATACTTTTTTATCTCAATAATTCAAGATTGGTACCTATATTGATTTCTCAAGAAATATCTTTTTTAACTCATCCGACCTAATTTTTTGCCGACCGTTTGAGATCAAATCAGAGATCTTTTTTCGCTTTTCTTACCATTTTTTTTCTTTGCCGGCGAATAAGAAATTAACTTCCTGTTCAAAGTCGAGTAAGTACCTACCCAGCGAATTTAAAGTTTCTATTTCAGATCAAATTTGGCAGCTTTCGTTTTCCGTTTCAAATTCCCTTTGTTTTTTTTAATTCTAATTAATTCTCGAGAAATTCTTGAATTTTTTTCTCGAGATTCAAGATTCTCTTTTTCTGTTTATTTACGGAGAATTCATCACCATAATCCACAGTACAAAAGGTAAATTTTTCATATACTTTTTGTCAGTTATACGACGATTCATACCCATTCATGTCCCAGTCACTTCGCATCGTGGAAACTCACTTACTTTTTATCGAAATCAATCCACCACCCGCTAAGGGTACGCAGCCGTATGCTTGTATATATACATGAGAAACTGTCGAATACCTTAATTGTCGTGTAGTTTAAAGAGAGAAGAAGAAGAGACCAGGGGCCAGTGAACTTTTTTGGGTTAACCTAAACCTAAAACATATAAGGTAAGTCGGGGGAATATGCCTAATTTTTACTTTGACGGATTACTTATTGTAAAATAATATATTTATATTCAAAATAAAAACATATATTAGAAAAACACTTTATTATAGCATTTATCAGCACTACTATTAAAAATTTAACTGGAACAATATAAAAACTAAAAATGCCATCTTCCTCCACTTTGTGGAAGATCCTACAGACTAAAAAAAAAATTAAGACCAAAGTACACAGGTCGCAAATGTTCGGATTGGACATGCTTGTTGCATGTACCCATTATTGGCATCTTACACATGCAATCCAATCAACTGTAGGGCATTCTTTTTCAAAGTAATATCTTTGCAAAGTAATACCTTGCAAATGGCGCAATAGTTTTCTTCATCATTCAATTTACTCACATCAGAAAGACCAGCGCTCGAAATGGAAAAGTTTACGAACCGGAGCGCTCGACAATTTTCTGAAGATGTTTACATAGTTACCAAATTTTATGTGTATTGTAAACAAATAAGTGTGTTAGATTTTCTATTATAATATGGCCTATGTAGCTCAGACGGTCAAAATATTTTTTTACCAATTTCACGAACAAGAACGGCGCTCCGGTGCGCTCCGGTCTATTTCGCGCCCTGAGAAAGGTTAATTACGCTACAATACTCATTCATTTTTCATTCCACCCATGTCCGTTCCTAATAGAATCATATGGGCCTCCACAGAGTAGAGGTTTGTATTAACAGATTTTGTTTTTACGAGAAATGGATGTCAGCCACTTGCTCAACCTATTAGGTCCATATCCTGACTCACACACAAATTGAAAAACAATATGTGTACTTGCCAAACCCAAGATTCGAACCTGGGACCCACGCGTTATAGTCCAACGCTTAAGCTGCGTGGCCACCGTGGGTGTCGAACAATATCTTCTACAATATAGAATTTTTAAATTATTTTTTCAATGACAGGAATTCGTTTTAATGTTAATGCAATAATGATTAAAGATGAGGCTTTGCAAAATACTAAAAACTGAGATAGTGAATGACCAAAAATATTCGAAATAGCATCTTCCCTAATTTGTAGGGGTAAGATGCGAAGGGCAAAAATAAAATAACGCCGGTGTGTAAGATAACCTCAAATAGTGAATTAATGTGATGCCAAGCATATTGTATTATTCAATGGAACCTTAACAGAACCAACGCATGTTTTCTCCGGTTCTATTGACGAATAAATTATTTGAGCTTTGACGTCTTCCCCCATTAGACATATTCCCCCGACTTACCTTGTGATATTATATTCTCGCATTTTGAATGATTTTTTCTCATGTACAGAATTCGGAATAAAGTCATTCATTTCATTTATTCAGTTAATTTTTCGAATTATTCTTTTATACAATCGTAAATAAAACCAATAGAAAGCTTTAAATTCAATGAATAATATGTATAAGTACAACATTTTAGAATACATCACCTTTACTTGAATCACCGGATCAAGTATCGTTTTAAGCTATTGTTCCATCTAAATTAAATTATTTGAATAGCGTGGAATTTCCTCTTCTCTCTGAAGGGAAAAGTGCATTTTTTCGTATGCTTAAAAATTTCTTTAGTTGTATAACAACTGGATTAAGGGGAAAGTGAGGATACTCTCTTGGGTGTATTCTGTGGTAAATGTAATGAAATTAAAATTGTTCTTGGAGGATCATAGGAAAAACCTTCCAACACATTGGTGTCGGGCAGAGGGTTGGAGCGGATCCTTTTTTTAGTTGTTCCGCTCCGGGACCTAATACTTGCTCCAGCTCTGCTCCAGGGTTTTCTCCGCTCCGGTAAAATTTTTTTAATAGGTACGAGTGTTATGTTTACAAATGTTTAAAAAAAAGTAGTTTTGAAATAGGGTTTATTATTCGTCTTTTCCATTATTATATTAAACAAAATGCCCGGCAGCAAATCGTCTTTCATTATCTGCCTCTTCTGTCATTTTTTTTATAATTTATCACTCGGCAGTGTTGCCGTATTTCAGATAATTCCATTATTGCAAAGTGTCAGATATAAAAAGGGCTCGTAAATGAGCAACTTTTGACGGCAATTTGATACGGCAATTGTGTTGCTGTTAAAAGTTCCCCAAAATACGAAAATAGTAGTCTACGTTGCCGAAACTTTCCATCTATTGCCTTTGCTTTCTGGCAGCATGGTTGGTCGATATATCGAATATCGAACTCGAAATTGCTAGTTAAATCTATTTCATTCTCGCTCTGCTCCATATGTGCGTCTCTGTTTGACCTCACCCTAGCAACAATAAAAACATTTGTGACAGCCGATTCGACAATACATTGTTATAGTTTTTCGTCGTGTCGTTATTAATATTATTATGGTGTTATTACTAATCGTCAATTCACACTACGTACAATGAATAAATGGACAAACGACAGGGTATTGGAGCTTATTAATGTGGAATCCAAACTATAATGATCCTAATATGAAAAGGCCAACTGCAAAGCTGCACAAACGTCAAATTTTGACATTCTTTTAAAGTTTTTAAATACATAATTATCAATAACTAATTCCTGGTTCATATTACTTATTGTTTCACGTTTGTTTAAAAGTAGGACCCGATCCAAATTCTTCTTTCATTTTGGATTAATTTGTTTAGGTATGTGATTATTTTATATATGGTGCAGAAACTTCATTGCCGGCCGTTGTTGTCGCGTGTAGGTATGCACAAAATACACCAGCCTCACTTGCCCGACACTGATAACGGGTCATACATTGCTCAGCAACTGGGCAATAGTTGCACCATTTTTTTGACAATTGTATTGGCAACCTGCAATTTTTGATGCTCGTTTATGGGCCTCTTTAGATGCAAACATTTGCAACTTTACATTTAAGCAATTTCAAAAAAAAATTAACGAATAATTCACAAGATTTAAGAATGTAAAATTATTTTTATTGAACATACATAATTTTGAAAATACTTATGTGAAAATATATAACCAATAGAAAAAATCTTTTTTGGAAAAAAATCTTGGAGTGATCCGTGATGTCGGTTAGTAATTAAAGTAATAAATACCTACTTTTATTTAAAAATGCAAAAGCCAATCTCCAATAGTAACTCAATTTGGAAAGCACTTCAGAGAGTAGGTATTGTAAGAGCCATTAGTTAAAATGTGTCGCAATTAGATAGGATATTTTATAGCATTGTGGTCATGGGCGAAACCCGAGAGACGCATGTTCGATCCTGCTGGGTGTCGTATTTAAAAAAAAAGATATATTTTCCCAGAAATGTTTTCAAAATTATGTATGTTGAAACAATAAAGATTTCGTAATGAATTTTTGACCAACCCTGCTAAAATAAAGAGTGTTTTTTTTTTTGCTTAGATAGAACTTACGAAAGAGTTAACTGCCAAGTCGAGCTGTGATATTGTGCTCACTTTTTGATATTTAAGATCAGTATAGCAGTGGCGAAGGGTGGAGGTAGGCTGTTAAGATCCGCCATAAATAGTACACACTAAACTTTGTCAGTCATACGTATTTGTTTTCATTGAAATAATACTACAATTATTTACAGATGGTGTTAGTTAGTTTTTAAAATTCAAATAAACCCTGCAAAGACTAAACCATAATAGATAATAGTCTAAAAATACTCGTCTATCTATAAAAAAAATTATATATAAATTTCTAAAATTATGCAATTAAATCATAAATGACAGGATATCTTATAGATATAATAATATGTTTTATCTATTATAGTTTGGTTTTAGCAGGGCTTAATGAATTTAAAAAAAAAATTAACCAACACCATCTGCAAATTGTAGTCTTAGTTCAATAAAAACAAATACGGATGACTAACAAAGTTTGATGTGCACTATTTATGGCGGATCTTAACAACTTACCTCCACCCTTCGCTTCTGCACTAAAGTCTGGCAAATCATCATGGATAGATAAATTTACTTTGAAAATCAGTCGTCGATTCACGCAACTTATAGAAGACTTCGTGACTTTTATGGCGCATATAATCGTCCATCTGAGCAAGCCATCCGGCGAACTGTGGATAGTTTTCGTTGTAAGTATATACTCTCTAAATGATGCAATAACACCAACACGTCGAAGGAATGTGCGTACTGAAGAGAATATTACCGCCATAAACGAAAGTGTAGATTTTTTCATTAGAAATTTTGATTTAAGATCTTGGCCAATATGCGTATAAGATCCAGTTGGTGAAGAAATTAAAGCCACGAGACCATCGTGGCCATCGTTCTTTTGCCGATTGGGCTCTAGACCAGTTGAAAACTGACTCAAAGGAGATGAAACGAGACGTGGTTTCAACAGGTCCCATACGGTGACTGCAACCATCGTTTTATTTTATTTTGCGATAAGTTGATTTCGAGAAATGAACCTGTCAATTTAAGGGTACGCGGCAAAAACAGGCGGTACAATTTGGTTATGAGGAATACAGCGGAAAACATATTTTGAAAATACCCGATATACTGGATTATTTGTTAGTTTGGGTTAGTTTAGGTTAGGTTAGGTTAACATAACAAATAATCCAGTATATCAGGTATTTTCAAAATATGTTTTCCGCTGTATTTCTGATAACCGAACTGTACCAAAGAATATATATATTGATTTCTCGTTTATTTTGAAATATAATAAAAGTGAAAAAAAAGTATGTAATAAAAACATATCCTACGTTTCTGTGCAGTTTCATACACAGTGAGCTGATTTTTACCTTGATTACACTTTCTTCTCCCTTCATTTATGAAGCAATAAAATCGATTTTGGTAATTTTAATGATACCATTCTTGAACACTTCCTCTGTCTTTTGAACAAATTGGCATTTAAATGAAAAATAAAAAAAATGCGATGAGCCTGTTTTTGCCGTGTACCCTTCAATTGGCATCCAACGTTGTGCGATTTAACACCTCTGGATTATTTCCTCCATTATTTGTGATATCGCTGCCTGACTTTCAGGTTGTTCTATGCCACCTTCAGTAAAATTCTCAGGAGAGCAATTTGAAAGTTCACATTAAAATAATTGCACAACCAATATACTTATATATTAAAAACTGTGTTCTGCATATAAAAGAATAACTTATTTTCGACATTATCGACAAATCCGTTCATGATCTTTGAATTCTGACTAACATTATAAACAGAGTTCTGGAAATAGAACAAAATGGCATAAAAAGGCATTTTGCTTTAAAATGTGATATTATAGAACAACCTGGAAATCAGACAGCGATATACTACGTGTGCTCGAAAAGTGCTCGAAAAGATGGTCTAAAGTTGGACGCAGAGTGCGCTTCGTCAAGAACAGCCGCGTTGGCCATAATGGTCGAAATCATTTTCAAATGTTAATGCCAAGTAGTATTGGTTGATCTTACGAACGAACAATTCGGACCGTGAGTGTAAAACTAACGTATGTGCAAATTACATAGTTTGGAGATATAAGGGTTTGCAGTTTTCATTTGGTCAGGATAAATAGAGTTTCTAAAATAAAACCATAATATTTGGTGTATGTATACATTATGACATGTTCTTTTATTAATTTAATTTTTTTTTCATATAAATCCATCAAGATTACAAGTTTTAGCAGTTGCTATGGTTTTACACTTTCATGATGCATAGAAAATGTTGATATTTCGCAGTTACCTGAATTGCAGTAAGATTTTTATTGGGAACTTTGGTAATACCATTATAATATAATATATTATATTATTATTAAATAAATCACAAATCATATTTACCTATAATATTTTGATATTTTAAACTTAGGTACTAACTATAATTTATTAAAATAGATGCATACAATTTTAAACCAAAATAAAAATAGCAAATTACAATAATTGTAATGTTTTTATAATTAATTTTATCGACGTCAATTATTATCTGAATCTGTATTTAAATGTGTAGATGAAAGTTTTTTTTATAAAAATTGTGGTGTATTTCTGGTATCACTTTTGATGAACATAGGGAAATCAAGTCATTTAATTTTGCTTCGGAGATCCGAGGTGGTTTTATAAATGCTTTGTGTAGTTGAGGTTGTACTGATTGACGTCCGCCCTGACGTTTTCTAATATTTATTACATCAAACACTTCTGTTTCATACTTATTTTTATAGAACAGGCAATAAGGATTGTTTTTCCTCACTTCAATAACGCGAATGTCTACCCAACTAACCTTTTTACTATTTTCGTTGAGTTGAAAATTATTGCCCATTTCATTTGCTAACTTGTGAAAATCAAAAATCTCGTCAGTGCCAATTTCCAGTGAATCACTGGAATCCACTGTATTGGTATATGAATTGGACCTGACTTCAAGACTATTTTTTTGTTTCTCTATGCAAGAGTGTTATAGAGTCACCCTCGTTCTAGGTGTGTCCTACGACCAAAAAGTTGTGTGTGATTTTTAGGATATTAAAATTCTGGACGGCGTATAAATACATTGCTGTAATAAATTTATTTTTATTCTGTCCGGCACAATTTTCCGAATAAAAAATGACTTCCTTCCCAATTGATTGGTCTTCCAAAAATTTTACAACACAAGAACCAATTGCATTGGCCCCTTTGTTTCAGTCCCTTCATGCTAAACAAAACAGTAATCATTTTTATTATTAATGTGTGTAAGATGGTAAAATTATAGGTTGAAAGCTGTCTTTTATAATATAGCACTGATATCTGGGCATTTGGTGTTGATAATACGGCCTGCAGATTATAGCAACATACTATTTTATTCGTCTTTCGCCTTCTGTGTTCTCGATAATTGTTTATTTTTTTTGATGAATGTGATATATTATTTACCTTGAATTATATTTTTCTCTTCGCTACTGCAATTTTTATATTTTTCACAAAAGTCACATAGGTCCTTGTTTGGTTGAAAAAAAACTATATTATAATGGGTATTGTTCCTCTTGCAAACCAGCAGCATCCTTATCTATATCCAACATGGGTTCTTCAGCATCAGGAAATGTACTTGTCACATTTTTGAAAATCTGTAACATTGCAAAAACAAAATTTCATAGATCTGATTGATATACTGTTGTGTTAATTGAAAGAGTTTATTATTGTAGGTGCATAAAATAAATACATATGTACATAAGATAAGTCGATAATAATAAGTTTCATAACAATAATAATATTAAGGTTAGTTTTGTATATCATTTTAGTATAATATTTATCACAAAGTCTTACCTTTTTAGAAGTTTTTCAGCTTTTAAAGCTAACTCCACCATCATTCGAATCCTTAAACTCATATTTGATAAAAACAAAATACACTGCACTACATTACTTGAATCAAAGGAAACAATAATGTGTTGTAGAATACGTCTGGATGCGTTATCAAAGTCTTAACACTGAATCATTTCAATAATTGCCTGCTATCACAATAATAAAAACAATGCCATATTGCATATGTTACGCCAAATGTGCGAAATTGACTATTACATGAAATGGGCTAAATTTTGGCTAATTCATGTATTAGTCAAGCCTGTTGCCTTATTCATGAATAAGGTAAATTTTCTGCCGAGTACATGAAGTCGCCAGGGCATGGAATTCTTAAACTGTCAACATGACAGCAGAAAAAGTAAATTTAATACGGATGATTTTATTAGTTATAATTGGACATAATATAATATTATTAGGTTAGGTTGGGTTGGGTTAGGTTAGGTTAGGTTAGGTTAGGTTAGGTTAGGTTAGGTTAGGTTAGGTTTTGAAATTCTGAATTATTCAACTGAATGTCCATTTTGAGGTTAGCTAACAAGTGTCAACAAACTATCAAAAACGTACAATCGACCATTGCATGTACGATACCCAAGCACGAATCAAATCGCGAAAATACCTTTTAATAAAATTCCGTTATCATATTATAGTTCTAGTTTTTTTGCGCATAGTAAATGGATATGAACGTCATTTTAGTTATTGATTGGTATATTTTTATATTATAATCAATGACATCTGACACATTTCATTTGGTTAGTTTGATTAGTTGCGAAAAATACCACCGGAGCGCGACCACCTATTTTGACCATAGATAATATACGTATATTTTGACCAATCCACGAGCATTTCACACATTTAGTTTAGTTGCAAAAAATACCACCGTAGCGCTACTATCTAATTTGTCCAATGCATGAACAAGGCAGAAAAATTACTGCGGAATTCATGCACTCACCAGATATTTTGTCTAATTCATGAATAAGGCAACGGGCTTGCATTTTTCATGATTTAGGCAAAATTTAGCCCATTTCATGTAATAGTCAATTTCGCACATTCGGCGTAACACATACACCAAAAGAATGCGTCTGATGCTCGGGTTTCACAATTAGTCATGGATAATCATTTGCAGATACTATTGTTTTACATTAACAATGAAAGTAAATCTTTGTATTGTAAAACCCAAATATCTGTCTTTTTTAATGAAAATTTTTAAGTTTGCAGTAACTTCAATTTTACATTATCAAGTTTATGACTTTTGCAGTTGTTTTGCATTTAAATCTCGAAATTGAAAAATTTGCACTTGCTATGGTTTTACACTCACGGTGCGAATTATTAAAAGTTACTTTAGTTGTAACTTTGCCATTGAATACATTTTCCTGGCTTAATTTTGGGACACTAATGATAACATTCTAAATAATCTAATATCATATTATATTTTTGCAAACTCGTTATAAGAATGGTCGTTGGTAGATACACTCATGTTGAATCGACTGAAAAAGTTGCCATTTTCGATTAACCCAGTATACCTCTCGGGTCCAGATATTATCACAAGGCTGTGCTGGGTACTTACAGCCAATAATTTATAATATTATAACATTGTGGTGCGTACAGAGAAATTATAAATACAAGCGGCCGTTGTCGAAAGAGGCAGTTAGTACGGATCACTTCCCGTGAGTGGTGCTCGTGTGCGGTTTCTTCGAGACCAATCCTTTTCCACCTCCACTACCACCAGGCCAAAGAGGGCCAACCAGCCAGCGACCGTTGACACTCGCGACTCGCCGTCACTTTTCCTCCGCACACTACGGTACCCATACTCCTGCCGGCATGAAGTGCACATTTTTGTGAGTAAAACTTTTCATTTCCAATTAAAGTAATACAATCCTCGCTGAGCATTATAAATTACAACCATTTATCTGTTGCATATCACATTAAATTAAATAATATTACACTATCATTTTAGAAACCTATTTACAAAGATAAAAACATTAAGTTTAAAACACTGCAATCAATTTAATTCTTAATAAATTATAATTACTTAAAAGCTCGTCACAAAAACTTTTGATGTTACATATCACATCACCGTGTTTCTCTATATCTCAATTCGTAACTAACTAAAATGTAATAAAACACATTGAGATTGTATTTTTTTAATTTATTTAATACAAAATTTGGAAATCTATGACCCTTTAATCATATTTGCTCGGTATTTATTATTATAATAGTTTTTATGACATTTATTTATTTGTGTGTCTGTTAATAAATGACTAATATAAAGTTTATTGTATACGAACTACCTGCGATTATGCTATCATTATTTTAAAATATTAATCAAAAGTTTATCAACTATGTACATAATGTGTAGATATTATTGTTATTTTAATATACCGATTTATTACAAGTAACATGTATTATTATGAGCACTGTTAAACTGTCAAATTTTAGTGAATGCGATCACTTAAATTTAACAATATTATTTATAATTTTGATATGAGATAATATCACGAACTATTTATGTAGAATTACAAATGCATAGCGCAGTTTTCATTCACATCGGCATATTAAAATTTCATTAAAGGCATTGATTGTTTCATGATTTAAATTATTTGTCTCTTTTTCTTTTAAATAACATTTATATTTATATTATTTCATTTTCATTTTAGTTAGTTATTTTTACTGGCGCACTTTATAGAGTAAATCTATTGCATTTTATATAGACACGTTTCAATTTAGTACGAAAGTATTGTACTTAATATAAAGAATGATTACATTTTTCAAATTATAAATAAATAAAGTTTTTAATTTTTGGTATTGCAAATTGTTATTGATTACTTAGTCACATTAGAAACAAAGCTTTCTAATTGTTAAATGTACTTAATGCTATTCTGCTAAGTACCATCTTCCAAGTCGTATTTCACTTTCACTGACAATATACGCAGATGGATTTTTCAGTTAGTAAGCTGTCAAGAACATTTTTATATTAAAAAAATACGTTTACAATTGTAGATTAGCACAGGACTGTATTAAATATTTAACTTTTAAATAATTGAAACTCATTTGTCTATAATATTTGTTTTGTAAGTTGCAAATCGACGTCTGTAAAAATGAATTGTTATGTATTAACATAAATTAATACATTTATAAGAAAATTTAATATGTAATATTTATTGAGAATACTCGTAAAATAATCACAGTATTTTTTTCTCGTTAAAACCCAATTAAAAAAAAAACATTACTTACTGAAATTTAATAACTATTTAAGTCCAATAAATATTAACGTTACATATTAATTTCAATGAAAAAAAGACAATGTGGTGTGGGACTATTATTTTAAAGTCAGGAATAGTAAATGCGTTACAATTTTGAATAATAATCAGGTCAGAAATAATAATAATTATAATAGTGTTATTATACAGATTTTGCATGTCGTACGTACCTGTTCTTATTATTTCATGCATTGCATAACAATAATTCGTCGAACACAACGGGTCTTGGAGCAAAACTTACCATACTTTCGCCACTAGATTGGGCAAGGCCATTCAACGGTGATGGCTTGTTTTTTTGTTATTTAAATTTTCGAAAATCAAGTCATCCTTATCACGAAAAAAATCTCGTGCCATTTTATTTTATAATAATATAACTATAAATATACTTACTCACATTGGGTTAAACTTAATTATGCAGCTATTTATCGATAATGCTAAAGCATGCCTATATAACCGGTAGTGAGCAGTGCTCAATTTTGACCAACTTGTTTGCCAATTAAAAAAAATTGAGAATTATTACTTGCCTATACAATATGGAAATTAATATTGCGTATAATAATCCTTGATGGAAAGCTATTATAACATTATAATGACCATTTTAAAGTAGACATGTTGCTACTTCCGCATTTCTTAAATTTAATGTTAGCAAAAAAAGTATTTTTCATCTATACACAGTTTACAAACCCCTTTTTATTTCACATTTTTTTCTTATATATCCAAGTGTTTCCAGGTAGATAAAAAGTTTTATCATACATACTCACTTATTTTAACGGATTTCGGTCAAAACTACACAAGTCGATTTTTGATTGTCACAATTTACCACGGTACCTTTGGAATAAAGTACATACACAAATAACATACCTACGTTATCAGTAACTAAGTAACTTTACTTGTAATCTGTTGTAATCGATGTAAAATTTGCATAAAAATATAATTAATTTCAAATTAAAGATACATTTATGTATACCTACCTAATCAAATTTATTAAATAAATAAATTTACGTTATTAACGGTTTGTGCAGGTGTTTAATTTAATTGTAATGAACAGGATCATTTAAAAATTGATATTTTCCAATGTTCTTGTTCTGAACGCTCATTATCGGTGTAACTGGAATACCACAAAAATATACAAACGCTTTGTACCTAACCCGTGTTATAACAACAACATAATATTATATATTACAATGCACCATTAAATGTTCTAGCCGGAAAACATTATTACATATATCACATACATTAATTGTTATAATATTATAGTAGTAATTCATGGTCATATAGTTAACGTACGGAAGAACGTACTCAAATTTTGGCTTATTTATCTGAAACACCTTGTACCTATAATTACACTAAAATCATCTGACTGAAATGCCAAGAAGTGTGCAAAAGTGAAATCAATAGTCATCTTGCATATCCAAATGTCAATCACAGTATTATTGTAATATAGTATGTTATTGTGAATACATTTATTATATTAGGATATACCTACCTACCTAGAATCGTTTGATTCATATAGGCAGACGCGGATTAGTATTTATTTCGGCACAAATTTTATATTGCATCACCGAAATCGGAGAAAAATATTTTTTGATGATAAATGATTTCAATGCAGAATTTGTATTCCAGTTCACAATCTAGTTTCTGTTAACATTTTAAAAGTGGTAAATGACCTTTATTTTGATGATAATTAAATTGCTTTCTTTATTGTTAAACTGGTTTTTTTCCAGTGTCATTAATAAATTCATTATATTTATGAGAAATAAATTATAAATATAACCGGCATTTACACGGTAAAATTCCATTATAAATTAAAACAGTTTTGAAACTATCGGTTAATAATTGTAGACTTTTTGCGTGTTGGTATCTGGCTGTAATCACACCCTCAGAAATCTAGAATATTTTACAATCCGAACCAGCGATTAGCATCCACATCTTATAACTGCAAAATTTACAAATGTATATTTCTCAACACTTTATCCAGTTAATATCTATTACAGTCTTGTATTAGCTTTATTATTGATAAATAGGAATGTAAAAGGCGCTATATTGTATCATTTATTAATCATTTTTAATGTCAAGTTTTGTATTAATTAAGTACTTAATTAACTTCACGTTTTACCAATTCACCCCTGAGAACATAAAACTATTTTTATTATAATATCTTACATAAGACACAATATATTATTCGGTAAGATGGATTCGCTCGTCCCTCGTGATTATCTCACTATGGTGTTCAATATTATTATTTTCTATATGTCAGTTGCAGGGTTGGCAACCGGTTATTTTATTATTTGTATAAATTTTTTATCTCGAAAATATATATATGCATGCTTAATATAATAATATATATCCCTAAATAGTAGTCAATAACTCAAAAATTTTAATATAAACAAAAAAATGTTTGCGGATCAATATAATGAAATTCTACCGTGTAAATACCACTTCAATTAATATATTACTAAGTATATTGAATTGTTATCCAATTCCCACATTCAAAGTACGAATTTATAAAAGACACAATAGTAGGTACCTACCAATAATAATTATAATGTGTAGAAACCATTATAAAAAAATAACTAAAAATTGCTATTCATTATAGTTTACCATCAAATTTATTCGAAATTAAATTGATAAGTGCTACAAGCTATTAAAATTTTCTTTGAGACCTAAGAAAACCGCCATAATACATGGTTTTGTGTCGGTTTTTACAAAATAGAAAATCCTTATAGATGTATCGTGTCTAAATGCAATCAGCGAATGACGCATTTGGTTAATAATAATATCTACCTACATCTTGCGGCTACTTTCACTCACGGGATGCATTCAAAATAGTCTCGATTGAAATTAATATCGATTTACTTTAATAGTAATGGAATTTCACGTTATTTACGTATTTGTGTCGCTAGATTTCAAAATCAGCCAAGTCCACCTTTTAGGTTTTTTTATTTTTTTGTGAATTCCGGTAGAACTACTGCTTTCTCACATTTCTGCATTATCGAAATGTTGAACTTATTAATTTTAAATATTCTATAATATAAATAATATAAACTTTCACCCTTGTGACTGTGTACTTGAGAAAACAAAAAGTTTTTTTTCTCCTATTCATCTATTATGGACACACATTTCAAGTTGATACCTATTTTGGTTGTAACATCATTATCAAGATTACCCAGGGTCATCTTAATTGAGGCGTTGCAATCGAACTAGTTATCGACTCAAATAAATTTTATGTAATTTAATATTATTAATATTTACTGTTGGACAGTATTAGTAAAGTATCGGCGAGTAAACTATTATTTACTCTAGCTAGACCAATGTTTCCCTTTTTACATCTACGGACCACAAAAAAATCAAAAAATGTTTTGCGGACCATCAACATTTGTATAAAATAATAAATATTTATATTTACACTATTTTAAAACAATTATCGAAGTATAATACAACCCCACTTCAAATGTTGGGTGTTTCGTAAACCACGCCCCTTTCCTTCTTTGAAACGATTTATGACACTATTTAATATTGAATGACACTATTGTATATAGTATGCAATGCACAATAGTGTTATTCATTCCGGAAATGACTTGTTAATTCATTGTGAACCCTTGTAGGCGCACGAGTTCTAAACGATATTTATTACCTACTTGAAATTAATATAAGCTTTTAAAAATGGATAGGTACTAACTATTTTTGAACTTAAGAAAATTTCTGCGGCCCACCTGTTAAGAAACTATGCTCTAGCTAGACAACAATATCGTGTCTAAAAAAATGTTACGTATCAAATTGTAATTGTTTTTTTTTTAGTTTTAACCTTTGTATGGTAGGTAATTTTTTGTAGATATGCATAAACTTGCTATATATAACATAAAATGCTTATCGCCAAAACTTGATTATCAAATAAAAAGCATATATAAATTGTATAAGTACCTACATACTCTTTAAACTAATTTCGGCTACGTTGCAATAATATGTTAATTTGGTAACATTACAACGTCATAGTGTATATAGTAATTTATTAGTTGATAGCTGTAGCATATAGAACAGTGCGTCTCAAACTTTTTCATACAACGACCTCCGAAATCAGATTAAAAAAAAAACCAAGGCTTCCCTCCTCCAAAATTGTGGTCTCTAATAAATCTCTATTCATTATTATTAGGGTACATTTTTATTAAATATATTAGAACATTTCATAGCTTGTTTGTAAAGCAAAAATTAACTTGGAAAAAATAGGTAAATTAATGAGAGGGGTGTGATTGCATATTTTTACATTATACATCAAAATCCGGTACAACGTTTGAAATGCAGGGTTAGCTCCAAAGTCTCTGTTGAAAGACACGACCTGTGTTTATTTTTTATTACCAGTAATGATAAAAATTCTGTTTCGCATGGTATGTTATCGCAAAAAGGAATTATGATTAACAATGCTGCTTTTGCAATTGACGGATATTATTGCTGTCGCCCTATCCATAATTCTCTCATTAAATTCGACTTCAAGGGAAATAATAATTATCTGATCTAATATCAATCAATTTTACTTGAGCTACCCATGTTATAATATAATCACATTTTAACGATTTAGCAAATAGTGTTCTTATCAAATTGTACTTTGGTCTTCATTTAAGTTTGGGAGATATTATCGTCCAGTGATCACGTTTTTATGATTTTTTTAAATGCTGAAATATTTCGCGGCTCCCTGGCAGGAGCTCCAGGGCCCCCTAGGGAGCCGCGCTCCCCAGTTTGAAAAGTACTGATGTAGACGACAGCTCACATAAAGTTTTCCATATCAATCCTGATAAAATTATTATCCAATATCTAAATACGAGAGAGCATATCACTTAAGTACCTTCGTAAGTTAAAAAAATTAAAAAAAAATAAAATTATATGTCAGTACTCTGCAGAAGATATCCTATACTTAACTATATTTTAATATTATTTGTTATTATGTGTGCCTTGATTTGTTCCAGAGCTTAAAATAATTACGGCGTATATTAGAGCTGTATTTTTCGTACAAAAAGCGGGTCCTACCTGTTATTTACAATTTATCAATCATAATGTATTCATGTTCTTATATTTTTTTCATTATGACGCCATTTAAAATTCTAAGTAAAATAAATTGAAAAAACAATACTTTGTTTATTTTTATAACCTATGACAAATATTTTCAGTCAAAGCTATCGTTGATTTCTAATTATTGCGATTATTTTTTTTTGTTTCTATTATTCCGTCGATTTAATTTTCAAGTAGATTTTCAAAAGATATTCACTTTCGTTTTCCAGTTGCTTGTGATATTTAATAATTCTATATGAGAACCTGTTTTACGGCTTTGTGTAGTGTAGTCATGTTAGGTAGGTATATGATATATACACCACAGTATTTCGTATTTCGTATATTATTATATAGTTAATAAATAGTATACAATTCGTGTACCTACAAATTTCAATATCACAGTATAGTAAAAAGCAACTATATGTTATATCTACTCTGGAAAAATATAAATATTTATAAAAACAATAGAGCTAGAAATAAAGCGATTATTTTTATAAATGTAGGTAGGTAAATTGAAATAATTATTTACATAATAAGTATAACTTTAAATCAAAATATTAATTTTCATAGGCAAGTAGGTACCTACCTATCATGAAATAAATATTGCGCCAAAGCATAAAATAATGGAAAATACGTATTGAATAGAGTTCAATAGATAGTTATATAGAAAATATTTTGCGTTGGAGTAGTTACTAGCTTGGTGTCATTATATTTAAAATTTAATTACGGAGATGCTACTTTAAAATATTTAAAAAAAACTATTTTATTCCTATGAAAATGGAAAGGTTCACGAAATATAAAACATGTTAATTTATTTCGATTATTTTGTGTTAACCACTTTTCCTGAAAGCTCACAACATTGAAGATAATAACCGGCATTTATATGAAAATATTAACATCTTAATATTACGTTATCTACATATTAAAATAATACGTCACAATACGCCTATTAACTTACCCAACAATAAATAAATTTAATAAACGTGTTTTTTTGGAATTTTACAACCAACCTCAATTTAGAAAAGTCATACCACCAGCGTAGCTACAACTTTCCGTCTTACATAAAAATGTAATTTATGTTTGAATTTTAATATTATACAATAATATAATTTATCTATAATATACAAGGGTATTGCATGAAAATGAATCAATTTTACATATGTGTCTAAAATACAGGTACGTCCCAAACATTTTGCCTAATTATTATTTCTCTCAAAATTCGTTATTAAAAAAATTGGGAATGGGACAATTGGGCGCCAGGACAATTGGTTGTCGCACTGTGAACGTTTGTCACATCTTTATACAGAAAGTTAATGAGGAATTTTAATCAGTTTCTGTCTACTATTTAGTAGTTTTAATTCATTTTTCTCCTAACATAATATTTTTTATTACAGATTGAGAATTATGATGCCAGAGGCTTTATATAAAAATAAAATAACTCTCTTCCCATTGGAACTTAAACATATACACAATTAAATCATTATTTACGTGTAAAATTATTTAAATTCTACCAAGTATTAAATAATAATATATTAATTAAAATTTAAATAATAATATTAAATGTATATTTTAAAGTACCTATAAAATTTACGTACGCCTATTTATTTTCATATGTCATTAGATTGCTTGGCGCCCAGTTGTCCCGGCGCCGAATCGTCTTAGACCCAAAAATTTAGATCTAACTTCCGTCACAGTTTCTTTAGATTACAAAGGCTACACCACAATACATTATTAATGATAGTCTAATTTAAAGGTCGACAGTCGACATAATAAGATTTCCAGTTATTCCCAAAATTTACTCCTGCAACTGTTGTATAGAATATAGATGAACATAATGCAAACCTGCATTCTAAAATATTTTCAATTTTTGTTTGCAATAGAATATAAATGTTATCGCTTAATGAAACTGATGAGTTAATAACCTATTTTATACAACGTTTTTCTTAGCTCGTATTCTTATTTGTCCGGTGGTTCTTTGTCCGGTACAAATCTTGTAACGGATTTTTAATTAACTTCCCGGCTAGCTAGACATTTGATACTTTTAGAATATATTATCAGAACACGATACCAATACATTTTTTAATAATTTTAGTCATCTTTAAGTAGAATTGAAATCATTTTCAGTTAATTCTGTTTTGTATGAAAAGTTATTTCGACACCATTATTGGTTGCTAGGTGTCTGGGGTCCTAGCAACTAAATTATTAATATATACGTGCGTTACTATGGAAATCAATATGACATGTCAAGTATAAATTTTTTTGATCGTTTAAGCTAGTCAAGTCAAGTTTATATGGTTCAACAGAAAATTTAAAAACGTTATATATAAAAAGTTCTTTTTATCTTATGATTATTATTATTCACTACATCAGTATTTTTTTCCTAAAGGTTTTCGTGGGGTGTTCTTTCGTAAATATTTTCACGACACGTATTTCTACAATCACCGTTTTCCCACTGCACTTTTCTTGCCACATTTTATGTATTGTATATGAAAGATCTGTTAATACATTCAAACGTGGCACATGTGTATGTCAGAGTTTTATTTTTCCAATTACTTATAACATTTAAGTATTAATAATAATCAAATATTCATGATTGAATTAATTGTGTTTTATTAGGTCACGTTGCAGATTGCACTTATTAATGTGAATCATTTTGATAAATGTCAATAAATGCACATAGTGGATGTGCATATCGTTTGCGGACACCCTGTTAAATAAATATCAGATGACATTTCTTGGCTTTCTTTAAGCTTCGTATAAATTATTCAAATCGCGGACATTTTGTTGTGTGACCGAATTTAAAAAAAAAAATAATCGCCTAATTGATTTCTTTCAACACTAACGCGTTTGAAATAAATTTAAATTTAATTATTATTATTTTGACTACATTATACACACATTTCTTTTAGAGAGTTTTCTCGACGACGATATGAATTGATAGAAAACCGAAGCAAAGTGTTTTCGAATAAACATGATGAACAAAATGCATTCATTGTCATAAGTCATACATAGGACTCATAATCTAAAAAATAGATGTATTATATTAATATTTTTACCACCTGTATTCACTCTAAAATATTTAATACTTAATTTAAAAAATACTCCCGGTTCCTCTAAAATTCTAAAATTCTAAACCATCTAAAGTTCGCTTATATCATGTAACCATTGACAAGAAGTTTTGATTATATTTATTCAATATTTAAGCTTAGAGAATAATCATAATCTATATGGGCAACAAACTTACAAATTTTAAATCGATTAGAATTAAAATTTAATTTAGATTAAATACACCTTAGATGATACTTATGTGTAACAAGTTATCCTCCTTCTCGACGATAATATCATCTTTCTACAACATTAACAATTAATTATAAACCTATTTTCTCTCATACATTCTGTAGATAAAATGTAGTGTACCACGTTTTTATCAGAACTAAAAACCCATGATTAAATTCAGGGGCGCGCCAACCGGGAGTAATTTTAATTACATACACTCAATCCCGTTGCCTCTAGCCCTAGCGGGCCCTAGCCGAAGAGTGGTAGTTACCACAGGGCAGAAAATTGAAGAGTCAAAACGGAATAAACAAATATTAGGTACATATATTCTTCTTCATACAGCTTAAGACAGTCACAGTTGCATAACAGTTGTAAACAAAAAGCATTATTTCATAGTTTCAATTGAAGGGGTCAGTGTTAAAACATAATAAATAAAATGTTTACGCAATATGTAACATATATAACGGAGTACTCCAAAAAGTAGTCATGTCATTTTTTTTTTTTTTATAAATTGTGCTTCCGTATTTCATCCATCCTCCTCGATTAAATTCTATAATCAATAATCTAATAATAAATATATTTAATATGTACTTAATAATTTTTGTTATACTATAATTATTTTGATGAAAGTAAAATAATTGTTCGAACTTTATGAAATTTCTGTTATATTTATATTTTTTGTATTACTTTTTTAATTGGGGGTGGGGGTGATTTTTAGGCTGGCAGTCAGTCTTGGCGTGGCATTGATTAAAATACAACATCTGGAATAATTTTCGCTGACATTTTCATGTTCCCATCACTTTTGTTGTTCTCTGTAATATCTACTAGCACATGGAATATACAACCGAAAACCACAGTAAAATCAGAAACACATATTTCTTCGATCCAAAAATAACTATTTTTCCTTAATTTAATAAATCACACCCAATGCCCGATACATTAGTAATTTAACAGCGATGACAAACTATATATTGCACTTTCATCTTCCAATACCTACATTATAAACTACATATTTAATGTGTCTTATAAATTATTACATAGTAGGTATATATTAATATAAGAAGTTTATTTAACCTATTCAAATAAACTTCAAACTTCTTCCTTGAACTTTTGATGCAGTATAAATAATGTAAAAATGTACACGAAATTTATAATATGAATATAATTTTAAAATCTCGTATATTAAATAATATGACTGACACTATCACATGACAAGGATAATCGAAGGTAAAAACCGAAAATATATTTTTTTTTGCAAATACTTACTAGCACTGAAACACCTTGCGTCTCCTTTGGCCTTTGCATTTTATTTAAATTATTATTAAGTAACTGTGTTTTTTGTTTGTTGTTACTATAGTCAGTGATTGCACATTTTTTGACAGGTGTGTCATTAAAAAAATGTTACAAATTAATGCCTATAATCAATAATAATATAATATACATATTGATGACCATGCACTTAACGCAGCGAAGCATTTGACAACGTCATTAATTATTAATATCAGCTATCCACTCAACGGTCGAATAAAATTTACAATTTTCATTATTTTTTTAATACTTTCATATTATTATAATATGTCATCAAGATCTTAAAATAGAAACTAGATTATTATTAGTAAAATTATTTCATTATTTTATTCTTCTTCTTGTACATATTGTAGATTGTTAGATCTTTTTTATTTGGATTAAGTCTGGCGAGAAAGGGTGTATCTATTTGTTTGTGATTGACATTAAAAATCTGTCACGCAGAACGTTTTGCAGTTTTTTTTTAGTTCGAAGTAGCTGCACACGTACGAAATGTGGCATTGTTGTCTGCTGCGTTCACTGTAATTTACGTTTAGATTTTGGGTTCAAGAACAATGTACTTATCTGGTTTTGATACTACCCAAAATTTATCGGTATTTAACTCTGCCAAATCAAGAACTTTTGAGGATAAGCTTTTATAACCACATCTCGAAACTCATGTTTTTTTTTTTTTTTAAATTAATAGCCATATTGTATAAGTATTAATCTATGGAATATAATATATTCCATAGATTAATACTTATATTATAATGAATATGATATGAATCTGATGAATATGATGAATATTATATGAATATTAGATGAATATGATATGAACTCTACTTACTTGTCCCTATTATATACATTCAATCCTTGTGTTCGATAATTGAATACTTACTATATAACTATGTGATTATATTTTGTCCATTCAAATCGCGAAAAACTGATTTACAATAACTTTACTAATGTTTAGGTATAGTTGAATTGAAACATCAAGATATAATGTACACAGTCATATTGATTTATTGGCATGGGCATGTAAATTTTACTTTCTATTAGAAGCAGGGAAGGCTGTTGGCCCTCGTATATGATCGACTCACGGAATTTTAGTTCCGTTTAAATTATATTTTATGTAGGTAAAGGTTAAGTACTTTCCACCGTGCTCTAGATACAACTGTCACGTTAAATATGTCTTGTTTCACTTGCTGCTAGTATTTTCATCGGTCCACATATTATGTATGCACATATGTAGGTAGGCATATATATATGTAAGTGTAACGCAACACAAATTGAGAATGGCAGATTGAATACCCATTTAATTTCACGAGTAGCTCTCTTCGTCAGAATTTTACCTTCAATTATTGTAAACAAATCTTACTTAATCTTCTTAATTTACTTATCACCTGCTATATTTTCAAAAAATGCAAGTCCACCTGAAAATCTATCATAAATGGCCTCCACATTTCTTATAAAAAGTAAAAAATTATTAAAATAAAAAACAATATATAATACTAATTCTACTTAGTTTAATAATTTATTACAATAATAGTTATTATTAAACTGTGAAATTAGTGCTACATATTGTGTTTTATTTTAATTAATAAAGGTATTGACCACCAATAATTGACGTTAATTTCATACAAAAGTATGTTATCTATACGTATATGAGAAAGTACCTGTAAACAGTATTTTAGAAAAGGTTGCACAATATATTGAATTAAAAAACAAGTATTCATTTTTAAAAAATATAACAAATACATAATACATTTCCCACAGGTGTTTCCTTATTATAAATGTTCAATAAAGAATGTTACATTCTTAAATCTTGTGAATTATTCGTTGAATAAAAAAATAGGTTATAAAAAATAAGTTCACGATACGACGTGTAAATTTGAAGTTATAAAAAAAAACAAGTATATCCAAAAAGAGAGAGAAAGGTAGAGTAGCTCTGTTGTTTTATTCAATTTAGTGTATCGACAATGGCAATCCAAAAGGTCGTTTAGTGACAGTTTACAGGAAATCGATTTCGAAAAAAATATTTTATTGGCTTCGTCATGCATTTTTCACTAATCTACTCTGCCGAAGGATAGTTGTAATTTCAACGTAGAGCAAGACGTGGTTTTAGTCTTTTTGACAAAGTTGGAACAATAAAGATAACATTCTACCCTCGAATACTTATGTCAGGTCACATTTATAAAATTGTCTTATTTACACTTAGGTAGTTGTAGGTTGTAGGTATAGTCTCCCTGGCGTTTTTGGTGCTTATTGATTCAGAAAAGCTGCTTTTTATCTGTGCATATTTCTTTATAGTATTAGCTCTGAGCGAATCATCTCCTTTGACATTTATTACTAATCCTATCTTGTTACTTTTTGCGTTTTTTTTTTTTCAATAACAGACTTCCACCTAGTTGTATATTTCATACAATCTCTTCTTTTCTATGATTTTTTACATTGCCTCCTTGTAACACCTACATTATGCAATGTAGTCAATATTATTTATTTTTTTAAATCATCAATTTGTGAAAATGTGTGTTTAAAAAAATGTATAATTTAGTAATTGAGTTGCCTAGAGTCATAACTCACGTATTCAAAAATTCGAGTTTTGAGATAATCGCAATAAACTACCTGGGCACTGTTTTACAACGTTTTTCTTAGGTCGTATTCTTATTTGCCCGGTGGTTGTTGTTTGTCCTGTACAAATCTCGCAATCGATTTTTTAACTAACTTCCCGACTAGCTAGACATTTGAAACTTTTAGAATATATCAGAACACGATGCCAATGCATTTTTTTAAATACTTTTTAGCCATCTTTAAGTAGAATTGAATTCATTTTTAGTTAATTCTGTTTTTTATGAAAAGTTATTTCGATACCATTAATGGTTGCTAGGGGGTCCTAGCAACTAAATTATTAAATAATATATACGTGCGTTACTATGGAAATCAATATGAAATGACATTTCATTATTCAGTATTTCTATCAAGTACAATTTGATCGTTTAAGCTAGTCAAGTCAAGTTTATATGATTCAACAGAAAATTTAAAAACGTTGTATATAAAAAGTTCTTTTTATCTTGTATTTATTTGTAATTAGAAGAAAATTTTTGAACTCCCTTGAATATTAATGAGTGAGTCAGTCGATTTACATTCTTTTTTAAAAAATATATATATAAGTAATACCTACTCACTAGGCTGCAGACACACATCACACTATGAGAAATAGAGCTCCCTGATTGGTTATGAGTTATGACACCAATAGTCAACTTTGTCAACGATTTTCAAATGGTTTAAAGTTACTTTTGATAGCCAACTATTTTTTTTTATTAGTATAATGCCTTTATAATCATTTGGTATATTTACAAACTAAAAAATTGCAAAATGTGAGTTATGACTCTAGGCGACACAATTATATGACCGATTTTAACTGTTTATTTATTTTTTTGATGAATCTCTTGCGTCATTTGCGTCAAAGAAACTCGCCCCTGATATTATTTTTTTTCTCATTGGAATTGAGCAAAGAGTATTACTAGTCAAATTTTCAAGTGACCTTAAACTACAATTCGATTAATAAGGCATACTGATATAATATACCCCCTATTATATCAGTTATATTGCACCCCCTTCTTCTTAACATAGACTATATTGCACCCCCTTCTTCTTAACATAGACTATAATATGACAAGGCTATGCGGTGACCCTGCATGGACAAATTCTGTGGAATATCCCAATGTGCTTATTATCATTATTATTATTTTATTTAAGTTGCAACTGGTGTGGTATAATCACCGTGTACAGTCTTCTCCTTTTATTGCGAGGATTCCAGCTTATTACCGACTTCATCACGGAGACGACACGACGACCGTGGAGATCTCAAACATTCACTTGTACCAGGGCTCAATATTAAAGTGGACACGTTAGCAGAATAGTCCAAAGATGTGAACATACCTATATATATTTTTTTCAATACCCACCGTTATTTGAATTCGGGTAGAGTTCATTACTCAACTACATGCAAATACATCTGTAAATATTTAAGTGTGCATCTGCTGCCGCGTTAGCAGAATATGATAACAATGCTTTCAATGCAGTTAGAGGTCATTTTAAATCACACGTATCTGCATTTATCTGTTTACGAAATATCGAAATGTGTATAACACTATGAACATGCTATATATACAAATTATGATAATATAAGCAAGTAGGTAGGTATGTAAATAGTTTTTTTTTTAGCTAATTGTACGTTAGTTCGGACCTTTTTAAGATTGTGCCAATCGCATGTTAAAAATTTTAACCGTTCTGTATTCCGACTTGGAGCAAATCCAGATTTGGGGTTATTTACAAGTAACCAACCAGGGAACTCGGAAATAATGGGAACTGAAATACCTAACGGGTAAGGAGAAGCAGGCAACCGATCTCGAGTAAGGAAGAAACCCTGCTTCAAAATTAATTACTGTATTGGTATATGTATAATTATAGCCAATCGGAATTCTATTTATTATCTGTTCTGTGCAACCAACTTAATTTTCATATATAACGTCCATTACGTCTCTGTTCTGGCAGAACACACTAACTGGAGAATACTAGTTTTGAGTAATTTGACTTTGAAGCTTTTAAAACGTTTAAAATGGTCTATCATGTGAGTTTATTAAGCAATCGTAAAAAGGATGACTTTAAAATAAAGACTGTTTGTTTATTGGGAAGGTTTCCAGACGGTAAAGTTTGAAATAATGAACATTTTGGTATAACTAACTCAATATGTCATTTTTTCGAATTAGTGTCTTCTGCCAGAACAGTGACGAATTTAGTACGTCAATAAATGGTCTCAAGCAATATCATTTTCCTCCCCATCCAATGGATGTCTAGAAGATACGTGTACGTAATTATTTTCACAATAAGTACGTGACTTATTTAAATGTTAATTCAATGACATCATTAGTCAGAAAATGTTATAATAGTGACCTACAGTCATGACCCCCACACCCTGAAGCGGGCCTCCCAGCCAGGATGCTTAGCGGTCTCCCTACCTATCGCTAATGTTAAGGGCAGTTTGATGTTCTACAGTAGTGTTCCTTAAATGGTGATCTTCTTATCCCAGGGGTTTCATAGGGTAAAATTAAGGCCATTCCGTGTACTTTCAGGGATTTTTTGTATTTTTAAATAAATCCATTTGCTATTCGGCACTCGGCATCATTATATTATAAAGTATTGATCTCGACCACTTTTTATGGTAGCCAAGAAGCCAAGTAACATGTGACCCGTCGCCATATTTGATAAATAACCATTTTTACAACGTTTTTCTTAGCTCGTATTCTTATTTGTTCGCTGATTCTTTGTCCGGTAAAACTCTTGCAATCGATGTTTAACTAACTTCCCGACTAGCTAGACATTTGAAACTTTTAGAATATATCAGAACACGATGCCAATGCATTTTTTTTATACTTTTAGTCATCTTTAAGTAGAATTGAATTCATTTTCAGTTAATTATGTTTTGTATGAAAAGTAATTTAGACACCATTATTGGTTGCTAGGGGATCAACTAAATTATTAATATATACATACGTTACTATGGAAATCAATATGACATGTCAAGTACAAATTTTTTTGATCGTTTAAGCTAGTCAAGTCAAGTTGGTTCAACAGAATTTAAAAACGTTGTATATAAAAAGTTATTTTTATCTTGTAATTGTTATTAGTCAGTAAACATAATTGTCATTTAATTATATCAATTATAATATCACATCGCACTGCATCACAAAACCACATATTTAATTATAATATACTTCAATTGAAATAGCACTTCAGGCGACTTTTTACTATTAGAGAAAATTTGTGGTGTGTGTTTATCTCACTTAACTGGTCGACCCGTCACGCCGGGCCCCCAGGCTAGAGTCCTATCAGCCTACAGTTATATTATATATAAGTTATATAACTATGTATATACAAATGCGTACAGATATGGGTAATATTTTTACCATAATTGTATATCAATCGTGTTAATTTCACAATAAAGTTTACTAAATGCTACGATAATGCAAATATCTTGAAAATGGTTTATTCAGTTCTCGATTACTATAAAATTAGACCGTGAGGATTGCTCATAATATTATATTTTATTAAAATCACAAACATGGCGCAGAATTAACCTTTTACCTCATGATTTAACACGATATGTCCACATCGTATTATTACCTCGTATGTTTTAAAATATTATCGCTTACAATAATAACTACACTGTGAGTAGATAGATTATTGCAATTTTAAATACCATCATTCTTCTGTCTATACCAGTGTTTCCCAACCTTATTTGTGCCATGCCCCACTTCAACGCTTCAAAAATCTACATGCCCCATACTATCAAAATTTCATAGTTAACTAAAAAATTCTGAAAAAAATTAATTGTTTCAAATAAAAAATACACATAGGCAATACTATTTTACATCGTTTTTTCTTAGATCGTATTCTTATTTGTCCGGTACAAATATTGCAATCGACTTTTTAACTAACTTCCTGACTAGCTAGACATTTGAAACTTTTAGAATATATCAGAACACGATGCTAAATCGCGATGCTAATGCGATGATAAATCTCCATAGTTTGTGATATCAAATCGATTTCTTTTTTTTTCAGAAACAAATAATTTACAGCGCTAAAGCCCCGCATTTAACTAAACATTATGATGGGAATGGCAACAGTAATTTTCTCGGAAAGTCATGGTCGCAATATCAAAAAAATATTTTCGAAAATGTGTTTTTTAACAAAAAAAAATGTACCAAATGTTAATGATTAGCACATTGCCCCCCAAAACATTCAAATTGCCACACGTTGGGAAACACTGGTCTATACTCTATCTAGGGTAAATATTGATTATATTTTTATGATCACATTGTGTAGGATTTATGTATCGTTAAATATGGCGACACTCAAGGGAGAGAAGAATGTTATGTACATATTATTGGAAACCAATTATATGTGACTCATAATAATAATTATATATTTTTTAGATATTTAATTATCTTGCATCCGACGGCGAGATAGCACTGTGCTATTGTGCTGTCAGAAAGAATTTGTTGTGGTTGTTTGCTGTGACCTTTAAACGTTTAAAACATTTCGAATTTAAAATACTCTACTGAGATTTTCTATCAAGTCTTCACAGTAGCGAAGGGTGGAGGTAGGCTGTTAGGATCCGCCACCAAAAATGCACATTAAACTAACCGTACGTATATTTTTTTATTGAACTAAGACCACAATTTACAGATGGTGTTGGTTTGTTTTTAAAAATCAATTAAACCCTTCCTAAACCAAAACATAATAGTGTTGGTATAATTTGGGCGATATGACAAAATTGTGCACATTTTTTCATTCATACTTATTTTTTTTCGTTGGATTAACAATACATATTACACATATTGTTGGTTCTTTTTTAAATTCATTAAGCCCTGCCTAAATCAAACTATAATAGATTACAAATAATATTATAAGTTTAATATATCCAAAGATTCCAAAGTTATGTATAATTTAATTGCATAATTTTAGATACTTTATAGATATATGTACCTACTGAGTATTTTTTGACTATTATTTATTATGGCTTGGTTTCGCAGGGTTTAATTATTGGAATTTAAAAACTAGACAGCCGTCTGTATATTATAGTCTTATTTCAATGAAAACATATACGTATGACTGACAAAGTTTACTGTGCACTGTTAATGGCTGATCTTAACAACCTACCTTCACCCTTCGACACGAGTCTTCATAATATATAGCGTTATTGCGGACCGCCCCCAATAATATGTACGTATCAAAGATATACCTATTAATTTTTTTTGGGAATTCTTTAGAAATTAACTGCGAGATTATCATATTTTGCAGCTGCGTCTTCGATCACACTTTATGTTGTAATAATAAGCGAACAGAGGAGTAAATTTGTCAATAAGCATTTAAACTTAAAATAAAAAATCATATTATGTACGTGGTGGATATGTTTTAGTGGACCGTGAGCCACAAGCATAACGATGTAAGCACATGACAGATTAATAAATATAATTCAGATAGGCTATACCCCAATACACTACATTTTGAAGCAGGGTTTTGAACCTGTGAGTGTCATACGAAAATGAAACAAAAATTATAGACGTGCAATAGTATGTGTTGTGTTGCAACCTTTAAATACACCAATATTGAATGAGCGTCAGTGCATAAACTGAGATCAGTAAAGTTGTCAGAACGAAGGACAGGTTTAGAATGACACGTTTTTAAGTTTATCCCATATTCTTCCACACTCGAGATCGGTTGCCTGTTACTCCACTTATATACAGTTATATGTATTTCAGTTCCCATTAATTCTGTGTTCCCTGGATGTAAGCCATATAAGCCAATATATAAGTACATTATTATACATACCCGTGTTCTGTTTAAATTTCATATAGTATTTCTGTACTCATTAAACTAAAGATCCATATAAAGGTCATATGTAACGAAGCTTAATTGGGTGGTTTGTATTGGTTTTAGGTGTGTGATAATGAAATTAAAGTTTAAAAAATCAGTATTTATTAGAATTATATTATATACATATGCGGATTAGTTACGGGGAATTAGTTCAGGATAATGCCATGAAGGCCTTGGCCACAACGATTGCCAATCAGAGGGTCAGGGGGACCCGAGAAGTCAATCATGTGAAAAAGAAAGGTCATTTACAATGATCATATTTTGCCAAGCAGTTATTACGATTTCAGAACTCGTTTCGTGTAAATGTGATCGATACCGCAAGAGTTAGCGAGCGGCTATTAAATTTATTCACCTGCACAAAAATCTCTCGAAATGTCACAAAGCCATTCAAGTACATTGTGATCGGGGAATAGCAACAGTTTTATTTTTATTTCAATAATAATTATAATTTAAGTATTAACTTTTACTTGCTAATAATTAATAAATTATTTTTTTTATTCAACGAATATTTCACAAGATTTTAAAATGTGATCATATAGTTTTTCTAAGATTCTGAGAAATCCTGACGGTGGTTATAATTGTAATTTGTAAAGCACTGCATTTGTTTGAATATGACTATTAGTTATTTCGTCATATGGCGAGCGTGGCTAAATTGGTAAATTACATGTTCCGGAGTCCGTTCTAAAATCTTGTAAATTATTAGTTGAATAAAAAAATAGTTTATTGAAGTTATACTTCTTTTCGCGCGTTTGGGAAAACAGATGAGAAGCAGAGAGTGTATTTTTGGCGTGTGACAGAAGTTTCAACACAATTTATTATGGCAAAGATGAGTTTTGGTCAAATACAATAATTATTTGTTTTATTACGCCAAAGAAGTATAACTTCTAACGCGCGTACATAAGTACACACGCCGATTTTTATACATATCCCATATTTGCTAATATTGAAAGTGGTATCAGCAAATGTCCTTTCCACGAAACACATTCACAAAAATTGTATTATTCTAGTTCCTTCATTTATTTGCCGCCTATTATAATGGCACTGCACGACCTGTTTATCTGTATGGACGTCACTGAATACCGGTTTCGCTCGGAAAATTGTTATGAATAGTCGTTTATCATCACACATAGAATGTAGAAAGTTATATATATCTTTCAACTATCATGTTTTTCCACCAAAAAATATCATTAAATAAAATGAATAACATAAAACTTACATAAATATTATAAAAAAGTTATTGACACATATATTCATTCTTACCAAATGTTATCATTTTTGTATGAAACGATTCATCTGAGCTAATATGTAAGTTACTCAGGTGAGTGTTAAAACCTTCAATGTGACAATTATTTTATCAAAATGAGTTGTTTTTTAAATTATTTTCTGTTACTTTATATTATTCAGCATGGCAAATACTCGATTATGACATAACCCCCACTACCTGTCATATAAATAAATCAAGTTATTCAAAGAAAAAAATTGAATAATATGCGTTTTTGTGCTCAGTTAGTATGTTTTTTGTCTCTACAGTAGGTAAGCTACATACAGATAGGTTTTAATAGATTATCGAAGATATGCACATTTGTGTATCATGTGTGTAGTTTTTCTCTGTCTTCCGAAATATTTGTTATGCAATTATTATTATATCCTACCTTTGGTACCACCATAGTATAGGTATATTCACCAGGATTGCACATATCACTACCTAAAAGTAACCGTGGAATAAGTAAAAAATACTATTTTAAAGATAATTAAATTTTACTGTTTGTGTCATATACTTAACTTCATGTTTATTTTTATTTTCTGTGGTTTATAATAGATGAAGATGCTAGGATTTTTTATTTACCATTATTAACAGCGGACAGTGGCGAAGGTTGGAGGTAGGCTGTTAAGATCCGACATAAATTATGTCTTGGTTTCAGTGTTTAATTGATTTTTTTTAAAACTAACCAACATCATCTGTAAATTAAATTGTAGACTTAGTTCAATGAAAATAAATACGTATAACTGACAGAGTTTATTGTGCACTGTTTATGTCCGATATTAACAGCCTACCTCCACCCTTCGCCACTGACAGCAGGTTATCTCAGTAATATCACTGTTGTTTTGAAGTTACACGACAATTTTAATAAATGCAACAGCGGCATTTTTTTAAATGGGCTGTTACAAATTAAAACACAAATCTCAGTGATTCATTAGGTAAGTATAGCTTTCAGCAATCGATTGGCATACTTATTCCAAGATCGATTTTTTTCACTTTATTTCACTATTTCTTTCAGGTAACGATATTTAGATTCGATCTTGAATTTCGATTTATTCAAAAGTAATAAATCGCACCTTTCGATAAGTTAATTCTATAATATATGTACAGATGTAGTATTTACCTACAGAAAACTTATTATTATTTTATTATAATGACCTCACACCAAGGATTAACAATAATCAAAATGAATTTCACAATTCAAAAGTTAAAAATTTTTTTTTTTACATGAAGTGACATGAGGTCAAATCTATGAGTTATTGTTCACCCTGTTCCATAATCGTGTTGCAACAACTTAGTAAGCTTCGACGTTTTAAGATTCACTGCGAGACAAGCACAGAAAGTGAAGTCGTGACCTTTACATTCTTGTAATGCGGATGCAAGGATCTCTCAACATACTAACATACCTACATAATATTTTATTATTTTATGTAAGTATTGTATATATATATACGTAGTCGGCTATGTAGACTTATGAACTTTCATCCGCTTGTCTTATTCCGTTCATCTCATATATATTGAATTTACATATTATTATTATTATAAAAGTTATTGCGATGTTACATAAACAAAACATTCTATCTGCTTACCTAGTAAATTAACACAATTTTTATATAAGTTTTATAAAGAAATAATTAACACTTTCACGGTTATTTCATGTGTTATACGGTACGTGTAATATTATTAGATACCTATTACAGTGTACATTATTATACTATCCTTATTTTCTCTTCGTTTCGGGCTCATTACAGAAACTATTCTCAAAAAAGAATAGTGTTAATAATAAAAAGACAAAACTCATGGCAGCGCTCGAAATGGAATATTTTACGAACCGGAGCTATCAATATTTTATGAAAATGTTATCATAGTTATCTAATTGCTTGTGTATTTTATAAAAATAAGTGTGTTATGCCGTATCCAGATTGGCAACAAGTTGCTGGCAACCTCATTAAATTTCGATTAAAATATTTTTTGGTCAAACAAATTTTGATATTTATGGTGAAATTTAATGAGGTTGCCAGTGTGGACAAACTTTTAGATTTTTACATTAAATGGCAAATCTAGCTCACTGTCAATTTAATATGTCCACGAGACAGAGTGATAATTTTGGGGATTTTACGAACCGGGACGGCGCTCCGGCATGTTACGGTCCATTTCGAGCCCTGACTCATGGTGACGGTTATAACACTGGTAACTCAAATAGGTTCAAAATAATGCAATATACCTATATATAAATAATTGTTGACAACTAGTACATATAAGTAGGTATATAATATTTAAGTACAATAAGAGTTTCTTCGAAGTGAACAGTATCTTCATGTTATATAGGTACAATAGATCCACCAGTATAAGTTGTCCGCAGAGTGAGGGCGCCACGTGTTAACATTTGACATATTATTATTCAATACTTTTTATACTGTGATAAGTTTAGTTCTAAATTCGAACACCTGACAATTTATGATGGTAATATATCTATAGCCGCCCTGTGTAGATCCCTACATGAGTAAATGTGTTGAATAAAAGTGTGATAATATATTATTAGATGTCTAAATTACCTCTAAAAATTTTTAACATATAATTAACAATATAATATATATATAATTAATAATATAAGATAAAATGAACTTTTTGTATACATCGTTTTTAAATTTTCTGTTGAATCATATAAACTTGACTTGACTAGCTTAAACGATCAAAAAACATTGTACTTGATAGAAATACTGTCATTTCATATTGATTTCCATAGTATCCTATCATAGACCCCCTAGTAATCAATATTAGTATCGAAATATCTTTTCATACAAAACAGAATTAACTAAAAATGAATTCAATTCTACTTAAAGATGGCTAAAAGTATTTAAAAAAATGCATTGGCATCGTGTTCAGATATATTCTAAAAGTTTAAAATGTCTAGCTAGTCGGGAAGTTAGTTAAAAATCGATTGCAAGATTTATACCGGACAAATAAGAATACGACCTAAGAAAAACGTTGTAAAAAATAGAATTTAGGTTACACACTCTAAACGCAAGCAATAACGGTATATTCAAAATTCATTTGTTTATAAAAAATCTTCTGTCATCGAGTATTATGTACCTAGTAGGTACTATTTTTGAAAATGTTAACGCATCTGAAAATAACTCTTACGATTTAATAAATATATAATATATTATATATAATATATTATATGATAACTAGGGTAGTCAAATACGACAACAATACAATATTATAATAAAGTCAGCGGTGGCGCCAACTACTTATATTATATACGTAGGTACGTTGTGTAGGTTTATTTCACTTTTCGCCGGGAATTCCTAAAGACTGGCACTTTCGCTTGCAACGACCGTATTCGCGAGTTGTATCGATCCCAAACCGGATAGCCACATTGGCATTCGTAATTTTGTCTGCGTAATACAATAATAAGTAATTATCGATGAATTTAAGAATACCAACGTATTTGACCATAAAACTTAAATGGATATTGTTGCCGACGTTGCAAAAGAGATATTTACTAGATATGTACACAATTACAGTTATTTTGCCGAAAGGAAAACTTTTCATATGCCAGAGGCTACATAAGTAGGTTTTAATATGATGGGTTATTTATTACTTAAACGATTATTATTAGGACAGAATACAAACTGGAAACCGAACAATTTATGAAACTAGAATAGTATTATTCATGCAAGTCTTTCGATACGAGCTTTCTTTTCCAGATTGCCTTCTAAAGAAGTATAATATAATAAAATAAAGTAAAGTATAATATATGTTATTGAGTGAATAGGGATGAAAGCAGGGAACTCATAAATATTATTATATTATAATTATAATATTATCTGTTCTGTGGATGAAAGCCTCCATGTTTCTAGATATCTTAAAACATGTTTAGTTATTTGTAAGCAATACGCAAAAGCACATAGGTATTTAGTTTAACATTATATTCACAATAAATATTAATAAAAAAAAACAATGCTATTGTGTGTTTTAAATAATTACTATTATTAATTACATTATAGCAATTTACATTTCTTCATATTTCCATTCTTATAACTATAAAGATCAACTGTATATGTAATGTAATATTGTATGTAAGTACTAACGTAATATGAGAGTGAACATAATATTGTATGTTGGTTAGAATTTGTGTGACAATAATAAAAAATGACAAAAAATTGCAACAAACAAATTTCTCAAATCTTCAAACTTCTAATACCTACACCGAATTTACAATAAGATAGAACGTCACACTGATGAAATATTAAATTAGAATGTATTTAATTCGGGTTCAGCCTCACATTTTTTTATAATAACTATTAGTTATTAAAAAAATATGATTACTTATGTACAAGTAGAGTGTAGTTTTGACGAAATAAATGTCATTGAAAGTAGGTAGGTACAGACTTGCAATTTAATAGTAATTGTATTATATTTGATACACCGTGGATTAAAGGGTTACATTTATAGAAAAAAATAATTAGGTAGGTAGGTATCTCTTTTTTTTAATACATATAGATGCAACGTTTTGATTCACAGTTCCCATTTAATTATTGTGGTCTGGCATTAAGCAACGGGGAAATAGGCGTTCCGTTATTTTGATGATTGACCAATATAGATTACACAAATTTCCTTGCTCGAATCCCAAGGCGATCAACAAAATAATAGAACGGTGATCGAAAAGCAAAAGCGCTTGCGCACGACTTTATTCGCCGAAAACAGCGGCTGTAAACAATTTCAATACAAACTGTTGCAGACTTAGAATAAAATTATCGTAAAACTGAATACTCAAACAGATAGAAGGAAAAATATCATTTTAATACGTCACTAACCAAAACCGGTCAAATCCAGCCTCTTTGAAAGTTTTTTTTTTGATCATTTCATTTGTCACTTATTTACACTTCAATTTTAACAGTGATTCCAGAAAATGGAGAGACTAATTAAATATGTCTGCGTATATGCATAAAACTATCATGGGTTCAGTCATAGTAATTACTTCCAAAATTATGACTTTTGAGTATTAAATAAAAAGTATAAAAACCTTATGAATACGTACACATACGAATACACATACGCTTTAGTGGTGTGAACTGCCAATTCATAATCAAACGACATTGTACATATTGATTAAATTGAAAAACAATATAATATTACATATCTACTGAACATTATAAAGATTAGGACAATATCAACGGAATCATGATTCGCAACTAAATTATCAATAATTTGTCAATGTCCTGCTAAGCGCTAAGGCAACGAAACTTGATAATATCTCTATTAAATACTTTAGAATACGTATTATGTTATAACATTTTGTTATGTGTATTATATCTAGATATTGTGATTCATTTTAATTAATCAATATTAACGTTTACTGAATCAATTCCTGAATTTACTTTGATTTTTTTACTCTGAAATTAATTTTAATTCTTCCGTTGACCCAGTACTAAAATAATTGTACACTCACTTTTAAATCACTTTTAAATGAATTTTTATTCATAATTAGATTTACTTTTATTGTTCAAATTTTTACGACCGCATTCTTTTCGAAATATATGCATATCGAATGTTCTGCATAAACCTAAATTCAAAGCACTGCACAGGTAAATAGTTTAATAATTGAAATATTTTTTGTATGGTTTATTTAATCAAGTTGTGTATCACAATGTCAGTAGTAACAGGTCACATTTTTTTATATCGCGTAATCAATCTCTATAATGTATATAGGTATATGCCTTAGCAGTTTGCACGTACATATGTATATTTTGGTAGATACATTCGAATACCTACGTCGTAAGTGATACGTAATTAGATAGAAAAAAAACTCAGGCTGTTGTTAATGTTGCCAATTATAATATTGTCAACACTCTGGTGGACTTGGGTAATATAAAAACTACACTCTAAATTCTACTGTATAATAGCCCTAAATAAGCTTAGATTTTTCCCCCTTTATTAATGTTGACAAAAATATATTATATAAAATGTTTTCTAGTTCTGACTATTAATACGTTCTTGTAATTTGAATACAACGAGATAAATACTAGTTCTTCGAGTATCAAGAGGTTTCTAACCTTTTTACAACACGGCTTATTTTATTAACAACTCAGAAACTACTTACCTACTGAATAACGTTTATTTTCATCATCAGCCTAGATCAATCTACTGCTGAATGATGGCATCTCTGAACTGACTTTATTCCTTTTGGATTTATGCCTTGCGTTTCAACTTACTTTCTCAGAATCTGTTATCGATCTGGCGACGTCTCAGCTGTTATTTCTCTACCTCTTCATAACAATATTTGTACAGCGAGTATCTCTTCAGCATGCTCTATGTATCCTTCCCAGTCTTTGCAGGTTACGTTACATCGCAAACTTCTTATCCCTTATCCAATTGTTTCATTTTTTTTTTTTTTTTGTACAACTCTTAAATTTCTAAGGATAGTAAAACACTGCTTGAATACAGTTTTTGGCATAATTATTGAGAGGTTATATTTGAAGACGTTATCAGTGCATCTAAAATCATTCCAGCCGATTTTTCACCTGCTAACGATTTCATCAAGCTGACATCCATATATAGGATATATGTTGTCACATATATATAGTTCTTCACTTGTGCGAGCCTGGTCCCATTAACGATGAATTTCTGTTTTAATCAGCAAACCAGTTAAACACCATTTTAATAATATGTCATTAATAAATTGTAGTTACTTATTGAAAAAAACGGTTTCATGTATTTTGTAATATCAATACTTACCTTTTAAAAAAACAATATACTTATATAATAATAAATAATTAAATCTACTTGTATACCTTGTAATAATCTTTAAGACAGATTTATACAGGTTTTTATAAAATACTATAAAGCTAGGAAGCTAGGAATTAAAAGTACATTTTGATCGACATATCTGTGTCTAACAACATTCTTTAGAAAATTATTATTTAAATTAATAAAATCTGTGCCCGGCCCAAGAGGTAAACTGCTTTATTTTCTAAAACCAACAATTTTCATTCGACTCATAAAAACGAAAGTATCTATTCAAAAACACATGAGATTTTAATACAAAGCTATAACTAACAAACCATTTTCCATCACTCATTACAGATACTACAGGCGAACGAAAACAATAATATAGATGATATTGTGTTTTGTTGTATTAACCTTTAGAACCCACAGTTCCAGAAAATAATTACCTAACCAAGCAGTTTTTATTTTCTTTAAACGTACTTTAAACGGTCATTTACTTGAATTTATATAGGGTATAGATATTATTTGTATATTGTCGATTATTACACAAAACTAGATTCTAAATAAACGCCCATGATGGCTGAGCGGTAACGTATATGCCTATAATGTCCTAGGTCCTGGGTTCGAATCCCGGACCTGGCAAAAAAAATACATAATATTTTTGTCAACGCGTATTTGGACCCAATGTAGGTATCCGTTAATTCAATCCGTGGATACCCATATTATGTTTTTCTTACGATTGAACATGGTAAAATAATCATCAACTAAGGGTTCATACTCTACATATTTATTTAATCTACATTTTGTAAAATTTTGATGGTTTTGCCACCGGAGCGCCTAAATTGTATGTACCTACTTTATGTATACCTACTATAAGGCATATATTTAATGGTGTGTACAGATAATGGCACTAGGTACTAACAAAGAATTAAATGCGTATTCCATCCAAAATTCAATTAGGTACCCACTGTAATTATTAAATTTTTTGAACAAGGGTTGTCATTGTGGTATAAAAAAGAGAAAAAAATTATCATTATGCCCTATTTATTAAAATTCTATGCTATTACTAATTATTAGTTGGAAATTATATACTGAATACTAATGCCCGACAATGCAAAAAAAAACTGGCATTGCATGAAACGATGAATAAGGTCGTTTACAAAATTTAAATAAATACCTACGTGTTTACTTATTTAATAGTTCAAGCTATCTTTATTATATACTTACTAGCTGAGCCAGCTGACTCTCGTATACTTATAATAATATAGTTTATGTATGATATAAGGCGCCTATGATGTCCTAATTTTTTTTTATAAATTCATAGCATAACAATAATAATTATACTTAGTGTGACGTTGTACCGAGTAGGCCAGGCAGTGATGCAACATTAGAAGGCGAATGTCTTTCACACGATTCTCAAACGTTCGAATTCCACATCGTCCATTATGACGTAGTAATACAATAAATGTACATGCGAATTTAATTTATTGATAGGCTTCCTGTGTGTTTCTAATCTGTCATTGGTTTTTTTAAATATATTTCTACTCGACAAAAAATTAGTGTTGTGTATCGTTGATATTATACTGCTATACGTCGGTTTATAATGTCGTGGGTCCCAGGTTCGAATCCTGGGTCTGGCAAATACATATTATTGTTTTTCAATATGTGTTTTGAGTCAGAGTATGGATTTAATAGGGTAAGCAAGTGGCTAACATTCATTTGTCGTAAAAACAAAAATCTATTACCTCCACTCTGTGGAGGCCCATATGATCCTATTAGGATCGAACATGGTCAAAAAAAAGAAATAAGTACATATAAGTAAAATTGAAAATTGATCGCGGCTATATAGCTATTTTAATTCTTATAAACCAATCAAGATTATGTTTTAATTGATAATTAAACATATAAAACGTTTATATATTTACGTATATAACAAATATATGAGGCGTGTAATTTCAAAGTGAACTTATTCCACTACTTGACGAAAATGAGTTATGAATGCCAGAATTTAAAGGATAAAATTTTGAACAAGTATTTTTTGTATAGAAGAACCTAATAGCAATCAATCCAGTAGAAAAATCAACTTGAAAATCGGTGTTAGTAACAAAAGTAACTTTTTTCAATACAAAAAGCATGTGTAACATCAACACCGTAAACAGTTTTTTGGCTTGTGTAATGGAATATGTTCACTTTGAAACTACACGCCCCATATGTTTAATGCTGTGCTTTTTTCCGCGTGAGTTTACTATATATATATATATATATCATACGTAGGTACTAAAACTACTTACGTTATATAATAATATATAGTACAAAAAATACTTTTCTGTATTCGACATTTTTTTTTGAATATTTGGAACATTCTTCTTATTGAATTAAGACTGCTGGTAAAGTGTTCGATTTTATATTAAAAGTATTTTGAACTCAACCATTGTCGGTTCATTGATTTTGTCAATATATTTCGTTAAAATAATCATTCGATATTAGTCACCTATCACATTTATAATACATTTTAAATGTCTCTCCTGAAAATTTTCTGTTATCTACTCGATAATTATTATATTTACTTATATATTGTGTTGATATATTTATAATGCGATGATGTTCGTTGCGTTTTGCGTATATATTATGTCCAGGAACAAGTTTAATAAATTTGATATTATTGACAATCCTTCATAGAATGTCGTTAGTCAGCAATAATCACAGCAAAATGATTAAAATATATTATTCTAATGCGAACGGATCTCTTTTAGAGTGGCGGAGGACCAAGATATTATGTCTTATTTAGTTACATGTTTACATTCATTACAACGTTTTTCTTAGCTCGTATTCTTATTTGTCCGGTACAAATCTTGCAATCGATTTTTAACTAACTTCCCGACTAGATAGACATTTGAAACTTTTAGAATATATCAGAACACGATGCCAATGCATTTTTTTAATACTTTTAGCCATCTTTAAATAGAATTGAATTCATTTTCAGTTAATTCTGTTTTGTATGAAAAGTTATTCCTACAACATTATTGGTTGCTAAGCGGATGGTCCTAGCAACTAAATTATTAATGTATACGTGCGTTACTATTGAAATCAAAATGACATTTCAGTATTATTTTTATTAAGTACAATTTTTTTTGATCGTTTAAACTAGCAAGTCAAGTTTATATGATTCAACAGAAAATTTAAAAACGTTGTATATAAAAGTTCTTTTTATCTTGTAATTATTTTAAATCTAAATCACTGATTAAAATGTTGAAGAAATATGTGTCAAATGCAGTTTAATATTACTATTTTTCTTCAACCTGCAGACATCTGCTGCTGGCCACAGTGGCGTGTTTAGGGACGTGGAAACCAAACGCACTGACTTTGAGCCCCACTACCAACATGAGCATATGAAAATTTTAACAAATAACATTATTTAATAAACCTTAAAAATAAATTTGACGAGACCCTATTTTGTGTTATCATTTATAATGCAGTTATTTTATAGGTATGCTTTGGGCAACATTTATCACTGAATTTTGTGATATGTTTTTTTTTATTTTTTCAATTTTCGGTATAAATTTAATACCGGTTTGAACTATTTCAAGACCCCTTTTAAATCTTCTGACGAATTGATTGCGTCATCTACGTAAAAGAAAATCACCGCTGGCTGGCCATAGGCTTTTTCCAATTTCTTTAGACTTGGTCAAGTCCATTGCCTTCAAAATCTAACGCAGTTCCAGTTAAGTGTATTATATTATATTATACTGTCATTAAACCCAGTTCCACTACACTAAACACTCCGCAGAAAATTTTACCTGACCACAGCCAAATTAAAAATTTTGATAACATAGAACCATTAGAAATTAAATCTGTTTTGTTATTTACTTGCAAATTATGAAATATCGAATAGTGGCTCATTTGAGGTTTCCCTTTGGGAACCGCCTTGTAGATTGCACCAGATCATGTCTACCTACAGCAATATGTGTACCTATTCTAAAGACAATATCTAATTATTCTCAAACGACATTTTCACTCGACAAGAAAGTCTATCTGGGTTTACCATAATATATCTCACACAATATAATTAGTGTAGCTACCTACTTCGCAGCTCAGGAGTCGTCAATCATCTACCTCAATATTCATACTTATCCAACTGTCATATATATTATAATTATATATCTATATATATATTATACCTAGGTATCAAATTTACTTTTAGCATTGTAAAGGAGGGGGCAATTATGAACTGATGTTTATTTCTAGTAGGTATTAATAAAGTTTCATGACTACAATTGTATCGCGTCATACGGAAACTCAATTTTGAATTAATTGTATTTTTTACACATTTTCCATGAAAGGATTTATTCTTACTTTCATCAAAATCGTCAATTTTATTACGGCACTTTGGAGACCTATTATACATACTACGCATTACATAAAATGTTTTTTTATATAATTAGTATATCATCATCAGCCTGAATCTATCTACTTCTGGATAAAGGCCTCTCCAAGCTGATTCCACTTTTCTCGGTCCCGTGCGTTGCATTGCCACGTACTTCCGCAGAACTCCGCAGAAATCCAGCGGCCTCGCGAACGTTTTGTACCTCTTGGGTACTACTGGATGACTAAATTTGTCCAGCGATTTTCTCTTCTTCGAGCTATGTATCCAGCTCATTTTCATTTGAGGTTTTTAGCGAACTCTATTACATCGCAAACCCTTGTCGGTTTTCTTATCCAATCATTCTGGTTTTGTCATATCGCGTTATGCCCTGCATGCACCTCTCCGTACCACACTGTGCTACTCTAAGTTTCTGGATCTCTCTTTTACTTAGGGTCCATGTTTCACACGCATATTATGTTATTAGGGGAAGCACACACTGGTACTGGCACAATCTGTGTATACTTAGATATATTTACTTACAATACAAATACATATTTGTAGCTCTGGTAATTTATAATAAAAAAAATCTTTAATAAAAATTCTGTCAAAACTGTTAGTACTTACTGTATTACAATTTTGTTAATTATTTACCTACCTGTAGTAGCTAAGTTTGAAAATAAATACCATTTATCAGATATTACTTTAGAGCTTAGGTATATAAGTAGGTACCTGCTCGTAAAATACATGTAATAATTAAATAGTCACATTTTTTATTAATATGAAATACCTGTTTATTTTATAATTATTATCAAAATTCCTAGCCGCAATACTGGTTTTATAAGCTAGTTTAGGGAAAACTAGTTGTAGGTATTTATTATTGAAATTAATCAAAGACTTAACGCATACATGTATGTATCTGTGACCTTAACTATGTATTGGTTATGATCTACATTGCATATGTATAAATAATATAGTATTTAGTTAATGTAATTTAACTCATTTTGATCAAAATTTTGGATTATTATGAAATATCGTGTCATAGGTTGAGGTGCCCTGAAAAAAATTAAATTATGCTCATAATCGATTGTCTTTCACAATAAATCAGTATTCCTGTTATAAGTGTAGATTTACACGTTTGTGAAACATGTTAATATGTTACGAAACCATTTTTATTGTGAGCGTAAAATCAGATTTGAAATATTCATTATTGTTACCAACAATATTAGTACATTACTGTATTTTTTCAAATGGCGATATCGAAATTATTTAATTTGATAATGCATTTAAACTCGCTAAGACTTCCGGATGACTTAATATCAATTATATTGCCGAATTTTGGCAATTCATTGTAAACATTGTAATAGTTTATAGAACTATATTACAAAGTGCCAATATAATAATATATAGGTAACATTTTATATAAAATATACATTACAAATTGATTACAAAATAATAACATAATTTTTTCATAAACCACAAAAATTATATACTACACCGTAAACATAGCCAAAAGAATTTTAAGTAGAGCAAAAAAATTGACAATTTTGTATGTGAATGAATAATATCTATCTACGTTTCTGTGAGAAAATTACTTTTTCAGCGGCATTAATTCGAAACGCCTCCTTTCCACTTACGCATATAATATGCAATTTGACACGTCTTATTCAACTCATTTTTCATATTTATGCTTTACTCCATTTTCCTTTCGTACACAGAATTATTATTGATTTATTTTTATGTACCTAAGTGTATGACGTATCGCTTGAATAATTGATTTTATTTGAATTGATGTTGAATACCCTTAGGCATAGTATTTATTTATGAAGATTAAAATGATAATAACAAAGTATTACTTAAGTTATCTATAAAATAAATATTTATAGATATTTGACAGGTCCTATTCATACTTTGACTCTATTCATAACAGAAACCAGAAATTTATAAAATAATAAAGTCATAATTGCATTAAAATTAAGAGCATGAAAAATTGTACTTATATTTTATTTTCCGAAAAAATAGTCTGGCTTTTATATATAGATATATAAATATTCCCGTTTATTTGGTTTAGTTGTAATAACTATGACGTAGGTAGGTATATTAAAAAGTCCAGTAGAGAAGCTGTTTTTAATAATTTTCCAAAGTACAATATTAATTAATAGTACTTCGCTAGCTGGTGTTATGAGTACAGAGAAAAAGAAAATTTAAAAAAATACCAATACTGCTGTTGTGTTTTTGTTAGTCATAAATATTATAGGAATGAAAAAAAAACATAAACAATATTTTCAAGTGCAATACAATTATTACATCACAAAATTGTTATTTTAGTTGATGGCGTTCTAAAAAATAATTCTTATAGCTAAAGATATTTTTTTTAAATAAAAAGAGCATACTCACATAGCTAATATGTATTTCTATGTATTTCATACTTGTTTAATTCACTGGAAATATTAAAAAAAGCGTAATAAGTATTTCAATAGATGATAAGTGCATGTGGAAACTTTGCTGGTTGCAATATTTTTTTAATATTTTATTTTTAAACATATTCTTGTAATCAAAATGTAACTGTTTGTTTCCTTAATAAATAAAATAAAATAAAATAATGAAATACATATAATATAATACCTATATAAAAAATAAAAAAAATAACGTTTAACTTTAATAGGCAATTATTTGAAAAATATTATAATATTTTTAATTGTTTAATGGTAGAGAAGACAGATAATCGTATTCATTACTAACTCTTATGCATACGTACACTATTTATGCAAGATTTCAATATTAATCAGTGTAAAATACTTTTAGTGGTTTCCATAATAATCGCATTAACCTTTTGTGAAACATTGCATAAAAAAGCATGCATAGCATATGCATAGTAAATATTAGAAAACAAGAAAATAATTTGTCATTATGCATTTTGCCTATTATAATGTGGTACCTATAAAGAATGACATTTATTAAATTCTATTAACAGCATAAAATTGATTCTCATTTTTACTGTGGCCTTTTCTGATCAATAAAAGTATAATATGTATATACCATACAAGACTTCATCATCATAACGCCAATTCCTATATATACCTAAATATTATAATAATATCATGTATGCCATTATATTAATTTGTTGTTATAAAATTATATTCATTCAATTATTATATAATGATATTATATTTATATCGGTTTTGCTAGCGCATACGATGGATTTGAAGAAATGGCTGGGAATAAAAATAATACAAAGTTATAGTGTTAAAATAAATTCATCTATAAAAATCAGAATTGATTTAAAAAATCTTTTTAACGTCAATAATAAATTATGTACCCAACTTATAACCTAAACAAGTGCATCGTACCTTCAAATTTGCTACACTGCAAATGTTTTTTTTTTCTTTAGTGATATAAATATTTAATATTTTAAACATAAAGTTTTTTTTTAATATTTCATAATCAGACATCAAAGTTGTTTGGTTGGATCAACGCAATGCGATTGTGATATTCTGATAATTATATTATGTTTTGTTGCTGTTGTGGAAAGTAGATGTATTCATGTCAATTAAAGATGTTAACTTTGTATCAGTTTTTTTTATTATATTATCAACATTGTCATCAAATCACTGGACCGACTCATGTATTTAAAAACGATAAAATACAGCAACCATTGAGCGCGCCATGGTTACCGTGATATCGCAAAGTTGCTCGTGCGAATTGGACTATATTCCTGATGCAGGAAGATACTCAGTTATTTTGTTACGTCAGCGTTGTCTTCACTTGTTTCAGGACAAGATTTTCCATTTTGTCATTGCAGGTTATTGGCGGTGGCCGCGTGCCTGGTCGCAGCGTCGGTAAAGGCGCAGGACGCTGACTACTTCGAAGAAGAGGCGCCCAAACAGGCACCAGCTCCCCCCCAGCGACCTTCCATCCTTAGGCGAGGTGCCCTGGCTCGCCCTCAACCCGGCAAAGCGGCTTCCACCACCACGACTCAGGCACCCAAGGTACGATCACAAACCATTCAGTAATTCATTTAATGCATGGCGAATTCAGTCCCGGTATATCCTATGAGCATGATACACAGAATTAAATAAATTTATGTGGCAGTATGGTACGTAACATCGTTGATGGAAGACAATGCTATGGGCTGCGCGATCACGGTGGAAGCCATTATGTACAGTGGCTAACATCGTTGTAGGTTCGAAACCAATAGGCAATGTCAATATTAGAAATTGTTTTTTTTTTTTGTTATTTTAAGCCAAGAGTTTTAACAAAGGGTATAAATTGAATATATTTTTAAGATATAATATTAAAAAAACGTGCTTTCGTGCTTATTTATGTATAACAAAATAAGTCACAAGATGAAATCAATATATATTTTTTTCTTTGTGTGAAAGGAAGAGTCAATATTTATTCGATCCCAAAAATGTCACACATTTCACGTTCAAATCTATAATATGTATATATCGAGCAAAGAATTATAATAAAACATATTATTTAGTAAATTTAGTTAAAAACAATAATTCTTAAAATGCTTTTCGTTTGCCATATTCAAAAGTTGCTTGCAACATAAAATTATAACAAGATATCCATCGTTTGGCATTCTTGTCAGACGAAAGTTAAAATATACCAAATATTTATACGGGTATTCTAATTATATAATTAGCATTATTATATTGGCCAATCAACAGTTGTTCATTGGAGATGTTGAATGCCTCCAAATTTCAGGTTTTTCTTGATACTTAATGCAATACGTATGTATATTATTGTATTACGTACTGTACCGGAATACTCTTAAGCGATTTACTTCTTGCCAAAATTATTTCCTGTCCATATTAATGAGTAATTTATATGTTTGGTTACCGGTTTGTTAGTGAAGTATTATTTCAATACTTTATTATGTAGGTATTTTATATTGTAAATTGTAACCTTGGTCCGATTCATGTAAAAACCTGCCTGTTCTAGTATTTTTTTTTAAACCTGGCAGGGTACAATAAATACGTCTACATCATTGACAATCTTGCTATAAGTATATAAAAAAATAGTAATATTGAGATTTGCTACACGACTAATTCAGTTAGTTTTAATTACAAATTCCATTCCATAGTGTGAGGCATAATTTTAGTTATTTCTCTGTGTATTATTTATTATAAATAATTATTAGACACTCTCGAATGAAAAGTTTCTATATTCATGTATAAAATAATACGATTAGGTAGATAATACGATTTAAATAGGCACATAATATATGAATCTAACCCAAAAGAAGCTGGAGAACATATTTAAAATAAAATATAATTATTTTTAAATTTACTTAATCAAAATTTAATTAGATGTAGGTAATTCAAAGAAATATATTGGTAATCATATCTAACTTTAATCTTTTATCAATTAATGATTAGTATATAATATAGGAAGTTAGAATTAATCACTTGATTAATAACATAGTAACTAAATAGAATGTTTAATGAACAATTAATTTACATTTGAGTAACATTGAAAACCGAATGTTTTATTGTGTTTTTTAATAACTGTGTTATTTAATTTAATGGTATTTTAGTATAATATATTTAATTATGAGTACTCATAAATATATTTTAAGTATTATCTAGTAAAAATAATAATTACTGACCGATTGAATATGTATAGCTAATTTTTATCAGATATTAAAAGTTTAATTTACATAATGATTATTTTAATGAGAACAGACCAGTTGCAACTTTTTATGACAGAAAACATTGCATAATGCTTGCGTCCGAAATTCATTTGCGAAAGATTTTTTTTGTTTTCACAATAATTATTTTAATTAATAAGATCATTATTATATATTTTGGCTGGCGAAGCGATGTAACATAATTTTGCAATTTTTTTTGAAACTATGTATGTATGTATGCTTGAATGCGTTATTTTTAACATTATTTGCAACATATTAAATATTTTTTTGTTAAACATGTACTTACTTATTTCACAGAATTAAAATTATTTTCTGTACAAATATTTTGTATTCACTAATATCTAAAACGGTTTGTAATAATTATTTAATTTTAAATCATGCTTAAGTACCAACTTATAAATTATATTGGTGTAAGTAATTATATTTGTTTGACAGAACCGATTAAAAATAACCCGATTTAAAGTATTTATTATCTATTAACAATTATTATTGACTTCGGTATATAATAATATATATAATATTATTTATTACCTAACGGATTTTTAACACAATTTCACGGCTACATGAAACACACACACAATGGCGTTTAATGAATTACGAAAGGGTTCGTTGCAAAAATATATACGTACAAACACATAGGTTACCTAACTAATAAATTACTTACCCACAAAATACTACAGCAAACTATAATTTTGTAAATTTAATTTAATATTTACCTATCTGAGTAATTTCCACATATCAATTATTGGTTATTTTATTTTTTTTATTTATCAACTAGCATAATCATTTATGACCTAACTGGATAGCACACTAATTCTGCAGGCTGTGGTTCTCCTAGCAGTGTTTGTCAAGCTTTTTTACCTGACAGCGCACTGGGGAAGTTTCATTACTTTATCAATATAAATAAAAACAATGAAATCATGGTTTTCTCAACATATTATATTCATTAGGTACGTAATATACATAATAGTAACTCCTCATCTGCCATCTGTAGTCGGTCCATTCCGTTTTTTGCTTGTCATTTTTCTTTGAGCGCTGAGCAACCTAATCCACAAAGATACGACGTTCCAAGCGATAACAGAGATTTAAAGACAGTAACAGCCAATCGAGGATATTGACTGCAAATCAAAAACGTTGATAACTCTAGCTCTGAAAATGAGGGTTTATAATATGTAGATGATCATTTTTGAAGTCTATTAAATTTTCTTCAACTGTTAATGTCAGGTGTGCACCGTCGTTTCTTGCTAAAGGGTTAATGACACACTCTTACATTTAATAATCAAGTGATGGAAAATACTAGTCGACCACTGTGTACGAGCGATCTCTCTCTTAAATAAGTAGTTTGTAATACACAATATAGAACTAATTCACAGACTTCTTCTTTCGGGGCACACAGTTTGGCAGACACTGACTTAAGGCCATTCTCACAAGACAACTATTCGTGGGTGTAATAGATAGCAGACTCAGTGTTTATTGCACGGACAGTCTGGATATGAGAAATTGATGCGTACAAATCAGGTAGTTCCGCCACGGAAGATACTGTGCACGGTAAGTTAATTGCGTGGGGACAAACTGCAGACACTCGCATTACTCCGGCAAGAGGAATGTACATATTATAAAACCTGGTCGCTTCTTGCCATCGATGGAGTTTCTTTGATTTCCACTAACTCCATATCAACACAATAACCATGTTTATAAATCAATATTAACATAATTTAGGTACTGAGGAAATGCTTACAAATCAGTTACCTACATTCATATTAATTGAATCATATTTCACAAATAAATAGGGATGTGGTGTGGATGCCGCTTTTACACATTGTTTAAATTATATGTCAGTTGTATTCGTTTAATCCGGTAAATCAGAAAGGTTTGTTCTAGTTTGTGTATTTATGGGGATGTCTATATTGGATAAGTGTGTAGATTGTTACTTATACTTTGGAAAGTGTTACCAACAAAATTCCTAGGTGGTTGGCTGATATTACATGGTATTATTAGCTAGGTTTACTTTTTCATACAATGTTTTATCCTACGAAAATCATAGCACCTCCACAAACCAAATGCCCTACACGTTAACGCTCAGCTATCGTGGGCGTCTATAATATATAACAAGTATATAAATAATTCTTTTATACACCGTTAGCATACAAAAATAAAAGTGAATAGAATCCACACAGTATTGACAATAGCTCAGTGCTTGAAATTAAAAAAAACGAACCGGAGGAGTCAATAATGGTTCTCAAAAAATATTAGTAAGTATGCTAATTTCCATATATAGGTAGGTACATACTTTGAACGGACAAATGCAATAAGCTTAAAAAATAGTCTTAGAACATCTAAAAGGCTGAAATTTAATAGAAACTGAAATCGCCTAAAAAATCGTGACACAACAAAACAAAATTCACAATTAATTGGTTGTAGAAATAGAGGTTTGTATTTTTTAACAATGCATTCAACCATTTTCAAATTAAACTCTATGCAAAAATATGTAAAGTAAATTAATGAACGCTATTATTTCTCCTATTGAGCTGTGCTCCGGACTATATCGTCCGTCGAGATAATACCTATAACTTATAACCCTACACAAACTCACACGTCAAATTCAGTACTCATATTTGATAAAGTTAACACACGTAAAAATAATACACCTGCGGCGTAATACTAGAAATATGCGCATAGCTAATGTGATGCAGACGTTGGAAATTATTTATGTAAGCCTGTGTCCAGCTAGATAGTTATAGCACGAAAAATCAACATAATACTTAACTACATAGATTGTTGATGACATGATGAGAAACAAACAATCGCCTCCACTGAACAATCGATTACAACGGCACTTCTAGCATCTTTGTTTATCTGTGGTGAACACGGTGCTGAATTTATTTTTAAAGGGGCCCTGGGCTCAAACGATTTAAGGGGCCCAAAAACCCAACTTATTCCTGTTTAATAATTTTAATTGCATCGTGTGAATTCTATTGATTTAATGAGAGAATGGTTTCATTGGTGCATGATAGTTTTTATTATGCATGCTCACTTTGCAAATGAAAAATACGAAACTAAAATGCATCACGAGCCTTTCTCGATAATATTATAGACATTTGATTTTACTCACAAATTTTGTGTATTTTTACCACGTTTTTATTAGCTCGTATTCTTGTTTGTCCGGTACAGATTTTTTCTTGTGTGTCCAAGATTTGTATTGGACGATTGAAGATTTTTAACTAACTTCCCGACTAGCTAGACATTTGAAACTTTTAAAACTGGGTGAACACCAAGTGATAAACCCATTTTATAAATGTACTGTTCAATCGTGCAAATATCAGCTGTTGAGTGTGTATCTGTGTCTTGCAATGATAGTAATGCGTAAAATGACATGCTGGCAAAGTAAATTATTTATTACGTTGAGGTATTTTTTGCGTGCGGCCGCTAAAGTACTTTACAATAACTGGAACACTTTAATCAAAACATGTCTAACTCTCGGCAATATAGCTATAACGTAGTCGTAGATACATAATTTCAATTCAGCCAGTGTGCAGAGGTAGCCAAGATAAGGTAGGTAAACTAAAAAAAATATTAAATAAAAAGATTATTTTATTTATTTAGTGTCTGTTCATCACTAAGTAACATAAAATCAACATTTATAGTCTCTTTTTATTATGATGTAGTCAGTAGTGAATGGGGCCCGGCGTGGCGGGTTGACCAATTAAGTGAGATACACCCACAAATTCGGTCTAATAGTAATAAAAAAAAGTCGCCTGCGGTCCTATTCCGAAATGGTGAAAGATCGCATGTTACCTGCGTATCAATAAAGGAGGTCGCTACCGATGCTTCATAATATGATGCAGAGTGCCGACAATTTAAGTGGATTTATTAAAAAAAAAAAAAAAATGGAATCCACTGTCCCTCGCCTTAGTGATAGGTTGGGGGACCCGCCAAACATCTTGGTCTGGGGGAACGCTCCAGAATGTGGGGGTCATGATGTAGTGTTTTGGTTCATTATTTTCCTTAATTCCTTGCAATTAAGACGATGTTTGGTGATATTATATTATGTAATTCTACTAGGCAAGTCTAGTGGTATAATATTATAGAACATGTGAAATTGCTTTGGACGAGGGAGTACCCTTTAACGTGGCAAGGTGCAGGCATCTCAGTTTCGGCCTTCCATGTAATGATTATAGCTACCTATACCATCATAAATCGTCAGGTGTTCGAATTTAGAACTAAGATAACTAAGCTATACTAAGCTAAGCTGAAGCTAAACTAAGCAGTATAAAAAGAATGAAATGATAAATCTCAAATGTTAGTTAGCATGTGGCACCCTCACTCAGCAAACAACTTATACTGGTGGATCTATAGTTTACGTTTTCAAATTCGCGAACAAACAAAGCTTATTATAATCTATCGTGTATCATATCGTCAGTAAGTGAGATATTATTATTTTCATATTATAATTCTGATTGTACACCATATAAATTATAATACCTACCCCATTTTACCTATTCTATACACAAGACGGCTATCGACAGTATTTGTCATATTTATGTATTGCGGCGGTTAATTGTTACAATAAGTTAAACCGTCTACTCTCTAAACTGTCAAAAACTGCTAGGTTTAACATCCCTTCTCTTAGTTGTGTTAACTTTTAGAGCGAGATCGACAGTTTTGACAGTTTAGTCAGCTAACTTATTGTAACAATTATAATAAAGACCTCAATATAATAAACTACCCTCGATAATCGCCGATAGCCGCCGATAGTAGCCTTGTGTATAGAATAGATGCGCATATTATGATATAAAACTATCACAAAGAATATTTGAAAAATCGTCAATCACAATAAATACAGAGTGAAAATTTGATATAAATAATAAGGATTTTAAATTAAAAACACTTTTTTTTTTTTTTAATTGAATTAAAAATATTAATAATATAGATTAATTAAAAAATATCCTTGGAATGACGGACACAACTTATCAAACTACATTTCATTGATAAATTAATCATAAAAAATAAGTAGGTAATAATAATATCTAAACCAGTACTTACTCAACGACCGCTCATTTTATATAAAAAAAAATATTTGTAGTTACTACCTAAGTTTATTATTAAATTTAAAAAAATATATACCTACATAATAATATGCATACTTATAATATTGTTTTACATAAATGTCGGTAAGTGTAGATTAATTAAAACACTTATTTAAGTAACTACCTATTAACCTACATTATTACAAGAAAATTTAAATGGTAACTATACAAAATCTATATATATATATATATGAATGTTTGTTTGTCTGTCCCATCTGCGTTCCTATACCATTCATCCGATTACGATGAAACTTTGGTCAGTTGTTGTGCGCACACCCGCGAAGGTTTCTTAATTAGTACAACCATCTTCTTCTATTTGTATGCGTTCCTATACCAAATATTGCTTTCAAATTCATGCTTCTCACATGGACAGCTGTATGTGGTCTGCCCACGCGTTGGAATTCGTGTACGCGCCAGACGGAAAAACAAAAAATATTGTCTATCCAAAAGAACTTCAATAAAATGAATTAAAACACAAACAATTTCTTTCTTCGAGTGGCATTGCAACGCATGCTGGGTACTCGCTAGTACTAAATAAATATTATCGTTTTGATTAGACATTAGATCAAAATGATATGCTCAAATGAGGTATGATAATCATCTGAATTAAAAATAAGCTCGATAATAGTGTATCGCAACCGAAATAGCTATCAACAAAAAAAGAGATTAGTATAATCAATAGTAGGTATAGATAATAATTATATAAGATTGAATTAAGTATATAAACCAAATTGTAGCTCAATTTGGTAGGTATTGTAAGTTATAGTAAAATGATATCAATTAGAAATTAGTAACCTCTTTTGTAATTGATTTTATAGGATAATGTGATGGTTTAAATTTTTATACACTCACTTAATTACAATTCGTTATAAATAGTACCCATTACACGATTATTCTTTGACTTTCACAAAAAAATATACCTATCAATTAAAATAACAAAAAAAATGTAGGTTTAGTTAGTTATATATTATATTCTATTGTTACTACAGACACAACAATTTCGCTCAGATTACAATCACATACAATTATAATATTAGGTATAATATTATGATATTATTTTAGCTATTGCTTTGCGTCGTTTATATGCAGTATGTGAGATGACCCTAATGTTTTTGTAGATATTCATAACATGTAATAAGTAATAACAATAACAGTGCCTATGCAATAAAATGTAATAATTCTTATAAACTCTCATTTTCTCACGTGTGTATAGATTTATACATATATAGTAAAATTATAATCTCTCTTTTATTGCTACAAAATACCGTTCTAATGTGTCAGAAGAGATGTACACTTTCTTTATTATATATATATATATATATATATATATACCTATAGCTATTTAAACGTCAGTATGTATGATTAGTGATCAGAAAGAACGAATCAATTTTATATTTTGAGTGTCGTTAACAATAATTGTTTCAGACTATGAAGTCATCAGTAGAGAGGTGTAATACATAATATTACGTTGCATATAATATTTGAATATAACATTTTTGTGGACTTTATAATATTATGTATAGTAGTAATTGTTAGGTTATTTTAGTTTAGTAAAAAAACTGTTGGAAATTTTATGGAAAACTACGTTTACTTATAGATTTTTTTTAACTAGGTACCAGCTATCATGGAGTCTTGTATCATTTTTAAAGAATACTTTTGAATAACGTTCAGTAGTTTATATAAGCCAAAACGGTGTATAAAGAATTTTGGAAAAAATGGATTGCTTATGCGGTAAAATTTTTTAGAATTTCATTTTTAGCATCTTACAAATGGTTGTGCCTTTTTGGATTAACATTATCGATATTAGCATATCAACTTTAGATGTGGTTCACGTATATTACTCAGTATGTATCTACATGTGATTTCAATTGACATCTTTTTTATCCAGATTCTTAGATATAACTACATATCAGGGACGTCATGGATATATTTAAATATTATTATTAAATAGTTATCAATAATTATTGGCATTGGTATCAAATTAAATGCATCACGAATATCTACTTCATTAATCTATTATCCACAAGCATTGACATGTTAGGTATATTATATATATTGCCCTTGGACCACATATTATTAATAATTATACGTCCTTCTTACATTTGCAATGCATATGTTTCAGTAGAATATATTAATATATTCTATAAACTATTCTTTATTAATACGTTACGATCTCTTGGAAAACAAACGGAAAAATGCGTAAATACCACCATTCTTGATTATTTTAGAATTTCACTTCGATACACACACGCGATATTTACAGGTTGAATCGAGCAGATTATGAAGAAATTTGGTAAGTACCTACTTAAAAATATATCTTAAGTTAAAACTTGACCTTTCTATAAAATTTGGTAGATTCTGTGACATAAGACTCTTTGATTCGTCAGAATCAGAATCAAAGTTCTTTAAAAATATGTATTTTACTTTATTAGTATTTAATAGTTAGCATTTTCGCCAATCCATTGACTTCTTTCTCCATTGAAAAATACAATTTATAATTTTTACTTTACTTACCATCTTCACAAAAGTGACAAATCAACGACAAATTCATTTCATCCATCGCAAAGCAAAAACCATTCTCTTATCTTAAATATCTACTGCAAAAAGTAATGGAACTCTGCTAATATATTTAAATAAGTCACATCATTGCATCTTAGTGATTATTTAATAAAACGTTATTAAACTATATACATCATATTATGTTAATAACATGTTGTATTTTTTTATCTTATTGCACATTGAAATTATAACGAATATAGAGTTCCACTGGAAATCAATAATCGCTCTATGATAAACCCAAAAAAATACTTTTAAAATATAATAAATGAAGATAAATAATATGCTGATAGATATGTGTTGCTAAAGTTTATATTATTTGTTCTATAAATCATATATTGCTACTAATTTCAGCTAGTTATGTAGGTACCTACTAAAAATAATCATTTCGTATAACATACTTAATCGATTTCTATAAAATATAGAAAATTTTGGTACTGTTCGGTTATCAGGAATACAGCGGAAAACACATTTTGAAAATAGCCGATAAACTGGATTATTTGTTAGGTTAACCTAACCAAACCTAATCTAATCTAACCAAACCAAACCTAACCTAACCCTACCTAACCCAACTTAACCTAACCTAAACTAACCCAAACCAACAAATAATCCAGTTTATCGGCTATTTTCAAAATGTGTTTTCCGCTGTATTCCTGATAACCGAACAGTACCAAAATTTTAAATGATAGTAATCAAAATTTATATTGGCTTAGTCTATACAATACAAATTTCACCCAAAATAGTGTGAATCTCAGAGTGGGCCAATGACATGATCAAATTAAATTTCTATCTCAAGTCGACTTCCTGACATAAAAGCATTATAGTAGTGTAATAAATAATAATATCTATTGTCCTATATTTGGTCTGTACCTACATCAACTTTCTAATGCAATACAATGTAAAAAAATTGGGATATCAGTTACCATTATGCGTGCCATTGAACTAATTGTATCAGATCACAGCTCAGTTGTATTTTTCCATCAGGAAATTACTTTTGTTTCCGCACAATCTCTGACAGGTGAGACCTTTCAAATAACAATTAGCAGGAATTATCCAAAGGCCATTGCGACCTTCGACAGTAAACACTATCATAATGTCATAGTAATACATCTACCCTCTCACTTATAATAAGGCCCAATGTCATCTTAAGTTAATCTGCACATTTTATTCCCGTGTTTACAAATCCACAATACCGCTTTGCGTATTCGAAAAAAAACAGAATGTCATTGACTGCATTTGGTTATAATTAACATGCACACGACGTATCCAACGCATGTACAGTTTTTTTTTTTTAATAAATCGTTTCATAGAAATCAGCCTGTTACCTATATTTACAAAGTAATATATTATGTTTACCAAGGATTTTAATTTGCATATCATTATAATTAAATCAATTTTTTTACATATGATTCTTAGTAACATTTTTTATTCATACTTAATAACTGCATTTTTAATAATCATATACTTACGCAATTTCATGGAAAAGCTTAATGATTTCAATTTGTATTAAGGACTTTCACACCAGGAAACAGGTGCGCACACAAAAAAAATGTTTTAGAGGGGGTTCTATTTAAAAAAAAAATCCATAATATTTTTATTTTATTTTCTTTTTAAGGTGGATTTAGTAGGCACCACTGACTTCCAAATTTTCTCCGCTTACTACTTATAGCTTCTAATTGCTTCAACCGTAGAATACCGCACTTTTTCAGTTACATTCCCCATACCCAGACACTCTTTGAATATGGGATATCTTGAACTATACATATTTGTCCTGCGTAATAATTCAGGGTGGTCACATACGAGCTATCGCACCGGCATGTGGTAAATGAATGCGCACGGCTTGACGGTCATAATTATTAGGATATTTAGTGTCCATTTGTGTCATCCGTGCTGTCCTGTCTTTTAGAAATGCCACGTCAGAATATTAAAGCAGGGCTCGCGTCTCGTAGAGTGCTAAGAGCAGTGGAGTTAACCCGTTCATCGTTACAACGATTCCATGTCGATCCTGAAAAATGTATTTATATTAGAAAAATTATTATATGTATATTATAATTTGCAAGTGTGCCACAGTGAAAATTATTGTAATGTACGTAGGTACATTTAGATTGTATGTGTCAGTTAAATTTTTAGATCTGCTGCTGGATCAAACTGTCTCCATCAGCGGCGGTTTGAGATACAAGGATGCCCGATGCACTGAGCTTAGAGCGCCCCTTGCGAAAATGATTCCTATACGATAATAAAATTCGTCATTCAATGTCAAACAGCAATTATTGTAATGTGTTCGTAAAAAATACATATTTTTTATGACGTTCATAATTATTGTTCATAATTAGCCTTTCGTTTCCACATGTTAAACCTGGTTATCACATCGATATATCGGGCTCGTTTCTTATTTTAATATTATCTCTTGGATAATATTTGGTGATGTGGTTTGTCCAGTGATGATCTGTTTTTTAGCGATGTGACTTTCCAGTCTCTACTTCAACGTTTTGGTACGTTGTATTATATCCAAACATCCTTATTTTCTATCTTACATATTTATTTATTATTCGATCCCTGTGCGTCATACCGAACATTTCTCTATGCCTCTCAGTTTTGGAACTTCTTTTAAATTGTCATTCACAATCTCTTCGAAATATTTAGTTGACGAATATATATACAGACAATTATTTCAGTATGCAGATCATTTTTCTTACAAAAATACGTTTGTTTATTAACTTTGTGAGCAGTCCAAAATCCCGACCGCAAAGTGTAGGTAGTTGGTTGCCAACACAAAAACTAAAATTGGTTAAAAAAAAAATTCAATCAAAATACCTAGAAGTTAGCATAAATAAAATCATTATTTTACATCATTACAAATTTACATAAGTTATTACATACCTATTCTAAAATACCTACACATAAAAACCCACTTACAATATACATCATTATTGATGCAAAACTGATCCTGATCATATTCAGATTGCTATACTAAAAAGGCGTATGTGACAATATGAAACTGTACAGTGGAGCATGTATTTTATCTTAATCTGTTAAACTTAAGAATAGTCGCACTTCTGAGACTCTTAGAGATAAGTTTCCAAACATTCTAAGTGTCCCTTGCGGCCTTCTTTAATCAAATTATGGCTTTTTGATATATATTAATTAAGATATTTATATACTTAATACATACTCCTCATAATGATTGATTATCGATCAGGACCAGCTTCGTTCATTTAACGGGAATTATCATTGTTTTTTTATTATAATTAATTTGACGTTTTCTCGCTAAGGCTGACAGTTAAGACTTTTTAAGTGCCGCGATAAATACATAATACAAATTGACTAAGCAAGGCCTGAACAAAAAATAACCATACGTGCGAGTGAGAAAGCATTCGGCACGCTTATATATCCGCAATATGCGTTAGAGTAAGATAACATTTTCACGGCTGAAATGAATATTATTTAAACGTCGCCGGTAAATATTGATTTGAATGACTACATTCATTTAAAAACTGCGATCACTTGTTACTGAAATTCATTGTTTTTGTCTTAAATATAGAGTTAGTGGTGATAATTTGTAGTTAATTTTGTAGAAAATATGGTTAACTATGTTGTGTTTAAATTTGATAGCCGTACTGAGAAGCAACATGGGTGGTATAACGTTGCATAATTAAGTTGATAATAATAAAATTGAGGTAGGTACTACTGTACGTTGTACGCAAGAAACACGGTTTCATGTTGTCGAGCAATACCCACTCTATTTATATTATTACTTTGGCCTTTTAAGTTAATATTAGTTATTCTCTCTTTTCAGGAGGTCCCCGCCGAGGAAGAAGCCGAGGAAGAGGAAATCGTCGAAGGAGATGAGGCTGATGAAGAACAATCCACCAGCACAGAAGCCAACAGGAGATTAAAGACAGGTGTCGTGCGCCCTTTCAGGAGCAACGATGACTTACTGGCCGCACTGAAGAGAAGACGCGCGGAAGCTGCAGTCTGTAAGTTAAAACGCATTTAAAAATAAAAAAAAATGTCCACTTTCTTCAAATTCGTAAATAAATTTGTTCAAAAAATGTAGGGATCAGGCAGAAAGAAGCAAGTAGAGAGAGAATGCAGATATGAAATGAATAACCAATAGTCGTTGTTACATATTATACTAGTCGAATAAAAGATACAATATTGAAAATAAGAACAACATAAACGTAGGCAAAATACATAGATATTATACCAACAACATAATATCAAAGCATCTCATATTATATTAGCAAGTAGTGTGATTATCGGCCAAAATCATTATCAAACAATACCTGTCATTTTTCAAACTGCCCACACGCCGAATACATGAGAATGGGACAACTGGACGCCGGGATGATTGGGCGCCGCACTGTCGGAAATAAATAGACGTTCGTTAAGATTTGATACAGAAAGTAGACGAGGAATTTTACACAGTTTCTATCTACTACTTGGTAGTTTTTATTCATTTTGCTTTAAACATAATATTTTTTATCGATTGAGAATTATCCCTGAGCCTGAGGCTTTGTATAAAAAAACACGCAGCAGCGTCGTGGTCCCAGGTTCGAATCCTGGGTGGTGGAGGGAAAAGCAAGTCAGAGTATGGTAATATATAATAAGTTGAGCAAGTGGCTGACATCCATTTCTCGTAAAAACAAAAATCTGTTAATACAAACCTCCATTCTGTGGAGGCCTATATGATCTTATTAGGATCGGACATGTTCGAAAAAAAATATTCTTTCCGAAAATATATTTGTGTAGGTAGGTATCAATTGAATGCACAAATAACATGATGAGAAATTTTTGATCATTAGACTTCACTACCTACCTATTTATTATATGAATGAGAATAGGTACATCTTTTTATTGTATTCGTCCATCTTTTATATGGCTGAGCCATTTAATGTGGACCAATTCCGATGAACTGCACGATTTGAGGGCTACTGTACAGATCGTACAGATTTTGATTGTATATCCGTCTCCAACAAAACTGTCTGTCGTTGATTAGTTCCACAATTCCTTCAGCACGCTACGCTTAAATGAGCCCAGCACTATTCGTGCAATAGTCGTGCATCAGTTTCCGAGCCACACATGACGATTGGTCTTATAGTATTAATGTGTGTTAATTTCTTCCTCGGCTAAATTTTGAATCATAGTATTTTTTTCATCGAAAACATTTATTTACCACGTTTTTATTAGCTCGTATTCTTGTTTGTCCAGTACTAATTTTATTATTATGTGTCCAGTACATATTTTTTCTTGTTTGTATTGGACGATTGAAGATTTTTAACTAACTTCCCGACTAGCTAGACATTTGAAACTTTTAGAATATAGGTATCAGAACACGACGACTATGCATTCTTTTAATACTTTTAGCCATTTTTAAGCAGAATTGAATTCATTTTCAGTTAATTCTGTTTTGTATGGAAAGTTATTATTGTTGGTTGCTAAGGGGGCCTAGCAACTAAATTATTACTATATACGTGCGTTACTGCGGAAATATAATATGAAATGTCAAAATGACATTTCAGTATTCTATATTTATTCAGTATTTCTAACACTAAAAAGTTTTTATTAATATACTTATAGAATTGTTAAGTTTATATGATGCAACAGAAAATTTAAAAAGTTCTTTTTATTTTGTAATTATTTACAATTATCTTGATATTTATTATAAACCAGATCGCTGTGGTATATTAGTATGTACATGTAACTACATATGACTATTGCGTATGTACTCATATAATATGTTATGTAAATAGATTTAAAAAATATTATAATTAGCAAAATATTAAGATATAATAATTTATTAAACATTGATCGTATGTGTCAGTGATTCCAAGCTGTGGTTTCTGTGGGATATTATAGAGTAATGTTTTTTAACATAACCTATTTTTAAACCAAAAATATCTTGAAAAATTAGCTTTATTAAAAATAGATATCGCGTCGAAGAAGTACCTATCCAGCAAGAGTTTTACTTAGGAAGGAAACTATGTAGCAAAAATGAGGGATTTAGTTAGCCAGCTACTGTGCACTGTTAGTTTTGTTTAGATTTAAATATATTATTATGCGCTAAGGCTATTATAATATACTAGCTGAGCCAGCTGGCTCTCGCCAGTCTGCCTCGCTAGGTCTTGCAGACAGCTTGGCGGTGTTGGACTTAATATATTTGTGAAGTATGCATAGACGGCATCATAGTTTGCCCTACGGGATGGATTTTCATTCACCTCAGACAGTTTGACATTTCGCTGATTTGTCAATTTTACGATTTGCAAGTCGTCACTGCCAATATAAATTTGGGGTCATATGCGTAGTCTATTCTGAAGTCTGGCCTTCACAATACCGTCTGACACCACATCAGACTCATATGCCTAGCAGAACAGTTGGCAATCACCGATTGCTACCACTGACATTTTAATAGAATGTAATATGTTTATATACTGCACATTTTCATTCATACTTATTTGTTTTCGTTGAACTAAGAACATACATTACACGTCATGTTGTTGGTTAGTTTTTTATAATTCATTAAACCCTGCCTAAACAAAACAATAGTAGTTAAAAATAATATTCTATCTATTAAATATCCAAAATGATGTATGATATAATGGCATTTTTAAATATTTTATAGACGTTTTATTTATTCAATGGGGGAAGATCCCATTAGATTGAAAAAATGTAAAAACCATTTCTCATAATGTCTTAAGATACTCGTAATTACCACCCTGAAGCGGTGTCCATATGCTTTGCTTAGGAACAAAAATGTTATTTTATTTTAAAATTCTTTTAAGTACTTAATATACTAATGAATAAATTCCAACATGCTAAATGTATTATTTAACAAGTTATCTGGGTGGGGAAATAAAAAAAGTATTATTTTTATCATGTACAAAAGTGGAAAAAGTAGCAGGTATCTACTTACATATTGTACCTAATTGTGTAATAAAAATGTCATAATTGACTATATTTCACTATAAGTATATTATATTTCACTTATAAGTGATGAATGATAAAATAGCAAACAACATGCATAATAAAAAGCATTTTTGGAATTTTATTTTTATTGCATAGGTATTAATAGTTACTAATGATATAAAAAAAGAAGAAAGGTTACTGTAATTTTATATATAATAATTATCTCCTATATATTATTATCTCCTATATATTATTATCCTACAGCTGTGCCCGTTTTTGCGAGCGATTGTGTGACTTATTCGTCATGTCCAATAGGTTTAAATGAAAAATTCAGTAGAGAAACGTTCTTTATTCAAGTATAAAAGTATGGAATTTGATAAATTTCGTTGTCTTTTAGGGTTTTTTAGGGTTATTTTGACTGTTTTACAATAGATTTTCGATCGGCACGTGACTTTTTTTACAACACATATTAATTAGGGAATTTATTTTTTCGATGTGTTTGCAACACTGAAAATATTATATTTCAAAATGGCGGCTACTCCGTCAATCGTAATGACAATATGATAAATAATGCCTTTGTATTAGAAACAAAAGATGTTTATTTAGGTTTTGGTGACTTTTAGAAACGGATACTACTCTCAATCAAGTGATTTGGCGAATTGTTTATGTTTTAGTGAATTTTTAATCCGGATATTATTCTCAATCAAGCGATTTGGTGCGATCTTAATTAACATAATATTACCCTTTCAGTAGAGGTTAAATAAAACTACCTAATACATGTGTACCTATATTATATTAAAACACTATACTTATCCTAATAATACATTCAATCGTTTGAAGTTGTTATTATAATATTAGATTCATATTACCGGCGAAGTATACCATGTCACATCAATCTGACAGCTGCTGTATGTTTATGATGTGTCACCGTCACCATTCTAATTTAAGTTGTGAAGCAAATACCTATCGTGTATCTACTGTTGATGAAGTTATACGCCAGGTAAGTGCATATGCTCCTGGTTTAAAACATCATTCTGGTTTTCTGGTCATTATGACATTATTTTAATGCAACACTTGACGTATATTATTTACGGTCACATTCATAACTGATATTATATTTTTAGACCGTGAAAAACAATATATGTATTTGTCAGGTCCACGACATTATAAGCCGACATGTTAGCCACTCAGTCATTGTGGGTTTCAAAAACCTGAATCAATCCAAACCTTCATCAAACTGTTCAAGCAAAGTAATTCCATTCCTTTCGTTCACAAATTATGTTATCAAATTTGTGATAATATTTACCTAGGTACCTATTCAATTCATTATTATTATCACCATCATCCTCGATCAATCTACTGTTAGATGAAGTTCTCTCCAACCTAATTCTATTTATCTGGTAATATAGTAATTACGGTGAGTACGTAGATATGTATATATTAATGTATAACGATGGTATTTGAATTTAAATTGTAATGGATTTAATATATAACATATTTTGTGATAGGTACGTTGTCTTGACTTTCAAATTATTAAGTTATTTAAAATAATAATATTATGCACTATTCTGCTCACGTTTTTCAATTATGGTTGATAGTACCGATCAGTGTTACATTTTTCAAACTGTTTGAAATTGGACCCACTGAAGTAAATTTATTTATTATAAGTATTGAGGTCAATTATTCTCTTTCCCCAATTATGAAATGTGGTGATAAAACTAACTATTTTCACTCTCCAGGTTAGGTTTGGTTTGGTCTAAAAAGAAAGTTGTAAAATCTCATGTCCACCTCTGCGGCACATTTACTACAGATTTTTTTATGTTTACGATAAATGGATGTTAGCCACTCGGTTAACCTATTATGTCCATACTGGTACAGTTCGGTTATAAGGAATACAGCGAAAAACACATTTTGAAAATAGCTGAGATACTGGATTATTTGTTAGGTTAACCTAACCAAACCTAACATATCGGCTATTTTCAAAATGTGTTTTCCGCTGAATACCTCATAACAGAACTGTACCGCAGAATCTTATTAATTGCATTTTTCGACATTTATCCGACTGTCATTTATTTTATCAGCTTCACAATAATTCACAATAACAAACATAGACTAAAATATTTTTATTCGAACTTTTATATTCAAAGACAACGTAAACATAATTATTTTTAGGGAGGTAAATTATTAAAAATGACATTTACTATAGGTAATTATTACACAACGTATATAATATTATTTCATTTTATATTGTAAATATTTTATTACATAATATAAGTAAAATGCATGCGTGCGTATAAGCAAATAAAATAGTGAATTATGATAATTTCATACCCTAATCACACTATGAGTCGTCTACGTCGTATTATCCATTATTTCCATTCGCGTGGTTATATAGAAGAATTAATATGTATCACTATGCTTATTCGCATTCCACTACTGGATGAAGGTTTTATCAATAATCCTATTGGTCATATGAACTGCTATATCTATTAAAATTGGTGATATTAAAATTTACCTACCCATTTATATCGTCATTATTATCATGAACCAGGATCAATCCACTGCTCGATGAAGGCCTCTCAAAACTAATTCCATTCCTGTTTCATATATACATTGCTGCATTTATCAAATATTTCAATATAATATATTCATTTCATCGTTATCATCATTAGACCAGGTCAATCCACTGCTGGATGAAGGCTTCTCTAAGCCGATTCTACTCTTTTTGGTCCTATGAATAATCGCTATATAATATACATAATCTACCTATTTATAATGCCATTATCATAATCAGTTTATATCAATACACTGCTGGACGAATTCTTTTCCAACCTAATAATTACTTCCTCTCAGATCTATATGTTTCTTCTTTTATCAACATTTGTTTCGATATGAACGTCCCGCAGCGTGAAACATATTATCGCTAAAATTTTAATTCAAATTTTAATTTTTTTAAATATTATTCTATGGCTGCAAGCATTTTTTTAGACAATGAAACAAAACAACTTAATAGTTTAAATTTATTTTTTATATGGCTAACCTTCTTCTATTACATTATATTCAATCGCAATCAAATTGTCAGGTATTATGCTAGGTCTAGCAGCCTGGGATGGTATCAGATGACATCTTGAAGGCCAAAATCCATAATAGACTATACATATGACGCTAAATTTATATCGACAGTAACGACTTGCAAATTGTAAAAGTAACAAATCAACGACATGCCAAACGGCGCCGTCTCTGCATACTTCACAATTTTATTAAAATCCAATATCATTTCATTAGGACGCCAAGCTGTCTGCAAGACCTAGCGAGACAGACTGGCGAGAGCCAGCTGGCTCAGCTAGTTATTATAAAATATATAAACATCATTAAATTTTAATTTCCTATTTGTATTAAACGTCATATAAATTTCATTTACCTACCTGAATCTAAAAATAATACAATTATTACTGAATCACGATAACTACCTATCTATTTTATATGGAAGTATGTGATACTTCGACGTTGATCTGACAATAGTATCTATCTGACATGAATAGTCAATTTTGTCGGTATCAGTATTATTTTTATTTTTCAAGTGAAATGATTTAATATTAGTACTATTTTCAGTCATCAAGATGTATGGAAATTGCAATGTCATAATAAAATAAATCAAGCAGATAGATAATATTTCTTTTCAGTTTCTAGACACTTCGATGCAGATAGACACCATTGTCCACGTCAAATTTGAGCATTTCAGGATTTTTTTCGTAGAACAATAATATTTCTATACGATCCGTCACCATTTTGTACAAAATACACCAATAACCTAGAATTCGCCAAAACTGCAGATAGATACTATTGCCAGATCAACGTCGACTTACTACAATATTGATAAGAGCGTAATATGTACCTATATAATGTATTTACTTATTTATTAAGTCTGAAATTATTCAATTTATTGATAGAAGTATTAAAATTATCTTCATCTTACAATAAATGTCTTGATTGAAATTGATTATTTATGGGTGCTAATAGAAATGTCACATTTTTTCGATTATTCCTGCATATTCTAAATTTGAATTCTGACACGTCAAATGAAAAAGTTCGCAAAAGAAAACAAATGACAATCAATAGTCTATTAGTTTGACAGATAAAAAACAGTGACGTCGTTTTAGATTATAGTTTTGTAGTAATTAGTGAGTAAATATGCATTTATTTCTTGTAGCACGCCAATGCGCTGCTTACAGATTTGAATAGTTTTGTAGAATATTAATTGTGATTTGTGAAATATCGATTATACAGATAGTATTAAGCGACATTATAATTAATTTGCGGTAGATAGACAGTAAAGTAGCGAAAATGTATGGTGACGGATATAAAACGCGATTTAAAAATGATATTATCTGTGATTGTATCGAGTTTTATCAGATTGTGCCGGATTCAAATGGAAGTAGATTCGGGACTCCAAAAATTGAAGTGGATTCCTTTAATAATCAACAAAATGGTATTTAAATAAAAAAGTTGACGTATTTTCCAAAATCTCTTAGGATAATAATATATACTTAGATTATAGAAAAATATATAGGAGATTCTAAGTCTCAGGTGATAAGATATAATCATGTATCCGAAGTGTAGAGAATAAATATTTTTTTCCATTAACATTACACACCATCAGTGACATCCATTTTAGAAGCAGATCACATTTTAATTATGGACAGAATATTTTAATGGGCCGGAAAGTCGGTGGCCGCGGGGCTTAAGCGCTGGACTATAACGCCGTGGGTCCCAGGTTCGAATCCTGGGTCTGGCAAGTACACATATTGTTTTTCAATTTGTGTGTGAGTCAGGGTATGGACCTAATAGGTTGAGCAAGTGGCTGACATCCATTTCTCGTAAAAAACAAAATCTGTTAATACAAACCCTCTACTCTGTGGAGGCCCATATGATCCTATTAGGATCGGACATGGTTGAAAAAAAAAGTCGTGGACGGAATCCGAATAACACAAATTTTGAGAGTAGATTCTGAAGAGATTATAATATTTTTGGATCTGTACATCAAAAATTAAATGACTTTGTAGCAATCATACCATGTCAGACAGGTGTGACCAAGGTCTGAACAAAAACGATGCATAAGTGCGAGTGAGAAAGTATTCGGCACCCTTATAATCTCTGAGATACGCGCTAGAGTAATATAAAAGGTTTACAGATGTGGGAGATGGTTTGCTACGGTGTAGCCGCCAAAGCTTACCTTATTGCTTAACTAAGAGTCGATAACCATATTGCTAAAATTGCTATTTAAACATAAAGTAATATATCTATAGTCTAAGGGTGTGACACACTTCGGTGTTCATGTTTTGTTATCAAAACAAATCGAAGTTGCGATGAGCAGTTGTCAAATCATAACCTAGATGAACAATGATTATTATGATTTATTAAATTTCAACCTAGATAAACAATGACTTTTATAGTGTATTGAATATTCAGTTATATATATAGCGAAGGACGATGTTGGAGACGGTCACTCCTCACTCCTCACTCGATCATAATATCTCGGTACGTAGCAGTTCTTTCAATATAGTCAGTAATATATTAAGTATACAATATGTACCCTCCGTCGTAACTTCGTCCATGTCATTTTAACCATTGTATTATTTTATTATTGTGTCAGTAAATAAACTCTCTCCTCATCTGAGCAACTCCGAACAGATTTTTTCTCTACACTCATCATCCCCTCAACTTTATTTGCATCTACCTATCTGTTACAAAATACTCATAATAAAATAGAATTACATGGTTCTTTGCGTAGATATATCACTGCTGACATAATTTAGATGTCTTTTTTTGTAATTTACCCCTCCGGATCTTAATATATTGTGTCATCCAGGAAAGGGTTGTTCAAGATTTACTGCAATGATTACACCAACTAAAATCGGTTGAAAATCAATAACTGGCGGCAAAATGGAGACCTGTCAGCTAATAGCGCCTGAACACATGCATGGATTTACTTGCAGCAATAGTATGTATTTTAAACTATCGCGATAACAACTGTTTACACGTAAAAATGCTGACTGTCTCGCCAATCGGCCAATCTCATTCTTCAAGAGTAAGCGAGACGTGATGTTGTCATTTTATAGTACTATTTGACAGGTCGTGAAAATTATTTAACCTCAAAATGAGTCTCTGCGCGGTGTAGTTAGTTTTTTTATCAGCAGGTTTGGTAATATCGTTCAACTGCACAGGCACAGATATAGAACAAATCCTAACTGTCGCGAGAAAATTCAGAAGCTTCCGAACTTTTTTGATTCACGCGTGCAATCTTGCAACTTGCATGATAATACATATTTACATGTGCACTTTCTTGTTACGGCCTATTATTAATTATAGTAGGTATATAAAGTTAATCAATTAGCAAAAAACGAGAGACTGTAAAATATTTCTGTTGAGTAGGTATTACTTGCATTTCGTAATCTTTTCAACAATTATTTAATTATACCACCAAACAACAAACTTTGAAAGAGTAATAAATTAACAAATTTAAGATATTGAAATAAATTACATTTTTACGATTGCATATTTTAAAACAAAGCGAACATAATTTTTATGCAAGTTTGTGTATAATTTAAAAATTAATAGATACCTAAAATTGTAATATAATAATATACCTATGTGTAGGTGTGCCTCTAAATTATCTCATTTATGAGTTTGCAGTGAATTATATATTATATCACACGAATCTAAATTTTAAATAACATAATTACCTATTAAGAGATAACGTGTCAAAATATTTTGTTTTAATTAAATCAAATGTTAGATACGTTATTAATACACTGTTTTTGGCTTAGCATTGTAAGTTATGCAAAACATTAAAATGTAATTTAATATGGAAGATAATATCACTATGTTGCCACGCAAATAGGTAGTGTATTTTTTTAGGTTTGCTTAATTAGTTTTTTTTTAAGTGATATACGATGTCGTTTTATTTTAGAAACATAAATCGGTGGTGCAGTGGGTAAGGCGCTGGCCTTCCGCCCGAGAGTTATGGGTTCGATTCCCGGCGAGGACACAATATTTATGTGTTTTTCTCAAAGCCTGGGTGTTTATGATTGTTTAAAAATTACTAACAACCACCTTGTACGAAAAATCAAAGACATGGTTATTAATAATTAAAAAAAAAAATACTATAGTTGGGCATTTCTATATTCACTACCACTACCAGACTATATAATATTTATTAAGAATATTTATTTCAATGAACTTTGGAATTGCATTCTAATAATCTTATACCAATGTATATAGCATCTTTAAAAACAGAGCTTAAACTAGAAAAAAATTACAAACCGGAGCGCTCGATAATTAACATATTATTTATCTAATTTTATGTAGGTACTTATATATATAAAAAAATGAATGTTTGTTTGTTTGTCCCGTATGCGTTCCTATACCATTCATCCGGTTGTGATGAAAACTTTGGTGAGTTATTGTGTGCACACCTGCGAAGGTTTCTGAATTAGAAACACCATCTTCTTCTTCATTCTATCTTCTTTTATTCATATGGTTCCTATACCATCCATCCGATTGCGATGAAACTTTGGTGGGTTGTTGTGTGCATACCCGCAGAGGTTTCTGAATTATTACAACCATCTTCTTCTTCTTCTTCATTCTATCTTCTTTTATTCGTATGGTTCCTATACCATTCATCTGATTGCGATGAAATTTTGGTGAGTTGTTGTGTGCACACCCGCGGAGGTTTCTGAAATAGTACAACCATCTTCATTCTATCTTCTTTTATTCGTATGGTTCCTATGCCATTCATCCGATTGCGATGAAACTTTGGTAAGTTCTTGTGTACCTGCGGAGTAAAAATATGTTAAATAATAATTATGATTGTATGTATAATTAACATGCTGTAAGGAACGTTGCCTGACGAGCAAAAATTGATTGTCCCGCGCGGGACAACTAAATTCACGAGTATTCAACAAAAATGTCAAAAATACAAATAAGAAGTTTAGGTTAAGATAAAAGATCACGATGGATGCGTAATGCGCACGTGTTTACCCACTAATTTCATTTATTTTAATCATACCGACATCTAATTGCTACACAGTATTTTTGGTGTATGCGTCTTTTTAATTATTATTTTTTTTGCGTATTTGTCTGTTTAAGATAACAGACATAAATAATAATATAGGTAAGTAGGTATCTAACGAATTTTCAGACAATTACTATAAATGAAAGTGGTCGACATTCTAAATCTGCTTAAGGGTGGCATTTTACCTACGTCACTGTAATTTACCGTTTTTTCGACCCTTACGCCACATTTTTTTGGTTCAATGTTTCGGTCAAATATGAGGCAAGGTGTATACTGTATGTATTAATGAAAAATCATCCAACATACAGGGCTCGAAATGGACCGGAGTGTCGTTCCTGTTCGTGAAATCGGTAAGACCATCGTTCCGTCTCGAGGACAAAATAATTTGACCGTTTGAACTAAAAAATAAAATCTAAATAGAAAATCAAACACACTTATTTTTATGAAATACATATAAAATTTGAAAAACATGTAAATATCTTCAGAAAAATGTCGAGCGCTCCGGTTCGTAAACTTTCCATTTCGAGCGCTGCCAACACAGTCAGGCCGTCTGTAGGCACTAGGCAGCACCCGATTTAGTCTGGTCTGGTAGGGTCTGTAATCTGTCAAAATGTAAATGAAACTAAATAAGTATGTATTTTGTTGTTAATGTTTAATACAATATACAGCCAAACTTGGTTATTACGATCACGGAAATAGCGAGATCTCGGATGTAGTGAGGAAACATTCATTGACATTTTAGTTTATGATTTTCTCCATAAATTTATTCACTTTTATAACCAGCTACTTCTCGGGTATACCGAGCAAAACTGTTAATGTGTCGATCGTTTAAAAACAACATTTTCGACCCTAAGCAATAAAATCCGACCGAGAAGTTAACTAAACCGATACCGCCGGGATCGGATTTCGTTTATGACACTAGTTGAGTGTTGAAGTACCTAATTGGTGTTTTCGCCGACAACATTGAAAAAGTGTCCACACATATGGTTAAAATTGCATGTAAAAAATCAAAATATGTGAAGTCAGTAAGTAGGTACCTACCTACCAGCGCCGACGGCTCAGTACTTTATTAAAATAAACAACTACTTTTGTAGTTTATAAATGCCATGCTTGTTTCGGGGATTTTTACGATGATTTTCAAAAAATTGTTTTTTGTTCTATGCTTAAATAAAACGTGGCGCGATAAATAACAAGTAAATGCTTATAATTAGCAAATTCAATCGGTGCCATCATCCTCGTAATAACCAAGTTCGACTGTATATAGACTTCTTTCCAATAGTCAGATTTATCCTAACCCAGCATTTTTTTATGTTTTCAGCAAAGCCCCACCACAAAATCGACAATGACAACAGTGGCGCCGCTGCCCCAGAAGCAGCTCCAGCTGCTGATCACTCATTAAATGGAAACAAAAATCAAGGTGAGATCATGTCACAACCACTTCCGAATGAAGATCATGGCCATACACATATCCTGCAGATATTTCACAGAATTTTCAGAAATTTAATTACAGATTGATAATTAGCTCGACCTTGGGTTAACAGTGGCGCGTTTAGTAACGTAGGTACTGACTGATTTAGACCCCCCTTATGATAATAAAGTTATTAACTATTATCTCCGGAGGTTCCGTTTTTATATTTTTTGACAATTCGGCTGCATCATTTGCGTCAAAGAAATGCGCCGTTCATGCGGCATTTGACCATTATGTGCTACATTTTTAATAGATCCAAGTTTTGTATTTAAAAAAACATTACAACATTTTAAATTCGTTTTTTTGCCTTTTATAGTAACTACCAATAAAGAACATATTAAGAATACCAGCCAAAAAGTAAAAGAAGATTCGATCAAATAGTCCTCCTAGACACCATCAAAAAATAAACAATGAAAAATAGTTTTTGTATTTTTTTTTCGACCATAAGATCATAAATGGGCCTCCATAGAGTGGAGGTTTGTATTAACAGATTTTTGTTTTTACAAGAAATGGATGTCAGCCATTTGCTCAACCTATTAGGTCCATACTCTGACTCATACACAAATTGAAAAACAATATGACGTGTACTTGTCAGACCAGACCCAGGATTCGCCTACCGGCTACCCACGACGCTATAGATAGGTCTACGCTTAAGCAGCGCGGCTATCGTTTTGTATATTGTTCCTAAATTCTATTATATTTTAAAAAATCCATTTTTTTAAGTTATGTACTCTATATTACTAGTTATTATAGTTGGTATATTATTATAGTAGACAGTTTAGTTTAGAAAATAATGTACATATTAAAAAGCACTTAACAGAAGTTTCTTGAATGAGGTCTTATTAAGTTCAAGCCTCGAAATAAACCAGAACGTACTGGAGCGCAGCTCCGGTTCGTGAAATCCCCAAGATTATCGTTCCGTCTCGCGAAAATAATAATTTGACCATCTAAGATATGTAGGCTATATAACAAAAAATCTATCACACTTAAAATATACTTACATAAAATTAGATAAATATGTCAATATTTTCGGTAAATTATCGAGCGCTCCGGTTCGTAAAACTGTCCATTTTATCTGATATAATCTAATAAAATCTTCCATATATTGTAAGTTTTCCATCAAGCAGATGAGGCGGTCGCCTCCCCCCTAAAATACTGAAATATTTTTTTAATCTGTATTTATCCAATGTAAAAATTCAATCTATGAATATGAAAAAATCATGAAAACATAACATGTGCATTTTGCCCCCCACCTAATAGCGGTTTATCGCATATGTAAGAAAAAAACGCAAGGGCGCCCTAAACCAGTCAGCGCCAAGTCATGTACCTCTGCATAGCCAAACCCGTTAATTGATAAATCAGGGAACACATAAATAATGGGAAGTGCATTATCTTCTGGGTGTGGTTGTAAAAAGGTACTTACGAATGTAGGAAAATATGAAAAGAACTTAAACACGTGTCAAAGAATATATTATTTTTAATAAATACGCTTTAAAGTGTGTCAACGCATATTCAGTATTCGTAAAAAAAATTGAGGACATTTGGGGGCTTTGTATATCTTTGTTTTAATGGCTTGCCCTTCATTAAGTAAAGTCTTGATCTATGGATCTAAATCTGCTCTGTGGTATAGGTACATACAATTACTAATATAAGTCATTTGTTTCAGGAGGACGTAAACGCTTCAACCTTCCCGCCAAAAGCGAACAGGCATCGGCACCTGCCGAAGATTCTCCCGCCCCCGCCCCCAAGGCCGCCCGCAGCCGGTTCAGTGGTCGAGGTAGAGACGCCGGCAAACTATAAGTCAGTGATTGTTCGTAATGGTGACTATCAAATCTGTGTTTATCATGCTTCATAATATTATCATATTATCAAAGCAGAACTCACCCATTTCACATCGCTTGCTTTAGATAAATAATATCTATTGTTCAACGGCAACCAGCATCGAATTATATTACAGGCACATGGTGTGCCAGCATCAAAGCCTATACTAAAAAGCTTTACTAATAATAGAATTGAATGGCCAATTTGTTCGGGTAGGTATAACTCAAAAACTACTGGACCAATAATTATTACTTATGAAACTTCCACAGCAACATTGTTGGTAGGTACTGATTATTAAGTAAACCTCTAATAGAAGACCATCATCTCGATTCTGAATATCTCAAAAGAAACTTATCTCGAAAATAACGCACTTGCAACAATATTAAGTCAGGCGCGGGTAGAGAGATGAATCTAGTTTTTCTTTCCGTATTCCGACATATGATCGTAAGTCTCAGATCAGTGTTTCCTAAACTTACGGCATGCTCGTACTGTTTTAGAAATATAGAGTTTTACCTTCATATCCCTTTATTGAAAAATAATAGGGATATAATTGTATACACAATTTTACTGATAATCTTGGCTGAAACTTATGTTAACAAATAAATAAAAGAATCAATAAGTTAACAATAACAAATGAAACTACTTATGACCACACGAGTACCTATGTAAGTGATGCAACAGTTCTTTAGTTCACCCATCACTTCAAATGGTTCGTATATCACCAGAGATACTCTTCACAACACAGTTTGGGAAGCGTAAAAATGGTAAACTTAGACATGTAACAAAATTGCTTTTATCTATGGTTGCAATAACGCCAACCACATGGTGCTGGAAAGCAAGACAGTTCTAAGGAACTTAGCTGCCGTGCGAAATATCATATAGGCTGGCAAGTAACGAGGAGGGTGGTCCCAAATAGTTTACCTTAGTCTTTAGAAATTCATGCTTTTTATTTAAAATTATGTACAAATTAATCATTGTTATTAATAATACCATGCCCAATCCTAAGAAGATCAAATGGGGCTAAATGGATGTTAGCCACTTGCTCAACCTATTAGACACGTCGTAAAACATCATATTGTAAAATTGCCAGACCCGGGATTCGAACCCACAACATATTAATAATAATTTACCACTACAGTGTCACAAATTTATCTGGAAAATTGATGGGGGAGCCACAGTCGAAAACTACCCAATCGAGACTCGCAACAAAACAGAATCTGACAGTGGAATGACGTATTTAAAACGGCGTCACTGTAATTTCTTTTTTGTCCGCTCTATAGATAAGTTTGTGGCTACAAATTGGCTATGTTATACGTTATAACATATGGATTACATTTGGTGCATTCCAGATTCACCGGTTTTTTTACCTCTATAATTCGGCTGCCCCTCTCAATTTACATTTAACACTTATGGGCCTGTAATGTAAAGAAGATTTGTCTAGATTCTAGAATGTCTAGTAGCAGTAGCTTTTGGAGGTGTCGCATAATAATTTATCTATTTACGATGCAAATGAGACAAAAATATAAACGGTATAGATATACCATCATAAATCGTCCGGTATTCGAATTTAAAACTAAGCTCATCACTGTATAAAAACTATTGAGTGATATGTCAAATGTTAGCATGTGGCGCTCTCATTCATCGGACATCTTATACTGGTCGATCTATACTAATAAATTTACTATTAACATTATTACATTCACCAATCTAAACACAATCATTGACTTATGTATTATAATTATCATATAATATTTATAATTAATATTTTTATTACGTATTGCTTAATACTTATCTACTATTATATTAATTGTGCAATATTTAACTCACATTATATTATTATTTTTAATTAAATTGGTTAAGTGCCTATATTTATTTTTTTTGTTTAAGTTATCATAAGTTAACATTATTATCAATGTCAGTTTCATAATGGCTACGTCTTTATTGTATAGTTATAAAATTATACTAACTGCTTGGAACTACTCCCTATGGTGTGGTGTGTGATCTGTTATTTGGTATTGAAAAATTAAATTGGTACACTAGAAATTTCAAATTTTGGCTTCAATATTACATAAAAGTGAAATAATATATAGTTATCTAATTAACTATTTTTTTTATTAACGTTACATTCTTATATAAGTAGTAAATTAAATTATTAGCAAGTTCAATGGGTCTATTATAATATAATATACCTTATACACGTATATTATACACTAGGAGGTTATCGGCGGCTATCGACAGTAGTTTATCATATTTATGTAGAGGTATTATAACTGTTACAATAAGTTAGCCATCTAAACTGTCTATCTTGCTATAAAAGTTTACACAGCCAAAAGAGGGGCTGTTAAAACATAGCAATTTTTGACATTTTAGACGGTTAACTTATTGTAACAATTAACCTCTCAATACATAAATATGCTAAACTACCATCGACAGCCACCTTGTATATAGAATATACCCGCAAATACGTTGTAAAAAAAAATCTTCGAGCAATCGCGATATCGGTTGGTAATTAAGGTAATTAAGGTAATTTAATGCTTTGATTTAAAATACAAAAGTCGATTGCCAATTAGTAACACAATTTGGAAAGCGCGAGTATTATTATAAGAACCGTTAGTTAAAATTCGTTGCAATTAGATATGATACCTGTAGCATAGTGGTCAGTGCACACGGACGCGATTGCCGAGAGACACAGGTTCGAATCCTTGTGAGCGTCGTATTTTTATTCCAAAAATATTTTTTCTATTGGTTAAAAGTTTAGCTTGCCCACTTCACACGCATTTTTATTAGATGGCAATTCTTCGATCTATACCGGCCAAAAAACTGAATAACAATGTATCATAAGTCGAATTACTTCTTCTTTAATTTTATTATTTTCTCCTAGCCAGACCCATGATTAAGGCCATGAACTCTTTGTCAATAGATTCATACTTCGGTCTTTGTACCTCAAACTATACTTACATTTAATCCAAATCAAAAGTTACACATTATAAAGAAGACACATAGTGTCAATTTTTTTTTTTTTTTTTTTAGAATTATTAATAACCATGTCCTTGCTTTTTCGTACAAGGTGGTTGTTAGTAATTTTGAACAATCACAAACACCCAGGCTTTGAGAAAAACACATAAATGTTTTTGTCATGACCGGGAATCGAACCCAGGAACTCTCGGGTGGAAGGCGAGCTAAGGTAGATACCTAGTGTACTTTCGCACCGACAATGAAAAAGTGTCTCGTAACTATAATAATTACTTTTTTTGTGTTCTTAGGTTTGTACAAGTCAAACACCGCCTCTGCAGACAATAGTGAAATAGCTGGACTTGAATCTAATCAGCAAGCTGTCGAAGTCAAACCAAGAGCCGGGTACAAGCCGGGACAGAAGAGGTTTTAAACATCTTTTAATTAATAATACTTAATTTACAGTTTGTGATTTCGAATTAAATAAATAAATTAATTCTATAATGTACAGTTTGGTTAATGCAATGCATTACAAAACAATATAGGGCAAAGACTAAATAAACAGTTTTCAAAATAACAAAAAAATACTCTTTTATTTTTTGTAGACATTATCAATTAATTACCCATACATGTCATCAAAGAATGCTAATACCTCACCATCAATAATTAAAGTAGGGGTCCATATATGAAATCACACTCTAGGGGGGGTCTGATATAACGTGATGATTTGTGACGAATGGGGGAGAGGGTCCCATAGAAGAATGAATTAATAAACACAAACAAGACATAATATAAGTGAGTCAGGGCTCGAAATGAACTGGAACGCACCGGAGCGCCGTTCCGGTTCATAAAATCCCCAAAATTATCACTCCGTCTCATGTAAATATTAATTTGACCGTCTGAGCGAGATATGTCATATAATAAAGAAAATCTAACACAATCATTTTTTAAATACGTATATGTATAGAATTAGATAAGTAACAGTGTTCATATTTTCGTAAAATTATCGAGCGCTCCGGTTCGTAAAATTTTCCATTTCGAACGCTGAAGTGTGTTATATCTTACATCGCTTGCTCTTGAAATAAGTTAATAAATAAGGAATCAATACTTTATTCTAATAACACTGTCCGCAGAATACCCAAATTTTACTTCTATCCTCTATTCCTATTGCATAGTGTCTTAACCGGTGGTCTGCGAATATTTTTGGGTGGGCCGCAAAAAAATTCTGCAGTTCAAAAATAGTCAGTACCTATCCATTTTTAAAAGCTTATATTAAATGTCAAGTAATAAATATCTTTCAGAACTCGTGCACCTACAAGGGTTCACAATGAATTAACAAGTCATTTCCGCAATGAATGACACTATTGTATGTAGTCATAAACGTGGTTTACCCAGAAACCCAACATTTAAAGTGGGGTTGTATTATATTTCGACAATTTTTTACCTATTTATTTATTATTTGGTCCGCAAAACATTTTTTATTTTTTTGTGGTCCGCGGATGTAAAAAGGTTAAGAAACATTGCTCTATTGCATTGTACTATAATTTTAGTCTGGTTTAAATCTATGTAACAGTAAAAATACCATAATTTTATAGTATGCCAAGAATACTATAATTTTATTTTTAATACTGTTTTGAGATGTACCATATTCAAGAAAAAAAAAGATGAAAACACTATCTCTACAAAAAAAATGTGATATCTTCAAAACTCAAAGGATGTATTGAGGTCATTCGGTGCCGTATGTAAAAATGGCATGTGGCAAGAAAGATACTATCACAGATTGTATATATTTTGTAGCGATTGCTCTATCACGTTGGGCAGATCATGTCTCAAGAATAAAATACATCTAACTTCTGTGAGACATGAGAGTACCTACTCTTCAATAAGCTACTCAGTCTAAGCTGAGTACCTACCTACCAAAACCCTAACATATTTTGTAACAAAGTCTCAAATATATGGATACGGATAGTGAAAAACATGATAAGTACATAAGTATTGACTTCCCGTTACACTTTCTGTAAACTCAAAATAATATTATTCTTTCTTCGCGAAAAGGAAATAGTCCCGTGGTGATGTAAGTATAATTATTATTAATTAATAATTACATATATATTCTTTTTAACACTACAACAGGACATGAGGCCTAATGACAGTAGTGTAATTATTAATATAAGTGAAACAATTAAATATGATAAAATCGCAAAAATATTGTGACCTCACGGGATCGAACCCGGAGCCCCCGGATGAAAAGCCAGCGCCTTACGCACTGGATTACAAGGGCCGCATTCTATCCGATTGACTTTCTGTTAGGTATGCTTAATAACTAGTGTAGTTTAAAATTAACACTTTGAATTTTTAATTTGTCATATTCACTACATAATGTGAAATAAATTTGAATTCAACACCCACGATGACCGCGTGGATTGAGCGCCGGTCTATAGTGTCGAGGGTCCCAGGTTCGAATCCTGGGTCTGGCAAGTTCACATATTGTTTTTCAATGTGTGCATGAGTCAGAGTATGGTCCTAATAGGTTGAGCAAGTGGCTGACATCCATTTCTCGTAAAAATAAAATCTGTTAATACAAACCTCCACTCTGTGGAGGCCCATATGATCCTATTAGGATCGGACATGGTCAAAAGAAAGAAAGAAAAATTTGAATTATCGTCCAGGGTACACAAACTCATTACTAAAACAAAACATTCTTTTTCAAGTACCTATCTATCGTAATTCTTTGGGAAAAATTTGGGGAGTTGTTTCAAGTTTCAATGACTATTTATTTTGTCAGAATTTAATTATTTGTGTCACCCTCATTGTTGTCTCTTTTGGATATTATAATATCAGAATATTAAAGCAAACATTGTATGCATCAAGATAGTTAGGTACACCAATTTTTCATGAGTGTATCCAGTGATGTCCCCAGACAAATGCCGCCCCATTTTTTATACAGTATTTTTTATCATCATTTCATGACTCCAATATCTAATAAATCTCATGTATGGATACATTTCTAACAAAATATATAAGTACCACTAATACATACAAAATTAAATTTAGATATAAAAAGCGAATAGATTATACCCAAATCATCAGAGTCTGGGGTCTATGTGTTTTACACATTTTTGATATTTTACACACATTCGGTTGTACCATTAAATTTAGCATTTATTACACAGATTTATTATTTCCACACCATTTTTACTATGCTATTATTGTGGGCATGTAAACAAAATAATTTTAGCTATGTCTATACATTATACAAAATCATTCTCCTCGATTTGCCGCCCTTCGAGTAACTGCCGCCCCCAAGCGACGCTCAATCTGCCTACCCCCACAGTACATCACTGAGTGTATCATCAAGTACCGAGAGGAGTGGGGTCAACCGTTGAGAAGGCTTTCCGACAGCAAAATCATTCCAGTCACAATATTTAGTCATAAAGGTCCTGACAAAGAGAAGAAGAAGTACCTAATGTTCCATAGGGAGTAATGCTCAATTCGTACTTACCACAAACTTACAGTAAAATTGGTAAGTAGCCGAAATCCATCTGTTAACTATAGATTATAGAGATAAGGAATCCTGAACCATAGACTACTTTTGTTATGAACTCGCCCCCTTCTGTATTACCATTTACCACTGACAGCTGCTATCAAAATAAATTTATAATACAGCCCATACACTCAAATTCATTTAACAATTGATCTCAATATGGATATTGCATATTGGAGTTTGCAGTTATTGCGAACAATGATGTACGCATGGTAGAATGTAGAATTCGCGCAAAATGCCGATAATGGACAATCTCGAAAATAGAGAACCGAGATCTTTTGTTTTCAATTGAAACACAATGCTTACGATAATATTATATTTAGAATGATTGTCAACAATCCTTAACTCATTCATTACTCATTATTAGGTAGGTAGTATATATTATTATTATAATGTTATGAGTAAGTAGGTAAAATTTCATAACATGACAAAAAAGCCATTAAAAAAGATTAGGTGCCTAGGTTACGTATATTATCTTTGCTAGGTACGATGGTAGATATACGATATTTTAATTACCTATTGCAAATTAAAACGGTTGAACAACTATTAAATATCCGTGACATTTAATACGACATATTTTCCTATACTTTCGTTGATTCTGTTCATGTCTTAATTTAGTAAAACCGATTATCGAATTGAAATGTCTTCTTCTTCTTTGGCCATATCCGCCCCTTAGCTGGAGCATATGGACACCACGCGGCGCCTCCAAGAATCCCTGTCGCTCGCCAGTCTTCTTGCTTCGTTCCAGGTCAAACCAGCATCCCGTAGCTCCGCCGTATACACTCTGTAGATTGTATTTAGCGGCCTTCCAGGACGCCGGAATCCGGTAGGCTTGAAGAACAGGCAAGCCAGGTTGAAGTTCTCTTCTGGCATCCGCAGCACGTGGCCGAGCCAGGTCCAACGTCGCCTCTTCACTTTCAGCGTGATGAGAGGCTGCTTGGGGCGTTCTCTTATCTCCTCGTTGCTCCTAAAGTCATACCACTGCACACCCAGTATTCGTCGCAAACATCTGTTTTCGAAGCTCAGTATACGGTTGCTCTGAGCCTTCGTAAGGTGCCATAATTCGCTACCGTAAAGCAGCACCGTCAGAATGCAAGCGTCGAATAGGCGGCATTTGGTTTTGACCGAGTATAATCGTGAGTCCCAGACATTCCGCATTGAGTTGAATGTTGCTCCAGCCATTCCCATTCGAATAGCGAGCTCTTTCTGCAAAATGCCATCTCCCGTGATGTGTACCCCCAGGTACTTGAAGCTGTCGACGCTCTCGATGTTTTGTCCGTCGCTAATCAGAGGGAAATCTGGATCAGGACAGGTGCTATTACACAGGACCTTGGTTTTCTTCGCGTTAATTTTCAAACCAACGCGAGAGGAGTTGTAATGCAACCTGTCGATTGTCTCTTGAATGCCCTCGATTGAGTTGTCGAATAGGACAGCGTCATCGGCATATTCCAGGTCGCATAGCTTCACCGTGGGGGTAACAAGTATGCCTCGGTCGGGTGGTATTGACTTCCGTAGTATGAAGTCAAAGAGAATGATGAAGAGAAACGGTGCAAGGACACAACCCTGTCTGACTCCGGTCGTGACCCCGAACCATTCCGTGACAGTGTCTCCAATTCTGACACAGCATTCGCTATTCTCGTGCAGGCTTTTGATTATGGCAATGATCTTGGGAGGGATCCCGTATGCTCCTAGTATCGTCCAGAGGGAGGGGCGGTGCGGACTGTCGAAGGCCTTCTCATAATCCACAAAGCAGCAGGCCATCGGACTGTTCAGCTCATGGCTCTGCTGGAGAAGACATCGAAGGTAGTGGATTTGGTCTGCACACGCTCGACCAGGTAGAAACCCGGCTTGGTTTTTCCCGAGGACGTGCATTATTGGGTCCCTTATTCTCATCAAGATGATATTTGCCAAAATCTTTCCCGGAACACTGAGTAGCGTAATGCCTCGGTAATTGTCGCAGCTTAGAGGGTCACCTTTTTTATGAAGTGTGATGATTTCACCGTTTACCCAGTCCCTTGGACAGCGCTCTTCTTCCCACACCTTTGTCATTGCATCATGATTGCGCTTAGGCTGTACTTGAGGAATTCAGGGTGAATCCCGTCTCCCCCCGGTGCCTTTCCGTTCTTGAGCCTTTTCACAGCCGATTTTATCTCAGTGTGCGTGGGCGGGCAATCAGAAATGTCGGTCGCTCGGGGAATGTCCAAAAGTAAAGCTTCCGCAGACATGTCAAAGGGATCCAAAGGGGGTGGGCGGTTCAGCACTCCGCAGAAATGATTCTTCCAAATCTTCTTGACACATTCTGCGTCAGACTCTATTGCTCCACTGGGACCACGAATGGCTCCGGGAGTCGGTGGTCGCCTGCCGCAGACTTCACGGGTGATTCGGAAGAGTTTCCTGGTGTCATTTCTGCTTGCTGCCTCCTCTGTCGCTTCAATTTGCCGGTTCATAAAATTGCGCTTGTCCAACCGCACGGATCGTTTGACCACCCTGTGTAGGGTCTGGTAGTCAGTCCGGCGGTTCTCGGCTCGATCGGGGTCTGTCTCCTCGTCTCTCAGGGCTTTCAGCCTGGCTCGTTTTCCAATTTCAATCCACGTTTCGTCAGACATCCACTTTGGCTGCTCAGTGTCAATGTCAGTGTCAATGAATTATGAATTAACTTTTCTTATTCGGATTTAGATATCTTTCTTTTCTTCTTTCGACCATGTCCGATCCTAATAGGATCATATGGGCCTCCACAGCTATGACGTATGTAATATTAAACCAATAGATAGGTAGTTGAAATATATAAGTACTTAGTTACCTACACACCAACATGGTAATATTAGTTTTAATCATTCTATATAATTATTCACATCATGGCATATTTGTAATAATTGTAAATGACACCATATCTGACATATCAACGGCTGTGTTAAGTGTTACCGTATCGGGAAAAACATGGGTCAAAAAATAACATATATTATTCACTAATTGCGGAGACATTTAATCATTTTAATTAAATATTAATTGTGTATTTATAGTTATTGAATTTATTTTGTATATTTTTCATATTTTTGTCATCGCTTAACAATTACAAAATAATTTACCTAAATTATGAAAAAGAGAATTTTTATATATGGTATTATTTTCAATAGAAAAACAGAACGAAGCTATTGCAGATCTGGTGGACCATAGACAGCTCTAAAAACTATTTTTCAATATTATAAATCCAATGAAAGAAGTTTTACCTACCAATAAAACTCTTATTATTCATATTGACTTTGAAGTCCTTGAGATAGGGTTTGCTCTTTCTTCTTTGGGTGAGGTTATATTCTACTAATTTATTTTCCTTTTTCTTGTCGTTGGTCATTCCTCCGTTTTCATTTACTGGTCATACCCGCGCGTCTGTTTTTTATGTATAAAGTTTGGCATCACTTTGTCTTCATTATGATATGACTCAAGGAACCAGGTAGAAGTTACCTGGACTTCAAAGTCAACATGAATAATAAGAGTTTTATTAATAGGTAAAACTCCTTTCATTATTCGAATTTGACTTTGAAGTCCTTGAGATATCTGTTTGTTATCAGCTGGTGTTGGGTATGCCAAATTCCTGTATGTGACAATGATTCATTGACAAGGTATAGACCATCGTGACTTTCCATGTATATGGTTGAATAGAGAAGTTAATGGGTTCTTTTCCCCTTCTGATGGTGGTGTATCCATCGTTCTCTGGTAGTTGTCGTGAAATGTCCATGTTAATTTTCGAGCGCTCCGGTTCGTAATCTTTTCCATTTCGAGCGCTGGTCAAACCCAAGGAGAGGGGAAGGTGGGTATATTTCGGAATTATTTATATCTTCAAGAGTATCACCAAAACCAACCACCAGGACAGTTATAGGGAATTGGATATGGTCAGTACTGTTGGAAGCAGGGGTACAAGAACCACCAGGCAGTGTCCGCTCAGTGGTGGCTTCCTTAAACTGTAAATATACCCAATAGATGATATCTTAAAGAGAGGTAACTGGCGTAGTGAAACAGTGCGCCACTGTCTGTAACGTCTCGTGACACATACGTTGCAATGACATGTGCTGTTTCGCTTGCGAATAAATCCACCTCGGGAACACCCCATTTTTGAAACAGGGGGGTGGTTGCGGTGTTGATGAGGTCCCATTCGGGAATGAGTTGTCTGCGGGAGAGATGATTTGCCACGCAGTTCTAATTTCTGCGGAAGTATTGTGCAGTAAACGTGAAGTTGGCTCGACTGGTAAATACTAGTATCTGTCGGCATAGGTTTGGGAGGGTGACAGATTTTGTACCGCCCTCGTTGTTGATGTATGCCACCACTGTTTTGTTGTCTGTCTGCAGAAGCAAATCTTATCCTATGATTGATTGTATCTGAGATTGAATTGTAAACATCTCCTTCCTGTTGGAATGCCATGCCATGCTAACTGGCCTTGTTTCCACGTACCTGATAAGTGGTGTTCATTCAGTTGTGCTCCCTAGCCTGTGTCAGCCGCGTCTGTCGTCAGGAAGTGATTGATGTGTGTCAACTCTGAGGAGCCTATCACCTGGAGCCACCACATGATGTCCTGTTAGGCCTGTGGTGGGATTGTCGTCTATTGGCGAGAATGGGACCTCGAAAATTTTGATGACTGGAGCTTTGCAGCCGTCGGCAATGCAACCTTCCTCGTGGAGGTAGGATGCGAAGTTAAGTTGCCCCAGAAGGGATTGAACATGTGCCTACCTGAGGGACCAACTGCTTTTTTGTACCTGCATTGTGTCAAATCTGAGGATCCTATCGCCTAGGGTCACCACATTATATCCCGTTGAGCCTGTGGTGGGATCGTCATCAATTAGCGAGAATGGGACCTCGGCCATATTGATGACTGGAGCGTTGTAGCCGTCGGCAATACAACCTTCCTCGTGGAGGTAGGATGTGAAGTTGAGTCGCCCCAGAAGGGATTGGATATGTGCCTGTCTGAGGGACCAACTGCCTCTTTGTACCTGCGTTATGTCAACTCTGAGGATCCTATCGCCTACAGCCACCACATGATGTCCCGTTGGGCCTGTGGTGGGATCATCATCAATTGGCGAGGATGGGACCTCGGCCATATTGATAACTGGAGCGTTGTAGCCGTCGGAAATGCAACCTTCCTCGTGGAGGTAGGATGTGAAGTTGAGTCGCCCCAGAAGGGATTGGATATGTGCCTGTCTGAGGGACCAACTGCCTTGTTGTACCTGCGTTATGTCAACTCTGAGGATCCTATCGCCTACAGCCACCGCATGATGTCCCGTTGGGCCTGTGGTGGGATTGTCATCAATTGGCGAGGATGGGACCTCGGCCATATTGATAACTGGAGCGTTGTAGCCGTCGGAAATGCAACCTTCATCGTGGAGGTAGGATGGTAGGAGGTGATGCCAAACTTTATACAAAAACTGACGCGCGGGTATGACCAGTAAATGAAAACGGAGGAATGACCAGCGACAAGAAAAAGGAAAATAAATTAGTAGAATTATAACTTCACGCGAAGAAGAAAGAGCAAACCCTATCTCAAGGACGTCAAAGTCAAATTCGAATAATGGCATATACGTCATTCAATTATAAAATGTTTTTGTTACTATTTTATTTTTATTAGTAATCTGTGTTGCCATCATTATTTGTATTTTGGCGCCATGGCGGATAACATTTTTTAAAACATGGCAATGAACGAGAGTTGTATTTGGCAGTTGGTGTTTGTTTGTTTTACGGTTCCGTTTGAATAGGAAAAATGTTAAAATGTCCGTAAATAAATGAATGTTTCTTTATAAGAATTACGCCACTGCATTTTCGTGATATAAACAATACTAAATTCGGACTTCATACGGGAAATAGTTCGATTTATTAACCTCTACTGACAATATGGAAGCAAAGAAAAAATCATGGATATTTCCTCAATGGGAAATTGCCGAAAAAGTTAGATATTTTTGTATTTAAACTATGAAATTGTATTTGTGATGTATCCAAAGCTCTTACTGTTCATACGATTGTCCAATCGTAAACCTTTGAATTCTTTGTGATTGTGATCATCGGGCTCTTCGCGCAGCTACCCAAAATGGTTCAATTTTGATTTAATTAAAAACATTCGACTAAAGCACTTGCATCACAAAAAATGGAAGAAATCGAAGTGTCTCAGCGATTATATTTTATTTTCTAATCTGCGTAGGAGTGTGCATCGCTCCATCGGTGCTGCGTATAAGTCATACATTGATGGTATCGGGGGGAAGTTAGCGTCAGATCCTAAATCATTTTGGAATTACGTTAGAAGTACGCGCGACATATCTGCTCAATTATCATCTATGTCTCTGGAAGGGAATGTTTTGAGTGGCTCCCAGTCCATTGCTAACGGTTTCGCTCAATATTTTATGTCTGTATATTCTAAAGCTCCTTCGATATTGCCCACACCTCACCCGGATAGTATTTCATCTTCCTGGCCGGTACTAGATATCGGTCTTCTGGATGAGACTGACATGGTGTATGCTTTCTCTCGACTATATCCAAAATCCTCAGTAGGTCCTGATGGTATCCCCCCTTGGATTTTAAAGGGCTGTCATAAGCTGTTAACTGACCCCCTACTATATTTATTTAATCTCAGCCTAAGTACTTCTGTCTTCCCAGATTGTTGGAGCCTAACCCGTATTCGTCCGGTGCACAAAAAAGGCTCGCGCTCTGAAATAATAAATTTTCTCCCGGTGGCTGTTCTATCTGCACCAGCTAAGTTATTTGAGTCTATTTTGCATAGGTATATTTATAAACATGTAGACGGTCAACTGACTGACGCTCAGCATGGATTTCGATCAGCTCGGTCAACAGTTACAAACCTTATGACGTATACTGAGTACATATCTCATTCGCTGAACGTAAATTGTCAAGTGGACGCAATTTATACAGATATGTCAAAGGCTTTTGATCGGGTAGATCATGATATTCTCATTAACAAATTAAGTGCAGTAGGTGGATCTATAAATTTTATCAACTTTTTCAAATCTTACTTTTCGCATCGCTGTCAATATGTGGAGTATGCAAGGTGTAGATCCGACGTCTTTCAAACTTATTCAGGTGTTCCCCAAGGATCAAATCTTGGTCCAATTATGTTTCTTATATTCATCAATGACATTGTCAATGTTATAAATGGAATCCAGTTTTTACTCTTTGCAGACGATTTAAAATTATATGCGTCAATTCACAGTGAATTAGATTGTCACATATTACAAAATAATCTCAACTCAATTGAAATTTGGGCGAAAAAAAATAAACTCGAATTTAATACTGATAAATGTGTGTATTAGCTTTTCGAAATCAAGATCTCCAATTATTTTCAACTACAATATGTCAAATAGATTACTGAACCGTCAATCAGAAATTAAAGACCTTGGCATATTGTTTGACTCACGTTTATCATTTCGCTCGCACATCACTTCTACGGCATTGCGTGCGAGCAAGCTTCTAGGATTCGTCATGAGACAAGCCAAGTCATTCAAGAATCCAACTGTTTTACGTACACTCTACGTGTCGTTAGTACGGAGTATTCTTGAGTATGGCTCCATCATCTGGAGTCCTTATGAAGTTTCCTATAAGCTTGTTTTAGAGCGTGTTCAGAAAAAATTTCTTCGTCATCTCTATTTTAAAGTTTATAATTATTTTCCTTTTGACACCTTCTCAAACGAGTATTTTCCGACTAACTTTCTTCAAGGCATGCTCGCCTTTCATTCTCTTGAAGCTCGTAGGTCACTTCTGCTCTTAAAGCATTTTTCCCTGCTCTCACGTGGTATCATTTTCAATCCCGATATTCTAGAAAATTTAAATTTTTACACACCCGTCAATTACATGCGTGGTCGCAGCCATGACCTATTTTGGGTGAAAGCTGTTTCCTCATGTCAGGCTCACCAGGCACCAATGGCGAGGGCTGTGCGGTTGGTCAATGCACTCCCTAGAGATGTAGATATTTTTGGCGATCCATTATATATTCTGTTTTTTAAATTCTATTTTATTGTTTAATTTGTACTTTTTGAATCATTGTTGTTTTCTTAAATTTTATTTCTTTTGTATAAAACTATTTTTGCTTTCTTTTTTTCCTCCACTTTGTTTTTTCTGATTTTCCTAACTGATTACTTGTAATTTTTATTCTAAATGTCATGTTGTGAACGTCCTGAATTAATAATTTGTTATGTACTCAACGTGTCTTTTTCAAATAAATAAATAAATAATAATACCCCGTTTACACGCCCATGGGTTACTGCTGATAGTACTTATTATCGCGGGCATAACAAAAAATCCACGTGTAAACACGTATTATCGTGCAAGTTGCAAGGTTGCATGCATGGATCAAAAAAGTTCAGAAGCTTCTGAATGTTCGCGCAATGATTGGTACTTGCATGGCAGTGCGTATGCGCAGTAGGACTAATAGTGGCGAACATGCCGGAAGAAATACGAACTACACCGCACAGAATATTTTGATGTTTACCGATTATCTATGAACCTGTCCGAATCTGTCAAATAGCATCATACAATAACAACAACTCATCTCGCTTATGCTTGAAGAATCAGATTGGAGAGACAATCAGTACTTTTACGCGTAAACAGTTATATCACGATAGTTGAATTTACACATTGGTGCCAGTAAATCCATGCACCAATAGTGTGTATTTTAAAATGTAAAAATGGTGAATGTCTCGCTAATCTTATTCTTCAAGCGTAAGCGAGACTCATTGTTGTCATTGTATGATGCTATTTGACAGGTTCAGCAGACAGATCGGACAGGTTTGTGGATACTTGGTAAACGTCAAAATATACTGTGCGTATTTCTTTAGGCAAGTTTGCCAATATCGTCCTACTGCGCATGCGCACTGCCATGCAAGTCCCACTAAAAAAAAGCCGAATCATCGCCTCGTGGTATTTTAAGCAAAGTACGCAAAGCCGATATATGAGCCGTTGAAAGCTGAAGTGGTGTAAGTAAAAAAAGGGCGATTTCCAGAAATTGGGATGTTAGTAGAATCTCTGTAAAGCTTGGTGTAATAGAAAAACTTTGATGCCCTTTGCACAATCTACTCATTAAAAGCATCTTTAACTAATTGTCGCTATTTTTACCTGAATACATTGGAAAATGTATCATTTATTTACTGTCAAAATGAATTACACCACTTCTGCTTTCAACGTTTTTTCTAAAATATTTTATTTCAATGACTTACACCATTTTGTATGTATCTAAACCTACCTTCAACATTAGCACCTATCATCAGAGAATGAGCATTGAATAAATATGACTAAAATGTTTTCATAAATTTATTAAGAAAAAAAACTGAATAAACATAATTATTAAAACATTTGATAAAGAAATGAAGTATTTAGGCTTAAAGTTAATCACTCGTCAACTTCTGCGGCGTATTCAAGGGGACCGAGGTCTTCGATTGAACTTCCTGTCTTCAGGGATGTAAAAAATGAATGGTGAAATACTATGCATCTGACAGCGATATCACCAACAAGTGACATACACCACTACTCCGTAAAACGTTGTAGCTGTTCAGTTGGCCACTTTTAGACTGTTACTGTGATCTATGGAGAAATAATTGAACTACACTTGATGTGTATGTATTTGTACAACACAGAATGATGCTCAATCTTTCGATTTATGGTGTAAACTCAAAATGTGCAAAAAGTGACTTACACCACTTTAGTTTTCAACGGTTCGTATCGAATCTGTGGTATTCTAAGGGTTTAATATAAGATTATATTTTCAGGATGTAAATCAACAAAATATTTATCATTTATTTGCTTCAAGATTATCAACATAACGCCTGTGTTTCTGTTGTATGTTTCAGAAAGTTCTGCTTGAATCCATGAAGGCGCGATTAGGGATTATAGAAAATTTGTCAAGCGGACATGTTCTGAAAGAACGTGCGTGGAAAATTATCCATGCAAGGTAATGCTGTTTTGCACTATAATATATTATAGTATTTTTCCGCAGCTACATGTGGAATGTCTGAATTGCCAAATTGAAATCGAATTTAATTACCCACCATCCAATATTATGAATTTATGTTTGGAAGACTTGTTTAGGCAACATCTGCACATATAATCGTGTGTGTAATTAATTAATTGCGTGAATCTGAAAATATAGTAGATTGCATTAGCAAAGGGCAGAGGTAGGCTGTTAAGATGCGATATAAATAGTGCACACTAAACTTTGTCAGTCAAACATATTTTTGTTTTCATTGAACTAAGACTACAATGTGTAGATAGTGTTTGTTAATTTTTACAATTCAATTAAACCTTGCCTAATCCAAGCCATACAGTGACGCCCCTAGACAAAATGCTGCCCCTGGGCAGCGTCAAAATGCCACTCCATTTATTATACAGTATTTTTTATCATCTGTGTGCGTGTCATTTCTGGTCACCAAGGACGTCGAAGGGCAACAGAAGTAAACTAGACATCCCAAACCCGACAAAAAATACATGCCTGTTTAACCTTTTATGTTAATTAATACATTTTGTTACAAAAAAAATATTCATTTATCCATAAAATATCTAAAATTAACCCATTAAATCATATATAATTTGAGATACTTTGTAGATGAAAGAATATTTTTTATCTATTATGGTGTGCTTTAGGCAGGGTTTGATTGGATTTTCAAAACCATCTGCAAATTGTATTCTTAGTTCAATGAAAACAAATAAGTATGACTGTCAATGTTTATTATGCATAATTTATATCAGATCTCAGCAGTTTACCTTTCGCCACTGGTGGAATGTCTTAGTAGAAGTGTGAAGTTACCTTCAAGTAAACCTGCAATGCCGTCACTTGTAGCTAACTTAATCAGTAGACCAGAGGTCCTTTTCTTTGCTTCGACTTCATTAATTTTGGCTACATCTCTATAGTAGAAGACTTATTTCAACACACTCACAAAGTCTTTCATCTTGTCTTCTTGATATATTTGTATACGTGGACGACTCGAGGTTCTACTATATTGAAGTCCGTCAGCACGATTTTATGTCGTTTGGATTGGGTCATAAAATAATAAAAAAGTCCGGCTTCAGAAACTTGGTCCAGGGCAACTGGCCTTCATATTTCTATTATATGAATCTATTCTATGGTTGCTACATTATTGTCTCGATTGTCTAATGCTGAACCTTGAATCCATTTCATAGATTCAACACGATCAATTTGACGAAGCGCACCTTGGGGGATTTGAAAGCCCAATGGTCGCTTTTGAAAAAGGGAACCACAAAGAAATACATAAATTACAGTGGATTCAAACGCCCGAGCGGTGCCCGCAATCCCGATCAGCTGATCCTCAAGTTGGAGCAAGTGGACATCACGGACGCTGATGATGACAAGATGCCTCCCAATGAAAGTAACACCGCCAATGAAACTGTGAGTTATTTTCGTGATAATCATGATTAGTAACTAATAATGTCATGGGTCCCATGTACGGTCCCGGCAAAAATTCACATGTTGTTTTTCTTTGTATGTTTAGACCCAGAGTATGGACCTAATACGTTCAGCAATTGGCTAACAACCTCTATTCTCTGGCGACCCATTTGATCTTAAGATCGAATATGGTAAAAAAAAAAAAAGGCCATCAAAGCAGTATCAATATTTTTTCATTCGGTATGATAGTCGTATTTCTCTATATGTCGTTTTTCAATGTGTGTTTGGGCCCAGAGTGTGGACTTTATAGGTTGAGCAAGTGGCTAGCATCTATATCTTGTAAAAATAAAAATCTAAAAATTTTATTTTCCACTTTGTGGAGGCCCATACGATCCTCTTAGGATTGATGTATGTATGTATTTTATCTATTCACTATAATGTTTTTAGCCTACCTACTTTTAAAAGTTACTCTTCACCTCAGTAATGCATGGAAAGGTAGAAGTCAACAGAAACGCACGTAGAAGGAGGTTCTCTTGGTAACGCAGCCTTCATAGTTGCTCCATTATATGCGTTATTGAATTTTGATTTCTTCATGGCTACCAGAACGTTTTTTTGTAGTACAAAAATATTCCTCTTGCCATTGTCAATATTCTTTGAATGTCTCTCATTATTTTAAGATGGACAACCAAAATTCAATGAAAGATGCCACTAATGTTGGGGAAATAGTTGATCTCGATACAGCACTCGACCCTGAGGCAGAAGAGCGACTCCAGGCCCGCCTGGCCCGTGTCCGCAACAATAACACACAGAGGATCAACAAGGTTAGTAAAGCGTACACTCCCGCTTCTTAAGTGGATTGGATACCGCATGGGATCTGCGAGAATCTCTTGTCATTCACTGAGGTTCTCACTTTTTGCCGACTCCTCCTGGTCCTGCAAATGGTAGCCACCGGCCTTTTATGCTTAGTACATCTGCCCGTAAATACGTCATAAAGTTGCTTGTAAATTTTATCTCAACTACACCCAATATGTCAATCGACTCATAGGTTATGAACACATGCCATCGCATGCACGGGATCCAATTATAGAATATACCTTTGCCTTATTTATTTCATTTTAGTCTTTGATGGGCATTAATTGGCCCAAACGGATTTGGGATTTGTGGCGTGTTTTTGATGATACTGAACGATGATGAGTGATGAGTGTTGTGAAGAGCGAAGTGTGAAGACTGGTTTAATTACGGATTGACAAGTACAGTTTACATAGGTACAGTGGTGACAGTTATACACAATATAGTAATCTAATAAATAAAAATCAATATTTTTTTGTATGTTGGTTTGTTTGTTTGTTCGTATTTTATGCGCTGCCATACCGTTCATCCGATTGCGATAAAACTTTGTGAACTTATTGCTTGCACTTACGCGAAGAGTATAGGCTATATCTTATATATAAAAATGAATGTCTGACTGTCTGTCTGTCTGTCCCATATGCGTTCCTATACCATTCATCCGATTGCGATGAAATTTTGGTAAGTGGTTTTATGCACACCCGCAAAGGTTTCTGAATTAGAAAAATCATCATCTTCTTCTTCTTCTTCATTCTATTTTCTTTTATTCGTATGGTTCCTATACCATTCATCCGATTGCGACGAAACTTTTGTTAGTTATTGTACGCACACCCGCAAAGGTTTCTAAATTAGAAAAACCATCTTCTTCTTCTTCATTATATCTTCTTTTATTCGTATGGTCCCTATACTATTCATCCGATTGCGATGAAACTTTCCTCAGTTATTGTACGCACACCCGCAAAGGTTTCTAAATTAGAAAAACCATCTTCTTCTTCTTCTTCATTATATCTTCTTTTATTCATATGGTTCCTATACCATTCATCCGATTGCGATGAAACTTTCGTCAGTTGTTGTGGTAACACCCGTAAAGGTTTCTGAATTAGTACAACCATCTTCTTCTTCATTATATCTTCTTTTATTCGTATGGTTCCTATACCATTCATCCGATTGCGATCAAACCTTCGTCAGTGGTTGTGCCAACACCCGCAAAGGTTTCTGAATTAGTACAACCATCTTCTTCTATTCTATCTTCTTCTATTCATATGCCTTCCTATACCATTCATCCGATTGCAATGAAACTTTCGTCAGTGGTTGTGCCAAAATCCGCGAAGGATTCTGAATTAGTACAACCATCTTCTTCTTCTTCATTATATCTTCTTTTATTCGTATGCGTTCCTATTCCATTCATGCGATTGCAATAAAACTTTCGTCAGTAATTGTGCCAATACCCGCAAAGGTTTCTGAATTAATACAACCATCTTCTTCTTCTTCTTATTCTTCTATTCTATCTTCTTCTATTCGTATGCGTTCCTATACCATTCATCTGATTGCATAAGTATAATTATAAGTATAAGTATACATAAGAATAATTGAATAATATTTTGAGATCGATACTTATGTCGCGGATCTATACTGACGATCTATGATTGGTTCCCGCAGGACTCATCGGTTGCCACACAGATAATAGATCTATGTTTTTTGTCTTGAATTTCAGAGTGTTGCAAACAATAAGATGAATAAGAAATCGTTCGAGTTGAGTTTGTACAGGAAAAAGCTAAAAATGAACCAAGATATTCACATGGAGACTTTGAAGAGTGTCATCCTCGAACGTAAGTTGAAATTAAAATACATCGCCGAGGACAGACAGAGGCAGCTGGAGGAAATGAAAGAGGAGAAGATGCTGAAGTTGGCTATGACGAAGGATTTGAAGAGTGTCATCCTCGAACGTCAGTTGAACTTAAAATACATCGCCGAGGACAGACAGAGGCAGCTGGAGGAAATGAAAGAGGAGAAGATGCTGAAATTGGCTATGACGAAGGAAGAGTGGAAGTGGAAGAAGGAATTGTACAAATTGCAGAGGGAAAATATGTGAGTATATTAGATATTGTTATGTGTGATTATAATATGATAGATCAGGGGTTCACAAAGTGTGTCCCGCATGACTCTTTGATGTGTCCCGCGGGATTTAATTTAAATCCGTATTATTTTTTATTCTTCATACCGAATATTAAAAATTACATTTCAAATTAAATATCCTCTGGCAAGAATGAATGGTCAGACACTTGTGCATAAGTACCTACCTATATTTGTGAAAAAACATTTGAACATCTAAATTGAGCATTAATAAATCAAAATTAACAGATAACCATATCGCATCTGTTTTGCGTACTAACGCAACACAATTTGAGCCTAGATTGTAGGATTTAGTTTCAAACAAATAATTGCAAAAATCACATGGTGAAGAAATTGAAATAAGTATAAGTTTACACAACGAAATATTTTTGTATTTATGTTTTTTACAAAATAAAGAGCGACCCGCCAAATATTTTTGATTTCAAAATTGTCCCTTTGACGAAAAAGTTTGTGAACCCCTGTGATAGATTATTGAGTCGCATATTTGAATACGGCATCTAGAAAATAAACATATTTATTCTGATGCCTGTTTATATTGGAAACCCAGCAGGTCTATTTCAACTATATAACACCATTTCCGTTATCCGAAATAATTCCAATATGTTACGGACGTATTCTGTGTGCTAAACAGTTACCTATCTAAATGATGAATCTTTGAGTTGTTGCCCGTGAAGTTTTAACTTGTGGTGCTTCAGGCGATATCGTGTGCTGTTGCTGATATCACAATAAGACAGCTCAATCGGTTGTCTAATTAACATGCCTGGCAGAACTGCCATTAAAAGTGTTAATTCAGACTAAATGCATCATAACATTTTTATCCTCAAATTGATAATTTCCAATTCGGCTTAAACTTTTCTGGCTTCATCGGCTTTGATACTTACTGTACATATTTTGAATTAATTATCTTTTTCCGGGATTTCAGAGTAAATACTCAGCATTCTCGAGAGGATGACGCTGCCGTAAATGTATCTGATGCTGCAGAGGTAAAAATAATTAATCTATATCTTTATGTTAAAATAAGAGATTTAAATATTCAAAGATTGACAATTGAGTAACAATTATCAGTATATAATATTATAAGTATTCCCTTAGACTATAGATACATCTAGACGCCACCCATTGCATTGCTAAATGAAGCTGCGTGCCGTGCGTTTGGTTTGTGGGCGAGTGAACGCATTCGTATTCAAATGTTCGAGACCATTTCGCTAGTGCTCGCCCAAAGTGCTCGCACTAGACACTCAGAATTAAAATATATTTTTCTATTTTTTTTTACGTTATATAGTATTTTTAAGCGGTCAAAATAAAAATATTCATAATTTAAGTTATTTTAAAGAAACACGGTCATTTGATATTAAAATATATAATAATATACAAATAAATTATCACGAACATGTATCAACTTACATATGAAACGTAATACCATCTTCTTGCTTATCAGTACGGCTACCACATTTTAATACAACACACAGAACCATCTTTTCTACTTAATTAACTAAAAATATTTACCACTGACTTTATGTTTAATACAAAAATAGGAATTTTAGCAACACGGTTATCGACGCATAATTAAGCAATACGGTAAGATTTGGCGGCTACACCGAGCAAACCATCTCCCAAATCTGTAAACCTTTTATCTTACTCTGGCGCAGGGGGGGGCAAACTTTTTGGATGGAGGGCCAAATTCAAGAATTCAAAATGAGCGGCGGGCCGCAAGTAAAATACCATTTTTAGATATACACTATTCATTATCACGAAAAATAAACATTACAAAAAAATTAATGAGAAGAATGAAACTGTTGTACATTTTTTAACAATTTTTTAAATCCTGTTAATTTTGTAGTTGATATTCTCAAAACTGCTTGTAAATGGGCATCGGAGATATTTGATCGTAAAGAATTTTTATTGAGGTTCATGATCGAAAATGTTTGTTCACATATATAGGTTGATCCAAAAATAACGAACATTTTTCTTGCATAATTTGTGTAAGTTGGTCGAATTTGTCTGAATTAAGGGCATTGTGAAATTTGGAGATTTCTTCACAACGATGCAATTCTCTTATATCAGTGTCACAGTGCAGATCAATAATCTCAAGTTGTAGTCCTATCGGTACACTATCAATATCTGTTGAAAATGGATCGCGTACTATTGCTAAACTTGTCTCAATTTTTCGGAAGTCACCAAATCTTTGTGAAAAATCGTCATTCAGAGCTTTAATAATTTTACCATATTCTTCAAATTTATATTCTGGTATATTCAGCTACTTCAAAGTTGGAAAGTGGTCCACGTTGTTATTCGATATTTGTCGAAGGAATAACTTGAGTTTTAATTGAAATCCATTCAAACTTTTTACCATATCATGGGCATATATTTTTTTTCCTTGCAACGCGGAGTTAAAAGTATTTAAATGTGTCACGATGTTCAACGTAGAATATAGTGGTTACATAGTGTGAGACGAGACGCAAGGAAGACGTACTGAGATAATACATTTACGAAACAACAAATTCTTCAAATTTTAATCTATTGTCAATATTTTTTAAAAAATATATAAAAAGGTTATTCGTAATCAGAAGTACAATTAATGATGGCGGGCCACAAAAAAATACCCCGCGGGCCACAGTTTGCCCCCCTCTGCTCTAGCGCGTGCCGCAGAGATTATAAGGGTGCCGAATACTTTCTCACTCGCACTTATGCATCGTTTTTGTTCAGGTCTTGAGTATTCCTTTTAACCGGATGGCTGCCAATGACGTCTTAAGACGCGAAATTTTCCGTGAACGGAACGCCGCTCATATATAAATGACGTCTTTGGACGTCCCGCATAACCTTAAACAGGAAATAAATCAATTATTTTAAACATACGTATATGTTGAACACACAACGACATATATTGGGAATGTCGTTACATACTCAGAATTGAAACAGAATTCGTTTTTACCACTTGAAACGTAAATTGATTTTATTTTTTTATGGCCCAATGACAGCATTGTAGTGAAACATTAGTGTATTTAGTAATAGAAGATAAAAATGACAAACACCCGGGCTTTGAGGAAATCACATAAAGGCATTGTAACTTCACCGAGACTCGAAATTGAGACCACCGGTTGAAAGGTCATTGTGTTACGCACTGGACATATGCCGAAATTGCTATCGATTGCGGAGGTGTCCAAGAGATAGAAATCCCATGTAATGTAAATGAAATGAAAAATCTAATGTAGTGATTGGCCAATGTACCATAATACGACAATGATTTGAGTTACCCCATCTCCACCCGCCATGTATATGCAGCCGCGGTTTGTGCATGCCTTCCATGACGCTATAAACGTGTCAGAATGAAAAGATTTTAGTGCCACACTTCCTTTTCAATCTTCAACTGAATCTTGACTTGCTCTGCCGTCATTTATCTTTAATGACGTTGTCCTCTGTACTCGTGTACTGAAATTCTGCCGGAACAGAGGATTTAGGAGTTGAAAGTGATAAATCTAAAGAGGGATCGGAATTATTACTTCCTCCATATGATTGCAGCAAATTTTTCAACTGCCTCAAAGTTGGCCTACCTTTTGATCAGCATCTTGACCACACAGTAATAGTTTTTAATGAATTTTAGAAAATATTTTGATTTACGGTGAATTTCGAATTAAGGTGATTCATCAGTGAAACGGCAAATCATTTTCAACCATAGGCGCGACGAAATTTCGCACTCGCTCCCATTCGGAGAGAGAATGTAGAGCTGGAAACACGTCATTTTGCTTCGTGATGGCGACGGCCGTAATAATTCTTAAATCGTGTAAAGATGACTTAAAACGTTACCCATTTACTTTAAAAAGAAAACATGTCAATGAATATATAATTATTGTTACTGATAAAACAATAAACAGAACATTAAATGGACACATGTTGGATTTATAAGACAAATTATATTTGGTTTGACATGCCTCATTTGCACCCGCGACCCTCAATCCGCGCATCGCCTAGCGACGATCTTTTTAGACCGTGTCTCAACTGAGGTATGGCCTTAACCGTATTCATATTAACGGGTTTTTTTTTACTGTATACTAATTCAAAATTCTTTTTTTCCTAGCCCTCTTCTGGTAAGCCTGACGACTTACCACTTGGAAATAATGCAAAGAGAATCAAATTGGGACCAATACTTATAGATCGGTTCAATATTGCTGGGGAGGAGAGGAAACTATATGTGCAGCAGTTTGAAGACAAGTTGAAACTTATCAAAGACAACCACTCACTTCAAACAGCGAAGGATAAAATTGATGTCATTATGCAAGAGGCCATATCTGGCGTTTACGAATTAAAATAAAAATTGCCATATCTGGCGTTTACGAATTAAAATAAAAATTGCCATCTCGCGTTTACGAATTAAAATAAAAATTGCCATATCTCGCGTTTACGAATTAAAATAAAAATTGCCATATCTCGCGTTTACGAATTAAAATAAAAATTGCCATATCTCGCGTTTACGAATTAAAATAAAAATTGCCATATCTCGCGTTTACGAATTAAAATAAAAATTGCCATATCTCGCGTTTACGAATTAAAATAAAAATTGCCATATCTCGCGTTTACGAATTAAAATAAAAATTGCCATATCTCGCGTTTACGAATTAAAATAAAAATTGCCATATCTCGCGTTTACGAATTAAAATAAAAATTGCCATATCTCGCGTTTACGAATTAAAATAAAAATTGCCATATCTCGCGTTTACGAATTAAAATAAAAATTGCCATATCTCGCGTTTACGAATTAAAATAAAAATTGCCATATCTCGCGTTTACGAATTAAAATAAAAATTGCCATATCTGGCGTTTACGAATTAAAATTAAAATTGCCATATCTCGCGTTTACGAATTAAAATAAAAATTGCCATATCTCGCGTTTACGAATTAAAATAAAAATTGCAATCTTGAATATAAAGTTATTTTATTTTTATGTTTAAATGTTCCTTTTCCCAATTCTTCATATGTTTTTGTTATATTCAAATTTTAACCCATGCAAGAGGCCATATCTGGCGTTTACGAATTAAAATAAAAATTGCCATATCTGGCGTTTACGAATTAACATAAAAATTGCCATATCTCGCGTTTACGAATTAAAATAAAAATTGCCATATCTGGCGTTTACGAATTAAAATAAAAATTGCCATATCTCGCGTTTACGAATTAAAATAAAAATTGCCATATCTCGCGTTTACGAATTAAAATAAAAATTGCCATATCTCGCGTTTACGAATTAAAATAAAAATTGCAATCTTGAATATAAAGTTATTTTATTTTTATGTTTAAATGTTCCTTTTCCCAATTCTTCATATGTTTTTGTTATATTCAAATTTTAACCCATGCAAGAGGCCATATCTGGCGTTTACGAATTAAAATAAAAATTGCCATATCTGGCGTTTACGAATTAACATAAAAATTGCCATATCTCGCGTTTACGAATTAAAATAAAAATTGCCATATCTGGCGTTTACGAATTAAAATAAAAATTGCCATATCTCGCGTTTACGAATTAAAATAAAAATTGCCATATCTCGCGTTTACGAATTAAAATAAAAATTGCAATCTTGAATATAAAGTTATTTTATTTTTATGTTTAAATGTTCCTTTTCCCAATTCTTCATATGTTTTTGTTATATTCAAATTTTAACCCATAGCCGTCCAAGCACGAGGACTTTACGTGCGGCATTTTTTTGTCTTTTGTACCAAGCATGAGAAATTCACACGCCTGAGAATGCTCGTTAATTTTTTGGGACGTCTATAGGCATCTATCAAAAAAATAATGAATTAAATAAGTTTAACACTTAATTGGTTGAATGTCATGTGCAAGAAGTAAAATCACGATGGAAAAAAAAATATTTCGGGGTTTTTACAGAGATGGCGGACGTAATACCATTCATTATTTTTTTGTACCTATACCATTTTTTTAATTAGTTACAAGCCCGTTTCTAGGCGGGTGAATCACGAGACATAAACAAAAAAGGTAATAAACACTCAATGTTAAATTCCAGTGTCGTCACTTCAACTTCGAAATTTAATTGTCGACCCTTTTCAGTGGCAGTCAACCATTTATGAACCTGCATTCTTTTTTTAAAAAATGAACGTGATTTTTACCTATGAAATTGCGTGCTATTTGATATTTTGTCTTTAATGGTTTACTACCCATGAAACATCCACCATGCTTCATCATCCATGATAGAAATTTTAACTTGAAAATGAGAACAGTTATAAATGTGAACTTGTATCGCGTTGTCATTTTCGTTCGCTTTTTTCGGGAGATTATTGCTTGTGTAACTGCATAAATAATAGCTATTATTATTTATATTTGTTGCACTAATTTCATTGAAAAAATAATTAACCTAAGTATATTTTAGCTAGGATATATATTTTTTATTAGTTTTATCTCCAAAAAAACTTTTTAAAATGGAGGACCAATCGTTTTTAGAGGAAAACTATGCGGATTGTATGTCAGATATTCCCAGTGACTGTGAAGATATCGGAGATTTTAGTGATATTGAAACAGACTCATTTGCTCCTTTGAGAACACGCCCACGTACAACATATTTCGCGAGTGATTCTGAGGATTCAGAAACTGAGGCCGACAATGATGGAACGATGATGATCCGCCGAGAGAGAACAAGCCATTTGAAGGATTATCAGGAGTAACATTTGACACTGATAATTTAAGTCCAGAAGCTAAATCTAAAAAATGAGTGGACATAACCATGTCGGAGTTAAAAAAGTGGTTCGGTTTGGTGATAATAATGGGCATTGTCAGAAAAGCGACTCAGTCTTATTGGTCAACAAATCCAATTATTCAACGTAAGCGGTTTTTCAAATATTGCGTTATTTACATTTCACTAATGAAAAATGAAATTTCACGATTTTTTGTTGAACATAAAGTTTGGATCGAGGATATACAGACATCTGAATCAATTGATGTTGCGGAAACGCATGCACCTTCTACATCTTCTGATACAGATTCAACCCATAAAACCAAATTCCCATTTGGTTCTAATTTCGACATAGAATACAACGGAAAAAACAATCTCACATTAAAACAAATAATTGAAGCTTGAAACATAAAAACGTTGTTTCCCGAAAATATTGAATTGTGGACTTGTCGCCTTTTGGAATTAGACGCCTCAGGTGAAGTATTAAGTAGGTAACTGAAAAAAATCCTAGAACAGCCATATCCACGGGACTTGAATTTAAATTTTGTTTCATCTTCAGTATTTCACTGAACATAAGAACAATATTGCATTTTAGTTTTTATTACTATGTAATAGGTATAATATCATTAATAATTTTTTTTTTACTCAAAAAAAACTTAAAACGTGTTTTTCTCAAAACTCTATTTTTGCACAAGTATCCTTTTGCTTTTGGGCGAGACGATATGACCCACAGCTTTAAAGACGAATGTATGACACTACTCTACTGTGGGTGTACTATAGCATTAATTCCACAAATATATTTTTGCATTAAATACGAATGACTGATTTTTATTAAGACTTGGAAGATTGAAAATGGAGATTGAAGGCGGAAAACATAGTAAGTGAATATCAAGCTGGCTTCAGGGCAGGAAGGTCTACAACGGATCAGCTCTTCACAGTTCGCCAAATACTGGAAAAATGCTGGGAATTCGATGTGGACATTTATCAGCTCTTTATTGATTTTAAGCAGGCATATGACAGCATCGACCGGGAAAAACTATTCACTGTCCTTCTGGACTTTGAAATCCCACCAAAACTAGTCAGGCTTGTTAGAATCACACTGCAGAATACACTCTCCCAGGTGAAGGTGAATGGCCAACGGACGGAGGGCTTTGAAGTATCTCGGGGTCTTAAGCAAGGAGACGGATTGGCTCCCATGCTGTTCAACTTAGCCCTCGAATCCGCTATCAAAAAGTCTCAAGTGAACAGGAGCGGCACTATATTAAGCAGACCGAGCCAATTGGTTGGCTACGCAGACGACCTCAACATGATGGGTAGATCCATACAGATTGTGAAGAAAGAATTTGACCACCTCCAAAGGCCCGCACTAGAGATTGGCTTAAGAGTAAATGAAAACAAAACTAAAGTCATGGTACAAAGCCGACAAAATCAGAGTAGGCTGGGCCAAAGTTCCAGTTTTGGAAACCATAAATTTGAGGTTGTCAACCGGTTCACATACCTGGGTTCCAATATTACAAAAGAGAACGAGGAACTGGAAGAAATAAAAACCCGAATAACCGCTGCAAATAAATCGTACTTCTCATTGCTGCCCATATTCAAATCCAGAAATGTCCACAGAAAAACTAAGACGCGGCTCTATAAAACCGTCATACGCACAGTCGTTGCATACGGGTGCGAGTCATGGACGCTAAATGTGAAAGCAGCTGAAATGGGGGATTGCTTTGAGAGAAAGATCCTTAGGCGGATATACGGACCCATGAATGATGGTGGGGAGTGGAGAATTAGGTACAACACGGAACTATACCGCTTATACCAAGATTCAAAACTCTCCAACTTCATAAAACTCCAGAGGCTAAACTGGGCAGGCCATGTCCAGCGCATGCCTGAGTCACGGATACCGAAGAAGATCCTCGAAGGAAACCCAGGAGGGAAAAGGCCAGTGGGAAAGCCACGCACACGATGGGGTGATGATGTTACAAAAGATGCCAACCAGATACTAAAAATCAGGAACTGGAAAAGACGTGCGGAGGACCGTTCCGGCTGGAGGACAGCGGTGGAGGAGGCCAGGGCTCGACTTGAGCTGTAGCGCCATCGAAGAAGAAGAAGATTGAAAATGAAGAATAACAACGGAAAGAAGCATTGATTTTCTGTAAGGTTTTTGTAATAAATATAACAACATTTTTAATGCACATTAAATATGTATACTTTTTTTATTTTTTCATTTTTAAATTACTGTAATCCTGAATACACAAAGTTAGATGTTCAAAAGTTAATACACATAATCGAGGTTGCCAATTGGTAAAAGGTTAGATGTCTGATAAAAACAAAAAAATGGAATAAAATACATATATAAATTCAAACATTATAAATATAGCAATAAAATTGCATTATTTTACAATTTGCTCATTCCTGAACAATACTTATTGCTAAAATGTAACATCCAATCTTTTACTTCTGAGATACATATATTATAGTAGCCGACATGTCATCACAGCTAGAGTTGGGTTTCGGGAATTCTCGAGAAATTTTCGAGATTTTCCATCCTGAATTTCGAGAAATGAAATTTTTAACATTTCGGGAAATCCCGGATCTCGAGAATCTTTTTTCGGGATTCGGGATTTCTTTATTAAATATCAAATATTAATTGAATAAACATTTTTTTTTAAATTGAAATAAATTAACAAAATTTGCTTTCGAGTGTGTGCGATCGTGTGATTTGAGTTCAACACAATTAAGCCAATGTCGACTCAAAATGAGCGCAATTTTTCGTTTGACTTTTGTGTTTCAAAAGCTTACGCAATAATTGTCAGACGCAGCCATTAACAGTCTGTATTTTTTGAAATTCCATTTTGTTCTATTCTATTCTAATGTTTTGAATTAACCTACTTCTGTTTGTTTGTGTTCTTACTTAAATAAAAAAAAACATATTTTTTTGGAATTTGTCTGTTTTTACATTGATTTTAGGGTTTTTTACAGTTTTTTTTTTTAATATTCTCGATATCTCGAGTATTCTTTTCTGGAAATCCCGAATCTCGAGATTGAGCTAGATGTCAGCTACTATAAGTTTCCTTTGGAAATAGTTTGGTAGAAAAACTAACAAAAACCATCTACATATTCCTGGTGTAACTTCACACAATGTGTGATGAAGTCGTATGAAAAAAATGTTTAAAAACTGAACGACTCGCTGAAACTGATTATTATTTACAATGATACAAATATTTAATGTTAATATGAGGTGTCTAATAATGAAAACTGATAATTCCACAATTAAATAATTAATAATAAAAAACAGTCACTGGTTGATTTTAACGTTAGTTTCTTGTATCTATTGTATTTTATTTTCAAACTAGAGCCGAACTAGATTTCTATTAGCTGATCAACCCCTATTTGCAATAAAAAAAATCAATGAAAAATAAATAAGTTATAGACCACTGCGTGAAATGGTATGTAGAATATGGTAGTATTTTTTTTAGTTTTTAACCATATGCGGACATATCAGTTGTTGTTATTAGATGCCTGATTTGTCCAATTTTATTTTGCTTATTTTTAATGCAAAAAATGGTTGCAGTTAATAAAAATGGTCATAATTTGAAAATACAATACGATGGAAAAAATGTTGTTTTCCCCAAATATTGATTTATGAACTTTTGGATATTTGTAAATATGGCAATGGCTGGTTGGCCCCAAATGGACATGTTGATGTCAGTAGATGTGCCTATAGCAAATGCTGTGAAATGCCAAACTGCCGGCAAGTCCCATCTGCTGGACTCCCCGCAGCAACTTCCGGACAATGCAGCATCAGGTGTGGCTAACACCAGGGGCAAAGAGCGAGTGACCGGTGCCATAAAACTGGCCTCGTGGCTAAGGGACAAGGTACATATAAAAACTACATGACAAAAAAAAAAATTTACTAAACCTAGTGTTAAAATATCACATAAAATATTACACAAAAATAAGAAGGATAAATTTAATAACATGCTACCATGCGCAAACAAACGATACAATGACGGTACACGTTACAGTAAATACAACATTATTTGAGATTTTTTCTTAATCTTCGAAAACTAAATTTAAAAATAAAAGAAAAAATGTTCTCAGTGTCACCTGTCTTATGGCATACAAAATAATGATTCCATACTGTCATATAGGCTACTAACCATTTGTGATAGCACATCATATAAGAAATATTGATTACAATATTACGAACACATACAATACTGAAACCACTTAAAATTCTCATCATTGATAACAATAGTGTCGATAATTTGTACATTAGATTATTTACATTACAGAAATAACTTTACAGAGAGCTGTATGAATGAAAACTCACGGTGATTAATCATTGATGGAATACTAATAACACACTGAAAAATTCAAATCTCCACATAAATAACCATAGATACTTATTTACATCACGGTATTACAAAAGCTTGTTATAATTAAATAATGCCCACCAACTAATCAGCCGTGCACCACACGCCAATCGTAATCGTGATTAAAATGTGATGTGAATCATCTGCAGTAGTTTCAGGAGCAACTACCCAAAACTTATTGCCATGCACTCAAAAATGAGCTTGCTCTATTTTTAACAGTATTTCCCACTGTTCCAATAAAGATTGTTGGAAAACTTACACAGTATTTACATATTTAATCATTTATTGATAACATATTATATGAGAACAATATTTCAAAATGTATCAATAATTTGTATGTGTATGATTTTTTCTTTCAGAATTTCTACTACAGAAGACAATATATTAATTTTTGAATTCATATTTAGGTACATCTTTTAAAACCACCAATTATTTTGTAGTGCAGATTGCAATGAAATATTTCAAATAAATATTTCCAGGTACCAAAATTGCAAAGAAAAAACAATACTATGGCAACATTAGAACTTTTAGTCCAAGAAAAAATATTATTGCTCCATTTTGCCAAATAAAATATTAAGGCTATACCTCAGTTGTGGCATGGTCTAAAAAGATCGTGGCTAGGCGATGTGCGGATTGCGGGTGCAAATGATGCATGCCGACCGAAATATAATTTGTCATATAAATCCAACATGCGTCCATTTAATGTTCTGTTTATTGTTCTATTAGTAACAATAATAATATATTCATTGACATGTTTTCTTTTTAAAGTAAATGGATACCGTTTTTAGTCATCTTTACACAATTTAAGAATTAATACCCCCGTCGCCATCACGAAACAAAATGACGTATTGACACCTCGACGTTCGCTCTCAGACTGCCAGCGAGTCCAAAATTTCGTCGCGCCTATAGTTGAAAATTATTTGCCGTTTCACTGAAGTATTGCCTTAAATAAATCGATTATTTTAAAATTTACATAATTTTTTTTACTATCAATGACATTAATAATCATAACGTTGAAAAAATGATTCCCGCTGAAAATGTCCTGTATTCACATTTTCCAAATATGGCTGACCTATTCATAGGACAAGAACAAAATAGAAAAAGAAAACCAGTTGAGTCAACTAAGAGAATATCTTCTCACTTGCTGTTTGATTTAAAATGTAACAAACGGGTCGGTTGACCAAATAGACCCAATAGCTGGTTGATACAACTCGAATAGCTCTTCCCATTCAGTACACATATTAGGATACTCCCCAAGGATGTGGTTAACATCCTGTGATTCACAGCCATAGAAACATGTAGGTCGATCTACAAGGATAAACTGGAAGAGTTTGTCAGCAAAGCTGTCATGACCAGTCAATAATTGCGGTAATCCGGTGTCAGGACAATATCTCTAATTGCCCTTTTTGGAGGCATTTCACTTGGTCTACCAGGTTTTAATCACTGTGTCTACAACTAACACCAACACATATGCTTTTTTTTCACATTGATAATGCTCAAATTACACAAAACGATATGATCCCTGCTAACTGTCTGCTTCAAAAATGTTACTTCCTATTCAGACAGGTTTGAAGGAAATGGACAAATTTCTGTTTTTGCCAGACCCGACTCTACAATAAGCGCCATCTGAATCGTTATATGAAATAGTGATTCCAATAGACAAATTCCTCATGACAAGAGAAAGACTCTTAAGTTGTGATTATATTAAGATGCACGTTACGATTATCACGCTGTCACAGCGACAAATTTAGTATATGGTTTCGTCATTTTGCTGAATATTTAGGACGAACATGATCTCTGTAAATTCTATGATGGAGTAACCTAGTAACAAGTTTCTGTAAATTCAATAATATTTTGAACAGAACCCAACCTGAAGACCATAGATAGACAGAACATTCTTATAGAAAATACATAGTGCCAACTGTTAAAAAAAAAAAAAAAAATGTAATTTCAACATGAGTCGAAAATGTGTAGGCATGTAGAAAATGATAAAAAATGTTCATTGAATCATGCAGGTGTCGATGCAGTACAACATGAGGTGACCTCATTGTTGCTCTGGTGATTTCGGCAGATTTTGCTAATTGACAATGTAAAGGTTCAAAATGTGCTACGGGATGGGAGCATCAGTCTAACATTTTAAACACCAAGAAAAACAATATTACACACTTTTCCCATAGCAGCAGCTTACTGTGATGTCATGTGATAGTACACACTAATATAATCACAAATTTAATGTAATTTAACCATAATAAAAACAATACTGAAAAAGTTCAATTATTAAATAATGAGATAATAAATTTTAGATGGTAGAAAGACACTAAAACTAACATTATTGAAACAAATGAGCCCTGATCTGTCAAGGCAATTTTTAAATTGTGATAGGAACATTGAAAATATTACAGATCAATGAAAAAAATCAGAAACCATTTAAAGAGAAGCTAAGGACCTGGCAACACATTGATGAATTAAAGAAAGAGAATAATCATTGTCTTCCCATAACACAATTTGAATGTGGTGACATGGGCTTTGAGCCTTAGGCCTTCATTTGAGCCTTACCCTAAGATCAATCATAATTTCCTGTAGAGAACAGCTATCTTCGCTCGCTAAATTCAGGATATTCACTCTTTGCATCATCGGTATTCAAGATTGTTAGTCTAGCACAGTGTTTCCCAACATTATAATACCTTTGTACCGGTGAAATTAAGAGAAATATTTTGCAGATCGCTAATGCAAAATAAAAACAATAAAATTATTTATAGTAAATATAATATCTGATTTTGAAAAAAAAATTATATACCACAAAAAATTTACTCTTAATAGAAATCACTAGAAACCGCTCAGTAAATAAATTTTTAATAGAACTTCTGAATTTTTGAGTTAAATTTAGTTCCAAAAATAGTGCGAAATCTGCTGCTGCATCTTTTCTAGAATAGTTGATAACCATGGCTTCAATGTTGTTTAGCAGAGACGAAGCGTTGCATTGACATCCATTCAGTTTCTCTGTTTCGTTTTTTTACTGACATGGCTAAAAAATCTGCTCACATGAATAGGTGGGTAGTTGAAAATGCGAACAATAATTTAATAGCTTTGTGACTTGCAGATGGATATTCTTTTTCCGGTGATATCCAAAACTAAGAGCATGTATGTTTTTTAAGTGTGGACACCAGGGTGGCATCAGAAGATAAGTCGATTAGGTTTTCTTTTTCTGTAGTATTAATTGTGCATGAATGATGTCCTAATTTTCAGGGTAATAGCAATTCAAGTTTTAACTAATGCTTAAATGTTGAATTATTATAATATTTAAATTAATTTTCCGGTTGATGTCAGCAGATATTAAAAATTCTTGCTAAAGTCGAATCATTTCTATTTATATCTTCCTCTTATACATAAAAATATCCTAAAGAATTAAAATTGGTATATGTTTATTTTTATAAAGACGATTTGCTTCGAATTTTTGGAATATTTATTTTAAAATGGACGACAACTATTTGAAGACTGGCAGAAATTTCCTGCGGACCAGCGGTCGGGAAACACTGGTCTAGCATATCGCTACTAGTTGTAGGCTGAAAGTCATGGTTAGTGGAAACATAGATGGTGGAGACGTTTGAGAGATTTTCCTCTACCTTCTTTAGTGTCATATTGGTGTCATCAGTGGTATAGGTGTTGACACATCTTTTTTATGCCCGGCCTGTTCTCTGCTATCAGAGTCCGCTTCATCATTATAATAACATATATAGAATAATCAGCATCAGTGGTGTGAAAAACAAGAAAGAGATATGGATAATCTCTTCACTACTGTGGAATGGAATGTCTTATGCTGGCTCATTTACAATGGCCCATGTCAAGCGAATATGATGGGTCATGTGGTGCCACCATTGTGAAGAGGGCAACAAACACGTCGTGTGGCCCAAACCTGGCATATGTTTGCCGTCTATCAACCCGATCCTTGCGTAGTGTCATCAACTAAAAAATGGTTACGGTTGCGTGCATATTTCCGAAATGTTATTATTCCCTGTACCGTAATAAATACATCAGTTATGACACACTTAAAAATAACAATAAAGGCATTATGCAATCATATAAACTCGAAGAAACATCTCTATACAAAAAAACTCACCGCTATGCAAATCCACCATTTTGTCTGAAGCTAATCGGCCGGGACCACTGTGCTGTTATTCAATGTTTTAACATGGCTTTTACAAAACTGCATATTAAAAAAAAGAAGATAAAAACGAATTTAAAAATGTTTTGAACTATGGTAAATTTTATAACAGCGATGTAAACATAATGCGACTTGGCACGTTGAACATATAAAACGGGATAGTTTCAATATTTTTTTTTGCTTTTTTTGAATTGCCACATACATGGCATCTCCTGCGCGGCTTTCCATTATTGGTTGTAGGAGGAATGTGCTCTGGCAAATGTTCTGTAGCGGATTTTGGTAATAAACGTACCGGATTATCACTCGTTGATGCCGTGGGCCTACGGGTATGTACGGTTTTTACACAATGTTTTTCAACAAGTTGTTTGATTACACAAAACTGAAATTTGGCCAATGGTTTTTGTTGCCTGTTACAAATTTGTATAAATAGAATGCATTTAGTAAATATAAGTCTATTATGTGGAAAGCCACCTCTTATACCACTTAATAGACTTTCGCATGCACGAAAGACTACTAAGCATCATATCCGCTTTGTCCACCGTGCCTATATTTTTGTTATAATCTAATACACACGTAGCCTTCATGATGGATTCCCCTGTTCTAAAGTTAGTTTGTCCCGTTGGTCCAAACGAGTCATCATGAAGAGTAGTCAATATGTGGACATCCCTCCTATCGTGCCATTTAAGGACCAATAAGGGGCTTTTGGATTTAGCTTCTGTCTCTCCTTTTTTCAAACTTTCAAAACTCTCCTAAACATCTCCTTCCGGTTCTTCCTAACCGTGCGACAAGGAGTTTTGCAAGTTTTATTGCTGTGAAGGTATTTAAAGAGAGCTGGGCTGGAGTACCAATAAATTGTTGTAGTACGGAGTCGGAGTACCTTTACCGATATAATCGTTTAATAATGTGGTTACCACCGCACCAGATATTCCCAAATTTTGGTCGTCCACTATATCTGAGCCTTCGCCACAATATATAATAAAATCTATTATATAGCCGGTCATAACGTTGCACAACACAAACATTTTCACCCCGAAATGATGCCTTTTTGACGGAATAAATTGTTTAAAGAATAGTCTACCCTTAAAAACAATTAAACTCTCGTCAATGCATAGGTTTTGGTGCGGGAGCATTGTCTCTCTAAAAATTTATCGCGTGTGCTCTAGAAGTAAACGTATTTTGACTAACCTATGTGTTGTGGTGGTCACATTTGAATCACAAAAATGGAGCATCTGTAGGATTAGAATTTTTCCTACAATGTCATCATGGAGGTACGGATTGGTGCTCCAATGCTCCTCGATCGACGTGTGTTTATTTCTGGTCATCAGCATAGATAGGCAAAAAATGAATATAACTGATGGCACTGATGTATCGGTCCAGTTATGTGACTGCAATTTCGGTCCCAGGTCAGTTGTAATGTCATTATCAACCTGGGTCAATCCACTACTGGATGAAGGCCTCCCCAAGTTTCTTCAAACTCTCTCGGTCCTGTGTCGTTCGCTGCCACGTATTTCCGCTGAACTTTATCAGTTCGTCAATCCAGCTGCTTTTAGGGCGACCCTGTGGCCGTTTCGTGCCCCTTGGGTACCACTGGATGACGGCATTTGTCCAGCGGCCGTCCTTTCGGTGAGAAATGTGCCCCGCTTATCTCTATTTCAGCTGTTTGACAACGACTATTACATCGCGTACTCCTGTCTGCTTCCTAACCCATTCGTTTCTCTTACGGTCCTTTCGCGTGATGCCCAACATACACCTCTCCATGCCTCGCTGTGCGACTCTTAACCTTTGGACATCTCTCGTGTTGAGGGTCCACGTCTCGCAGCCATACGTGAGCACGGGCAGCACACATTGGTTGAACACCCTACACTTAAGACATAATGGTAGGTCATTCTTGAAGATACTATTCAGACGTTCGAAAGAACTCCATCCCAGCTTTGTTCAGCAAGCAATTTCATCGTGCATGCTTCTGTCTATGGGCACCTGCTGTCTGAGATAGACGTAGCTGCTGATTTGCTCGAGTTGGGTGCCATTAATACAGATAATCGCAGGGTCCAAAAAGCAGTTCCTCATCACTTTTGTCTTTGAGACATTTATCTTTAGGCCGACCGTTTGACTGACATCTGTGAGTTCTTGCATTCTACCTTGGAGGCCCTTCGGGTCTTGTGAGATTATAACAATATCATCTGCAAAGCGCAGGTGACTGAGGTGCTCCCCATTAATTGGAACACCTTTTTCCTCCCAATCAAGTTTCCTGAATAAGTCCTCAAGAGTAGCGGTGAATAGTTTAGGTGAAATGGTATCACCTTGCCGGACACTTTGTTGATGGGGAATTTACACGATCGTTTGTGGAGTTTCACGCATGCTGTGGCATCACTGTATATACTGTTCAATATGTTTATGTAGCGTCTGGAAATTTCTTGGTTACTAAGGGCGTCTATAATTGAGAATTTTTTGATGGAATCAAACGCCTTTTCATAGTCTATAAAACCAAGATATAATAGCAGTTTGTATTCCTGGTAGCGCTCTATGATTTCCCTGACGACCTGTATATGATACATAGTAATATAGCCTCTTCGGAATCCGGCTTGTTCTCTTGGTTGGTTTTCGTCTAAAACTGTTTCGAGACGGTTTGAGAGTATTTTCGTGAAAACTTTGTACAGAATTGGCAGTAGACTAATTGGTCGATAGTTTTTCAGATCTTCATTGTCTCCTTTCTTATAGAGAATAATAATGGAGGCATTTTTCCATGACTCTGGTATATTCTCTTCGTGCAGACAAGCTGTGAACAGATGTGCGATCACTTCGCACACCGTCCTCCCAGCCCGTTTGAGAACATCAGCCCATCTTCTCCCGGGGCTTTCCCACTCTTCATGCACATTATAGCATATTCCACCTCTGTGGTAGTAACCTCGGGAAGAGAATCTCCATATTCTCCGTTCACCAGATCTGAATTGATGTCAGTGTTGTCAGTGTCATCTTTGTATAGAGCGCTGTAAAACTCTACAACAGTGTCCAGTAGATGATCCCAGTTACGCACGATACTTCCATCTTGCGCTTTTAGTGTCGTGATCTGCCGTCTCCCTATTGATAGATGCTGCTTGTTCTTGTGTAAGTTCCTTCCTGATGCAACAATTGATTCTACAAGGTTCATATTGAGCTTACGAAGATTTTCTCGTATGTTTTTACGTAAAGTTTTGCACAGCGTGGAGTATTCGGGATCATTTGCAACTTGTTGCTCGCTTTTCGTACTCCTACGCAGCTTCATAAAATCCAACGTTTCCTTTGAGTTTGCTTACTCGTTGTAATTTAAATATGTGTTTCGTTTGTTTCACTATCTCTGACATTATATTATTATTAAGAAAATGTTCAAAAAAAAGGCATTCAGAAGAGGTTTCACTGAGGTCGTCGATGTTACGCCGGATTGAAAGTCTTCGAATTAATGAACTATTGGAATATGTGGACCGGTTCTCCAAGAACGTAAAAATGCAATTGGCTCGTCTGAGCTCGTATCCGAATCATGACCACTTTCGTTTTGGTCCAATTCCTCTTCAGACATATCATAGTCAGAGTCCAATTCCTTATTCATTATTTCCCCCGGACCCATATTCACTTCCGCCATAGTAAAGTTATTCCACAAATATTATTTATTAATCTAAAAACAATATAAGTCTGGCGGTGACATGCGATAGATTGAAGTGGTTCGAAGAAATGATGTTTATGAACTTTTGACAAACGTATCGAGATGGCGGCATGAACACGAATCAGAGCATTTTTTCAATACAAAAATCAATACTGTGCGCAAAGTATTTCCTACTTTACCGACATTTCAATTTTCGGTATCAACTGGTGTTCCACCCAGTATGCGAGCTTAGTTCTAAAACAATAGACGTCACATCCGTGACGGCCGGTTAACACAGTGTCAATGTTTCAACACGCATCAAAGGATACCAATATTCACCTTACTGGAGCCAATTTGAAGAGGGAGCATCAGATCCAGAGTAAAGATGTTGAGATTTTTTCAACGCAGCGTATTATCAAAAATTTTAATTTTAAAAAGTGAGATCATAAATTTTACAACTGAATTCATACCATAGTGGAAGATGAAAAGTTAGTTATTATGGAATAAACAGTGCCATTAATATGAACTAAAATTCTAGACAAGACAATTAATATGCTACAATTAACATTAACAAATAAATTAATCCATATAATAGATATTCACAATAGTTACTATAATTAATTATCAGATTTCACCATCTAATTTGGCCATTTAATTACAACATTTTACCTAATAATAATTAATTTAATATGTCATCAGGTACCTATATTATATGTATACCCTGCAGCTAAACAAAAAGTAAACATGATTACAAAACATTTGAAATTTGGGTGATTTTAAGTTTATATAATGTAATATAATGACGGTTAATGAAGTTTTCAACATAGTTTAGAAAAATAATGGGGAATTTCAAAACTAGACTGATTATAAATCTACAGTTATAATTTTATCAAATTTCCTTAATCGATAGTATTCATTTTAGATAGATAAATGGTTAATAAATTATAGTCAAATGAAAAACTACTAGGCCATTAATTTGTCACGAAGATGAAGATGCTTTGATAAATTCATTACATGAAAAAAAACATATTTTAAATATCATCACTGTACAGGCCAATTGAGCCCATATCCGGAAAACGAGCGTTATCCTGAAAACGGCATTCAGAGATATTGGCAGTTAAACATTTCGGTTGGTTGTTGTGGAGATACCCGTTGTCAAAAATATTTAATTCTGATCAATAAAAGTAGTTTGAGTAATTGAGAACATGGTTTATTAAACAAAAAAACTTTATTGGATAAACCACCATGCTTATAATAAAATATATGGTAACAAATTTAACACTGTTTTTCCATATAACATAAAATAATCGTACAACTCTGATTTTGATGGTAACATCCTTTACCCTTAAGTTTTTAAGTTAGTCACTTGAAGTAATGTTCGAGTAAATCAGGAGGTCCATTTCCAACATTTATTTGGATAAATTCCAATATATTTTTTTACCAATCAGCACTTTGTTGGCTTCACATAAGGCAAACAAGACAAAATGTGTTCCATTTACTCTGCATCCCGTTGGATTTTATTTCTCATTCCCCAAAACTTGGAAAATAAATTATTTTGTTTAACCCGGCCAAAACTGAACTTTTGGTCAAACTATGCGATGTTATTTCTCCAAATGTTTTTTTGCCGTATTGGAATGAATAAGCTCGTTAAAAATATTTGGTGTGGATTTATTGGAGGCCAGACTCATAAATATTCCGTGAAAACATTAAAATATGCAGTTATATATCAAGTTCTGTCATAATATCCAAGAAATATGTGCATACTAATAAATCACTCACTGTTTGTCGCTATTCTGTATCGATTTGGACACTTGCGCCGAAAAGGCGTCTTTGATTGTCATATTTATCGCCATAGATCACGCAATTATTATTCACACTCGAACAGTTTCATGATAACACATTGATTATTTAACATTTTGAACACTTATAAGTTATTACGGCTATAAATTGTAACTTAAAACTCAACTAGACCTTAACAAAATTAGAATTTAAAGAAACGATATACTAATTTTTTTATTTTTTTTTGAATTACCACAAACATGGCACCGTCTACGCGGTTTTTCATTACTAGGTGTTGGAGGAATGTTTTCTGGCATATGACGTGTAGAAGATTTGGGCAGTAATCTTATGGAATTATCGCTAGTTGAAGGTTGGGTTGAGGTGTATTCACGGTTTTTACACAATATTTGTCCACAATTTGTTTTATCACACTTAATTGAAACTCGGCCAATGTTTTTTTGTTGCCGGTAACAAATTTGTATAAATTAAATCCGTTTAATAAATATAAATCCACAATGTGGAAGGCTACCTTTTTATACCACTAGATGGATTTTCGCATGCACAGGCATGACAAGCTACTGAGCATCATATCGGCTTTATCGACCGTTCCCATGTTTTTGTTGTACTCCAGAACACATTTCGGTTTCTGAATCGGTTTTCCAGTTCTAAAATTGATTTTTCCCGTTGGTTCGAATGAGTGGTCGTGAAGTGTGGTCAACATATGCACATCCCTTCTGTCGTGCCATTTAAGGACTAATAGTGAACTATTAGCTTTAGCTTCTGTCTCTCCTTTTTTAACTTATTGAAAACTGGCATCTCCGTCCGGTTCTTCCTAACGGTACCACAAGCATTAGTTCCATGGCTGTGTAGATACTTAAAGAGAGCTGGGCTAGAGTACCAATTGTCACACCATAGTGTGTGCCCTTTTCCGATGTAATCGCTTAACAGTGTCGTTACAACCGCACCAGAAATTCCCAGATTTTGATCATCCACTATGTCAGTTCCTTCACCACAATAAATAATAAAGTCAATTATGTATCCGGTCATAACATCGCACAACACAAACATTTTAATTTCAAAATGATGATTGATGGAATGAACTGTTTGAAAATGAGTCTACCTTTAAATACGATTCTACTTTCGTCTATACATAAATTCTGGTGCGGAATCACAGATTTGTAGAATTAGTTGGTAGCGATCTCTAGCCATAATTTTACCAAAAATGTCCGCATGCAGGTACGGATCAGTGCTCCAATGATCTTCTATTGTGGTGTGTTTGTTCCTAGTCATTAACATTGACACAGCAAAGAACGTGTGCAACTCCAGCACTGAGGTATCCGTCCAATTATGTGACTGCGATTTCGGTCCAAGGTCGGTTTTTGCATATGAATAGGTATAAAAAGTGTTTGTTTCTTTGACTATCTACGACATATTTTTTTTTTTTTAATTTCGAAGAAAAGACATTCAGGAGAGGTTCCATTCAAATCGTTCGACGTCACGCCGGATTGAAAATCATCAAACTCATGAATGATCGGAATATGTGGCCCTGTTGTCCAAGAACGTAAAAATTCAATCGGCTCATCTGAATCAGTATCCAATCCACGGTCACTGTCATGTTGTTCTAATTCATCTTCGGACAATTAGTCAGAGTCCAATTCTTCATTCATTATTTCTCCTGAACCCACATTCTTATCCACCATCGTAAAGTTTTCATACAATATTTTTTTATAAAGTTTAACCAAAAAATCATCAACTATTTTTAAAAAGTTGTTTACAGTAACGATGAACTCCAGTCACACACAATTAATTAAAAGCGCATACTGTAGTTATAAACATCTATTCATAAATTTCACTATAAAATGAAACACTATACTACGTAATTTGAGAGAAACAAACATGTAATCGTAATAAAATATGTATCGCGTATAAAAACAAAATGCAGTTTGGCGCATACTCCTTCCGCGATAAGGTAACTTCTCATACTGCCTATTACTCAGAAGCGCTATTTGCGCGCGGGATTTCAAATTGATTTTACTTCTGGCGGGACATCGATCGTTCGCAAGGGTTCAGAAATTAGATGTTTTGAAATGAAAGCAAGTAATTTATGCGAAACATACAGAGGTGGCATTGGTAGGACGAACCAAGGCAGATTTAAAAAGAATAAACAGTTTTTTGCGCGAGGTACTTTCTGCTCTACCGACAGTATGCATTTTGCGCCACATACGATGTGGCGGTCGCGTTCAGAGCATGCATACTATAGCAATGTACCGTTCCAAAGTAAGGGGCGTTTGCGTGAAAGAGGTTAATGGCTGAAAAAGATGTAAGTATTGCATAACTTTGACAGCACTTACCCACATACATCAAAGTAAATTTTCTTGATAAGCTTTCCTTTAAAAGTATTATAATTTTGACCAATATTCGTTTATGACGTAATAATTGGTTTCATCAATGACACGCCTTTTTTAGAACAAATAGATTCAGATTTTATACTGTGAAGAGTAAAAAAATATTTATCGAAAAAACAAATGGAAATACCGCGAACGTCCGAAAGCACGAATTGTGTGTACAGTGCCGCAAACTTATCTGAAGAATTTATGGGGGAACCACAGTCGAAAACTACCCAATCAAGACTCTCCAACTGGACAGAATCTGATATTGGAATGGCGTATTCAATATGGCGTCCATATGGGTTCTAGTAGTTCCATTGTTGACCATTATTCAGATAAGTTGGTTGGACTGTATGTCGTGTACGGCATAGATGTTATGGTATACGGATAAACAGCGTGCAATGCATGGTCAGTTTGGACTGTCTACCGCCACCTATTGTTAGAATATCAAAGTAATATTTGGTGAGTGCATGCATAGGTGTATGCCGCGTAATTTTATTACAATTATTGACACAGCAGTGGCTCGCGTTTAGGGGTTACAGTATTTGGCTGGAATATGTTATGTCAAGTTACAAATGGCTTAAAAAATTGTTTTGAATTATTTTGATATGAAATAATTTTTTGGGATTTATGATACTTGGACAGTTCGTGTAAAAGTACCTATGCAATAAGTCCATTGCCATCAAGTGCCGAAAAGTGAGGGTTACGCCAATTGGCCTGTACAGTGACGATATGTATCTGTCCTTGTGATGTATTTTACACAGAAAACTGGTAAAAATCAGCTCAATAATATACATAAAGGATAATTAATGTTCTGATAATGATTAATTCTCACAACTAAAGGTCCATGGTTTTTCAGTGACATGAAATGAGACCCCTAATTCAAGGTATAGTATTTACATAGAGAGTAACAGAATGTTGTTCATCTTCAAATACGAGAAGAACATTACTTACAAAAAAAGTATAGTTAAAAAAATATCTCTTTGAATGGACTTATTAATCTATAGAATATAATATGGCGAATAATAATATTCAATTAATATCTTAGTCATAAGTTACAATTAGGACTTATTTTGTGATGCAAATATTAATTATGAAACTGCACAACAAAACTGTGAGGTCTGTTGACATTGCATAAGATTAGGAATTTGTTTTTGGCATAATATGTTCAACGGTGAGATTCTCAATTTTAGGTGTTGTTGGATGCGTATAGATTTTCATCACTCAGTTCGAGTGACTCTGGTAACCTTAAAAATGGTAGAGCATCGTTTCCACTCCAGATAGAATATCCTCTGGGTTCCTGAAAAGATAATAAAATAAGAATTTGATTAAAGAATAGATAAACGTATATAGAATTATACCTTGAATGATGTATAAAGTGTCAAAATGTAAATATAAATAATCAAAACTCACAATAATTGGAATTTAATGTCGCTCTGAAAATTTTAAATTATCTTTTCTCCACAATGAAAATATTAATTGATATTATATTGAGCCATAATCAGCAGAACAACGTAAGCGACAATTTATAAATTTTAGAAGAGGAGGTTTTTTTAAATTATTTTCGTCATTAGTTTCAAAAATGAATTCGGTTAATGTGGTTAATAATAATTGGTTACTGCCTATACTGAAATTATAATACAATTGTATTAATGCTTTTAGTTTTCGAGATAGTGGCGGTAACGCTGTTTTGCCTATATCTATGATATGATTTTTTTTTCAGACATTTCACTTTTAGTTGTTTTTACTTAAATAAATTTGATGTTAATTATCATGACAGGCCATTAATAATTAAGCAATATAATAATAAAACATTAGTACCCATTTATTTTCCGAAAGAGGGTGGGGCGTTGTTAAATAAATTAAAAAATACTTTGGCTTTATAAATTAATATTTTTGCTTGTACTTGTATAAAATGAGAGGTATTTTTAAGGTTTCGCTTACTCAATGTATTATTACTGTTATTTTTAAAAATGAAATAGGTATGTATCTACTCATACATAATTAAATATGGGTACCTACCTACTAATTATGATAAAATAAAATTCTAATCAACTATTCAGTTTTACAAAAAAATTGTTGTCCCACATTTTATAAGCAGTAATCGATGTATTATCCTCATTGACATCTTCCTGATCGGATTCAGGTAAAGTATCTTTCACTGATAATCCATGTGGCAGTTTCATAAACTCATCTGTCATTCTCTGAGAGATATTACCTTTAACACAGAGACTTTTAAGATGGTTATACTTGATCTCCGATATTGGTGATTTCGCACTATACAGCATGGGTGGCTGCGCTTGAAGCATCACAGCACTTGATCGGGATCTGATGACATTGTCTAGGTCTAACAGTTTAGTCCTACTGTCACCAGAGTACAATATTTGGTAAGTTTTTTAAATGATGCCTTTCGTAATTCACCAAATTTAATTTTGAACTTTGAAGGAATGCAAGTAGCAGCGAAATATAGACTTCCCGTAATCATATATGAGATCCTCAGTAGTATAGTAAAGTGCATGCCGGATATAATAGATATGGATGAAAAATGAAACAATTCCATAAGAAAACAAATATAAATGGACAGTTCAAAGACCGAGATAATCACTTGACTAATCTAGTGATCTAATGGTCAAAAGGTAGAAAGTGTCCGAAAGGTAGATCTAAGAGTCGCTGGTTAGACGAGATAGTTACGTTCTGTGGAAGTATGTGGCAATTCACACGATGGAGAATCGGTTTTCTTAGGAATGTTGGCAAGTGTATCTGGCTAGAGAGCCATTAGAGGATGATGGGATAAAATACAATAATTACCGTTGTGTTCCGTTGCCATCCGTGACTTCTTTCAGTATTGATGCCGTTCTGCTCCTTACCTGAAAAATAATGTAAATTTTAAGCAATATTCAAATCAAAATCAAGTTTTCCGATGGAAGTGAATAAGTAAAACTTTATTTAAATTCTTTATCCAGACGAAGGTACATCAATTCGGTGCACATGGAAAATTGTAAAAATCTGTTTCAAAATTGTTTCTGAAATCTGGTTATGGTCTGGACTAGACTTTACATTTATTACTATTAATGGTTGTATCCAACATCATTCTTCATCATTTCTCCTGTATCTTATATCGCCAATTAAACATGCTAAGAGTCTTGAGGTCCTTCCCAATCCATCTTTCATTCTTCCTACATGTCTCACCTAGCAGTCTTTAGATCTCTATAAATTTTTTCATCCCACACATGATACTATTGGTAATTACACACACATATTATATTTTTACAGATTAGGCTAGAAACCTCTCTAAATACCATTAGTTTCTGACAATCAGTTGGACACGTGATCCATCTTTAAGCCCGTATGACAGCGTAAACCTTACGAGGGTTTTATACAAAAAAACAAATATACAATTGTATAAAACATTTGTTATAGAAAATGGAAGTAGGTCTGTCCCAATTAGTATTGTTAGAATTCCGGTGTATTTCAATGGGTTTCTTTACTATCCGCAAAAGAACTCTTGGGAACACAAAAATATGGGAAGTGGGTTACCGTCTGTAAGAAGTTACAATACTTGAATGTGTAGATTATGCGATAAACATAAACACATATTAAAGAAAATATTAGTTACAATATCTAGAAAAGAAAGGATGGGGAAGAAAGACCACACAGTGATTTGCATATTATCATATTATGTTAAAACCATGTGACAGTCATCAGTGGAATTCATTGAATTGTTTGCCATCTACCAAGCCATGTCAATATTCTCTTATACAGTCTCTTGGCTAGTTACCACCACCGATAACGTACACAAAACAATACATTTACGTATCATTATGTTATAGAAGGAAAATTAATAAATACATATTGAAGTTATACTTCTTTATTAGTATTACAAAATTCGAATTAAAGGTATTGTTTTATATGAAAATAATGTTCAAGGGACTTGTTTTTCACGAAAATTTCGAATTAACGGCGAATTTCGAATTATCCGTGTTCTTATTAACGAGGTTTTACTGTATAACTTCTAACGCGCGTACATAAGTACACACACTGATTTTTTTTTATTTACTACTCACTTATTATGGGTGGTCGACAGGACAAAAGCAAGATGGCCGCAGCTAAAGGGTCCTGGTCTCCTCCCCAAATACTATCCCAAGCGCTCCCACTACTTCCGTATGTGTCTCGCCATGATTCTGAAAAGAAAATTGAGAGGGATAACATTGGAAGGCATCATAACCAAAGTTGCCACTCTTTGATATACATATTGGTCAATTCTGAGTTAGCTACTGATAATGAAAGTGTATCTAAAAGGCTATCAAATGCAGTCATTGTTTTCATACTAAAAAGTGGTTCTAATATTATATAAACACACCTCCATTTAAAATGTTAGTTGCAAATAAGCCACCGTTAAATTTCAACCAATCACAGAACAGTTTGGGCTTCAACTTTCTATGGGTGCACGGTGCTGTTCTAGTCTGTTAATAATCATTATACTTTATTAAAATGGATGCGAATTTGACATCCAATCGAGAAATTAAATAGTCTTTACATCTCTGAAGCGCTTCACAAATTTAGTTCATTTTGGCAATATCAATAATTAGTAGTAGGTTAGAAATTAAGGTAATTATTACCTTAATTACTAACCGTTCTCAGGATCTCTCCAAATTTTAGTTATAACGTACTTACATTTAGATAGGACGCACATAGATTAGTTGATAGAGTACATTAGCACGAATCCAGTGAACGCGGATTCGTATAATGCTAGGCATCGTATTTTTTTCAAAAAGACTTTTTCTAGTAGTTACATATTTTTCTGAGGTGATTTTAAATTAAGTATGTATTTTCTTTAACCACTTGACTATTTATCCCGAGTGTGACTCGGGCGCGGATTTACTTCGCACACTGACTGACCGAGTCTCACCCGGGCATTTTTTTTCTCAACTTGACAGGAATGTTTATCACGAGCTACATTTGGGAAGATCGTATTTCAACTTGTCACACAGTTTATTATTTGTTTTGACTGGTATTTGAGTGATATATGAGCCATATGACATAATAAAAGCTTTATTTACTGCCGGGCAGGGCAGGCCTGAGTATATTACTATTAGTCATTGACTTCATTGTTCATTCATAGTTATTTTTGTGTTAGGTATGTGGCATGTTATTGTAATTTGAATTTAGTTACTTTTGTTATTTTTGAGCACATTTTAGAAGTAAGTTCATAAAAAATAAGTATATATTATTCATACTTATTAGCTTCATTTTAGTTACCAACCAATACCACCTAAGGCGAATAAAGAAAGGCCTACTAGACGTGCAAAGTATGCTGCTCACATAGGAATGAAAACGACAAACGAATACGGAAGGAGACGAGATTGTTATGTAGGGTTGTGTATTGAATTTTTCAAAATTTACCATACCAAAAAGACTTATTGTAAAATTTAAAACATAAACCTACATATCTGTTTTGATAAAATGTAAAAAAAAACATGTAAACAATTTATAATAAAACGTTAAAAGAAAATTTGACATTTTTCATAAAATTAAACATTGTAAATATTGTAAAAAAGTGTTAATTTAATGTGAAAAATTGTATCTATGAAATTTGAAGTTTATAATAAGATTGAATTTGTCAGTAGAAGAGAATAATATACCTGATTGATATGATTGATTGATAGGTTGAGGTGGCGGGGGCCCACCATCCCAAGGAACTGACCAACGCCTTGCATTTCCACCATCATCTTCTCGTTCGCACATCTGAAAAGAGGAGTTTAAATAGTAAATTTCACAGAAAGCCTTATACGGGTAACCCTCGTTAATCGCAACCCCGGCGAGTGCAAGTCCGTTACAGTTCTTAATAATATTTTTACTATCCAGCACTTGATTTGACTTTTTGCCACATGCCAGGAATCGTCATGAATGGAATCACATGCATACGATTTTTCTCTCTCGCTCATATTATTTAATAAAATTACAAGCGACAGTGAAAAAAAATTCCATCGCAACGCAACGTTTTTGTAACAGGGAATTAATGTTATTTTTCCAGATAATTGGAAAGTTACATTAGTTTTATTTGCTGAATGACATTTATTTAATAAAGGGTTATTAGGTTTTAATTTGCCATTTTTTTTAATCACCCATTGATAGCAAAATGTCGCTTATTGTGATGGTATTCAAAATATATCCACCATATATAATTTTACATTATCCAGACATTGAATGGGTCTTCTGCGCAGTTCCGATTTTTAAAAATAAATTGCTGTTATTCGCATTATGCACTGAAAAAATAATCATTAACCCGGCCGGCGCCGATGTCACACACCTTGTACAAATCGGCCAAATTCGCAATGCGCATGTGTATAAATCGATGCCACCGCGTCCATATTTATCATACGGGACTGATTTTTTCACGTAAATTTGGCCTGATTTGTCCTTCTCCTGCCACCTATGACATATTTTAAAAGCATTGGTTCTAAATATAAAATAATCACCAAAGTTTCGAACCAATTCGTACGGCCAAGTTTTGCCGGTCGACAGAAATCAGTTTGAACTGCGCGCCGCGGCTGCGCAGTATACGACAGACTTTCAACCGAGCGGGCCATTGCGCGGGATTGTATTTATCGCATACAAGTTGAATATTTACCGCAATCGTTGATAAATACTTTTTTTGCTGTCTGGTGTACTTATCACATTAAAACTGGCATGATTAACTATTGAACGTATGATTTTATTTTACCGCGATTTTTAAAATACTTTTTGTACTGTCTACCGTGTCCCATTTTAGTGAATGTGAAAATTAATACTGATATCAATAACTATTGTGTGTGAGTTTAATGGTTTCTGTGATTTGGCGTTCCCTAATACTGTAGTTAAACATTTTAAAAACATTTCATAGTTTTATAGTGCGTAAATATGGAGGAAGAAAATGTGCGTACTAATGAGGAATTGGACTCAGATTATGATATGTCGGAAGAGGAATTGGAACAGCATGAGACTGATCATGACGTCGACGATACGGACTCTGACGAGCCAATTGAATTTTTGCGGTCGTGGAGAACTGGCCCGTATATTCCAATAGTTCACGAATTCAATGATTGTCGATCTGGCGTGACATCGAACGACTTGAACGAATCCTCTCCCGAATGTCTTTTCTTTGAACATTTTTTGAATAAAAATATAATGTCGGAAATAGTGAACCAAACGAATACATTTTTTAACCATTCGTACAGTGCGGGAGACCTTGGACCGAAATCGCGATCACACAATTGGACAGACACGTCAGTGCCGGAGTTGTATACATTTTTTGCCGTATCAATGCTGATGACTCGAAATAAGCACACGTCGATAGAGGAACATTGGAGTACCGATCCTTACCTGCATGCAGACATTTTTGGGAAAATAATGGCTAGAAATCGATACCAACTTATTTTACAAATGCTTCATTTTTCAGATCCTAGTGTGACCGCCTCAAATGATAGACTAGCTAAAATTAGATTACTGTTAGAACACACAAGAACAATTTTTAGGGAAACGATGATACCGTATCAGAATCTTTGCATAGATGAGAGCATAATCGTGTTTAAGGGTAGATTAATTTTTAAACAATTCATTCCTTCCAAAAGACATCGATTTGGAATAAAAATGTTTGTGATGTGTGACGTAATGACAGGATATATTATTGACTTTATAATTTATTGTGGGGAAGGGACTGACATACAAGACAATGAAAATCTCGGTATTTCCGGTGCGGTAGTGACAACGCTAATGAAAGACTACATCGGGAAAGGTCACACCTTATGGTGTGATAACTGGTATTCGAGTCCGGCGCTTTTTAAATACCTTCACTCTCACAAAACGAATGCTTGCGGTACAGTGAGAAAAAATCGTAAAGATATGCCAGAGTTCAGCAAACTGAAAAAGGGAGATACCGAGTCTAAGTACAATAGTCCACTTTTGGCTCTGAAATGGCACGATAGGAGGGATGTTCACATGCTATCCACCCTCCACGATGCATCATTTGGACCAACGGGAAAAGTGAACTATAGAACTGGCGAAAACATCGAAAAACCAAAATGTGTTATAGATTATAACAAAAATATGGGTACGGTAGATAAGTCCGACATGATGCTTAGCAACTTGTCGTGTATGAGAAAGTCGATCAAGTGGTATAAAAAGGTCGCATTCCACATGATCGACTTATATTTATTAAATGCTTTTTATTTATATAAATTTATTAAATGTGACAAAAAAACATTGGGCGATTTTCAACTCTGTGTAATAAAACAATTAGTGAACAAATATTGTGTGAGAATTTCAAATGCACCCCTGCCCAAGCCGACAGCGTCAACTAGCGATAATCCCGTACGATTATTGCCCAAAAGTGCAACGGGACATTTGCCAGAATACATTTTACCGACACAAAATACCGATAAGCCTAGAAGGAGATGTTTCGTATGCGGGAATTCTAAAAAAAATCCGAAAAAAACAAAACTCTCTCGCTATATGTGCCCAACGTGTGATGTTGCGTTATGTCTGTCACCTTGCTTTAAAATATATCACACGTCAAAAGAATTTTAAAATAGGTTTATTATTGTATTTGTTTTTTTTTTAATATGTGAGTTCGTGTTAATTTATCAATAATATTCAATAAGTTAAGTGTTTGTGTAGTTTAAATATATTAAAAGGGTCCCCTTTATATTTGTTTACGACTCAACCCGAAGACATTAATATGTGATTTATCGATATGCACTTGAAAATTAGTAACACTTCAATTCGTGGGAACGTAATGCACAAGTGTCGAAATAGTACACACCGCGCAGAGCTCTAACTATTGGCTACAAAATGGCGTCTTACGGTGAGTTCTTTCAAATTTGGATAGCATTCGTTTGTTCGAGTGTTTCTGATATTATAACTGATTTATTACGGTTTTTTAGTGTGTCGAAATTATTTTAATGGTTTTGGGTTCTCGACTGGAGCTGTGACATATTTTTTATTGCTTTTTTTAGTATAGAACAAAGACGATAATGAAATTCATGCGTAGTTATGGTGCGTCATACGATTTTTGAGGCAGGTGCCGGGTTAAGAAAATTATATATTGTTATGATATTTATTTTCTCAGAAGTGTTTTTCAAAATTATGTATGTTCAATAATTAGAATGGTACATTCTTAAATCTTGTGAATTATTCGATGAATAAAAGATATAGTTAATTATAAATTTACTTTGTAAATCTGTCGTCAATTCGCGCAACTTATAGATAAGAAAACCACCTGTCGAACTGTGAAAAGATTTCATACCATATACTATCTGAATGATGCAATAACACCGACATGTCAAAATAATGCGTGTACTGAAGTGAATATTATCACCGCTGTAAACGAAAGTGTGGAAGATGATGCAAATTTATCAATTCATCAGTCGCAGCAATTAGGGCTCTGTCCGTCCACTACAACCATCCAAACTTTACACAAAGATCTTGGCCTACACCTGTATAAGATTCAGCTGACGCAGGAATTAAAGCGGCGAATCCTTCATATGCGTCTTTTTTGATCACCGATTGGGCTCTAGAGCAGTTAGAAACTGGCCCGTTGTTTTATCGTAAAACTGCATTAACAATCAGTTTCATTTTTTGCTTAACAATTTTGTTGATAAGCAAAATTGCCGCATATGGGGTAAGACCAATCCAGAAGAGGCTCTACAGACCCCATTACACCTACAAAAATGCACCGTTAGGTCTTTATTTCATCATCGGACTTAATTTTTTTTAAAATGAGGCTGAAGCTCGCGTTACAGTCAATGGAGATCATTACAAAACCATGATCGATGATTTTTTTTTTTTTAAATATGGATGATATTGATCCGGACTAGATGTGGTTTCAACAGGATGGCGCTACGTGCCATACGATGACCACAACCATCAACTTATTGAAATCAAAATTTCGCGAAAAGTTGATTTCGAGTAGTCCCGATTTCGTCTCATGAGTTTTATACTTAAGGCTAGACAAGTCATTTATTTTTGTAGTCTTGATAATAGTGTTACAACCGAGAAATAGCTATCTGCTTAAAAACACATGTAGAATTTAATATAAATAAAATTAACCAGAATTTAGATATTTTTTGTACATTCTTGGATGGCATTTCACCTTGTAAACATTAAATCTGTACATGATACAATTATTGAAATTTTTTTATTTAAATTGTGTATACTGTTAGTTCTATGCTTCAGATATCAATGTCTGTCGCTGGTGCTCTTAACCAGCCATCCCCGACTAAAGGAGTGAAGTGAAAATTAATATAAATTATAAAACAAAAAATCATAAATATACCATTCTTAATTTACGCAATGAATAAATACTTATTAACGTGGTCACCTCGTGGGCTGCTGCCTCTGACCAGCGCCGCTGTTGAGCAGATTGCAACTTGCTGAAGGTAGCAGGCACGGCATATGCATACACAGGGGCAGGTGAGTATGTGTGGTGACCTGTCCGGGGAGGTTTTATGAAGGGTCCTTTGGTAGAAACCAGCATACCGGGAGTAGGGAATGGTCCCCTTAAACTGAAAGGTAATTACAATACTTCGTAAGAATATAATATGTCACAATTAGCAATCTCAACAGTAAACAGTGAAATATCTTAAAAAAAAAAAAATTAAGAAATCTCAATTATATATAAGATATGTATTGAATTTATGCTAATTGTGTAAAGTAAACCTCTCTGAGAGTGTTGGTGGTGAGCCATAATTCAATTAATAAGACATACATACTGGTATGTGACAGAAAAACATTACAAAATTAAAATTAAGTATACTTTTTTTATAACACTTCCACAAATATTTAAAATCATTATTCAACAAACATAACTTCAATAGATATAATATACCTACTAGAAAAAATCTCTTTTGAAAATAATATGACACACAACGATTTGAACCTGTATAACCACTGGTTTCACGCCAATGTGCTTTATGCAATTAAGCTATGGGCATCCTACTTAAATACAATAATTTTAACTAGTACTTCTTACAAGAAATGCTAATCAAACTGCGTTATAAATATTCGTAAATATTATATTCGTCGAATAAAAGAAATGGTTTATACCAAAGATCGGCAGTTTGTCAAGTGAGAAGAGCCAAATTGTCAAGGAAACAGGATAACAAAGGTACCAGAAAGCCACATATATGTAATATACATACCTACTATGTATATTGATATGGATTTTTAGGGGAAAGAAGTTTCAAGATTTTTTATTAAAAAAATTATAGATCGGCGTCCATGCATCGCTTTTGATAACTTTACCATATCTGCCAAATAGCTATTTATTTTTAATTGAATATATGATTGTAAATTTTCATCCGTTATTCTGCTTCTAATTTTATTTTTTATTTGGTTCATAGATGAGAATGTTCACATATATATGTAGCGCCAAAGATTGTGAGAATACCGAAAGCTAGTTTTTTTAACGCGTCATATGTTTCAGGCAAACTATTCTATATATCAAATATTATTGTTTCTATTTTAGGCAGCTGTTTTATAGCTGTCCACTTATGCTGAGAAATCAAATTGGATTTCTCTCTTTTGAGTTCTTCCAAGAGGATGGTCAGATCTGTGAATTTGTTGCTCCACAGTTCCTTGCTTTTTAAATCTATTAACTGCATCTGGAGTGAACCAGCATCACTGTGTGGAACGATGTCAAGTTAAGTTCATTGACATTTATTTTGAGAGGACATACGATAAAAGCTAGTGTAGTCTTATTTTCTCTGAACTGGTGAAAACGTTCACCAAAACTGTTTTTCATTTTTCACTATCTCATAAACTCATAAGTTATAAGGCTGCTTGTGGTGAGGTGAAATTGGAGTTTATGTCTGAAGAGCCGCAAACGTCTATGCAAAGAGCCGCATGCCGCTCGCGAACTGCTTATGCCGACCCCTGGTTTATACAATCACTAGCGAGTACGGCATGCGTTGCAATGCCACTTAAAGAAATAAATTGTTTGTGTTTTAATTCTGTTTATTTAAGTGCTTTTGGATAGACAATATTTTTTGTTTTCCGTCTGGTGCGTACACGAATTCCAACGCGTGACCAGGCCACATACAGCTATCCATGTGAGAAGCATGGATTTTATAAATTTGGTACAGGAACGCATACGAATAGAAGAAGAAGAAGATGGTTGTACTAATTCAGAAACCTTCGCGGGTGTGCGCATAACAACTCACCAAAGTTCCATCGCAATCGGATGAATGGTATAGGAACGCATACGGGACAGACAGACAAACAAACAAACATTCATTTTTATATATCGTCGATAAACATTTTTTTGCGATTTTACATTTTTACGCTATGTGATAGAACAAGACGCGATGGATGGGCCTGTAAAATCCATTTTCTAATATCAAAGTTAGTTTACAAAAATGCAAAACAAGCTATGTATTTTCATTAAAAAAATGGCTTGAAGAATGAAGATTCTGGTCACATATTGCATTTTAAAGTAAAAAAAAGTTACTATTAATTGCGCCTGTTAATGACACATGACGGAGTTTGCACTTACTTTTGCTTCAGAATGCGCCTTTTACTAGCAGCGCTAGTGCACATAGCGGATTATATACGTTTGTCGAAAAATAATATTTTAGCTAAGTGAACATGATTCTGAATGATCATCATCATGCTGAACTCGAAAAAAAATCAAGCAAGCAGCATGAGTAACACAATCCGCAACGACCAATAATTATTGATATGGAGTTCATAAATGATGTACCGATTCTCCTTAGCATAAAATAAAAGTGATTTTACTAATTTCCATGATGTAGAAAATATGGATCTGAACGTATCAGATCATTTAGACAATAATGAAACAGTTTTGGAGAAAGGTGTGAAGAATTCGTCACTGGTTATACTCTTGTCTATGAATACTGATGTCGACAACACGAAACTTATAATCAACCCTGAAACGGGGTTATTCGAACGCTTTGCAGTTTCAAATTCAGATGAGGAAAGCGATCAAGATGAACTGGGCACATATAATCATAGGTTTATTTATATCGAATCACGAAACGGGATAATTTGAATGCGCTGATTCTAACTCTAACTCAGACAATGATTTATTGACTAATGAACTAAACATTAAGGACAAATGAAAGGTGAATAAAAAAATAGTCCTGGGGAAAAAATATAGCGGTATTAAAACAGTTAGTGGGTGTACTATTTATGTTAAAAGAGCGTAAAGAAAAATAAGAGAAACATCGTGCAATCATCATGGCTTGAATTTATCTAATACATCTTTTCTACGCGGATTATTTAATGAAAAAGCTTGCCTAGACATGTTCAAAACCTACATTTTCGGACTCGTAAATATCAGAAGAGTAATCAAGAGGTGACAACAATCAGGTGTTAGTAGTACTTCGAAGAGAGATCCGGTTCTGTTAAACAGTGGTTAGATCTACTGCCTTAAGTTTTGAGTCATTATTGCCACTCAACTAGTTAAAGAACATGCGTGGAGGATACATTTTAATCTAAATCATAAATGCATAAAATTTATAAGTCGTGGTGTGCAGAGAATGGCATAACTCCCGTCCAATGAAAGAAATTTCGTGAAATTTTAGAAAGTAACAAAATATCAATCTTTAAACCACGCAAGGATCAATGCGACAAATGTTTGTCCTACAAGAAACGAAATCTAAGTGAAAAAGAATATCCAATTCACTTAAGAAAGAAAACTGAGGCAAGATATGCAAAGGAGTTGCCTATTGCATTCTGCTCTGACCAAGATTTAGTCGCAACAAAGAATCTTCAGGGTACACAGCTTTGTCCGAAACTTTTAGTTTCCTCTCAATACTATAAGCAGACACTGCAATTACATGATTTCACTATCTATAGAAACAACACGAAAGATGTTTTTCTGTACGTTTGGCATGAAGGTGATGGAGGTGTTTCAGCGAATGAGTTTGTTTCTTGCATTGTTGACTTCCTAGAAGGAGGAATTTCTAAAGGATTTAAAAAAATCACTTTAATATCAGACGGCTGTGCTCACCAAAACAAAAATAAATTCCTCTGCAGTGCTCTGGCAGATATATCAAGAAATATGAATAAAGAATTAGAGCAACTTATTTTAGAAAAGTGGCACACGATGATGGAGGTAGACAGTGTCCACTCGACCTTGGAAAAACTGTGCACTCCTCCATTATACTCCCATACGGATTACGTGGACCGTATGAGGAAAGCTAAACCATCCAAACATCATAAAGCATCTAGATTATAATTTTTTTAAGGCTTACGATACACTCCCCAGCAATTACAGCACCATTCGACTGGGCAAAAAAGTTGGGAGATTCTACAGTAACACAGATCAGAGGGTTGCTGTACAAATACGGGGAGGTCATGTACAAACTCCGACATATTGATAACTGGACACTACTGCCTCAAAGGAGGAAGCAGTATTTACACACAATACCACTACCAATATACACAGAACCGAAAAAAATTGACAAGTCTAAGTTTGAGCAATTACAGTCCTTAAAGTTATATATGCATCGAGATTTATCATTTCTTTTACGATAATCTCAAATATTGATTTTTTTGATTACTTAGGTACCTACTTACTTGCTTTTTAATTTTTTTAATAATATCAATAGTTATAAGAAGAAAGTTTAGTTTACTAGTAGGTAGGCATTATGACTGTTTATTAATAGGCATTATTAAGAGGTTGATTTATTTTGTTAAAATGTTAAGATGATTATTATTGTATTATTATGTATCTGTTGGTTAAGAATAATATTTGGTTTGCAGTACTAACTATTTTGTTCTTATTTCGATAAATAAAACGTCACATATAATAAATTTGTTTATTTATTTATCCATCCTACTCTGCATATTTTTATTCCCCTTCACTCGATAATTACATAATTACTTATATTATGTCAAATTTTGGCTGGGAAGATAAAGGTTTGTTCGAAACAGACTATTCGCTTGGTTAAAGGTGTTTTACGCATAAAGTTAATATCATTAAATTATGAAATTATCATTTCTAGCTAGATGCAAAATCCGCTATGTCTAAAATACACATTAATTAAAATCCGCTATGTGCTGCCTCAACCACAAAGCAAATTTAAAGATCCAAATAAAATCAGCTATGTGCCTTTAACCCACAAAAAAAAATATTATGACCAAAGTGTTAAATATTGTATTATAAAATATCATTTATACTGAATCCAACGTAAGAATCTAATTTTCAGTTTATTTACTTTGTAAAAAACGTGAGGCATTCATTGTTGAGTAAATCAGTTTTTTCTTTCTCCTGAAAAGTTGTGTTTTTTTACATAGCGGATTTTGCAAGCGCGGCGACGATATATAGATTATATTTCTATTGCTTGAAATAAAAATTTAGATTCCTATTTAAGGTAAAGGTAATCGTATTAATAAATTATAAATATACTATAACTAACCTTCCACTATCAGGTAAGCCTCGCATCGGCCCTCTGATAGTTTCACAGCCCACTGGCGATAGGGGGCCACCGCTGACAATGTTTCCAGAGTGTTGAAAAATCCTCAAGTTATCTGGGTTCATAAAAGTCTGCTGCATTCCGTCCGATGAAGAACTGGACCCTTGCGAAAGCTGAGTCCGGTCTAGATTACTCAGATTGCGGAAATCACGTCTTGGAATTCTCATGGTGTCTATTGACCTTTCGTGGTTTGTTCCATATACACAAGTACATGAGGGGTGCATCAATCTGCTGATATCGAGTGTCTTTGGACTCTCCATAGAAGTGCGAGATATTTCAGTACCAATTGAGAACAATTGAGGGCTGGGTGTTGGTGAAACAGAATCTTCATTCAGGCAAGGAAATGACGGAGAGAAACATGACATTCTCGGCATTGCAAAACTGGTGTCATGCTCTACCAGTTCGGTCATTCCCAGCTTCCAGCACGGGTTGGCATTCAATGTGGCAAGACGTTCACTGCTTGCGAAGCAGAAACCGTAGCTCATGTCGATGAATGATAAAATATTATCAAAGATCATTTGCTGAAATGAAAAGTGGACATAAATGCAAACAATGAAGATGGTAGTTTGTATAACAACTCTATCGTAAATATAATTTAATTTTTAGATATCCCTGAGTTCCAAGATGAAAACTAATCTATTAATTCGTTCAAAAATTATAGACAGAATTACATGGGATTAAACAATAGCTTGATATTCACAAACATCAAAATAGTTTTTTTTTATTTAATACTGAATATACCTTACACAAATTTTAAAATAATATATATACATCATTTTGGAATACCTCAGAAAACAAACCTATTAGAAAAAATCCTTGGTAGGCCAAAGTGAGACTCAAACTTCACATCTTTCCACTGTCCGGGTGAATGCTCTTGTCTCTTGACCTATAGGCCCAGTCCCCGCCTATGACTCATGCGAATTAAGTTTTTCTGGCGTATTTTTTACCCACCGCTAAGCCTACATGTATGCATGGATATGTCTTTCATAGTATTTGTAGGACAGTGCAGGAGAGAAACTGAGCCGCCTGTCGATGATTTTTTTTTGCACGCCGCACGTAGTATGTAGTTATTTAACAAAAGTGTTAAATTGTAACAATTTCTACAATATTAGGTATTTCAATAGTGTATGTGAAGTATGAGCATTATTTTTCAACGTAAAAGAGGATAAAATAATTTTTAAAAAGATGAACAAAGCAATTTTCCAATGTCAATTATTGAAGAAAAGAAATATTAATTATTCTATCAAATACAATATTCGTGTTATTGAAGTATTTTTGATGTTGAATACGTCTTTCAAATCAGTCCCATTTGGAGTGCAATTCTGGAGTCGAGGTATACAAAATTATTAGCAAATTTTTAACAGATAGTAACTATATCCCATTGAAAAATCACTGGTCCATAGTATTAATCAAAATGATACACCGCGTATATTCGGGGAATGTGGAATGCAAAGAACCGAAAGGGGAGTATAACATATGCCGGAATTGCCTGACCATAACCCGCGTACTACCTATCGGAGCTATACAAATAAGGAATTTACGGCTTTGTCTCAATGAAATAATATGTCTAAAATACTTGCATCAGTTATAATTTATGAAAGTTAGGAGTGCCAAACGTGGAAACTACGTTGGCACATATGAAATGTACCTATTACAATAAAAATCAAAAAGAGTTTGTATGCCCTTTGCTTCAGAGCGTTGGAGCGGACACATTTTTGAGTTGCTCCGGGACCTAATACTTGCTCCTGCTCCGCTCCAGGGTCAGCTCCGCTCCGGGTAAAAGTTTTAATAAGTATTAGGTATATGTATACAAATGTTAAAAAATAGGTAGTTTTAAAATAATCGTCATTTTCATTACTAATTTTATTAAACAAAATTTCCGACAGCAAATAGGCTCTCATTATTTATCTCTTCTATCAAAAAATTGAGGTTATTTATCACTCGGCAGTGTTGCCATATTTCAAATAATTCCAGTGTTGCAAAGTGTCAAAATATGCTATTTTCATTGTATTTTAGGACGAAAATTTAATAATAAAAAAAACATCCAGAGCAGTGGAGCACTAAAAATTTTCGGAGCTCCGGGTAAAATCCCATTGGTCCAGTGCTCCGTACTCCTGCTCCGAGCTCCGCTCTAATGCTCTGCTTTGCATCATACCTATCATACCCAGAGGCTTGGACTTTGTAACTTTGACAACAAATAAATGCTGTCAGTGAATGTAAGTGTCGTTTCATTTCTCAACCCCCCCAAGATGTATTATATATTTAAGCATTAGCCTACCTCCACCACGAAGGCTATTGCCGATTTTTTAAACTATATTTATTTATACTGATTTTATTATCACCGGCCACCACTGCCTTAAATATATCAATGCACTTGGCATTCCTTTTTTCTAGGGTCTTTCTAATAAATGTTTTCTGAGGTATTTTAAAATTGTGAAGTTTTACTTTATTCATGGATAAAAATATCAATAAATATGTTTTATGTACGCTTTCGCTATCCTGCAATCTTGAAATTATCAATAAATAAGCAAAAATTAAACAAATAATATAACAGAAACATAGGTTTAATGCTACACCATGAATACTTATTTCTTTCAATACATTTATTATAGCTAGTAAATGTACCAGATTTATAATTTGTTTAAATTCGCGCAAACATTCGTTTTAAACAACAAAAATATAAATACCCACCACAATGTATCGCAATGCTGTTACATAAAATGATAACAAGTTTTGGATAAATGAATTCGCCTAAATAATCCCAAAATAGTAAAAGTTGGCCCAACCATAAGTAGCCATTGGAAAATTGATGATTCTGTCACATTTATCATTCTGCAAAATATGTATTAGATATTTTCCCCATGCTGTTTACACATTTTAACACCTTATCAATTATTAATGATATTATCAAATAACACAAACATAATAAAAGATGGAAGATTGCAAGCATTGAAAAGTTTGTGTAGCCAAAATATAATGTCAAAAACACACCTGAAAAGTGTCATCTATAGCTTGGTGATCGTTCCGGGTAGACTCTAGTCTCTGAAGTAAATTCATACTCTGCGAGCGAGCGGTGGTAGTCAGTGATACCAAAATGCGGGAGACTTCCTCCCAATCGGCATGTGCAGGTCTCATATGATCGCCAGTCAGCCTTTGGAAGCTATTTCGCACACCCAAGGCGACCCGTGCCCCTGTCACGCATAGTCCATTCAAAGTCTGCAAATAATAATAAATAATTTAACTATGCTTGAATATTTTCAGGCCATATTGAGACCTGGCAATAATACCAATATAATAAATAAAAATACCTGTAAATAAAACAGCCAAAAATTTAAACAATCATTCAAGGATGATTTAGCCGCATTGCCGAATAGGTGAGAAGACTGAGCATCGCAATCCGTATCACTCATTTTAGGTTATGTTGTGCTTAAACAATATTACCTGTGAACAAAAATGTGTACACTTATTATTAAGGTGAATCCATCATTAGTAAGACAAACAGATGTCCCAATTTTTATGTATTACTTATGTAATAATAAATAATTCGGAACACCAGAGAAGCAGACTTATTAGAAAAAATAATGATGGTGAGCAAGACTCTAACCCATCAGATTTCGGCCAATGTGCTTTACTAATTAAGCCATGTGCACCATGCACTTATCAGGCTGAAACTAATATTGGTAACCAACCTTCGCCGTAATCTGAGAGATACAGGTTCGAGTTCCGTTTGGCACCAAAATCTTCATAATTTAACGAATTGATCGGAGTGAATTATTCATGTTATATTTGCACAAGTTTAACAGAACAGTAACAACATCACTATTTTCCCTTGAAATTTTGACAAACATCGATGTAATAGCGCCTGTACACGTGCATGCATTTACTGGCAGCAATAGTGTATATTTTAAACTATCATGACAATAACTGTTTACACGTAAAAATGCTGACTGTCTCTCCAATCTCATTATTCAAGAGTAAGCGGGACGCGATGTTGTCATTTTATGGTACTACTTGACAGGTCGTAAAAATCAATTAACCTCACAATGAGTCTTCGCGCAATGTAGTTTATTTTTTACCGGCAGGTTCGCCACTATCATTCTACTGCACAGGCGCAGATTGAAAAAAATCCCAACTGTTGCATGAAAATTCAGAAGCTTTCGAGCTTTTTTGATTCATGCATGCAAACTTGCAACTGCAGGACAATACATGTTTATACGTACATTTTCTTGTTATGGCTGCGATAATATGTACAGCCATCAGTAAATCCATGCACGTGTAAACGGGGTGTAAGTAAGTCAATGGTCACAAATAAATCAAAAGAATAAGGCCATTGCCGACTCAAGTAAAAAGCCGATACATTCACAATGACTGGTCCTACTTTTTCCGCCCCTACCGTTGTTGTCTATGTATGAACTTTCATTGCCTGTCATTGTTCTACAGAGTGCTCATACTGACGCGTCTGTCGTGTTCACATAGGGAATGGTTTGATTTGAATAGATAAGTTACATGATAAATAATACACTAGCATTAACACACCTTCTACAAAATGTAATGCATAGATCAATGCTACATATATTTTGGAAATCGATATTACCACCGGTTTTTGTGTGAAGGACTAGTTAGTCTGACTTTGACAGCTGATGAATAACAGGAATGTACATTATTTAATAATAACACTGATAGTTAATATATTTGATTTGAGAATTTTTTGTAATTCAATTTGAAACGAGAAAGGACGAATCAATATATCAAACAATCTGGGATCTGATTTTGACAGCTGAAAAGTGGACCACTCATTACTTGTGCAAAAAGTTATGCTCAGGCTTTATTAATCTAAAGATGGCGGTGATAAGGCACACCTTCTAAAAGTTAAATAAAACTGTATTAATAATAATATCCATCCTTATTTCATTATCCTTTCACGAAGTGATTACTTATGACAGTGCTCCGTAACCTTTATCACCTACGGTACACCAAAGGTCTTTCCAGAATTTCGCAGCACACCACACATAAAACAATTTATACACCAAAACATGGACCCCACATCCTGAAACGGGACCCCAGGCTAGGATCTTTGGCGGGTCCCCCTACCTATCGCTGACATTAAAGACAGTGTGATACTCTAAAATAGAGTTTTTCAAATGGTGTTCGAGGTAAAATAATTAATGGTTGATTGTATGTTTAGTGATTTTTTGTATTTATTAATACATCCACTTGAATTATAATGGTTAGTTGTCGGGTTAAGAACATGTCATTATTTGTCGAATATTGACACAATAATAATAAATTGTATCCTACAATCGTATGTTTTAAAATATTAATACCAGAGTAGTAAAAAGCGACTTTTTTACTATTAGAGCAAATTTGCAATTTGTGTTTATCTCACTTATCTGGTTGACCTGCCATGACAATAATTAATGTAGCCACAGGTTTGCAATTTGCAAATGCATAGTTTATAAAACGGCCGCTAGTTATAAACTACATAAAAACAGTCCTATAAAAGGTTGTTTGCCAACCTGTCTGAAAATATGGAGACTAATTTTATAATACCTCACTTCTATACTATTGTGAAGCGCGCTGTCTATCTCGTGAAAAACTTAAATAAAACCGTCAAATGATAATGTTGAAATTTGAGGCAAATTTATCTAGGATCGATAATTTTGTTGTTAAACTTGTATGTTTAGTTGAATTTTTAAAAAAATTGAGGGAATAAATCAATGTAAGCACCACTAATGCATTCACTGATTTAAAAAGACAAAGTGAAGGCATTCATAAAAAATTGGAACTTTGGAAATCAAAATTATAAAAAAAATAAGTTCGCCATGTTTCCACTTTTGAATAATTTCTGTGCCAAATATATTGAAGCAAACAAAAATTTAGTTACTGAGTTCTTGGTAAACTTGTTAATGCACTTTTCACATTATTTTATTAAAAGTAAAAAAAAGTCGCCTACGGCGCTGCTTTGTTTCAGGGCTATTAAATATTTAAAATATGTGGTTGTGCGTTGCAATTTGATGTGATACCTATATGATGATTGATATACTTAAACGATAACTCCCAACACTGCCCTTAACCTCATCGATAGGTAGGTGGGCCCGCCAAAGATCTTGCCTGGGGGCCTTCAGGATGTGGGGCCCATGATAGATTCCATTTGTCAATGAACGATGATGAATTTGGATTGACTACTGAAATTGATTGTGCTAATAAACAAGCACATTCATCGCTTGAAAAACAAATTTTATTAATTAAAAAAATAAATATAATGTAAATACCTAGTAAAACCTTGTTTATTTTTATAATTTTTTTTTTCATTTTTGCATTAGTTAAAAAGGTGTCTGTATTATTTAATGAAATAAAGGGGGGGGGCGCCAAGATTTGATTTTTTTAAAAGAGAGGTGTTTTCGTCGACAAGATTGAAAAAGTATCCACACATATGGTTGAAATTGCATGTAAAAAATCCAAGCTTTGTGAAGTCAGTAGGTACCTACCAGCGCCGACGGCTCAGCACTTCATTACAATAAACAACTTCTTTTGTAGTTTATGAATGTCATGCTTCTTTCAGGGATTTTACGATGGTTTTCAGATTTTTTATGTTCTATGGCTTTGCTTAAGGCCATGCATTAGTTGGGGCACGGTCTAAAAAGATCGTCGCTAGGCGATGCGCGGATTGCGGGTGGCGGGTGAAAATGACGCCTGTCAAACGAAATATTAATTGTCATATAAATCCAACATACGTCCATTTTATGTTCTGTTTATTGTTCTATTAGTAACAATAATAATATATTCATTGACATGTTTTCTTTTAAAAGTAAATGGGTAACGTTTTTAGTCATCTTTACACGATTTTAGAATCAATTGACCCGTCGCCATCACGCAGCAAAGTGACGTGTTCCTCGGTCAACATTCTCTCAGTGAATGGCAGCGAGTCCAAAATTTCGTCGCGCGTACAGTTGAAAATTATTTGGCGTTTCACTGATGCGTCACCTTAAATAGAACGTGGCGCGAAAAATGTTATATAACGAGCAAATTCAGTCGGTCCCATCTTCCTCGTAAATAACCAAGTTCGACTGTAATTTAAAAGCAAAAAAAGCTCTATTCGCATGGATACAACAGATATAATAAGTATATTTCTGAGGTGTTCTGAAAGTTAAAATTAAATTAAAATTAAATTATATTAAAATTTAAATAAGTTAACAATAACAAATGAAACTACTTATGACCACACGAGTACCTATGTAAGTGATGCAACAGTTCTTTAGTTCACCCATCACTTCAAATCGTTCGTATATCACCAGAGATACTCTTCACAACACAGTTTGGGAAGCGTAGAAAAGGTAAACTTAGACATGTAACAAAATTGCTTTTATCTATGGTTGCAATAACGCCAACAACATGGTGCTGGAAAGCAAGACAGTTCTAAGGAACTTAGCTGCCGTGCGAAATATCATATACCTAGGCTGGCAAGTAACGAGGAGGGTGGTCCCAAATAGTTTACCTTAGTCTTTAGAAATTCATGCTTTTTATTTAAAATTATGTACAAATTAATCATTGTTATTAATAATACCATGCCCAATCCTAAGAAGATCAAATGGGGCTAAATGGATGTTAGCCACTTGCTCAACCTATTAGACACGTCGTAAAACATCATATTGTAAAATTGCCAGACCCGGGATTCGAACCCACAACATATTAATAATAATTTACCACTACAGTGTCACAAATTTATCTGGAAAATTGATGGGGGAGCCACAGTCGAAAACTACCCAATCGAGACTCGCAACAAAACAGAATCTGACAGTGGAATGACGTATTTAAAACGGCGTCACTGTAATTTCTTTTTTGTCCGCTCTATAGATAAGTTTGTGGCTACAAATTGGCTATGTTATAAGTTATAACATATGGATTACATTTGGTGCATTCCAGATTCACCGGTTTTTTTACCTCTATAATTCGGCTGCCCCTCTCAATTTACATTTAACACTTATGGGCCTGTAATGTAAAGAAGATTTGTCTAGATTCTAGAATGTCTAGTAGCAGTAGCTTTTGGAGGTGTCGCATAATAATTTATCTATTTACGATGCAAATGAGACAAAAATATAAACGGTATAGATATACCATCATAAATCGTCCGGTATTCGAATTTAAAACTAAGCTCATCACTGTATAAAAACTATTGAGTGATATGTCAAATGTTAGCATGTGGCGCTCTCATTCATCGGACATCTTATACTGGTCGATCTATACTAATAAATTTACTATTAACATTATTACATTCACCAATCTAAACACAATCATTGACTTATGTATTATAATTATCATATAATATTTATAATTAATATTTTTATTACGTATTGCTTAATACTTATCTACTATTATATTAATTGTGCAATATTTAACTCACATTATATTATTATTTTTAATTAAATTGGTTAAGTGCCTATATTTATTTTTTTTGTTTAAGTTATCATAAGTTAACATTATTATCAATGTCAGTTTCATAATGGCTACGTCTTTATTGTATAGTTATAAAATTATACTAACTGCTTGGAACTACTCCCTATGGTGTGGTGTGTGATCTGTTATTTGGTATTGAAAAATTAAATTGGTACACTAGAAATTTCAAATTTTGGCTTCAATATTACATAAAAGTGAAATAATATATAGTTATCTAATTAACTATTTTTTTTATTAACGTTACATTCTTATATAAGTAGTAAATTAAATTATTAGCAAGTTCAATGGGTCTATTATAATATAATATACCTTATACACGTATATTATACACTAGGAGGTTATCGGCGGCTATCGACAGTAGTTTATCATATTTATGTAGAGGTATTATAACTGTTACAATAAGTTAGCCATCTAAACTGTCTATCTTGCTATAAAAGTTTACACAGCCAAAAGAGGGGCTGTTAAAACATAGCAATTTTTGACATTTTAGACGGTTAACTTATTGTAACAATTAACCTCTCAATACATAAATATGCTAAACTACCATCGACAGCCACCTTGTATATAGAATATACCCGCAAATACGTTGTAAAAAAAAATCTTCGAGCAATCGCGATATCGGTTGGTAATTAAGGTAATTAAGGTAATTTAATGCTTTGATTTAAAATACAAAAGTCGATTGCCAATTAGTAACACAATTTGGAAAGCGCGAGTATTATTATAAGAACCGTTAGTTAAAATTCGTTGCAATTAGATATGATACCTGTAGCATAGTGGTCAGTGCACACGGACGCGATTGCCGAGAGACACAGGTTCGAATCCTTGTGAGCGTCGTATTTTTTTTCCAAAAATATTTTTTCTATTGGTTAAAAGTTTAGCTTGCCCACTTCACACGCATTTTTGTTAGATGGCAATTCTTCGATCTATACCGGCCAAAAAACTGAATAACAATGTATCATAAGTCGAATTACTTCTTCTTTAATTTTATTATTTTCTCCTAGCCAGACCCATGATTAAGGCCATGAACTCTTTGTCAATAGATTCATACTTCGGTCTTTGTACCTCAAACTATACTTACATTTAATCCAAATCAAAAGTTACACATTATAAAGAAGACACATAGTGTAAATTTTTTTTTTTTTTTTAGAAATATTAATAACCATGTCCTTGCTTTTTCGTACAAGGTGGTTGTTAGTAATTTTGAACAATCACAAACACCCAGGCTTTGAGAAAAACACATAAATGTTTTTGTCATGACCGGGAATCGAACCCAGGAACTCTCGGGTGGAAGGCGAGCTAAGGTAGATACCTAGTGTACTTTCGCACCGACAATGAAAAAGTGTCTCGTAACTATAATAATTACTTTTTTTGTGTTCTTAGGTTTGTACAAGTCAAACACCGCCTCTGCAGACAATAGTGAAATAGCTGGACTTGAATCTAATCAGCAAGCTGTCGAAGTCAAACCAAGAGCCGGGTACAAGCCGGGACAGAAGAGGTTTTAAACATCTTTTAATTAATAATACTTAATTTACAGTTTGTGATTTCGAATTAAATAAATAAATTAATTCTATAATGTACAGTTTGGTTAATGCAATGCATTACAAAACAATATAGGGCAAAGACTAAATAAACAGTTTTCAAAATAACAAAAAAATACTCTTTTATTTTTTGTAGACATTATCAATTAATTACCCATACATGTCATCAAAGAATGCTAATACCTCACCATCAATAATTAAAGTAGGGGTCCATATATGAAACCACACTCTAGGGGGGGTCTGATATAACGTGATGATTTGTGACGAATGGGGGAGAGGGTCCCATAGAAGAATGAATTAATAAACACAAACAAGACATAATATAAGTGAGTCAGGGCTCGAAATGAACCGGAACGCACCGGAGCGCCGTTCCGGTTCATAAAATCCCCAAAATTATCACTCCGTCTCATGTAAATATTAATTTGACCGTCTGAGCGAGATATGTCATATAATAAAGAAAATCTAACACAATCATTTTTTAAATACGTATATGTATAGAATTAGATAAGTAACAGTGTTCATATTTTCGTAAAATTATCGAGCGCTCCGGTTCGTAAAATTTTCCATTTCGAACGCTGAAGTGTGTTATATCTTACATCGCTTGCTCTTGAAATAAGTTAATAAATAAGGAATCAATACTTTATTCTAATAACACTGTCCGCAGAATACCCAAATTTTACTTCTTCTATCCTCTATTCCTATTGCATAGTGTCTTAACCGGTGGTCTGCGAATATTTTTGGGTGGGCCGCAAAAAATTTCTGCAGTTCAAAAATAGTCAGTACCTATCCATTTTTAAAAGCTTATATTAAATTTCAAGTAATAAATATCTTTCAGAACTCGTGCACCTACAAGGGTTCACAATGAATTAACAAGTCATTTCCGGAATGAATGACACTATTGTATGTAGTCATAAACGTGGTTTACCCAGAAACCCAACATTTAAAGTGGGGTTGTATTATATTTCGACAATTTTTTACCTATTTATTTATTATTTGGTCCGCAAAACATTTTTTATTTTTTTGTGGTCCGCGGATGTAAAAAGGTTAAGAAACATTGCTCTATTGCATTGTACTATAATTTTAGTCTGGTTTAAATCTATGTAACAGTAAAAATACCATAATTTTATAGTATGCCAAGAATACTATAATTTTATTTTTAATACTGTTTTGAGATGTACCATATTCAAGAAAAAAAAAGATGAAAACACTATCTCTACAAAAAAAATGTGATATCTTCAAAACTCAAAGGATGTATTGAGGTCATTCGGTGCCGTATGTAAAAATGGCATGTGGCAAGAAAGATACTATCACAGATTGTATATATTTTGTAGCGATTGCTCTATCACGTTGGGCAGATCATGTCTCAAGAATAAAATACATCTAACTTCTGTGAGACATGAGAGTACCTACTCTTCAATAAGCTACTCAGTCTAAGCTGAGTACCTACCTACCAAAACCCTAACATATTTTGTAACAAAGTCTCAAATATATGGATACGGATAGTGAAAAACATGATAAGTACATAAGTATTGACTTCCCGTTACACTTTCTGTAAACTCAAAATAATATTATTCTTTCTTCGCGAAAAGGAAATAGTCCCGTGGTGATGTAAGTATAATTATTATTAATTAATAATTACATATATATTCTTTTTAACACTACAACAGGACATGAGGCCTAATGACAGTAGTGTAATTATTAATATAAGTGAAACAATTAAATATGATAAAATCGCAAAAATATTGTGACCTCACGGGATCGAACCCGGAGCCCCCGGATGAAAAGCCAGCGCCTTACGCACTGGATTACAAGGGCCGCATTCTATCCGATTGACTTTCTGTTAGGTATGCTTAATAACTAGTGTAGTTTAAAATTAACACTTTGAATTTTTAATTTGTCATATTCACTACATAATGTGAAATAAATTTGAATTGAACACCCACGATGACCGCGTGGATTGAGCGCCGGTCTATAGTGTCGAGGGTCCCAGGTTCGAATCCTGGGTCTGGCAAGTTCACATATTGTTTTTCAATTTGTGCATGAGTCAGAGTATGGTCCTAATAGGTTGAGCAAGTGGCTGACATCCATTTCTCGTAAAAATAAAATCTGTTAATACAAACCTCCACTCTGTGGAGGCCCATATGATCCTATTAGGATCGGACATGGTCAAAAGAAAGAAAGAAAAATTTGAATTATCGTCCAGGGTACACAAACTCATTACTAAAACAAAACATTCTTTTTCAAGTACCTATCTATCGTAATTCTTTGGGAAAAATTTGGGGAGTTGTTTCAAGTTTCAATGACTATTTATTTTGTCAGAATTTAATTATTTGTGTCACCCTCATTGTTGTCTCTTTTGGATATTATAATATCAGAATATTAAAGCAAACATTGTATGCATCAAGATAGTTAGGTACACCAATTTTTCATGAGTGTATCCAGTGATGTCCCCAGACAAATGCCGCCCCATTTTTTATACAGTATTTTTTATCATCATTTCATGACTCCAATATCTAATAAATCTCATGTATGGATACATTACTAACAAAATATATAAGTACCACTAATACATACAAAATTAAATTTAGATATAAAAAGCGAATAGATTATACCCAAATCATCAGAGTCTGGGGTCTATGTGTTTTACACATTTTTGATATTTTACACACATTCGGTTGTACCATTAAATTTAGCATTTATTACACAGATTTATTATTTCCACACCATTTTTACTATGCTATTATTGTGGGCATGTAAACAAAATAATTTTAGCTATGTCTATACATTATACAAAATCATTCTCCTCGATTTGCCGCCCTTCGAGTAACTGCCGCCCCCAAGCGACGCTCAATCTGCCTACCCCCACAGTACATCACTGAGTGTATCATCAAGTACCGAGAGGAGTGGGGTCAACCGTTGAGAAGGCTTTCCGACAGCAAAATCATTCCAGTCACAATATTTAGTCATAAAGGTCCTGACAAAGAGAAGAAGAAGTACCTAATGTTCCATAGGGAGTAATGCTCAATTCGTACTTACCACAAACTTACAGTAAAATTGGTAAGTAGCCGAAATCCATCTGTTAACTATAGATTATAGAGATAAGGAATCCTTAACCATAGACTACTTTTGTTATGAACTCGCCCCCTTCTGTATTACCATTTACCACTGACAGCTGCTATCAAAATAAATGTATAATACAGCCCATACACTCAAATTCATTTAACAATTGATCTCAATATGGATATTGCATATTGGAGTTTGCAGTTATTGCGAACAATGATGTACGCATGGTAGAATGTAGAATTCGCGCAAAATGCCGATAATGGACAATCTCGAAAATAGAGAACCGAGATCTTTTGTTTTCAATTGAAACACAATGCTTACGATAATATTATATTGTGAATGATTGTCAACAATCCTTAACTCATTCATTACTCATTATTAGGTAGGTAGTATATATTATTATTATAATGTTATGAGTAAGTAGGTAAAATTTCATAACATGACAAAAAAGCCATTAAAAAAGATTAGGTGCCTAGGTTACGTATATTATCTTTGCTAGGTACGATGGTAGATATACGATATTTTAATTACCTATTGCAAATTAAAACTGTTGAACAACTATTAAATATCCGTGACATTTAATACGACATATTTTCCTATACTTTCGTTGATTCTGTTCATGTCTTAATTTAGTAAAACCGATTATCGAATTGAAATGTCTTCTTCTTCTTCTTTGGCCATATCCGCCCCTTAGCTGGAGCATATGGACACCACGCGGCGCCTCCAAGAATCCCTGTCGCTCGCCAGTCTTCTTGCTTCGTTCCAGGTCAAACCAGCATCCCGTAGCTCCGCCGTATACACTCTGTAGATTGTATTTAGCGGCCTTCCAGGACGCCGGAATCCGGTCGGCTTGAAGAACAGGCAAGCCAGGTTGAAGTTCTCTTCTGGCATCCGCAGCATGTGGCCGAGCCAGGTCCAACGTCGCCTCTTCACTTTCAGCGTGATGAGAGGCTGCTTGGGGCGTTCTCTTATCTCCTCGTTGCTCCTAAAGTCATACCACCGCACACCCAGTATTCGTCGCAAACATCTGTTTTCGAAGCTCAGTATACGGTTGCTCTGAGCCTTCGTAAGGTGCCATAATTCGCTACCGTAAAGCAGCACCGTCAGAATGCAAGCGTCGAATAGGCGGCATTTGGTTTTGACCGAGTATAATCGTGAGTCCCAGACATTCCGCATTGAGTTGAATGTTGCTCCAGCCATTCCCATTCGAATAGCGAGCTCTTTCTGCAAAATGCCATCTCCCGTGATGTGTACCCCCAGGTACTTGAAGCTGTCGACGCTCTCGATGTTTTGTCCATCGCTAATCAGAGGGAAATCTGGATCAGGACAGGTGCTATTACACAGGACCTTGGTTTTCTTCGCGTTAATTTTCAAACCAACGCGAGAGGAGTTGTAATGCAACCTGTCGATTGTCTCTTGAATGCCCTCGATTGAGTTGTCGAATAGGACAGCGTCATCGGCATATTCCAGGTCGCATAGCTTCACCGTGGGGGTAACAAGTATGCCTCGGTCGGGTGGTATTGACTTCCGTAGTATGAAGTCAAAGAGAATGATGAAGAGAAACGGTGCAAGGACACAACCCTGTCTGACTCCGGTCGTGACCCCGAACCATTCCGTGACAGTGTCTCCAATTCTGACACAGCATTCGCTATTCTCGTGCAGGTTTTTGATTATGGCAATGATCTTGGGAGGGATCCCGTATGCTCCTAGTATCGTCCAGAGGGAGGGGCGGTGCGGACTGTCGAAGGCCTTCTCATAATCCACAAAGCAGCAGGCCATCGGACTGTTCAGCTCATGGCTCTGCTGGAGAAGACATCGAAGGTAGTGGATTTGGTCTGCACACGCTCGACCAGGTAGAAACCCGGCTTGGTTTTTCCTGAGGACGTGCATTATTGGGTCCCTTATTCTCATCAAGATGATATTTGCCAAAATCTTTCCCGGAACACTGAGTAGCGTAATGCCTCGGTAATTGTCGCAGCTTAGAGGGTCACCTTTTTTATGAAGTGTGATGATTTCACCGTTTACCCAGTCCCTTGGACAGCGCTCTTCTTCCCACACCTTTGTCATCATATGAAACATAGGGTGCAGGATTGCGCTTAGGCTGTACTTGAGGAATTCAGGGTGAATCCCGTCTCCCCCCGGTGCCTTTCCGTTCTTGAGCCTTTTCACAGCCGATTTTATCTCGGTGTGCGTGGGCGGGCAATCAGAAATGTCGGTCGCTCGGGGAATGTCCAAAAGTAAAGCTTCCGCAGACATGTCAAAGGGATCCAAAGGGGGTGGGCGGTTCAGCACTCCGCAGAAATGATTCTTCCAAATCTTCTTGACACATTCTGCATCAGACTCTATTGCTCCACTGGGACCACGAATAGCTCCGGGAGTCGGTGGTCGCCTGCCGCAGACTTCACGGGTGATTCGGAAGAGTTTCCTGGTGTCATTTCTGCTTGCTGCCTCCTCTGCCGCTTCAATTTGCCGGTTCATAAAATTGCGCTTGTCCAACCGCACGGATCGTTTGACCACCCTGTCTAGGGTCTGGTAGTCAGTCCGGCGGTTCTCGGCTCGATCGGGGTCTGTCTCCTCGTCTCTCAGGGCTTTCAGCCTGGCTCGTTTTCCAATTTCAACCCACGTTTCGTCAGACATCCACTTTGGCTGCTCAGTGTCAATGTCAGTGCCAATGAATTATGAATTAACTTTTCTTATTCGGATTTAGATATGACGTATGTAATATTAAACCAATAGATAGGTAGTTGAAATATATAAGTACTTAGTTACCTACACACCAACATGGTAATATTAGTTTTAATCATTCTATATAATTATTCACATCATGGCATATTTGTAATAATAAATTGTAAATGACACCATATCTGACATATCAACGGCTGTGTTAAGTGTTACCGTATCGGGAAAAACATGGGTCAAAAAATAACATATATTATTCACTAATTGCGGAGAAATTTAATCATTTTAATTAAATATTAATTGTGTATTTATAGTTATTGAATTTATTTTGTATATTTTTCATATTTTTGTCATCGTTTAACAATTACAAAATAATTTACCTAAATTATGAAAAAGAGAATTTTTATATATGGTATTATTTTCAATAGAAAAACAGAACGAAGCTATTGCAGATCTGGTGGACCATAGACAGCTCGATCATAACTATGAAAGGCTTTCTGGATAGTGTTTTGTTGTAAATAAATTTTAGTTATGACAGACGATTGTGCATAGGGCTCATATGCCGGCGCTCCATTGGCACGCAAGTCAGACGATTTACAGTCTTCGGACTTTTTTTTCGCGTGGAGCACCCCAGGTCTGCGGACTTTTTAATCCGCAGACCAGGCTCGTTGGATTTCAAACATGTTTGATATTTTACTCGCCGAGCCGCTGAAATTCGTACGTTCACCACGCTTTACCGTCACATTATTTATATCTATGCCGACGGACGACAGCGCCATCATTATTTTACTGTCATTCAAAGTGTTCGGACATCTCACATCGATAACAACAATGGTAGATCTACGAGTGCATTCGAAAAGTTTCTTGGAAGATTTTATTAGTTGTTTTAAAGACAACCCATCGTTGTGGAAGACGACCAGCCCACTATACAAGAATCGTGATGCCAAGTCCTTGGCGTATGCGGAACTTTTGGAGATTTTAATCAAGGTGGAGCCGCAGGCAAGGGTCGACGATGTTAAAAAGAAAATACAGACATTGAGGTCGGGTTACAGAAAGGAGAGAAATAAAGTAAGGACATCATATCGAAGCGGAGCCGGCACAGACGCAGTTTATCTACCCAAACTGTGGTACTATAAAAATTTGGAGTTCTTGAACGACCAAATGGAAGGTACGTAGGAATGCTTTAAAGCTATTTATTATACACGTGCAGATTATGAAATTGTCGTACCTAGCTCTGAAAGTGACATCGCATTAGATTAGCTACTATTAAGCAATTAAAACATACAGCTATGAATCATTTCTAGTCACAATAAAATTATTTATTCTTTGCTGAGGTAGGTAAGAAATAATAATATATAGGTACGATCATGGCGGTGGAAGCGCGGCTTATTGAGTCGTGGTCGGGTCCCAGGTTCAAATCCTGGGTCTGACAAGTACACATTGAATTTCAATTTGTGTATGAGTCAGAGTATGGACCTAATATGTTGAGCAAGTGGCTGACATCCATTTCTCGTAAAAACAAAATCTGTCAATACAAACCTCCACTCCGTGGAGGTCCATATTATGATCGGACATGGTCGAAAGAAGAAGAAAAGAAATGATCATAAAATCAAAAATCGCTCGAGTTAGGTTCCTTCAGAGACAATCAATAAATCGTCAATCATCAATCAAAATTAATGGTACAGTTTGGTTATGAGGAATACAGTGGAAAACACATTTTGAAAATACCCGATATACTGGATTACACCAATTATACCAATATCAATATTAACCGTATGAAGGAATGGGTACTTAGGGGAGAGATAATAAAAAACAAGTTTGAGTATTATGTTGTATTTTAACAATTTACATTTTGTTTTACAGAATCGAGCTCAATATCCAGCATGGTGGACGATTTGGAAAACATGTCTCCTGATGAGAGTTACTCCAACTCGTTAAACAACGAAGATTGTATTGAGGTAAAACATTTTAACTAAATTGTTACATTGGTTTAATTTATCTATTGCTTATCATACTTTCTTGCCATGTAACAGCCCCGGTAGTATTAAAATATTTTTCGAAATCTCCTCGCGCTTTCTTAGCATTGGCAGTGGCATTGGCAAATGCCAAAAACATTTTCTATAATTCGCCTGGCTCTGCATGTCCGATAATTATATATTCTTTTACTGTGATTTAATTGCCTTTGTGAATACGGCTTTATGAAATCGTTACGTAATGCAAAGGCTTCATCGCCAATATAAACAAATGGCAGTGCATCAGAATTAGCAGTAGGTTTTTTTGGTGCAGGTATTTTTAATCTGCCTTCGTCTAAACGTTTGAAAAAATCAGATTTTCTCAGTACGCCTCCATCAGAAATACGTCCATTTGTTCCAACATCAACATAAATAAATTCATAATTAGCATTTGCAATCGCCATCAAAACAATGCTGTGGAAATGTTTGTAATTATAAAAGTGGGAGCCGGCGCCTGCAGGTGGCACGATTGCAATGTGTTTCCCATCAACTGCGCCCAGGCAATTTGGAAATTGCCATTTACTATTAAATTCTTCTGCAATCGTCTCCATTTCTTCGTGCGTATCAGGGAACTGCAACAAAAAATAATCAACATTTTATTTACAGATAGAATATTCGCCTTCAACATCCACGTTGTCGACTACTCCAAGGTCGAATCTCAATAGAGCACCAGAACCCCCATCGTTCAAACGAAAAAAATCGAATGATAGCGCCAACAAAGTGTTAGAATTAATCACCGACAAACTAAGCAAGACTGAAGATGAATTTGATGTTTTTGGCAAAATGATGGCCATGAAACTACGATCGATGTCACAGGGACAAAGATTGCTGGCCGAGAAGCTGATGCATGAAGTTGCCTTTATGGGACAAAGTGACAAAATAACGCCAGCAACTACTGTTCATACTCAACCAGTTTATCGTATATTAAGCAAAAATGTACAAAAGCCGGTATAATAAATTAATGTTTTTTGTATGAATAAATATCTTGTAAAAATATTTGTTTTTTTGTTTGTTTTTATGCCTATAAACCTTAGCTTAAGCGATACAACAAATGGTAAGTATTTGAGCTATGTTAGCAAACCTATATTATTATGTGGCCTCATTTAGAAATCAAATTCCATGCTTGCTTTTCGAAGAATATGACTAGTATTACAATACATTCAACAGGAATAATTAGGCAGCTTGCTTACAGCCTATATGGAGAGTCCTGGCTAGGTACAGCATTCTAATGGTCTATTGAATATTTAGCATGTCAACGATGGCCTTATTTGTGACTATATATATACCTATCTCAAATGCATCTTGTCTGCCATTCTTATGATGTTGCCGTCTATGATTTATATAGGTAAAACAATCCACTAGTCGTTCACTTTATAAGACCAACCAATGTCTACTTGTTAATGATATATTTGTAAATTTGCCCAACTTTATTAGATGACGTATAATATAATACACACCTTGAAATATTCTCCTTTCAAAACGTCAATGATGACTTGGCAAGTTTCGGGAATTATCTTGCCCAGAGTTTGTCTTCCAATCGCAGTTCTATAATGCAAGTCAGTGAATGTTCCGCCGGCAGCCAAAAATCGCAGGGTTGCACATAATCTATCATGAGGAGAAATAGCTTCCCTCATCATAGTATTTTTTTTTTTAATAAATGGGGAGACCAAATTATACAGTTCTGTGTATACATCCTCCGACATTCGCAAATAATTGCGGAAATCGCTCGGTTGCAAACGCAATTCTCGTATTAAATTTGTGTGGGATAATGTCGTTCGTTTCCTTATCCAATGTTTCACCCAGTATTTGTGTACCCTTTGCTTCGTTATTACATTATCTGCCACCCAATAACCCAAAAAACATAAAACGTCGGTATCATTTAACGCCATCACGATTTAACTGTCAGATATACGTATATTATCTATGCTGTCAAAGTCGACTGTTTTACTCGTCAAATTAATTATATACTCGTTTCGTTGAACGTCTGTTGGCCAGTAGCAGAACGTAGAAAAATCTGAAGACTTATTGTCGTCGGACTTTTGGCTCGCCAATGGAGCGCTGGCAATAGATTGTATTTTCTCTGTTCCTGAGAGAGCGTGGGGGGGGGGGGTCAGGATTCGTAAACCCCTCCTTGTGTGTATATCTGATTGGAAAAAATAAAGATAATTATAGTTGACGTAGGTACGATAATCGATTTTTCAAAATAAAATAAATCTTGAAATCACTGCACACAAAATAATAAAGTACCTATCGATTGTAAATAAAAAAAGGACATACCTAGTTTCGCTTGGTATCCAGGCCATTAGAATAAAATCAAATTTAATTTTCCATGTTAAATATTTAAAAAAAAAAAACTATTTTTCAATATTATAAATCCAATGAAAGAAGTTTTACCTACCAATAAAACTCTTATTATTCATGTTGACTTTGAAGTCCTTGAGATAGGGTTTGCTCTTTCTTCTTTGGGTGAGGTTATATTCTACTAATTTATTTTCCTTTTTCTTGTCGTTGGTCATTCCTCCGTTTTCATTTACTGGTTATACCCGCGCGTCTGTTTTTTATGTATAAAGTTTGGCATCACTTTGTCTTCATTATGATATGACTCAAGGAACCAGGTAGAAGTTACCTGGACTTCAAAGTCAACATGAATAATAAGAGTTTTATTAATAGGTAAAACTCCTTTCATTATTCGAATTTGACTTTGAAGTCCTTGAGATATCTGTTTGTTATCAGCTGGTGTTGGGTATGCCAAATTCCTGTATGTGACAATGATTCATTGACAAGGTATAGACCATCGTGACTTTCCATGTATATGGTTGAATAGAGAAGTTAATGGGTTCTTTCCCCTTCTGATGGTGGTGTATCCATCGTTCTCTGGTAGTTGTCGTGAAATGTCCATGTTAATTTTCGAGCGCTCCGGTTCGTAATCTTTTCCATTTCGAGCGCTGGTCAAACCCTCGGAGAGGGGAAGGTGGGTATATTTCGGAATTAATTATATCTTCAAGAGTATCACCAAAACCAACCACCAGGACAGTTATAGGGAATTGGATATGGTCAGTACTGTTGGAAGCAGGGGTACAAGAACCACCAGGCAGTGTCCGCTCAGTGGTGGCTTCCTTAAACTGTAAATATACCCAATAGATGATATTTTAAAGAGAGGTAACTGGCGTAGTGAAACAGTGCGCCACTGTCTGTAACGTCTCGTGACACATACGTTGCAATGACATGTGCTGTTTCGCTTGCGAATAAATCCACCTCGGGAACACCCCATTTTTGAAACAGGGGGGTGGTTGCGGTGTTGATGAGGTACCATTCGGGAATGAGTTGTCTGCGGGAGAGATGATCTGCCACGCAGTTCTAATTTCTGCGGAAGTATTGTGCAGTAAACGTGAAGTTGGCTCGACTGGTAAATACTAGTATCTGTCGGCATAGGTTTGGGAGGGTGACAGATTTTGTACCGCCCTCGTTGTTGATGTATGCCACCACTGTTTTGTTGTCTGTCTGCAGAAGCAAATCTGATCCTATGATTGATTGTATCTGAGATTGAATTGTAAACATCTCCTTCCTGTTGGAATGCCATGCCATGCTAACTGGCCTTGTTTCCACGTACCTGATAAGTGGTGTTCATTCAGTTGTGCTCCCTAGCCTGTGTCAGCCGCGTCTGTCGTCAGGAAGTGATTGATGTGTGTCAACTCTGAGGAGCCTATCACCTGGAGCCACCACATGATGTCCTGTTAGGCCTGTGGTGGGATTGTCGTCTATTGGCGAGAATGGGACCTCGACAATTTTGATGACTGGAGCTTTGCAGCCGTCGGCAATGCAACCTTCCTCGTGGAGGTAGGATGCGAAGTTAAGTTGCCCCAGAAGGGATTGAACATGTGCCTACCTGAGGGACCAACTGCTTTTTTGTACCTGCATTGTGTCAAATCTGAGGATCCTATCGCCTAGGGTCACCACATTATATCCCGTTGAGCCTGTGGTGGGATCGTCATCAATTAGCGAGAATGGGACCTCGGCCATATTGATGACTGGAGCGTTGTAGCCGTCGGCAATACAACCTTCCTCGTGGAGGTAGGATGTGAAGTTGAGTCGCCCCAGAAGGGATTGGATATGTGCCTGTCTGAGGGACCAACTGCCTCTTTGTACCTGCGTTATGTCAACTCTGAGGATCCTATCGCCTACAGCCACCACATGATGTCCCGTTGGGCCTGTGGTGGGATTGTCATCAATTGGCGAGGATGGGACCTCGGCCATATTGATAACTGGAGCGTTGTAGCCGTCGGAAATGCAACCTTCCTCGTGGAGGTAGGATGTGAAGTTGAGTCGCCCCAGAAGGGATTGGATATGTGCCTGTCTGAGGGACCAACTGCCTCTTTGTACCTGCGTTATGTCAACTCTGAGGATCCTATCGCCTACAGCCACCACATGATGTCCCGTTGGGCCTGTGGTGGGATCGTCATCAATTGGCGAGGATGGGACCTCGGCCATATTGATAACTGGAGCGTTGTAGCCGTCGGAAATGCAACCTTCCTCGTGGAGGTAGGATGTGAAGTTGAGTCGCCCCAGAAGGGATTGGATATGTGCCTGTCTGAGGGACCAACTGCCTTGTTGTACCTGCGTTATCGTCGCTATAGGATTTGTTTCCCGAATATCCATTTTTGTCGAAATCGACATTTTAATGCAGTTCAATTTCTTTTATCGAACTCTACCGAAATCATTTATAAAAACAATATATTTTTATCTAGGAACAGAGATATTTTTTTAAAAAACCCGAATACGCCATGTTAAGTTACAATTACTCCGTGGTTTTCTCCCGAATGTCCAACTATTCGTACCTGAATATCCAAGTTAATTTCGGTCGAAATATATCTCTGGCTGAGTGTTTATTTCCCGAATATGACTTTAGCCAATCAAACCGCGCTCACGCCGTGCATCTCGCTCCCACATTCACGCTGTCTAGCTCTAAAACAATCACGCCCACTTTCATATTTTTCCGCCGTCTGGAGACTTCTTTCAAATTTCGTCTTATTGATATTGTTTTTAACGTTACTATTGTTTTAATAGTGAATTCATCAAATTTGAAGAGATCATTCATAGCTGATACACCACCAGTTCGCCCTGAACTTACAATAGAGTTGTGGAAGTGAGTATTTCAACCTAAATAACTGCATTTTGTTTTGATAAATGACACAAAATCCCAACGGTTATATGAATTCTACAGTATGACCCGGCAACTACTATGACGTAAAAAATAATTCATATTTCAAATTATTATTAATCAAACATTGTTTGTCTTTATTTTACTTTTAATCTAGGTATTTCTATGAAAATAAAGGCGATGCTATTATTTATTTTTGAATGCGCTGATAATTAATATTTTAATTTAATATGTATGTTAGTAACTATTTATTTGGTGGATATTATATACTTAGGATATTGGTACCTACCTAATATTAGCAGCCAATGGTAATTAATTTATACATGCTATTATTTTGTGTTGTTGTTCCTTACAATAGTAAATATATAATATTTATTTGGTGGTTTGTAATAAGTTTAATTGTCAATTATAGAAATATATATATATATATATATAATAATATACAGATATATATAAATAGATTTTTTTTTTTGGAAAAAGTATTAATATAAAATTGTTAGCAAGTACGAGTAAGTACCATCATAAAATATTGGAGAAATGACCGTGACGTCGGTTAGTAATTGAAGTAGTAGATACCTTATAATCAGTGGCGATTCTCCCTTGAGAGCGTTGGAGCGGTGCACACCCACCCACTCAATTTATGCGAAAAGACTTTTTTTAAATGAGTATTTAATTTATATTTGATTAATTAAAAGTGTTCTGATCTATTACCGTAGTCATTAATTCATATACAAAAACAAATTCTAATATGTGTTTTTAACCGGCTATTTTAAATAATAATATTATATGTTGATGTGAGCGATATTCGCCATCGCTCGACCAAAGCGCCCAGTAATCTAATTTCGATTTCTTTGCAATGAGAAAGAGCGTCGTCTGGCGCGTGGAACAGCAATACGTAAATATTTTTTCTACGTGCTCGGGAGCGACAGTTCAAGTCGCTCTCGGCCCGAACGCAGATTCAGCCCGTATCAGACGTACAATTATTGTATGACAATTTTTATTCAATATTATTATAAAAATAAATTCTTTTCACAGTACGCATTTAAATTTCTGCACATGTTGACAACATTTCTCAAATTTAGGCGAAGTACAATTTAAAAATAAACTTCAAGTTTTTTTTCAGTTTGATAACTAAATTCACAATGTTTATCAATTATGATATCTCTTCAAACTAGCTCTGTAATACGTCTGACTTTTGAGATCAAAATAAACTCAAAAATGAATTGTCTGTTATTTACAGCTTGGATAATTTTTATAATGCTGATGGCGCCTCAGCATTATAAAACATTTTAATCGAAAAAAATCTCATTGACACATTTACGGAAACGGTTTTACTATTAAATTTAATTTTTACTATTCCGATGACATCAGTGGAAAGCGAAAGATGTTTTTTCACACTCAAACGGATCAAGTGTTTTAGTAGAAACACCATCGCGCAATCAAGATTGAACGCATTATGTATGCTCAGTATCGAAAAAAGAATGATACAAGAGATTCCTGACTTCAACAAACGCGTAATTGAAAAATTTGTGTCGATGAAAAACAGAAGAATGGATTTCTCATACAAATGAACAATAAATCCCGGTCACTGCCAGATACGAGATATTTCGGTACTACTAATAATTCGGTCAAAACAAAATAGTTTGTGTTAAAGTTTAAAATCCATTTTTTTTTCAAGAAAAACTGTTTTTAGAGGTACAACAAATAATAAATAGTGAGTTATTTATTATTTCTTTTAAATGTACTAAATTAAAAAAACCAATAGTTTTTTTTTTTTATTTTTTGGTGAAGTTTTGATGAAGGCAAATGCCTTTTTACGGCAGTCAAAAGGTGAAAAAAGTGAACTCCCAGTAAAATAACTCACCGGTCGCCACTGCTTATAATATATTTTCTCAGAAGTGATTTAAAAAAAATATGTAAGTATGTTCAATTATTAGAATGGTACATTCTTAAATCTCGTGAAATATTCGTTCAATAAAAAAATAGTTAATTACTTAAAAACTATTTTATTACTTAATCCGAAAAAAAACCGAAAAAAGCGATTGCCGCGTGTTATTATTACATACGAACTTGGATAATTACGATCATTAAGTATTGAAATAGTAGAGGTAATTATTAACAATTATCGTGTAAATAAATATAACATTTGAGGCGCGTACTTTTTGACCACTCAGTAATCTGTGGGCCGTGCAGCAATACGCTACGGTCTTAAATCCCGAACGTCCATGTTTTGTCCCAAATATCCATTATTCTAAGAGAGCGCTAAAAATTTCCCGAATATCCACAGTGAGTACTTGTAAATAAAACGCATTTTCTGTGCATTTAATGATTTATACCAGTATATTATTCTTGGAATCTATTCTTAGATAATGTTGCAATCATACAGTATAGAAAGAATGATTGTTACATCTACTGATATTAAAATATACGACAGTGAAATTTGTTTTTCGTCTCCTGTAAAATTGACATTTGGTCTATTCGGGAAACAAATCCTATAGCGACGTTATGTCAACTCTGAGGATCCTATCGCCTACAGCCACCGCATGATGTCCCGTTGGGCCTGTGGTGGGATTGTCATCAATTGGCGAGGATGGGACCTCGGCCATATTGATAACTGGAGCGTTGTAGCCGTCGGAAATGCAACCTTCATCGTGGAGGTAGGATGGTAGGGGGTGATGCCAAACTTTACACAAAAACTGACGCGCGGGTATGACCAGTAAATGAAAACGGAGGAATGACCAGCGACAAGAAAAAGGAAAATAAATTAGTAGAATATAACTTCACGCGAAGAAGAAAGAGCAAACCCTATCTCAAGGACTTCAAAGTCAAATTCGAATAATGGCATATACGTCATTCAATTATAAAATGTTTTTGTTACTATTTTATTTTTATTAGTAATCCGTGTTGCCATCATTATTTGTATTTTGGCGCCATGGCCGATAACATTTTTTAAAACATGGCAATGAACGAGAGTTGTATTTGGCAGTTGGTGTTTGTTTGTTTTACGGTTCCGTTTGAATAGGAAAAATGTTAAAATGTCCGTAAATAAATGAATGTTTCTTTATAAGAATTACGACACTGCATTTTCGTGATATAAACAATACTAAATTCGGACTTCATACGGGAAATAGTTCGATTTATTAACCTCTACTGACAATATGGAAGCAAAGAAAAAATCATGGATAATATTTCCTCAATGGGAAATTGCCGAAAAAGTTAGATATTTTTGTATTTAAACTATGAAATTGTATTTGTGATGTATCCAAAGCTCTTACTGTTCATACGATTGTCCAATCGTAAACCTTTGAATTCTTTGTGATTGTGATCATCGGGCTCTTCGCGCAGCTACCCAAAATGGTTCAATTTTGATTTAATTAAAAACATTCGACTAAAGCACTTGCATCACAAAAAATGGAAGAAATCGAAGTGTCTCAGCGATTATATTTTATTTTCTAATCTGCGTAGGAGTGTGCATCGTTCCATCGGTGCTGCGTATAAGTCATACATTGATGGTATCGGGGGGAAGTTAGCGTCAGATCCTAAATCATTTTGGAATTATGTTAGAAGTACGCGCGACATATCTGCTCAATTATCATCTATGTCTCTGGAAGGGAATGTTTTGAGTGGCTCCCAGTCCATTGCTAACGGTTTCGCTCAATATTTTATGTCTGTATATTCTAAAGCTCCTTCGATATTGCCCACACCTCACCCGGATAGTATTTCATCTTCCTGGCCGGTACTAGATATCGGTCTTCTGGATGAGACTGACATGGTGTATGCTTTCTCTCGACTATATCCAAAATCCTCAGTAGGTCCTGATGGTATCCCCCCTTGGATTTTAAAGGGCTGTCATAAGCTGTTAACCGACCCCCTACTATATTTATTTAATCTCAGCCTAAGTACTTCTGTCTTCCCAGATTGTTGGAGCCTAACCCGTATTCGTCCGGTGCACAAAAAAGGCTCGCGCTCTGAAATAATAAATTTTCGCCCGGTGGCTGTTCTATCTGCACCAGCTAAGTTATTTGAGTCTATTTTGCATAGGTATATTTATAAACATGTAGACGGTCAACTGACTGACGCTCAGCATGGATTTCGATCAGCTCGGTCAACAGTTACAAACCTTATGACGTATACTGAGTACATATCTCATTCGCTGAACGTAAATTGTCAAGTGGACGCAATTTATACAGATATGTCAAAGGCTTTTGATCGGGTAGATCATGATATTCTCATTAACAAATTAAGTGCAGTAGGTGGATCTATAAATTTTATCAACTTTTTCAAATCTTACTTTTCGCATCGCTGTCAATATGTGGAGTATGCAAGGTGTAGATCCGACGTCTTTCAAACTTATTCAGGTGTTCCCCAAGGATCAAATCTTGGTCCAATTATGTTTCTTATATTCATCAATGACATTGTCAATGTTATAAATGGAATCCAGTTTTTACTCTTTGCAGACGATTTAAAATTATATGCGTCAATTCACAGTGAATTAGATTGTCACATATTACAAAATAATCTCAACTCAATTGAAATTTGGGCGAAAAAAAATAAACTCGAATTTAATACTGATAAATGTGTGTGTATTAGCTTTTCGAAATCAAGATCTCCAATTATTTTCAACTACAATATGTCAAATAGATTACTGAACCGTCAATCAGAAATTAAAGACCTTGGCATATTGTTTGACTCACGTTTATCATTTCGCTCGCACATCACTTCTACGGCATTGCGTGCGAGCAAGCTTCTAGGATTCGTCATGAGACAAGCCAAGTCATTCAAGAATCGAACTGTTTTACGTACACTCTACGTGTCGTTAGTACGGAGTATTCTTGAGTATGGCTCCATCATCTGGAGTCCTTATGAAGTTTCCTATAAGCTTGTTTTAGAGCGTGTTCAGAAAAAATTTCTTCGTCATCTCTATTTTAAAGTTTATAATTATTTTCCTTTTGACACCTTCTCAAACGAGTATTTTCCGACTAACTTTCTTCAAGGCATGCTCGCCTTTCATTCTCTTGAAGCTCGTAGGTCACTTCTGCTCTTAAAGCATTTTTCCCTGCTCTCACGTGGTATCATTTTCAATCCCGATATTCTAGAAAATTTAAATTTTTACACACCCGTCAATTACATGCGTGGTCGCAGCCATGACCTATTTTGGGTGAAAGCTGTTTCCTCATGTCAGGCTCACCAGGCACCAATGGCGAGGGCTGTGCGGTTGGTCAATGCACTCCCTAGAGATGTAGATATTTTTGGCGATCCATTATATATTCTGTTTTTTAAATTCTATTTTATTGTTTAATTTGTACTTTTTGAATCATTGTTGTTTTCTTAAATTTTATTTCTTTTGTATAAAACTATTTTTGCTTTCTTTTTTTCCTCCACTTTGTTTTTTCTGATTTTCCTAACTGATTACTTGTAATTTTTATTCTAAATGTCATGTTGTGAACGTCCTGAATTAATAATTTGTTATGTACTCAACGTGTCTTTTTCAAATAAATAAATAAATAATAATACCCCGTTTACACGCCCATGGGTTACTGCTGATAGTACTTATTATCGCGGTCATAACAAAAATCCACGTGTAAACACGTATTATCGTGCAAGTTGCAAGGTTGCATGCATGGATCAAAAAAGTTCAGAAGCTTCTGAATGTTCGCGCAATGATTGGTACTTGCATGGCAGTGCGTATGCGCAGTAGGACTAATAGTGGCGAACATGCCGGAAGAAATACGAACTACACCGCACAGAATATTTTGATGTTTACCGATTATCTATGAACCTGTCCGAATCTGTCAAATAGCATCATACAATAACAACAACTCATCTCGCTTATGCTTGAAGAATCAGATTGGAGAGACAATCAGTACTTTTACGCGTAAACAGTTATATCACGATAGTTGAATTTACACATTGGTGCCAGTAAATCCATGCACCAATAGTGTGTATTTTAAAATGTAAAAATGGTGAATGTCTCGCTAATCTTATTCTTCAAGCGTAAGCGAGACTCATTGTTGTCATTGTATGATGCTATTTGACAGGTTCAGCAGACAGATCGGACAGGTTTGTGGATACTTGGTAAACGTCAAAATATACTGTGCGTATTTCTTTAGGCAAGTTCGCCAATATCGTCCTACTGCGCATGCGCACTGCCATGCAAGTCCCACTAAAAAAAAGCCGAATCATCGCCTCGTGGTATTTTAAGCAAAGTACGCAAAGCCGATATATGAGCCGTTGAAAGCTGAAGTGGTGTAAGTAAAAAAAGGGCGATTTCCAGAAATTGGGATGTTAGTAGAATCTCTGTAAAGCTTGGTGTAATAGAAAAACTTTGATGCCCTTTGCACAATCTACTCATTAAAAGCATCTTTAACTAATAGTCGCTATTTTTACCTGAATACATTGGAAAATGTATCATTTATTTACTGTCAAAATGAATTACACCACTTCTGCTTTCAACGTTTTTTCTAAAATATTTTATTTCAATGACTTACACCATTTTGTATGTATCTAAACCTACCTTCAACATTAGCACCTATCATCAGAGAATGAGCATTGAATAAATATGACTAAAATGTTTTCATAAATTTATTAAGAAAAAAAACTGAATAAACATAATTATTAAAACATTTGATAAAGAAATGAAGTATTTAGGCTTAAAGTTAATCACTCGTCAACTTCTGCAGCGTATTCAAGGGGACCGAGGTCTTCGATTGAACTTCCTGTCTTCAGGGATGTAAAAAATGAATGGTGAAATACGATGCATCTGACAGCGATATCACCAACAAGTGACATACACCACTACTCCGTAAAACGTTGTAGCTGTTCAGTTGGCCACTTTTAGACTGTTACTGTGATCTATGGAGAAATAATTGAACTACACTTGATGTGTATGTATTTGTACAACACAGAATGATGCTCAATCTTTCGATTTATGGTGTAAACTCAAAATGTGCAAAAAGTGACTTACACCACTTTAGTTTTCAACGGTTCGTATCGAATCTGTGGTATTCTAAGGGTTTAATATAAGATTATATTTTCAGGATGTAAATCAACAAAATATTTATCATTTATTTGCTTCAAGATTATCAACATAACGCCTGTGTTTCTGTTGTATGTTTCAGAAAGTTCTGCTTGAATCCATGAAGGCGCGATTAGGGATTATAGAAAATTTGTCAAGCGGACATGTTCTGAAAGAACGTGCGTGGAGAATTATCCATGCAAGGTAATGCTGTTTTGCACTATAATATATTATAGTATTTTTCCGCAGCTACATGTGGAATGTCTGAATTGCCAAATTGAAATCGAATTTAATTACCCACCATCCAATATTATGAATTTATGTTTGCAAGACTTGTTTAGGCAACATCTGCACATATAATCGTGTGTGTAATTAATTAATTGCGTGAATCTGAAAATATAGTAGATTGCATTAGCAAAGGGCAGAGGTAGGCTGTTAAGATGCGATATAAATAGTGCACACTAAACTTTGTCAGTCAAACATATTTTTGTTTTCATTGAACTAAGACTACAATGTGTAGATAGTGTTTGTTAATTTTTACAATTCAATTAAACCTTGCCTAATCCAAGCCATACAGTGACGCCCCTAGACAAAATGCTGCCCCTGGGCAGCGTCAAAATGCCACTCCATTTATTATACAGTATTTTTTATCATCTGTGTGCGTGTCATTTCTGGTCACCAAGGACGTCGAAGGGCAACAGAAGTAAACTAGACATCCCAAACCCGACAAAAAATACATGCCTGTTTAACCTTTTATGTTAATTAATACATTTTGTTACAAAAAAAATATTCATTTATCCATAAAATATCTAAAATTAACCCATTAAATCATATATAATTTGAGATACTTTGTAGATGAAAGAATATTTTTTATCTATTATGGTGTGCTTTAGGCAGGGTTTGATTGGATTTTCAAAACCATCTGCAAATTGTATTCTTAGTTCAATGAAAACAAATAAGTATGACTGTCAATGTTTATTATGCATAATTTATATCAGATCTCAGCAGTTTACCTTTCGCCACTGGTGGAATGTCTTAGTAGAAGTGTGAAGTTACCTTCAAGTAAACCTGCAATGCCGTCACTTGTAGCTAACTTAATCAGTAGACCAGAGGTCCTTTTCTTTGCTTCGACTTCATTAATTTTGGCTACATCTCTATAGTAGAAGACTTATTTCAACACACTCACAAAGTCTTTCATCTTGTCTTCTTGATATATTTGTATACGTGGACGACTCGAGGTTCTACTATATTGAAGTCCGTCAGCACGATTTTATGTCGTTTGGATTGGGTCATAAAATAATAAAAAAGTCCGGCTTCAGAAACTTGGTCCAGGGCAACTGGCCTTCATATTTCTATTATATGAATCTATTCTATGGTTGCTACATTATTGTCTCGATTGTCTAATGCTGAACCTTGAATCCATTTCATAGATTCAACACGATCAATTTGACGAAGCGCACCTTGGGGGATTTGAAAGCCCAATGGTCGCTTTTGAAAAAGGGAACCACAAAGAAATACATAAATTACAGTGGATTCAAACGCCCGAGCGGTGCCCGCAATCCCGATCAGCTGATCCTCAAGTTGGAGCAAGTGGACATCACGGACGCTGATGATGACAAGATGCCTCCCAATGAAAGTAACACCGCCAATGAAACTGTGAGTTATTTTCGTGATAATCATGATTAGTAACTAATAATGTCATGGGTCCCATGTACGGTCCCGGCAAAAATTCACATGTTGTTTTTCTTTGTATGTTTAGACCCAGAGTATGGACCTAATACGTTCAGCAATTGGCTAACAACCTCTATTCTCTGGCGACCCATTTGATCTTAAGATCGAATATGGTAAAAAAAAAAAAAGGCCATCAAAGCAGTATCAATATTTTTTCATTCGGTATGATAGTCGTATTTCTCTATATGTCGTTTTTCAATGTGTGTTTGGGCCCAGAGTGTGGACTTTATAGGTTGAGCAAGTGGCTAGCATCTATATCTTGTAAAAATAAAAATCTAAAAATTTTATTTTCCACTTTGTGGAGGCCCATACGATCCTCTTAGGATTGATGTATGTATGTATTTTATCTATTCACTATAATGTTTTTAGCCTACCTACTTTTAAAAGTTACTCTTCACCTCAGTAATGCATGGAAAGGTAGAAGTCAACAGAAACGCACGTAGAAGGAGGTTCTCTTGGTAACGCAGCCTTCATAGTTGCTCCATTATATGCGTTATTGAATTTTGATTTCTTCATGGCTACCAGAACGTTTTTTTGTAGTACAAAAATATTCCTCTTGCCATTGTCAATATTCTTTGAATGTCTCTCATTATTTTAAGATGGACAACCAAAATTCAATGAAAGATGCCACTAATGTTGGGGAAATAGTTGATCTCGATACAGCACTCGACCCTGAGGCAGAAGAGCGACTCCAGGCCCGCCTGGCCCGTGTCCGCAACAATAACACACAGAGGATCAACAAGGTTAGTAAAGCGTACACTCCCGCTTCTTAAGTGGATTGGATACCGCATGGGATCTGCGAGAATCTCTTGTCATTCACTGAGGTTCTCACTTTTTGCCGACTCCTCCTGGTCCTGCAAATGGTAGCCACCGGCCTTTTATGCTTAGTACATCTGCCCGTAAATACGTCATAAAGTTGCTTGTAAATTTTATCTCAACTACACCCAATATGTCAATCGACTCATAGGTTATGAACACATGCCATCGCATGCACGGGATCCAATTATAGAATATACCTTTGCCTTATTTATTTCATTTTAGTCTTTGATGGGCATTAATTGGCCCAAACGGATTTGGGATTTGTGGCGTGTTTTTGATGATACTGAACGATGATGAGTGATGAGTGTTGTGAAGAGCGAAGTGTGAAGACTGGTTTAATTACGGATTGACAAGTACAGTTTACATAGGTACAGTGGTGACAGTTATACACAATATAGTAATCTAATAAATAAAAATCAATATTTTTTTGTTTGTTGGTTTGTTTGTTTGTTCGTATTTTATGCGCTGCCATACCGTTCATCCGATTGCGATAAAACTTTGTGAACTTATTGCTTGCACTTACGCGAAGAGTATAGGCTATATCTTATATATAAAAATGAATGTCTGACTGTCTGTCTGTCTGTCCCATATGCGTTCCTATACCATTCATCCGATTGCGATGAAATTTTGGTAAGTGGTTTTATGCACACCCGCAAAGGTTTCTGAATTAGAAAAATCATCATCTTCTTCTTCTTCTTCATTCTATTTTCTTTTATTCGTATGGTTCCTATACCATTCATCCGATTGCGACGAAACTTTTGTTAGTTATTGTACGCACACCCGCAAAGGTTTCTAAATTAGAAAAACCATCTTCTTCTTCTTCATTATATCTTCTTTTATTCGTATGGTCCCTATACCATTCATCCGATTGCGATGAAACTTTCCTCAGTTATTGTACGCACACCCGCAAAGGTTTCTAAATTAGAAAAACCATCTTCTTCTTCTTCTTCATTATATCTTCTTTTATTCATATGGTTCCTATACCATTCATCCGATTGCGATGAAACCTTCGTCAGTTGTTGTGGTAACACCCGTAAAGGTTTCTGAATTAGTACAACCATCTTCTTCTTCATTATATCTTCTTTTATTCGTATGGTTCCTATACCATTCATCCGATTGCGATCAAACCTTCGTCAGTGGTTGTGCCAACACCCGCAAAGGTTTCTGAATTAGTACAACCATCTTCTTCTATTCTATCTTCTTCTATTCATATGCCTTCCTATACCATTCATCCGATTGCAATGAAACTTTCGTCAGTGGTTGTGCCAACATCCGCGAAGGATTCTGAATTAGTACAACCATCTTCTTCTTCTTCATTATATCTTCTTTTATTCGTATGCGTTCCTATTCCATTCATGCGATTGCAATAAAACTTTCGTCAGTAATTGTGCCAATACCCGCAAAGGTTTCTGAATTAATACAACCATCTTCTTATTCTTCTATTCTATCTTCTTCTATTCGTATGCGTTCCTATACCATTCATCCGATTGCAATGAAACTTTGTTGAGTTGTCGTGCGCATGCCTACGAAGATTTCTGAATTAGAAAATCATCCTATTCTTCTATTCGTATGCGTTCCTATACCATTCATCCGATTGCGATAAACTTTTGTCAGTTGTTGTGCACACACCTGCGAAGGTTTCTAAATTATTAATATATAAAATACAAAGTGTGTTGTTTGTTTGTTCCATCCAATTTTGATTTTTTTTTACTACATATTAATAACATTAATAACGTTTGCATATTTTGGATTCGATTTTAATTTAGTGGTCATTGTTTGACCTTTACTCCTATTAGAATTATTTTTATAAAACCATATTGTATTACACAGATATTTTAATATTAAAAAAATAATTACTTACCTTTTATTATTTTTTAAATATCGTCACCGTTCAGGCAAAAGTCACCAACCCTAAAAACATAGTTTTGAGATATCGCAATTTGAAAGTTTGAAAATGCTGGAAAAATCAGATTTTAATGTTTTTAAGGTTTTATCTACATTAAATTATTTTCGCATGTCTTAATAATTTCTTTAAGGTAATTTTACTTTTTGATGCTAATTAAAACATCTGGAAAGTTTTGAAGGAGGCAAGGTAGCTCAATTATGGTTTGGTGACTTTTGCTTGTTAATAATCTGAACAATGTTAGCCAAAAGAAGGATCAGTAAAACTCACCATCCATAGTATAGTGACTTTTGCTTGTATATTTATAACGAAGGATTAATTTTTTTTGTATAGTCAATAATGTCTATTCACCTATAATGACTTTTGCTTGTTAAGATTTTATCGAAAGTCATTTAGTGAAAAACAAATAATTCGGATTTAAGCAAAATTTTACTAACTAATGTACTGTGGTGAGTTTTGCATCTTAAAGAACATAATTTTACGCTTCGGGTGACATACTCAATTCAAAACTGCCATTTTCAGGGTTGGTGACTTTTGCCTGAACGGTGACGATATCTAAGATAAATATAACCACGAAGCGACCCTGTGCGAAGCCGGGTACTTCAGCTAGTACAAGATAAAAATAAGAGAGAGATAATTAGCCCGAGGCACAGTGATACAGAGTGACATTTCCATTTAGTTGTTATTATGTAATATTTAATGGGTATTTATTGAACCCCTCACAATTGAATAATGCTGACACTGAATATCCTATGAATTTCGGTCAACTTACTTATTACTTTTTATTATTACTTACTTACTATTGAGTAATGGAGAAATGCATGTTAACCCTTTGCGGCCCAAGACCTCAAATGAGCCGTTGCCCGGAATAACGTTGTATCCAACAATATTCTTGTTTTGAAAAAAACGGAAAAAATTAAATCAGTTATGTTTTGTTACATTTTATATTTTAAATACAATAAACATACAATTATTAGGAGTTTTAAATGTAAAGTGGTGAAGAAAGGCAATTAAAGTTGAATTTGATTACAAAAAAATATAGTAAATTAGTGGAAAAATGTTGTATATGAAAATTTCACATACAACATTATTCCGCAAAATGTATTTTATTTATTCTGGTTCACTCAATAGTGCCTTTAAAAAGGCAGCATGCTCATCTGACATGAATTCACACATCTCAATGAGGTCTCTGAGCTTAGAATTATCTTCGTCTGCTTTCTGAACATAGCGTCTGACATTCGACTCTCAATACATGAGACGAGATGATGACTTTGTCCATTGTGATTCAGTAAGCGAATATTTGTCTTGATATTAAAATCGAGAACACATCCCGGATTCATTTTTTTTGGCACAAATGCGACCTTGCAAAATAGAACTAGGAACGATTAAAAAAATTGAAACGGTATTAGATTAAGTTACAATATATAGAGCACTACAATGCCAGCATTATTATCAAACAACATTTCCAATAACAATATGGACAAATCAATTGAATACAGTCGATTAACGTTTGACATATTAATAATATGTCAAACGTAATAATTTTATTCATGAGACCAACAGAACTGGCAAATGGTATACAACATTATTCCACAAAACTGTTTCAACGGGTCAATTGCAGGCTTAATAATATTTTTTCTGGATAAATACTCTTTTCCTACATCCTTCAGCCTCCTAGCTTTGATATTTTTCCAGTTTAAAACAGTAGATGTCCGTTTTCATCCTTTATTCAAGTGAATTATACCACGCTCCGTGATATTGACGGACGGCGACGCCATTTTGACAATAACATATACAACGTTCTTCCACAAACCAATAACTTTAAAATGCTGCCACAAGCCTAAATATTTTTTCTTTGCCATACTACCTACGTTCAACGATGCATAAAAACATACCCAACATTATTCCATCCATAACTCAACATTGATAATTTTGTTGGATACAACATTATTCCGGGCAACGGCTCAATTAATGAAATAAACGAAAATTTAAAACAGTTTCATAATAACATGTATTTATTATAAATAAAAAAATATTTACATATACAGTCGAACTTGGTTATTACGATGAAGATGGGACTGACTGAATTTGCTCGTTATAAGCGTTACTCGTTATATCAGAGAATAGGTCACATAACACAAAAAGTCGCAATTCAAACAAAAATACACAATTTGAATTTTTCCCCGCAACAAGCATGGCATTCATAAACTACAAAAGAAGTTGTTTATTGTAATGAACGCTGTTAGGTACTGATACCAAATAATATTTATTATATTATCTTAATGCCTAAATCCCCCATCAAAAATCCTCCAATCAACAGAGTTGGGAATATAATGATATTTTTGTAATTGTAAACGAGTCAATGCTAGACCATGATGCACAGCGAAACAAAGAAAAGAAATTTACTTTTATCTTTTTCTGGGCATACCAAGGGTCGAGAGTAGATACAGCCAGTCGGCTACCTACCCTTCAGCCCTTACGTCGCCTCCAAATACGATTCGCTACCTTTTTCGCGCCATAGCGCGCCTTTACAAATGTTGTTAGTAATTAATTGTTACTTGTCAAGCTAAATATACTTAATGTCCCTGAATCAATGTTTTTAATAAGTGGAAAGGTGTATATCAACACCCTCCGTAAACCCGTACCTATCAGTACCTACCGACTTTACAAACCTTGGATTTTTAACATGGAATTTCAACCATATGCGTGGATACTTTTTCAATATTGTCGGCGAAACAACCAATTAGGTAGGTACTTAGACACTTAACTAGTGTCATAAATGCAATCCAACCCCGACGGCATCCTGTCCAGTCGGATTTTATTGCTTAGGGTCGAAATGTTTTTAAATAATTGACACATTAACAGTTTTAAGAAAAATTTTGACAATATTTTAACTCGGTATAGCCGATAAGGAGCTCGACATAAAAGTGAATAAATGTATGGAGAAAATCAGAAACTAAAATGTGCACGAATATTTCATCGTTACATCCGAGATCTCGCTATATCCGTGATTGTAAGAACCGAGCTCGACTGTAGTTCAGTTATTAAGGTGGTTATACGTATTAACCACTGAGCAACTAGAACAAAAAAACATATATTTAACACATAGAAAGTAGCAACTAAATGTATGTAATTTAACATGTTGAATTGAAAGGACTTTTAATGAATTATGTTTACGACTACATAATATAAACAATACTTAGAAAGACTTACCAGACATATTATGATGTTTTAAATATAGTTTAATCATTGCTTGAAATCTCTTCATGTGACAGCACTCAAAATATCTAACATTGGTATAATGATTTGGGTAGAAATCTGTTGCAGCACAAAAATAATAGTGGGTAGTTTCTCAGTGAAATCACTAAGTAATAGAGGGTTAAGGTGATACATCAGTGAAACGGCAAATAATTTTCAACTATAGGCGCGACTAAATTTTAGACTGACCTACCTCTGAGAGAGAACGTCGAGCTGGAAACACGTCACTTTGTTTCGTGATGGCGACGGGCGTAATAATTCTTAAATCGTGTAAAGATGACTTAAAACGTTACCCATTTACTTTCAAAAAGAAAACATGTCAATGAATATATTATTATTGTTACTAATAGAACAATAAACAATGTTGGATTTATATGACAAATTATATTTCGTTTGGCATGCATCATTTGCACCCGCGACCCGCAATTCGTGCATCGCCTAGCCACGATCTTTTTAGACCGTGCCTCAACTGACGTATAACCTTAAGGAAATGTATGTAATAAACTATATTATTTTTGCCAATAACGTTTCTCATCGAGTAAGCGATAATTGATACCGCTGACAGCTGGTGAAAATGTACATAAGAATAATTGAATAATATTTTGAGATCGATACTTATGTCGCGGATCTATACTGACGATCTATGATTGGTTCCCGCAGGACTCATCGGTTGCCACACAGATAATAGATCTATGTTTTTTGTCTTGAATTTCAGAGTGTTGCAAACAATAAGATGAATAAGAAATCGTTCGAGTTGAAATTGTACAGGAAAAAGCTAAAAATGAACCAAGATATTCACATGGAGACTTTGAAGAGTGTCATCCTCGAACGTAAGTTGAAATTAAAATACATCGCCGAGGACAGACAGAGGCAGCTGGAGGAAATGAAAGAGGAGAAGATGCTGAAGTTGGCTATGACGAAGGATTTGAAGAGTGTCATCCTCGAACGTCAGTTGAACTTAAAATACATCGCCGAGGACAGACAGAGGCAGCTGGAGGAAATGAAAGAGGAGAAGATGCTGAAATTGGCTATGACGAAGGAAGAGTGGAAGTGGAAGAAGGAATTGTACAAATTGCAGAGGGAAAATATGTGAGTATATTAGATATTGTTATGTGTGATTATAATATGATAGATCAGGGGTTCACAAAGTGTGTCCCGCATGACTCTTTGATGTGTCCCGCGGGATTTAATTTAAATCCGTATTATTTTTTATTCTTCATACCGAATATTAAAAATTACATTTCAAATTAAATATCCTCTGGCAAGAATGAATGGTCAGACACTTGTGCATAAGTACCTATATTTGTGAAAAAACATTTGAACATCTAAATTGAGCATTAATAAATCAAAATTAACAGATAACCATATCGCATCTGTTTTGCGTACTAACGCAACACAATTTGAGCCTAGATTGTAGGATTTAGTTTCAAACAAATAATTGCAAAAATCACATGGTGAAGAAATTGAAATAAGTATAAGTTTACACAACGAAATATTTTTGTATTTATGTTTTTTACAAAATAAAGAGCGACCCGCCAAATATTTTTGATTTCAAAATTGTCCCTTTGACGAAAAAGTTTGTGAACCCCTGTGATAGATTATTGAGTCGCATATTTGAATACGGCATCTAGAAAATAAACATATTTATTCTGATGCCTGTTTATATTGGAAACCCAGCAGGTCTATTTCAACTATATAACACCATTTCCGTTATCCGAAATAATTCCAATATGTTACGGACGTATTCTGTGTGCTAAACAGTTACCTATCTAAATGATGAATCTTTGAGTTGTTGCCCGTGAAGTTTTAACTTGTGGTGCTTCAGGCGATATCGTGTGCTGTTGCTGATATCACAATAAGACAGCTCAATCGGTTGTCTAATTAACATGCCTGGCAGAACTGCCATTAAAAGTGTTAATTCAGACTAAATGCATCATAACATTTTTATCCTCAAATTGATAATTTCCAATTCGGCTTAAACTTTTCTGGCTTCATCGGCTTTGATACTTACTGTACATATTTTGAATTAATTATCTTTTTCCGGGATTTCAGAGTAAATACTCAGCATTCTCGAGAGGATGACGCTGCCGTAAATGTATCTGATGCTGCAGAGGTAAAAATAATTAATCTATATCTTTATGTTAAAATAAGAGATTTAAATATTCAAAGATTGACAATTGAGTAACAATTATCAGTATATAATATTATAAGTATTCCCTTAGACTATAGATACATCTAGACGCCACCCATTGCATTGCTAAATGAAGCTGCGTGCCGTGCGTTTGGTTTGTGGGCGAGTGAACGCATTCGTATTCAAATGTTCGAGACCATAGACCATTTCGCTAGTGCTCGCCCAAAGTGCTCGCACTAGACGCTCAGAATTAAAATATATTTTTCTATTTTTTTTTACGTTATATAGTATTTTTAAGCGGTCAAAATAAAAATATTCATAATTTAAGTTATTTTAAAGAAACACGGTCATTTGATATTAAAATATATAATAATATACAAATAAATTATCACGAACATGTATCAACTTACATATGAAACGTAATACCATCTTCTTGCTTATCAGTACGGCTACCACATTTTAATACAACACACAGAACCATCTTTTCTACTTAATTAACTAAAAATATTTACCACTGACTTTATGTTTAATACAAAAATAGGAATTTTAGCAACACGGTTATCGACGCATAATTAAGCAATACGGTAAGATTTGGCGGCTACACCGAGCAAACCATCTCCCAAATCTGTAAACCTTTTATCTTACTCTGGCGCAGGGGGGGGCAAACTTTTTGGATGGAGGGCCAAATTCAAGAATTCAAAATGAGCGGCGGGCCGCAAGTAAAATACCATTTTTAGATATACACTATTCATTATCACGAAAAATAAACATTACAAAAAAATTAATGAGAAGAATGAAACTGTTGTACATTTTTTAACAATTTTTTAAATCCTGTTAATTTTGTAGTTGATATTCTCAAAACTGCTTGTAAATGGGCATCGGAGATATTTGATCGTAAAGAATTTTTATTGAGGTTCATGATCGAAAATGTTTGTTCACATATATAGGTTGATCCAAAAATAACGAACATTTTTCTTGCATAATTTGTGTAAGTTGGTCGAATTTGTCTGAATTAAGGGCATTGTGAAATTTGGAGATTTCTTCACAACGATGCAATTCTCTTATATCAGTGTCACAGTGCAGATCAATAATCTCAAGTTGTAGTCCTATCGGTACACTATCAATATCTGTTGAAAATGGATCGCGTACTATTGCTAAACTTGTCTCAATTTTTCGGAAGTCACCAAATCTTTGTGAAAAATCGTCATTCAGAGCTTTAATAATTTTACCATATTCTTCAAATTTATATTCTGGTATATTCAGCTACTTCAAAGTTGGAAAGTGGTCCACGTTGTTATTCGATATTTGTCGAAGGAATAACTTGAGTTTTAATTGAAATCCATTCAAACTTTTTACCATATCATGGGCATATATTTTTTTTCCTTGCAACGCGGAGTTAAAAGTATTTAAATGTGTCACGATGTTCAACGTAGAATATAGTGGTTACATAGTGTGAGACGAGACGCAAGGAAGACGTACTGAGATAATACATTTACGAAACAACAAATTCTTCAAATTTTAATCTATTGTCAATATTTTTTAAAAAATATATAAAAAGGTTATTCGTAATCAGAAGTACAATTAATGATGGCGGGCCACAAAAAAATACCCCGCGGGCCACAGTTTGCCCCCCTCTGCTCTAGCGCGTGCCGCAGAGATTATAAGGGTGCCGAATACTTTCTCACTCGCACTTATGCATCGTTTTTGTTCAGGTCTTGAGTATTCCTTTTAACCGGATGGCTGCCAATGACGTCTTAAGACGCGAAATTTTCCGTGAACGGAACGCCGCTCATATATAAATGACGTCTTTGGACGTCCCGCATAACCTTAAACAGGAAATAAATCAATTATTTTAAACATACGTATATGTTGAACACACAACGACATATATTGGGAATGTCGTTACATACTCAGAATTGAAACAGAATTCGTTTTTACCACTTGAAACGTAAATTGATTTTATTTTTTTATGGCCCAATGACAGCATTGTAGTGAAACATTAGTGTATTTAGTAATAGAAGATAAAAATGACAAACACCCGGGCTTTGAGGAAATCACATAAAGGCATTGTAACTTCACCGAGACTCGAAATTGAGACCACCGGTTGAAAGGTCATTGTGTTACGCACTGGACATATGCCGAAATTGCTATCGATTGCGGAGGTGTCCAAGAGATAGAAATCCCATGTAATGTAAATGAAATGAAAAATCTAATGTAGTGATTGGCCAATGTACCATAATACGACAATGATTTGAGTTACCCCATCTCCACCCGCCATGTATATGCAGCCGCGGTTTGTGCATGCCTTCCATGACGCTATAAACGTGTCAGAATGAAAAGATTTTAGTGCCACACTTCCTTTTCAATCTTCAACTGAATCTTGACTTGCTCTGCCGTCATTTATCTTTAATGACGTTGTCCTCTGTACTCGTGTACTGAAATTCTGCCGGAACAGAGGATTTAGGAGTTGAAAGTGATAAATCTAAAGAGGGATCGGAATTATTACTTCCTCCATATGATTGCAGCAAATTTTTCAACTGCCTCAAAGTTGGCCTACCTTTTGATCAGCATCTTGACCACACAGTAATAGTTTTTAATGAATTTTAGAAAATATTTTGATTTACGGTGAATTTCGAATTAAGGTGATTCATCAGTGAAACGGCAAATCATTTTCAACCATAGGCGCGACGAAATTTCGCACTCGCTCCCATTCGGAGAGAGAATGTAGAGCTGGAAACACGTCATTTTGCTTCGTGATGGCGACGGCCGTAATAATTCTTAAATCGTGTAAAGATGACTTAAAACGTTACCCATTTACTTTAAAAAGAAAACATGTCAATGAATATATAATTATTGTTACTGATAAAACAATAAACAGAACATTAAATGGACACATGTTGGATTTATAAGACAAATTATATTTGGTTTGACATGCCTCATTTGCACCCGCGACCCTCAATCCGCGCATCGCCTAGCGACGATCTTTTTAGACCGTGTCTCAACTGAGGTATGGCCTTAACCGTATTCATATTAACGGGTTTTTTTTTACTGTATACTAATTCAAAATTCTTTTTTTCCTAGCCCTCTTCTGGTAAGCCTGACGACTTACCACTTGGAAATAATGCAAAGAGAATCAAATTGGGACCAATACTTATAGATCGGTTCAATATTGCTGGGGAGGAGAGGAAACTATATGTGCAGCAGTTTGAAGACAAGTTGAAACTTATCAAAGACAACCACTCACTTCAAACAGCGAAGGATAAAATTGATGTCATTATGCAAGAGGCCATATCTGGCGTTTACGAATTAAAATAAAAATTGCCATATCTGGCGTTTACGAATTAAAATAAAAATTGCCATCTCGCGTTTACGAATTAAAATAAAAATTGCCATATCTCGCGTTTACGAATTAAAATAAAAATTGCCATATCTCGCGTTTACGAATTAAAATAAAAATTGCCATATCTCGCGTTTACGAATTAAAATAAAAATTGCCATATCTCGCGTTTACGAATTAAAATAAAAATTGCCATATCTCGCGTTTACGAATTAAAATAAAAATTGCCATATCTCGCGTTTACGAATTAAAATAAAAATTGCCATATCTCGCGTTTACGAATTAAAATAAAAATTGCCATATCTCGCGTTTACGAATTAAAATAAAAATTGCCATATCTCGCGTTTACGAATTAAAATAAAAATTGCCATATCTCGCGTTTACGAATTAAAATAAAAATTGCCATATCTCGCGTTTACGAATTAAAATAAAAATTGCCATATCTGGCGTTTACGAATTAAAATTAAAATTGCCATATCTCGCGTTTACGAATTAAAATAAAAATTGCCATATCTCGCGTTTACGAATTAAAATAAAAATTGCAATCTTGAATATAAAGTTATTTTATTTTTATGTTTAAATGTTCCTTTTCCCAATTCTTCATATGTTTTTGTTATATTCAAATTTTAACCCATGCAAGAGGCCATATCTGGCGTTTACGAATTAAAATAAAAATTGCCATATCTGGCGTTTACGAATTAACATAAAAATTGCCATATCTCGCGTTTACGAATTAAAATAAAAATTGCCATATCTGGCGTTTACGAATTAAAATAAAAATTGCCATATCTCGCGTTTACGAATTAAAATAAAAATTGCCATATCTCGCGTTTACGAATTAAAATAAAAATTGCCATATCTCGCGTTTACGAATTAAAATAAAAATTGCAATCTTGAATATAAAGTTATTTTATTTTTATGTTTAAATGTTCCTTTTCCCAATTCTTCATATGTTTTTGTTATATTCAAATTTTAACCCATGCAAGAGGCCATATCTGGCGTTTACGAATTAAAATAAAAATTGCCATATCTGGCGTTTACGAATTAACATAAAAATTGCCATATCTCGCGTTTACGAATTAAAATAAAAATTGCCATCTGGCGTTTACGAATTAAAATAAAAATTGCCATATCTCGCGTTTACGAATTAAAATAAAAATTGCCATATCTCGCGTTTACGAATTAAAATAAAAATTGCAATCTTGAATATAAAGTTATTTTATTTTTATGTTTAAATGTTCCTTTTCCCAATTCTTCATATGTTTTTGTTATATTCAAATTTTAACCCATAGCCGTCCAAGCACGAGGACTTTACGTGCGGCATTTTTTTGTCTTTTGTACCAAGCATGAGAAATTCACACGCCTGAGAATGCTCGTTAATTTTTTGGGACGTCTATAGGCATCTATCAAAAAAATAATGAATTAAATAAGTTTAACACTTAATTGGTTGAATGTCATGTGCAAGAAGTAAAATCACGATGGAAAAAAAAATATTTCGGGGTTTTTACAGAGATGGCGGACGTAATACCATTCATTATTTTTTTGTACCTATACCATTTTTTTAATTAGTTACAAGCCCGTTTCTAGGCGGGTGAATCACGAGACATAAACAAAAAAGGTAATAAACACTCAATGTTAAATTCCAGTGTCGTCACTTCAACTTCGAAATTTAATTGTCGACCCTTTTCAGTGGCAGTCAACCATTTATGAACCTGCATTCTTTTTTTAAAAAATGAACGTGATTTTTACCTATGAAATTGCGTGCTATTTGATATTTTGTCTTTAATGGTTTACTACCCATGAAACATCCACCATGCTTCATCATCCATGATAGAAATTTTAACTTGAAAATGAGAACAGTTATAAATGTGAACTTGTATCGCGTTGTCATTTTCGTTCGCTTTTTTCGGGAGATTATTGCTTGTGTAACTGCATAAATAATAGCTATTATTATTTATATTTGTTGCACTAATTTCATTGAAAAAATAATTAACCTAAGTATATTTTAGCTAGGATATATATTTTTTATTAGTTTTATCTCCAAAAAAACTTTTTAAAATGGAGGACCAATCGTTTTTAGAGGAAAACTATGCGGATTGTATGTCAGATATTCCCAGTGACTGTGAAGATATCGGAGATTTTAGTGATATTGAAACAGACTCATTTGCTCCTTTGAGAACACGCCCACGTACAACATATTTCGCGAGTGATTCTGAGGATTCAGAAACTGAGGCCGACAATGATGGAACGATGATGATCCGCCGAGAGAGAACAAGCCATTTGAAGGATTATCAGGAGTAACATTTGACACTGATAATTTAAGTCCAGAAGCTAAATCTAAAAAATGAGTGGACATAACCATGTCGGAGTTAAAAAAGTGGTTCGGTTTGGTGATAATAATGGGCATTGTCAGAAAAGCGACTCAGTCTTATTGGTCAACAAATCCAATTATTCAACGTAAGCGGTTTTTCAAATATTGCGTTATTTACATTTCACTAATGAAAAATGAAATTTCACGATTTTTTGTTGAACATAAAGTTTGGATCGAGGATATACAGACATCTGAATCAATTGATGTTGCGGAAACGCATGCACCTTCTACATCTTCTGATACAGATTCAACCCATAAAACCAAATTCCCATTTGGTTCTAATTTCGACATAGAATACAACGGAAAAAACAATCTCACATTAAAACAAATAATTGAAGCTTGAAACATAAAAACGTTGTTTCCCGAAAATATTGAATTGTGGACTTGTCGCCTTTTGGAATTAGACGCCTCAGGTGAAGTATTAAGTAGGTAACTGAAAAAAATCCTAGAACAGCCATATCCACGGGACTTGAATTTAAATTTTGTTTCATCTTCAGTATTTCACTGAACATAAGAACAATATTGCATTTTAGTTTTTATTACTATGTAATAGGTATAATATCATTAATAATTTTTTTTTTACTCAAAAAAAACTTAAAACGTGTTTTTCTCAAAACTCTATTTTTGCACAAGTATCCTTTTGCTTTTGGGCGAGACGATATGACCCACAGCTTTAAAGACGAATGTATGACACTACTCTACTGTGGGTGTACTATAGCATTAATTCCACAAATATATTTTTGCATTAAATACGAATGACTGATTTTTATTAAGACTTGGAAGATTGAAAATGGAGATTGAAGGCGGAAAACATAGTAAGTGAATATCAAGCTGGCTTCAGGGCAGGAAGGTCTACAACGGATCAGCTCTTCACAGTTCGCCAAATACTGGAAAAATGCTGGGAATTCGATGTGGACATTTATCAGCTCTTTATTGATTTTAAGCAGGCATATGACAGCATCGACCGGGAAAAACTATTCACTGTCCTTCTGGACTTTGAAATCCCACCAAAACTAGTCAGGCTTGTTAGAATCACACTGCAGAATACACTCTCCCAGGTGAAGGTGAATGGCCAACGGACGGAGGGCTTTGAAGTATCTCGGGGTCTTAAGCAAGGAGACGGATTGGCTCCCATGCTGTTCAACTTAGCCCTCGAATCCGCTATCAAAAAGTCTCAAGTGAACAGGAGCGGCACTATATTAAGCAGACCGAGCCAATTGGTTGGCTACGCAGACGACCTCAACATGATGGGTAGATCCATACAGATTGTGAAGAAAGAATTTGACCACCTCCAAAGGCCCGCACTAGAGATTGGCTTAAGAGTAAATGAAAACAAAACTAAAGTCATGGTACAAAGCCGACAAAATCAGAGTAGGCTGGGCCAAAGTTCCAGTTTTGGAAACCATAAATTTGAGGTTGTCAACCGGTTCACATACCTGGGTTCCAATATTACAAAAGAGAACGAGGAACTGGAAGAAATAAAAACCCGAATAACCGCTGCAAATAAATCGTACTTCTCATTGCTGCCCATATTCAAATCCAGAAATGTCCACAGAAAAACTAAGACGCGGCTCTATAAAACCGTCATACGCACAGTCGTTGCATACGGGTGCGAGTCATGGACGCTAAATGTGAAAGCAGCTGAAATGGGGGATTGCTTTGAGAGAAAGATCCTTAGGCGGATATACGGACCCATGAATGATGGTGGGGAGTGGAGAATTAGGTACAACACGGAACTATACCGCTTATACCAAGATTCAAAACTCTCCAACTTCATAAAACTCCAGAGGCTAAACTGGGCAGGCCATGTCCAGCGCATGCCTGAGTCACGGATACCGAAGAAGATCCTCGAAGGAAACCCAGGAGGGAAAAGGCCAGTGGGAAAGCCACGCACACGATGGGGTAATGATGTTACAAAAGATGCCAACCAGATACTAAAAATCAGGAACTGGAAAAGACGTGCGGAGGACCGTTCCGGCTGGAGGACAGCGGTGGAGGAGGCCAGGGCTCGACTTGAGCTGTAGCGCCATCGAAGAAGAAGAAGATTGAAAATGAAGAATAACAACGGAAAGAAGCATTGATTTTCTGTAAGGTTTTTGTAATAAATATAACAACATTTTTAATGCACATTAAATATGTATACTTTTTTTATTTTTTCATTTTTAAATTACTGTAATCCTGAATACACAAAGTTAGATGTTCAAAAGTTAATACACATAATCGAGGTTGCCAATTGGTAAAAGGTTAGATGTCTGATAAAAACAAAAAAATGGAATAAAATACATATATAAATTCAAACATTATAAATATAGCAATAAAATTGCATTATTTTACAATTTGCTCATTCCTGAACAATACTTATTGCTAAAATGTAACATCCAATCTTTTACTTCTGAGATACATATATTATAGTAGCCGACATGTCATCACAGCTAGAGTTGGGTTTCGGGAATTCTCGAGAAATTTTCGAGATTTTCCATCCTGAATTTCGAGAAATGAAATTTTTAACATTTCGGGAAATCCCGGATCTCGAGAATCTTTTTTCGGGATTCGGGATTTCTTTATTAAATATCAAATATTAATTGAATAAACATTTTTTTTTAAATTGAAATAAATTAACAAAATTTGCTTTCGAGTGTGTGCGATCGTGTGATTTGAGTTCAACACAATTAAGCCAATGTCGACTCAAAATGAGCGCAATTTTTCGTTTGACTTTTGTGTTTCAAAAGCTTACGCAATAATTGTCAGACGCAGCCATTAACAGTCTGTATTTTTTGAAATTCCATTTTGTTCTATTCTATTCTAATGTTTTGAATTAACCTACTTCTGTTTGTTTGTGTTCTTACTTAAATAAAAAAAAACATATTTTTTTGGAATTTGTCTGTTTTTACATTGATTTTAGGGTTTTTTACAGTTTTTTTTTTTAATATTCTCGATATCTCGAGTATTCTTTTCTGGAAATCCCGAATCTCGAGATTGAGCTAGATGTCAGCTACTATAAGTTTCCTTTGGAAATAGTTTGGTAGAAAAACTAACAAAAACCATCTACATATTCCTGGTGTAACTTCACACAATGTGTGATGAAGTCGTATGAAAAAAATGTTTAAAAACTGAACGACTCGCTGAAACTGATTATTATTTACAATGATACAAATATTTAATGTTAATATGAGGTGTCTAATAATGAAAACTGATAATTCCACAATTAAATAATTAATAATAAAAAACAGTCACTGGTTGATTTTAACGTTAGTTTCTTGTATCTATTGTATTTTATTTTCAAACTAGAGCCGAACTAGATTTCTATTAGCTGATCAACCCCTATTTGCAATAAAAAAAATCAATGAAAAATAAATAAGTTATAGACCACTGCGTGAAATGGTATGTAGAATATGGTAGTATTTTTTTTAGTTTTTAACCATATGCGGACATATCAGTTGTTGTTATTAGATGCCTGATTTGTCCAATTTTATTTTGCTTATTTTTAATGCAAAAAATGGTTGCAGTTAATAAAAATGGTCATAATTTGAAAATACAATACGATGGAAAAAATGTTGTTTTCCCCAAATATTGATTTATGAACTTTTGGATATTTGTAAATATGGCAATGGCTGGTTGGCCCCAAATGGACATGTTGATGTCAGTAGATGTGCCTATAGCAAATGCTGTGAAATGCCAAACTGCCGGCAAGTCCCATCTGCTGGACTCCCCGCAGCAACTTCCGGACAATGCAGCATCAGGTGTGGCTAACACCAGGGGCAAAGAGCGAGTGACCGGTGCCATAAAACTGGCCTCGTGGCTAAGGGACAAGGTACATATAAAAACTACATGACAAAAAAAAAAAATTTACTAAACCTAGTGTTAAAATATCACATAAAATATTACACAAAAATAAGAAGGATAAATTTAATGACATGCTACCATGCGCAAACAAACGATACAATGACGGTACACGTTACAGTAAATACAACATTATTTGAGATTTTTTCTTAATCTTCGAAAACTAAATTTAAAAATAAAAGAAAAAATGTTCTCAGTGTCACCTGTCTTATGGCATACAAAATAATGATTCCATACTGTCATATAGGCTACTAACCATTTGTGATAGCACATCATATAAGAAATATTGATTACAATATTACGAACACATACAATACTGAAACCACTTAAAATTCTCATCATTGATAACAATAGTGTCGATAATTTGTACATTAGATTATTTACATTACAGAAATAACTTTACAGAGAGCTGTATGAATGAAAACTCACGGTGATTAATCATTGATGGAATACTAATAACACACTGAAAAATTCAAATCTCCACATAAATAACCATAGATACTTATTTACATCACGGTATTACAAAAGCTTGTTATAATTAAATAATGCCCACCAACTAATCAGCCGTGCACCACACGCCAATCGTAATCGTGATTAAAATGTGATGTGAATCATCTGCAGTAGTTTCAGGAGCAACTACCCAAAACTTATTGCCATGCACTCAAAAATGAGCTTGCTCTATTTTTAACAGTATTTCCCACTGTTCCAATAAAGATTGTTGGAAAACTTACACAGTATTTACATATTTAATCATTTATTGATAACATATTATATGAGAACAATATTTCAAAATGTATCAATAATTTGTATGTGTATGATTTTTTCTTTCAGAATTTCTACTACAGAAGACAATATATTAATTTTTGAATTCATATTTAGGTACATCTTTTAAAACCACCAATTATTTTGTAGTGCAGATTGCAATGAAATATTTCAAATAAATATTTCCAGGTACCAAAATTGCAAAGAAAAAACAATACTATGGCAACATTAGAACTTTTAGTCCAAGAAAAAATATTATTGCTCCATTTTGCCAAATAAAATATTAAGGCTATACCTCAGTTGTGGCATGGTCTAAAAAGATCGTGGCTAGGCGATGTGCGGATTGCGGGTGCAAATGATGCATGCCGACCGAAATATAATTTGTCATATAAATCCAACATGCGTCCATTTAATGTTCTGTTTATTGTTCTATTAGTAACAATAATAATATATTCATTGACATGTTTTCTTTTTAAAGTAAATGGATACCGTTTTTAGTCATCTTTACACAATTTAAGAATTAATACCCCCGTCGCCATCACGAAACAAAATGACGTATTGACACCTCGACGTTCGCTCTCAGACTGCCAGCGAGTCCAAAATTTCGTCGCGCCTATAGTTGAAAATTATTTGCCGTTTCACTGAAGTATTGCCTTAAATAAATCGATTATTTTAAAATTTACATAATTTTTTTTACTATCAATGACATTAATAATCATAACGTTGAAAAAATGATTCCCGCTGAAAATGTCCTGTATTCACATTTTCCAAATATGGCTGACCTATTCATAGGACAAGAACAAAATAGAAAAAGAAAACCAGTTGAGTCAACTAAGAGAATATCTTCTCACTTGCTGTTTGATTTAAAATGTAACAAACGGGTCGGTTGACCAAATAGACCCAATAGCTGGTTGATACAACTCGAATAGCTCTTCCCATTCAGTACACATATTAGGATACTCCCCAAGGATGTGGTTAACATCCTGTGATTCACAGCCATAGAAACATGTAGGTCGATCTACAAGGATAAACTGGAAGAGTTTGTCAGCAAAGCTGTCATGACCAGTCAATAATTGCGGTAATCCGGTGTCAGGACAATATCTCTAATTGCCCTTTTTGGAGGCATTTCACTTGGTCTACCAGGTTTTAATCACTGTGTCTACAACTAACACCAACACATATGCTTTTTTTTCACATTGATAATGCTCAAATTACACAAAACGATATGATCCCTGCTAACTGTCTGCTTCAAAAATGTTACTTCCTATTCAGACAGGTTTGAAGGAAATGGACAAATTTCTGTTTTTGCCAGACCCGACTCTACAATAAGCGCCATCTGAATCGTTATATGAAATAGTGATTCCAATAGACAAATTCCTCATGACAAGAGAAAGACTCTTAAGTTGTGATTATATTAAGATGCACGTTACGATTATCACGCTGTCACAGCGACAAATTTAGTATATGGTTTCGTCATTTTGCTGAATATTTAGGACGAACATGATCTCTGTAAATTCTATGATGGAGTAACCTAGTAACAAGTTTCTGTAAATTCAATAATATTTTGAACAGAACCCAACCTGAAGACCATAGATAGACAGAACATTCTTATAGAAAATACATAGTGCCAACTGTTAAAAAAAAAAAAAAAAATGTAATTTCAACATGAGTCGAAAATGTGTAGGCATGTAGAAAATGATAAAAAATGTTCATTGAATCATGCAGGTGTCGATGCAGTACAACATGAGGTGACCTCATTGTTGCTCTGGTGATTTCGGCAGATTTTGCTAATTGACAATGTAAAGGTTCAAAATGTGCTACGGGATGGGAGCATCAGTCTAACATTTTAAACACCAAGAAAAACAATATTACACACTTTTCCCATAGCAGCAGCTTACTGTGATGTCATGTGATAGTACACACTAATATAATCACAAATTTAATGTAATTTAACCATAATAAAAACAATACTGAAAAAGTTCAATTATTAAATAATGAGATAATAAATTTTAGATGGTAGAAAGACACTAAAACTAACATTATTGAAACAAATGAGCCCTGATCTGTCAAGGCAATTTTTAAATTGTGATAGGAACATTGAAAATATTACAGATCAATGAAAAAAATCAGAAACCATTTAAAGAGAAGCTAAGGACCTGGCAACACATTGATGAATTAAAGAAAGAGAATAATCATTGTCTTCCCATAACACAATTTGAATGTGGTGACATGGGCTTTGAGCCTTAGGCCTTCATTTGAGCCTTACCCTAAGATCAATCATAATTTCCTGTAGAGAACAGCTATCTTCGCTCGCTAAATTCAGGATATTCACTCTTTGCATCATCGGTATTCAAGATTGTTAGTCTAGCACAGTGTTTCCCAACATTATAATACCTTTGTACCGGTGAAATTAAGAGAAATATTTTGCAGATCGCTAATGCAAAATAAAAACAATAAAATTATTTATAGTAAATATAATATCTGATTTTGAAAAAAAAATTATATACCACAAAAAATTTACTCTTAATAGAAATCACTAGAAACCGCTCAGTAAATAAATTTTTAATAGAACTTCTGAATTTTTGAGTTAAATTTAGTTCCAAAAATAGTGCGAAATCTGCTGCTGCATCTTTTCTAGAATAGTTGATAACCATGGCTTCAATGTTGTTTAGCAGAGACGAAGCGTTGCATTGACATCCATTCAGTTTCTCTGTTTCGTTTTTTTACTGACATGGCTAAAAAATCTGCTCACATGAATAGGTGGGTAGTTGAAAATGCGAACAATAATTTAATAGCTTTGTGACTTGCAGATGGATATTCTTTTTCCGGTGATATCCAAAACTAAGAGCATGTATGTTTTTTAAGTGTGGACACCAGGGTGGCATCAGAAGATAAGTCGATTAGGTTTTCTTTTTCTGTAGTATTAATTGTGCATGAATGATGTCCTAATTTTCAGGGTAATAGCAATTCAAGTTTTAACTAATGCTTAAATGTTGAATTATTATAATATTTAAATTAATTTTCCGGTTGATGTCAGCAGATATTAAAAATTCTTGCTAAAGTCGAATCATTTCTATTTATATCTTCCTCTTATACATAAAAATATCCTAAAGAATTAAAATTGGTATATGTTTATTTTTATAAAGACGATTTGCTTCGAATTTTTGGAATATTTATTTTAAAATGGACGACAACTATTTGAAGACTGGCAGAAATTTCCTGCGGACCAGCGGTCGGGAAACACTGGTCTAGCATATCGCTACTAGTTGTAGGCTGAAAGTCATGGTTAGTGGAAACATAGATGGTGGAGACGTTTGAGAGATTTTCCTCTACCTTCTTTAGTGTCATATTGGTGTCATCAGTGGTATAGGTGTTGACACATCTTTTTTATGCCCGGCCTGTTGTTCTCTGCTATCAGAGTCCGCTTCATCATTATAATAACATATATAGAATAATCAGCATCAGTGGTGTGAAAAACAAGAAAGAGATATGGATAATCTCTTCACTACTGTGGAATGGAATGTCTTATGCTGGCTCATTTACAATGGCCCATGTCAAGCGAATATGATGGGTCATGTGGTGCCACCATTGTGAAGAGGGCAACAAACACGTCGTGTGGCCCAAACCTGGCATATGTTTGCCGTCTATCAACCCGATCCTTGCGTAGTGTCATCAACTAAAAAATGGTTACGGTTGCGTGCATATTTCCGAAATGTTATTATTCCCTGTACCGTAATAAATACATCAGTTATGACACACTTAAAAATAACAATAAAGGCATTATGCAATCATATAAACTCGAAGAAACATCTCTATACAAAAAAACTCACCGCTATGCAAATCCACCATTTTGTCTGAAGCTAATCGGCCGGGACCACTGTGCTGTTATTCAATGTTTTAACATGGCTTTTACAAAACTGCATATTAAAAAAAAGAAGATAAAAACGAATTTAAAAATGTTTTGAACTATGGTAAATTTTATAACAGCGATGTAAACATAATGCGACTTGGCACGTTGAACATATAAAACGGGATAGTTTCAATATTTTTTTTTGCTTTTTTTGAATTGCCACATACATGGCATCTCCTGCGCGGCTTTCCATTATTGGTTGTAGGAGGAATGTGCTCTGGCAAATGTTCTGTAGCGGATTTTGGTAATAAACGTACCGGATTATCACTCGTTGATGCCGTGGGCCTACGGGTATGTACGGTTTTTACACAATGTTTTTCAACAAGTTGTTTGATTACACAAAACTGAAATTTGGCCAATGGTTTTTGTTGCCTGTTACAAATTTGTATAAATAGAATGCATTTAGTAAATATAAGTCTATTATGTGGAAAGCCACCTCTTATACCACTTAATAGACTTTCGCATGCACGAAAGACTACTAAGCATCATATCCGCTTTGTCCACCGTGCCTATATTTTTGTTATAATCTAATACACACGTAGCCTTCATGATGGATTCCCCTGTTCTAAAGTTAGTTTGTCCCGTTGGTCCAAACGAGTCATCATGAAGAGTAGTCAATATGTGGACATCCCTCCTATCGTGCCATTTAAGGACCAATAAGGGGCTTTTGGATTTAGCTTCTGTCTCTCCTTTTTTCAAACTTTCAAAACTCTCCTAAACATCTCCTTCCGGTTCTTCCTAACCGTGCGACAAGGAGTTTTGCAAGTTTTATTGCTGTGAAGGTATTTAAAGAGAGCTGGGCTGGAGTACCAATAAATTGTTGTAGTACGGAGTCGGAGTACCTTTACCGATATAATCGTTTAATAATGTGGTTACCACCGCACCAGATATTCCCAAATTTTGGTCGTCCACTATATCTGAGCCTTCGCCACAATATATAATAAAATCTATTATATAGCCGGTCATAACGTTGCACAACACAAACATTTTCACCCCGAAATGATGCCTTTTTGACGGAATAAATTGTTTAAAGAATAGTCTACCCTTAAAAACAATTAAACTCTCGTCAATGCATAGGTTTTGGTGCGGGAGCATTGTCTCTCTAAAAATTTATCGCGTGTGCTCTAGAAGTAAACGTATTTTGACTAACCTATGTGTTGTGGTGGTCACATTTGAATCACAAAAATGGAGCATCTGTAGGATTAGAATTTTTCCTACAATGTCATCATGGAGGTACGGATTGGTGCTCCAATGCTCCTCGATCGACGTGTGTTTATTTCTGGTCATCAGCATAGATAGGCAAAAAATGAATATAACTGATGGCACTGATGTATCGGTCCAGTTATGTGACTGCAATTTCGGTCCCAGGTCAGTTGTAATGTCATTATCAACCTGGGTCAATCCACTACTGGATGAAGGCCTCCCCAAGTTTCTTCAAACTCTCTCGGTCCTGTGTCGTTCGCTGCCACGTATTTCCGCTGAACTTTATCAGTTCGTCAATCCAGCTGCTTTTAGGGCGACCCTGTGGCCGTTTCGTGCCCCTTGGGTACCACTGGATGACGGCATTTGTCCAGCGGCCGTCCTTTCGGTGAGAAATGTGCCCCGCTTATCTCTATTTCAGCTGTTTGACAACGACTATTACATCGCGTACTCCTGTCTGCTTCCTAACCCATTCGTTTCTCTTACGGTCCTTTCGCGTGATGCCCAACATACACCTCTCCATGCCTCGCTGTGCGACTCTTAACCTTTGGACATCTCTCGTGTTGAGGGTCCACGTCTCGCAGCCATACGTGAGCACGGGCAGCACACATTGGTTGAACACCCTACACTTAAGACATAATGGTAGGTCATTCTTGAAGATACTATTCAGACGTTCGAAAGAACTCCATCCCAGCTTTGTTCAGCAAGCAATTTCATCGTGCATGCTTCTGTCTATGGGCACCTGCTGTCTGAGATAGACGTAGCTGCTGATTTGCTCGAGTTGGGTGCCATTAATACAGATAATCGCAGGGTCCAAAAAGCAGTTCCTCATCACTTTTGTCTTTGAGACATTTATCTTTAGGCCGACCGTTTGACTGACATCTGTGAGTTCTTGCATTCTACCTTGGAGGCCCTTCGGGTCTTGTGAGATTATAACAATATCATCTGCAAAGCGCAGGTGACTGAGGTGCTCCCCATTAATTGGAACACCTTTTTCCTCCCAATCAAGTTTCCTGAATAAGTCCTCAAGAGTAGCGGTGAATAGTTTAGGTGAAATGGTATCACCTTGCCGGACACTTTGTTGATGGGGAATTTACACGATCGTTTGTGGAGTTTCACGCATGCTGTGGCATCACTGTATATACTGTTCAATATGTTTATGTAGCGTCTGGAAATTTCTTGGTTACTAAGGGCGTCTATAATTGAGAATTTTTTGATGGAATCAAACGCCTTTTCATAGTCTATAAAACCAAGATATAATAGCAGTTTGTATTCCTGGTAGCGCTCTATGATTTCCCTGACGACCTGTATATGATACATAGTAATATAGCCTCTTCGGAATCCGGCTTGTTCTCTTGGTTGGTTTTCGTCTAAAACTGTTTCGAGACGGTTTGAGAGTATTTTCGTGAAAACTTTGTACAGAATTGGCAGTAGACTAATTGGTCGATAGTTTTTCAGATCTTCATTGTCTCCTTTCTTATAGAGAATAATAATGGAGGCATTTTTCCATGACTCTGGTATATTCTCTTCGTGCAGACAAGCTGTGAACAGATGTGCGATCACTTCGCACACCGTCCTCCCAGCCCGTTTGAGAACATCAGCCCATCTTCTCCCGGGGCTTTCCCACTCTTCATGCACATTATAGCATATTCCACCTCTGTGGTAGTAACCTCGGGAAGAGAATCTCCATATTCTCCGTTCACCAGATCTGAATTGATGTCAGTGTTGTCAGTGTCATCTTTGTATAGAGCGCTGTAAAACTCTACAACAGTGTCCAGTAGATGATCCCAGTTACGCACGATACTTCCATCTTGCGCTTTTAGTGTCGTGATCTGCCGTCTCCCTATTGATAGATGCTGCTTGTTCTTGTGTAAGTTCCTTCCTGATGCAACAATTGATTCTACAAGGTTCATATTGAGCTTACGAAGATTTTCTCGTATGTTTTTACGTAAAGTTTTGCACAGCGTGGAGTATTCGGGATCATTTGCAACTTGTTGCTCGCTTTTCGTACTCCTACGCAGCTTCATAAAATCCAACGTTTCCTTTGAGTTTGCTTACTCGTTGTAATTTAAATATGTGTTTCGTTTGTTTCACTATCTCTGACATTATATTATTATTAAGAAAATGTTCAAAAAAAAGGCATTCAGAAGAGGTTTCACTGAGGTCGTCGATGTTACGCCGGATTGAAAGTCTTCGAATTAATGAACTATTGGAATATGTGGACCGGTTCTCCAAGAACGTAAAAATGCAATTGGCTCGTCTGAGCTCGTATCCGAATCATGACCACTTTCGTTTTGGTCCAATTCCTCTTCAGACATATCATAGTCAGAGTCCAATTCCTTATTCATTATTTCCCCCGGACCCATATTCACTTCCGCCATAGTAAAGTTATTCCACAAATATTATTTATTAATCTAAAAACAATATAAGTCTGGCGGTGACATGCGATAGATTGAAGTGGTTCGAAGAAATGATGTTTATGAACTTTTGACAAACGTATCGAGATGGCGGCATGAACACGAATCAGAGCATTTTTTCAATACAAAAATCAATACTGTGCGCAAAGTATTTCCTACTTTACCGACATTTCAATTTTCGGTATCAACTGGTGTTCCACCCAGTATGCGAGCTTAGTTCTAAAACAATAGACGTCACATCCGTGACGGCCGGTTAACACAGTGTCAATGTTTCAACACGCATCAAAGGATACCAATATTCACCTTACTGGAGCCAATTTGAAGAGGGAGCATCAGATCCAGAGTAAAGATGTTGAGATTTTTTCAACGCAGCGTATTATCAAAAATTTTAATTTTAAAAAGTGAGATCATAAATTTTACAACTGAATTCATACCATAGTGGAAGATGAAAAGTTAGTTATTATGGAATAAACAGTGCCATTAATATGAACTAAAATTCTAGACAAGACAATTAATATGCTACAATTAACATTAACAAATAAATTAATCCATATAATAGATATTCACAATAGTTACTATAATTAATTATCAGATTTCACCATCTAATTTGGCCATTTAATTACAACATTTTACCTAATAATAATTAATTTAATATGTCATCAGGTACCTATATTATATGTATACCCTGCAGCTAAACAAAAAGTAAACATGATTACAAAACATTTGAAATTTGGGTGATTTTAAGTTTATATAATGTAATATAATGACGGTTAATGAAGTTTTCAACATAGTTTAGAAAAATAATGGGGAATTTCAAAACTAGACTGATTATAAATCTACAGTTATAATTTTATCAAATTTCCTTAATCGATAGTATTCATTTTAGATAGATAAATGGTTAATAAATTATAGTCAAATGAAAAACTACTAGGCCATTAATTTGTCACGAAGATGAAGATGCTTTGATAAATTCATTACATGAAAAAAAACATATTTTAAATATCATCACTGTACAGGCCAATTGAGCCCATATCCGGAAAACGAGCGTTATCCTGAAAACGGCATTCAGAGATATTGGCAGTTAAACATTTCGGTTGGTTGTTGTGGAGATACCCGTTGTCAAAAATATTTAATTCTGATCAATAAAAGTAGTTTGAGTAATTGAGAACATGGTTTATTAAACAAAAAAACTTTATTGGATAAACCACCATGCTTATAATAAAATATATGGTAACAAATTTAACACTGTTTTTCCATATAACATAAAATAATCGTACAACTCTGATTTTGATGGTAACATCCTTTACCCTTAAGTTTTTAAGTTAGTCACTTGAAGTAATGTTCGAGTAAATCAGGAGGTCCATTTCCAACATTTATTTGGATAAATTCCAATATATTTTTTTACCAATCAGCACTTTGTTGGCTTCACATAAGGCAAACAAGACAAAATGTGTTCCATTTACTCTGCATCCCGTTGGATTTTATTTCTCATTCCCCAAAACTTGGAAAATAAATTATTTTGTTTAACCCGGCCAAAACTGAACTTTTGGTCAAACTATGCGATGTTATTTCTCCAAATGTTTTTTTGCCGTATTGGAATGAATAAGCTCGTTAAAAATATTTGGTGTGGATTTATTGGAGGCCAGACTCATAAATATTCCGTGAAAACATTAAAATATGCAGTTATATATCAAGTTCTGTCATAATATCCAAGAAATATGTGCATACTAATAAATCACTCACTGTTTGTCGCTATTCTGTATCGATTTGGACACTTGCGCCGAAAAGGCGTCTTTGATTGTCATATTTATCGCCATAGATCACGCAATTATTATTCACACTCGAACAGTTTCATGATAACACATTGATTATTTAACATTTTGAACACTTATAAGTTATTACGGCTATAAATTGTAACTTAAAACTCAACTAGACCTTAACAAAATTAGAATTTAAAGAAACGATATACTAATTTTTTTATTTTTTTTTGAATTACCACAAACATGGCACCGTCTACGCGGTTTTTCATTACTAGGTGTTGGAGGAATGTTTTCTGGCATATGACGTGTAGAAGATTTGGGCAGTAATCTTATGGAATTATCGCTAGTTGAAGGTTGGGTTGAGGTGTATTCACGGTTTTTACACAATATTTGTCCACAATTTGTTTTATCACACTTAATTGAAACTCGGCCAATGTTTTTTTGTTGCCGGTAACAAATTTGTATAAATTAAATCCGTTTAATAAATATAAATCCACAATGTGGAAGGCTACCTTTTTATACCACTAGATGGATTTTCGCATGCACAGGCATGACAAGCTACTGAGCATCATATCGGCTTTATCGACCGTTCCCATGTTTTTGTTGTACTCCAGAACACATTTCGGTTTCTGAATCGGTTTTCCAGTTCTAAAATTGATTTTTCCCGTTGGTCCGAATGAGTGGTCGTGAAGTGTGGTCAACATATGCACATCCCTTCTGTCGTGCCATTTAAGGACTAATAGTGAACTATTAGCTTTAGCTTCTGTCTCTCCTTTTTTAACTTATTGAAAACTGGCATCTCCGTCCGGTTCTTCCTAACGGTACCACAAGCATTAGTTCTATGGCTGTGTAGATACTTAAAGAGAGCTGGGCTAGAGTACCAATTGTCACACCATAGTGTGTGCCCTTTTCCGATGTAATCGCTTAACAGTGTCGTTACAACCGCACCAGAAATTCCCAGATTTTGATCATCCACTATGTCAGTTCCTTCACCACAATAAATAATAAAGTCAATTATGTATCCGGTCATAACATCGCACAACACAAACATTTTAATTTCAAAATGATGATTGATGGAATGAACTGTTTGAAAATGAGTCTACCTTTAAATACGATTCTACTTTCGTCTATACATAAATTCTGGTGCGGAATCACAGATTTGTAGAATTAGTTGGTAGCGATCTCTAGCCATAATTTTACCAAAAATGTCCGCATGCAGGTACGGATCAGTGCTCCAATGATCTTCTATTGTGGTGTGTTTGTTCCTAGTCATTAACATTGACACAGCAAAGAACGTGTGCAACTCCAGCACTGAGGTATCCGTCCAATTATGTGACTGCGATTTCGGTCCAAGGTCGGTTTTTGCATATGAATAGGTATAAAAAGTGTTTGTTTCTTTGACTATCTACGACATATTTTTTTTTTTTTAATTTCGAAGAAAAGACATTCAGGAGAGGTTCCATTCAAATCGTTCGACGTCACGCCGGATTGAAAATCATCAAACTCATGAATGATCGGAATATGTGGCCCTGTTGTCCAAGAACGTAAAAATTCAATCGGCTCATCTGAATCAGTATCCAATCCACGGTCACTGTCATGTTGTTCTAATTCATCTTCGGACAATTAGTCAGAGTCCAATTCTTCATTCATTATTTCTCCTGAACCCACATTCTTATCCACCATCGTAAAGTTTTCATACAATATTTTTTTATAAAGTTTAACCAAAAAATCATCAACTATTTTTAAAAAGTTGTTTACAGTAACGATGAACTCCAGTCACACACAATTAATTAAAAGCGCATACTGTAGTTATAAACATCTATTCATAAATTTCACTATAAAATGAAACACTATACTACGTAATTTGAGAGAAACAAACATGTAATCGTAATAAAATATGTATCGCGTATAAAAACAAAATGCAGTTTGGCGCATACTCCTTCCGCGATAAGGTAACTTCTCATACTGCCTATTACTCAGAAGCGCTATTTGCGCGCGGGATTTCAAATTGATTTTACTTCTGGCGGGACATCGATCGTTCGCAAGGGTTCAGAAATTAGATGTTTTGAAATGAAAGCAAGTAATTTATGCGAAACATACAGAGGTGGCATTGGTAGGACGAACCAAGGCAGATTTAAAAAGAATAAACAGTTTTTTGCGCGAGGTACTTTCTGCTCTACCGACAGTATGCATTTTGCGCCACATACGATGTGGCGGTCGCGTTCAGAGCATGCATACTATAGCAATGTACCGTTCCAAAGTAAGGGGCGTTTGCGTGAAAGAGGTTAATGGCTGAAAAAGATGTAAGTATTGCATAACTTTGACAGCACTTACCCACATACATCAAAGTAAATTTTCTTGATAAGCTTTCCTTTAAAAGTATTATAATTTTGACCAATATTCGTTTATGACGTAATAATTGGTTTCATCAATGACACGCCTTTTTTAGAACAAATAGATTCAGATTTTATACTGTGAAGAGTAAAAAAATATTTATCGAAAAAACAAATGGAAATACCGCGAACGTCCGAAAGCACGAATTGTGTGTACAGTGCCGCAAACTTATCTGAAGAATTTATGGGGGAACCACAGTCGAAAACTACCCAATCAAGACTCTCCAACTGGACAGAATCTGATATTGGAATGGCGTATTCAATATGGCGTCCATATGGGTTCTAGTAGTTCCATTGTTGACCATTATTCAGATAAGTTGGTTGGACTGTATGTCGTGTACGGCATAGATGTTATGGTATACGGATAAACAGCGTGCAATGCATGGTCAGTTTGGACTGTCTACCGCCACCTATTGTTAGAATATCAAAGTAATATTTGGTGAGTGCATGCATAGGTGTATGCCGCGTAATTTTATTACAATTATTGACACAGCAGTGGCTCGCGTTTAGGGGTTACAGTATTTGGCTGGAATATGTTATGTCAAGTTACAAATGGCTTAAAAAATTGTTTTGAATTATTTTGATATGAAATATTTTTTTGGGATTTATGATACTTGGACAGTTCGTGTAAAAGTACCTATGCAATAAGTCCATTGCCATCAAGTGCCGAAAAGTGAGGGTTACGCCAATTGGCCTGTACAGTGACGATATGTATCTGTCCTTGTGATGTATTTTACACAGAAAACTGGTAAAAATCAGCTCAATAATATACATAAAGGATAATTAATGTTCTGATAATGATTAATTCTCACAACTAAAGGTCCATGGTTTTTCAGTGACATGAAATGAGACCCCTAATTCAAGGTATAGTATTTACATAGAGAGTAACAGAATGTTGTTCATCTTCAAATACGAGAAGAACATTACTTACAAAAAAAGTATAGTTAAAAAAATATCTCTTTGAATGGACTTATTAATCTATAGAATATAATATGGCGAATAATAATATTCAATTAATATCTTAGTCATAAGTTACAATTAGGACTTATTTTGTGATGCAAATATTAATTATGAAACTGCACAACAAAACTGTGAGGTCTGTTGACATTGCATAAGATTAGGAATTTGTTTTTGGCATAATATGTTCAACGGTGAGATTCTCAATTTTAGGTGTTGTTGGATGCGTATAGATTTTCATCACTCAGTTCGAGTGACTCTGGTAACCTTAAAAATGGTAGAGCATCGTTTCCACTCCAGATAGAATATCCTCTGGGTTCCTGAAAAGATAATAAAATAAGAATTTGATTAAAGAATAGATAAACGTATATAGAATTATACCTTGAATGATGTATAAAGTGTCAAAATGTAAATATAAATAATCAAAACTCACAATAATTGGAATTTAATGTCGCTCTGAAAATTTTAAATTATCTTTTCTCCACAATGAAAATATTAATTGATATTATATTGAGCCATAATCAGCAGAACAACGTAAGCGACAATTTATAAATTTTAGAAGAGGAGGTTTTTTTAAATTATTTTCGTCATTAGTTTCAAAAATGAATTCGGTTAATGTGGTTATTAATAATTGGTTACTGCCTATACTGAAATTATAATACAATTGTATTAATGCTTTTAGTTTTCGAGATAGTGGCGGTAACGCTGTTTTGCCTATATCTATGATATGATTTTTTTTTCAGACATTTCACTTTTAGTTGTTTTTACTTAAATAAATTTGATGTTAATTATCATGACAGGCCATTAATAATTAAGCAATATAATAATAAAACATTAGTACCCATTTATTTTCCGAAAGAGGGTGGGGCGTTGTTAAATAAATTAAAAAATACTTTGGCTTTATAAATTAATATTTTTGCTTGTACTTGTATAAAATGAGAGGTATTTTTAAGGTTTCGCTTACTCAATGTATTATTACTGTTATTTTTAAAAATGAAATAGGTATGTATCTACTCATACATAATTAAATATGGGTACCTACCTACTAATTATGATAAAATAAAATTCTAATCAACTATTCAGTTTTACAAAAAAATTGTTGTCCCACATTTTATAAGCAGTAATCGATGTATTATCCTCATTGACATCTTCCTGATCGGATTCAGGTAAAGTATCTTTCACTGATAATCCATGTGGCAGTTTCATAAACTCATCTGTCATTCTCTGAGAGATATTACCTTTAACACAGAGACTTTTAAGATGGTTATACTTGATCTCCGATATTGGTGATTTCGCACTATACAGCATGGGTGGCTGCGCTTGAAGCATCACAGCACTTGATCGGGATCTGATGACATTGTCTAGGTCTAACAGTTTAGTCCTACTGTCACCAGAGTACAATATTTGGTAAGTTTTTTAAATGATGCCTTTCGTAATTCACCAAATTTAATTTTGAACTTTGAAGGAATGCAAGTAGCAGCGAAATATAGACTTCCCGTAATCATATATGAGATCCTCAGTAGTATAGTAAAGTGCATGCCGGATATAATAGATATGGATGAAAAATGAAACAATTCCATAAGAAAACAAATATAAATGGACAGTTCAAAGACCGAGATAATCACTTGACTAATCTAGTGATCTAATGGTCAAAAGGTAGAAAGTGTCCGAAAGGTAGATCTAAGAGTCGCTGGTTAGACGAGATAGTTACGTTCTGTGGAAGTATGTGGCAATTCACACGATGGAGAATCGGTTTTCTTAGGAATGTTGGCAAGTGTATCTGGCTAGAGAGCCATTAGAGGATGATGGGATAAAATACAATAATTACCGTTGTGTTCCGTTGCCATCCGTGACTTCTTTCAGTATTGATGCCGTTCTGCTCCTTACCTGAAAAATAATGTAAATTTTAAGCAATATTCAAATCAAAATCAAGTTTTCCGATGGAAGTGAATAAGTAAAACTTTATTTAAATTCTTTATCCAGATGAAGGTACATCAATTCGGTGCACATGGAAAATTGTAAAAATCTGTTTCAAAATTGTTTCTGAAATCTGGTTATGGTCTGGACTAGACTTTACATTTATTACTATTAATGGTTGTATCCAACATCATTCTTCATCATTTCTCCTGTATCTTATATCGCCAATTAAACATGCTAAGAGTCTTGAGGTCCTTCCCAATCCATCTTTCATTCTTCCTACATGTCTCACCTAGCAGTCTTTAGATCTCTATAAATTTTTTCATCCCACACATGATACTATTGGTAATTACACACACATATTATATTTTTACAGATTAGGCTAGAAACCTCTCTAAATACCATTAGTTTCTGACAATCAGTTGGACACGTGATCCATCTTTAAGCCCGTATGACAGCGTAAACCTTACGAGGGTTTTATACAAAAAAACAAATATACAATTGTATAAAACATTTGTTATAGAAAATGGAAGTAGGTCTGTCCCAATTAGTATTGTTAGAATTCCGGTGTATTTCAATGGGTTTCTTTACTATCCGCAAAAGAACTCTTGGGAACACAAAAATATGGGAAGTGGGTTACCGTCTGTAAGAAGTTACAATACTTGAATGTGTAGATTATGCGATAAACATAAACACATATTAAAGAAAATATTAGTTACAATATCTAGAAAAGAAAGGATGGGGAAGAAAGACCACACAGTGATTTGCATATTATCATATTATGTTAAAACCATGTGACAGTCATCAGTGGAATTCATTGAATTGTTTGCCATCTACCAAGCCATGTCAATATTCTCTTATACAGTCTCTTGGCTAGTTACCACCACCGATAACGTACACAAAACAATACATTTACGTATCATTATGTTATAGAAGGAAAATTAATAAATACATATTGAAGTTATACTTCTTTATTAGTATTACAAAATTCGAATTAAAGGTATTGTTTTATATGAAAATAATGTTCAAGGGACTTGTTTTTCACGAAAATTTCGAATTAACGGCGAATTTCGAATTATCCGTGTTCTTATTAACGAGGTTTTACTGTATAACTTCTAACGCGCGTACATAAGTACACACACTGATTTTTTTTTATTTACTACTCACTTATTATGGGTGGTCGACAGGACAAAAGCAAGATGGCCGCAGCTAAAGGGTCCTGGTCTCCTCCCCAAATACTATCCCAAGCGCTCCCACTACTTCCGTATGTGTCTCGCCATGATTCTGAAAAGAAAATTGAGAGGGATAACATTGGAAGGCATCATAACCAAAGTTGCCACTCTTTGATATACATATTGGTCAATTCTGAGTTAGCTACTGATAATGAAAGTGTATCTAAAAGGCTATCAAATGCAGTCATTGTTTTCATACTAAAAAGTGGTTCTAATATTATATAAACACACCTCCATTTAAAATGTTAGTTGCAAATAAGCCACCGTTAAATTTCAACCAATCACAGAACAGTTTGGGCTTCAACTTTCTATGGGTGCACGGTGCTGTTCTAGTCTGTTAATAATCATTATACTTTATTAAAATGGATGCGAATTTGACATCCAATCGAGAAATTAAATAGTCTTTACATCTCTGAAGCGCTTCACAAATTTAGTTCATTTTGGCAATATCAATAATTAGTAGTAGGTTAGAAATTAAGGTAATTATTACCTTAATTACTAACCGTTCTCAGGATCTCTCCAAATTTTAGTTATAACGTACTTACATTTAGATAGGACGCACATAGATTAGTTGATAGAGTACATTAGCACGAATCCAGTGAACGCGGATTCGTATAATGCTAGGCATCGTATTTTTTTCAAAAAGACTTTTTCTAGTAGTTACATATTTTTCTGAGGTGATTTTAAATTAAGTATGTATTTTCTTTAACCACTTGACTATTTATCCCGAGTGTGACTCGGGCGCGGATTTACTTCGCACACTGACTGACCGAGTCTCACCCGGGCATTTTTTTTCTCAACTTGACAGGAATGTTTATCACGAGCTACATTTGGGAAGATCGTATTTCAACTTGTCACACAGTTTATTATTTGTTTTGACTGGTATTTGAGTGATATATGAGCCATATGACATAATAAAAGCTTTATTTACTGCCGGGCAGGGCAGGCCTGAGTATATTACTATTAGTCATTGACTTCATTGTTCATTCATAGTTATTTTTGTGTTAGGTATGTGGCATGTTATTGTAATTTGAATTTAGTTACTTTTGTTATTTTTGAGCACATTTTAGAAGTAAGTTCATAAAAAATAAGTATATATTATTCATACTTATTAGCTTCATTTTAGTTACCAACCAATACCACCTAAGGCGAATAAAGAAAGGCCTACTAGACGTGCAAAGTATGCTGCTCACATAGGAATGAAAACGACAAACGAATACGGAAGGAGACGAGATTGTTATGTAGGGTTGTGTATTGAATTTTTCAAAATTTACCATACCAAAAAGACTTATTGTAAAATTTAAAACATAAACCTACATATCTGTTTTGATAAAATGTAAAAAAAAACATGTAAACAATTTATAATAAAACGTTAAAAGAAAATTTGACATTTTTCATAAAATTAAACATTGTAAATATTGTAAAAAAGTGTTAATTTAATGTGAAAAATTGTATGTATGAAATTTGAAGTTTATAATAAGATTGAATTTGTCAGTAGAAGAGAATAATATACCTGATTGATATGATTGATTGATAGGTTGAGGTGGCGGGGGCCCACCATCCCAAGGAACTGACCAACGCCTTGCATTTCCACCATCATCTTCTCGTTCGCACATCTGAAAAGAGGAGTTTAAATAGTAAATTTCACAGAAAGCCTTATACGGGTAACCCTCGTTAATCGCAACCCCGGCGAGTGCAAGTCCGTTACAGTTCTTAATAATATTTTTACTATCCAGCACTTGATTTGACTTTTTGCCACATGCCAGGAATCGTCATGAATGGAATCACATGCATACGATTTTTCTCTCTCGCTCATATTATTTAATAAAATTACAAGCGACAGTGAAAAAAAATTCCATCGCAACGCAACGTTTTTGTAACAGGGAATTAATGTTATTTTTCCAGATAATTGGAAAGTTACATTAGTTTTATTTGCTGAATGACATTTATTTAATAAAGGGTTATTAGGTTTTAATTTGCCATTTTTTTTAATCACCCATTGATAGCAAAATGTCGCTTATTGTGATGGTATTCAAAATATATCCACCATATATAATTTTACATTATCCAGACATTGAATGGGTCTTCTGCGCAGTTCCGATTTTTAAAAATAAATTGCTGTTATTCGCATTATGCACTGAAAAAATAATCATTAACCCGGCCGGCGCCGATGTCACACACCTTGTACAAATCGGCCAAATTCGCAATGCGCATGTGTATAAATCGATGCCACCGCGTCCATATTTATCATACGGGACTGATTTTTTCACGTAAATTTGGCCTGATTTGTCCTTCTCCTGCCACCTATGACATATTTTAAAAGCATTGGTTCTAAATATAAAATAATCACCAAAGTTTCGAACCAATTCGTACGGCCAAGTTTTGCCGGTCGACAGAAATCAGTTTGAACTGCGCGCCGCGGCTGCGCAGTATACGACAGACTTTCAACCGAGCGGGCCATTGCGCGGGATTGTATTTATCGCATACAAGTTGAATATTTACCGCAATCGTTGATAAATACTTTTTTTGCTGTCTGGTGTACTTATCACATTAAAACTGGCATGATTAACTATTGAACGTATGATTTTATTTTACCGCGATTTTTAAAATACTTTTTGTACTGTCTACCGTGTCCCATTTTAGTGAATGTGAAAATTAATACTGATATCAATAACTATTGTGTGTGAGTTTAATGGTTTCTGTGATTTGGCGTTCCCTAATACTGTAGTTAAACATTTTAAAAACATTTCATAGTTTTATAGTGCGTAAATATGGAGGAAGAAAATGTGCGTACTAATGAGGAATTGGACTCAGATTATGATATGTCGGAAGAGGAATTGGAACAGCATGAGACTGATCATGACGTCGACGATACGGACTCTGACGAGCCAATTGAATTTTTGCGGTCGTGGAGAACTGGCCCGTATATTCCAATAGTTCACGAATTCAATGATTGTCGATCTGGCGTGACATCGAACGACTTGAACGAATCCTCTCCCGAATGTCTTTTCTTTGAACATTTTTTGAATAAAAATATAATGTCGGAAATAGTGAACCAAACGAATACATTTTTTAACCATTCGTACAGTGCGGGAGACCTTGGACCGAAATCGCGATCACACAATTGGACAGACACGTCAGTGCCGGAGTTGTATACATTTTTTGCCGTATCAATGCTGATGACTCGAAATAAGCACACGTCGATAGAGGAACATTGGAGTACCGATCCTTACCTGCATGCAGACATTTTTGGGAAAATAATGGCTAGAAATCGATACCAACTTATTTTACAAATGCTTCATTTTTCAGATCCTAGTGTGACCGCCTCAAATGATAGACTAGCTAAAATTAGATTACTGTTAGAACACACAAGAACAATTTTTAGGGAAACGATGATACCGTATCAGAATCTTTGCATAGATGAGAGCATAATCGTGTTTAAGGGTAGATTAATTTTTAAACAATTCATTCCTTCCAAAAGACATCGATTTGGAATAAAAATGTTTGTGATGTGTGACGTAATGACAGGATATATTATTGACTTTATAATTTATTGTGGGGAAGGGACTGACATACAAGACAATGAAAATCTCGGTATTTCCGGTGCGGTAGTGACAACGCTAATGAAAGACTACATCGGGAAAGGTCACACCTTATGGTGTGATAACTGGTATTCGAGTCCGGCGCTTTTTAAATACCTTCACTCTCACAAAACGAATGCTTGCGGTACAGTGAGAAAAAATCGTAAAGATATGCCAGAGTTCAGCAAACTGAAAAAGGGAGATACCGAGTCTAAGTACAATAGTCCACTTTTGGCTCTGAAATGGCACGATAGGAGGGATGTTCACATGCTATCCACCCTCCACGATGCATCATTTGGACCAACGGGAAAAGTGAACTATAGAACTGGCGAAAACATCGAAGAACCAAAATGTGTTATAGATTATAACAAAAATATGGGTACGGTAGATAAGTCCGACATGATGCTTAGCAACTTGTCGTGTATGAGAAAGTCGATCAAGTGGTATAAAAAGGTCGCATTCCACATGATCGACTTATATTTATTAAATGCTTTTTATTTATATAAATTTATTAAATGTGACAAAAAAACATTGGGCGATTTTCAACTCTGTGTAATAAAACAATTAGTGAACAAATATTGTGTGAGAATTTCAAATGCACCCCTGCCCAAGCCGACAGCGTCAACTAGCGATAATCCCGTACGATTATTGCCCAAAAGTGCAACGGGACATTTGCCAGAATACATTTTACCGACACAAAATACCGATAAGCCTAGAAGGAGATGTTTCGTATGCGGGAATTCTAAAAAAAATCCGAAAAAAACAAAACTCTCTCGCTATATGTGCCCAACGTGTGATGTTGCGTTATGTCTGTCACCTTGCTTTAAAATATATCACACGTCAAAAGAATTTTAAAATAGGTTTATTATTGTATTTGTTTTTTTTTTAATATGTGAGTTCGTGTTAATTTATCAATAATATTCAATAAGTTAAGTGTTTGTGTAGTTTAAATATATTAAAAGGGTCCCCTTTATATTTGTTTACGACTCAACCCGAAGACATTAATATGTGATTTATCGATATGCACTTGAAAATTAGTAACACTTCAATTCGTGGGAACGTAATGCACAAGTGTCGAAATAGTACACACCGCGCAGAGCTCTAACTATTGGCTACAAAATGGCGTCTTACGGTGAGTTCTTTCAAATTTGGATAGCATTCGTTTGTTCGAGTGTTTCTGATATTATAACTGATTTATTACGGTTTTTTAGTGTGTCGAAATTATTTTAATGGTTTTGGGTTCTCGACTGGAGCTGTGACATATTTTTTATTGCTTTTTTTAGTATAGAACAAAGACGATAATGAAATTCATGCGTAGTTATGGTGCGTCATACGATTTTTGAGGCAGGTGCCGGGTTAAGAAAATTATATATTGTTATGATATTTATTTTCTCAGAAGTGTTTTTCAAAATTATGTATGTTCAATAATTAGAATGGTACATTCTTAAATCTTGTGAATTATTCGATGAATAAAAGATATAGTTAATTATAAATTTACTTTGTAAATCTGTCGTCAATTCGCGCAACTTATAGATAAGAAAACCACCTGTCGAACTGTGAAAAGATTTCATACCATATACTATCTGAATGATGCAATAACACCGACATGTCAAAATAATGCGTGTACTGAAGTGAATATTATCACCGCTGTAAACGAAAGTGTGGAAGATGATGCAAATTTATCAATTCATCAGTCGCAGCAATTAGGGCTCTGTCCGTCCACTACAACCATCCAAACTTTACACAAAGATCTTGGCCTACACCTGTATAAGATTCAGCTGACGCAGGAATTAAAGCGGCGAATCCTTCATATGCGTCTTTTTTGATCACCGATTGGGCTCTAGAGCAGTTAGAAACTGGCCCGTTGTTTTATCGTAAAACTGCATTAACAATCAGTTTCATTTTTTGCTTAACAATTTTGTTGATAAGCAAAATTGCCGCATATGGGGTAAGACCAATCCAGAAGAGGCTCTACAGACCCCATTACACCTACAAAAATGCACCGTTAGGTCTTTATTTCATCATCGGACTTAATTTTTTTTAAAATGAGGCTGAAGCTCGCGTTACAGTCAATGGAGATCATTACAAAACCATGATCGATGATTTTTTTTTTTTTAAATATGGATGATATTGATCCGGACTAGATGTGGTTTCAACAGGATGGCGCTACGTGCCATACGATGACCACAACCATCAACTTATTGAAATCAAAATTTCGCGAAAAGTTGATTTCGAGTAGTCCCGATTTCGTCTCATGAGTTTTATACTTAAGGCTAGACAAGTCATTTATTTTTGTAGTCTTGATAATAGTGTTACAACCGAGAAATAGCTATCTGCTTAAAAACACATGTAGAATTTAATATAAATAAAATTAACCAGAATTTAGATATTTTTTGTACATTCTTGGATGGCATTTCACCTTGTAAACATTAAATCTGTACATGATACAATTATTGAAATTTTTTTATTTAAATTGTGTATACTGTTAGTTCTATGCTTCAGATATCAATGTCTGTCGCTGGTGCTCTTAACCAGCCATCCCCGACTAAAGGAGTGAAGTGAAAATTAATATAAATTATAAAACAAAAAATCATAAATATACCATTCTTAATTTACGCAATGAATAAATACTTATTAACGTGGTCACCTCGTGGGCTGCTGCCTCTGACCAGCGCCGCTGTTGAGCAGATTGCAACTTGCTGAAGGTAGCAGGCACGGCATATGCATACACAGGGGCAGGTGAGTATGTGTGGTGACCTGTCCGGGGAGGTTTTATGAAGGGTCCTTTGGTAGAAACCAGCATACCGGGAGTAGGGAATGGTCCCCTTAAACTGAAAGGTAATTACAATACTTCGTAAGAATATAATATGTCACAATTAGCAATCTCAACAGTAAACAGTGAAATATCTTAAAAAAAAAAAATTAAGAAATCTCAATTATATATAAGATATGTATTGAATTTATGCTAATTGTGTAAAGTAAACCTCTCTGAGAGTGTTGGTGGTGAGCCATAATTCAATTAATAAGACATACATACTGGTATGTGACAGAAAAACATTACAAAATTAAAATTAAGTATACTTTTTTTATAACACTTCCACAAATATTTAAAATCATTATTCAACAAACATAACTTCAATAGATATAATATACCTACTAGAAAAAATCTCTTTTGAAAATAATATGACACAACGATTTGAACCTGTATAACCACTGGTTTCACGCCAATGTGCTTTATGCAATTAAGCTATGGGCATCCTACTTAAATACAATAATTTTAACTAGTACTTCTTACAAGAAATGCTAATCAAACTGCGTTATAAATATTCGTAAATATTATATTCGTCGAATAAAAGAAATGGTTTATACCAAAGATCGGCAGTTTGTCAAGTGAGAAGAGCCAAATTGTCAAGGAAACAGGATAACAAAGGTACCAGAAAGCCACATATATGTAATATACATACCTACTATGTATATTGATATGGATTTTTAGGGGAAAGAAGTTTCAAGATTTTTTATTAAAAAAATTATAGATCGGCGTCCATGCATCGCTTTTGATAACTTTACCATATCTGCCAAATAGCTATTTATTTTTAATTGAATATATGATTGTAAATTTTCATCCGTTATTCTGCTTCTAATTTTATTTTTTATTTGGTTCATAGATGAGAATGTTCACATATATATGTAGCGCCAAAGATTGTGAGAATACCGAAAGCTAGTTTTTTTAACGCGTCATATGTTTCAGGCAAACTATTCTATATATCAAATATTATTGTTTCTATTTTAGGCAGCTGTTTTATAGCTGTCCACTTATGCTGAGAAATCAAATTGGATTTCTCTCTTTTGAGTTCTTCCAAGAGGATGGTCAGATCTGTGAATTTGTTGCTCCACAGTTCCTTGCTTTTTAAATCTATTAACTGCATCTGGAGTGAACCAGCATCACTGTGTGGAACGATGTCAAGTTAAGTTCATTGACATTTATTTTGAGAGGACATACGATAAAAGCTAGTGTAGTCTTATTTTCTCTGAACTGGTGAAAACGTTCACCAAAACTGTTTTTCATTTTTCACTATCTCATAAACTCATAAGTTATAAGGCTGCTTGTGGTGAGGTGAAATTGGAGTTTATGTCTGAAGAGCCGCAAACGTCTATGCAAAGAGCCGCATGCCGCTCGCGAACTGCTTATGCCGACCCCTGGTTTATACAATCACTAGCGAGTACGGCATGCGTTGCAATGCCACTTAAAGAAATAAATTGTTTGTGTTTTAATTCTGTTTATTTAAGTGCTTTTGGATAGACAATATTTTTTGTTTTCCGTCTGGTGCGTACACGAATTCCAACGCGTGACCAGGCCACATACAGCTATCCATGTGAGAAGCATGGATTTTATAAATTTGGTACAGGAACGCATACGAATAGAAGAAGAAGAAGATGGTTGTACTAATTCAGAAACCTTCGCGGGTGTGCGCATAACAACTCACCAAAGTTCCATCGCAATCGGATGAATGGTATAGGAACGCATACGGGACAGACAGACAAACAAACAAACATTCATTTTTATATATCGTCGATAAACATTTTTTTGCGATTTTACATTTTTACGCTATGTGATAGAACAAGACGCGATGGATGGGCCTGTAAAATCCATTTTCTAATATCAAAGTTAGTTTACAAAAATGCAAAACAAGCTATGTATTTTCATTAAAAAAATGGCTTGAAGAATGAAGATTCTGGTCACATATTGCATTTTAAAGTAAAAAAAAGTTACTATTAATTGCGCCTGTTAATGACACATGACGGAGTTTGCACTTACTTTTGCTTCAGAATGCGCCTTTTACTAGCAGCGCTAGTGCACATAGCGGATTATATACGTTTGTCGAAAAATAATATTTTAGCTAAGTGAACATGATTCTGAATGATCATCATCATGCTGAACTCGAAAAAAAATCAAGCAAGCAGCATGAGTAACACAATCCGCAACGACCAATAATTATTGATATGGAGTTCATAAATGATGTACCGATTCTCCTTAGCATAAAATAAAAGTGATTTTACTAATTTCCATGATGTAGAAAATATGGATCTGAACGTATCAGATCATTTAGACAATAATGAAACAGTTTTGGAGAAAGGTGTGAAGAATTCGTCACTGGTTATACTCTTGTCTATGAATACTGATGTCGACAACACGAAACTTATAATCAACCCTGAAACGGGGTTATTCGAACGCTTTGCAGTTTCAAATTCAGATGAGGAAAGCGATCAAGATGAACTGGGCACATATAATCATAGGTTTATTTATATCGAATCACGAAACGGGATAATTTGAATGCGCTGATTCTAACTCTAACTCAGACAATGATTTATTGACTAATGAACTAAACATTAAGGACAAATGAAAGGTGAATAAAAAAATAGTCCTGGGGAAAAAATATAGCGGTATTAAAACAGTTAGTGGGTGTACTATTTATGTTAAAAGAGCGTAAAGAAAAATAAGAGAAACATCGTGCAATCATCATGGCTTGAATTTATCTAATACATCTTTTCTACGCGGATTATTTAATGAAAAAGCTTGCCTAGACATGTTCAAAACCTACATTTTCGGACTCGTAAATATCAGAAGAGTAATCAAGAGGTGACAACAATCAGGTGTTAGTAGTACTTCGAAGAGAGATCCGGTTCTGTTAAACAGTGGTTAGATCTACTGCCTTAAGTTTTGAGTCATTATTGCCACTCAACTAGTTAAAGAACATGCGTGGAGGATACATTTTAATCTAAATCATAAATGCATAAAATTTATAAGTCGTGGTGTGCAGAGAATGGCATAACTCCCGTCCAATGAAAGAAATTTCGTGAAATTTTAGAAAGTAACAAAATATCAATCTTTAAACCACGCAAGGATCAATGCGACAAATGTTTGTCCTACAAGAAACGAAATCTAAGTGAAAAAGAATATCCAATTCACTTAAGAAAGAAAACTGAGGCAAGATATGCAAAGGAGTTGCCTATTGCATTCTGCTCTGACCAAGATTTAGTCGCAACAAAGAATCTTCAGGGTACACAGCTTTGTCCGAAACTTTTAGTTTCCTCTCAATACTATAAGCAGACACTGCAATTACATGATTTCACTATCTATAGAAACAACACGAAAGATGTTTTTCTGTACGTTTGGCATGAAGGTGATGGAGGTGTTTCAGCGAATGAGTTTGTTTCTTGCATTGTTGACTTCCTAGAAGGAGGAATTTCTAAAGGATTTAAAAAAATCACTTTAATATCAGACGGCTGTGCTCACCAAAACAAAAATAAATTCCTCTGCAGTGCTCTGGCAGATATATCAAGAAATATGAATAAAGAATTAGAGCAACTTATTTTAGAAAAGTGGCACACGATGATGGAGGTAGACAGTGTCCACTCGACCTTGGAAAAACTGTGCACTCCTCCATTATACTCCCATACGGATTACGTGGACCGTATGAGGAAAGCTAAACCATCCAAACATCATAAAGCATCTAGATTATAATTTTTTTAAGGCTTACGATACACTCCCCAGCAATTACAGCACCATTCGACTGGGCAAAAAAGTTGGGAGATTCTACAGTAACACAGATCAGAGGGTTGCTGTACAAATACGGGGAGGTCATGTACAAACTCCGACATATTGATAACTGGACACTACTGCCTCAAAGGAGGAAGCAGTATTTACACACAATACCACTACCAATATACACAGAACCGAAAAAAATTGACAAGTCTAAGTTTGAGCAATTACAGTCCTTAAAGTTATATATGCATCGAGATTTATCATTTCTTTTACGATAATCTCAAATATTGATTTTTTTGATTACTTAGGTACCTACTTACTTGCTTTTTAATTTTTTTAATAATATCAATAGTTATAAGAAGAAAGTTTAGTTTACTAGTAGGTAGGCATTATGACTGTTTATTAATAGGCATTATTAAGAGGTTGATTTATTTTGTTAAAATGTTAAGATGATTATTATTGTATTATTATGTATCTGTTGGTTAAGAATAATATTTGGTTTGCAGTACTAACTATTTTGTTCTTATTTCGATAAATAAAACGTCACATATAATAAATTTGTTTATTTATTTATCCATCCTACTCTGCATATTTTTATTCCCCTTCACTCGATAATTACATAATTACTTATATTATGTCAAATTTTGGCTGGGAAGATAAAGGTTTGTTCGAAACAGACTATTCGCTTGGTTAAAGGTGTTTTACGCATAAAGTTAATATCATTAAATTATGAAATTATCATTTCTAGCTAGATGCAAAATCCGCTATGTCTAAAATACACATTAATTAAAATCCGCTATGTGCTGCCTCAACCACAAAGCAAATTTAAAGATCCAAATAAAATCAGCTATGTGCCTTTAACCCACAAAAAAAAATATTATGACCAAAGTGTTAAATATTGTATTATAAAATATCATTTATACTGAATCCAACGTAAGAATCTAATTTTCAGTTTATTTACTTTGTAAAAAACGTGAGGCATTCATTGTTGAGTAAATCAGTTTTTTCTTTCTCCTGAAAAGTTGTGTTTTTTTACATAGCGGATTTTGCAAGCGCGGCGACGATATATAGATTATATTTCTATTGCTTGAAATAAAAATTTAGATTCCTATTTAAGGTAAAGGTAATCGTATTAATAAATTATAAATATACTATAACTAACCTTCCACTATCAGGTAAGCCTCGCATCGGCCCTCTGATAGTTTCACAGCCCACTGGCGATAGGGGGCCACCGCTGACAATGTTTCCAGAGTGTTGAAAAATCCTCAAGTTATCTGGGTTCATAAAAGTCTGCTGCATTCCGTCCGATGAAGAACTGGACCCTTGCGAAAGCTGAGTCCGGTCTAGATTACTCAGATTGCGGAAATCACGTCTTGGAATTCTCATGGTGTCTATTGACCTTTCGTGGTTTGTTCCATATACACAAGTACATGAGGGGTGCATCAATCTGCTGATATCGAGTGTCTTTGGACTCTCCATAGAAGTGCGAGATATTTCAGTACCAATTGAGAACAATTGAGGGCTGGGTGTTGGTGAAACAGAATCTTCATTCAGGCAAGGAAATGACGGAGAGAAACATGACATTCTCGGCATTGCAAAACTGGTGTCATGCTCTACCAGTTCGGTCATTCCCAGCTTCCAGCACGGGTTGGCATTCAATGTGGCAAGACGTTCACTGCTTGCGAAGCAGAAACCGTAGCTCATGTCGATGAATGATAAAATATTATCAAAGATCATTTGCTGAAATGAAAAGTGGACATAAATGCAAACAATGAAGATGGTAGTTTGTATAACAACTCTATCGTAAATATAATTTAATTTTTAGATATCCCTGAGTTCCAAGATGAAAACTAATCTATTAATTCGTTCAAAAATTATAGACAGAATTACATGGGATTAAACAATAGCTTGATATTCACAAACATCAAAATAGTTTTTTTTTATTTAATACTGAATATACCTTACACAAATTTTAAAATAATATATATACATCATTTTGGAATACCTCAGAAAACAAACCTATTAGAAAAAATCCTTGGTAGGCCAAAGTGAGACTCAAACTTCACATCTTTCCACTGTCCGGGTGAATGCTCTTGTCTCTTGACCTATAGGCCCAGTCCCCGCCTATGACTCATGCGAATTAAGTTTTTCTGGCGTATTTTTTACCCACCGCTAAGCCTACATGTATGCATGGATATGTCTTTCATAGTATTTGTAGGACAGTGCAGGAGAGAAACTGAGCCGCCTGTCGATGATTTTTTTTTGCACGCCGCACGTAGTATGTAGTTATTTAACAAAAGTGTTAAATTGTAACAATTTCTACAATATTAGGTATTTCAATAGTGTATGTGAAGTATGAGCATTATTTTTCAACGTAAAAGAGGATAAAATAATTTTTAAAAAGATGAACAAAGCAATTTTCCAATGTCAATTATTGAAGAAAAGAAATATTAATTATTCTATCAAATACAATATTCGTGTTATTGAAGTATTTTTGATGTTGAATACGTCTTTCAAATCAGTCCCATTTGGAGTGCAATTCTGGAGTCGAGGTATACAAAATTATTAGCAAATTTTTAACAGATAGTAACTATATCCCATTGAAAAATCACTGGTCCATAGTATTAATCAAAATGATACACCGCGTATATTCGGGGAATGTGGAATGCAAAGAACCGAAAGGGGAGTATAACATATGCCGGAATTGCCTGACCATAACCCGCGTACTACCTATCGGAGCTATACAAATAAGGAATTTACGGCTTTGTCTCAATGAAATAATATGTCTAAAATACTTGCATCAGTTATAATTTATGAAAGTTAGGAGTGCCAAACGTGGAAACTACGTTGGCACATATGAAATGTACCTATTACAATAAAAATCAAAAAGAGTTTGTATGCCCTTTGCTTCAGAGCGTTGGAGCGGACACATTTTTGAGTTGCTCCGGGACCTAATACTTGCTCCTGCTCCGCTCCAGGGTCAGCTCCGCTCCGGGTAAAAGTTTTAATAAGTATTAGGTATATGTATACAAATGTTAAAAAATAGGTAGTTTTAAAATAATCGTCATTTTCATTACTAATTTTATTAAACAAAATTTCCGACAGCAAATAGGCTCTCATTATTTATCTCTTCTATCAAAAAATTGAGGTTATTTATCACTCGGCAGTGTTGCCATATTTCAAATAATTCCAGTGTTGCAAAGTGTCAAAATATGCTATTTTCATTGTATTTTAGGACGAAAATTTAATAATAAAAAAAACATCCAGAGCAGTGGAGCACTAAAAATTTTCGGAGCTCCGGGTAAAATCCCATTGGTCCAGTGCTCCGTACTCCTGCTCCGAGCTCCGCTCTAATGCTCTGCTTTGCATCATACCTATCATACCCAGAGGCTTGGACTTTGTAACTTTGACAACAAATAAATGCTGTCAGTGAATGTAAGTGTCGTTTCATTTCTCAACCCCCCCAAGATGTATTATATATTTAAGCATTAGCCTACCTCCACCACGAAGGCTATTGCCGATTTTTTAAACTATATTTATTTATACTGATTTTATTATCACCGGCCACCACTGCCTTAAATATATCAATGCACTTGGCATTCCTTTTTTCTAGGGTCTTTCTAATAAATGTTTTCTGAGGTATTTTAAAATTGTGAAGTTTTACTTTATTCATGGATAAAAATATCAATAAATATGTTTTATGTACGCTTTCGCTATCCTGCAATCTTGAAATTATCAATAAATAAGCAAAAATTAAACAAATAATATAACAGAAACATAGGTTTAATGCTACACCATGAATACTTATTTCTTTCAATACATTTATTATAGCTAGTAAATGTACCAGATTTATAATTTGTTTAAATTCGCGCAAACATTCGTTTTAAACAACAAAAATATAAATACCCACCACAATGTATCGCAATGCTGTTACATAAAATGATAACAAGTTTTGGATAAATGAATTCGCCTAAATAATCCCAAAATAGTAAAAGTTGGCCCAACCATAAGTAGCCATTGGAAAATTGATGATTCTGTCACATTTATCATTCTGCAAAATATGTATTAGATATTTTCCCCATGCTGTTTACACATTTTAACACCTTATCAATTATTAATGATATTATCAAATAACACAAACATAATAAAAGATGGAAGATTGCAAGCATTGAAAAGTTTGTGTAGCCAAAATATAATGTCAAAAACACACCTGAAAAGTGTCATCTATAGCTTGGTGATCGTTCCGGGTAGACTCTAGTCTCTGAAGTAAATTCATACTCTGCGAGCGAGCGGTGGTAGTCAGTGATACCAAAATGCGGGAGACTTCCTCCCAATCGGCATGTGCAGGTCTCATATGATCGCCAGTCAGCCTTTGGAAGCTATTTCGCACACCCAAGGCGACCCGTGCCCCTGTCACGCATAGTCCATTCAAAGTCTGCAAATAATAATAAATAATTTAACTATGCTTGAATATTTTCAGGCCATATTGAGACCTGGCAATAATACCAATATAATAAATAAAAATACCTGTAAATAAAACAGCCAAAAATTTAAACAATCATTCAAGGATGATTTAGCCGCATTGCCGAATAGGTGAGAAGACTGAGCATCGCAATCCGTATCACTCATTTTAGGTTATGTTGTGCTTAAACAATATTACCTGTGAACAAAAATGTGTACACTTATTATTAAGGTGAATCCATCATTAGTAAGACAAACAGATGTCCCAATTTTTATGTATTACTTATGTAATAATAAATAATTCGGAACACCAGAGAAGCAGACTTATTAGAAAAAATAATGATGGTGAGCAAGACTCTAACCCATCAGATTTCGGCCAATGTGCTTTACTAATTAAGCCATGTGCACCATGCACTTATCAGGCTGAAACTAATATTGGTAACCAACCTTCGCCGTAATCTGAGAGATACAGGTTCGAGTTCCGTTTGGCACCAAAATCTTCATAATTTAACGAATTGATCGGAGTGAATTATTCATGTTATATTTGCACAAGTTTAACAGAACAGTAACAACATCACTATTTTCCCTTGAAATTTTGACAAACATCGATGTAATAGCGCCTGTACACGTGCATGCATTTACTGGCAGCAATAGTGTATATTTTAAACTATCATGACAATAACTGTTTACACGTAAAAATGCTGACTGTCTCTCCAATCTCATTATTCAAGAGTAAGCGGGACGCGATGTTGTCATTTTATGGTACTACTTGACAGGTCGTAAAAATCAATTAACCTCACAATGAGTCTTCGCGCAATGTAGTTTATTTTTTACCGGCAGGTTCGCCACTATCATTCTACTGCACAGGCGCAGATTGAAAAAAATCCCAACTGTTGCATGAAAATTCAGAAGCTTTCGAGCTTTTTTGATTCATGCATGCAAACTTGCAACTGCAGGACAATACATGTTTATACGTACATTTTCTTGTTATGGCTGCGATAATATGTACAGCCATCAGTAAATCCATGCACGTGTAAACGGGGTGTAAGTAAGTCAATGGTCACAAATAAATCAAAAGAATAAGGCCATTGCCGACTCAAGTAAAAAGCCGATACATTCACAATGACTGGTCCTACTTTTTCCGCCCCTACCGTTGTTGTCTATGTATGAACTTTCATTGCCTGTCATTGTTCTACAGAGTGCTCATACTGACGCGTCTGTCGTGTTCACATAGGGAATGGTTTGATTTGAATAGATAAGTTACATGATAAATAATACACTAGCATTAACACACCTTCTACAAAATGTAATGCATAGATCAATGCTACATATATTTTGGAAATCGATATTACCACCGGTTTTTGTGTGAAGGACTAGTTAGTCTGACTTTGACAGCTGATGAATAACAGGAATGTACATTATTTAATAATAACACTGATAGTTAATATATTTGATTTGAGAATTTTTTGTAATTCAATTTGAAACGAGAAAGGACGAATCAATATATCAAGCAATCTGGGATCTGATTTTGACAGCTGAAAAGTGGACCACTCATTACTTGTGCAAAAAGTTATGCTCAGGCTTTATTAATCTAAAGATGGCGGTGATAAGGCACACCTTCTAAAAGTTAAATAAAACTGTATTAATAATAATATCCATCCTTATTTCATTATCCTTTCACGAAGTGATTACTTATGACAGTGCTCCGTAACCTTTATCACCTACGGTACACCAAAGGTCTTTCCAGAATTTCGCAGCACACCACACATAAAACAATTTATACACCAAAACATGGACCCCACATCCTGAAACGGGACCCCAGGCTAGGATCTTTGGCGGGTCCCCCTACCTATCGCTGACATTAAAGACAGTGTGATACTCTAAAATAGAGTTTTTCAAATGGTGTTCGAGGTAAAATAATTAATGGTTGATTGTATGTTTAGTGATTTTTTGTATTTATTAATACATCCACTTGAATTATAATGGTTAGTTGTCGGGTTAAGAACATGTCATTATTTGTCGAATATTGACACAATAATAATAAATTGTATCCTACAATCGTATGTTTTAAAATATTAATACCAGAGTAGTAAAAAGCGACTTTTTTACTATTAGAGCAAATTTGCAATTTGTGTTTATCTCACTTATCTGGTTGACCTGCCACGACAATAATTAATGTAGCCACAGGTTTGCAATTTGCAAATGCATAGTTTATAAAACGGCCGCTAGTTATAAACTACATAAAAACAGTCCTATAAAAGGTTGTTTGCCAACCTGTCTGAAAATATGGAGACTAATTTTATAATACCTCACTTCTATACTATTGTGAAGCGCGCTGTCTATCTCGTGAAAAACTTAAATAAAACCGTCAAATGATAATGTTGAAATTTGAGGCAAATTTATTTAGGATCGATAATTTTGTTGTTAAACTTGTATATTTAGTTGAATTTTTAAAAAAATTGAGGGAATAAATCAATGTAAGCACCACTAATGCATTCACTGATTTAAAAAGACAAAGTGAAGGCATTCATAAAAAATTGGAACTTTGGAAATCAAAATTATAAAAAAAATAAGTTCGCCATGTTTCCACTTTTAAATAATTTCTGTGCCAAATATATTGAAGCAAACAAAAATTTAGTTACTGAGTTCTTGGTAAATTTGTTAATGCACTTGTCACATTATTTTATTAAAAGTAAAAAAAGTCGCCTACGGCGCTGCTTTGTTTCAGGGCTATTAAATATTTAAAATATGTGGTTGTGCGTTGCAATTTGATGTGATACCTATATGATGATTGATATACTTAAACGATAACTCCCAACACTGCCCTTAACCTCATCGATAGGTAGGTGGGCCCGCCAAAGATCTTGCCTGGGGGCCTTCAGGATGTGGGGCCCATGATAGATTCCATTTGTCAATGAACGATGATGAATTTGGATTGACTACTGAAATTGATTGTGCTAATAAACAAGCACATTCATCGCTTGAAAAACAAATTTTATTAATTGAAAAAATAAATATAATGTAAATACCTAGTAAAACCTTGTTTATTTTTATAATTTTTTTTTCATTTTTGCATTAGTTAAAAAGGTGTCTGTATTATTTAATGAAATAAAGGGGGGGAGGCGCCAAGATTTGATTTTTTTAAAAGAGAGGCGTAGTAACATAAAGTTTGGAAACCACTGACCTAATTGGTGTTTTCGCCGACAAGATCGAAAAAGTATCCACACATATGGTTGAAATTGCATGTAAAAAATCCAAGCTTTGTGACGTCAGTAGGTACCTACCAGCGCCGACGGCTCAGCACTTCATTACAATAAACAACTTCTTTTGTAGTTTATGAATGTCATGCTTCTTTCAGGGATTTTACGATGGTTTTCAGATTTTTTATGTTCTATGGCTTTGCTTAAATAGAACGTGGCGCGAAAAATGTTATATAACGAGCAAATTCAGTCGGTCCCATCTTCCTCGTAAATAACCAAGTTCGACTGTAATTTAAAAGCAAAAAAAGCTCTATTCGCATGGATACAACATATATAATAAGTATATTTCTGAGATGTTCTGAGTTATGTATTCTCAATAACGACTGCTGCATTCATAACCTATTGTGTTATTCATTGTTAATAACAGGTGAATTAAAATTTATGTTATAACATAAATAAAATGCAAATACTAACCTTCTAGTGGTTGATTTGAGCTCATATTAATCAACGATTATCATTATTGAAACGTCAAAGACTTATTTCAAAAATCAAATATCACCATGCAGCTCCAGACCATCATAAAGGCTTCAACCAACAATCAGACTCTGTAAAAAAGATTGTAGCCTTTTAATTGGTACCGACTTAAATTGAAAGGAAATTTATGACAAAACTTTTGAGCATTTGAATGCAGCTACATTCTATCATTAGTGTTGAACATTAAAAATTTAAATTTTAAATGTTTGTTTGATTTAAATTTTAAACGCTGTTTTTCAGTAATAAATACCTGATTTCAAAAAAGAATCTGAATGCTAGTATAAACCTACATAAATCTGCCCACAAACAAATAAGTGCATATTATGTTGTATTATTCAATTCAATTCAATTTATTTATTTTTACATATTGTGGAAATTACATTGTACATTATATGTACCTACCTATAACATGTGCAAATAAAAAGCAAGCAAGTTTTGGATATATTTTTCGGGGTTTTGAACCTTTCATTGGAGGTAGTGACGCGCGGTTTCATAGAATGTAATTGATTAATATGTGTAGATTTTTACTATGTTCACAGGCAAACTACACCCAATTTTATAGCAATGTATGCATCCGCTTAATTTCAAACAAATATGTGTGTTTGAGCATTTGTGTAGTCGCAAAAGTTTACTAACAATAATTATTATTAAACAGACATGAACCATAATTATTATTACCTATTGTATAATTTTTTTGCAGAGATGTGTGTTGCTCTTTACTGGGCTTAAGCATCAATTGCATAGACTTCAGAGTTATATTTAAACAACTGGTGTGTATTATTTGCTATGTTAAGACAAAATATTACACAATAGGATATTACATTTATATCTAGAGCAGGTTACTCTTTGTAAAACAATATACGTGGGGAATGAAAATGGATTGAATATTTCATTAATGTTTCGTGTCATTTAGAAACAAATATTTTTTTCAGTACTTTAAAAATATTATGTTTGTGGATGTTTAATGAAAGCCATATAAACTAATCGTTGATTCAACGAATTGTGCAAACGTTTAAACATAGAATCCAATGAAAATTCCAAACCAGTTACCATCGTAAAGACCAATAACACTAATCCGCGCACATAAAAAAATATAACATCTTCAATAAATTCTTCTGAAAGACGAAATTTCATTTGAATTTATGATATTAACTTTTATTTTTAAGTGACATTAGTGATTACCAATGACAGATAAATTAATTTGTCCATGGCATAGACTATCCAAGTTCGCCTGTCAGACAATTGTTGAAATTGCCACTTTAAAAAATAGAAAAAACATATTTGTTTAAATTTTAATTGAAATGCTAATTTATTTCCAAAAACATAATCATATTTATATTGTGTTTTCAAAAAAAAAAAAAACATTATTTGCAAATAAACATATTATTTAAAAATTACCTTAGGCAGTTATTCCGCAGTTTCGGGACTGTTTGATTGTAATAAGTAATGTACAATTTAAAAAATAATTATACACCATTATGAAACAAACTCATATTATGTAGTGTCCATAAATAAAGTAACATGTTTTATTAAAAAAACAAAAAGCTTTACATAGCTATGTACCTAAATAATTTATGATCAAGTATCAATAAAAATCATTATTCCCAAGCAGTTTTGTCATCCGTACTATAATTATAGTGCAATACTATAACTTTGATTTTGCTAAGAATGTAACTTTATAATAAATATGCCAAAATAATACAATTTTGAAGAATTCACCACAAAAATGTTCCTGTTTTTACACCCCTATACTAGGTATGTTCCAGCAAACGTTTCGGGCAGTTTGATAACTGATGCAGACGTGATGTATTGGCAAAAATGTCAGTAGATCTACTGACATTTCAGTAGACATGGCAACGCTGGTGGTGAGTAAGATCAAGTTAACGCGCGTGTTTGAACATGTACCGAACCGAAAAAAACCGATATATCTTTTTTCGGTTCCGGTTTTCGTTCCGACAAAAATAACGGTTTTTGGTTCAGTTCCGATTCGTAGCCCTGCAATGTTCATACATTATAAGCCCAAAATACTATAATTTTGATCGCAATAAATGTATTTTTTTCTTAAAGCTTTAATTTCGACATTAGAAATTCGCAAAAGTTTATCTTTATATTTCCATAAAATAAATTGGTGCAAAATACTATACTTTCATAATCATGGCCCCCACATCCAGAAGCGGGCCCCCAGGCAATGATATTTGGCGGGCACCTCAATCTAGCGCCAAGGTTAAGGGCAGTGTAATGTTCTACAGTAGTGTTTTCCAAATGGTAGGTATTTCGCGGAACTCCAGGTTACGTGTAAAATAAAGGGATTCCGTGTATTTTTAGCCATTTTTAAATAAATCTGCTTGAATTGTCGGCAGTCAGCATCATATTGTTATGCAGCACTGATCGCGACCCCATTTTGTGTAGCCGAGTAACATGCGACCCTTCGTCATATTGGAGATAATATAGTCATTTTTGTTAGTCAGGAAATACACTAAAAGTAATTTTGAAATAAAACTCTACTCGCCAAATAGCGCCGCAGGCGACTTTACTCTTAGAGCAAATTTGTGGTGTGTGTGTTTATCTCACTTAAGTGATAGAGCCACTACGCCGGGCCCCTCCTAAGCCCGGGCCCCGAGACTAGAACCCTATCAGCTTCTCGCTTGGTAATAGAAGAACATTTGGTACAGTTCGGTTATGAGGAATACAGCGGAAAACGCATTTTGAAAATACCGATATACTGGATTATTTGTTAGTTTAGGTTAGGTTAGGTTTGATTAGGTTAACCTAACAAATAATCCAGTGTATTGGCTATTTTCAAAATGCGTTTGCCGCTGTATTCCTCATAACCGAACTGTACCGAACATTTTTATTGAGCCTTAGTGAGGCATTAGTGAGCCAAGAAAAAAAGTTACTCGAAAGAGGTAAGAAAGCTAACTTTAACTGATTTAAATTCGCATGTAAGCTTTTTTGGCCGGAAGTGGTATATAGATAAATAAAGGGCTTCAGAATTTCTCAAATTCTCCGTTATTTTTTATGAGAAACAAAAAGCATATTCATTTTAACCAGAGTCCAATCTCTTTGATTTTAACAGAGATGACAACGCGTACTATAATTTATGCCGAAATCCTATAATTTCTTTGTCCATGTACTATAATTCGGTTATAAAAAGATGGCAGCACTTTCTTATTAGTGTGATGTGATGATAGCGAAGGTAAATGAATAACATTTTTGAAGTTTCAACATTAGGTTCATAGGTTTCAACCAATCAACTTGAACATTTTATACGGACTGTCGGACTATCTGAAGTTGGTCTTATCGGCGATATTCATTAATCGATCATTTGACAACATAAGTCTATATTGTTTCCAGTTTATAAGAAAATAGTGAATACATATAATATGTATTTTCAATATGGGTTCGCGTAAAAGGTGATTTATCTAATAATAGTGCTGTAGAGTGAATGATTATTTGTGCCGCTAGACCACATGCTTTATAATCAACTATTTATTTCCTTTGAATTTCAGAGAAAACGTCCAAAAATACTTCGAATATTATTGTGAAGTTACTCCACCATCAACTCAAATATCAGAGACTGTAATTTTGTTTAAATTTCCAACTGTCATTGAAAGGGATGATCTCTTGGAAAGTGCGGTTAAGTTTATCTATCCTTTCGAATTTGAAAGGTAAGTTGACATTTTTATCATGGATTCTCATATTCAATACATTTTTGTATCATGGTATATGTCATATGTCATGGTATCATATTATATATTATACATCATGGTATATGTCATATTATATGTCATGGTATATATTATCATATAGTCATTTTAAAGTAAAATTTACACCATTAGACTACAAATACCTAACGGAATGTCAGTAGCGAAGATTTCGTGAATGATAAATCATCTACTGTTGATTAAAGCCATGTATTATAATATTTATTACGAAAGGTAAACATACTTCGAAAAATTCGCTTATTTATCAATACGAAGTGTATAATAATTATCCTTGTTTTATTGATACACACTTAAATAGCTTTCTATTATTCATTTATTGAATAGGTATAGGTATACCCATACCATATTTAGGTTTACTTAAAAAATACTTTATTTAGTAATCGAATGTTTATCATAAATATAGAGAAATAATAGGGCTTTAAAATTATATAAATAGATTTTCTACAACATTTAAGGAACGTCCAAGTTTATGCTCTGAAAATATCATGAAATTCTATTTTGGTGGGCACACGGACTCTTATGTATTATTTTCAAAATTCTTAGTGGGTGGGCCACGGAAAATCATCCCAAGGGCCTCAGTCCGGTGCTTCAAATTAATTTGTATTAATTGTGTCATATTTTCAGGAATTTTCTACAGCATTTTTCCTTTGTACTAACTGACTTGGATGCCAAATTTACGTATGGATATTGTAGACATGATCCTCACACGAACAGTGCGAGTTTTTTTCTGTCGCATATTGAACATCATGACGAATTTTACAAGTAAGTTCAATTTCTGTAAGTGGCCATATAATATAAATAGATGTTCTGTTTAACTGTTGAATGTTTTATTACATTTCATTCCTCTTTTGCTGTCTTTAAACTACCTTAAGACATATTGTGAGGAGGATTGACTACTATGTGTGTATTAACCACTTAATTGGGAAAGACTAAATATATTATCATGCCAAGAAAGCAACTATTGGGTGTCATCTTTCATCAAAACATTTCTTAAATTACACACTAACAGGCTGGACGAGTTATCGCATTATATTTTTGCTTCTCATAGACCAGACACCCTACGGAAATCTATATAACATAAAAATGAACCCGCGAAGGTTTCTGAATGAGAAAAACCATCTTCTTCTTCATTCTATCTTTTTTTATTCGTATGGTTCCTATACCATTCATCCGATTGCGATGAAACTTTCGTCAGTTGTTGTGTGCACACCCGCGAAGGTTTCTGAATTAGTACAACCATCTTCTTCTTCTATTCGTATGCGTTCCTATACCATTCATCCAATTGCAATGAAATTTTCGTCAGTTGTGGGCACACCCGCAATGATAGTGAATTAATACAACCATCTTCTTCTTCTTCATTCTATCTTCTTTTATTCGTATGGTTCCTATAGCATTCATCCGATTGCGATGAAACTTTGGTCAGTTGTTGTGCGAAAACCCGCAAAGGTTTCTGAATTAGTACAACCATCTTTCCTCTATTCGTATGGTTCCTATAGCATTCATCCTATTCCAATGAAACTTTTCCAAGTTGTGCGCACGCCCGCAAAGGTTTCTGAATTAGTACAACCATCTTCTTCTTCTATGCGTATGCGTTCCTATACCATTCATCCTATTCACAAAACACACATTGCCAAATGGAACTTCGCACATTGGTGAAACGTGCTGCGAGCAACAAATCGCATGCATCTTATACACTTAATTTAATATACAATAAATAGTAGTAAGTAATGAAAAATAACATTAAATTCATTTTCGGAAAACATGAGTATGTGTATGCATTTTTAATACCGAAAATACCGGTATTTCGGTATCGATAAATAATTGAATACCTGTTTTTAAATACCGGTATTGCAATCCCTAGATGTACGACTGTGTCACGGGCTGCCTATGACTCACGTGTTTCAAGTCAGTCGTACATGAATGACACATGTCTATATGGTAATACAAGTGATTCTCCCTTTTGAAAATTTTTTTGATTGTTGTAACTGACTTAAATTCTCTGACAAACTATTTAATAGTAAGTAGTATTTACTCTATTCTAAAAGGTGTAATAATGATCATAAATCTGATATTCTATCAATAATAGGCATAATGAGATATCACTTAATGGCTATACTGTACGCTTGACATAATTTGTCATCACTATGGGCATGCTGAAATAACACACAATCCTTTCTATATAATTTTCCGCTGTATATACACATTTTAAACATAAGCAAAAGAGTATAAATGCATAATTTTTTATTCTTATTTTCATCTGTTCTTTCAGGTTTTTGGATGAGATTGCCTCGATGAAACGCTCATACCCTGTCGTGTCAGCTGCATATAGCAGGAGATACGAAGGAGAACTATTTCAGCTCGATCACTACCTAAGGAACATTCAAACTACAGCCGTTGATAGTTATACACCACATAAACTCCCTCGCATACCGGAAAATGTAAGAACAAGTATTGCTTTCCACGTGATTCAGCGTTTATTTGATTGTAATTCATGTGTTTATCACTGTCTTGATATTCATCATATTTAAAAATTCGCTACTGTTCGGTTAAAGCGGATACAGCGGAAAACGCATTTTGAAGATAGCCGATAAACTGGATTATTTGTTAGGTTAATCTAACCAAACCTAACTTAACCTAACCTAACCTAAACTAACCCAAACTAACAAATAATCCAGTTTATCGGCTATTTTCAAAATGTGTTTTCCTCTGTATCCGCTTTAACCGAACAGTACCAAAAATTCTTTTGTCTCTACATTAAAAATATTTCACTCATATGGTGAGTTATGTAAGAATACCATCAGCATCATCAGCACATTTTAATTCTCTGCTGGATGAAGGACACCTCAGTTCCTTGTTCTTCAGTGCCACTTAATTCCGACAAAAATTTTATTTTCTCTTATTTTTAAATTATAACAATATCTCTATTAGCTGATTAATCCTTATTTGCGATCCATCCATGAAAAACAGACATGTAAACATCTATTTATATCGTTTTTTTTTATTTATATCATTAAATATTGTCAAACATTTTTTCGTGTGATTTTGGGGCGTTTTAGAAGTTAAGTTACGGTTAGTTTAGTTTATACCCCGTTTACACGTGCATAGATTCACTGTGCACAGTAAGAAAATGTATGGGGTACTTAGTGACAGTTGGCAAGATTGCATGCATGAATCAAACAAGTTTGGAAGCTTCGAAATTGTGATGATTTATTACGCGCAAGTAACATCTGCGCCTGCGCAGTAGAACGATAATGGCAAACCTGCCGGTAAAAAAACTAACTATTCATTTGAGGTTAACCGATTTTCAATACGTCCTGTCATATAGTAGTATAAAATGACAACATCGCGTCTCGCATACTCTTGAAAAATGAGATTAGAGAGACAGTCAGCACTTTTACGTGTAAACAGTTATTGTCATGATAGTTTAAAATAAGCACGATTGCCGACAGTAATTCCATGCACTTGTACAGGCGCTATTACTTTTGTGAAATTGACCATATTTTTTGTTAGACGTTCACCATAATATCGTGAGCCGAATACTACAAGGTTCTCCTTGAAAAAACAAACCCAACAAAGAAGTAGTATTCTAAGCTGCCTCATTGTTACTTTTGTTTCTCCAAGGACAAACACTTAGAACCTTGTAGTTCTCCACTCGCGATATGTGGACTTCGATCTTTGTTATTGGATGCCTCATATATAAACTATATTTGCTAAATACTAAGTCGTCACCTCAATACTACAACTAGATAACTTGATTTTTACTGTTTTTGAGATAGCTATTGAATATGATTCTACATTTGCTTCTCTACAGAATGATAAAACTAGGTGAGTCATAAGTTAATGGGAACTGTATTAATTTTGTGTTTGAAAATATTAGATAACTTTAAAACCATAAATGCATTAAAATAAATAAAATAATTTTACTTAACAATAACATTATTTAATTGTTCCCAATTAGACAAGCACAATTTTCCATTTTTATTTTAAATAATACAGTATAACCCCTATTTTACGTTTTTTAAGGGACTGAAGAAAAAAAACATTTAAATTTTATGTTTCTAAAAAAAATAACGTTTTATTAAAAAACAACATTCAATTAAAATTTTTATTGAAAAATCGTTCGAATGTCACGACCCAATCATTGTCAAGTGCGCGTAACTCGCATATTTTGAATATTTCCGACGTAAATCACGGGAAAGAAAAACATAAATGCGGGTATTAAATGTACTGAAATACATCGGGACTGAAAAAAATACACGCAATTACCGGGAAAACGTGAATTCCGGGCACGTAAAAACGAGGTTATACTGTAATTATAGCCTAGATTTATGTTAATCAAGTAAAGCTTAAATTTCATTTTCACAACAATGACCAAATCAGAGTTATCTAGTTGTATTGTATTTATTGAGGTGTGAAGTGATTTTATTAATAAATAAATATATGTAGATAAATATTGTTATTTCTCTGATTATTTAATTATTATTATCTTACCAATTATTTATGTCGATAAAATTGATTATTTTTTTTATAAATTCATATGTATTAAGGCTTTTTTTTCATTTACAATTCACTTCTTGTGTATTCAGTGTATCATTATAAACAGGGCTTTGAACCGGAACTGAACCGAAAATCGGAAAAACTGTTATTTTTGTCAGAACGAAAACCGGAACCGAACCGAAAAACAAATATAATTTTTTTCAGTTCGGTACATGTTCAAACATGCATGTTAACATGCGTCCCCACTGCGTCGTAACAATTGCCCCGCTAGTCGACGTTAGTTATTGACGGAAACATCAATTCGACAAGCATAATACATATTATGTATACGAAATAAATATGCTGTTGTTTTTCATTTGAAATATGTGTGTCAAATTCAGGGTGCAAGAAATCATTCATGATCGTGTGACGCATCTCGACATAATTCTCATAATTTATAACATTAAATTATTTTCAAAATTTATGGTTACGGCCGTGCTTTGTAGCTATAACCATTGGTTTCAGAGCATGATGCCGGGCTATCATACAAGTACCATAAAATGTTCTAAATTATGGTAGAAAATAGATTTTTAATACAAATAAAAACATTTAAAAATTAATCATTCTGAGCTGAATCGAAAACCGGAAAAACTGTTATTTTTTTCTGAATGAAAACCAGAACCAAACCGAAATGAAAAAAATAATGGTTCTAAGTCCTGCTTATAAATCTTTGACCAATAGTAATTAATTATGATAAAATGCCACTAGCGAAATTGCACGAGCGATTATATGTTAGATACCAATTTTTCTTGTTTCTGAATACAGCATTGGCGATTTTATTGTCATTATACATACAATTGAATGACATTTCTATTATTTTCCCTATAAAAAGTTTCATAATATTTTGCTATCATTTTTAGGTGTAGCACACGTACCAATTGAATAAATAAATTTGCAGCTGATTTTTTCATATTCAAAATTTTCACAAAAAATACACGAGAATCATAATATACCTATAGATATTTCTATTAAAAAAAATTCTTAGTTATGTGCTTGTGTATTTTTTTTTTTGATTGACTATTTTATTGTAATATATTTATGCATGCCATTTATGATTCCCACATAGGTCATTAACATCTACTTTACCAGCATAAATTCTTTTTGTTCTCGACAGAGAAACCTGACAGACTACTTTAGTGCGGTGGATTCGCAAGCCATGGTTGGGATGTTTGCAGCCCTTCTGCACGAGAGGCGAGTAATTGTGCGGTCCAAGAATCCATCTCGCCTGTCCGCCTGTGTGCAGGCAGCGAATGACCTTCTGTACCCACTTGTTTGGCAGCACATTTTTATTCCTGTCCTGCCTGAATCTTTGGTGGACTACCTTTCAGCCCCCATGCCGTTCCTAATTGGCGTATCAGAAACCACATTTTTGGTGTGTATAATATGCATAAAATATTATTGATATGCCATGATGACCAAGCGATAACGTGATGGTTTATGTAATGGGACTCTTATAATAGTTAAACCAATGCTTTTGTATCCTGGTTTTATTATGTTTCGAATAAATCTAACCCTAGACGTTAGTTGAATGACATATTCTGAAACCTCCGAAACAGAGTTTTTTCTTGTGTAGGTTTGACTTATTCCCATACTCGGTTAGTTGAAACAGTATGTTGAAATTCAGAAAAAAGTTCAACAGTACACCATTCCTACAGTTCATACTGTTCAATGGTCAAAATATTCTCACATTAATTTTGATTTGAATTATAACCTCATTTAGTATCAGTAAAATGAATAACCAAGAATGTTTTTTTTTTGATAGTATATTCAGAAAACGTTTCACATCTTAATAGCCGCGTACTGACTGAGCGAGCAGCCTCACGAGGCTGCTCAGTCAGTCACAGCATGCTGTCTTGTGCACACGGTATCATCACGGCTTCACGACTAAATTGCTCGGATGTCTTGTGGCTCGGCCTTGCTATACGCGGCAGACTCACATAACATCAATTTGTTGTGAGCTGCCTCGCGCAGCGTTTTTTGCAAGGCAGCCTCGTGAGGCCTCTCACTCAGTCAGTACACGGCTATTAAGATGTGAAATGTTTTCTGAATATACTATCAAAAAAAAACATTCTTGGTTATTCGCAGCAAATGCGTTTTTACTGATTCATCGACTTATAAAGAAAAAGAAACAAAAACCTAAAAAGTTTTGTGTTAAAAAAATATATGAAAGTTCTCATTCATCAACGGCTTAATTCTACAGCTTCTTTTTCAGATCCGCTACGGGGTGGTTCATTTCCGGGTTTATATTTATCCACGTATCTTCTCTAAGCTCCCTATTCATGTATTCTGAAAATTGCGAGTCCCAAAGCCATCTGTAGTTACTTTATAATTGTATCAGCTTCAAACACTGATATTTATCCATAATGCGAGCGAGCAAGGCAAAATATTACCGTCCTAATTATGAGAGAATTTAAGCATATTTTTCAGTAGTTATAGAGGGATATAAGTACATTAAAATATATCCGGTTAGTAATATTTTCATTGTATACTTTCCAGAAATTGACACCAGTTGAAATTGGCGAGGTGGTCGTGCTGGATGCTGACAGAAATAGCTTCACAACTCCGTTCGATGATCTCTCTTCCCTATCAATTGAGCTGGTGAGATGACATTTTTGTTTACTAAATAATGCTATTTCTTAATAAGGTGTGCAAATGATATTTGCGTCATATCCAATTGTATGATTCTTTTCACGCAAATTAATATCATTGATCATTTTGTCAAAATCGTTGTAAATGGAAATTGATACTGACTAGTAAATATACTCAAATATTTTATTACCGTGGTTTAGCTAATTCTTTAGCAAAAAATCATTATGCTTTTACAGCATTACTATTCATCAAAATGGTATTTCTGACCGCAATTAATTTTTCTTCTCTTCGTGTCGTAATCTTATGCTGTTACAAGATTTCACTCTGGAAGTTAACAAAAGCAACACTGTTTTCCTCAGCTTGTAGGATCTTACTGAAGTTACTTTTCAGTGGGCATTCTTTGCATAAGAACAGATGTTTAATGCTTTGCAATTTCCTGCATATGCCGGTGATCAGAGATCCCTCATTCCACCATATTTTCTAGTACACACCCTACTTTTGAAGTCTGTTGAGTCTCGAAACTGACACTAGGAGGTAGATGCTTTGCTTGCCTTATCCATTCCTTCCCCTATTCCTCGTAGCCCAATTCTGTTTCCCATGTGGACAGTCGGTCCTCTTAGGGTCGGGGTTGGGGGTGTGAATTATTAATTTTTGTGAATGACTACTTGAATTTACATTGTTAAAATTTTTGAAATTTCTACGATTTTTCAAATATACCTTATGATGGTAGTCTAATTGGATTTGGCTTGATTTTATATAGAAGTATAGCAGTGTTTTAAAAATAGTGTGAAAATGTGTGAAACTACTGTAAAAAAAATATTATGTTTTGTTTTCTAGCAATCATCATTGCGCCGCACCATCAAGAATCAAGAGTTGGGAAAAGACACAGTGTCGAGAGCTTTTCTGAAAGCTATTGTGCAAATAATTGGAGGATATGAAGCTGCTATCAAGTAAATATGACCTTTTATTAATACTTTTACTGATTAATTTTTTTTATAATTTCACCGAGACTGACTGCGACCAGCTGTCATATCGTCTCATCTCCTCTAAGTGTGGATCTGTAATTCAGGCCCTCTCCTCTCCAACTCTCTTCAAAATCTTATCACTTTCCGTTTTCTCTAATGCCAAGGTTAACAATATTTTGTGCGTATTTTTCACATCATCAGATGAAAACCATTTAACACAATGGATCATTTCTCCGCCACACAACGCATAAAAATTGTACAATCATACCATGAAAATGGCAAATCTTCGACAGTCGTACTGCGAAAATTCGGTAGAAATCATCGCCCAAGCTGAAGGCAGCACTCGCAAGCTAATTAAAAAAATTGAGAGACTGGTAGTGTTTTCGATCGCCAGATACCTGTACATGTTCGTCCCAGCCCGTTCACGCAAACAAAACATTGCTGTTGTATGCGAAAGTGTGGCCGCAAGATGCAAGTTCAAGAAGATCGCAACAACTTCTCATAAGGCTCTTTATTGCAAATTTTGCATAAAGACCTTCACCTACGCCCATATAAGATCCAGTTAAAAAACTAAAACCAATGGACCATGGACAGTGTCGCAGATGAAGATTTTTCAATGAAAATCATCTTCAGTGATTTTTCTCCTCAATGGGTACGTTATAATTATATAATAAGCAAAACTGCCATATTTGGGGTGAGGAAAACCCACAGTTGATCCAAGAGAGGCTGTTACATGTTGTAAAAGTTACTGTTTGGTGCGGTTTTTGGGCTGGAGGCGTCATCCGGCTGTACTTGATAATGATGAAAGAGCTACCATTATCGTCAATGGCGTCCGCTATTATAGGCAAATAATAACTAACTTTTTGTGGCCGGTATTGGAAGATTTTGATTTGGAAAACATGTCCCAACAGAATGGGGCCACATATCATACAGCTCTTGAAACAGGCTTTATTGCGTGAAATGTTCGATGGCCGTTTAATTACTGTAATTGGCCATCAAGGTCGTGCAATTTGACACGCTTAAATTTCTTTGTGTGGGGGGTTATGCAATAAGAAGCGTTTATGCCAACAATCCGCAAACTATTGACGCGTTTAAAGACAACATGCGTAACGTCATGGCTGAGATGGAGCCCAATTGTGTGAAACAGTTACCGAAAATTGGCGTAAGCGAATTGTGAGCTGCAAGTTGTTCAAGGGAGTTCATTTGAATGATATATTGTTACATGTGTTTCCAAAGAGCAAATTATTGATTGAAATAAATGTAGTCTGAAAAAGTTAACGATGTGTTTGTTTTATTGAAAAAAACAAATTTGTACCAAAATTTAGATATTCCTTTACATTTGTAATCTGTATTATGTCTTGTTTCGTTTGTGTCTATGAAAATACTTTTGTGATATGTTCAAATATTGCTCAATATGTTACTTCTCATCAAGAATTGCTTTATATTATATTAATACTTTGGATGGATGCCGATTTGTGAGAAGCCCGAAATGAAATATTATTTCCATTGTGTTTCAGACTTATAGATGGAAATCTAATCTTCGACAAAGATATTTTCCTCAGTGGCTCCAAGAATTCTATGCGAAACTTCAGAACACAATTGTTAATGACCCAAACATTCCAGCAGGTATTATTATCATAGATTGTACTCCTGTTTGACTTGTTGATGGTATTATTTATACTAATAATTTGGGTTGTCCTATATTGATGAATTTTTTATTATGATTTTCAGTTCATTGAAGAGCGTCTATCCCGTATTGTCAATGGTGACACTCGTTCCGATGAATTCGAACGTGAATATGCTATTTGGGAGTCGTTCAAGAACTCCAGATCAACGGGTAACAGACGGATTTCTTCATCGGCCGTAGATCTCTTGCGAAATGTTAAAGAAAGGGTAAGTTTTTCATTGCCTCTTCTAATTTGGGTGTGGTGTAGATATTATTATATTGCACCACACTTTCGAGATTCTTTCAACTCAAAATTTTTATTTTTCAACAAACGAACAAATGGAGATTTTTTTAACGTGATTTATTGAACATTACTGATGATTTATCTCTTTGTTTTGGTGTGGTTTTTACTGTCTGTGTGAATTTTTTTAGCTTTATTTGTGGTAATTACTAATTAACTACTCGTGAAATTAACGTGCTTTCTCTTAATTGGATATACTTGAAATTATCTCACTAAATTAAAATTCTAATAATACATTATGTATGCAGTTGGATATACAGTCGAACTTGGTTATTACGAGGAAAATGGGACCGACTGAATTTGCTCATTATAAGCGGTACTCGGTATATCAGAAAATAGGTATTTTTAAATGAGCGGTCACTTAACAAAAAAAGTCAATAAAACGTCGAAAATAAAAAATCTGAAAACCATCGTGAAAATCCCCAAAACAAGCATGGCCTTCATAAACTACAAAATAAGTTGTTTCTTGTAATGAACGCTGGTTTTTTGCTGGAATTTTTCAACCATGTGGGTGGATACTTTTTCATTATTGTCAGCAAAAACAACAATTAGACACTTAACTAGTGTCATATTGCCGTCCCCCTGCGGCATCCTGTCCGATCGGATTTTATTGCTTAGGGCTGAAATATTCTTAAACGATCGACCCATTAACAGTATTTTAGCTCGGTGTATCCGATAAGTTGCTCGTTAAAGTTGAGTTAAAAAAAAATATTATCGTCGACTAAAATAACTGCATAATCGTGTGCGTTTATTTTTACACAACAACACTGAATGAAAATTTTTTTATTTTAACTTCAATTGAAATCGGAAACCATGTGCAATTATTATATTACAAGGGTTTATACCCAGATTCGCTTGGGGGTTTAACTTGGTGTGTATGTAGTACTCCATATATATGATAAAATGATACTGAATTTATTGCTAGTTCTCTTGTTCAGAGTTTCAAAACTTTATAGGTTCTGATGGTGTATTTGTTTGGTTAGATTACATTCTTTTTCTCAAAGATAGTTTTTTATACATAGGCAATCTTTTTTGGAAATTATTACCATCTCTGCCAATAGGTTTTTTTTTAATTTTCTGATTACAATATGATCTGTAAATTACAATATGCGGAATAAAGTCAACACATTAGATTACACGTTCGGTACTTATTGGTAATTTATCCTAAACCTATTTATTGTAAAAATAAAATACTAAGATTATTATTAAGCCATATTATTTATAATCTTCTTAATTATATTTGATATTTTATAGCATTAAACTCAGAAAACCAAACTTGACAAGTCACAAATCTTACCTAGTATAATTAATTTCCCACATAAATATTTCGTATACATATTATGTTATTCCTTCTACTTTTTATATACAAATAATAGTCCTAACAAAAACTACGTAATATTTTGCTTACGTATTAATATAACTAAATTAAATTTAATATTCTCTGGACGACTCATATTTAAAAATACTGTTTAGAATCTTCACGATTTGGACAAATTCTTCTAAATTAAATGAGTAATATCGCTGGATTATAATGTATCTCTCACTATGTAAAATAAATTAATATGATTGAAATATAAGGTGATGAACTTTGTTTTTCGTCTCCTGAACATTTCACATATTGTCGCTTTGGACAAACCAATCCTAGGGCGACAATATATTAATTTTCAGTTTATTTATTTAAAATAAGATGTACATTACAATACAACAGAAACATGTGGGTTAATCTAAAAAATAATTTACACATTATATATCATATCCATCCTTACATACATTATTCGCTTCCATCGTAATGGGAACAATAACTTAAAAATATATACAGTAAAACCTCATTAATGACACGGATAATTTGAAATTCGCCGTAATTCGAAATTTTCGCAAAAAAAGTCCCTTGAACATTATTTTCATATATAACGATACCTTTAATTCGAATTTCGTAATTCAAAATGATTTCAAGTGTCCTGGCATACAAAAATATTCAATAAATCGTAATAAAGTACACTATTTCATGAGCCAGTCATTCGAAATTGTGACATATTTTTCTTAAAACATCATAAAATATTTATTTTAAGAAGGTAATATTAATAATCCTGACATTTTACGACCCATTAACACAGACGGAATCGGAAATTTCGTAGGCACATCTATGATCATTAACGAAATTAATGAAAATCAAAAAAAAAAATCAATTTCAAAAATTTTTATATTTCCCCCCCCCCCCCATACATTTCATATTTCGTAATTCGATTTTTTTTTCGATTTTCGGTTTCATGGAATTCGTATTAACGAGGTTTTACTGTAAAAAAGTCTCTTCATTCATATAAATTTGAAATATTTGATTTTTGCAGATATTAAATCATACTTATTCACACCACAGACATATATTTTTTACACTAATTGTTTTGTTTCTCCAATTGACCGACTTATGATATTCTCATCAGAAATGTTTTGTCTATGGTTGCAGTAATGATATTATCATCATCATATGCATTAGAATCAAAAAGTATGTGGGATTTATTTACTAGTGAGAGTCCTAGCCTAGTAGCATAATGGAGTATTTTTAAGCTTCATTATGTAATGAAACATATATTATTTTACTAATAGTATAAAATACTATTACTTAATTCTTGTTAATAAATACTTCCGAAACTTATGTATTCATGATTTCGGCGACGGTTCTTGTCTTTTAATGTCTTCTGTATAATAGGTAGTTATTTGTTTCAATTACGATTCTGTCCATTATAATATTTGAATTCAAAAAATGTTCAAAAAAATCTATTTCTTTAGAGCTATCTGATAAATTTGTGTGTGGGCTGACTCCAGAAAAGAAATCATCAAATTCGTGGCACTGAAAGTATCTGAATCATCGTAGTACTCATTTTCACTCAACTCATAATCTGAATCACGGTCATGGATTGATTCTCCTATTTCATCACACAAATTAGCAGGGATATCCATTTTAAAATAATCACAAAAAATCGAACACGCAAAATATACGTAGTTATCACAAAGTGTATTTAATTTTTCCGATACAGAAATTTTTGATTGTGTGAAAATGTTTATTCACTTAACGTATCTTTTCTTTATAAATGACTAATAACTAGGGTAAATAAACAATTTTTGTCTGTTTTACCTGATAGTATAAGCAGAAAATGGTATTTAAAAATGTTAATCAAGGATAAACAAAGAGAAATATTAAATCGCAAACTCGTATATTTAAATTACACCTTGTTCAAATTATTTTCCGAAACTATTAACTCGCGGATAATATACTAGCGGCTAGACGAATGAATGCAACCTCCAAAAGCATTCGTTTTGTAAAAATGTTTTATAAATTCACTTTGATCAATGTAACTTTCGAATAATCTATTTAACAGTTTACGCACCAAATACTTTTTCAATCACTAAAAAACAATATAACATATTATTATATCGCGAACTCGTATGGTTACAAATGCGTCAGTAAAGTGTCATCGGCGCACATGCACTGAGTGGCGATCCGACTAATATACGTGGCAAATTTGAAGTGACCTGATGAGTGATATTTTTTAATCCAAGACACGCTCCTGAAAAATATTTATTTAAATTAGATAGAACAAAAGTTTAGGCTAAACATCGACAGATGTCAGGAGAAGGATGATTTTTGATTAAATAAAATGAATATTCGAATTTTGCGCGCAAGGGCAAAAGCAGTGCTAGGCAAACAAAAATCGAAATGACTTTAGTTAGCTACCGCGCGTATAGGCTGACTAAAGTCAGTTGCCGCGTAAGAAGGGTTAAGTGACAGAACCTACTTATGTCCATTGTATCTTTTACACAGTAGCTTCTGGAACATATCCCCGTGCAAAAAGAGAATCAAGTGTATTTTTGTTTTCACACTATTATCATCAATGAAATGATATTTCTGGAATAAAAATGTTTGTATTATCTCACTAATTTTACTATTTGAAGCCTCCCCTCAATAATGATCTATGTTTTTCACTGAATTTGTATTTTTAATTTAGAAAACTTTACTTTTGATCTCCATAATATTAGAAGTGAAGTTCACACACTTATTTACTTTGCTATCACGTTTTCAATGGAAGAATTATTTCCCTGTCTCGAATGACATACCTGAATATACTACATAGCTGTCTTGTATTTATAAAAAAACTGTTGGTGTTCTAAGACCACGTCTTGATTATTTTCTTTCAGACACAACCGGCCATGGACACAGCGGTAGAATCTGTAAGTTTGTAAATGGCAATGCTTTTTGTCTTTTGTTAATGCTATTAACAACTTATTTTTGCATGTGCATGCCTAATATATATATTTATGCATCTTTTTTATTAATAACATTTGTATATTTTTATAAAAACAGAACTTTTTGGAAACACTTGAATCTGAAATTGGACACAAAGAAAAAATTCACAACAATCACACGCATTAATCAGTATTTTCCATTCTCAGATGAGAAAAATAATCATGTATCCATTCGTACAATATGAACTAGGCAGGTTTTCTGACATAGATTTGAAAAACTTTTTTTTTTTTTGAAATGCTCTTATTTTCTGTGCTATTACTATTTTAGGGCTCTTTTCTGTTTTAATGAATATTCTGTGACTAAATTTAATTGGAAAATGCTGCTATGGAGGCCCTTTTTCTCCATAATAATGTTAATTTAAAAACTATGAATGGATAATTCAATTCTTCTGTTATCTTCTTGTTGTGCCATCCCCTAGCGGAGGTCGGCCACCATCAAGGCGATCTTAGATTTGTCGTCTGCTACCAGGAACAGTTCAGTGGAGCTGTACGCTTACCATTGATCTTTTCTTGAATGACAAGTTGGGGAATGCTGTACTCTGTTATCTTAACTAATTTTAATAAAATTCACATGAGTTCTGACTGGATTCAGCCACATTATTAAAATTATATTACTTTATTAAAAATAGCCTCAATGCATTCTAAAATTATTTTATTTATTATTTTAGTATTAAAGTCTTTGAATTGAATTTTTTTTTATAGGTTCGCCAAGGCGGTCGTGAGGTCAAGCAAGCCTTCCAGGATATTAAGTCACGCATAGAAACAACATCGCATAACACCAGAACCAGACTAAGAATGACTAAGAGGAATATATCCAGGTAATTGAAGTTATTAATTTTATAAGTTCAATCCACATTCATTACAAGAAAAAGTAATTTTCCATGTTCATGAGCATATAGGCGGCCACAGGGTGTAACAGGTTGACTTAACTGATTTTTGTTTTTATGAGAAATAAATGTTGCCCACATGCTCAACCTATTAGATCCATCCTCTGGGGTCCACACATATTTAAAAAACAGTATGTAAATTTGCCAGACACAAGATTGAAATCCGAGACCACGATGTTATAAGCTGACACATTACCGCTCAGCCTTAACGGGCGTCATTATTTTATACATACTATTTACACTACAATCATAATATTAATGCCAACAGTATTTTAAAAGCGGCGTCAATAATCTGCTAATTATGCGTTACAATAACTTGACATCTTTATATTTTTCATTACAAATTGCTCACCAATGTGGTTCTATTCTTATTTTAATTTATAGATCTGAAACAATTATTCTCAATGAATAGTTTGTGTCGTACTTTCCAGACCATCTTCTCACCTGTCTGGTAATGTTGATGCTTTGAATTTACCCGGTACCTCCAAGACGCTGGTCAATCCTGGCACATCAGACTTCATGACCCAGTCGCTGGATTTTACTAAAATTTCCACCACAAGCTCTCCAAAGTCAAACTTTGAATCTTATATTAGAGAGATGCCATTAAGGAGTTCTCCACCTCCAAAACCTTCACCTTTACGTGTAATTCCACTGGTAATACCAAAGGTAAATATTATATAACACTTATCAAGTATTATTAAAAATCATTGAAATTAATTAATATTAATTATAGTAAAACTCAATTAATTACAAATCGACGGGACTGAGATACAAAAATAAATTACAATTATTACGAAATACAAAATGTGACAAAGAACTTAGTAAAATTAAAATATAATCGTAATGTTTATTTTTGCCATTTCCTACACAATTTGTTTAAAAATCAAATCAGCAATAACGCCGACAACCATCATATTTCAACAAATTTAGCATGACGTACCTAAATGCGTACGTAACGTAAAAACAAGGCGTAATTGTTACTTACCGTATTAAAATGGGCTAATCTTTTGATTCCATTTTCGATTAAATCTCACAAAATCTCAAGTATAATTCTTTTTTGGTATGGTTCCGTAACCATACTCGGCGATTTATTATTTCATTTTGTTTAATGTCTCGTTTTATAATAAAAATGGCAGCTATTTCTGACATAATAAAAATACTATTATTAAGAAACTGTTCAAAGAAAAGGTATTCAGGAGCGGTTTCGTTCAAGTTATTCAATATCATGTAATTATTATAGGTATGGTCCTGTTCTCCACAATCCTAGGAATACAATTAGTTCGTATGAGCCTGTAACATCCACATCATGTCCGTTGTATCACAGTAGTGTTGCTCCAATTTGTCTTCAGGCATGTTTTAATTGCATATTCTCTTCTGCCATGATAAAGTTTTTCTACAGTAACAATGAATATATTATGTAGACACCAGTGTTGCCAGACGTCCCGATATTTAAGCACAAATAGATTGTCCCGCAGCTAAATTCACGATCATTCAACAAATACAAATAAGACATTTAAAATCCTATGAAAACTGCAAGTAATATGTAGATCAGCGCTACGATTTTGCGCATGAAAACATTTTTGCAGAGCTATGTTTCATAACTATGAAGAACGAAATAAGTTTCGAAAGTATAGAAAATGCAGTCTTTATATTAAATTTGACCGGAAAAGTAGCTGATGTATGAAGAATTTAACTCGCTGAAACTTTCTATTGGGAAAAATTCAAAAAAATCAGCTGCACTGAAATGGCATCAGTTATTCAAATTATTCCCGGAAAAAGAGACAAATATTTTCAAGCTGATTCCATTTATTTTAAGCACACCAACATCTAATTGCTTTACCAAGCGGGTATTTTCTCAGATAAATTTAAAATGAAACTGGATACCCTGGTAGATACAAAAATAATTAAACGCACATTTTATTGTTTTAACTAGTTTTTAATATCCAACAGACAGTAGAAAAAGCCGGTCAAATGGGTCGCAGTTAATGTTTGACTTTACATGATAAAGATTAAACACGATTGTGCGCACAGTCCTATATTCCTATTGGAATACCTGTGCTGACTATTGTATTATCTTTTTAAACATAATTATTTCTGATTTACAGCCCAAATCCAGCCATAATTTGATTGAGTTAAATGAGCCATCTACACCAGGAGTGGCTCCCCCAGTTTTGCAATCTCCTAAATCGGTAAATATTTCTTAACACACAATTTCTCAGATATCTTTATGTAAGCACTGCCAAGACCGAAGTCCAATTCAAGTTTTAATTAGAATGTCGTCACCAATATTGCAAGAAATTTTACAAGAGAGACAAAAAACCATCTTTCTACAAAAATATAAAACTTAGAAATATAGTTTCTTTGGAAGATGTATTTATAAATGTCTCTCCTGTAAAATTTGCAGAATTCAAGATAAGTGTTCTTGCAGTATTGGCGATAGGTGCGGTGTGTGCTTTGAACGACTTAATTTATAATACCGCTTTGGCTTTGCTATGAACCAAAGGATGTTTGGTTTCTAAATTTAACATCGCACAAATTCGTATTGCCCTAACAATATCTAATGTGTATGTGACGGGTTATCCAATTCGTGGTATGAGTTTCACAGACCTGTCATTTGTTACCTGTCAAATATTTTGCATGTATTTTTTGACATATCGTCAGTTGAAAGTCTACCATTTAACACAATGGATCGTTTCCCCATTGCATAACGCATAAAAATCGTACAACCACTCTACGAAAATGGCAAATCTTTGACGGTCGTAATGCGAAAAATAACATCAGAATTCGGTAGAAATCATCGTCCGACTGAAAGCTGTATTCACAAGCTGATTGGATTAATTGGATGAGACTGGTAGTGTTTTGGATTGCCTGAGACCTACCTGTACATATTAATACAATCTCGAAAATGTTGCTGCTGTACACAAAAGTGTGGCCTACGAGCCAGAAATGCTGATTCCAAGAAAATCGCTGCAACTATGTTTATTGCATATAAACCTTCAAAAACTAAAGTTAACCGACCACGGGCAGCGACGCAGATTCGCCAATTGTGTCTAGGAAGAGCAGAAATAATGATTTTTCAATAAAAATTATCTTCAGTGATAGTGTACATTTTCAACTCAATGGGTACGTTTGTAAATATTTTGTGGAAACCCGCAAGTGGTTCAAAAGAGGCCATTGCATGCTGCGAACTGTTTGGTTTCGGTTATTGGGCTCCAGGCGTCATTGTTCCATACTTCATGAAAGTGACAAAAGAGCGACCGTTACGGTTAATGACTACCGCAAATGATAACTGATTTTTTGTAGCCGAAATTGAAAGATTTCAATTTGGAAAACATGTGGTTCCAATAGGATGGAGCCACATGCCATACAGTTTCTGAAACACCAGCTTTATTACGTGAAAAGTACGATGGCTATTTTCAATTTCAAAACTTAGTGACTTTAATTGTATGTACATCAACATCTTGCGATTTGCCACCTTAGGTTTTCTTTTTTGTAAGGTTTTGCGAAAGGAAGCATTTACACCAGTAATCCTGAAACTCTTGATGCGTTTCAGGATTACATTCATAACGTTATCCCCGAGATCGAGCCCGAAATGTGTGAAAAGTCATCGAAAATTGGCGTAAGCGGATTATGAGCTGCAAGATGGCCCGAAGAGTTTATTTGAATGATATTGTATACTATGTGTAATTGCAAAGACCAAATTATCGATTCAAACAAATAATATATTAGCAAAAAGTTAACGATATGTGTGCTTTATTTAAAAAAAACAAATTCGTTTCAGATAGATAGATAGATATAGATATTAATTTAAGCTGATAACAAGAATAGTGTTGATCGATTTCAAATGTTGACGCGTCTTGTCATTTTTAACAGAATGCAGCAAAATAACGTTTTGGCTCTTGCAGTTTCACTGATTGAATTGTTTTTGCCAATTCTATATTATAAATATAATATCTTCATAATTTTTTTTAATTTACAGCCTAACGGAAAAACCATGGATCTTATCCAATTAGATGATCAATCCACACCTACGAGACAGCAAGAGACAGACCTTTTGGGCGAGTACGGTATAGACTTTGAAAAATTCAAAATATCCCGCAATAACTGGACTACCTTTGAATAGACCCTGGGATACTTTGGAATGAAACAGGCTTACAAGATCTTTTACAAGTCTAGTGATTTATGGTTATTTTTTATTCCCTAGTATTTATTTTAACATTGTTTTTATTATCCCAATACAGTAAAACCCCGTTAATACGAACATGGATAATTTGAAATTCTCTGTAAATCGAAGTTATCGTGGAAATTGATAAAATCTATTTATAGCGATTTCGAATAATGTTACAAAATTGAAACAAAAAGATACTGTTTCAAAGTTTTACTATTTTTTGCCATACATTTTGTATTTCGTAATTCGAATTTTTGTTTGATTATTTGCCCCATCGATTTCGAATTAACAGGGTTTTTCTGTAATTATTTTTTAATCGTCTTCAAATTGTATTGCATGATATCTTTATTAATTTAATGTTTGCTCCATATTATTTGATTATTGGATTTCCGAACATACTCAACGTATGTTGGGTATTGATTGTTTTATATTCCCGGAGTTTTAAAATTATTTATATAAACTGTAGTCACTATGCTTTCTGCTCAGAGATTTTTTGTTTCTGAATGGTTTACCAATATGTTTCATAATATAAAATGAGAATTTAAAAACTATAGTATATTTAAGAGCCTATATTAGTTACTCTTGTCGTATTTAGATAAGTACATTTGTTTCTTTTTTTTTTTAATATATAACTAACTCTTTTCCAATGAAGTGCATATGTACTCGTGGATCGAGAATGACTGATATATCACGAACAAATTAATAAATATTATATTAACAAATATGCTTCCATTTCCAGGATGTACTATTAAATTTATTATACATAAGATGATTATTATTTAAAGAGAAGTATTTATTCCACAACAGCACACAGCTGTTTTTCGTATTCAAGCTATACCAAACAATATAAAGTTTGTATAAAAAAGTAACATTCAATGTTCTTTTTAATTAAGTTACAAAAACATATTATAATATTATACTCTTTATGAGATTTATTTAGTGTTATTTAATATTTATAAGTTTAACCAAAGTGTACAGGGGAGACTAAAAAAAAGCAAAAAGCGTAAATAAGACTATGTTGAATGACTGTGATTTAGTAATTTAAATTATATAAATTATTTATTTCAGTCTCAGCCATTCTTAAAATAAATAAATCATTTAATTTAATTGGTTTTAACAAATTCAGACAAATTGCAATGTTCTGAGATGGACCAAAATTACGCCCCACCATTTTAAATGCAATATCTTCTGTGAATGTTCTTTGAGTTTTCTGCGTTCATTGAAACTCGCATAACAAAAAAGCTATTTAGTTTTTTAGTTAGTACATATTGTATTGTATTACCATTTTCTTGACCTATCAACACGACTGTTCCTGAACTTCGTACAATCACTAGAAATATTGTTTCGAATATTGGCCGTTTTTATATTCAGTGCTTTAAAGTTGAAGGTCAGTAATTTATAAACTTAGCAATCTTAACTGAGTATAACTCAATAATATAACTTACAGACTATCTCAAGCCTAATAAAATTATAGTATCCCGTTTGGGTAGCTATTTTGTTACAATTAATAATAAAATGTTGGCATTACTAAAACGTCTAATAGAGTAGTTGGCTGCCATTTCTGCATAATATAGCTACATATTGAACTAATTATTTTGTCTTATATTTAAGATGCTCATTAAGTAAACTAAAGACAACATATCATCATATTGATGAAATTTGTACTTGTAAACTGTGATGGTAAATATATTTTGTTTCCTGTATATATATCGAGTTTTTTTTTATTATGTAATTTGAAAACCTTTATAAAATTAACAATGGTTTATTTGAGAAGTACAGTAAAACCCTGTTGATTAGAATTGACAGGACTGAATTATGAAAGAAATCGAATTATGAAATATAAAAAGTCAGTGATGATTTTCTTTGTCGCAAATGACACAACTGATTTGTCAGAAAATTTAGAAAGGGGCCACCTCTTCCAAAAGTTCAAACCATTCAATTTATTATAATAATAATATAAATATAAAAATGATGCATATTTCACAAAAATTGAGTGTACAATATTTCTCAAAGCATAACACATTCCCTGCATTTTTTATTTTGCAATATTTATAAAAAATTTGTTTTATTATTGGTTCACTCATACTAAAGAAAGTTAGAATAAAACTTGGCTTTTTAAAAATAAATATCACCTAGATATTATGGACATACATACCTTCATAATTTTAACAAAAGAGCAGATATGTCGTGAGTATTTATTGCTCTTAGTTCTCTAGTGATTATTTTAAAAGCAAGCAAAAAAAGTCTTAACCCGGCTGACGTGTAAAGTTTCCATACAAAAGATGTGCGTGCTGTCTGCAGTACATTTTTTCTTAATGCTATTTTTCGCTGTATTATAATAAATGTTGCAGTTAAAAATAGTGGGTATAAGTGGGCTCGCACATCAGAACTCGCCTCATGCGTCGCATGTCGAATTCGTCGATGTGACATCATCGTAAACCAAGAAACAAACGTTATCAAATGGAGCTTTGCAGATTGGCCGATGCAACTGCGACACTTGAAAAAAATATGTTGCTGCCGCATGCGTCGAGTTGCATAGTGCCTAACTGTTATCATGCCTAGATACATAAGGATCCAAGTGCCACACTAAAACACAGAATCGAGTGTTGAATTTAGCTGTCAGCCATAGTGCTTTGCTCTAAAAAAGTATGTAGCCATTTTCGATGTCAAAACACTTGTGTTCAAAGGCTTGCTTTGAAAGTGTGCCGATGAAAAGACATAAATCACTCACTAATTTTATTTTAATCATGTTAAAAACACTTAAAAATGCCATAACAATTATTGAAAATAATAGCTTTTATTGATGACTTTTGAATTATTGTAAATTAGTGTAAGTTTTATTGATGACAAATAGATTAAAATTGGATGGCTAGTCACCAGTTTTATTTTCTCGGCATGGATTGTGTCAGCATATTACATGCTTTATGGGCCATACTAATTTAAGCGTAAAGTTGAGTCCACACTAGTTGAAAATATTATAATAATTTCTTTGTTATTTTTTTTTTTGAGTGATATTTGGATTTTTAATAAAGTAAACTTTTCAGTTTTATTGAGCATTGTGTTATGTTAGTGATTGTCATTTTATGTTTTATTAAAAAAATAATATTTATTTTAGTGCTATAAAAACATTTTTTGAGTGAGGTTTTAAAAATTTATAAGCATTAAGTTGCACGGTAAGATAATATGTAATATAGTTGAAAAGTCGATATTCCATGATTTATATTTTATATTATATTGTATACCTCCCAGTGTGTGTTTTTTTTATCAAACATTTATACGTTTCATATATTCCTTCATAGTAATTCGTAATTTATTGGTAAAACTTGCAATCCTCTAAAATATAATAATATATATTTTTTCATTCCGTGTGGACGCATCTTTACTACATATTTATGACTTTCAATAATGAGCTTGATTTATGACTTTGAAACAATTGGGGTGACACATGAGTAGACACCGGCCATCCGATGTTTTATTTTTTTGGGACGCACTGTAATATTACAACATTTTTTAATTAAAAAATGCGTTAATAATTTATAGAACCTATGTTTTTCAGAAAAATAAGTTGTACGATGTAGTAGGTACAATGAATTATGAAATAAATAATATTGATATAGTTATAGTACAAAGTACAAGAGACTTTATGGATACCGAGGAATTTTCATTAATTGAAGAATACAGTCACAGTAATTCATTAACTATTCAATGTGATCTACGGTGGAGAAAAAATAACAAGTATGTGAGAACTTCCTATAAGTAGTTACCCACATACCTCCCAGTAGTTTTCAAATAAATCACATATAAATGATTTGTCAGTATTTTGATGATTATGCCATTGTATTAATTTATTAGTAAATTGGAATTTATCAATGACAATTCTAAACACAATAATAATATAATAGGCATATTTTCGAGCTAAATTCGTAATAAGTTCCGTAATCATATTATTATGAATTTTGATCGTGTAGCCGGTAGTGAATAATTAGCGTTGTATTTTCCGATATTTTTATACCGCATGCCATACAATAATAACATGTATGTTTCTATGACATTTCTAAGTGACAGAATGATATTTAAAAGAAATGCATTTTAGTGCCAAAGTCGGAAAGTGATATTTCTATAACATATTTTCTCCAACAATTTATGATGACTACGATCATTATAATATTCTCATTCTGGTCCTAATCCAACAAGCTCACATAAATTAGAATATTAGCAAAATAATTGATAGTTACCATTTCATACAAATCAGTGTTTTTTTTTATAAAAACAAAATAACGCGTAGTCCAATTCTCCTACATGAATTAACAAGAATAGGCAAAATTGACCGCAACTGTACGCAAATGACAAAATGGAGCTGCTTTGGAGGGAAATGGAGGTGACATAAAAATAATGGGAAGTACGTTACTTTCTGTGTTTGGTTTGCTTATAAGAAAGTACGATTGTCAAGTGTAGAGAAATATGGAATAAACTTGAACACGTGCTTAAGAGTATGAACAGTAAAACCTCGTTAATACGAATTCCATGGGACCGAAAATCGAATTACGAATTGTATGGGGGGAAAATATTAAAATTTAAAAAAAAAAAATTTTTGATTTTCATTAATTTCGTTTCTGATCATAGATGTGCCTACCGAATATAGTTTATTGGCTTTCAATTTCAATGTGTAAAACCATTCTGATAATTTTTATGTTTGGGAGTGCCAGGGCCTTTTGCCCCCGTGCGCCACTGTGTTAGATTAAACGTCCATAGCTGCCTTTTATAAAAAGTCACAGACAATGCCAATGCTGGTGTTGATAGACATTGTTGCACATTAAAAGTCAAGCCAAAGAACAATTCTGAGTTCCCTGGTCAAGCACTTCAGTGATCTATCTATCATCTTTGGATAATAAAGAATCATATTGTTTTTTTTCAATATCTCTCATCAGCCGTTTTTTGGTGTTCATCACGAAATTCAAATTCAATTTGAAAATTGATTTATCACATTAGTGATACGTATCTTTTTTTTGTTTATTAAGTTATTTATATTCCTATATTTAGAAACAAATGTTTTTATTAGATTTATACTTTATTCTTGTCCGGCGGGGCAGGACGAGGGTAGAATAATTCATAGGTGTTACATATGTTTGTACAAATAATAATTTTCGTCTAGCATCGTTTTCCATACTCAAGTGGATATTATAAAAAATATTTAACATGGAAACTTATTATTTTTAAATTTTATAACTTAACACGAAAACACTTAAACTTCACATAAAAAGATACACTAATATTATTTTATAAATGTTTAGAGGCGTGATATACGGATTATAGATATAACACGGATTTAAACAACGTGCTACTTAGGTTACAAGTTATACTATACCTATATCGTGAGGGTGTAATTTTTTTTAGAGTTCCCACAGACATGGCACCGATGTCGAGACTTGTTGGTATTTTTTGGTGGCGGAATTAATTCTGGCATATATGTATTGCCGATGTTTTGGGTAAAAGTCTTACGGGATTGTCACTGGTTGATGGTTTAGGCTGGGGCGTATGCGAAGTCTTTACACAATATTTTTTGTTTAATTACACTTAACTGAAACTCGGCCAATGTTATAGATAATAATAAATAAAATGAGTTCAATAAATATAGATCCACAATATGGAAAGCAACTTTTATATACCACTTTCCGCATTTTTTTTGAATTTTGGATTTCCTCATACACGATAAGTTGCTGAGCATCTTATCAGGCTCATCCACCACCCCATATTATTATTATAATCTATCACACGTTGTGGCTTTTGGATAAACTCACCAGTCCAAAAATTCATTTTGCCCGTGGACGCAAAAGATGCATCGTGGAGCGTTGTTATCATGTGCACCTCTATCCTATCGTGCCATTTAAGAGCCAAAAGAGGATTATTGGCCATAGCCTCAGTCTCACCCTTTTTTGTTTTTTAAAAACTGGCATCTCTTTATAGTTCTTCCTGACCGTTCCTCTAGCATTTGTCTGTGTAGATATTTAAATAAACCTGGACTGGTGTACTATCACACCGCAATGTGTGACCTTTGCCGATATAGTCGGACATCAATGTCGTCACTACCGCACCAGAAATGCTAAAATTATGAGTGTCATCTATATCCGCTAATACCGAGAAGAATGGGGACTCACATGTGGACTGGCAGGATTCTTCACGAGCATTACTTCGATTGGGGGTGTGGACATCACGGGATATAATTTTTGATAACACATATTTTGATTTATTATCCTGCGCAGGACAGCAATTTATTCAGACTAACACATGGGCAAACAATAACAATTTTACAATAGAGGTTACATCGAAAATCTTTATACTGGACGTGTTATTATTACGAGTCTATCGCCGCGGCACTATTAATTTCTACTGCGCCGGCATTTCAAGGGTGGGTTTGTTTTTGTCACATTTCACAGTATTCACTTGTTGTTTCACTGGAGAACTTTTATTTATTACGATCTTGCGCGGTAGGGGTTATACGGATATTTATTAACACGGGACTACTAGATCGAATAAGGCTTGGGCGTCCGCCGTGCCGTCGACGGCCGGCGGATGAGGGGGCGAATATCTCGACTTCGATGTCGTATTGGTACTGATTCAAAAAATATCTCAAAATCCTCAGGGCTCGGCGCACTTTCGCGCTCGGAAGGCGCGGTATAAGAGGGGTGCGGGGCGGGTTACTAGTTGAAGCTTCGAACTGTAAATTTGGGTGTGTATAGACCGGAGGACCCTTCTGAAAAATTATCGGTTTGTAAGCGCATAGAAATGGGCGCGCCTCGTCCGACTCCGACAAAAATGCGTCCCGTGATAACATTTACTTAGGTTTTCAGGGGTATTTTAATATTGATGTTAAATTCCTGATACGGCATTCGAGACCTTTTTATGGAGAAGGGTTGTATTTGGTATTACCGCCTATAACTCGACATAATGATATTACGGAAGAAATCAACAAGAGAATCCTGTCTGCGAATAAATGCTACTTTGGCCTGTTAAGACATTTTAAGTCCCGCATACTATCTCGCCAAACTAAAAGCACTCTTTACAAGACACTTGTAAAGCCAGTGCTCAATTACACATCGGAAACCTGTACATTAACTCTGCGAAATGAACGAGCCCTGAACATCTTTGAAAGAAAAATTCTCCGCCGTATATATGGACCGATCAGGGATGGCACCAATTGGAGGAGAAGATATAATATAATGCTGAGCTCTACGGGCTGTACGAAGATTGCTGCGCAGTTCAATCAATTAAGATTGGGAGACTGCGATGGCTAGGTCATGTGCACCGTATGAATGACAATGAACCGGCACAGAGAGTGATGTCCAGCAATCCAATAGGACGTAGAAGAAGAGGGAGGCCAAAGATTCGCTGGTTGGATGGAGCTGCCAGTGACTGCCGTATTCTGGGTGTACCAAATTGGAAAGCGGCCACACTGGATAGGGACAGGTGGAGGGAGCTGTTGGAGGAGGCCAGGACCCACATTGGGTTGTCGCGCCCCTGATGATGATGATGATCTATATCCGCACCCTCCCCACAATAAATGATAAAATCAATTATATATCCGGTCATGACGTCACAGGGTACAAACATTTTGATCCCGAATCGATGTCTTTTAGATAGTATAAACTGTTTAAAAATAAGCCTTCCTTTAAACACAATTATGGATTCATCGATGCACAAATTCTGGTGCGGAATCATGGACTCTAAAAATTCTGCGCGTGTGCTCCAACAGTAGTCTTATTTTTCCTAACCTATCTGAGGACATCACATTAAGGTCTGAAAAATGCAACATCTGTAAAATCAGTTGGTACCAATCTTGTCGTAGGACGGTTCGTCCTTTTTGAAAAATAAAAATAGGTAGTGCAATGTGCTCAAAATTGTTGATTATTGGGATTCTCATTGGCTTTAATTCCTCTATTTGGTATTTTTTATAGGATCAAAAACACTTTTTTGTTTTAATTCAAATTGTTGCCTTTCATATTCCTTTGTCAAGGCTTATCCAGATTGTTTTAGATTCAGCAAACATTATGATGTTGGTTTATCAGTCTTTGGCGATCATTGATGCATTCCACTCACTATGGGATTTTGAATCAACATCACTAATTACATCGGATTACATTCCAAGATGTGATAAACATGTGGAGTGAATTGAGTTTTTGAAAGGATACACAAGCAACCGTCTCTGAATTGCTTCTCTATTTTTGTGTATGTAATTCATATTAAGCCTCTGGTCACTACAGAAGACCGATTTTGAGACTGTTATAGTGCTAATTACAGCCCACTGAATTGAATTTACTGTTTGCTCGTTTTACTGAAAGCATTCCTTTGTTAAGCTCGTCTATGACTTCCTTATTTAATTGAATCATATCTTGTAAATAGAGCATTACTCCGCGAATATAATTAGTGTAGTTCACGGAATAAATAAGCCAGCATTTGCCTTATTTTTCGTAGATAGAATCTAAAATCACATTCTCTATTTTCTCTCTTTCGCATTCAAAAGGATCTCCACCATTCCACAGTAATCAGTGAACAACTTGAAAGTTTCGCCCTCATTGCTCGTATCAATTAAAAAGATCATAAATTTTGACAAAGAACCTTCAGTAACCCTTTCATAGTGGTTATATGTTTCCACATGTCACACGATAGAACTGTTACTCGTTTATTTAAAGACAGACATAAGCCGATGAAGTTTTTCATTACGGAATATTGTGACGTAGGTGGATGAGAAATTAGGAGACTGAATCCAACAGTCGATGTGGGTAAATTTTTAGATGATAGAAGTTGTTAGAATGGCGTCCGTCCAGGAATAACATTAGTGGAAGGCCTCAAGAAAATGTTGCTGGATTCATCATACAGCAGTCCGCACAAGACCCATAAATGATTTGCATTTTGTGTATCAGTTTGAGTACTATCTAATAAATAGCGAACATCGACATAATTTCATGTTGTAGGCTTTACTTTTGAAAAATGTTCAAGAGCAGAACTGACCTATGAGCCTCAAGAGAATGAAAGGTGGATAAATACCAATAGAAATTATCAAAAGGAAAATAGTTATATACATGTCGAAGAAACACTATAAAACAAGTTTATAAACTAACCGAAAACTGGGTAATTTCACGTAGTTAACCGGTTAAAATTATTAGTAGGTATCTACATAATATAATATATGTAGATATGAACTAAAGAGACAAACAGCTAAAATAGCATGTGAAAGTTTTTTCAAAAACGTCACATTGTAGCAAAAAAATCAACAACTGTCTTAACTTACACTAATGGTAATAAAATTGCCTGCCTAAATAATTACTTTATTACCTAAATGCGAAACAACTGCAAAAGTCGTGAACTACTTGATAATGTAAAAGTGAAGTAACTGAAAGAACATGCATTATAATGTAGATATAAACCAAATATTATGGTTTTTTTTAGAAACTATTTGTCCTAACTTCGTTTCATTCGAACCCTAATATCCCCAAAATATGTCTTTTGTACATGCCATGGTTTTACACTCACGGTGCGATTTGGTTTAATATGGCGCTCTGAGCACAGAACAGATTAATTAATAGAAATAATGTAAAAGCTATCGCCATGAACCAAGATGATTTTGAACCAAGCTACTTTATGATGGTCAGGCCGTTAAACCCAAATACATAATTGGTTCCTGAAAATGTGTTAAAATGTTGAATGTTCGAAAGTAGAGGGATATAAAAAAAACATCAAAAAGTGTACTTTAAAATATTTATTTATCAATGGGTATTATAAAGTAAACATATTAGCAATCAGGTGTTTTCTTTATAAACTTGTCAAGAGATAGTTGAACACCACCCTTTTAAGTATTTTAAAGAAGTGTTTTAAATTTATGGATTAGATCATACAACTGGGTACAAAAATGAGTTGGGTGAATGGCTAACATCCATATCTCATAAAAACATAATATAACCCACTATGGGAGGCACATAGGCACAACTCGTCTCGGCTACAACACATCGAATTTGTAGATATGATTTTGTTGGCATTCACCAAACACACGTAACTAAACGTATGGCCGGACACTGCATGTTTGCAACATTTTAGGTTGTAAAACATGCCTGATGTCACATGCAACATATTTTTAAGTACACAGTACGCATATTGCATACCGCTGGTGTGTAGTTCAATAAGTCGCCATGCATAGAATCTGTACTATTTAATGGATCGCGACTAGCCTTTCAATCTAATATAGTATGAAGTCGACATGATCACCACACGACTGTGGAGTGACTGTCAGTGTCAGATTACGAGAGCAAAAATGACAATTATTGATGGCAGTGATCATAATGAAATGACATTTCAGGTTAAGAAATATTTTTTTTAATTTACGTATATTTTTGTTATTATGACTTGTTGAAAAATGTAATTAAAATACAATAATTAACATGTTAATTAAGATAGATAAGAAATAAATTACAATTAAAAACAATAAATAATAAGATCAGGAACTTACTGTGTATATTTGAATTGTTCAACAGTCTATTTTGTAAATTTAAATGTAATCTTTCCATCAAATATAATTGATATTAAAACATACATTAATATAATATTATGTAGTTAAATTACTTTATAAATAACATTTCAAAAATGACTAGGTATAAATAGGTACATACTTAATAGAGATTTCAAAAACTACTATCTATGGCATACAAATAGATAAATACACTTGTTTTCTATACATATTCAGTTAATTTCAAAGTCTTTCGGTCAATTAAACTTTAAGTTGAGTTGTTTTATTGCACAAAGTAATCACTAAAAGAATCTTAAGTTAGCAACATAAAAAAAATTGTTAAAAGTAATATTTCCCGTGTTCGTTGTTATGTACACCGGCTATTGATCTTCCTGCGCTGACATGAATAATTTTTGGCATGTTGTCGTGAACGATCCTGAGAAAAAAGTCAAAAAATATTTAGACATTGTAAAATATACTAAACTGCGACAACGTTAACTAGAAGTTTGGCAATCAGGAGAATTAAAATGCTCACAATAACCGCTAGTGTCACTACCGCTCTTGTAAAGCTGTCGCCTTCGTTATAAATTATAATAAATCATTAAAAGTCGAATGTCAAACTGGACTGGCATATTATTTACCTGTGTGCCACTAGAAAATAATTTCCTGAGCACAAGTGTGGAGTTTGCTATAAATATATCTGCAATGCAAATGACTTACAGCTAATTTAATCATTATGCCGGGTCCACACTGGCAACATGTCACACGACAACCTCGTTTAATTTTACGATAAGTATAATTATCGTAAAATTTCTTAAGCAATTATGATAATTATCTTAAAATTTAACGAGGTTGTCGCGCGACATGTTGCCAGTGTGGACCCGGCATTAGACTCGCTCGGTAAAATTTTTTTCGATTGCATTTTTATATATGAAATATCTATCTGCCTGAATAAAACAAGATATTCTTTATCATCTTCGCCTAGTCCAGACCAAGAACATAATATATGTACGTAAACAATGTTTTTCATCCGAATCGGAATACAATCGTTCATATAAAAACAGTTTTTATTCAACATTCATTAGTTCAGATAAGCAGATGTTCCATTGGTCTAGACCAGGCATGGCTAACCCGCGGCCAGTCACAGAGCACAGGGCGAACCATCAATAATCCGGAGACTGGATATAGGAATGGCTACAGACAATATGTCTGAGATGCATTCTGCAGTTTTTTGGACATATCGGTTTTGAGTGGCCTCCAGGAAAGGCGAAGCAGTGGAAAAGCGTTGGCGCGCTCGAGCCACTATTCATTCTGCCCTGAGAGAAGCGGAAGATCGAGAGAGATGGAAAGTCTTGGTCGCTAAAAGGTGGTCATGAAGGTACGGCAAGAAGAGCGTAATCTAAAATTTCAATTATGACCAGTGCAAGGGCGTATATTTCCGAGTTTCTTTAAAATTATGTACTATTGTTTTACGTTAAAAAAGTTATGCTTTTGACACATTACAGTTTTATTAATATTATATTCACCTAAGATTGATTAAAATACATTCGCAATTAAAATAAATCATGTTCAAACCAGAATTTCAATTGTCGGAAATGTTGGTGTAAAGTCTAACTTCGTAATCATATTTTACATATTATAATACACGTCATATAATGTACTACTTACGAGACATTCTCGCTAATAAGACAGGCTGTTTCTTAATGCATAGGTAATAGACAGGCGTTCCAGCCAATGTTATTAATGCACCCGCTCCAACTGCCTTTGGCGCCTCTATGCACGGCACAATCAACAACGCTAAACATACTCCAACGAAAATTATTGGCACTGCTAACGGCACCTGTAACAAGAAATTTTCTGTGTATAATTCGGTCACTTACTTTAGCATTTATTAAATGGTAAAGTATGTATCTTGCGATAATAATATATTAACCCATCATAAATATATATTATATTATGACAAATAAATGGAAAGTTTACCAAACACTTTTTTTGTCCGTCCATGTCCGATCCTAATAGGATCATATGGGCCTGCACAGAGTAGAGGTTTGTATTTGGCATAAAAAGTTAGATTTTAAGACATAGCGACTAATTGGCTATCAAGATTTGACACATTTGGATTTCTTTTTGTGGAGTCACACGAAAGAAAGCGTCTATGGCTATGCCGCAATATGAGGCTATGAGGCAAACTCTTTACACACTTAACACATTGATCGCCAACTAGTTTTACATAAAATAGTTAAAAAATGATTATTTGTTTCTAAGGTATTATTTGATAGGTTATGAAAGAATATGTTTTTTTTCATTTTGATAATTTTTTTACGTAAATATTGGTTTTTATGATGTGCCGGCCTCATGTGTCCGTCGCGGCGCCAACAAGTTAATTTATTATATTGCGCCAGGCCGGCCATTTCACCGGTCACCTGCCCATATGTGTTGACGAGAGCATGGTGCCATTTCGAGGTCGAATTATATTTAGATAGTATAATAAACAGAAAAGGCACAAATACGGAATAAAAGTTTTCAAATTGGGTAGTATAATACCTGGATACACATAAACTGGAAATATACGTATACATACATTATAATCATTTTTGTAATTCTCTTTTTTTATTATTTACATAATTTTTATATCAATAAAAACACATTTACAATCTAAAAGGAAAACTTTTTTTTTCATTATGTACATTCTTCACATTAGTGAGCCTATCTTTCGTTACTTTGAAGGAATATTCTCAGGCCAAGTGGCAGTAGTATACAGAAGGGCCATTCCGGTCACCGCGTATCGAAAAATTCACTGCGCGCGTGCCCGCCGGCGCTGTAGAACAACTCTAATGTAGGTCTTCTTTGCCGGTCACCGGTGACCCCCATGGCGATCAATGTGTTAAGAACGTCATGGTCGAAATTTGTGAAAAAGTCATCGAAAATTGACGTAACCGGATCGTGAGCTTCGAGATGCGGGGATGTCATTTGAATTTGATATTGTGTACCATATGTAATTGCAAAGATCAAATTATCGATTGAAATAAATAAGTTCACAAAAAGTTAATGATCTTTGTGTTTTATTTAAAAAACAAATTCATCCAGAAGTTGGATATCCCTTTACATGCCTGCGAGTAAGGCTTCAGAAACTTTATGGTATCATATATCTGGGATTACGCATCGTTCCTAAGAATTTAGTAGTAGAATTACAACGGCAAACAAAATGATATTACTGTTCTCTCAAATAGTTAACCTTATAAACTATAAAGAGGATGCTGGACGTCTTTGAAAGAAAGATATTGAAAAAGGTTTTTGGAAACATGAATATGGCGCATGTCGAGGATTTCGAGGAAGGTACAACCATGAACTAACTGTATGCGTTATATAGTAATCCCTCCAATGTCTCACATGCATAAGTTAGGCATGTAAGACAATAGAGGGATTCATCAAGGATCGTAGGTGCCTTAACTGAGGTGGTCCAAAGAGAGACAGTATTCATGAGTAAGTCAGCTCCCCCTTGTGGGGGCCATGACCGATATATATATATACATTTAAAATGTACAGAGATGTTTATGTTTTACTATACCTTGATTGGTCGAACAAGATGAGGTTGTTTGTATCGTAACCAAAGAACAGCGGCAGCACTCAAAGTTGTGAAGAAAGATTCAACAACTGTACAATATGTGATCAAAGTGTAAATATCACCGCTTATGAGCATGATTAAAGACATCAGCATCTGTGAAACAAAATGAACCAGTTAAATATAGTTGTCTTTTGTATGTATCGTGAATTTTATATATTATCATCTGGGGCATGCGGTGAGTTTTGCTTGTTTTTCTTGATTCTGGTTCTGTAAGTAGGTACCTACTTTTAGCTTAATAGAATTAAACCGGAGGTTGATTGCAGTCATTTATATTCATTATAATGCCATTTTTTTATATTTCACGACTAACTTTAAACACAGTTTATTAATTTTAATGACGTTAAGGACATTTTATTCATCTATTCGATTTTTCTAATAGTTCGCAAAAAGAAAATATTCTATATGCAGTGTGATGCGATGTAAAATGATGGAATATTATGGAAGTTACCAACCTTGAAACTAAGAACCTCCAGTATGAAACATATTATATTATACCCAATGCTTGTTTGTTTCTTGTGAGCTAAACCAAAAGTGAAGAATTTATTTTTTATAACTACTTTTATAACATAATATTTTGTAAAGTTAATTGATTTTTTTAAAAATAGCAATGTTTTGTAAAATCAATAATATTGAATGAGGGTAATGATAAAAATTGAATTTAAATTTCAATTGATGATAACCAATACCAATTCATATGGATACATATAAAATTCTCATCACTTGGCGTTTTATATTGTGTATTGGGTAGGTGGCCTAAGATTTTACAACATATTTCAAGAATAGAAAACGAAATAGTTTGGATAGGTAATGATGCTCTAAAATAATTATGACTATTGGTTGTGAACCAGAAATAGATATTTCTAGAATCCAAGGTTATTATGTTCTGTTTGTAGCTAAAAACTGGTAAAGAAACATATTGATAGACAAGAAGGATTTACCAAAAAAACTAGTGATGGCAAAGGGGTTAGGCACTTGATATTTAAATGACTCAAAAGAGCAGGCATGTGACCATTACGTGCGCCGGCGAAACACATTCTCGATGATGTCATTATGTGAACGCTGAGGCCACCAAATGCGGCGATGGCCACCAATGCAGGCATCCCCCATGACATCCAACCCAAAGCTCGCTCAGCAAACATCTGGAAGTATACAAATATGTAACCATAAAAATGTGTGAGATATAGGAGTAATAATAAACATGTAATTACGAATCCACAATTAGGCTTACCACAGCAATTGCAGGAGATGCCAGAACTCCTTGTGGTCCCAACACAGCCAGATAAGCAACATTGGCCAAGACATAGATTATCGTCACCAGTGGCAGAGATATGTAAATAGCCCTTGGCAAATTGACAAAAGGATCTCGCAATTCTTCCGTCATGAAATTGAGGTAGCTCCTGAAAATGCAGTTAATTTTTGATTAGTATGGTCATGAATATTATTAAATTATGTGAATCGAAGCGAATCTGCTTAAAACAGGGAGCATGATTATTTAGTAAATGGGTTTAATTGAAACACGTTTAGAAAAGAAAAAGACATGTGAGCAAGATAGAAATAACGTAGGAGTGTGGGATTGAAAGTAACAGTTGCAAATTCGTTACTGTGGGGACTCCATAATGTGGACCCCCTGCATAGTATCTTGTTCCATTGCTTTATTAATGTATTTGAAGATAAGAGCATTTTTATGTTTGGTTTAAAGAGGTCAGTATACCATATATTTTCGAACACGAAATGGTTCTAATGAGCCTCGTTGGATTATTTTTTTATAACATTTACTGGATCTAATAGGCTTGATGAATAAGGAGAAAAATTTTAAATCTTACCAGCCAGAGTAGGAAAATATTCCTGAATAGAATGCAACGGACCATTTGCTCACATCGGTTGAAGTACCCTCCCATCCATCACTGAAATTATCCACTCCTCCTACAAAGATTAAAGCCACGATGATTCATCTTAGAAATAACAAAAAATATTGTAGTAAATTGAAACAATTATTTTATTTTCATCATTCGGCATTGAAACACTATTAGTTGATTTCATCGTAATCAGGTAGGTGCAGGTGGCTAAATTGGTAAAACACATTGACCAGAATCCAATGAATGCGAGGCGGAATCCTGCCCGCACCATATTTTTTTCAAGATTCTTTCTATGTATGTTTCTGAAATATGTATATTCAATATACGGGTCTAGGACGATTTGGCACCGCGAACTGGCCTCCGCCGATTGGCCTCCGGTAATTGGACGCCGGCCCAATTGGACGCTGACCCAATTGGACGCCGACCCAATTGGCCTCCGGGAGGATTGGACGCCGCACAGTTGAATTAAATGCGCAAAGGAATAGACGTACGTTACGATTTGTTGGAGTAAATAAGCAAGTCAGTTTAATATGCTTCTATCTTCTCAGTAGTTGTACCTTATACATTTCGCGCTTGACACATTTTTAATATATTTCGCAAATGAATCTAATTATTACCCCAATAAGAGCTTCGTTGAAGACCAAAACAGTTCCGGCATTTTTGTTCATCAAACTCGTCAAACCACCTTTGACACTTTTTGATTCTTCAAAATACGTTGATCGGTGGTTACTCAGTGGACGACATTCGGCCATAGACTCTAACACTAAGAAAAGGAATCGAGATGATTTGCCAGATGAAAATCACCATGGCCCTCACAAAGGGGGGACTGACAGGGCTCTAGCCTAGAGGATCGACCAGATAAGTGAGATAAACGAACATCAAAAATTTGCTCTAATCGTAAAAAAATCGCCGGCAGCGCTAATTTCCTTCAAGCGTATAAACATTCTAAAATATGTGGCTGTGTAGTTGCATATTTTGATAAATGCTTGTTGATACACTGAATAACCCTTTATTTTATATCGAAAACTGTTTAAAAAAAACGCTACCATATCACGTAACACTGCCTTTAACCTTAGTGATAGGGGACCACCAAAGATCCTGGACTGGGGGCCCGCTTCAGGATGTGGGAACCAGTGAAATCACTATATACTTTTATTCAAATATGATGTTTTTATAATTTTATTTTTTATAACTTTATTTGTATTTGTTTGTTTGTTTAATTTTAATGCGCATCGATGATATTTGAATATGATTTTCTTTAGTTATTTTTTGAAAAAAACCCTGATTAAGATTACCTTTTGATAAGTTCCAATTATTTTATATTTGAATCGCTTAATAACCAAACCCGCACTGGGCGATTGTTCAATAAAATTAGTTATGAAAGTACGTATATCGATATCATATATATCGATAGGTCTACATGCCTTAAGAGGTGCAAGTTTTAAATTTTGCCCTGTTTTGTCATTGACTTGAGTCGCCAAATCCGCTCTAGAATAAATGAAGTGCCTAATTTCAAATCACCCTAAAACGGTAAATTTTGGTTTAGATATGAATTTGAATGGATATTTTTGTTACCTATATGATGGCCAAAGTTTGACCTTTAAAAAATGCCAAAAACCGTCAATATAATGACGAATATATAACGAAATACTTGTCTATCTATAAAATATCTAAAATTATGCAATTAAATCATACATAACTTTGAATATTTTATAGATAGAATAATATTTTTATCTATTATAGTTTTGTTTAGGCAGGGCTTAAAGAATTTAAAAAAACGAACCAACAATATGTGTAATATGTATTCCTAATACAATAAGTATTCCGAAAACAAATAAGTATAAATGAAAAAGTGTGCACAATTATGTCGTATCGCCCAAAATATACCAAAACAATTATGGTTTGGTTTAGGCAGGGTTCAATTGATTTTTAAAAACTAACCAATACCAAATGTAAATAATTGTAGTCTTAGTTCAATAAAAACAAATACGTATGACTAAAAAATTGTAATTTGCACTATTTATGGCGGATCTTAACAGCCCACCTCCATCCTTCGTTACTGATATATACAATAAATTATATTTAACATGACATAGCTAATAATTTAAACTATTAAATAACATAGCTCACCTTTAGCCATCCAAACAATACCAGCAAATATAATGACTAGAAGTGCTGATATCTTAGTAAACATAAATACATTCTGAGCTTTGGTAGTGGCTCTTACATCGTAACCATTCATGAAAGTCAAAAAACCTGAAATCAAAGGAAAACAAGATGTAACCAAATAATTTAACCAAATATTGCCATGCATTTTTTCCATACACGTAGGTAAATTGACAATTATCTGGTATATTATAGAGGTATGCACGACCCAGTCCTACTGTAATAAGTGTAATGTAAGTAATGAAAGTAATAATATCGAATCTTCTTCTTTTGGAGCCACCTTCCATCGAGGGTTGGTAACCAACTTGCACTACTCTATACCAATGGCGAAAACTCCATACTATAATGATTATTTAACACGTACCTTCTTAATAAAAATATTTTTTAATTGTCTATTAACATATTTTAACAATAACTATTTTATATTCTACAAAAACAATATTATTTGCTCACATCTGTCTATAGCTATGTACTATAAATTAACACATAAATGGCACTAATTTTAACACGTAACCAGCTATAGCACTAATATATGAATACTTGTATTAAATAAGGCTCTAAGTACCAAAAAGTAGTATTGTCTGTAGTTACAAAATACCGAGTCATTGCAGTAAAATTTCATGAACCAGACCCTTTGAAAAATGTAGTTTTACAGTGTGAAGCAATCACGGCAGCTTCTATAATTTTAGGTATTAAGAACTCGCAAGTGTCAACACACCATCGTCAGCTATTTTATATTGAATGCCGTTGACCACTGCAGTGCTACTTACACCATTATAAATAAAACACGCCAACGGAATTACAACGTCGACAGGTTTAATTATTTTGCTGTATTTTTTTGACTTGCTTGAGGCACTTAGACTATAGTTGAAGTTATTGGCGTTGGTATGTAGAACATTTTTCTATAAAAATGTCAGTTTTTATTTTTTTGGTACTTAGCGCCTTAATTAATACACGTATTCATATTGAGATACCCGGGGTTCCAGCGGCTAGCTCAAGTGTCCATCGAACCCCGGATTCACAAAAAAAAAAGAAAGATTAGAGTGTAAATAAAACTCAGTCTTTCGTGTTCGTGACGTGGTCTTATATTTTCTTATGATTTTTAGTTTCACAAATTTATATCTGGGTTTTTACGATTATAGTCGCAGGTCCTATCCTATTGGAAAAGGGACGCTTACTAACATGTTTTCTCTTTTTAAATTCCTCAGACCCACGCCAACTAGTAAAAGGGACTAGTGATTGGCCAAATCTGATCGCATGATCTTTGATTCGGCGAATCACGAGCCTGACCCTGGCGCCGGCACGAGAGGATTTCACGCACAATGCGCGGCAAAATTTATTATATTTGAATACTTATATTTAGTCTTAAAATTATCGCTTTCATCCATCATCATTTATACTTTTTAAATTAAATTAAATTTATCTTAATTACATCTCCGCCCAATATGCGATTTTCACACACCGGACGAAGGCCTTTACTTATGATTAAAAAATACTTACGTGGTTGAGCAAGGAATCAGATTAGATGTTTTATGAAGCCGTTTCTAGAGGTCAGGGTTACGTTTCGACTTATAGCTACTAAATGATTATTTTACACCGGGAGAAGCCCGCCTGTAACAGGGGTGTATCAATATCATGGTAATCAAAAAAGGGTCTAAGTAAATTTGAACATTTGACAATTTGAACATACAACTCATACATTGACATTGATTACACACTTATTGTAAATAGCCCACACACACAATGTTAAAACCAGTGTCATACTATCACCTGATCCCGAGGCTGTAGGTATTTAAGTGTTACGGTGCTTACAGATACATAATTTTTGTAAAATTCATTTATGCACCCTGGACCTGACGCCAAATAGTCCAGCAGACAAAACGTCCAATTATCATAACAGTACAATTTTTAGCCTGAGTTCGAATCACAGTTGAGCATTACTTTTTTTAATATCTATGTCAGTGCATGTTGTCTTTTTTTCGTGTAATATCTATTATAAAAAGGTACAAAACAATAATTTTTCAGAAATTCTGTGTGTAAATAAACTGGGATCACTTGCAGAATAGAGTGGTGGAATTCTACAGCACACTCCACAATGATATAATTGATAGAAATGCGATAAGTTCAGATCCTCAAAAGAAAGATGATGAAGCGTTTGTCCCTGAGCTTATTACATTTGATGTAGAGCATGTGATAGATATGAAAAGTTGGAAAGCTCTAAGAGAAGATGGACTAACAATAGGCATTCTCAAAAGATGGTAAAACCGTTAACAAAGAGCTTGCACAACTGTGTCCCAGAGGCCTGGAAAAATGCCTCGATCATCATCCCCCTTATAAAGGGAGACATTGAGGATCTGAAAAATTACAGAGGACAAAGCCCTGGGGACATCCCATGCTGGTATGCCTCATTACCAGCAGCAGCCAGCACAAAGCTTTAAAAGCCGTTTCCTATTAGCAGGTTTAGGACTATGTTTGGCAAGGCGACACAATCTCGCCCAAATTATTCACTACTACTCTGTAAGATGTAGAGAACAGTGGAATTGCCATTAACGGCGCATACCACAGTCACCTGAACTATGCAGATGACATTATGGTCTTTGTAGATGGCCCAGATGACCTTCAGATCAGGATGTACAAGTTTGCAAATGAAAGTTGCAAAGTAGGTTTAAAGATAAATTTGTCGAAAACAAAATTAATGATAAACCGCATTGCTGAACCAAAAGCAATCCTTATCAATGGCACTCAAATCGAGCGGGTCAACAACTATGTCTCCTTTGGATAACAAAAGTGGTGGTATGTATGACGAGATTGCTAGCAAAAACAAACTGGCATGGAGTGCATTTGGGCACCTGAATACTATCTTCAAAAAAGTGATCTCCCATATTGTCTTAAGCATGAAGTTTTCATCCAATGTGTACTACCAGTGCTCATGTACACATATGAAACATGGATACTTAATGTAAATGAAATCCAAAAATGATGAATTGCGCAATGTGGCATTTAAAGGTATGTTGGGCATAACGCAGAAAGACCACAAAAGAAACTAATGGATTAAGAATTAGACAAGAGTATGCAATATGATAAGAGTTGGCAATAGGCTGGATATGTCACTCGGCGAGTGGACAACAGCTGGTTAAATGCTGTCATAAAGTGGTTCTTCAAGGGCACTAAACGACTACAAGGACGCCCTACAACCCGCAGGATAGACAAACAATTAAAATTGGGGGGATGTTCGAAGTAGCAAAGATCTAGAGACCGGGAAAAGTGGAAGAAGCTAGAGGAGGCCTTCATCCAGCATTGAATCGACCCCAGCTGATAATGATGATTTTTTTATATCAATCCAATGTTTCAAGTTATAACTTAGCAGGGTAGCAAATTAAAACATTAATGAATTTTATGTTGTTCTTCGCAGGGCCGGTCACAGCAAGTGCAAGGTAGAATTTAATAAATTAATAGATATTTTGATAAAAACTAATAAAACTACTTACTTAATCAAAATGATATTTACGAGTATCTAGATTGCTTTTCCAACGGCCAAATCTTTCAGAATTTTTTCATAATTTCTTCAGTTTCAATTGCTAAAGCTACAGAGCTGTTGAGTCTTTCTTATCTTCATTGCTGACCACAGATATGATTGTATCAACATTTAACGTGAAAAACTTCTTTTCCCTGACGCTACAGTAACGAGAATCGTTATAAAAATTCCCATTGAAACAAATGTTATAACTCTAACATAGCTTTTGATTTTTTTTTCACATATTCAAAATATAACATATCATAAATATAACAAAATTCAATGATTTACCGCATAAGAACTTTTTTCTCCCACCACCCGCTACGTTTCCACACCCGTTATGCAGACGTATACTGTGGTCAGTGGCAAAGGGTAGAGATAGGCTCTTAAGATCCACCATAAATAATGCACACTAAGCTTTGTTAGTCAGACGTATTTGTTTTCATTGAAATAAGACTACAATTTAGAGATGGTGTTCGTTAGTTTTTAAAATTCAATTAAACCCTGCGAAACCAAGCCATAATAGATAATAGTTAAAAAATACTCTACTAAATACAAGTCCAAGCTTATGTTGGTAGGGGACCATTTACTTTTTTTTACTTTAACCACGGTAGATGCACGATATTTTTTGTCATTCTCTGTTTTGACTTGAATGTTATTGTGCTCACTCATTTAAAAACGATGACGTAGCGCACTCGGCTCGGCCGGGGTCAGTTGGAAATCTGTTAAATTGTAATTAATCTGTAAAATTCAAATAAACCCTGGGAAATAATAATAATAATAGTTAAAAAATACTAGTCTCTCTATAAAATATCTAAAATTATGAAATTAACTCATACATAATTTTGGATATTTTAAAGATAGAATAATATTTTTTATCTATTATAGTTTAATTTAAGCATGGCTTAATGAATTTAAAAAAATGAATTAACAATATGGTAATACAATATGTATTCTTAATCCAACGAAAACAAATAAGTATTAATGAAAAAGTGTGCACAATTTTGTCGTACCGCCCAAAGTATACCAAAACTACGAGGGTGGGTCAATAATTCCTTAGAAAAAAGCATTAAAACAGTTTTTTTTTTTTTTTTTTTATTTCTCAACATAATCTCCTTGGAGCTCAATACACTTGGTTAGACGTTTCTCAATTTTTTTTAAACCGTCAGAAAAATAAGTTTTCGGAAGGTCCTCAAAATAAGCATTTGTCCGATCGATGACTTCTTCATTTGAAAAAAAAACCTTGTCCACTTAGCCATTTTTTTAAGTTTGGGAAAAGGAAAAAGTCACTGGGGGGCTAAATCTGGCGAATACGGTGGGTGGTCGACCAATTCGAACTTCAATTCTTCAATTTTAGCCATTGATCGTAAACATGTGTGAACACGGGCATTGTCCTGATGAAAGAGATTTTTTTCCTGTTTAAATGAGGCCGTTTTTCTTCAATTTTGTTTTTTAGCTGGTCCAATAAAGATGCATAATAATCCCCTGTTATTGTTTTTCCTTTTTCCAAATAGTCAACGAAAATAATTCCACGTGGATCCCAAAATACAGTAGCCATAACCTTACCAGCTGATTTTACGGTTTTCGCCTTCTTTGGACATGGTTCGCCTTTTGCAATCCACTGCTTTGACTGTTCTTTCGTCTCGGGAGTATAGTGGTGTATCCATGTTTCATCTACAGTCACAAAGCGACGAAAAAATTCATCCGGATTGCGTTGCATGAGCGACAACAGGGCTTTAGAGGCCACCACCCTATTGCGTTTATTGTCGACTGTGAGCAAACGCGGCACCCATCTTGCAGAAATTTTTTTCATGCCCAATTTGTCATGTAAAATAGAAATGACGCTACCTTTTGAGATCCCTGTAACCTCAATTATCTCACTCAACTTTAATCTTCGGTCACTTAACACCATATCGTGGATTTTATTGATCATTTCTGGTGTAGTCACCTCTACAGGACGTCCTGAGCGTGGTTCATCCTTTGTTGATGTACGACCACGTTTAAATTCATTTAACCAGTTATAAATAGTTGCAAGTGAAGGAGCAGATGTGCCGTGAACTAAATCCAACTCATTTTTTATTTTCTTTGCTGTTAACCCTTTTATATTAAAATGTTTAATAACAGCTCTAAACTCAATTTTCTCCATTTTTGTAAACAAGCAAATTTTTTTTTTAAATGTACGAGAAACACACAACAACCCGACCAATCTGATTGAAACTTCGCAGCATACTGAATCGGTAGTGCCGCTGCATGAAAACAAACCGCTTACAGTACTAGTCGCGCCACCTGTCGGCTTTTCTAAGGACTTATTGACCCACCCTCGTATTATGATTTGGTTAGACAGGGTGCAATTGATTTTTAAAAACTAACCAACACCATCTGTAAATTGTATTTTTTTTTCCGACCATGTCCGATCCTAATAGGATCATATTATGGGCCTCCACAATTGTGGAGGTTTTGTATTAACAGATTATGTTTTTACGAGAAACGGATGTCAGCCACTTGCTCAACCTAATAGGTCCATACTCTGACTCATACACAAATTGAAAAACAATATGTGTACTTGCCAGACCCAGGATTCGAGCCTGGGGCCCACGACGCCATAGTCCAACGCTTAAGTCGCGCGGCCATCGTGGAACTATCAATTTTAGTTCAATAAAAACAAATACGTATGCCTAACAAAGTTTAATATGAACCATTTATGTCAGATCTCAACAGCCTACCTCTACCCTTCGCTACTGACCGTGGTATGACAAACGTTGGGCACCATTAAAATTTATGCTGAAACCGTCCCAGGAGTAACTTCCCAAGACCTTGGTTGGTGTGCACTACAGTGTGCATGATTCCTACTTCAATATAATGTATTACGGTCAATTCTTGATGAGAAAAGACCTTCTCGCTCGTCGTAAAATGCCGCAAACTTTTTAAAGGCTGAGAAATTTTCCCTCGTAGCTACCAAGTCGCAATGGCCGACCAGTCCAACTGAGGATCAGACCGACTTGAGTAGCTCTTTCCTTTCAACCGACATATGGGGACACTCCCAGAGGATTTGATCGGCATCCTTCTATAGGATTCTAAGGACTATACGTTTTAAATACTCAACAGTAAATAGTTCATTCAAATTTGTTGTTTTTTTTGTCAAGTACAAGACTCCTATTAGATCCAATTGCTCTAATTGCCATGAGACCAAGTTCTTCAGTAAAGCAGTTTTTGCACGTGTCACTTATGAAACTTGTACGTATGCAGTTCGTCGTATCACACTTCATCATGAAATGTTGTATCGGAAATATATGGCTGTATATTAAAGACCGTCCAACCTCTTTGGGTCATAAAGTACTGTCATAAAATTCATGTCTAAATAAAACACGGTTCTTGTTTACACTTTACAGGAAGCCAGCAGCAAACAAATTTTGAAAATAGCTGATATGAGGCGTCTAATTCCAAAAAGCGATAAGTCCACATTTGGACAAAATTGAGAAAAAAATACGCACATATTCTTTGTATAATTTTACACCATATGTATATTGATCTATAAATTCCAAAACACGACATAACCCTACGAAAAAAAATATTTTAAGTCTCGATTTATTACAAAAAGTGCCAAGTCAATGTTTCATATTATTTAAAGCTTGGTTGATTTCGCGCGTGTTTAAGTCAATCAATAAGGGAACGTTCAATATTGAAAAGGGCGTCTCTCATGCTGTAGCATCTGGTAAACTTATGACAGTGCCACGGAAATATGTGTCTAATGCGGAGTAAATTAAAAAAAGAGGTACAAATAGCGCTACGTCCAATTTTATTTTGCCTATATTTATTAGATTTAAGACTTTATCGGCTGAAACAAATTGCCATTTGGTTCTAATTTCGACATAAACAACGGAAAAAATAATCTCACATTAAAACAACGTAATTAAAGCTTGAAACATAAAAAGTTGTTTCCCGAAAATATTGAATTGTGGACTTGTCGCTTTTTGTAATTAGATGCCTCATAAACTGGATTATTTGTTAGGTTAGGTTTCCATTCTTGAATTCGTGAATTTTGCCAAAATCAGCTATGAAAATTGAATAATTAATGTTCATATTGAATCTAATAAAATTGGAGGCCATATTATAGTATACGGTCATCTCTTTCTGATAGAACGGAAATGTTTTACGTACAATTTCCATGTAACCGTTTTTGCATACTACTATAATCAGCCATTTAATGATGCATGTTATTTGAAATGTTTGATACATAAAAATAATAATTACAAATATTTTTATGTATAGGTAAGTAATAGATAGGATGTTCTGGGTATCCCAAATTATATAAAAATATTTCTATTGATTTACTGATTATTTTCCCACTTCTTATCATTGTTTATACAATATATTATTCAATCGGTGAGGGTCAATTTCTATAAAATATTCATATTTTGTTTAAATTGTAATCTAATGGAAATAACATACTAACATATCGTTAAAGCTGCAATCAGTCGTTGAGATAGATCTGGTACTTGACACGCTGGAAATAAAGGTTGTATAATATAGCTGGCAAATGTGAGCCCCATAATTGCATTTGTCGTCGGTCTGAAAGATAAAAATATTGCATTATACATCAGCTAATAGAAGTTTGATTACGTAGAGTATAAGTTTAATAACTTTTTTGCACTCTTTACTATACTGATACGCCTCTTTGCCTGATTACCTTGCAATAAAATTATCTCAAATTAATGATATTTACTTGTAATAATATATTATGCAGCATATAAATAAGTAGACAGATATTATATTCTGTAAAAAAGAATATTAATAGAAACATATACTCTACCTACTCTTAGTTAACAGTTATTTAATATAGCTACAGATCCTACCAGTCTAAGTTGTCGGGCAAGCGAGGGCGCCACATGCTAACATTTGACATATTTTTTATACTGTAAATTTAGAACTATGGTCATAGTTCTAAATTCGAACACTGGACGATTTATGATTGTATATCTATACTATTTTTATCACTCAAGATAACTGAGCGGTTATGTGTCAGCTTATAATGTCGTGGGTCCCGTGTTCAAATCCCGGGTCTGACACTGTTGTTTTTCAATGTGTGTCAGAGTCAGAAAACAAAAACTCTATGGAGGCCCATATGATACTATTAGGACGAAAGCACAATGTGAGTTTTCATCCTATGCGCGCGTGATGCGAAAGGCATAAAAAGCACTTACTTTGCGTAAAGCGTAGTTCGCAAAGCAGGTGCCGTTTGGTCGCCGTGCGCGCATTGCCTTGCCGATTGCAGTGTGTTCTACAACTTAGGATTGAATATGGTGATGATTATGTTTTTTTTTTTTTGAAGTGAGTTTGAAAAGTGGAAGAAGCTAGAGGAGGCCTTCATCCAGCATTGAATCGACCCCAGCTGATAATGATGATTTTTTTATATCAATCCAATGTTTCAAGTTATAACTTAGCAGGGTAGCAAATTAAAACATTAATGAATTTTATGTTGTTCTTCGCAGGGCCGGTCACAGCAAGTGCAAGGTAGAATTTAATAAATTAATAGATATTTTGATAAAAACTAATAAAACTACTTACTTAATCAAAATGATATTTACGAGTATCTAGATTGCTTTTCCAACGGCCAAATCTTTCAGAATTTTTTCATAATTTCTTCAGTTTCAATTGCTAAAGCTACAGAGCTGTTGAGTCTTTCTTATCTTCATTGCTGACCACAGATATGATTGTATCAACATTTAACGTGAAAAACTTCTTTTCCCTGACGCTACAGTAACGAGAATCGTTATAAAAATTCCCATTGAAACAAATGTTATAACTCTAACATAGCTTTTGATTTTTTTTTCACATATTCAAAATATACAAACTCTATGGAGGCCCATATGATACTATTAGGACGAAAGCACAATGTGAGTTTTCATCCTATGCGCGCATGCGAAAGGCATAAAAAGCACTTACTTTGCGTACAGCGTAGTTCGCAAAGCAGGTGCCGTTTGGTCGCCGTGCGCGCATTGCCTTGCCGATTGCAGTGTGTTCTACAACTTAGGATTGAATATGGTGATGATTATGTAAGACAGTAAAGTCTCTATAGATAACATTATATTGCTGTGTTAATATTAATTTATCTTAAATAATATATCAGTGGCATACTGTTTCGTCATGATTAGCGAGTACATCGGTAGCTTACGAGAAATGGATGTTAACCACTTGCTCACCATATTAGGTCAATACTCACATTGAAAAACCACGTATGAATTTTTCTATACTCGGGATTCAAGCCTGGGATCCACAACAATATAAGCCGACACAGTACAAAATGTATTTGTTTTTTATTAAAAAATCATTCAAATTGGTTTGCTTTGACTTGTTTGTATAAAACTCTTTCTATATTATAAATTGGCTTAAAGGTTTTTAGGACCTCAATAAAAAAGGAATGCCAATATGCATCAGTACTTACACGACAGGCATTAACATAAAAAGTATTGCAGTTATGCATTTCAATAATTACCGTACAATAAATTTAATTTCCAATTTTAATTGTATTTCGGATGGAAATTGTGGAAAATAACGTAAAACCACACGCGACTACTAGGAAAATATGAAATCTAGGAATGTAAAGTCAAGGTTCTACTGCATATTTTTTCTCTCTACAAAAATATAATATAAAACGGAGTTAGGTGTTAAATACTCACACGAATATTAAATTAGCATCCCATAAGTATAAAAATGCGGGAAGTGGTCCAAATGCTTCATTTATATAATGATAGTCACCACCGCTCTGTGCTAGAGTTGTTCCTAGGAAATAAATAGGTACAGAATTTTATTAATAATTGTGTGCAAATAAGTGGATTCATGATGTGGTTGGATTAAGCCAAGGCCTGAACAAAGACGAAGCATTAGTGCAAGTGAGTAAGCATTCGGCACGCTTATATCTCCGCACTATGCGTTAGAGTAAGATAGAATTTCTACAGCTGAATTAAATACGTTTTGTAAATGTCACCGGTAAATATGGATTTGAATGATTACATTCATTTAAAAACTGCAAGCACGTGTTGCTGAACTTTATTGTTTTTGAGTTAAATATAAAGTTGGTTGTAAATATTATTAGTTAATTTAGTAGAAAATATGGTTAACTACTATGTTGTGTTTAAATTTGGTAGCTGTACTGAGAAGCAACATGATGGTATAACGTTTCATAGTTAAGTTGATAATAATAAAATCGAGGTTCTACTATGCGTTTATGCAAGAATTTCATTTTGCCGAACAATAGCCGCTCTCTATATTATTACTCTGAGGATTAAGCTGAAAACATAGTTGATGGAGCAAGCTAAAACAAAATATACTTGTGGATGGTTTGATTTGGAAATGTTTGAAGATTGGTTACAATAATTGGTTCAATATAAGTATACAGGTAACCCCTCTGTTGATTGCGGGGTAGATATTTTAGACACTGTCGCGATAAGCAAAATTTTGTGATGAACGGGGGATTTAAAAAGCAATTTAAAGAATGAAAATAAATGTCATGCATAATGTAAAAATAATGTAACTAAGTACCTATCTGCAATAAATTGAAAAAATAGCATTAATTTTTTTCTACATTGCAACGCATCGGCTTCCTTACGCTCATAATTTAATTATATGTGAGCTGATGATTACTGTCTGGGGTTAATATACCAATTAATAATTAATATATCAATAAAAATGTAATACAGTAGCAGGGTACCGTAGGGACCTTGTTATTATATTTTATTATACAGTGCAGTGGAAATGTGTCAACTTATAATGTCGAGGGTCCCCGGATCTAACAAGTTTACAAGTTGTTTGTCAATGTGTGTTTAGAGTCAGAGCATGGTCGAATAGGTTAAGCAAGTGGCAAACATCCATTTCTCAAAAATAAAAACCTGTCAATACAAACACTGTGGACACCCATATGATCTTCTCAGGATCGACCATGGTGATGCGATGTGTAATATACATTTCTATATACTGTGTATACTGTAATTTTATTAAAGGCTTATAGCGTGTGTACACGTGCACGGATTTTTTCCAACCATGTTCGATCCTGATAGGATCATATGAGCCTCCAGAGAGTGGAGGTTTGTATTGATAGATTTTGTTTTTTACGAGAAATGGATGTCAGCCACTTGCTCAACTTATCAGGTCCACACCCTGACACACACAAATTGAAAAACAATAAGGCATGGATTTACTGGCAGCAATAGTGAGTATTTTAAACGATTGTGACAATAACTGTGTTATATAATTTTGTGATTGTGATATGATCACAATCACAAAACGAAGCAGACGAATAACCGTTATAAAACAAAATAGATTAAACGAGCATGAGACGTTAAACATAGAAACGGGTCGTGAGGTTACCTGATCTTTCTCAAGCCGAACTCCTCGCAACTGACAACTGAAATTTGGATTCTCACGGCTGAAGGCTGAAGGAAGGAATCCATGGTCAATACTAACATATTAAATTTATGGGCACCATACGGCCTTACGACCGTGAAAGATGAATCAAGACAAGTGTAGAATATGGGAACAATAAATAAAAGAGCGATTGATACTTGAAAGAAACTATATTATGACAAAGAAAGGGAATTAATAATATATTAAATAGATTTTAGGCGGCTCGGTACTGAAATTGAAATGGCTAACTTTAAATACACGCGACTAAGTTTTAAAAGAAATAATCAAGAATGGTGGATCAAATAAATAGTTCAAATACCCAACTGGAACGACAGGCTCTAGACCTGACAGCTTCATCGTACTCCATTAGGTGACGTCCATAATTACCATCGGGTAGACCCCACCGGAGCACGACTATTCGGGATGGCAGACAAAATCAAAAAGCCCGGATTCTTCTGTCACACCACGAGACCTGACGTTGTCGCCGGATGTCGCCGGAAATTCCAACAACGACATCCATGTTTATTCGGCCGAACGCTCTTCGAAGTCGACCAACGATAACAAATAGTGTTGCCAGTGGATTAAAGTTGGTTATGTTTGTTTTAAACATGACAACTGTTCACACGTAAAAGTGCTGACTGTCTCTCCAATTCATTCTTCAAGAGTGAGCGAGACGCGATGTTGTCATTGCATGGTACTATTTCGTACTATTTGAAAAATCGGTCAATCTGAAAATTCGTTCGTTATTCGTTTTTTTGCCGGCAGGCTCGCCACTATTGTTCTACTGCGCAGGTGCAGATCGAAAAAATCGTATTGTCGCATGAAAATTCAGATGCTTCCAAACTTTCTTGATTCATACATGTAATCATGTAACTGCTGGATAATACATGTTTACCCATACATTTTCTTGTTATGGCCGCGATAATACTTACTGTCAGCAGTAAATCCATGCACGTGTAAACGGGGTATTATTACGGTGCACAACTAAGATAACCACACAATAAATAATTATTGATGAAACTGTCTACAAATAAAATTGTTATAAGTATGATATAAGTAACAATTTCAATTTAAACAGAACCACATAGTATGCACCAAACAGTATTCCAATGATTGTTCAAAAAATGTCAATATTAACACATTGATCACCAACTAACTAGTTTTACGTAAAATAGTAAAAAAATGATTATTTGTTTCTAAGGTATTATTTGATAGGTAATTAAAGAATATAATGTTTTTTTCATTTTGATGATTTTTTTACGTAAATATTGGTTCTTATGATGTGCCCACACATGTGGCCACATGTATCCGTCGCGGCGCCAACAGGTTAATTTATCATATTGCGCCGGGCCGGCCATTTCGCCGGTCACCTGTCCATCTGTGTTGATGAGAGCTTGGTGCCATTTCAAAGTTGAATTATATTCAGATAATTATAATAAACAGGGAAATAGGGAATAAAAGTTTTCAAATTATGTAGTGGGTATACCTGGATACACATATAAACTGGAAATATACTTATACGTCATTATAATCATTTTTGTCATTCTATTTCTTTATAATTTACATAATTTTTATAACTTACGTTTTTATAATCTCTTCAATTTTCATTTTTATATCAATAAAAACACATGTAAGATTTAAAAGGAAAACTTTTTTCTTCATTACATTAGTGAGCCTATCTTTAGTTACTTTGAAGGAATATTCCCAGGCCAAGCTGCAGTAACATACAGAAGAGCCATGCCGGCCACCTCATATAGAATAATACACAGAGCGTGTGCCCGCCGGCCGGTGCTGAAAATCAACTCAAACGTAGGTCTTCCTTGCCGGCCACCAGTAACCCCCACGGCTTCCTTGGACTAACCCAGTGCCGGTCACCGGTGATCCACATGGCGATCAAAGTGTTAAAATTGTTTTACAAATTCGGTGACAAATATTGTTAAAATGAATTAATGGCATACCCAATTCAGCGTAGCATAAAGCACCAAGTGTGGCTAATCCTCCGCAGGCTGCCCACACGATGAGTGCACCCCAAACTGAGCCAGTTTGTTGAAGAACTCCCTTCGGTGACACAAATATTCCAGAACCAAATATTATTCCTAGGATAATAGCTACACCCTCCAGCAACCCTAGTTGCTTTTTCATTTTTATTTTATTTCCATCCATGTTGATTTGTGATCTTCGCAATGACACTAGTTAAATAAGTATAAATAATCACTATTATTATGATTTCCTTGAGATAAATGAATTATGCTAAATAAGCAGTTCAATGTCAATCGAATGGCATACTATGACCACTGTACACATTATTATAATTTATATAAATAAAGTAGGTGTGTATATTTTATGAGACCATGATGACAACTGCAATGACCCTTCGTAACCTATTATACTTTATTTTATGGGAAGTATAAATTACACGTGTGATAACGTCAATCTGGCCTCTGGGGCACACACACATGTTAACTTAAGTTTTCTTAACCTAAAATTTCCAATAGGGAAATTCAGTAAATGACATTTGAGATGTGAAATTTATTTAAATTCGTTACTAATGTTACTATGCTTTCAAAATGACTATAATATGCCCATCACTAATAAACTATTTTTAATAAATTCAATATTAAAGAATCTTCATATAAATAGGTACATAAGTACTCAAACACGTATTATAAATTATAATATATTATAGGCGCAGAGGCGCTTAGGTAGGTATATTTAAATGCTATTTTTCTTTAGTATAGGTACTTATATTTTATAATAATCAACATGTTTGTATAATAATATTAAGTCGGATTGATATTATTTTACAATCGGAATGTAGAAGTTTACAATAATAAGTTAAATCTAGGTACAACGTGAAATTACTTTCAATTAATTTAATCATTGAATTCAGTCAGCATTTTCCAGCTTCAATTTTATTTATTAGATGGTGCCGGTAGCTCTGTCTCAGTGGCTCCCAACCTAAGGGTTACGAGAAGTCACAAGGTGTTTTATTGGGGGTCGCTAACAAAATAGTAAACTAGTAAAAATAATTATGTATACCTACTTACCTACTTTGACAAAGTCTCAATATAGACCTTCATATTTATTCTAATGTACATACCTACATATTAGAAGTAAATTTATATTGTACGACAACATCTTCTTGGCTACGCTTCTAGGCGCTGTTGTCTACTAAATGGGAGGAGCTTGTTAGTTTGTTAGTTAGCAAAAAGATGTTGTCGTACATAGATGGAGTATTAATTATTATTTAAATGCTAAGTATCTCGGTACTCAATACTAAAATTTGCGTGATTTTAACAGCTTATATACCTAGCTAATAATATAGGTAGGTACTTTAAAATTTGGAAATAATGTCGAAGACAGTGCATACTATATTCTTAGTGAAAATAATTACTAGGTATATATTTTTTAAATGTACATTTTACTATATTCTTAATTACGCATTTTTGAAAAAGATGTAAAATCATCACTGGATATCTTTTATACTTAAAATCATAGAATTCTGCTGAATGTGGGAACAGTTTCAATATAAAATGAATAAAAAGTGCAAAAATCAGTCAGCTGTTATCAACGAAAAAGATATCTAACAATTAACCTTAAAAAACTAGAAAAATCTAATTTATGACAGCAGTGACGTCCGTAGACAAAATGCCGCCCCTTGGAAGCGCCAAAATGCCACCCCATATTTTTATACAGTACCTTTTATCATTCTTTCATGACTACAATATCTAAAAAATGTGATGTGTGGGTACATTAGTAAGAAAAGATATAATACTAAATCAAATTTAAATCCCATCTGTACTTCAATAGACAATATTGCGAGTCCTCAGTTTCAGGTGCATTTAAAAATACACTGACAACTTTCAAAACTCGCCAGTGTCCGGCAAAAATATTTCGATAAATTAATTAGGCTAGTATGTAGGTACCTACCTATAATTAAAATATAATTCGCAAATCTGCACGTGTCTTTGCTGGTCATCAAGGACGTGACGTCCAAGGATAACGGAAGTAAACTAGACATCGCAAACCCGACAAAAAAATTACAGACCCGTTAATCCTTTTATGTTAATACAATTTGTTTCCAACCAGTGAGCTGATTTTTTTAAATGGAAAGATATTTCCGTTATTACTAAGTTTAGATACCTATTTATATTATATACCTAATGATTCTTCTTGATTTGCCGCCCTTTGAGTAACTGCCGCCCCAAAGCGACGCTCAATCTGTCTACCCCCACGGGACGTCACTGTATGACAGAAAACAAACAGAACTAGAGTCTGTCTTCTATAAGTTGCGTGCCGGTCCCCACCCCGCTTTACCATCCATCTCGTTCCCTCCCATTGAAAACTTGAACAGTTGAACGCGATGGCACAATGCTTTCCGTTTGACGTATAAATACGCCAGTTTATAGAATAGTACTCTAGTATCTACCTAAAGTGAAACGAAATACTGTTTACTTATTTAAAACTAGATAGACGAGAATAAAGTTTTTATTATGTTTGTCGTATTGATAGTTAATAGTTTTTATAGACTAAAGCGAATAAAATGTGACGATTGAGAATTCCAATTATTATTTTATACACTTAAACACAGTATACATAGACAAACTACCTACCAAAGAGATTGAACGGCGCCTTCAAGCTCTTTACCTACAAATCATGCAAAATGAGAGAAAATGTGGATGATTGTTTTATGAAATTCTATTGTATGGATAACGGAAGAGAGGTTGGAAAATTTCAAAGGCCGTGCAACGTCTATTATAATAGAGTATTATATTATTATATTCAACGTTTTTTATAGATAGAAAATTTAATCTAGTTTACCACAAGCTTTTTGGAGTTATAGGGTAAGGTAAGGTATTTTGGCAGTATAGGTAATTTAGCAGTAGTTTTTGAAAAAATGACTGCTAAATAATAACCTATCGCTATATATGCTTCAAAAACTCATTGATAGATGGAAAAATATCTAATAATATTAAAATAATTTACAGACGACGATTATCACACGCGTCTTTGCTGGTACAAAACAGTAAAGCGTTTGTTTTGTTGAAACATACGTATTTTGTTGATTTCGAAGAGACCTGTTTTATTTAATTTACTGTAATGTCATGCCTTTTACAACTGAAATCAATTTATACTAGTGCAATTAAAAAATAAACGTAGTTTTTTTTATGAAACTATTATTTTGCTGTGATTGCTTAGCTAATAGTGTGAAAATATTAACTTTTTAACTTCAAACTTATAAGTGCCCGTTATAACAATTTTTCAAAGGTAAAATTTTATCGATTTTATTTGATTTCTAGATAGTTTAAAATACTGTTATATGTATTACGACATATTTAATGATATTTCATCACAATTGAGTTAAATAAGACTATTGCCAAATTACTTATCATGTTTATACTACACACATTTGCTATTTTTTTTTCAGCATAACAATTTTTTTTTGCCTAATTCTAATAAAATGCTTAACTATTTGAAGAATGGTTGAGATTTTTCATACTCAGTATCTCTCAGATGTCAGAAAGAATAGTATTACGTCATGGATTCAGTGTTCGTTTTGCTATGTTCCTTATCATGTACGCTGCCAAGACGAGTCCACAGAAGAAGATATTTTCATGTGTGATAAGTGCAGTCGATCCATGAATTCGGATAATGATGAATAGTAGTTATAAACGAAATAATATTTTAAATATTTGTATACTTTATCATAGTGCCAAATTACCTAACCCCCTTGCCAAATTAAATATCCTATTGCCAAAATACCTAGTCATTGATGATACATTAATAAGTTTAATATTACGTTTAAACAAATAACTTTATCAATATTTTCTTCTATTCATACATTTTTAACATTATAATCTTTATGTTATTCCTTAAAAAGAATAAAACTTTTTATTTTAAAGTGTTCATTTTTTACATTTACTCAACATACTGCCAAATTACCTTACCTTACCCTACTTCTTTTGGCGCGTTGATTCAAATTTATTTCTGTTAACTTTCCTAACGTTGTTATATTGGAGCGTATATTTATCTTTCATTGTAAAGATTGTGTATAAAAATTTGAGGTTATATTTATGTAAGTATTATTAATGAGTAAAATTATTTATCAATAAATAAATAAATTTTGTTTCTAACTTATGGAAGGTTTTGTATTATTTATCTATTTATCTTTGAAATACGTTTTCATAACATTGTCCGATTTTATTTTATAGCAGTTGACGACAAAACGCGCCACAAATAGGTAGCAGGTATTATTTACAGTAGTAGTATTGAAGTACCTTTAATACCAAATTGTAACCAAAAATTCTCATCGCCGGCAATATCCTTATTTTTATTGCGGGTCATAGATAATAATATAGAATGTTAGTCTATGATATACATATCATAGATAAATACATATACTACCTAAAGTGCGGTTCGAGGGGCGTGGGGCATCTATTTTGACAGAAGCTTGTAAATACTCAACGCAATAAAGTAAATAATTTATTTTTTAATATTAACATTGAATTATCCGATCATTGAAACTAACATCAAGGTGTCATATTTTCCAAATGTAATCATTAAGCAATGAGTAATTGCTGACTATTAGATTTTCTTGCGAGTTTATCTATAGCTACTTGACGCTCATTTAGGTCATGTCTATAAATACCTATACGTAACAGATTACAGTATTTCTAACAAATTTAATGTCTAAACTCTAAAATAACTCTTGGTTAATTTTTAAATACTATTGTGAATATTTGTGATGGTTCAGTGGATTCCCGACGAAAATCACTAATACACAAAGGGTAATTAGGTGTCACATTAGACCTTGAAATCTGTAAAATGTCAAATTTCCCAATCACAGATTATTACACTGACACTTTGGGTACTCCTACCTCTGGTTAATAATAATAATAATACATGAATGAATATAATAATGAAGAAATGTCGCTCTAGCATCACTTGGGTTAGTCATGTAACCGAAGTTAACTAACAATATTTAAAACAGATATGGTAAAAAATCTTTTTCACACAAAATTATGACGGCATTACATTGAGTTTGATGTGTCAACATGTCTGGTCAAAGTGCAACAAAAATTAGTCTGTGTTGTTTTGTGAAATTGTTAATTAAAGTTTCATCATTGAAATTCAGTAAGTGGATGTGTTCAATTTTTAGGCCTACTACCGATACTTTCTCACGTAGTCTTTCTTAATCGAAGATTGTTGTCAGATAACAAAAACAATAACAAACAGTACACATTATTATCTGATAAACACCACATTTCTGAAATATCAAGAACAGTGTACAGCCAAATGCCAATTAGTTACACGTTTACATGACAAGTAAGTAAATAAAGGTGAATTCGGTACAAGTCTTTTTACTGGAAGCCAGGCGGAAACAGCGGTAATTTCCATAACCGATTTCGGCAAAATTCATAAATTTGAGAATGATAACCTAACCTAACAAATAATCCAGTATATTGGCTATTTTCAAAATTTGTTTGCCGCTGGCTTCTTCCACTAAATAGACAAGAACTGTGAATTCTTCTTCATTTATATGTCCCTCATTATTGATGATGTTGAGTCTTTTTAAATGTCCTAGTTATGTTTCTACAGCGGTCCCCAAGTTCCACCATCCGTATAGCTAAATCTATCAAATACATCGATCGCCATGAGGATCCCTGGTGACTAGCACTTCAGGGCACCGTGGGGGTGACCTTACAGTTGTTCAACCCTGCGAGCATGCGTACTGTGTATTTTCCTATATGGCGTGATAACATGGCCCTTTTGCATGTTACTACAAATCGGCCTGAGAATATTCCTTCAAAAGCAACTAACGATGGGCTTACAAAGTATAAGTTTAAGTATACACTATGACACAACATGTGACTTCATAAATATGATGAAACTGTATGACTAATTGTTGTATGTGTGACTGATTGACTAATCTGGAATCAAAAGGAATATGATCAAACTTACGAAAATGACTTCACGGTGTGCAGGAGTGCAGTACTAAATTTCCCTCTTGACTGGAATAGCTAAAAAATTGGCTTTCATACTGGACGGAATTTGTTAAATAATACCCTAGTAAAAAAAAAGGTATGGATGGAACAGCTAAAAAAATGTATCAGCAGAAAAGATGAGTCCATTTCGAATAACCAATTATGAATTGTCTAGAAATCAAATTAATATTCTTGAATTCGAGAATCTCGTGTGCAACTAAGCGCTACAAACTGCACACACCACATTAGCATGTTTAGACACGTGAAATTTACCATACCTGATAAACTCAATAACATACGGTTGAACATACACACAAAATATGAATTCGCCATATATGATTAAATATATTTGACTTCAGGTTGTTTATTTTGGATGGCATGCACTGACTCTGAGTCAACCACTTCAGCCCTCTCATACCTCTTTATCATAGCATGTTCACTCGACAAGTCGAATGGGATTATTTAAAAACACTACAAATCGCCAAAAATAGACAGAATGCCCTTAATTTTACATTGCGGAACACTAACACCAGTTGGGAAATGCTGCTTTAAAGCATCACACTGCCCTTAACCTTAATGATAGATATGAAGGCGCGCCAAAGATGTGGGAGACATAGCACACCCACATGTCTTATTCAAACAAGTTGAGCTATTATAGCTAAATAGATAGCAAGAAAATTTATCGAGGCTGCTGTGTGGTTAATTTTGATTCACATTTTTTTCATAAAAAAACTTAAAATCAGTGTTTCACTTTACAATATAATGAGAAATGAAACTAATACCCCGTTTATACATGCATGCAGTGACGTCCCTCGATAAAATGCCGCCCCTAGGCAGCGTCAAAATGCCGCCCCATTTTTTTATCATCCTTTCATTACTCCAATATCTAAGAAATGTGTTGTATGAAGCATGGCCGCCTCATCCTGAAGCGGGCCCCATGTTAGGATCTTTGGCGCCCCCCCCCTATCTATCGCTAAAGATAAAAGCAGTGTGACGCTCTACAGTAATGTTTTCCAAATGGTGTACGCGTTAAAATTGATGTGTATATTTAGTGTTTTTTTGTATATTTTAATACATACACTTGAATTATGGTTTTTTTGAGTATCGCTACACTATTATAAATTGTATTGTGTAACCACATAATTTTAAATAATATCACCATTGAAGGAAAATAGCGCCGCAGGCGAATTTTTTGCTATTAGAGCAAATTTTTGATATGTGTTTATCTCACTTATGGAGCCCGGGCCCCAGGCTAGAGCCCTGTCAGCCCCCCCCTTGTGGGGGCCATGGTATGGATACATTACTAATAAAATATACACCTACCACTAAGCTGAAAAATACAAAATTAAATTTAGATATCAATAAATAAATAAGCGAATAAATATAATATTAGTTAGACACTTACCCAAATCACCAGAGTCTGAGATGCCATTTGGTTGATATGTCTGACACGTTTGGTTTGTATCATTTAGTAATACCTATGCAGATGTACTATTTTCACACCATTTTTTCTATGCTATTATTATACCCTACAACATGTAAACAAAATAATTTTCCTCATTATTTTTTTAATATAAACCTAAATTTAATCATAAATACACTATTAATTAATAGTCTCAACATTCAACCCTTGATGATTGAAATAAACTACAAATCCACACTATTATCAGCAAAAAATATGTTTACAAAAAAAAAACGACTTAAAAGAAGGTATTGCACAGTATTGTATTCACAGCACGATAAATATTATATAATCTAGGTAGATACCTACTAGTGTACATTTTTATTACAATTAGCTGGTACTTAACGTAAATACCTATTATATGCACGAATACTAATTGATTATGTCAAATGTCAATAAGGATTAATAATCATTATGAATAGGTATCTATTTGCAATAGGTACATCCGGCAACTTTTAAATCTCGCGAGTGACTGGCAAAAATATTTGGATAAATTAAAAAATACGGTATGTACCTACCAATAAATCTCTACCATAAATTCTCCTTGTTTCGTTACCAACGTTGATATATCATATTATTTTCTTTTAATAACTATGGCGCGACATAATTATTGGCTTTTGCGCAGTATACCTACCACTATTATGAAAGGAACTCTTTAATCTGAGTAAATGACATTGTATTATTATGACTGATTTATTATTCGTTTATGGTGTTTTACATTTATAAAAATATTCTAGTGTAAATAATGTGTCTAGGCGCCAAGTTTATTAGCATTTGTATACGAAACCGAGCAGTCAAAAATAAAATAAAATAAATCACTAGCGGAGCGTGGTGACATCATACTAAAATCGCTGCGAGTACCTACTGGGTAATAATAAAAAAAAGCATCCGGAACAAAACATCTCCAACGTTCTGGTTATAATATAACTAATTTTAGGTATCTATTTCTATATAATACCAAATGATTCTCCTCGATTTGCCGCCCTTCGAGTATCTGCCGCCCCCAAGCGACGCTCAATCTGCCTACCCCCACGGGACGTCACTGCATGCATGGATTTACTGCTGACAGTATGTATTATCGCGGCCATAACAAGAAAATGCATGTTTAAACACGTATTGTCATGCAAGTTGCGAGGATGCACGCATGGATCAAAAAAGTTCGGCGACTTCTGAATTTTCATGCAACGGTGCGAATCTGCCGGCAAAAAAACGAACTACACCACCGCCGCGGAGAGACCCATTTTGTAGTTAACCGATTTTTACGGCCTGTTAAATAGTACCATAATTGGCAACATCGCGTCTTGCTTACTCTTGAAGAATAAGATTGGAGAGTCAGTCAGCACTTTTACGTATAAACAGTTATTGTCATGATACTTAAACTCATTTAGTGCTGACAACGCAACTGGTGCGTTGCCATTAGATACTATTAGCATGTTAATTAAATGTGATAATTAAATTGTAATTAACTGCTCCGCAGTGAATGAGTTAAAATACGTACTATTGTTGCCAGTAAATCCATGCACATGTACAGGCGGTATAACATTAAAACTAACCATTTGAAACCTAGAAACATCGTTTACCAGAAATATTGAATTGTAGAAAGAAATATAAAAATTAAAATATCAAAAGAAATATTAAGGTGTTTTGAAAATAGTGATACCAGATGAAGGTCTCCCACGGGAGACCACCTTAAAGGGACTGATCTAACAATCGACTGTCCCAAAAACCACAGCCTACCTCCACTGAAATTTCGAACTTTCAAATTCGTCTGCGCTCCCGCCAAAATACCGAGATGCGAAGGTGCCGAAAACGGCCACTCGAGATAGCGCCGCTGTTGGAGGGAGAGCCAAGCAGAAAAACAGAGAGGTCCGACAACCCGCAGGCCAAATAAAGGGTGCCTTCCGGCCTTCTCGTTACCGCCCCCAAAGATGTTTCCACAGCAAGTAACGCGGACATTCGCTGAGTGACGCCGCGTATGCCATACTTTTGTTGGTGCGCCATTTTTGTGTCTCGCCTTGGACGTCTCACCTATATCCAACTACGCCACAATGACCTACAACCAGCGATGCCGCATCTGCAGCCCACCAAGACGCCATAACCTGTAGCCAACCACGCTGCCATTTGCCTACAGCCAGCCACGCCGCTTATGTCTACAACCCGCCTAATCGACAATACCTACAGAATTTCAACATATAATAAACACCTGCCCAGCTACAACGTGTGTTTCTATTCTACCCCGCGTCTTGGCCTGTTTTTGATACGGCCTTCACCATTCTCTCTCTCAGACAGAGAAAGGCCGGTGTCAATAGACATAACATATTTTTAATACTATATTTGTCATAAATGCATAATCCATTAAAAATTTCTAATGATGGTTCATTAAAAAATATACAATCAAAATAGTATTTCCTGTTTTTTTCAGTTTTTCTACCAAAGCTAAATCATGAGTAACAAACCGACTGCCCCACCAAATTATGGATTTCAAATACCACCAGCGGGAGCTCCGCCAAGCTACGCCCAAGCCGTTGGAGGCGTTGGACCTTCGAGCCCGTTTGTGCCAGCATATACAGCTAGTATGAGTCATTCGTATTATTATTACTTACCTAGTTTTCTTAACCAACCTACAACATTATTATATTAATATATTCTTATCAATCTTACAGTCATGAATGACTGAAATGAAGCAGTGTTTTTCAAACTTTCTATTTCACAGTGTTCTTAAAAAATATGTTCTGAGCAGCTAATTGAAAATTTTCCTTATAGAATCGTATTGGAGCTTTTTTAGCTTTATCAAGTTGTTAATTGAAAGTGTCAACCAGAATAAGACGTATGAGGTTTTTTCATATTGGTTTTCTATTATAATATTATATAGTTTCAAGTAGCAATCCTCGACAGGATTTTGAAAAACATCGCAGCATGTAAAGGGCTGGCTTAACTATCATGTCTACACAAAAACAAATATAATATTTTAGTATGTTTAGTATATTTTAGTAGTTCTCAATACTAATTTTCATCAAGAGTGTTAAATTGAAATTTCAAAACACCCAGACAGTTAAAAGTTTACGGCTTAGGGCGATCACTGTGATAGTTACACATTACGAAGCTTTTAGCCCATTGAAGACAATTGTCACCAATTTGGCACCGTTTATCCTTGCTATTGAATATTTATTTTTATTTTCACATGTTTTTTAAAGCCCTATATATTTAAAAAGACAATTATAAATTAAAATGTTTCAATAATCACACAATTAAAAATATATATATAAAAAAGAAGTTTTAGTAAAGTCTTGTCAAATTTACTACAAAATTATATCCGGCTGTTGATCCACTTTTGTTTCCTTTTAAATGTGTCACAATGGGCTAATAAATTTAATGATACAGTAGGCGCTCGGTAAACCGGCACCCATATTTTTTCACCCATGCCGGATTGACAGAAATGCCGGATTATTGGATTTCTATAGGAAATAATTCTACCACAGCCTTGCACAGTAAAAATCTTTATTAGTTTATGTAAACATACACAAAAAACTTCTACCATAATTTCCATAGAATATCAGAAAGTTTTACAAATTATTAATTTGTAATTTGAAACTTCCTGTCTTATTCATAATTTGTGAATTTTTAAAATACATAATGATTATATTAGATTTTTCTTAATTGTTTCTATTTATTTAAAGGTATTAAATATTTTGTTTTGTTATATTTTAAAAATGTTGTAATATTCTCTTTAGCATCAGGACCGGCAATCGTAACGACAGTTGTTCCAGTCGGACCGCATCCTACGCACACAATCTGCCCAAGATGTCAATCAGAAATCAACACGACAACGAAAACTGAACCCGGAATCATTGCCTATATATCTGGAGTTGTCATTGCATTACTCGGGTAAAAAAACTTTTAAATATAGTTGAATCTCGATTACCTGGACTAATAAGAACAAAGATGGTAGTACACTAAAATCTCTTGGATAACACACTAATTAATCAAACCGGTTCTGTGCCAAAGCAAAAATGTTTGCGGATATGGCCGGGCCGGGTACAGTGCCGGCCATACAAAAAATGCGAACATATTCTCGCCTGTCTTTGAAGACAGGATGCCAGTCTCAGGCGTTTGTTTTGAATAATTTAAAATTCGGCAGAATACTGGTCCAATAATGAGACATTTAGCATATGATTGGTAAGTGTTTATTTTTGCTAAAAGATTCGCAGCCTCTCACTTGTGGCCATACAAAACCACCCGGCACAGATCAGGTTTGCCAGTTTGTTGTTTTTAGTTTGCCGGAGGATGCCAGTTTGTTGGTTTTTTAACGTTTTCACTGTTTTTTGCAGCCCGAATCGCTGCTGAATCAGCCATAATCAAAAATTTACATAATCAATAATTATTAATTATAATAATTATTATAAAACAATCATTATTCGTCGGATGTTTATCACACTTGAATGGTCAAAGACATACCTTATAATTAGTATCTTTAGAATTATCTTCAAATGTGTTAATCTTGCCCATTTTTTGAATAATAAAAAGCCTAATTCTTGTCAAATTTGGGATCACAGAGATTATCAATATAATTTTTTATCGTAAATATTTCACTATAATAATGACAACATAAATTTTACTAATGGTTTTATAAATGCGTTTAAAAATTGGTAAATGTAAAAAATCTTAACAACACTGCACATGGATGTACTGAAATATGACTATATTCTAAAACATTAGATCCAGAGGTCTAAAAGAATACTATTTTATGTAATAAAAATACTTTATGCAGTCATCAAATGTTTAAAATAAATATAAAGGATAATAAGGCTTCAAAATGATATAAATAGATTATCTACAACGTTTAAGGAATGTCCAGGATCATGCTTTGAAAATACCATAAAAGCTCCATTATGACCTACGCGGAGCACGTGGGCCGTTAAGTTCTTGCTCAATCAAAAACAAAATTAATAATATAATGTTTGAGACTCTACTTGCTTTCTTCTCCTTCTTCCTTCTTCATTTCTCAATGTTACGGGCTTGTTGCAGATGCCATTCTCAAGAGTGAAAACACAAAAATCTGTTACGATAACAAAATGAATAATTTTTACCGCAACAATCTAAAACTATCCCGAAAAAGTGACAAATCAGCAAGAAAATCATGTTAAACTGACATTCAAGCGAAATTCCACCTTAAGCAAAAACCGTGCTGCCATCTTAAATACCTATTACAAATGAATTAACCATGCACCCCAAGTCATAGCGGATAATAATTATTCTTAGATTTATTTCATTATTATATTAAAATCCTGGTGGACGCCAAGCCAAATCTAATGTCTAGCGGAAACAGCTGGCTCTGCTCGCCACTATAATTTGTTGTCGATACAATCATTTTTTTTCAGTATTTCATGTAAGAATAGACTTGTAACTAATGTTTCAATGTGATGTTACATACAAAATTCGCTGTATGAAATTTTCGTCAGCGGTGGTGGTGAGGATGTTTGGCATTGGTTTGTTCTTAACTCTATTTAATAAAGACGTAAGTTATGGCTATCCGTTTTGATGGTAGTATAATATCTAGTTGTACCTAGACTTATTGGTATCTCAGACTGTATCTGGATTCTCCGTATTGATCATGCCTTTCTATCAGCATGTTTATAATACTCATTAAGACTTTGAAGATCAGTTTTTAATTGTAATAATAATTAATAGCGTTTAAGGGTCTGGCAGACAGGACGCAATCTGGCGGTCGGCGATCTACACATGATTGCAACATCTCCGCTAGACACAGGGCGATCTGTTGCAGCGAGCCCGTCATAATCACAGCGGGCAGCGATACGGTTGTAAAAAATTACAAAATCGCCCACACTATCTGTGCAATTGTGGAAAATAATAAACATGTGCCCACTAGGAAACAACCATGGGCTCTATGTTACGACCGTACACCCTGGATAAACGTCAGATTTTTATAGTCAATACTTGAAAACATCTAAGCGAGATTTTTGAGCATAGACAATCATCGAAAAAACCGCTATTATATGGCGAAAACGCTATTATAAGCGTAGACAATAAGTAAAAATATAAAAATCATTTACAATGTAAGTATAAAATTCAAACATTTTAAATTAACAAAATTCGCCGTTTTCAAAAATCAGTATAGCATAATAGAGTTCGCCAATGCATTTCATAAAATTTAAATAATTATAAAGTAACCTAAAACATTCGTGCACACACCAAAGCGAATTATTCGCCAATCAAGCTCGTATTGGCTTACGGGAAAGAGCACGCGACATTCAGATTTCCGAAGGGAATTAAGTTATTATCTTACAAAGTTCAATATGGGGCGCTGCGATTGTTTGACGTTTCGGTATCGAGCATTCAAATAATATATCAATAATTTTATATTATCATTGATACAATTATTTGCTGCGACACTGCCATCGATTCGCATTTACCACGTCAAAATAACCCGAAAAAAGCACCCGCATCGATATGGAAGGTCCAGTCAAAAGAGTCTCAAAAAATAGCCAAGTATATGACAAATTGATGGCTTTCATTGTATCTTTGGATCCCCTGCGTGAATAAATTTTACGTTTGTTCATTAACAACAGGTAAGTAGGGAGCATTACAGCGGCATTTGCTTTTTTGAGACTCTTTTGACCGGACCTTCCGTACCGATGGCGGGTGCTTTTTTCGAGATATTTTGACGGGGTACTTGGTGAATATTCGCGTTGGTTTGTGCGAGCCTTACCTTCACATAAAAACGCAAAAAAAATAGATAAGTAGTTATGCGAAAATAAGGAACATTTTTCAAAATAACGTTATAGATAACAATATTTTATATATAAAATTGAGCCGTGTTAACTAAACGACATTGTTATAATTTCTTTAATGGCTTTTATTTACTCTTTGATTAGTGATTGTTCTTATAAGATTGTAATATTTATATCCATAGTCAGTATTCCGTATTAACGCATAAACGAGAAAATTAAGATTAAAAAAAAATACGAGGTTAGTTTGGTATAATATTTAATATGAAAGATAACACGCTTCATGCATATTTATGATATGTATATTATGCCGAAAGGTAAGTTTTAAGTAGGAAAAGTGGCATTTTAATGAAAACCAGTGACGTTTAATTTCAATCAGTGTGAGCCGTTTTATCGAGGCTATTTGACCGGGCCATTTGTTTGTGGAAGCAAAATGTTAAATATCATAAACTGGAGCCTGTTTTATTTATTATACATTTAATTAAATGAATACAAATTAAATACGGAATACTGACTATGGATAAATATTATTATCTTATAAAAACAATCACTAATCAAAGAGTAAATAAGAACAATTCAAGCCATTTTCACTCGTATTTCTTATTTTATTGATTAAATTTGAGTCGAAATTATCTGAAATAATAACAATATCGTTTAGATAAGTAACACGGCAAAATTTTATACAAAAAATATTGTTATCTATAACGTTATTTTGAAAAATGTTCCTTATTTTCGCATACTTATCTACCTTTTCAGAGCGTTTTTAGACGAAGGTTTAAGCATGAGTGTCTTTGTGTCAAAGGTTACTTTATAATTATTAAAATTTTATGAAATGCATTGGCGAACTCTAATATGCTATACTGATTTTTGAAAACGGCGAATTTTATTAGGTAATTGAAAATGTTTGAATTTTATTCGTTGTAAAAGATTTTTATATTTGTTCTCATTGTCTATGCTTATAATAGCGTTTAAGCCATATAATAGCAATTTTTCCGATGATTGTCTATGCTCAAAAAATCTCGCTTAGACGCTTTCAAGTATTGAATATAGAAATCTGACGTTTATCCAGGGTGTACGGTCGTAACATAGAACCCAACCATGATATTGCATCACTCACAAAGGTATCACGTTTGTGTGACGTTCTTATATCTCTGACCGCCACGACGATTGCGTGATCGCTGCCCGCTAGATCGCGTTCTATGTGCCAGAGCCTTTATACTATAAATGTTATTAAATATATTACAAATATTATTATTATAAATGTTAAATTATAATTATTAATGCAAATTTAATATAATAATCACATGTTATCATTTTTTCCAGATGCTGGCTTGGATGTTGCTTGATTCCGTGCTGCATAGACGAATGTATGGATGTCCATCACACTTGCCCTAGCTGCAAAGCATATCTAGGCCGTTTTCGCCGATAAAACATATAACTAGAACCTACTCAGAAGTGGTAGTTAAATAACATCTTAATATCACTGCTTTCAGTATGTCTAATTCTTATTACTTACGCACATTCTATTTTATTTTAATTATCACATTGAGGATGAAACAACGGAAGAATAAAAATTGTTAATCTCTACTGAAATGCCTAGCGGTACTAACACTGCCAAAGTAGTTACAAAAACAATTATAATTTAATATTTGGAGGCGAACAAAATATTTTTAATAATAAAAAATAACTACAACAGAAAACAAAATACTTTGTATTTTTAAAAAGTTTTTGTAACTATATGCTTTTTTTAAATTGATTATAATTATTGATGATTGATGATTGATGAGTTGTCTGAGTTGGAATTGATATAATACTATGTATTTTTTTTTTTATATATTACCATGAAACCAACTAGGTACCTAACTGATGTATATTATATTTCAGATAGAATAGAACAGTATAGAATCAAAAGTAGGATTTATCCCTAGTTCCAAAGCAGACAATCATTTTTGATATATTTTTTTTTATTATTTACTTAATTATAAAAACAAACAGATCGTTTTTCATCAATGAATGAAATATTGAATTATGGATAGTTCTAATTTTGATTTTATATAATAATCTTTTAATTACGCCGTTGTGCCAGGTGCAGAAGTGGTCGTGACTTCCACTCCTCACATATGTAACTTGATACTTCATGGGAACCGCGCGCACCACGGTTTCATTTACATAATATGATAGATGCAGCCTTTTCATGATTCGTCTACCTGAGACGATAGTACTTATAGATGAAAATTTGTTTAAAATCAATTTTTTTGGGATTTTTCACAAGTAAAATGAGTTTCTTTAGGCGGGCTTGCTTATACCATGTGTGACCCCAAGGTGTTTATATCCAACTCAACACCATCCCTCCATCTTGTGAGGGCCCCCGTACGAAACGTACAGCTCCTACTGTGTGTCATTGATGAGTCCGAAAATACCATGCAGCATGCTCTGCTCAAATGGTCACAACACTCTTTCCATGCTTTTATTCATGCACCAGATCTCCGAGCCATACATGACAACTGGTCTTATTAGTGTTTTGTACAATTTCATGTGTAGGTTCAATATAGTTGCATTTGTCCCCTGGATAATACGGTTTTATGGTTTACGGCTAGGGATTGTAGAATCATCGACAATACCTAGATTCAATAAGTTTATTTCGCAATATAGTATGAGACCGTGACTGGATTGTTTATACCGCTGCATTACTAAATTAAATACATCTTGCATTATACCTTCTCTCATCATCATGTACACATCCCGGTTCGCATATAAACACCATGATTTCATTCAACATCATCAGCTGGGGTCGATCCACTGCAGGATGAAATCATATTTTTCTACTGTTGAATCATTTGAAAATTGGCAGAATTATTTTTTCCTTTATTGCAAGATAGGATTGCGTCCCTAACATGCAAAGTAAAATGGCCTTAAAAATATTTAATAAATTTGCATAATACATCATATCATTTTTTACTGTCACTTAATTCTTACCGCGGAAGCAATAGCTTGACACTAAAATTGTGCAGATAAAAAAGATCCTTATTCAGGTGTTGGTAGTATTTTCAGGGATTTGATGAGATTGACAGTATAACAATGTTTGATAATTATGACAGATAACTTCCCTAAGAATGTCTTTTCAATATAAAATCAAATACATGTTGTGCTATAAATACTATCATTTTTGATTTTTATTTAATACTTCACAAGTGGGTGGAGGTAGAGGGTTGTGAAAGAAAGTCTTGGAAAATTATTAGTAATATTTATTCTTATTTCTCTAGATTATTTTATTATGGAAATTCAAGATTTTTGTTTCTCGAGAAATTGTTAAACCACAACCTCTAATAAAGTGTCATAGTAGACTAGAGAATGTCTACACTAAGAATACATTATGTTTATTAAAAAAAAAAACAAAAAAACAAGGTGAATCCTCTATGTGCTTATGAAAATGTCTCTCGATCATTAATACTTGAGTATTAAATGAATCAGTAACCAACCAAACGTAAAGTTATGTAAACCCTCCGGAAACGAACTATGTTCTTAGATTTAGTTGGTATGATGAGTATAATACTGCCTTACATGTATGGTCCATTAATTATTAATAGATACGAATATTGCATTTTGTAGAACTTTTTCTACACTCAAAATCATTATTCAATTTCAATTTAGAATGAATATTAAATTTGTTGTTATAACCTATATGTCATTTTTATACACATTCAAAATTCTTTTTTCTTATTACATAATAATTTGTAAATTATTATAATATTATCATAGTGTTTGGTATAAAGATTATTTTTTTCAATTATATTATGTAGTATTATTTTTTATTTACAACATATTATATTGTATAAAAATGAAGTGTACATAGGATATAAATCTGGTGTGCCAGAGTGAATTCTTGCCGAATTTAATTGTCTTTGAAGGCAGTGTAATATACTGAACATTGTCAATAAGTTCCGTTGTCTGCCAATTCACTCTTTTAAAATATAAGACCATTTCAGCTGCAACTATTTTCACTAAAAATATATTCAATATGTTTTTGAGTATAATATGTTTGGCTTAGTGCAAAAAGTCATTAAGGCGAATACTCTACCTAAGCATGCAAAGAATTTATATTATATATTTAAAGTTACAATTTAAAAAAATTTACTAAAATGTGAGTTCGTTAAAGGTCTTATTAACGTGGTGGTAGGTTTATCTATTTTAGTGGGTTTTAAAATTTACCCAAATAATATATACCCAATAAATATTGACCATTTATGGGGGGGGGGGGGTGATTTTTAAACCAAATCTTTAGCCATCCTACAGCTAACAATTAAAGATTGTACGAAAACCGTTTTAGGTAGTTTTGAAACTAGGCACTTCATGTGATAATAAGATGAGATCCTTTGATGAATTCATATTTTGTAACATTTTTTTTTAATTTTTGGTTTATCTTTGGCTTTAAATAAATGATATTTTTAAATTGACTTCCTGCACTAATCTGATACCAATGTACTTAAAAATCTTATTTATCAACATGATCTATAATATTGGAAACAATAATAAATCAATTTGCTAAGCCAAAGGGGTCAGGACATTTTGGTGTAAGTGAGTTATTTATGGGGTTAGATTGTTTAAAATGTCATAAATGTCCCAGACTTATTTCAGCAAGCCTTATTTCGTGATGAAGTTACAACAATTTTTTGTCAGTGGAGAATGTATGACGAAACAGATAAAATACTTTTTCAAATTGCTCTCCTGTTACAAATGGTCACTTACACCCTTTTGGCTTAGTACTGTTGATAATATATTATAAGTATGTATTTATTTTGTGTTTTGTATTTTTTATAATTTCAATTTTATCCAAAGAATTAACTGTTTATTTTAGGGTTTTACTTTATCTTCATAATAATAAAAAGTGTAATGGCACTATAATATTTGACGCTGTCAAATCTTTACAACCTCTTGTCTTCTTTACAGTGCTTCTTTGTGGTTCGGTACATATAGTACCGGCCATTCTTTTTGATCACAAGCCACTAGATTTTTTTTATATTACACTTACACTACAGCTTCCAGCATTTTTTTTTGTGATTAGTGAGTAGAACATTCCGACTATATTACAACCAAATAATATTAAAAAAGACGAATAACAATAAAATATTGCTCCCTGGTATAATGTTGTCATAATATTCGTTGAGAGAATTCCAACTAATAGTCCAAAACTGTTGACTAGCAAGCTATTTATTAATGCAACATTCTTCAGATTCTTAAGTTGTTGTGGGTATATAGATACCAGTATGTATCTTCCAATAAAAAATTGTTGTCTTTGTTCATGTAAGTACTCTAAAAATCTGGATAAAAATGACCTTTTTTAACGAAATATAACATTGAAATCAGCTACATATTCTACCACTCTAGGAAAAATTCAGTTAGTCATGGACCTTTTGACCATTTTTGTTTTTATAATACTTTAAAACAGTATTTGGAAATAACACACACTTGCGCCTTTATTCCATTGTACCCACTGCGAGTGGAATCTAACGTGCTGGTATTATGAAGTTATACTCCAGGGCCAATGCAGTTTCTTGAAGTAAACAATTCAATAATTCCATTGCGACACATTCCACTCGCCGTGTGCACAATGGAATAAAAGCACTGATATTTGTATTTATGTGGTACATAATCTTTAAACTATGTATTTGTAATTGAGGGTTAAAGAAGTACATGCGTCATCAACATGTTATGAGCAATACATATTTATGTATGAAAAATAATATGAAGTTGATTTACTCAATTTGGTCACTAAACCCTAAATTCATAGCTTATCAAAGCCCTTCATTATACCCCGTCTACATGTGCATGGATTTACTGTTGACAGTAAGTATTATCGCAGCTATAACAAGAAAATGTTTGGGTAAACATGTATTATCCGGCAGTTGGCAATATTGCATGCATGAATCAAAGAAGATTGTAAACTTCTGAATTTTCATGCGACAGTAGGATTTTTTCGATCTGCGCGCCTGCACAGTAGAGCGATAGTGGCGAATCTGACGGCAAAAAAAGAACTACGAACAAATTTTCAGGTTGATCGATTTTCACTACCTGTCAAATAGTACTATAAAATGACATCATGTCTCGCTCACTTTTAAAGAATGAATTGGAAAGACAGTCAGCACTTTTACGTGTAAACAGCTATTGTCAAGATAGTTTAAAATACTCACTATTACTGCCAGTAAAACCATGCACGTGTACAGGCGCTATTATTCTGAAAAGTATTTAGGCAACTTATGACGTGTTCCATTCCGAAAAAAAATCTGCAGATAGTTTTGCCAATAAAGAATATATCTCTGTAATGTTTTCCATTTGTATGCATACCATTGTATAGGTGGTGCACAAATCTTTTTGTCTGTAAATGAGAGGCTGCGTGGCTTATTAAATTATGATGATATTCCATTGTTGTATAGTGTGTCATAGTATTTTGTTGACAATCAATTAAAATGTTTCTTGCAATTGCTCCAATAAGTCAGCCAAAATATTAACAACATTGTGTAACCTACGTCATAATATAAATCATAAATATGTACACAAACATGAAAGAATTATTTAACAAAATATATGAGTGTCTATCATATTTAATTATAGAAGTATGGCCTATGGATAAAATACATAATGATTACAAAAATAGCAAACATCATGAATGTCCAAATGCTACAGATTGCTATATGTAACGAATTGTAAAAAAATATCTTGTCTATTAAAGTTTTTAGTAAATTACCTACTTGATGTTTTTAATACTTCTTATTTAAGCAAAAATGCATCAAAACCATAAAAATACGATTTAAAGTCAACACATTATGCATTATTTTAATAACAAAACAACTGTATGCTCTAATTTATAAAAAAAAAAATATGGGAGCGATAAGAAAGGTCCTATATTTTTATTTTATTACTAATAATATAATAAAGAGAGACATGGTTATGAAAATTCATCTCATTTACTGCTTTTATACTTAGCGTATATCGAAATAATTTAAAAAAAAAGTGCCTTATAAATAATTATTACTAATTTCTCCTTTTTTCACAATATAAAATAATCAAAATGTTAGTAGCAGGTAATTAAATAATGCAAACTATTGTAGGCATCACTGTAATGTATGTACTGTGTTTTAAATAGTGTAATAATATAATTAGTACCGTATAATAATCACATATATATAATATTGCAGAGTAAAAGTCTTTGTATTTACTGCTATCTTATATTCCTGACTGACATGTTGTTTTCAATGGCTGGAAGTTACGAGTATATATTTTAAATTCAGTTGCTATGCTGCTATCTTCATATCTTATTGATATTGTTTAATTTACATATGATTATAAATAATTGTGTGCATAACAATTATTGTTTTAATGCAAACATATTATTGCATAATTCAATTTATATTCTAATAGCTTATTTAAACATTGATCTATTGTCTGTGGCTTTGGGACCAATAATTTATTTTAAAATTATTGGTCTAAACATCTTCTGTAATATTATGTGTCATTGTGTTGATTGTTTTTTCGTTGATACCTGTTTGCCTTATATAATTCGTGAAAATGATAAAATTTATAGTAGCCTTACATTTTATTTTTATTTTGAATCTGTTTTGCATGAATGAAGACTATTTGGCACAGAGTGAAAAAAATACTTCACGATGTTGTTCAAAAATCATTTTAGTTTAGTTAAATGCAAAATCACCACATGTCAAACAAGGATTTGTCAACACTCGAACAAACTAGCGCTTACACCAGGCCTGGGAAATCGTTTATCTGAAGGATCAGCTGCATTGGATATTAAAATTTGAGAACATGTCACCAAATAAAATATGATTTTTATGTACAAACTGTAATTTATCAAATAAGAAATTATGCATATAACAATAGTAATAATAATAAACAAGAATAATATAACAATGTATGTGATTGGACAGAATTTAATGAGATGAATGCAAACTTTTATTACAGTTAATTTATAAAATGGGTTATGACTCAATAAATAAATTATGAATTGACCTGGTTGAAGGATCAAGGAAACGTTAAATGCCTTGAAAAGATTCACACATTTTCATGTTGAATTGATAATGTATATACATATTTATAATTCTGTATTTTTTTTTAACTTTTGTGTTTTTCTTACCATTTTATTTCGTAGATTGATTAATAATATATTATGACCGTGATTTGTCCAGGTCTGATTTACAATATAGTGACAATGGTGGTTTTGCATTTAAAATATTCATGCATTGAAATGTAATGTTAGATTATGTCTTATCCATTTTGATTGACTAATAAATTAATTATTTTAATAAACTTACCCGCTATCTTATTTTTTATTTTATTCAATCCCTTCCTTTAATTATTGCTACTTCAATAGAGTCGAAGAACAAGTTGTGGTGATGGAAAAACTATTTGTGAAATTAATACTAGTCGTAATGTTTATTAACACTGCTCTGGTTTTATCAAGTATGTTGGCATCACTACGTTCTTTGTCTCTTGTTATTTACCTGCCACACTTACTTGACAAAATAAAATAATACGTTTGTCACATTAAGTATATTATACTTATAGTTAATTCTTTTAACTGCTATATTTCTGCATTACTGACTCTTTCCAGACAGGACAATTATTATTAGTGTAAGTATAGATTTTATATCTAACTGCTAAGTAGTCATGAGTAGCAAAAATCAAACAAGAAAAAATTTGCAATTGGTCGAGGAGTGACATGCCTCCATGTGATAAAAAAATCTATACCACGATGCTGACCTGCTAAACAATTTATAGGAAATACCCTTTTTTAACATTAACATTTCTCCGTTAGATTTTGAATAATGGAAGAAAGGTGAGAAAAGCGTACAAAAACATGATTGTGAGATTACAATTGGTTGCTATCGTTAACAGTGTTTACATCACTTTTGTGAGAAGTGTTAGGAGACCCAGGTTGTGGTGGATGGATGGTATAGCTCAGGATGCAGAACAATCAACATCTCGAATAGGAGGAAGATTGGCTGGAATGACAAGAAAATTGCATCTCAAGGTTTTGGGAACACCAATGTTAATAATGGGAAAATAATATGGTTTAGGTCAGTGGTGGCGAACCTATAGCATGCGAGATGATTTTGCATGGCACGCATTTGAAGAGAAAAAATACCTATAATAATAATAAATGACATAACGTATTCTATAAAAATAACAGGCAAATACGATTTAATGGAAATATATAATTGCACAGGTTGGTTCTTTAGCTTTATGCGTCACATATAATATCGAACTAACCTCATCAGGTGGCGGGAGATGCCGCGCCGCGAACCTCTAATTTTGATCGATTTACAATGCTTGAGACCACTGTAGCGAGAGAATGCCTCATCTGATCGGAGCAATTCTGGTGCCAATTTGTGAAAGATCCAAACTACATTACATTACATTTACAAAAAATTTCATGTCTACCCACAAAAAATGGCTGCACCAAATAAGAAACTAAAACTAGATGGATCTCTCTCTTCTCTTCTTGGTCGTGCACTCATAGCTGAGGATCGTGACCATATTTAAATTTCGCCATCCTTTGAGCGACCAAGACTTTCCATCCTTCTCGATCTTCCGCTTCTCTCAGGGCAGAATGGATGGTGCCCCCAGTCAGCTCTTTCACTTGGTCGCTCCATCGGGCAGACGCTCTTCCTCTGCCTCGCCTTCCCTGGAGGCTACCCAAAACTACCAGTCTCTCCAGGTTGTCCGGTCAGCACCTGACAATATGTCCAAAAAACTGCAGAATTCTTCTCAGACATATCGTCGAGAGCCGTTCCTTTATCTTCAGTCTCTGGATGATTGACTGGTTCGTCCTGTGCTCCGTCCAAGAAATGCGAAGCATTCGGCGCCCAACACCACATCTCAAAGACATCAATTGCCTTCCGTTCTCTTGCCTTCAGGGTCCACGACTCGACTCCGTATAGACATATAGAGAACACTAATGTTTGCACAAGCATCATTTTTGTGGCAATCGAAATTCCCCGATCCTTCCATATAGTGGTAAGGCGTGTCATCGCACTTTTTGCAATCTGTGTGCGCCTTCTTATTTCCGCTTCGCGTCCGCCCTTTCCACTGATGGTCGATCCAAGATATACAACTGTCGACTGTTTCGAGGTTTTGGAGTGTACTTGGTGTTGGTAGAAGGTTGGCCCGATCAACAACCATTAACTTGGTCTTATTCCTATTAATAAGGAGGCCGTATTTGCGACTCTCTTCCTCTACCCGGTGTAGCAGCTCTGTGAGTTCTCTTTCATCAGCAGCGATTAGTGTGGTGTCATTTGCGAATCTTAAGTTATTTATTTTCTGGCCACCAATTGTTATTCCGCCTTGCCAATGATGTAGGGCTCTTCGCATTATATTCTCTCCATATATATTGAATAACTGGGGAGATAAAACACATCCCTGACGAACTCCCTTCTCGGTTCGGAAACTCTCAGAAAACGCACTATTTACTCTCACCTTTGTGTGGCTATTGTTATATAAGTTTTTGATGAGACAGGTAAGGTGTGATGGAACTCCCATTTCCAGAAGTACCTTCCACATACAGTTCCATCTTACACAGTCAAATGCCTTCTGGTAGTCAATAAAGCATAACATCATAGGGGTATTAAACTCTCTGCATTTTTCAATTAGTTGTCTGATGTTCAGAATTTGCTCTCGAGTTCCCTTGATGGATCTAGTAGTAGTAATTCTGGCAGGCAGTTTCAAAATTGGTGGACCGATATGTATGGCGTAATTGAAAAAAGTGATAAAGCTATATGTGTGCTATTTTCTGTGAGTGGTATCTAGAACATCATCACTTAACAAAAAACTATTTTTTCCCAATGAAAAACTGCTCGGCACGTTAGGCAGTCGAAAAATAATATTTGGGAAATTTTGGCACGCGTAGGTAAAAAGGTTCGCAAACCCAGGTTTAGGGTATATGGCTAGAGATGATGGAGAAATCGTCTAAAGATCTGAGTGGCTCAAAAAAACTTGACAAGCTTGTGATGCAAATGTCTGGTAAAAATAAAATATTCATGTTCTTTTTCAATGTGTACCTGTGAGTTGAGTGAATGTGTAAGAACTATTCTTTATAAAAAAAACGGTGTGTGTACGCACGTTAGAAGTTATACTTCTTTGGCTTAACAAGACAAAAAAATCATCTTTGCCAACAGCGGTTATAATCGATTCAGAAGTGCCCATGATGAATTAATAAAAAATCAAATTTTATTGGCGTGTTATTCTGATTATATTCATTTCGGTCTCAAGGGTATTTTATCGATATAAGTACAGTCAGCAATAATATTATGTATGCGAATAAATAATATTATTGTAGAATGTACCTACTTTGGAAAAAAATCTCAAAACCTGTGTTTGAAAAATTTAGCAAACCGCTATTTCGACCATCTTTACTTAAACAGATAACTGTACAACTATTTTCGTTAACAATAATCATCATCAGCCTGAATCTATCCACTGCTGGATGAAGACCTCTTCAAGCTGCTTCCACTTCTCTCGGTCCTGTGCGTCGTGTTGCCATGTAGTTCTGCAGAACTTTATCATTTCATCGATCCAGCGGCCTCTAGGTCTACCATGCGGACGTTTTGTACTTCTTGGATACCACTGGATGACTAGATTTGTCCAACGATTGTCTGTTCTTCGAGCTATGTGTCCAGCCCATCTCCATTTAAGGCTTTTAATAAACTCTATTACATCGCAAACCCCTGTCTGCTTCCGTATTCACTCATTCCTCTTTTTGTCCTTTCGTGTTATGCCCAGCATACACCTCTCCATACCATGTTGTGCTACTCTAAGTTCTGGATCTCTCTTTTACTTAGGGTCCATGTTTCACACGCATATGTGATCACGGGAAGCACACACTGGTTGAACACTTTGCGCTTTAGGCACAGTGGAAGGTCACTTTTGAAGACATTATTCAGGCGGCCAAAAGCACTCCAACCTAGCTTTACTCTGCGAACAATTTCATCAAATATACATCCATCTATAGACACTTGTTGTCCCAGATAGATGCGGCTTTTCACCTGTTCGAGCTGAGTGCCATTGATGAGGATCTCTTTATGAGGAGGAGGAGATTATGCCATTCGGCAGACCCGACAAAGAAGTGAGTGTAATTTTTTTCCCAGATGCTTCGTCCATATTAATGTCATTGGTTCTAACGCTATTACAATAAAGGTGAAATTGCTATAAATTCCCGATGCTTTTTGTCGGGTCTGCCGAATGGTTCGGTTCGAACGGGTTCGCTCAAATGAACATTGACAATAGAAACACTGTTCTAACGCCATTACAATAAAGGTGATATTGCTATAAATTCCCGATGTGTGATATCGCATAATGGAAATTGCGTGATGTCTACCTATACAATATGTGCGAATGTCACTATGCGTGAATGAAACCAATGTTTGAACAAGGACCGCCTTGGATTTCTGTTCAACACTCCAGCAACTTCGTATTTTTCCAGGAAGGTTCAGTTGGTTAGTGGAGTTACTAGTCTATGATATTCACAATATTTATTTTGTCAAAAGCAGGGTTAGCGAACGTTTTACGTATGCGCGCCAAAATTTCCCAAATATTATTTTTTGACTGTCTGACATGCGGAGCAGTTTTTCACAGGAAAACATAATTTTATTAAAAAAGTTCAAAAAATTAAATTTAGTTCTTGAGTATTTCCTGTCTTACTTAGTTTGGTTCTTTAAACACAAATTGATGCCGGAATTGCTCCAATCAGATGGCATTCTCTCGCTACAGTGGGCTCAAGCATTGTAAAATGATTGCAAATCTATCAAAATCAGAGGTTCGCGGCGCGGCTTCCCCGCCCCCTAATGAGGTCAGTGCGATAATATTATGTGTTGCCCATAAAAACTAAAGAGCGATCTATGCAATTTAAATTAAATGTGATGTTTATTATTGAAGAGTATCTGGCTGCTATTTTTTATACAATGCGATTTGTCATTTAAGCATGAATTTCGTTGTTTCCGTTTGCGCATCGATTGGTAAAACACTATTGGTAAAAACGTAAGTACGCATGGCTATGTCGTCATTATCTTTTAATATCATATAATACTTACTTATAGCCTATAAGTTATAGGTATATTGATTTGTTGTAAAAAAATATATTTTTAAAATTATTATTAAGTACATTTAAAAATATATTTTTAAAATTATTATTAAGAACCTATCTATTTTTTTTCTCTTCAACATAAAACATTCGCGTGCCATGCAAAATCATCTCACGTGCCATAGGTTCGCCATCACTGGTCTATAGTAATAGTCAATCAGATTAGATCAATGATACTCAACCTTTTTTTTCTTCGGGCCAAATACATATATTTGTAAAGTAACGCGGGCCGCAACACTACTGGTGTGACGAAAAAAATCATGAAACTCCCCTTTTTTACAAAACATTTTTGAGATTTTGAAAATTATGCGTGTTTTTTAAATTAATCGTGTGCAATAGCAACACTCTTATACCAGATCTGACGTGGACCATAATGACAATCCTCTTCGGGTGTCACTATCTGTGCGTCAAAGTCGAAACGAATCTCAAGATATACGAAATTCCTGATAATAAATGTGTTTCGGGCCGCAGGTTGAGTATCGCTGGATTAGATAGTTTCGATTATTATTTACGAATTCCGTAGCGAGATTATACAATTAAATTAAAAAGAAAATATGCATACGCGCTTTGACCAAACATTACAAAAACAAAATTAAAAGTTTGCTTTCATATTTTTACAAATAATCAGTGATGATCAGAGATGATGTTTATAAGAATATACTGAATATTTATCATTCGTGTAATGCAAAGTAAGTATAATACTATTTATTACTTACGCTTAATAACTTTGCATTTCGGTTCTAGGATGAAAATGATGTAATACCTAAAATTATTCTAAAAATGCTGTTTTATCAACAGAAATGTAGACAGCCTAACGAATGCCTCTCATGCCTCTCCTCGACGCATGCACAAAACCGTCGGTGCAAAACCAGAATTGCAGTGTTGCAAGGTTGCAGTGAATGCGGGTGGGATAGATGAATGATGATACAGTGTTGCCATATTTTTGTCACCAAATTATAGTACACGGTCCAAGAAATTACAGTATTTCGATAAAACACAATAGTACGTGTTTTCATCAACTGTTTTAGGTACCTCTGCCGACCAAAAATGCTTCCCGGTGAATTCGATAAATTCCATAAATCGAAGTCAAGGGCGTTTTTTTTATTACTTGAGCAACATTTTTTCCTTGGCCCGCCAATAATTTATCTTCTGTTATGGAATTATAGTACTTTGCACCTATTTATAGTAGGTACGGTAATATCGACATTTTAGTCCTTTCGACGTATTTTTTTAATGTCAAAGAGATTGCATTGTGCCCAATTAATCTCTTTGATAAAAACACATTTTTTCCAATATTGCGAAATGGAATTTGTTGAATTCACCGGGAGACATTTTTGATCAGAGAACTTTGCTAAAATTTTAAATTAATTAAATTAAATAAAATTTCTCAAATTCTCAGTTATTTTTTTGAGAAAAACTAAAAACCCAATTTCCAACAGGTGACAACACGTACTATAATTAAATTCTTGGAAGATGGTAACACTGACTTGTGATCGCTGTCGTCCATCTGTCGCCTGGGTGTTGTGTTGTCTGTCTGTATGCATTTGTGCTGTTGATTTGTGTCAGATTTATTTTCTTATAATAAAATCTATTATCAAATGGCGTCACCTCGCCCAAAATCGCCTAAACAACCGGTTACAGGGAAAAAGGAGGATAAAGAGGAATCTTTCTGGGATAAAATTGGCACATTAGGAAGGAAAAAGAGGATAAAGGAAGGTAATACAATTTTATGGGCGTGTTGTGATTTGGATGACAACCTTGTATGGTCATTGCGTTTTGTAGAGTTAACCCACGCTATTTATTCGTTCTGAGAATGTCATAAATGTAACAAATAATCCAGATTTGTATTATATCTGTCATGCTTTTGTTAACACCCCATGTGACGTAATATTCTAAATTTAATTTGGGTAAACACTGAAAATGACACAATATCCAAGATCGAATTAATAGGCTTGTCAAGTCGACCCGTGGTCTTGCGCTGAAATTTGGGAGGAATGTAGTTCTCTACTTTCATATTGACCAAAATAGGGAAATTTTATAGTACTCCATATCGTCATTGTGATTAAAGTGTTTTGAGACCAAAAACCTTACACAACCTACTTATTTTTGGGTTACAGGGGCCTTATGTTGTAACTTGCGAGTTGAAGTCGCCCGGCGACATGACATCATTGTGACGTACTACCTGAGTGAGTCAATAGTCTTCGACAAATTAACACTACTGGCGTTATTCATTGTCCCCATACACAAATAGTTGTTTCAGCATAATAATATCTATGGTGAGCCGTGTGCATTGGGTGGCTCGCCTCGATGCGTGTATTGAGCATACATCACAATTACGTCATGTCGTCGGGTGACTTCATGTCACAAGTTACAACATAGGGCTGCAGTAGACACAATATCATCTGGCGTACCTTGTAATAATACAGAGTCAAATGATACAACTAATAATTATTAAAGCTAAAGAATCAAGGAATCGTACAGTACATAAAATAATGATTATTTACATGTAAGTAAAATGTAAATCTGCTGATAAACATGACTTTATTAATCTGTTTTGGTATTTTAAATGAACTGCTACTTATATAATATACAGATCACGAACGCAATGTAGAATTTCAATTAGGTACACAATTTTTTTGTCATTCATGGTCCTTTTTTAATATTTCTTCCAGTTCAAGAAATTCAAGCTGAAGGAAAATATGCAATCGATTCTCCAGGAAGTCCAACAGCGCCAGAAATTCCACCAGAAGATTACACCTTGAGTAAGTTTCAATGTCTTTAGTAGATCTTTTAATACCATGTTTTTAGAGTAATAGTTCTAATGTGCAATGTCTTTACTATCGATTATAATATATTCACTTTGTGTTCATTGCGTCCGGTCTTGTTTATATCGTTGTTATTTTGGTTGCTATGGTTGCTATAGTTGCTAGTGCCTCCTACTCTCATATTTGCCGCATGTCACTGGTGTTGCCATATCTGCTACCACAATGTCATACAGTCGTACATGTAAATGTTTCATTTGTGAATATTGCACAGTGCAAATAATTTGCACAGATTTTCGTCCACACGTCATACTCAATTTGGTTGCAGCTATTTCATTAGAAATGATAAATTGTTATTGTTAGTTGCTTCAGTACCTATGTGTTATTATGAAAAAGTGAATAAAATGAAAAGCAAAAAGTCTTGTAGACCTGAGATTTTGCATTTTGCATACTTTGCAAGGCTGTCATAATTTCAAAAACATACATACATCATGTTTGGACCAGCATACATGCTCAGTTATCTGCATGGGTTTGAGACAATTTTCAATCATGCACACCTTTCAAGCCCAACTTTTTGGCATGATGTGTTGGCTGCAGATTTCCATTTAGATTCAATCATTATTTGCTCAAATCGATTAGCACAGTCCAATTTGCTCAAATTATTTGGGTCTGTATTTATTACAGTGTGGAGAAGATATTGTCAGTCTTTCTCCATCCATTCTGTATATATGCTTTTCCTGTTGGCATTCATTGTTGTATATTCTATAGTTTTACTAACAAAATATGTTACTTAAACTATGGAGTACACGAATTGGTTATAGTTGTTGTGAATGAAATCAGATTTTGCATGTTCACGTATTGCTATGTTCCAGCTAATCAAACCAAACTGAATCGAACAAATCAAACCGGACGGCTGGATCTCAGATCATTTGGCAGAAATATTGCGGGAATGCGATTTCTGACTACCAATTAGTGTTGCCAACACCTAAACTTAATTGAATGATTTATTTGTCTCTAAAACAGCAACACATTATTGAAATGTCAATTTGTTATGAAATTCTAACCAATAGCTCTTCGTCTAGGATAACACAAATGTAATTGTCGTATTCATTCGTTTTAAATGTATAAAATATAAATATTGCTTCATGAATAGGTACCCATTAGTTACCCATAGTTCATTCGTGAGATTTATATGACAAAGGTTTTTAAAAATTATTACTTTTGCCCGAACCCTAAAACCCAAACCCACTTCTTTGATTGTTTTCATGTTAACATGATGTGACTTAGACGATCGAATATAAATTCATAAAATCGATAGGTAGTATTAAAAATTAGTTAGATAATATAAAACCTGATCATTCTCTGTTGACTTAACACATAGTTTGTAGGTTAGAATTTATTACAAGATATGAATAAAAGGAAAATAAATTGTTGGTCTGACATGATAATTTATGATGATATTAAATCGAACTCTGCGTAGAAAATATGGCTGAAATTATGGGATAATAAGAGCAAAAGCGGTTTCTTGTTCGCATATGGTTACTTATGAATAATAGATATTGATTACTAAGCTATATACCTAATTCAACTGAACTCCTACTGTGTAAATGTTTAAAATATTAATACGAACATATCATGGCATCAGAACACAAAAGTCGAAGAATGCTTATCCTGATTTTTCTTAATCCTAAAAATATTATAACTAATATTCATATGTTACGCAATATGAATATAATAAATGACCATCATTTTTAGGTTAGGTCCTGTCTGGACAATTATCACTTTCACAGATCCAGAAGTGGTTTGACGTTTCATACCAAACCACTTTTGATGGTCAGAGAATGTTTTGAAGTTTGCTGGAACAGTGAACCAAATGTTATATCTCAAACTGTTTCTGGTTTACTTACTACACATGCGTATTGCGTCAATTTGTGAAGTGTCAAACGGTTGTAAAATTTACTGGAACGTACCTTATGTAAACATCTGGTGTAATTCAATATTTCTATTTATTTGATACATTATAAAATGATATTTGCTATTACAGACGACAATGAAGAGCGTTCGATAATTGAACCGAGATCCTTGGACGATCCCCAAGTGCGGCAGTTGATCCTGGTTCTGATTGATTGGATCAATGATGAACTGGCACACCAGCGAATCATCGTGAAGGATATCGATGAAGACTTATATGATGGACAGGTTCTGCAGAAACTCCTGGAAAAACTTACGAATCATAAGTTGGATGTTCCTGAAGTCACCCAATCTGAGGATGGGCAACGACAAAAGCTGGCTGTTGTCTTGAGAGCCATTAATAAGGTTGTTTTGTAATACTCCCTCTTTTCTTTATCAAATAAAACAATGCAGCAATATCTTATATAGTCCTACTAATTGGTTTTGTCAATTATTAAGTATCTATATTTAAAAAACCAAACTATTATCTGTCCTTTTTTCAATTATTGATTTGTTCATGACGGTTTCATCCTTGAATTGAAAAGATAGATGAATTCAGAATGTTTTAACCCGGCCGCCGCGTAAGTTTCAATACAGAATAAGCTCTGTCTGCGGTTCGTTTTTACGAAATGTTTTTGTTCGCTCTATCGTAATAAATACAGCAGTAAAAAATGAGTGGTCTGACATTTATTGCCTTCAAACACATAAAGATCGCTGTGACACATATAAAATAGGAATTAATTACCCAATGCACTCAAAAATACACCAACAAATATTTCAGTAACAAAATTCTCACCCATATCATTCGTCAGCCATGCTTGCAGAACGAATTGGAGCTGCCCAATACGTGATATGCGTTAATATCACGGTACAAATCAATTAATCACACACTTGAATTTTTAAACATATGCCCCTTTTGGGTGAGGAATTCACATAAATTATTTTTAATTGACACATTTAATATTTAAATCTTAAGTTTATTTTTTACAAAACTTAACAAAAAAAACACACACAATAACAGTTTTAAAAATGTTTTGTGTTGAGTTTATAGCATGGGTTCAAACATAATCCTACATCACAAGCTACGCAAACATAATGGGAAAGTGTTTGTTTTTTTTTGTTTTTCTTCGAATTGCCACATACATCACATCTACGTCGAGGCTTATCGGTATTTCTAGTTGGCGGAAGTAGCTCTGGCAAGTGTCGTATCGCGGTTTTCGGCAATAGTCTAATTGGATTATCGCTTGTTGACAGTCTAGGTTGGGGTGTATTTGAAGGGTTCACTTTATATTTATCCACTAATTGTTTAATCACGGTAAGCTGAAACTCACCCAATGTTTGTTTACGTCCTGTTATAAATTTATACAAATAAAATGAATTTAATAAATATAAACCTATCATGTGGAACGCCACTTTCTTATACCATTTGATGGACTTACGCATGCACGACAAGCTACTGAGCATCATGTCGGCTTTGTCAACTGTGCCCATATTTTTGTTGTAGTCAATGACACATTTGGGTTTTTGAATAGGCTCACCAGTCCTAAAGTTTATTTTTCCTGTTGGCCCAAAAGATTTGTCATGAAGCGTGGTCAGCATGTGAACGTCTCTTCTGTCATGCCATTTTAGAGCTAAAAGGGGACTGTTGCACTTTGCCTCAGTCTCTCCCTTTTTCAATTTTTTAAAATCCGGCATCTCTTTTCGGTTTTTCCTAACCGTTCCACATGCATTGGTCATATTAGCATGGAGAAATTTAAATAGTGCCGGACTGGAGTACCAGTTATCACACCACAGTGTATGACCTTTGCCGATATAGTCATTTAGCAGTGTCGTGACGACCGCACCAGAAATTCCCAAATTTTGTGTGTCCTCTATATCGGTCCCTTCTCCACAATAAATAATGAAGTCTATAATGTATCCAGTGAGAACATCACACAGGACGAACATTTTTATTCCAAAGCGATGGGATAAACTGCTTAAAAATCAATCTACCTTTAAAAACTATTATGGATTCGTCGATACACAGATTCTGGTGTGGTATCATTGACTCTCTGAATATCTTTCTCGTGTGTTCCAATAGTAATCTAATTTTAGCGAGTCTGTCTGGGGTGGTTGTGGTTACATTGGGATCAGAAAAATGCAGCATCTGTAAAATAAGCTGGTAACGATCCCTGGGCATTATATTACCAAAAATATCTGTGTGCAAGTACGGGTCGGTACTCCAATGCTCTTCTATTGATGTGCGCTTATTTCTCGTCATCAGCATGGATACAGCAAAAAACGTATAGAGTTCCGGCACAGTAGTATCTTCCCAATTGTGTGACCGCGATTTTGGTCCAAGGTTGGTCACATTGTATGTAAAATTAAAAAAAGTGTTTGGTTTACAATTTTTACCATAATATCACCATTTAAAAAATGTTCAAAAAAGAGACACTCGGGAGAGGTTTCATCCAAGTCATTCGATGTCACGCCAGATCGAAAATCATCAAAATCATGAATAATAGGAATATGAGGCCCCGTTCTCCAAGATCGTAAGAATTCAATAGGCTCTTCGATATCATGCTCCACATCATCTGCATCGCGGGCACTGTCCTGTTGGTCCAATTCGTCTTCAGACATGTCGTAATCCGAGCCCAACTCTTCAATCACGATTGCTCCTATATTTACATTTTCTTTCGCCATGTTTAAGCACAAATATTTTTTTTAAATTCGACAAAAAATTGTTTTTAATAAGTTTTTTTACGCTGACAATAAACACGAGTTCAAACACACACAAGTAATTAAAACCAGACGTACACACACCAGTTATTAATATCAGTTTAAAATTTCACTCAAAGTACGGACACAACAGTACAAAAACGTAATTATAATAATCGCGGTCAACACACAACTTATATATAAATGTTTTTACAATGTTTTATCGAAAATTAATAAACATATAATTGTTTTAAAATCAGTTTTCAGTTACAATGCTTGAAAATACAACACACATAAAAGACGTAACGCGATCGCGACAAATATCAACACAATATTATGACTCCTTGCACAGTCCTGAGTGATGTAAATGGCTTACTGCGCAGGCGTCGAATATCGCGCGCTCCTTCAAATCGAAATGTGCCTGCCGGCGAAACTCGATAAATCGTAAGGGTTTGAAACATCGTTGATTATGATATTAAAATAAAATATTTTCGAAAAAGTTATGTAGGTGGCAGTAGGCGGATGAATCGGGCTATTTTCTAATACAATTCTCAGTGTCGTATGAATAATATTTCCTGCCTTATCGACAGGTCAAGGTTTGCGTATATGACCGCTATACGGTCGCCCACTTGTTACGTACTAGCTGTATCCTACTGGAATACGGTCGCCGGGAAAGGTTTAATAAATGTACAAAACAATTATAAACAAAAAATTACATATTTTTATACATAATAATAATGGATCATTTGAGAAGGAGACGCCTTACAGAATGTTGTAAACATGTAAAATTTACAATTGCATATTTAATTTTGCAGTCATTACATTAAACCTGGTAACTAGTGCACTTGTATTCTGTAGATCCTTAGTTCCTCATTTACGATTATCAAAATTAATGTTTTGATTTATAAGGAATATTATTTTTCAGGCCTTAGGGCAACCACGCTGGTCACCAAAGTGGAGTGTTGACTCCATTCACTCAAAGAACATTGTGAGTATTTTGCACTTGCTGGTCGCTTTGGCTCGCCATTTCAGAGCGCCAGTACGTCTTCCGGAAAATGTGAGCGTTTCTGTCGTAGTAGTCAAAAAAGATGCCTCCAATCAACTTTCCCACAGGTAATTCATTAATTTCAGGTACTATCATGAAATCAATGCATTCAACAAAACTGTTTATTTAAACCTAGTAGAAGAGGACCTCGACTTTCGCACATAATTGGTTCCTGAAAGTGTGTGCGAAAGTCGAACGTTCGAAAGTCGAGGTCCGCCTGTATTGTCATTTCCAAATAAATTAGTTGATTTTCCTCTTATGTGTTTGTCCACGATAGCTAAATGGCTATCCTATTGGCTTATAATGTCGTGGGTCCCAGGTTCGAATCCTGGGTCTGGCAAATGCACATATTGTTTTTTAATGATTGTATGAACCTCAGAGTTAGGACCTAATAGGTTGAGCAAGTGGCTAATATCCTTAACAAAAAACTATGGCTGTAAATACATTCACTGCTGAGCTACGAATTAACCCAATTGGATAACATGCTAATGACCTCTAATGGCCCTGGGCCAGGTGCGGTTAGCGCACTGAATGAGTTAATACAAACCTCCACTCTGTGGAGGTCCATAATATCGAGGGTATACTGACAGAAAGCATTAAGTCATTAAAACAAGTTCTGAGATAATCGCAAAAGGGACTTTAATTTTTTTTGCAAAGCGTTCTCCCACGTAGATTTTTTTATGGTTTAAAAACATTTTTTCTACATTATAAAGACTAACCTTTATGGCAAACACAATATACGACATATTACAAGTCCTGTATTTTGTATACGCGGAACGCATTAGGTCATTATCATGCTTTCTATCAGAATAAAAAAATAACAATATGATTTAATAATGTTTCTATTTTCTCACCATTATATCCTATGCCTTTGTGCGTTTTACCAGGACGTAGAGCGTAAAATTATATACATTTTGGCATTTAAAACAGAAAAACAGCAAAAACTGAGTTAAGGCGTTCTGTCAGTATACCCTCGATATGATCTTATGACCGGACATGGTCAAAAAAGTTTGCTTTATCTTTTTATATGTGGATTAAAATGTTCTCTGATCTCTTCTTTTTGCTTTTACACATAATTAGGAGAGAGCTGGAAGATATTACATCTACATACGATGACCTTGGAATGAGATGTGAGCGAGATGCTTTTGATTCCCTCTTTGATCACGTCCCAGAGTTACAGCTAGTGAAAAAGGTTATAAATACTTTTTAATAAAGAAGTTATTTATGTTAGCAAAATGTGGATCGGACAAAAATCTATGTGGATTTGATGCAGAGCTACAATCTGTTGTGTGTATGGTTAACGACCATTCTTTGTGAAAAATCTGTAAACTTTCACTCTGAATAAATTCTCCGCTTATGAGCGAAGATGGCAATTTACTTTTTTTTCTTGATTGTATTGTGTCATTTGAGTTGTCTTTGAAACCTTTGAATAGTAATTAAAGTGTGAATTTGCCATTAGACAATCCATGTATAGCAGTGGTTCTTCATTTAATCGCACCCTTATATTTGCTTTATATCATTAAGAGGGGGGGCTCAAGAGATAGGTATTCAATTATAATTTAGTATAAAAGGAACCTCGGCGTCCTATGCACGTTAATTTAATTCGATCTTTTCGCAACAATCACTAATCATCGGAGATTTTATTTTAAGAAACATTATTATTGATATTGTCGGCCGTCGCATATTATTATTTGATAAACACCTGCACGTTGTCCGCCGATCAGAAAGCAGAGCTATCAAAATAATATATATATTAATATTTTGAAAATGTTAATTTCATCATAGTTTTTAATCAAACCTGTGCAAGTACATACTGATAACTTGGGTGGATATCGTAGTAAACATACTATTGATATATCTACGGGTATATTATTATTATAACCCAATTCAAATTGAACATAGGTTGATACTCAAATACTATTATAATATCTTTATGATTTCGAGAAAATAATACAATGGTATAATCCATATCAATTATTTGAAAACATACATTTGCATGTATATAATATAATGAAAAGGTCAGATGATTGTTTATTTTGCAAGATAACATCAAAATGTGTATATACTTATCTAAATGACGAATGACATTCATTTTCATTTTTATTCGTAGGTTTGTTTACTATGTACACTGAGAAATTTCCATTTATAACATCGGAAACGAGTTTTGGAATATAATGCAACCAAAACTGGAAAAAATTCGATCATGGTTGTTTACTTCCTGAATTGGTTGATCCCAGAAAAAACAGGTCCATGCCATTACATGAACCACAGTGGATATTATGCCATGTCCACACTGGCAACCTCATTAAATTTTACCATAATTATCATAATTGCTTAAGAAATTTTACGATAATTATCGTAAAATCTAAGGAGGTTGCCAGCAACTTGTTGCCAGTGTGGACCCGGCATTAGATGCACAAAACTTAAATAATATATACTTATTATAAATAAAATTTTAATTAACTATAAATATTAATTACGTCTTCGACAGCCCTGACAGAATAAATATGAAATATGAGTTGATCGAGTCGCGGAGCAAGTTTATTGACATAAACAACTTTGACGCAACCTCTTTATAATAACTAGTAGACCAAATATTATGGACCACATGTAAAAAAATCATATTTTCAATTCTCAAGGCCAATTCTGTAGAACGTCCCCTTAACTTCGCAGAAGTAAGTTTGCGACGTGATGCAATGGTATTATTATTTTAAGAGACTGTTCTGAGTTGAGATGTATGTCTATTGCCATTGGCTATTCTCCAAATTAGGGGAGAGAATTGAAGTCATATCCAATTTCTACTCCGATAAAGTAATAAAGTAAAAACAGTATGCTATGTTAAAATTTTAATGATAAAAGCATACAAATCTATCATTGTAAACATAAATTAGCATTGAATTAAAATTGGCCGGTATTATTAAATTTTCGAATATACTACCAGGTACTAAGGCCCACACTGAAAACCTCCGATATCTTTAGGTTCAAGGTTTGTTTGTTAAGTGTGTTTACATTCCATGTGTGCTGTAGCATAGATGGTATATAAAATGTTATGGCGGTGTTTTCCAATGATTCGGACAAACAGTGTAACTGTTATTTAATAAAAAAAATCAGTGTGTGTATTTATGTCCGCGCGTTAGGAGTTATACTTCTTTGACGTAACAAAACAAAATATTATTGCAGAATGTATCTACTTTGGGAAAAAAATCTCAAAACCTGTGTTTTTTAAATTTAGCAAACTGCTATTTCGACCATCTTTGCTTAAACACCTTAAACAGATGACTGTACAAATATTTTCGTTAACAATAATAATTTATTACAAATCAAAAGTAAAACATAGCCTATTTAATGATTTAACTGAAACGTGATATTGGCTTTTGTGATGAAACATAATAATTATTATTGTCTTCAATAATTATAAACCGCTTATATATAAATTGACATGGGATATACGACAAATATTACCCTAAGCTATAAAAATATGTATTTTTGTGTATGAAGTGTCTAAGTATTGTAAATTTACAACATACCATTGTTTGAATTATTTACCAACTCAACATTCACAAAATTTATTTATTTATTGATATATAATTTTACTCATAAATAATACATAAATATAGCCTCAAATCTTGATACACAACCTTTACAATGAAAAATAAACATACACTCAAATATAAATATAGTTTTATGAATATAAATTAACAGTGTAGAATGTTAGTCTCCAGAAATTTGTTTATAAATATATATTTATATTATGACACAATATTGGTTATGTTTACAACACGTGCTGTTTACTTGGTTGTAGGTATTGAACGACTATGCGCATGTACGCTTGAGACCGAAGTGAAAAATGAATAATCATAATAAAAGTTGCAACATTCAGTCTTTACCCAACCGGCCCAAGCCACAGCTGAAAATTACTAACCTCCAGCATTTAGAACACCCGAAAGTCGCCACGCAAAATAAATTATGTTGCATCGGCGGATAAAACTTCCATCCCGTGCCAAATTAATGCGTTACATTTGCACGCGCAACTTTGTCACACGCCAAAAATACACTGATCTGTTTTCCTAAATGCGCCTAAAGAAGTATAACTTCAAAAATTATGTCCTCAATTTAATTTCTTGTTTCCAGTCATTGGTCATGTTTGTCAACAAGCACCTCGGTAAAATAAACCTGGAGGTGACAGATCTGGATACCCAGTTCCACGATGGAGTGTACCTGTGTCTCCTAATGGGGCTACTGGAAGGATTCTTTGTCCCACTTTACGACTTCTTCCTGACTCCTCAGAACTTCGAACAGAAAGTGCTCAATGTGGCATTTGCCTTTGAATTGATGCAAGATGTTGGATTAGCCAGGCCCAAAGCTAGACCGGAAGGTAATGTTTTTCTGATTAAAGATAATATTAATATCAACACATTTTGAGCGGCAAAGATATTTCTACCTAAGCTGGTATGTTAACACTTTACGGTCCGGCAACGCCACATTGGCGTCCTTTGCGAGCCGAACGTTACGATCCGGCGACGCAACGTGGCGTTTTCACTTATGCATATCTTTACTGTGAAAAATAAATATGAAATTTAATATTTGGTTGCAAGATCTATCGACAGATGGTTGAATGACATGTGGAAGAAGTAAAAGCACGATGGAAAAAAAATATTTCGGGGTTTTTACAGAGATGGCGGACGTAATACCATTCAGTATTTTTTTGTACCTATACCATTTTTTTAATTAGTTACAAGCCCGTTTCTAGGCGGGTGAATCACGAGACATAAACAAAAAAGGTAATAAACACTCAATGTTATATTCCAGTGTCGTCACTTCAACTTCGAAATTTAATTGTCGACCCTTTTCAGTGGTAGTCAACCCTTTATGAACCTGCATTCTTTTTTTAAAAAATGAACCCGATTTTTAGCTATGAAATTGCGTGCTATTTGATATTTTGTCTTTAATGGTTTACTACCCATGAAACGTCCACCATGCTTCATCATCCATGATAGAAATTTTATCTTGAAAATGAGAACAGTTATAAATGTGAACTTGTATCGCGTTGTCATTTTCGTTCGCTTTTTTCGGGAGATTATTGCTTGTGTAACTGCATAAATAATAGCTATTATTATTTATATTTGTTGCACTAATTTCATTGAAAAAATAATTAATCTAAGTATATTTTAGCTAGGATATATATTTTTTCGAGTATTGAACATTTCTTTATCGAATCAAACGCCTTCTCATAGTCTATAAAACCCATGCATAGTGGCAGTTTGTATTCCTGGTACCGCTCTATGATTTCTCTGACGACTTGGATATGGTCCATAGTGCTGTATCCTCCTCTAAATCCGGCTTGTTCTCTCGGTTGGTTCTCGTCTAGTACATTTTGCAGACGGTTTGAGAGAATTTTTGTGAACGTCTTGTAGAGAATAGGGAGTAGACTTATTGGACGATAATTTGCTAGGTCTTCTCAGTCACCTTTTTTGTGAAGAATGACAATGCTGGCATTTTTCCATACCTCTGGGACATCCTCTTTGCATATGCAGGCTGTGAACAATTGTGCAAGTACTTCATTTGCATCCTTTCCTGCTTTTTTGAGGATATCTATCGTTAAGCCGTCTTCCCCGGGGGCTTTCCCACTTTTCATGTAATTTAAAGCATGGGTTACTTCCCAGGATGTAATTTCGGGAGTATGGTCTTCCGAATTTCCATTTCTCTGAAGATCTAAGTCTATAGTCGTATTGTCAGTGTCATCACTGTAGAGATCGCTGTAGAACTCTTCAACTCGGCTTAACAAGTGTTCCCAATTTCTGACGATAGAACCATCTTTTGCTTTTAGTGCTGTGATTTGACGTTTTCCTATCGACAAGCATTGCTTGTTTTTGTTTAAACTTCTGCCTGCTTTCACAATTGCTTGTATGAGGTTTACATTGAATTTACGAAGGTCTTCTCTAATCTTCCTTCGGAGGGTTTTGCAAAGTGATGAAAACTCCATATCGTTTTGTGCCTGTCTATCGCTCTTGGTTTTCCTTCTCTGCTCCATAAGATTCAATGTTGCCTTCGAAAGCTTGGTGGAAGGTGTAACTTCTGAGCTTTTTACGCCTTTACACAAAACAAGGAATCCCTGGACGCTATATAAATATTTTCAATAATATATACAGTAGCGCAACAGCATCTGTAAATCTCCATAAACCATCGCGCAGATTTCCTATCAGCAAAGGAGTCCGACAAGGTGATACAATCTCACCTAAACTATTTACAGCTACCCTTGAAGACTTATTCAGGCAACTTGACTGGAATGACAAAGGGATCCCCATAAATGGAGAATACCTGAGTCATCTGCGCTTTGCCGATGACATAGTAATTTTCTCGCAAGACTCAGAAGACCTCCAAAGCAGAATGCAGGAACTCGCTGAAGTAAGCAACAAAGTAGGTTTGAAAATAAATGTAACAAAGACGAAAGTCATGTTCAACTGCTTTGCAGGCCAAAAAGAGATCCTCATCAATGGCACTCAGCTCGAACAGGTGAAAAGCTACATCTATCTGGGACAACAAGTATCTATAGATGGATGTATATTTGATGAAATTGTTCGCAGAGTAAAGCTAAGCTGGAGTGCTTTTGGCCGCCTGAATAATGTCTTCAAAAGTGACCTTTCACTGTGCCTAAAGCGCAAAGTGTTCAACCAGTGTGTGCTTCCCGTGATGACATATGCGTGTGAAACATGGACCCTAAGTAAAAGAGAGATCCAGAAACTTAGAGTAGCACAACGTGGTATGGAGAGGTGCATGCTGGGCATAACGCGAAAGGACAAAAAGAGGAATGAGTGGATAAGGAAGCAGACAAGGGTTTGCGATGTAATAGAGTTTATTAAAAGCCTTAAATGGAGATGGGCTGGACACATAGCTCGAAGAAGAGACAATCGTTGGACAAATCTAGTCATCCAGTGGTATCCAAGAAGTACAAAACGTCCACAAGGTAGACCTAGAGGCCGCTGGATCGATGAAATGATAAAGTTCTGCGGAAGTACGTGGCAACGCAATGCACAGGACCGAGAGAAGTGGAAGCAACTTGAAGAGGCCTTCATCCAGCAGTGGATAGATTCAGGCTGATGATGATGATATATTTTTTATTAGTTTTATCTCCAAAAACACTTTTTAAAATGGAGGACCAATCGTTTTTAGAGGAAAACTATGCGGATTGTATGTCAGATATTCCCAGTGACTGTGAAGATATCGGAGATTTTAGTGATATTGAAACAGACTCATTTGCTCCTTTGAGAACACGCCCACGTACAACATATTTCGCGAGTGATTCTGAGGATCTCCGCCGAGAGAGAACAAGTTATTTGAAGGATTATCAGGAGTAACATTTGACACTGATAATTTAAGTCCTGAAGCTAGATCTAAAAAATGAGTGGACATAACCATGTCGGAGTTAAAAAAGTGGTTCGGATTGGTGATAATAATGGGAATTGTCAGAAAAGCAACTCAGTCTTATTGGTCGACAAATTCACTTATAGAGACTCCCATATTTTCGAAAACTATGCCACGTAAGCGGTTTTTCAAATATTGCGATATTTACATTTCACTAATAATGAAAAATGAAATTTCACGATTTTTTGTTGAACATAAAGTTTGGATCGAGTATATACAGACATCTGAATCAATTGATGTTGCGGAAACGCATGCACCTTCTATATCTTCTGATACAGATTGAATCCATAAAACCAGTTCACCTACTTCATTACAAAGACTCTCTGGCAGTATAAAACTACATCAAATATCTCCGCAATTTTCAGTCACAATCAAATATTTCCGGGGATTTCCGCAACTAATAAACGTTTAAGAAGAAAGTGTGGAGTGTATTCCTCACATAAACTTCGAAAAGAACCTATTTACATGTCCAAAGAGTGTAAAGTACGTCTACATCTACATATTGGTAATTGCTTTTCTTATCATTTAAAAAAGTGTATTAGTTGTTAGTTCATTTTACATTCATAGTTTTATAAACTATTTCAAATAATTTCAGTTTTAGTGTTTAATTTGTTTTAAATCTACTCGTACACTATATTATTATGTGCCAATAGTTATTTCGTGCCTAGCCAGTTATCTAAAGGTATTATCCATAAGATTGAGTGTTCATTCAAATATTTTTGTGGAATATAAGTAGATGTTTGTTTTACAATTTATTGCTCATAGATTTTGTTATATGATTTTTTTACGCACGCCTCTGCACTGTTATTGGATTGTCTCGATTCTTACAAAAATACCAAATTGTAATAAGCGGTGGGAATGTATATGCGTGCATTTTATTTAATTGAATTTAGTCGAAAATATGCACGCCACTGCACTGCCTCTATCGGCTAGGCTTCAGCCATAAAACTCATAAAACCAATAAATCAGTAATAAGTGTTCGTTCGGGAATGAATGTGCATTTATTTTTTCAACAGTTTGTGTGAAGTCTTTGTTATTTTATTATATTTGATAATCAGACATATGAGTAGCTAGCGCTAAAAATGAATTGATACGTATTCTATAGCAGTGTAAAACATTTTGTATTTGAATATTTTATTACATTTTTTAATTAAAAACTAATATATTGTGATTGCTTTATATCAATAGGCTGTTTCCTTTACATTATATTTAACAAATTGAACTAATCTAATAACATATAATAAACAATTTACGAAAATTTACAAATTATATAGTTTACCTTTATGGAACGCGGGCCAGAGGTTGACAAGTGTTGAATAAATGACACAATTTGATGCATTGATATATTTTAAGTATTTTCTGAAAATTTTATTGAAATATATCAATAGGTTCAAAAGTTATATCATTTTTAACTTCGCGATCGAAATTGTTGATTTTCATTTAAAAATACCGGATATTGGTGTAGGTACGTCTCGAAAATTCGCGGACCGTATAGTGTTAAGGTGGGATAGGTAGTTATATATTTTTACAAACTTCATTTTAAAGACAGGGAAAGTATATCTAATTGATTATTATGTATTGGTATTTTACACATAACAATAAAACGCACATCGCATAGAAATGGTTCTTAGTAGCGAACCTGCTCTATAACAAAAGGGTAACGCTCAGTGCAGGCCAAAGTATTTTATTTCCGTGAAAGGATTTATTGTTATGTTACAACACCAGAAATAAAAGAGAGATGTTCAAATGATTTCAATAATACTACACATCTACGTCATTACAATAATCCAGAAGAGTGGTATTGATATGAAAAGGCATTAATCGATAATAAAAATTGCTACCGGGCGTAAAAGAAAATAACCACAAAGGCAGTGTTGAGTGTGTTCAATGCATAAAAAGAAAGGCTTAACAAGTACATTTTATTACATTTCCCTATGTAGGAGTGAGTATTTTCATAAGTATCATACTTTATCAGATACAGTGGAACCTCGCATAACGAGCTGAATTCGTTCCAGAATCTTACTCTTAATGTGAAACACACGTTAACACATTCGCGGACACAACGTCTATAGACTTGGTTTTTTTAAGTGTGATATGACAGAATGTCTATACACGTCCTATATTGTACAATGTAATATGACACGATGTGTATAAAGTCATATTTTGGATTAAAACACTTTGTTCCCTATCTACTTGTGTCACAGTGCGAACATATTTCCATTAGATAGTGTTGTATCTAAAGACTCATTTCTATATATCTAAATCGAAAATTTAAAAAAATTTAAATTTTAATGTGTCATATCACTAACATAGCTAACATGCGTCCGCGAATGTGGTAAGTGAAACAATATTTCCCATTTAAATATAAAAATATTTGTAATGTTTATTCAAAGAAAATTACTTATTATTATTTATGAATTTATGACAATAACTAATTTTTTTTATAGAACTAGAAACTAGACTAGAAAGCTGTCTAGAAATATTTGTTTTTGCCGACGCTTCAAAATTTAGTGAAAATGTGATACAGCATTATCATTGAATAAATTTGTAGCACGCATAGCTATTATTAGGGTGATGCTTCTCAATATATGACGCAACAATTTCCTATGCTTTAAGCATTTCTCTTATTGCGCCAGAAGATTTTTGCTTTGCTGCCTCCTCCTCCTCCGCTGACAAACTCTTCTCCACAACTTCTTGCTGTGAAACATGATTCAACTCCATAAGCTCTTCCGCGTCACTTGTTATGCGAAATGTCGCTCGTTAAGGGAGCCATTTTTTAAAAATCGGTTTTGCTCATGCGAATTACTCGTTATGAGAGGTTCCACTACAATAGTATATACAACATACTTAATACTTTTGTATATTTCTATTTATTCACACAATAATCTATACTATAATTTGAAGAATATATTGGGATGTATGTTTGTACCGTCCTTCGGTTTTTCTTTATACAAATCCACACGCGCAGTCAGATTTTGACAAAATTTCGACAGATTCATTAGATAATTTGGCAGCACTCCGTCGTCCGCGCCGCGCCGGCTCGGTTGGCTCCCTACTGATATGCAATTCTAATAACAATTATTTGCATCTTACTTTGCCATTTGACTCCGATCGAGCTGAAATAAATGCCAATATTTTTTAAATGTACACATTCTAGCGACATTTTCAATAAAAATGGGGGTTGCAGCATTAACTTATGTGTTTCAAGGACCTGTACGCGGCGGCCTTTTTCCGCAAAAACTGTAAAACTGTCCCCGGGGTGCAATGGGTTAAATCTGAAATTTGAGACCCCGACCATGCACTCCGGCTTGTCGGCCTCCGTCTACCCTCCAAATTTTGTCTAAATCTGACTGCATGTGTGGATTTGTATAAAGAAAAACATAGATATAAAAGGAAGTAAAACATTGTATCTATGACTTTAAGCAATTTATTTTTAATTGAGCGGTTTTTGTAATGGTTGTTTTTTTTCACTTTCTGCTGGTTTACGCCCACTGCATGTACTAGTGAGTCATTAGCTAAGACCGCTTAAAATGTGTTGATGTGTATTACGCATTTGAAATTTACTCAAAATTTTTGCCCAAAATTGAATATCCGGTAGATTTTTGAGTTTTCGATTTCTTTGGAACCAATGTAACAACAATTTGTGATGTCCATAAAAAACCTCGAGTTTTTTGAAATTCATCTTAAAATCCAAATCTAGTATATTTGTTATTAATTATGTTATATGTCACTTAATAATTTTTAATTTGCAGATATCGTAAACTTGGACCTGAAATCAACACTGCGAGTCTTATACAATTTGTTTATGAAGTACAAAGATATCAATTAAGAATCTCCAATCATAATACTTCCCATCCTTTCTACAACAAACTAATCTCTAAATTGTCTGGTAACTTTGATTGGAAAATTTAACCATTTAATTAATGATATTTCATTACCCTAGTTCTATAATAAATTTTCTACTTTTTGAGTTAAACTCATTCAGTGCTACCAACGCAACTGGTATGTTGCCATTAGATACTTTTAGCATGTTAATTAAATGTGGTAATTAAATAGTAATTAACAGGTCCGAAGTGAATGCGTTAATTAATGACACTATTCGACGTAGAACGATCTAATCTTTATAATTAAGTAAAAGATAAACCAAAAATCAATTCGTCATAAAATTGAAGAAACCTTTTTGAGATTAATCAGTAATTCAATTATATACGGGAATATTGGGTTGATTCCTGTAAAAATTCAGTAGTATTTCTTAATATACTATTAAGCGCCGACTAGACGCTCATGCTTTACGACAAGCTTACCTGTGCAAACCAGTTTGTATCGGGAAGCCTGTGTGTATGGAAAATCACTGTAAAAGTCTATACCGCGCAGGCAAGTTGCTGCCGTCTAGCCGGCGCATTAGACTAAATAAAAAAAAACTCACATTTCCTATAAAAATCAAGAATTTTGAATTCAAATGGTAATTCGTATGAAAATTTCAAATGCCATTATCTTAGAACAAGGTTTTTTCATTTGTTTCCGTATAGATAGAACTATGGTATTGATTTCTATATTAAATTCTACTGGACAATATTACTTTTACTTACTTATAACTCTCTATTGTATGTAAAAGTATAAGTAAATCTAAGAACCATTCTTTTACACTATTTATGTACTCGGGTGAATTTAACCATCTGGGGTGCCTACAAGCAGGGTCACCCATAGAAAAAATACATATTTATATTTTATACAAACTTTAAATAAAAATGCCGTACATTTATTAAAATGACGCAATCAATATTCTCTGACTTATGCTTATTAATTTTTAATCCTTTTATTTTTCATCGCTTCATCAATATTATATAATATGTAAAATTACATGAAATAGGTTCAATATCGATTTAATTGATTCTTTTCTCTTTTATCTCCAAAACTTTAAAACTGATTACAGTAAAACCTCATTAATAAGAACACAGATAATTCTAAATTCGCCGTAATTCAAAATTTTCGCAAAAAAAAAGTCCCTTGAACATTATTTTCGTATAAAACCATACCTTTAATTCGAATTTCGTAATTCTAAATGATTTCAGAGTCCTGGCATACAAAAATATTTTATAAATCATAATAAAGTACACTATTTCATGAGCCAGTCATTTAAAATTGTGATGGATTTTTCTTAAAACATAAATTACTTACTTTAAGAAGGTGATATAAATAATCCTGACATTTTATGACCCATTAACTACACGGAATCGGAAATTTCGTAAGCACATCTGTATACAAAATTAATGAAAATCAAAAAATTTTTTTGTTTTTTCAAAATTTTAATCTTTTCATGGTTTGTAATTCGAATTTTTTTTCAATATTCAGTCCTGTGGAATTCGTATTGACGAGGTTTTACTGTACAGCCTTGTTACAGACTGTGCTAATTGTTTGTCAAAGTCAAGTCCTCGGTATCATTGAATATGTATTTTTATGTTTAGTTACACATTTGTCATTTAAATAGTAAGTATTCGAGATTATGTTTAAAATCTGCTTAAACGATAATCAAAAAATCTTTACGTAATTTGACTAAAAGTATTTTGAAACATGAAAAGAATGATACAGCTGTTCATAAATTACAATTTTCATAATATTGTAAGAACAACATTTTATGTATATGTACATATTTACCATATAATACCAACTTTACAAATAGCTGTCCTGAGAATTGATGTTTTTAGATGTATCGATATATTCACACCGTACTCGGATATTGATTTTTAACATATAAATGAGCCTAATCGTAATGGTTGTATGACCAAAGCACATACATACACAGTCTTTAGTTCAAGTCAGCAACTTTTCCATAGGTTCTAAAACTCGAATTATTATATTTTAAATGCAAAACAAAGTTGAGGTTTGAATGAAGAAAATCTTTATTCTGTAATAAAGAATGTATAGTCATCATAATTGTAATGCTTGTTCTGATTCATATGTTTGTATTATATATATTTTTTTAAATTCTATAAGACTTTATATTCCAATGACTTTAAATGTTACATGATTGGGAAGTTCTTTTCATTAATGTTAGTTTTAATAAATGAATTACAAAGAAATATATAATGTTATTTTAAACAGCCACCAAAAAGTGTTTTAGCTGCATTATCTATGAGGTGCAAAGTCTCTTATCTCATCCATGCAGTACCATAATATATATTTTTAATAAAAAGGTTATCCAGCCACATTTGGCTGCCATTACACTCTGCTTTAAATTTTAAACAAATACAATTTCACTATTTTTTGATAGTTTTTTTTATTTCTAAAGCATTTAAGTTATAAATAAATATATATATATATAGATAATTGTATAGTAAAGTCAATCTGCTATTTTTATAATAAACCAAAAATGTTGATTGATTTTTATATTATTTGATTAGGTAAGATGTTAACTTTTTATTTGTCGAAATATACCAATGTGTGTATACCTGATAATTTGATATGGAATTTAATGTCTCCTGAGTTTTTGAGCTGTGTATTTATCCACTATAAATAACTGAAGATGTTTCACAGAGAATTTTAATAATGTTCTAAGTATTATTGTGGGTCTACTCTATACACAAGGCAGCTATCGGCATTTATCGAGGGTTGTTTCGTCATATTTATGTATTGAGGTATTATAATTGTTACAATAAGTTAGCCATCTACACTGTTAAAACATATCACTTTTTGACAGTTTAGAGTGTTAGACGGTTAACTTATTGTAACAATTATAATACCTCAATACATACATATGATAAACTACCGTCGATAGCCACCTTGTGGATGGAATAGACCCACAGATGGAAAATAGCCCCTATAGTAGTATTTCTTACTAAGTTGAAATTACTTTTAAGCAGTAAGCATTGAGTTTTGAATAATGTGCCTTAAAATGACTAAAAAAAAGTGTCTATTTCGAATACTAATAAAGAAAATAACATATTCTTGGGTGTTTTAAATTTAATTATTACATATTGATAGTGATAGAAAGTAAATGCCTCATGGTTAAGGTGGTAGTTTTGTATTCACATTCCCTTATATTTTTTATAGCATCATTATCTTAGTCACTCTCAATCCACTGCCTCTCCTTGCCATATCCACTTTTTACAGTCCTTAGTCTTTCATTGACACATACTTTGGCTAAACTTGATGTAAAACCATTGGTTTGGAGCGTTTAAACTTATTTTGAGAGTTGCTAATGCAATTTCTGTATTGTCTGGAGTCTGGGTCTTGATATTAAGTAGTATAGAAAAAGCTGTCTCACACTCAGGTGGTTGCGAATGGAATCATCACTATTTGAGCCATCTTCACATCAGGATAGGACTGTGCCATTTCAATCCAAAAATCACTACAACACGTTTCATGGAAAACATGTTTTGCACCCCCATCATTTATCAAATCAATAAACTGTTTCTGAATTAAATTGTCCTCCGAATGCAGATCACTAATGGATAATACAAATGGGATTTTGATGAAACACTGGTATTTTTCAAATTCTTGTAGGTCAGGAAAATAGTAAGAAATTTCTTCGCTAAGAATGAATACATGCGGTTTCATCACTTCATGGATATCGCTATCGACTTCAAGCTCATTTTCATCAATATGTGTTCAGTTGTGGAAACAGGGCAAACCTCTTCCTCTCTAACTTTACAATCCATAGTACGAGCTTCATTTTGTAACCTGTTAATTTTTCGTGACAATGGAGCACTGTGATATCTTTTCCTTGCAGCGACTGGTTGATAGAATTCACAGATTCAAATGTCTACCAAAAATGACAGGGAAATAAGAAAACGGACATTGGAGAATTTTGTGTGCGTGTCTGGTTTGGTATCTTTCAAAAAGTGCTGAATTTCTTTATGTACTATGAACCTCTCTTTAAAACTTTCCCTTTGGAAAGCCACCGAGTTTTTGATATTTGGAATCGCTTTCTTTGCATAACTCATAAAACAAATGAGAGTAAAGTGCGTTTGTTTTAATGAATTTTACTGCTGTAATCACATGATTGAGAACATTTTTCAACTCGTCAGGCATGGTTTTCACCATTAAGGCTTGTCGATAAATAGTAATTATATAAATATACATACATAATTCTGAAAACACTCATAAGAAAATATAGCCAATAGAAAAAATCTTTTTCGAAAAAAGTAAGACGCCCGGCAGGATTGAACCTGCGTCTCTTCGGTTTCGCGCCCTGTGCATTACCACTATGCTACGACTGCCATGCTTAATTGCGACAAACTTTAACTATTGGCTTTTTATTAATACCTGCTCATTAGTGCTCTCCAAATTGAGTTACCGGGTTCGATTCCAGCCGGGTGTTTTACTTTTTTCGAAAAACGTTTTGTGCATTGTGAGTATTTTCAGAATTATGTATATTCAATAATTAGAATGGTACATTCTTAAATCTTGTGAATTATTCGTTGAATAAAAGAAATAGTTAAAATAAATATGTTCGTTTTTCGCGGTCCTACCGAAACTGCTTCGCGGCCCCCTAGAGCAGTGCTCCGCAACTTTTTCTCTCCCACGGCATACTAAAGGTCTTCCCAGAATTCCGTGGCACACCACACGTAAAACAATTTATACACCAAAACATGGACCCCAAGCCAGAATCTTCGGCACTCCCCCCTACCTATTGCTAAGGTTAACGACAGTGTGATACTTTAAAATAGTATTTTTCAAATGGTGTTCGAGGTAAAATTAATGGTATTGATTGTATGTTTAGCGATTATTTGTATTTATTAATACATACATTTGAATAATTATGGTTGTCAGGTTAAGAATAATTATTTGTCGAGTATTGACACAATAATAATAAATGTAATCCCACAATCATATCGTCTCTGTTCTGGCAGAAAACACTAATTCGAGAATACTAGTTTCGAGTAATTTGACTTTGAAGTTTTTAAAATGTTTGAAATGGTCTATCATGTGAGTTTATTAAGTAATCGTAAAAATGATGACTTTAAAATAAAGACTGTTTATTTATTAAGAATGTTAAAGTTAAAAAAAAAGTAAAATTTTCTTTTTTTATGTTTATTTTCTTATTTGTTTAGAAAAAAACGAATTAGTGTTTTTTGCCAGAACACATTTTGTCTTTTTAAGCGGTACTGATTACACTAAGTGTTATTTCGTGTTTTCTGCCAGGAGAAAAATGCAGAATATTCTCAAGCCATTGTCATAGTTTTAGGGAAAAATTTTAGTACGTAAAATTATCTAGGTATTTTTATAAAAAAAATGAGATAGATACATACTGCAATAGTATATTCTTATAGAGCGTAGAGATTATAAGTAGGTACATGTGTAAATAGTGACTTGTAGAAGACATATTAATTAAGGGAATTTCAGAGTAACTATCATTGGTGGAAAAGTAACATCGTTAGAGTCATCATCATCAGTCTGAATCAATACACTGCTGGATGAAGCCCTCTCCAAGCTGATTCCACTTCTCTCTGTCCTGTGCGTTGCGTTGCCACGTACTTCCGCAGTACTTAACCATTTCATCGATCCAGCGGCCTCTAGGTCTATTTTGCGGACGTTTTGTACCTCTTGGGTACCACTGGATGACTACATTTGTCCATCGGTTGTCCCTTTTTCGAGCAATGTATCCATCCCATTTCCATTTGTGGTTTTTAGAGAACACTATTACATCGCAAACCCTTGTCTGTTCTCTTATACAATCATTCCGCTTTTTGGTCATTTCGCGTTATGCCCAGCATGCACCTCTCTATACCACGCTGTGCTACTATAAGTTTCTGGGTCTTTTCTTTACTTAGGGTCCATGTTTCATACGCACTTGTAATTACGGGAAGCACACACTGGTTTAACATTTTGCGCTTAAGGCACGGGTCATTTTTGAAGACATTATTCAGACGGTCAAAAGTTTTTCAGCCCAGCTTCGCTTGGCGAACAATTTCATCGAAAATACATCCACCTACAGACACCTTGTTGTCCCAGAAAATATCAATTGAGTTACTACATATGCAGTGACGTTCCAAGACAAAATGCCGCCCCTAAGCAGTGCCGAAATGCCGCCTCATTTTTTTTATACCTACCGTATTTTTTATCATCCTTTCATGACACCAATATCTAAGAAATGTGTTGTATGGATACATTACTAACAATACCTATACCACTAAATCTAATTTAAATACATCTCTACTTCAATAGACAAAAAATATTGTGAGTCCACGGTTTCAGATACATTTTAAAATACACGTAACAACTTCCAAAGCTTGCGAATGACTGGCAAAAATATTTGGATTTTTTTAAAATTAGGGTATGTAAGTATGTAGGTACCTACCTATAATTCAAATGCAATTCGCTAATCTGTGCATGTGCGCAAGGACGTGACGTCCAAGGACAACGGAAGTAAACTAGGCATCGCGAGACATCGCGAACTCGGCAAAAAATTACAGTCCTATTAAACCTTTTTAGTAATTATGAATACACTTTGTTTCCAACCAGTGAGCTGATTTTTTTCAAGGAAAGATATTTCCGTTATAACTAAGTTTAGGTAGCTATTTCTATATATACCTAATGATTCTCCTCGATTGTCCGCTCTTCGGGTAACTGCCGTCCCCAAGCGACGCTCAATCTGCCTACCCCCACGGGACGTCACTGTGCATATGGCTCTTGCAGACGAATCATAAAATAAATTGCATCTCTCATAATTATTACGAAAAAGTGTTTCAGCAGTGGCTTAATAAAAAATCAACCATGTGCATGTAGTCAAGTTACGTGGTGATTCGTGAAAGGCATGACCACTTCTACGACTGGAAACATGACTTTCCTGGTTTCCTATTGCCTCGGGTAGATATATCACAAATGAAACAATTGCGTCTTTCATGTTAAAAGAGTCACGTGAGCTTTGTTAGTAGAAGCACATATTAAATTCGTAGTTAATTTGAACACAAAGTTGGGTGTACAGAGGGGTGGAGCCCATATGAGTCACGACCTTCGGCCATGAGGTTCCTACTATGAAGAAGAAGAATGATGCTAACACCAAAGTAACCAATACACTGGCTGGATACAATGGCACCATGCCTATATTCTTGACAATGGCCAGCGTTAAATAATATACAAAGTCATACTGCATCTCTCATATACATACGAAACTAAGATACTCACACAGTGTAATTGTAGTTCCAAGTTAAGTAGTGAGGAGTTGGATTCACGACTACTTCCGATGCTGCTACCGTGACTTTTCGTGTATTACTTGCTATCGTCTTAGGTAGACGAATTACAAAATAGACCGTGTAGGTATATCATATTGTGCATGGGAATCAGAGGTGCGTTCGCGGTGCCCATCGAGGATGTGAGGAGTGAGAGCCACATCGACTCCTTGGCATGGTGCTATATCTTTTCGTGTATATGTACTATCGTCTCAGGTAGACAAATTGCAAAACAAACTTTATATGATTCCGACGAATCCGATGTACGCGCGGGATTCTCATCAAGTACCAAGTTACGGAGGTGAGGATTGGGAGTCACGACCACTTCCCGACCTGGTACCATAACCTTTCGTGTATACTATCATTTCAAGTAGACAAATCACAAAAGTATGTCTCTATGATTATGTATACGGTTTGTTAGGTAACGCACCTGGACTACATGTAAATAATCTTTTTAATGTATTTTATACATCAGTGGCTTGTTGTCGATTTTGATTATAAAATAATAAATGTATAAATAAAAGGACTATGATGATTAAAAGCAATATTTATAATTGCTAATCAGGCTCTGTCAATCTCTCAGATCATAATATTGTTGTAGAATTGTAGAGAATATAGACACTAAGTCGCTTGCCAGTATAAGGTGAAAAGCAAAAATGGTCCTGGCAGAAAACACTAACTCAATTAGTTGTTATTTCCAGGCAACATTTCGTAATTTTTCATTTAGTGCGTTTGCAGAAAACTGTTTTTAGGTAAATGTATATTTTATAAAAATTAGTGTGTTTTTCCAGACGGTAAAGTTTGAAATAAGGAACATTTTGGTATAACTAACTCAATATGTCATTTTTTCGAATTAGTGTCTTCTGCCAGAACAGTAACGATATGTTTTAAAATATTAATGTTAGTGAAGTAAAACAGCGCCACAGGCGACTTATTTTGCTATTAGAGCAAATTTGTAATTTGTGTTTATCTCACTAATCTGCTTGACCTGCCACGCCGCCCCCAGACTAGAGCCCCCCACCGTGTGGAGGACATACACCAAAATTACATTACATACTTATTTGATAAATAATTAAATATGCTTACATAACACACAACGAAGAACCAAATATGTACATACATATTCCCATGTATTTTTATTATCAATAAAAAAACTAATTAATGTGATATCTGAGCTTGTTTCAATGAACGTAAAAGTTTTATATATTTTAACTTGATATTTGAAAGAGCAACCCGAAGTTCTTGGTCATGACCCTTAAGACTTTTTATCATTTTTTATAACTTGAATTGAAAAACTTTGCTCACTTAGATATGTCGTAGAAAATGGGAGCTGAACTGCGATAGCCTTGTTAGAAATACGATATTCTTTATACACCGAAATCCAGAAAATAGCCAATGGAACATCGGCGAAGTTCAGTTTTAGCGTTCCGTTGTTTCTCAATTCAAAAAATTACTCTCGAATTTATAGGGATAGCGCTTATATAGAATTGCCGGCATTGGTTGCAAAAGGGTTTCGAATTCAGTCGTATTGATTGTATGAAAGTAATGATGAAATTTCTTTTGAAGCAGAGTTAAATGTTTTTTTGACTGATCAAAATTAATTGCTTGTCTTCGTTGGTGGTCTGGTAGGTCCTTTGGTACATTTGTAGAGATCCTTGTGTTAACTTTGAAAAAAATATTTGGTTAGTGGGTAAAAGTTTGAAACAAATTTTTAATATTTAAAAAAAACGATTTTATTTTTATAAAATAAAAAATATATACATACATATATATATATATATATATATATATATATATATATATATAACTCCAGCTATCAATGATGCGTCCTTTTACAGATCCCACAGTATAGCGTCCATCAGAAGGACTTGGTTTTTCGTAAATGTAAATAAAGTATATTCTTTTTGTCATGCATCTGACGACCGTAAGGTATTTAAATTTTTGAAAAACATACAAAAACAAAAAACCACCTTTTAATAACCCACTTATCGGCACTCCTTTCATATTAATACATTAAGGCGTCCAGCATATATTTTTTCATAGTGGGTCGCATCTCTTGCGTCCGACTTGTATCTTTTGTTCTTCCCAACAATCGGATGTCTTGTGATGTTGCCATCATTTCTTTACGTTTTTGTTTAATAGATTTAATAGGTATATAGATAGGTTGTTAAGAGGGCTATGATCATGGCGCGTTATTATGAGTTTTTCGGAGACTATTATTTCGAATAGAAAAATTGGAATGGTACACGTTTATTATTGTTAGTGATATGAGATTTGTATTGATGGGTAGGTACTTTCCAACCTTCTTCAGTTTACTCTCCCACCTCAATTTTATTCCATCTTTGCTGGAATACTTATTTTTAGGTCTCGTAGATGGGTAGGTACTTTCCAACCTTCTTCAGTTTATTCTCCCGCCTCAATTTTATTCCATCTTTGCTGGAATACTTATTTTGAGGTCTCGTAGATCTTGATATTTTCTATATAGTAGGTGGCAGTGGCGAAGGGTGGAGGTAGGCTGTTAAGATTCGACATCAATTGTGTACACTAAACTTTGTCAGTCATACGTATTTGTTTTCATTGGAATAAGACTACAATTCGGTTGGTTCGTTTTTAAAATTTAATTAAGCCCTGCGAAAAGCAAGCCATAACAGATAATAGTCAATAAATGCTAGTATATCTATAAAATATCTAAAATTATGCAATTAATTAATCATACATAACTTTGGACATTTTATAGATATAATAATATTTTTTATCAATTATAGTTTGGTTTAGGAGGGGCTTAATTAATTTAAAAAAATAACCAGCAATATGTGTAACATGTATTCTTAATCCAATGAAAACAAATAGTATGAATGAAAAAGTGTGCACAGTTTTGTCGTATCGTCCAAAATATACCAAAACTATTATGGTTTGGTATAAGGCAGGGTTTAATTAATTTATAAAAACTAACAAACACCATCTGTAAATTGTAGTTTTTTATAAACATTATTTATGGCAGGTCTTAACAGCCTACCTCCACCCTTCGCTACTGGTAGGTGGTAATTAAGTTTCAAAATTCTCTGATTCCCTTTACTGTGATAAGTGAAACTATACTTTTATATCCATAAGATCGTATAAGCAAATAGAAAGGGACGTATTTAATATAAAATTAATAGCATACCTAACACTTCTATGTGTAAAAACTAGATATTTATTTATTTTACATAATGACATCATCATTGTCCAGGATCTATCCGATGCTAGGTGAAAAAAAAATAGTCATAAGCCACAAAAATATTTTTAATAAATTCATATTTGGATAATGGATAAATTATATGTTTTTCCGTGTGATGTGTGGAATAACAATAGTATACACAAATAAACGTGGGACGCAAAACGGCTATATTATAGTTCTTATAATTTTTGTAAACATTAAAATGCTCATATCTCAAAACAATGTTTCTGTGGCATATTATTGTCTTGTAATAACCCATTCAATATGTGTATCTTCGTATTTTAAACAACATTTTCTTAAATATCATTTTTAAGAGAATATTAGAGGGCTGCAAACTCAAGGACTGTCCTAGACGGCAAAAGGCCTAGCTACGCCACTTCCTTATCTTAAAGGAAAAGCATAAAATGTAATGAAACAAATAAAAACACGGATCATATGGGCCTCCACAGGGTAGAGGTTTGTATTAACAGATTTTGTTTTTACGAGAAATGGATGTCAGCCACTTGCTCAACCTATTAGGTCCATACCCTGACTCACACACAAATTGAAAAACAATATGTGTACTTGCCAGACCCAGGATTCGAACCTGAGACCCACGGCGTGATAGTCCAACGCTTATGCCGCGCGGCCACCGTGGGTTTAATTGGGGCATAATAACTTAATATAGTTAAGGTGGTTGATAAAATTATACAATAGTGGATAAGAAAAAACGGTACATAGCCAATCTGTACCTAAAAATAATCGTACAAATTAATAATAAAATATAACTATATCTAAATAAAGTTAGGTTGGTAGATAGTAGAAACATTAGTGGATAAAAATAATAAGTACCCAATATGTACTTCAAAATAGTTACACAATTTAATATTAAAAAAAAAAAAAGCACAATGCCTAAATAATGTTAGGTTTTTGGTAGAAACACAATTATGACATTTGATAAGAAAAAAGTATATATATAATATATAATGGAAAATAGTTTAACAAAAAACAAGAATTACCTATAAGTACCAAAATAAAGTTAAGATGGTTGATAAAAACATATGAGTATCAATAAAATAGCTGGTAATAAACTTTTGCAAAAAATTGCTGAACTCAATTAAGTATCTTTCCCTACCAACAATAAAAATAAAGATAATATAATATAATACTGTACAAAAATGTAATACTAAGTAGGTTACCAAAACTCCAAGATAGTATTCGAAACAATAATGGGAATGTGATAAAATAATAATACCTACCTATCTAATTTACCATACATCCCGACTGTCCCGAAGGTCACATTGTAGGAATGAGTAATGAATAAATAATTATTATTTTTGCATCACCCGTGCTGATATTAAAAACCTGGAATACAGCGTTGCCAACAGTTGGTCGTACGTTACGCGACACATTGTAAACAAAATATACACTCATTGCTAGTACCGCCCCGTCAGCGACAAAACTGCAAACTACAAATGCATATTTTGTTCCTACGAGACATTGATATACTACTGGATGAATCATATGCTTCTTAAAATGACGCCCGATTTTCAGCGACTCGGCCAGTATTAAAACTTACTGTTTTAATATCAGCGGACTTAACTCGATATAAGCTCACTTAATATTTGTCTCGAAAACGACCTGGCAATAATTATGAGTAAGCCCGATCTAGATTGCATCTTACTCTAACTAATAGTCAGCGCATGACGACTTGCTCTGTCCGCTCAGACATGAATTTTTGGTAGCTTGCAAGCTTTGGGTTGCAGACCCTTAGGGTCACTATTCCAAGAAGGCAAATTTAGTTTTACAGCCAGGACAATACGGGTGAAATTCGGGAATCCATGTTAACGGTCTTAACGCATTATACCTACAAGGAAATATTATAAGACGATATTCGTAATTTCTTTTGTTTTTTAAAATGACACTTTTATGGGAACTCCTCATCTAGTAGTATATCAATGCTATGAGGTAACAAAACTGCATCTGGGCTATTTTAATTTTTAGCCTCTATGAGCGTTTGGGAGACAAGAAAACGTAAAATTACATGAATTTAATCCTGACGCAGAATTACGGTTGGACACAAAATTGAATGAAAGTGTCCTATTAGATGACGCAGAAATGATTGTGAGATGTATATATATACATATCTGTACCCGGGAGGCATAGGACATCATGTCCATTTTTGCCAAAAATGACTTTTCAACACAGGAATACTTAAGTTTTTTTCCTCTATCTAGGGGTATATAACAGTATCTCAAATTCGTTATATTAACAGAAATAGTAGTGTATAAAACAACACTATATCCATTTTCATTCCGGGGCATATAACACTTTGTGGACATGTAGTTATATGCCTCTAATTATTTATTTTTCCAATGACATCATATCCACATATTGTTGTATGCCTCTAAGAACTTTTTCACTTTTAATCTATGGTAACTGATATTGGATGATTATTGAGTGTCAATTTCACGAAATATAGCAGCTACTTTCATATAAAAGACCCATATTTTTGTAATTTAGTATTATTGGTGTGGGAACTATATTTTTATAGTTTTTCATTTTTAAGTTTATAAGGAAACAATGAGTTCACGTGCAAAATGGATAATGCTGTTGGCGTCAACATCAGCTCAAAATTCTAGAGAATGTCTACCACCAGGTAAATATTCACACCTACATTAATAATGAACCTATCTACAGTAGATATGCTATGTGAAATGATATATTTTTAAGTAAGTACTGAAGTGTTAGAATGAGTTTTTTGGTTTAAATTTTTTTTTCGACCATGTCCAATCCTAATAGGATCATATGGGCCTCCACAGAGTAGAGGTTTGTATTAACAGATTTGTTTTTTACGAGAAATGGATGTCAGCCACTTGCTCAACCTATTAGGTCCATACCCTGACTCACACACAAATTGAAAAACAATTTATGTACTTGCCAGGCCCAGGATTCGAGCCCCACGACCCACGGCGTGATAGTCCAACGTATATAATTTCACACAAGTTTTTTCTCCATACATCATTTACATGTTATTATTACCACTAATTATTATTTTATTACAGTAACGATTAGGGAACATTTGAATGATACCCGAAATTTTGCAATAGAGGAGGTTACATGCAGAGAGCTTCGATTAATCTTCGATCAACAGCTTGTTGAAGAAGAGATGTTATGACGGAGAGTTATAGCTTTTGAGATGTGGCTGTATAGACGCAATCTCAAAATTCCTTAGACTGACCGGGTGACATATGTTGAAGTTCTCAATCGAATGGGAAAGGACCAAGAAGTTCTGCGTAGTATCAAAACCAGGAAACTACAGTACCTCGGCCACATTATGAGAGGACAAAAGTACAGCATTCCCCAGCTTGTCATTCAAGGAAAGAACAATGGTAAGCGTAGCAGAGGATGACACCACATTTCATGGCTTAAGAACCTCCGTGATTGGTACGGGTGCAGCTCCACTGAACTTTTCCGGGTAGCAGATGACAAAGCTAAGATTGCTTTGATGGTGGCTGACCTCCGCTAGGGCATGGTATAAAAAGAAGAAGATACCCTTTGCATAACATACAAGACTAAACAAGTAATCATTGATATTGTCATACCCCACACCCATTAATAATAAAAAGTATTATGGTATAATGTCCTATTCGACAATTCAATCGAGGGCATTCAGGAGACAATCGACATGTTGCATGACAACTCGTCTCGCATTGGTTTGAAAATCAACGCGAAGAAAACTAACGTTTTATGCAACAGCACCTGTCCTGATCCAGATTTCCCTCTGATTAGCGAGAGGCAAAATATCGAGAGCGTCGACAGCTTTAAATACCTGGGGGGTACACATCACGGAAGATGGAATTTTGGAGAGAGAGCTCGCTACCCAAATGGAAATGGCTGGAGCAACATTCAACTCGATGCGGAATGTCTGGGACTCATGATTGTAGTCGGTCAAAACCAAATGCCGCCTATTCGACGCTTGCATTCTGACGGTGCTGCTTTAAGGTAGCGAATCATGGCACCTTACGAAGGCTCAGAGCAACCGTATGCTGAGCTTTGAAAACAGATGTTTGCGACGGATACTGGGTGTGCGGGTGGGTGTGCTGTGGGTATGACTTTAGGAGCAACGAGGAGATAAGAGAGCGCACCAAGCAGCCTCTGATTACGCTGAGAGTGAAGAGGTGGCGTTGGACCTGGCTTGGTCACGTGCAGCGATGCCAGAAGAGAATTTCAACCTGGCTTGCCTGTTCTTCAAGCCAACCGGATTCCGGCATCCTGGAAGGCCGCTAAATACCATCTATAGAGTGTATATGGCGGAGCTATGGGATGCTGGTTTGACCTGGAACAATGCAAAACGACTGGTGAGCGACAGAGATTCTTGGACGTGTCACGTGGTGTCCATATGCTCCAGCTAAGGGACGGATATGGCCGAAGAAGAAGACTTTATTACCTGCATATTGTCATGATTTTTATAAAAAATTAAAACAAGGGGCCAATTGAACACTCCACCACCTGTTTATTGATTTAAAACAAGCTTTCGACAGCGTGAATAGGGATAAAATGCTGCAAAGCCTAAAAATACTGGGAATTCCCTTAAAACTAGTAAGGCTAATAAAGACCACACTGACGGATGTATGATGTATGTATGATGTATGATGACGCGAACAATACCAACGTTTTGTGTAAGTAGCACCTGTCCTGATCCAGATTTTCCTCTGATTAGCGACGGACAAAATATCGAGAGCGTCGACAGCTTCAAATACCTGGGGGTACACATCATGCGAGATGGTATTTTTCAGAAAAAGCTTGCTATCCGAAAGGGAAAGGCTGTTCTATTCGACAATTCAATCGAGGGCATTCAAGAGACAATCGACAGTTTGCATGACAACTCGTCTCGCGTTGGTTTGAAAATCAACGTTTTGTTCAATAGTACCTGTCTTTATTGACTAGCGGCGGGAAAAACATCGAGAGCGTCGACAGTTTCAAATACCTGGGGGTACACATCACGGGAGATGGTTTTTTGCAGAAAAAACTCGCTATCCGAAAGGGAATGGCTGGAACAACATTCAACTCGATGCGGAATGTTTAGGACTCACGACTGTACTTGGTCAAAACCCAATGCCGCCTATTCAACGCTTGCATTCTAAGGGTGCTGCTTTACGGTAGCGAATCATGGCACCTTACGAAGGCTCAGAGCAACCATATACTGAGTATCGAAAACAGATGTTTGCGACGGATACTGGGTGTGCGGTGATATGACTTTAGGAGATAAGAGAACGCACCAAGCAACCTCTCATCATGCTGAGAGTGAAGAGGCGACGTTGGACCTGGCTCGGCCACGTGCTGCGGATGCCAGAAGAGAACCTCAACCTGGCTTGCCTGTTCTTCAAGCCGACCGGATTCCGGTGTCCTGGAAGGCTGCTAAATACTATCTATAGAGTGTACACAGCGGAGCTACGGGATGCTGGTTTGACCTGGAATGAAGCAAGAAGATTGGCGAGCGACAGGGATTCTTGGAGGCGCAGTGTGGTGTCCATATGCTCCAGTTAAGGGCCGGATATGGCTATGGATATAGAAGCATAGAATGTCACTAATCAATCGTTGTTTGTGTAAGTGTACACAAATTTCGTATATCGTAACGATATTTGCACACATTGGCTTAAATTAATAGTTTTTCATGTCATTTACTTATTTCTGACAAAGCAAAATTATTACGAGTACCGAAATTATCAACACAAACATGAAAGACTAGCTGTATAAAATATGGCTTATTATTACATATATTATTATTATTATCATGTGATTGACATCTATATTTTGTCGATAGATGCCATACCTAAGTAAAATTTCATTACATTATAATATATTATTAAATGAATGATGAAGACACCACACCACTGATAAAGCAAAAATTATATGTCGTCATAATACTGTCTCCTGGCTAAGGGAAAGAAATCCTTGATAGAAAAGCCTGGTTGAGCGTACCTTGCCTCCTTAAGACCAACAGATTAACAACTCCATACAGAAGCCTCAGACGATAACCAGACAACCCAGTATGCATATTGGTACATAGAATCGTCGGTGTTTTGTAAAAAGGGTGAATCGACCATTTTGGCGAAATTGCCATTTTAATGAAAAAACAATACCTTACTAGCTTTGTTGTGTAAAAAGAGCGAACTTGTATCTTCGCAGGAAAGTACTTAAAAACGATAATCGTAAGGCCGAATATTCACGTAGTCTTAGTGTTACGGATAAAAAACCAATGTGACATATTAGGCCTTTTAAGATATTAAGGTGAGTCGGGGTAAGTGTGACATAGAATTTAATGAGATGAATTTCAACCTGGTTCATGATGAATAGGTATGTTTTAAACAGTTGATAACTTTACTATAAAAAAATGATCTACAATATCATTACAATTATTAATATGTACAGAAGGAACCCACTGTATATCTTACTATAATACGACATTTTAATATTTTTTGATTACTAGTCAGTTTGTTACACTTACCCCAATATTGGGGTTAGTGTAACTAAATTCACCATTATTCCAAAAGTTCTTCAAAACCATAACGTATTACATGCATAGAAAGATAATATATCATTTAATGGATATTGATTCTTAAATTAAAACTTTTGTATAGATTTTCAACAAAAATGATCTCTATCATTTTTTTGGGGTAAGTGTGTCATACTAATGTATGTAGAGCTAGTGATCTCCCGAAACAAAAATGACGTTTTTTATTAGGTAGGTACTTAATTATTTAATGTGGTTATCTCAGCAACAGGAGTGGTAGGTAAAATCAATCAAAAGCTTTTGAAGATTAACTTATAATTTTATTCGTCTCGAAAGAGCACAAATACAAAGTATACAATACAAGAATGCAGAGTAACCCTAAAAATATTCAGTACTTACATGACAAAGACGTAAGCACTTACAGTAAAATCAAAACGATAAAGAGGTTTGCCGATTGTGTGCGGCGTGAGAATAAGTGTACGAAAGAATGAGTTAAATTTGAAATGTTATAATAGCTTCACCAAGAATTAACAGGGTAAAACATAATTTTTTAGCTCGAAACAGTGAGAATTAACAAACAGTTGATGAAATTTAATATACCTAACATGATTATTTTCGTATTATTACAAAATTAAATAACAATCAGCAAAAATAAAATGTGGATACAAATAGAGAGTAAGATATAAAAGAAAAAATAATAATTAATACACAAAAACATTAAATCTTTAGTAACGTTTTGGGTCTCATTCTCGAATCATTTTTTCGTTTTTACTGTACTTACAATTCAAGTTGGTGTGGTTTTGTAACAATGTGTTTTTTACAGGATGAGGTTGTTAGCCCCACGCCCAACCCCCTCCCCTATTCTAACTTAATTATTTCACATTATATAATTTAGAAAAACACTTTCTGAGAGCGTATATTCGATTGCCAAAGTAGCTTGATTTCGAAGAATGCTGATGAGTAGGTATTTAATGACCAATAGTTAATATTTGTCGCTATTAGTATGTCATACCGTAGCATAATGGATAAAATGCGACGATTGGGGCGTTTACCCGTGTAGATGCAAGGTTCGATTCCCGGCCGGTTGGCTTACTTTTTTCAAAAAAGATTTTTTCTATTGGTTATAATATACTCTATCAGAAAGTGTTTTTCTAAACTATAAAATGTTCAATAATCAGAATGATATATTCTTAAATCTTGTGAATTATTCGTTTGAATAAAAGAAATAGTTAATTATTAATTATTTCAAATTGCAATATTTGAAATTGCCTGACTAGGTACCTACTGAATATTGTAACCAGAGATTTTTGTTTTGAAAATTATTTCGCCTCTTCGTCCAGTTGATGGTTGAGGCAATATGCAAATGACATCCTCTTCTTTCACTTCGTAAATGTCTTCTACTGTTGGAAATGAAAACAAGTTTCGTTTTCTTTTTTAATCATCTTAAGTTTTCGAGCAAACTTTGTCAGAATGCTGTCATCTTGCTCAAGTATTATTATAACTCCGACAAAATGTTTCACAGTTTTTTTTTTGTAGCAAATTGTACTACAATCCATTTTCCAATCTCTAACATTTCTGAATTAGATGCACCTGCAGCATCATCAAACTGATCAAACATTGATATATTAAGCATATTAATTAATTGAAGGATCGTTTTCCTCATCGCCGAGCAAATCATTAATATAGTCTTGCATATTATCTTCGCTTTCGTCACTTGATGTCCATGACAAATCTTCTTCCGATGACATGGGTTCGTGTTTTTTTTTTGTTTTGGTGTACTTTTATCGGTTTCAATACCTTCTTCTGAATGTTAGTTTTGTTTTGCAATGGCTTTATTTTCTTTTCTATTGGGACATTATTTTTCATTCGCTCTATAACATCATAACAAGTAATCACTTCTGCTCCTGGGGCAACCATTTTTCTCCTATTCTTTATAGGCGCCTTACTACTGATGCAATTCAGCAAAAGTGTTTCAAACAAAGTTTTTTCTATATTCTCTGCAGGAAACTTTTGTAACAGTGGCATTTCTATTAAACTTTCAGTAACTTCTTTATTTGGTAATTGAACAACTTTGCAATCCAGAATCATAGGCTAAGAAGAACTTTTTTGAGTCGAACAGTCCCCATACAAATTGACGATTTTTTTTTAATCTTCAGAGAATTCGATTTATAGCGATTTTCGCGAATTCGAAATCAAATTTCTCCTTTTCCCTTGAATCCCTTGGATTTCGAATTGTCTACGTTATACTGGTATACAAATTCTTACATATAAACATTCTATTTCAATTACGAACATTTTCGATCTTCGATACTTCGATCGATATAAATAATCCGTTATGTCCCATCACTAGTTAAAATATTGACTTTGCAAATTCATAGAAAATATATGGGGGAAGTGTGACACAATACAAAGGCACACTTACCCCACATGTTTACTTTCGTGGGGAAGTGTATCTACTTGATTAAAGGTTTCAAATACTTATAATTCAGTAAAACGATAACACAACGTGAAGCAGCGTATCAAAACACATATACTCACCAATTTTTACAACCACAATGTGCAGATTTCCGTGTTTAAAAAAATATTTTAGTAACAGCTACCATCTCACTCGTCGACTTCAAAATGTCGTCTGGAGAATAATCCATGTAGTCACCTCAAAAAACATGGTATCGACACCATTTCTGATTATTTTATAAATCGGTGACTTTGCTATCATCTTTCCATAGATGGCATCATCCAATTTGTAGTAGATACTGAGATATCTTAGTAGCTACACTTACCCCAAAGTTACACTTACCCCGACTCACCTTATATTATAATGCCTATTATAAAGACAGTATTCTTTCTAAGCTTTATTATACACTTGTTAGACATTTATAATCATTCACAAAGGATTATTAAATTAATAAATAAATGCCAAAAGTTAAAAATCCTCCTGTAAAATAGCCTTTTGGTTAATTCGCTCATTTTACAAAACACCGACGAAATGTTCACACCTCCGGGAAGGACTTGCATGTCACTCGCATTATGCACACCTGCGGGTATGGCAGTGGCGAAGGGTGGAGGTATTCTGTTGAGATCAGACATAAATAGTGCACATTAAACTTATTTCTTTTCATTGAACTAAGAATACAAAATGCAGATGGTGATTGGTTAGTTTCTGGTGTAAAGCCTTCAATATTCTCTCTTAATATAGTGATATAGTCTCTTGAATCCCTATTTTTGTATAGAATGGATTGCACATCCCACAAACATGAAAATTGTTCATACAGTTCAAAAAAGTGAATAGTGGTATGGGTATGTGATTTCCACCTTCTGCTCGTATAGCAAAATTATATGACGGATTTAAAACGGAAATTAATTATAAAATGTAAACATGTTCTTCTACGCAGTGTAGTTTGTATTTTTCATCAGCAGGTTCGCCACTATCATTCTAAACTACGCACACGTCATAAAATGCAACTGTCATGTGAAAATTCAACTTTTTTTTTTTTTGTGATTTTACCGAGGCTTTGACTGCGACTCGCTGTCATATCGCCTCTTCTCTTCTAGAAGGGGATCCGTCGATCAGGTCCTCACTCCTATTCTGTTAAATAACTTTACAATTTTGCCTAGCTCTTCCGTCTTACCCACCGCCAGGCCACCCTTCAATTCGTCGACATTCTCATAGATATCTGCAATTCGCAGCTGTACTCTGTGAATTTCATATTTGGGGCATTGCAGTGCTATATTATGTACAATGTCCTCTAAAACATGACATTCATCGCAGAGCTGCGATTCGCTTCTTCCCATGAGGACATCAAATCTTTTGCCCATGGTGTGCCCTGTTCTTAGCCTCAGTATTAACTTAAGCTCATTCCTCGTCAAAGAAGACTCTACAAACCAGGGCACCTCTCGTGGTGATGGTAGAATTGATTTACTCCATTTCCCCTTTTCTAATGATGCCCTATGGTGAAAATCTATCCACATACTATGGCACATTTTTTTTATAGCCTCATTCCAGTCCAGGTTTTCTGGTATCCACTGATGTGGTACCCCTGAATGACCGGCTTCCTTTGCCAGATCATCTGCCCTTTCATTTCCCTCAATGCCCATGTGCGATGGGATCCATTGAAGGCATAGATCTCCTCCTCTATTTTTCTTGGCGTCGATCTGGTCAAGGATGTGGTATGCTATGGTTTTACTGTTATGTGAGCGAGTTGCTGCGGCAAGATGTTGTAAAGCGCTTTTGGAGTCTGTTAAAATGACAGCTGATTGCGCCGAGAAATCATCGCTTAAAGTGTATTTAATTGCTTCGTTTATCGCGATGAGTTCCGCCGTCATTATTGGTATTGCTGGGTTTAGCTTCCAGCTCTTGTTTATACCTACTTCTGGTATCACAAGAGCTGCTCCTGCTCTATTCTGATCTTTGGATCCATCTGTATAAAGGTGGCTCCATCCTGCGTACCTCTCTGTCAACATTTTTTCGACACGCTCTCTTGCTTTATCGGATACTATGCTCCGTTTTGGTTTGTCTATTCCTTTGGCCTCTAGTTGGATAACAGAGCTGAGGTCGTAGGTACCAACTGGCCTCCTCAGCGAATACATACCTAGGCATTTTGTATTTAATACCTCCCAACTTTCTGTGGCTTTAAGGATTCCTACCAGTAGTGGGAGCTTTCTTTTCTCATAGTATGTATTGCTTTCAACGAGCTCGTATAGGAGTTTCACCTTTGCCAATATGGGGTTATCTATTATAGATTTCCACTTCATCCATGTCTTGGTAGCCAGTGCCCATCTCCTGACATTCAATGGAGGTACGCTGAGTTCCGCTTGTAGCACGTGAATGGGCGTTGTCCTGATAAATCCTCCACATATTCTTAATGCTTTGGACTGGATGCGATCTAGCCTCACCGAATTAGTTTCGGCAGCGGAGTGGTAAAACATACTCCCGTAATCTAATCGGCTTCTAATGAGTGCCGTGTATAACCTTCTCATATGAATGGGGTGTACGCCCCACCCACCTCCCGCCAGTACTTTGAGTATGTTCAGAGGTTGTGTCAGGCTATTCGCGCAATGACTAATATGATGCTTCCACGTTAGTCTGTAGTCCAGGTTCATACCTAAAATTTATAGGTGTCTACTCTTTCTATTATAGTGCCGTCGATTTTTAAGTTAAGCTGGTTTTGTCTCTTGCCTCTAGGAAAAAGTACCACCTTAGTTTTGCTGGGAGCTACTTTGAGGCCTCGCGTTTCCAATAATAATTTTATTTCGTCAAGACTCTTCTGCATTAACCTTTGACATTCATCTACTCTTTTTCCCGAACAAAAAAGTGCGAAATCATCTGCATATTGTACAATGTTGACCCTTGTTATTAACTTTAATATGTCAGTTGTAAGAATGTTGAATAGTAATGGGGATAGGGGGTCTCCTTGCGGAAGGCCTCTTGAGCATACCGTACTCTTCTTTTCATTATTAATGCACATGGTGATTTTTCTTTCATTTAAATACTGCTTAAGATATTTAGTGATCTTCCCACCGATTCCCCATTCATTCAACACCATTGACACTTCTTTCACATGCACATTATTATACGCATCCTGGATGTCCAGAAATGTTGTCAGAGTTACTTCGTTTTTGACCTGTGCTGCATTGATGTCTAGTACTAGGTTGCCTATGTTCTCCAGAGTCGACCTTTGCCTTCTGAATCCCGTAGTATTGTGATGAAATAGTTGTTTTTTCTCTGCAAACCATTCGATTCTTCTTGCAATCATCTGGATGAACGTTTTGCACATGCATGATATGAATGCAATTGGTCTGACTGACGACACTAGGGTAGGGTCTCGCCCTGGTTTTAAGATTGGGATAATCATCGTTTCCTTCCATTGCCTAGGGACTTTGCCGGTTTCCATGATTAAGTTGAATATCTCCACTAGTTTATTTTTTACGGTCTCTGGCAGCTGAGCGATCATGGAATATGAAACTTCGTCCATGCCGGGGGCAGTGTCTTTATTTTTGGTTACTGATCTTAGTTCCGCCACTGTAAGAATTTCATTCATTGTATCATTAGGATTATATGTTTCCTGTTCTGCAATTTCTTCCTTCGTTTCGTCACTTTTACTTGCTAGTTGTTGAAGGAGGAGTGATGCCATGCTTTCATCCAGTTGATTTTTGAATTTGTTTCCCGATTTGCCCTTCATCCAACTCATTTTTCTCCACATTTCTGAGTAGGAAGTCTCCGAGTTGACGGAGTCACAAAATGCTTTCCAACTTTCTCTTTTGGCTTTTAGGATTACTTTTCGAGTTGTGGCTTGCTTTTTCTTTAGTTCTAAGTAGTTTTCTGTTGAACTGATTTTTTTGAAGCGAGTATAGGCAAGCCTTCTCTCAGCGATTGCCTTTGATACTTCGGAGTTCCACCATGGGTCTAGGACGATTTGGCACCGCAAACTGGCCTCCGCCGATTGGCCTCCGGTAATTGGCCGCCGGTACAATCGAACGCCGGCCCAATTGGACACCGACCCAATTCGACGCCAACCCAATTGGCCTCCGGGAGGATTGGACGCCGCACAGTTGAATTAAATGCGCAAAGGAATAGACGCACGTTACGATTTGTTGGAGTAAATAAGCAAGTCAGTTTAATATGCTTCTATCTTTTCAGTAGTCGTACCTTATACATTTCGCGCTTGACACATTTTTAATATAGATTGAGAAAAAATATTATGCCTTATGATATTTATTAAAAGAAAATAATTCTTCCCTCGCTAAAACTTAAATATGTGCATAATCAATTAATTTATTGTCTATACATGGATACTTATTTATATTTACAACAAATATTAATAATAATGTTAGATATTAGAATGAAAATTACATTATATTTCAGCGTTTTATCGACTTAATATTATAATAAAGCTTAAACATGTATATTATTATGCATAAATGCGTATTTTAAGATAGTATGAAATTAAAAACAAAATATTAAGTAAGTTATCTGCTAAGTATAAATGTTTCAGTAGTTTGATTGAAACTACTTAGGTACTGGGTGCCGGACGAAATCCCGAAGACCGAAATCCTGAATGGCCAAAATCCCGAAAGCCGAAATCCCGAATACCGAAATCCCGAACGCTGAAATCCCGAATGGCCGGAATCCCGAAAAATAAAAAAAATACAAACATCAATAATTGCGCAATTTTTGCAATAGACACAAAACCCATTTTTTGTGGAAATATAAAAAAATGTAAAATACAAATATCAATAATTGCGCAATAGTGAATTGCGCAATTTTTGTAAGACACAAAATCCATTCGTTCTACAAAATGGTCTCTCCTGAAAAAAATTGCGCAATCGGAAAAACCCATTTTCCGCAAAAATGGGATTTGTCTCTCTCACAAAAATTGCGCTCACGATTGCGCAATTATTGATGTTTGTATTTTACATTTTTTATATTTCCACAAAAAATGGGTGTTTGTCTCTCTTGCAAAAATTGCGCAATTATTGTTGTTTGTATTTTTTTATTTTTCGGGATTTTGGCCATTCGGGATTTCAGCATTCGGGATTTCGGCCTTCGGGATTTCGTCCGGCACCCAGTACCTAAGTAGTTTATCAATCAAACTACTGAAACATTTATACTTAGCAGATAACTTACTTAATATTTTGTTTGTAATTTCATACTATCTTAAAATACGCATTTATGCATAATGATATACATGTTTAAGCTTTATTATAATATTAAGTCGATAAAACGCTGAAATATAATGTAATTTTCATTCTAATATCTAAAATTATTATTAATATTTGTTGTAAATATAAATAAGTATCCATGTATAGACAATAAATTAATTGATTATGCACATATTTAAGTTTTAGCGAGGGAAGAATTATTTTCTTTTAATAAACATCATAAGGCATAATAATTTTTCTCAATCTATATTAAAAATGTGTCAAGCGCGAAATGTATAAGGTACGACTACTGAGAAGATAGAAGCATATTAAACTGACTTGCTTATTTACTCCAACAAATCGTAACGTACGTCTATTCCTTTGCGCATTTAATTCAACTGTGCGGCGTCCAATCCTCCCGGAGGCCAATTGGGTCGGCGTCAAATTGGGTCAGCGTCCAATTGGGCCGGCGTCCGATTGTACCGGCGGCCTATTACCGGAGGCCAATCGGCGGAGGCCAGTTCGCGGTGCCAAATCGTCCCATTCCCTTCCACCATGGTTTTGGTCTAAAGTTTGGGTGACTGCATACTTTGAGTCTCGGAATGCTTGAATTTGCCCCATTATTCAATATTGACTCCAATTTATCATACTCTACTTGTACATCTCTGGTAGGTTCTGTAAGTCTGTCTATGTCATTTGAGATGATTTCTCGATATTGTTCCCAGTTTGCTTTAGGGTAATTTCTTCTTGGGATGATTTCTGTTTGGCATTGATTTTCCACAAACTCGATGATAATGGGTAAGTGGTCACTGCCCATAGTATCGGAGTCTAATTTCCAATCGGTTTCCAGTACCAGCTCATTGGAGATAAATGTTATATCCGGTGCCGCTCCTGTCTGATTTGGAGGGGCGACCCTGGTACTTTGTCCATTGTTAATCGCTACTAAGTCGGAGTCAAGACATACGTCAGCGACATCCTCTCCTCTTGCGTCTCGAAGTATATGATCCCACATTGGGTGGTGTGCATTGAAATCCCCACCCATAATTGATCCCTCTCCCATTTGATCGAAGAGCCTGCTCCATGCGTTTTTCCGAATGGTAACATTGGGTTTACAATATATTGCTGTCACTGTTTTTAGTTTTTGTGTCTCTCTGATTTCGACTTGACATGCCTCCAGTTCAGTTGGAAGGCCTTGTAGGGTCTTTTCTTTAGACGCCAGTGTTTTATGCACCAGAATCGCTATTCCTCCGTATCCATCCCCTCTGTCTTTTCTATACATCGTGTAATCATTGAATTTTAGATAGTCTAATTCAGACCTCAGCCAAGTCTCTGAGATTAATGCTATAGAAATTTTTTGTCTTATTAAGTAGAGTTCTATATCATCCTTCTTTTGCTTCATACTTCTGGCATTCCATTGTAAAATCCTAATTTGTTTTTTATTATCCATTTTGCTGCAGAACCTCCCTTAGAATTTCCCCTAAGTGTCCTTCTTTGAAGTGTTTGCATACCCAGTCCACTGCTTTAATTATTAGTTGTTTAATGATCTGCTGCCAGTCTCCCCCTTTCAGCAAGACTTTCATAATTTCTCCCATCGCGTTAACCTCTGTCTTCCCCTTTGAATTTTTCTTATTTTTTGTAGGCTTTACGCTACTACCTGTAGCTATTATTGTTGAGCCTGAAGCTTCTACCACCGCTTCTTCTTTCTTTTTGATTTCCTTAGTTTTTTGAATTGTTTCGCTTTCATCTCTTCCAACAAGTTTTTTTGTTTTAATATGTCAGCATAGCTATTATTTAACATATTTTTTTTGCTTCCTTGAAAGGTATGTTCATTTTTTCATTGCTTCTTTGCAATTCTTTTCCTCTTGCCACTTTGGGCATTTTTGGCTGTTTGCCGCGTGGTTACCTTTGCAATTGATGCACGTAATTTCCTCATTTTTTTCGCAGGTTTTGTGGTTTTCACCACACTTAGGGCAAGTTTCTACTGTACGTCCGCAATTGTTCGCGATATGCCCATATCACCAGCATTTGTAGCATTGCATAACCCTGAATACATACGGTTCTACAGCAAAAGAGACTCCATATATGTAAATTGTTCTCGGCAATATTTTCTCCCCAAATTTAATACTGACTGACGAGGTCTTTGTCAGCTCTCCTGTATCACCTTTTCTTGTCAACCTCTTAAGGTTGATTACTTTTGCATCACTTTTGATTTCCATTTGCAGTTCTTGGAGGTCCATATCAATATCGACTTTTCTTATTACTCCATAAGAGCAGGAGTCATTCTCTTTGGTCACCAAACCGAGATCTTTGAGTTCTCCAGCTTGTTTCACTTTATCTGCTTCTTTTTTGTCTTCTACTTGGATGTACGTCTTTAAATTTTTATTGTAAAATTTCTGTACTTCTACTCCTGCCTTATGCAGCATCTGCGCTATTTTCAGCTTTAATGGAATTTTACTTCCCGTCGCTATCATGACGATGTTTTGGTTTCCCTTTGGAGTGACCCCAGAGTCTCTTCTGGGTTTTTTTCCAGAGGTCACCGTCTGCCATTCTTCTTCTTTTTCTCCAACCACTTCCTCTTCATCATCGTTTCTTTTCTTCTTCGTTTTTTTGGTTTCATTCACTTCTATTGTGGTGTTTTCCATTTTATTGTTTTTGCCGTTCACGCGGTCTTGGAATTCGCGCAACAGTGTGAACAAAAAACAGTGTGGACAACCCCTCGCTTCACAGCGTTTGACGCACTCCCCGCACAAAGTGCACTATCCGTGCAACAATAAATATTTTTCACTTTTTCTCAAGCACTGGCACTGATTGTCAAAATCACATGGGACCACACATGTTGAGTTTATTGTCAAATTCATTTACAAACAATATTATTTTTGTTGTATCACGTATTTATAAACGTTCGCGAGTAACCAGGCGAATAGCGACACGAATACGCAAGCGAAGTTGTACAACCTCACTCCACCGCTGTTGGCTTCCGACTGAAAAATTCAACTTGCATGATAATATCGCACCGCGAGTGTAAAACCAAGGGATCTGCAAATTTTTCAATTTCGAGATTAAATGCAAAACAGCTGCAAAAGTCGTGATCTTGATAATGTAAAAGTGAAGTAACTGAAAGAACATGCAATATAATGTAGATATAAACCAAAAATTATGTTTTTTTTTTTTTTGAAACTCTATTTCTCCTAACAAAACGAAGACTTCAAACCCTAATACAGTATAACCTCGTTTTTTACGTGCCCGGAATTCACGTTTTCCCGGCAATTGCGTGTATTTTTTTTTCAGTCCCGATGTATTTCAGTACATTTAATACCCACATTTACGTTTTTCTTTCCCGCGATTTACGTCGGAAATATTCAAAATATGCGAGTTACGCGCGCTTGACAATGATTGGGTCGTGACATTCGAACGATTTTTCAATAAAAATTTTAATTGAATGTGGTTTTTTAATAAAACGTTATTTTTTTAGAAACATAAAATTTAAATGTTCTTTTTTCAATACCTCCCTTTTACATTTTCCGTCCAATTAGGTTTTTTTTTCAGTCCCTTAAAAAACGTAAAATAGGTGTTATACTGTATATCCAAAATATGTCTTTTGCACCCTGGTTTTACACTCACGGTGCGATATGTGTATAATAATTACCCGTCGCCAAATATTGCAATGCAGTCTATATAAAGTAAAAGTATTTCGAAACTTTCTTTTGACATTCTCAAGTGATTTCTAAAACTTTCGGGGTCATCTGTTGAACGTTTTATTAAAAATCGTTCTGTTGCACCCAATTATTCAATTTGAGATATCCATTTTATCGCCCATATTTTGCGTATTCTTTTTCTTTTCTTTCAAACTATGAATCATATTGTCAACTATAATCCTGGCAACTATTCGGCAGCTGTTATGAAGTTTCGACATTTTCACGGGTCGATCAGATAAACACACATTTTATATTTGCTCTAAAAGGAAATAAAATCGCCTGCGGCCCTATTTTACTTCGGAGTTATTACCTTTTTAAAATATATGGTTGTACAATGCAATTTTAGGTTGACGTGTGTTGATACTCGACAACTCCATTACTATTCGATATGTTAAATCGCTAAAAAATACACTGAATTTTATTCGATCTCCATTTGGAAAACGCCACTGTAGAGCGACAGACTGCTTTTAACCTTAGCGATAGGTAGGGGGCCTGGAAAAGATCCTCGCCTGGGGGGCCGCTTCAGGATGTGGGGGCCATGATGATTAGTCTATGGTTTTCACAATCTGTTAAATCCAAATCGCACCACATTAACAAGCACGTCTCGTTTAGTGTGCAGAATGAGATTGATGAGACAGTCAGAACTTTTACATGCTAATATTTATTATCGCGATAGTTTAATTTATACACTATTGATGCTAGTAAACTTATGCATGTGTACAAGCGCTATTATGCTACCAATGCATGGAATATAGTGTCACTTGACAGCCCGATGTCTATTTTGGTGTGGTGTAATTTTGGATGTGCTGATATTATTTAAAAAACCCTCAAAACCTAATATGGTGGTAGAATGAGGATATTCAAAATAAAGCAGATAAATTTTTGTAATAAGTTTTATTTGAGGAATGTACGGAACTCATATTTTTTAATAACACTGTCAATTTACTTCTCATTGAAAAGAGCAAATAACACAGAATAATACACAAAGAAATAATTCTGTCCAGTGATACAATCACATGACTATGAATGTATAATTTATTAATTGATATTTAGCTACACAATTTTCATAATTGACAGCACAAAATTTATGTATTGAAAGATACCAGATGGTATATTTTCAATTGCAATACATTGTGATATCATTTAGGTTTCTGCAGTGTATTAAACAATATTATTAATAACACTAAATACAAATAGGAAAAATATAAACTTTGGCAATACATAATATTGAATAATGAATAATGAAGTATTGAGATCAAACAATCAAATGCAATTAATTAAATATTCATTATTCCAAGTGACAAATACATTGTTACAATATAAATTTTGATGTATATGAACCTTACAACAAAAATGAATATTTACAGCAATTTTATGTATACATACATACATATGTTAAGAAAGTATATAACGATTACAAACATGACCTTAAGTTGAAATGAAATGTTAAGATGTTTTGATACCTATCCTAAAGATTAGACTTCACTAAGAGCAATGACATACCTAATATTATTATTATAATATTACAAAAAGTAGTTTTGAGTTTTGGCTGCAATAATTCATACAATAAAAGTGTGACTTGCATTCTGAAGGAGTTTTCATAATTAAAAATAACAAAACAAATCTGTAGTAATGTGGAAACAAAAATACAGGAATCGCCTGGCAAAGTTAAACCTGACATCTTATAGATCTTGCTATGATTAATGATTAATATGTAATAACTCTTATAATGATATACCTATCACGAAATTGACATTAAATTAATAAAACACTCTAAAATTGTAATATTAATTATAAGTAGGTTTTAATAATTATTTATGTTATCTTCGTGTGCTTTACATTTACCAATTTAAATTGTTATTATGTTTTATAGATTGAGAAATAAGTCATTTAAAAATTCATTGTATAATCAAGTAAGTTACAAAAACATCTTTTCATACATTATTTCTTTTTTAAAAAATAATTCTATATGTAGATGCATTAATATTTGACACATTTATCTGTTTGAAATACATTAACACAGATTCATGAAATGAGTTTTTCAATATTTCCTACAGGGTCTAGGACGATTTGGCACCGCGAACTGGCCTCCGGCGATTGGCCTCCGGTAATTGGCCGCCGGTACAATCGGACGCCGCCCCAATTGGACGCCGACCCAATTGGCCTCCGGGAGGATTGGACGCCGCACAGTTGAATTAAATGCGCAAAGGAATAGACGTACGTTACGATTTGTTGGAGTAAATAAGCAAGTCAGTTTAATATGCTTCTATCTTCTCAGTAGTTGTACCTTATACATTTCGCGCTTGACACATTTTTAATATAGATTGAGAATAATTATTATGCCTTATGATGTTTATTAAAAGAAAATAATTCTTCCCTCGTTAAAACTTAAAGATGTGCATAATCAATTAATTTATTGTCTATACATGGGTACTTATTTATATTTACAACAAATATTAAAAATAATGTTAGATGTTAGAATGAAAATAACATTATATTTCAGCGTTTTATCGACTAAGTATTTAAATAAAGCTTAAACATGTATATTATTATGCATAAATGCGTATTTTAAAATAGTATGAAATTACAATTAAAATATTAAGTAAGTTATCTGCTAAGTATAAATGTTTCAGTAGTTTGATTGATAAACTACTTAGGTACTGGGTGCCGGACGAAATCCCGAAGGCCGAAATCCGGAAAAATACAAACATCAATAATTGCGCATTTTTTGCAAGAGACACAAAATCCATTCGTTCTACAAAATGGTCTCTCCTGAAAAAAAATGCGCAATCGGAAAAACCCATTTTCCGCAAAAAATGGGATTTGTCTCTCTTACAAAATTGCGCAATTCACGATTGCGCAATTATTGATGTTTGTATTTTACATTTTTTATATTTCCGCAAAAAATGGGTTTTGTCTCTCTTGCAAAAATTGCGCAATTATTGATGTTTGTATTTTTCCGGATTTCGGCCCTCGGGATTTCGTCCGGCACCCAGTGCCTAAGTAGTTTATCAATCAAACTACTGAAACATTTATACTTAGCAGATAACTTACTTAATATTTTGTTTGTAATTTCATACTATCTTAAAATACGCATTTATGGATAATAATATACATGTTTAAGCTTTATTATAATATTTAGTCGATAAAACGCTGAAATATAATGTTATTTTCATTTTAACATCTAACATTATTTTTAATATTTGTTGTAACTATAAATAAGTACCCATGTATAGACAATAAATTAATTGATTTTGCACATCTTTAAGTTTTAACGAGGGAAGAATTATTTTATTTTAATAAACATCATAAGGCATAATAATTATTCTCAATCTATATTAAAAATGTGTCAAGCGCGAAATGTATAAGGTACAACTACTGAGAAGATAGAAGCATATTAAACTGATTTGCTTATTTACTCCAACAAATCGTAATGTACGTCTATTCCTTTGCGCATTTAATTCAACTGTGCGGCGTCCAATCCTCCCGGAGGCCAATTGGGTTGGCGTCGAATTGGGTCGGCGTCCAATTGGGGCGGCGTCCGATTGTACCGGCGGCCAATTACCGGAGGCCAATCGCCGGAGGCCAGTTCGCGGTGCCAAATCGTCCCATTCCCTATATGGGTATAATACTTTCAATTAATAATACAACATTATGTGAAAGGAAAGAACATTTATTATCAGTTTTCTATATTGACACTGGACATTTCATTTTCTGTAGGGCACAAGTACAAAAATGTATCATTGTTTGTTTTTCAAATTTTGTCTTAAAATGTCCATTGTTACAATAATATAAGAAACTGTAATATAATGTGAATAATGCAAATAAATTTGTAGGAAAATAATCGGAAAAAAATCTCCAAGTTATGTATAGTTGATTTACATTTACAATCTTTGAAACTGGATTCTAACAATTTAATGTTTGTTGTTCAACTTTTGAGAGGTGATAAAAATTGAACTGTGAATTGAAATTGACAGGGCTGGATTTACCATTAAAGGTGCCTTGGGCTAATAATCAAAATACTACTGTTCTTGCATTTTGTTCAAAAAACCAAATGCGTTCAAAATCTATTAAAAACAGAATTTCAGTCTTTATTAACAATAGAACATAATTGATGATGGGAAAGTCATTGATTATGTTTCCCCTTGGCAAATAATTTATTTACAGGCCTTGAAACCGCTGCTATTTTAAGGGCTCTCTCAGCCCTATGGTATATCCAAACCTGTGGACAAATTACTATTTTATAAATAAATATGGTTTTGTGTATAGGTATGTGTAATGAAATGTAGTGTGAAAGTGTTTTTAATTACATCAAGTAAGTGCTCTCAATTAAACAATTTTTTTATCTTTTATCTTAATGTATCATCTAACAGCAAAATAAAATATAAATGGTAATCTCGTATCAATACATGAAAGTTGAAGGATGTCCACGTCATGTTGATTAACAAAGATCATATTACGAGAACTCCAGTTTTGTCAGATTTTTCTTTATAATTAATAATAAAAAAATGTATTTTGTAAATACAAAATAATTTACAAACAGGCAATACTGTTAGATACAATACTGTTAGATATTTAGGTATGCAATAACTCAATTATCTTTCAAGCTAAATCATATTTTTATATACACAAAAATCATATATCCCACTATTAAGATACTCTTATATAAAAAAGGGTCTGTGGTTATTATCATAAAGTCACTTTTCACTCATAATCCGGAAGTAGAAATAATTACGAATGCCTCAGAGATTTGTAGTGATCTTTCTCAGTATGGTCGTACGGCGCCTCTCTTTCAAACGAGGCAATCTCCATCGCTGGAAAAATTACATAAATTAATATAATAGACGATAAACACAATATAACCCAATTACAATATTCTACAAAAATAAGGTTAATAATCAATTAAAATTGTCATAAATCAGTGGTACAACTCATTGAGATTCAGCTGTTGTAACCTTAAACTGTTTTATAAACATGTAGACTTTTAATTTTTTTGTAGGCCTTGGAATAACTTCATTTATCTAAAAACAGTTAGTCATCTGATGATTACGAACATTTGAGGTTAGGGTCTAATTAAAATGACACATGTAACATCGAAGGTTTCCATAACTATATTTTATTTTTGGTGGTATATAGAATATTAATGATTTTACTTTACTATGCAGTCTAATATTAACTAACAGAAAATATAAAAATTGGCTAAATTGTCACATAGTAAGTTTGAACACCTCAACACTGCAGACTCAAAATCAACAACTGTAATAGGTAATTATTAATAACTTACTATATGTACATCTTTACTTTTACTTTCTTTTAATGAAGTAAGATAAAAAAAAATTGAATTGATTTGAAATAAGTAATTTGAGTATTCCAGCTTCTAGGAAGGTAGAATAGGCTATGGAAACAAACCATACTTTCACTGCTGGTGATAATACATCCGATCCTCTTTTTGCACGGGGATACGTACCAAGGACTACCGTGCAAAACAAAACCGTGTAAAAAAAGATAAGGTGCCCATACAAAAATGGTAGATAGGTTCAATTACTTAAAATCAACTCAAAATACGAAATTCTTGAACTCAAAAATAAATCGAATTTGGTAATAATTTTTTGGTAATAAATCGAATGGTAATAATTTTTTCAAATTATTATTTTTTTAAATTATTTATTTATTGAAAATATCAATAATTAAAAAAAGTTAAAATGAAAAAATAATAATGTTTTTTTATCACTTATTAATTTAAAGTAAGTAACTGAAGGTTTTTGTTTAAATTTTCTGTATTTGAAAATGATATTAAAAATAAAATATTTACCATCAATAAAAACACACGAAGGCATTTAAGATATAGATATGAATATAATTGTGAAATATATTAGCGCTATAAAAACAGAATTTGACGCGAGATTTGTGGATTTAAAGACATGTGGTCCAATGTTTAGCTTTATTATAAAACCTGAGCTTAAATATTTTGAATAATATCAATAATCTGAAATTAGAATATGTTGAATTCAAATGATCAGTTCTATGGACAAATAAATTTAAAGATCTTCGCCAGCATCTTGAAAACACAGAACACGATCACATGAATGATGCTCATCATTCTGGGCGCCATTACCACAAAAATTTTATGGTTAAAAAAATTGGATTTGCTCTATTATCAGCATTTTGTATATTCTTGTGAGCAAACATTTTCTCAAATAAAATGTGTCCAAAATACTCTGCGAAATCGATTAACACCAGAGAATCTTGATTTCTGTTTTCGACAAGACAACTACGTATTTGTGTGTACATATTTGTATACCGTGTGCCAATTCCTGTATGCTTTTTAACAAATTAAAGCAAAAGAAGTAGGTACCTAAATAAAATAATTTAACAATGCTGACAAAAAATTAACAAAAGAATTATTTGTTTTATTAATTATTGTACTGTACAACTTTGTTGTAAATAGTTTCCTACCTACTCGTATATAATATTATTACAAAATCGTTTATGTGTATTATTTGTACAATATTAATTATCATCTATGAAACGTATGAAACTTGGGATTCCGATATAACAATGCATCAGACAAAATGAAAATTCTCAAAACGTTGTATTATAGTCTAGTCAAATAGACTTTGAACATCTAGATAATTTATCAGATAGCTCTACAGCTGAAAATTTATACAGACCTTTAAATCATCTGCTTTCCTGAGCCCAACACTTACTAAATACGGGAGACTGCTATCTCAATTTAGCAAAACCTAGGCGTTAAAGGGTGGTGATCCCAGTCCTGTTTTTTGTAAACATTCTTTATTTGTATTAATTTAATAAAACGAAAAAAAATAATACGTACTCTACTTTTAATACATACATTTGGACCGGTTTCGTCCGCCTCATTTAAAAAAAATCATTCCCGAGTTTGACGTTTCTTCAAAAATTAAAAATTATCAAAGCTTGACCTTTCAAGGGTTCATTTAGATTTGAATACAGCAATAAAACTTATATTAGACATTTTCACAACAATTTATATGATAAATATTTGTTTTTAACTGGCAGTTATACATTAAACAAACTTTTTTGTTGGGCATGCGTATTGTTTGCTAAAGAAAAGTCTGCGTGGAATTCTACTGCCATAAGTGATTTAAATAATTTGAAAAATACAGCGGTGAAACCTATGAACAGTGTGTCGTTGTCATTGGTGTGCACGTATTCATCAGTAGTAATATCGTAAGTATTATCTTCTTATTTCCAGTAAGTTACCTGACAAGTGTGCTCTTTTTCTCTGATCTCCACAGTTTACCTCTTTCCAGAAGTCACTCTTTGCCACCGCTATACACAGTCACAGGGTCAACTGACATTTCTATATCATCATATTCCATTTCTTGATCGGGGAGGGCATCGCAGTAATTCATCACTAGCCTTTCCAGTAACCTGTCAATGGCGGCAGGGTCCAAAGATTTCACCGTGATAGATAGCGTCAATTTGTAATCCACGGAATATCCGCACCCAACACAGTAAAATGCCAGTCCACATGGCATAGACGCCTCAAAATTATGGCCGACGTTGATGGAAAAGCATAGCTGCATGATGCACTTTTCGACCGTCGCATAGAACTCGTCATAGCGGTCTATGGTCCCTCCTGAAATAGTTAAAAGTGTATCTTGAACACAATACTGCCGCCATACAGGAGTAGCAGTGTTGTGTTGAATACTTATTAGTTTGATTCTTTATATCTTGGCTGATACTTAAAAGGGAAGGAAAGGTTAGAATTATGGTAATTCTCAAAAAGCGTGGGTGGAAGCTTATTTAATTGCAAGTGCCTATTCACATTGCTTATATATTTTTTTTCAGTGTTAATAATAATTATAAATAAATACATATATTTCAATCACACCTTTTCGAGAGAAGTACCTACCTAAATACCAAGGATGACTTGAATTCATCATCATATTTTTTGAAGCAAAACATATCAGTGATATGTTTTTCCCAATTGTAATGACACAACATAACAAAATGCATACCTACTTCGCGTCCTACATTTTTTTTGAAAATATTCCTTTTGAAATACATGAAATTTAGAAGAGTAATTTGGACCTAAATTATATTGTTAAAAAAGTTTTATTCCATTGGCTCTACAATCCGTTGTGGAACCTGGGAAACTCACAAATAGAGATTTTTTACGAATGCTTGTTGACCACGTGCTCAACCTAGGCCAGGGTTGGCGAACGTTTTTACGTTCGCATGCCAAAATTTCCCAAATAATATTTTTCTACTGTATGATGTGCCAAGTAGTTTTTTTTATGGCAAAAAAAAAGTTTTTTTTTAAGTTTTCTTAAAAAAAAATGTCTAGCTGATGCGAACCGCCTCTATAAAATTCAACCTGTTCTTGACCATTTCGTACCGCAGTTTTCTTCATATTACAAGCCTAACCAAGAACTCTCCTTAAATGAAGCAGTGGTGCCATGGAAAGGTTTACTGTCTTTTCGAACGTACAATCCAGACAAAATACACAAATATGGTATACTAGTTTGTTTAGTTTGCGAAGCTGGCAGCGGGTACATATGTAATTTACTAGTATACCATTGTCAGGGTTTTACGTTGGCTAATACAGTAAATACTCTCTTACATCCCTATCTAGAGGAGGGCTACCACTGTTACATGGACAATTATTACAATAGCGTAAAATTGACTGAAGAGTTGCTGGGTAGGAATGTAAGAATGTGTGGCACGATACGGCAAAATCGAGGACTACCTCCCAATTTCAAATTGTTGTCAAACAATTTGGGAAGGGGAGACTCGGTTTTCCGCCGTAAAGGGGATATTCTCTTGGCGGGACAAAAGGGTGGTAAGAGTAATATCCACTTTACATTCGGCAGAAATGGTCAACGTCAGGACTGACTATAGAGGGCAGGTGGTTACTAAGCCAAAAAGTATATTGTGGAATATAATAAATTCATGGGGGGGTGGATCGTGCAAACCAATATTTGTCATATTACGATTTGCACCGAAAGACAGTGAAATGGACCAAGAAATTGTTCTTTTGGGTTATCATGTGTGCCCAGTTTAATTCTTTTGTACTATTTTATAAATATAACCCTAGTAATAAGGTAGAATTTAAAAAATATTTATTAGAATATGTGCAGCGGCTGATATCAGCTGAAAAGGCGACAATAGATGAGATAGACAATAGATAAAATACATTACTTGACGTCACAAATACGTCACGCAGATCGGTGGATTCTCCTAAGAGATTGTCTGGAATAATGTCCAGACATACTCTGAAGGCGATTCCACAGAATGCAAAAAAACAGTATCCATCGCGAGTCTGCCAAGTATGTGTCGCGCATAAGAGGCGAGGAGAGACCAGATACGTTTGTCAAGAATGCAATGTGCCTCTTCACATGTGAATCTTGCTGGCAAAAATACCACACAAAGAATAAATAATATTGATTTCATTATAAAAATATCTGAGTTTCATTCCAATATCCTCATAAATATATCTTTTGTAAGCATTTTAGTACAACACTATGTAATGAAAAATTTTTCTGAAATCATGGCGGTGTGGGAGGGTTTTCAATTTTTATTTTGCCAGTATTGAAAGGGTGAATTCTATTAAAAAAAATTTAAAATTATAATTGAGTTATTGATATTCTGTGTTTCACTGTATTTCTAGCCGAAGCCATATTTTTATTCTTTGAATATTCTTTTCCTTGTTTTAAAATTACTCAAAGAGATCATGGAAGCATTTAAACCACTCTTCTTTCATATTATATTCTAAATCACTGAACGGTTTTCCATTTTTAGAGATTATGTTTGACGTAAAATAACAAGCAGTTTTCTTTGAATGACTGCCGTTAGTTAATTTCGTAAGGTTTGTTGATTGAATTTCGATTTGTCATTATTTATGCATGAATTTCGTCGTTTCCGTTTGCGCATTGATTGGTACCTAAAGATAATATGAAAAATAGTGATTTTTTTCTCTTCAAAATGACACATTTGTATGCCATGCAAAATCATCGCGTGTGCCATAGATTCGCCATCCCTGACCTAGGCAGACATGGGGGGGGGGGGGGCTGCGCGTCCGATATTGGCGAAACTTGCACATATTATGGACTGCATTGTTCGTACTAATACTGGAGTAGGGTTCATGTTCATCTCGGTATAAGTATCTCAAAGGATTTCAAAGTTACAAGAAAAAGTGTGCACTATGTAAAGTGGTACCTAAAATAGCAACGATGGAGTAATGATGTGAGGCATGCGCCTGGATACCACTGTTGTCTATCCCATTGGTTTAAAAAAATCAAAACCAAAGTCTACTTCTTCATTCTGTATATCTTTTTCATGCAGACAAGGGTGCGCAGATTATTTCAAGTATTATGATAATGATCTCATATACTTACTAGTAGGAAACATCCAGCAGTTTGGTATCTCAATGGTAAAAGCCATCGTGTTCGGATTCAGTCTCGATGATGTGATGTTAGATTGATCAAGACAATTCTGTAAATAGGGCAAAAGAATAGTAATGAATTAATATTAATTATAGGTATTAATCACACCTACACTCTTGGGTAAGGGTTCGTCAGTGGCGAGGGGTAGAGATAGGCTGTTAAGACTCTTCGACAGAGTCCGAAACACTTATTATTTGGCCATTAGCATCAGATGTTCTTTCCGGTTGCAAAAAATAAATAAAAAGAGAATTCACGAATTTGGAGGATTCTGACATCAGTGGTGTACAAAACTTGAATGGGTGGGAGGGTTGGGGTTGGTTTAAGTGGATTTATCTTTTCAACTAGCATTATGTCAAATGAAAAACAGAACCTCGTAAGTTCGCAGCATGTGATTACTTTCGTAATGGCTTTCGTTAGTGGTTGTACCTGGCCTGAGTCGGAAAACTTCAAATACCAGTTACCACTATTGGGTATTTAGAAAACTTCAAGAAGAATACTAACCTGTATCATCTTGAGTATGATGTATATGTGTTCGTATTTTTTTCTTTTATCGGAAAAATAGTCAGTAGTGGCATGGTTTAAGTCTATGTATTTCGAAATTGTCATAAAGGTCCGATACACAATAATTATCATACTTTCGATGTCACTCGATGGATCTAAACGAAACAAGAAAAAAGTGTAATTCATTACATGGGTAATAAAATTAATAATATTAATTGTGGGATGATATAATATGATTAGCCGGGTGTACATCACATTCAGTTTGCGCCATAGAGGGGATCATACAAATGTTTGGTGTTTACAATAATTGCCGTCGATTCCATAGCGATTTTAGTGTTGTTGAGAACATACATTTGCGAGGGGTACTGGGTGTGCGGTGATATGACTTTAGGAGTAACGAGGAGATAAGAGAACACACCGAGCAGTCTCTCATCGCGCTTAGAGCGAAGAGGCGACATCTGACCTGGCTCGGCCGCGTGGTGCGGATGCCGGAAGATAACCTCAACTCGGCTTGCCTGTTCTTTAAGCCAATGGGATTCTGGTGTTACAGAAGGCCGCTAAATACTATTTATAGAAAGTATACGGCGGAGCTATGGGATGCCAGTATGGCATGGAACGACGCAAGGCTAGCGACAGGGATTCTTATAGGCGTCGTGTGGTGTTCTGCTTATGTAGAATGGCCCATACCTATTTCCAAATCAGCATATAAAATCACTATCTATACCGAAGAAATAAATAGACGTACCTACGTCAAACATAATAAAATAATCTGAATAATTTATTTGTAACAGACAGGATTGAACGATGATTAAGTAAATCAAATTAAAACCAATGATTTCATTGCAGGCATCCAAAACTCCATAGACGGGACTGCGTTTTGGGCAGCACACATCAAATACATCAAGTATCGCCATACAGATGAGCCCTCTTTGATCATTCCGTTTGGAGGCTTCTTTGTAAATGCTGGAGCGTGCGTTGCTCAAAATTTGCTGCCCCACTTGTCCGAAACGCGTTGTTATGTCACCAGCAGCATAATATATCGTTATATATGACAGGTTCTTCATCACCATATGGAGGATCTCATTAGGGAGCAAGTCCAAATACGTAGGTAATGGTGGATCATTTTTTCCTACAAAAGTAATAAAATATATTTTAACAGAAAAATAGGTGTTATGTATACGCTCGTATACTTTATTATTCGTTAACCCTGTAGAATATTGAGAAGCCCTGATATATATTGATTATTTTAGCCTATCGTATTTACTATATTCTGAGGTTCCGATCCACATAATATTATATCAAGACTTCTCAACATTTTGACTGCTTAATGTAAGTTTAATAATATTATATATTTTACTGTATGTGTGATTTTGTACCAACATTAAATAAATTAATGGTAATCCGTAATATATGATTAATATAATAATATCTAGGTACCTACCTAGGTAGATTTAAATTATGAAATGAATTCAAATTTCTTGTATTAATTTTACACTATGAAATAATCGAAATACCATATTTACACGTGCATGGATGTACTGTGCACAGTAAGAAAATGTATGGGGAAACATGTATTATCCTGCAGTTGGCAAGATTGGGTGCATGAATCAAACAAGTTTGGACGGTTCCGAATTTGTAAAGTCCCGTTTACATGGTTCACTTTTGAAGATCATCGCGGAGGAATCATCCGCAGTGAACCGTGTAAACGCACATTCATCAACGAATCATCGAAAGTGATCATCCGGAATCAAAAGTGAATGAAGTTGAACTTGTTCTACTTTGGATCATTTTTTGATCACTGGGAATGATTTCATGCATGCGCACTGTGCCCCTGAGACTCATAATATTTATATAGGTACGTAAACTGTTATTTTGAATATTTTGAAAACAAACCGGCTAAATAGATGTTCCTGCAGTCCATATTATATTATTTGATAGTACATACTGATTGTAATAAACAAAGTGTTGTTATGTGGTTCTTGGTTGCAGTTTCTGTGATTTCTGTGTTCGCTATTTCACTCGACGCCATGTTGGAATGAATCGAGTATTTAATTTTCGGTGACACGTGTAAACAAAAAGTGAATGCCTGAATCCAATTCACTGCGGAGGATCATCCGCAGTGACTCGTGTAAATGAGCCTTGAGATTATTTTCGATCTGCGCCTGCGCAGTAGAGCGATAGTGGCGAACATGCCGGTTAAAAAACGAACTACTAAGTTTTGAGCTTTAGGCCATCCTCTCACAAAAAAGATGAGGCTGAAACTCCAGTATCTAGCTAATGTATTTGAATGGCGGCTCGCTGACGGCAAGACTGGAATCTCTCCGTTTCAAAATCTCCACACCTGAAACCGAGGAGACGCGACATGCTAGTCTCCCAGTCTCTCAGTTGCCAGTCAGCCATTAAACAGTGGTACCAATATCGGTAGATTTGGTAAGAAAATCATATTTTCCTACCAAAATTGGTAGCACTGAACAAGCAATAACAAGAAAACAAGCCAAGACGTCAAAATTTAAAGATGGGCGACCCTGATTTTTAATTTTAAATATGTGGCAGATATTGAGAAATAGTCCTGCCTGTATAATTATAGGCTGCCAGAATATTCTCATAAAGATATTACGGAAAAAGCTTAGAATGAAGTAGGAAAGACAATGAGTTTGACAGTTTGAGGTTATGAGATTATTGGGTTTCAGCAGGCCCATGTGCGAAGCATCAGTCACTGGCCAGTTTATGCATTCCATCAGCAACCAGTTCGTCGGATTTTAGTTTCTGCATGAGAGGATGGCCTAACCTAACCGATTTTCAATACGACCTTGCAGATAGTAGTATAAAATGACAACCGCGCGTCTCGCTTACTCTTGAAGAATGAGATTGGAGAGACAGTCAGCACTTTTACGTGTAAACAGTTATTATCATGATAGTTTATAGCGCCTGTACACATGCATGGAATTACTGTCGGCCATTGTGCTTATTTTAAACTGTCATGACAATAACTGTTTACACGTAAAAGTGCTGACTGTCTGTCCAATCTCATTCTTCAAGAGTAAGCGAGACGCGCGGTTGTCATTTTATACTACTATCTGCAAGGTCGTATTGAAAATCGGAGCTCAAAATGAGTAGTTCGTTTTTTTTACCGGCATGTTCTCTATCGTTATCTCGCTCTCTATCGCTCTACTGCACAGGCGCAGATCGAAAATAATCTTGCACGCAATTAATCGTCACAATAAATTTGGAATCTTCCAATCTTGTTTGATTTATGCATGCAATCTTGCTAACTGCAGGATAATACATATTTCCCCATACATTTTCTTACTGTGCACAGTACATCCATGCACGTGTAAACGGGGTATTAAAATAAGCACTATTGCCGACAATAATTCCATGCACGTGTACAGGTGCTAAAATGTTCACTTACTGACAGTACGTCGTTTTCTTCTTGTTCCAAAAGGTTTCCTTCTCGGCATTTTGAGATTTTTTTATTTGTAATCTGGGTAAAATATGTCAAACCCAATTTTTTTTTGAAAAATCAAAATTTTGTTGAATGCGGTACTTTGGCACTGCAAATGATTTGTTAGGTGCTGAAAAAAAGAAATCGTTTTGATATCACAAACTGTGGAGATTTAAGATTAAAATTGACTAAATTAGTAGCTCACATACAAATTCTTTGTAGCTCACATCAAGCACAAGGATCACACTAATTTTCTTCCGAGTTGTAGGTACATCTAATAGGCACTTTACTTACAAAAGTTAAATTAAAAATAATATTGCCAATGTGCATTTTTTATTTGAAGCAATTCATTTTTTTTTCAGAAATTGTTAATGTTTCATCATATGTCAAAATGGAGCTTTTATGCTATTTTCAAAGCATGATCCTGGACATTCCTTAAACGTTGTAGATAATCTATTTACATAATTTTGAAGCCTTATTATCCTTTATATTTATTTTAAACATTTGATGACTGCATAAAGTATTTTTATTACATAAAATAGTATTCTTTTAAACCTCTCGCTCTAATGTTTTAGAATATAGTCATATTTCAGTACGTCCATGTGATGTGGTGTTATGATTTTTTATATTTATTAATTTTTAAAAGCATTTATAAAACCATTAGTAAAATTTATGTCGACATTATTATAGTGAAATATTTACAATTAAAATTATATTAATAATCTCTGTGACCCCAAATTTGACAAGAATTAGGCATTTTATTATTCAAAAAATGGGCAAGATTTACACATTTAAAGATACTGATTATAAGCTATGTCTTTGACCATTCAAATGTGATAAACATTCTACGAATAATGTTTGCTTTATAATAATTCTTGACCTAAGAATATGGTAGTATTTTTTTGAAATACGCCATTTCTATTGGCATTTCCCAGTGGCTAAGCTACAACATACGGCCATAGCCATAAATTGACAAACGATAAATGAAGTAGGGAGTAAGATTATGTTAACGCGCGTGTTTGAATATGTACCGTTTTTAAAAAAATACCATTTTTTTCCGGTTAGGTCAGGGGGGGGCAAACTTTTTGGATGGAGGGCCAAATTCAAGAATTCAAAATGAGCGGCGGGCCGCAAGTAAAATACCATTTTTGATATACACTATTTATTATCACGAAAAATAAACATTACAAAAAAAATAATGAGAAGAATGAAACTGTTGTACATTTTTTAACATTTTTTAAAATTCAGGTGTTAATTTTGTAGTTGATATTCTCAAAACTGCTTGTAAATGGGCATCGAAGATATTTGATCGTAAAGAATTTTTATTGACGTTCATGATCGAAAATGTTTGTTCAAATATATAGGTTGATCCAAAAAAAACGAACATTTTTCTTGCATAATCTTTAAGTTGGTCGAATTTGTCTGAATTAAGGGCATTGTAAAATTTGGAGATTTCTTCATGACGATATAATTCTCTTAAATCAGTGTCACTGCAGATCAATAATCTCAAGTTGTAGCTCTATCAGTACACTATCAATATCTATTGAAAATGGATCGCGTACTATTGCTAAACTTGTCTCAATTTTTCTGAAGTCACCAAATCTTTGTGAAAAATCGTCATTCAGAGCTTTATTTATTTTACCATATTCTTCAAATTTATATTCTGGTATATTCAGCAACTTCAAAGTTGGAAAGTGGTCCACGTTGTTATTTGATATTTGTCGAAGGAATAACTTGAGTTTTAATTGAAATCCATTCAAACTTTTTACCATATCATTGGCATATATTTTTTTTCCTTGCAACGCAGAGTTAAAAGTATTTAAATGTGTCACGATGTTCAACATAGAAAATAGTGGTTACATAGTGCGAGACGAGACGCAAGGAAGACGTACTGAGATAATATATTTAAACAACAAATTCTTCAAATTTTAATCTATTGTCAATATTTTTTAAAAAATATATAAAAAAGTTATTCGTAATCAGAAGTACAATTAATGATGGCGGGCCACAAAAAAATACCCGGCGGGCCACATGCGGCCCGCGGGCCGCAGTTTGCCCTCCCCTGGGTTAGGTACATGTTCAAATACGCGCGTTAACATGATCTTACTCCCTACTTCATTTATCCTTAGGACGCCGAAAAACAGGTGAACGATCAGAATGGTTTGACGAAGATTGCTGCGAAGTCACTACGAGAAAGAATGAAGCTTACTTAATGATGCTACAGATGAAAACACGGGCATCAGACGATGAGTATAAAAAGCGCCGGCGTCACGAAAAGAAACTACACAAGAAAAAGAAAGGTGATTATTTAAAAGAGGAAATGATCCTACTCCAAGAACACTATAAAGCCCAAGAAAGCCGGCTGTTCTATAGAAAGATAAATAATGTTAGGAAGGGTTTCAAGCCTCGTATCACAATGTGCAAGGATGAGGATGGCATGATACTCACAGAAAAGCACCGTATTCTTGCCCGGTGGGTGGGTTTTTTTGATCAACATTTTAATACCCCCCCCCATAATGATACCGGCAACACTAACATTAATACTCATGACCAGGAATCAGTACAAAGTGGCATTGATGATAACGACGATCCACCAACATTAAATGAGCTAAAAGGTGCCATGTCAACGTTAAAAACAAACAGATCGCCTGGAATAGATAACCTACAGAGTGAATTAATAAAATGTGGAGGGGGAAAGCCTGCTCAAACATTTGCATAGCCTAATCCACCAAGTATGGACTTCAGAAAAGATGCCAGAGGAGTGGGATGGGCTGATTTGTCCCCTGCACAATAAAGGAGACCAACTAGAATGTAGTAACTACAGAGGGGTGACACTCCTTAACTCTACATATAAACTGTTGTCGATTCTGATATTCCAGCGGCTGGAACCCATTGTAGAAGGAATACTCGGGCACTACCAAGGAGGCTTTCGACGAGGGAGATCATGTGTTACTCAAATATTCACTCTAAGGCAGATTCTAGAAAAGACCACTGAATTCAATATTAACACGTATCACCTGTTCATCGATTTTAAGGAAGCTTATGATAGCATTAATCGAAACCGGTTATACGAAGCAATGCGTGAATTTGAAATTCCGGCGAAAATAATTAAACTTATAGAGATGACAATGACACCAGTATAATGCCGGGTGAAGCTTCAAGCGGAAATATCCGAGCCATTTATATCACTGAATGGCCTCAGGCAAGGTGACGCTCTGGCATGCCTTCTTTTCAATATTGCGCTAGAATAGGCGAGACGGGATGCAAAGATTGATGCCAGTAGCAGTGGCACAATATTTACTAAGCCTGTGCAGCTGCTGGTGTATGCTGATGATATCGACATCATTGCCATATCAGAATTGGCGCTGAAAAAGGCATTCACAGTACTAGAAGCCTCTGCCAAAAGAACGGGATTACAAATAAACGAGGCAAAAACTAAATACATGCCAGTCTATGTCACACCACGAGAAGGCGCACCAAAGTTACATATTGGTGCATACAAGTTTGATACAGTCGACAGTTTCATATACCTTGGATCTCTTGTAACTCGACATAATGATATTACAGAAGAAATCAACAAGAGAATCATGTCTGCGAATAAATGCTACTTTGGCCAGTTAAGACATTTTAAGTCCCGCATACTATGTTGTCGAATTAAAAGCACTCTTTACAAGACACCTTTAAAGCCAGTGTTCACCTACGCATCGGAAACCTGGACATTAACTCTGCGAAATCAACGAGCCCTGAACATCTTTGAAATAAAAATTCTCCGCCGTATATATGGACCGATCAGGGATGGCACCAATTGGAGGAGAAGATATAATGCTGAGCTCTACGGGCTGTGCGAAGATTGCAGCGCAGTTCAATCAACTAAGATTGGGATACTGCGATGGCTAGGTCATGTGCACCGTATGAATGACAATGAACTGGCAAAGAGAGTGTGTCCAGCAATCCAATAGGGCGTAGAAGAAGAGGCAGGCCAAAGATTCGCTGGTTGGATGGAGCTGCCAGTGACTGCCGTATTCTGGGGGTACCGAATTGGAAAGCGGCCACACTGGATAAGGACAGGTGGAGGGAGCTGTTGGAGGAGGCCAGGACCCACACCGGGTTGTCGCGCCCCTGCGAGGCTATTCTAACATATCACTTAACATCGAAAAACAGCCAAAATGATAAAATATGTAACATTTAGCACATTACGCATTCCGGTTGTTAATTATGTATACAAGTTAGCCGCGAGGAATGCGAGAAACAGTGCTAGTGCCAGAACGAGTGAGAATACATCTATTCTACATATTGAGATGCAAGACACGTAACTTTAAAAAAATCATCGCGTGTCGCTGTCTCTCGATTTGTGGGTTTGATTCTATGGTTCGCGGCTGTCAAAATAAATATTGGGAGGACATACTTATTACTTAGTAAATTAATATTGTTTTATCACATACACATAAACAACATTGTAATATTTAAATTATATATCCTTACCGTCAAAATCTATGCAATTGACATGACTGGCAAAATTGTAGGTTAAGCTGGCGTATGCCTCATAGACGTTTGACCATAGACCAGTGTTGCCATATTTACTTTTATGTTGCTGTTTATGTTGCCATATTTATTTATTTGTTGACGTAATCATGTAATGACGCTTAAAAGATATGTTCGAAAACAAAAAAACAGTGAAGATGAAATATCGTTTTCGTCGAACTATAAGACGTCACAAATATTTAATAATTTTGAAGAAAAGCAGCTGAATTATTATTTGAAAAAAGCAAGTAAATTACATCACGGACTGACAAGTCAGAAAACTAGGTAACTTGCATAATATGAATATGCTCTGAAAAATGGAAAAAAAAATACCTGAAAAATGGGAATTGCAGAAAGAAGCATCTTATGACTGGTTGTTTGGTTTTATGAAGCGCAACACCGACTTATCCTTAAGAATGCCTGAAGCAACTAGTCTGGGGCGTGCAACCAGCTTCAACAGACATAACGTATCGAATTTTTTTGACAATCTTAAAACTATTCTAAATAAGCACAATATAGAGCCACATTCTATCTGGAGTGTAGACGAAACGGGACTTTCCAATGTTCACAAGCCTAGGAAAATTATTGCATCGAGGGGTGAGAAACAAGTTGGTAAAGTTACTTCTGGCGAAAGAGGTGAGACAGTCACAGCTTGTTGTGCTATCAATGCTATCGGTAACCACATGCCACCTTTTCTAGTGTTTCCAAGAAAAAATTGGCAACCTAGGATGTTAAACAATGCACCACCTGGTACCGATGGAACTGCTTATATAACAGGTTGGATGACTGCATCTAATTTTGTCAAATATCTTAAGCATTTTCAAAAACATTCTAAAGCTACATTGGCGAATAAGCAACTAATTATTATGGACAATCATGAGAGTCATGTGAGCCTTGAAGTAATAACTTATGCCAAAGATATTGGAATTATTTTACTCACAATTCCCCCTCACACCTCTCATAAACTACAGGCCTTAGACCGTACGGTATTTGGTCCGCTTAAAACATTCTACAACGGTGCTTGTGACGATTGGATGGCCTCCAACCCTGGTAAGGTGATGACAATATATGAGGTGGCTAAATGTCTGGGACGTGCTTTCCCTCGTGCTTTTACGCCATGTAATATTCAAAGTGATTTTAGGGTCACTGGCACACATCCTCTTGACACCAACATTTTCACCGATGACGATTTCTTGTCGGCATACATCACTGACAGGGAAAATCCAGAACACACCCAAGAAGAAATCTCTGTCTCAAATTCTCAACAAGGACCAGCTCAAGAAACAGTAACGATTCTTATTCCTGAAAGTGTGATTGCAGTGCAGTGTCAACAAGAATCAATACCGATGTCTCTTCCTGTAACTGTCGGTCCATCTGAGCTCCAACAGCATATACAAGAAGAGTTATCGTTATCGACGTCTCCTATAATTTCCGGTCCATTAGAGTTCCAACAGTTAACTCCGCAAAAATTAGCACAAACTCCCACTAAAAATGTCAAGCCATTCGTTCCATTGAAACATTTAAACCAGCCTTCTACATCTGCATTAATAAGTCCTGAATTAATAAGACCATACCCTAAGGCTCTCCCACGGAAATCAAAAAGAGGGGGCAAAAAGCCAGGATCTACCAAAGTATTAACAGATACACCAGTAAAATTGGCTATTGAGGCAGAATATATGGCCAGGGAACAGAAAAAGGAGGACAAAGAAAATAGAATAGAAATCAGAAAAGCAAAAATAAGTTTAAAAACTAAGAAGAATTTGAAACAAATTCAAAATTTTTCGAGTTCATCGGAAGATGATGTTTCCGTTCCTCCATCGCCTGATTCTCTTTACAACCTAAGTGACGACCTCGAAGCTGATTTTTCAACAGAGTGCGAATCAGACGGCGATGATGACTTTGAGCTTACGATAGATGATTGGATAATTGTCAACTTTATTTCGCAAAAAAAGAAGCTACATCGGTACGTTGGGCAGATTCAGCAACAGACAGCAAACAGATTTAAAGTGAAATTTGCCAGACAACGTGACCACAAGACATTTAAATGGCCTGCAGTCGAAGACATAGGTGATGTAGCGAGATATCAGATTGTAAAGAAGCTACCTAAACCAATTTTGAAGTCTATGAGCAAGCGAATTAATTTTTTCATTTTTCCGAAGTCTCTTCGCAATTTTAATGTTGAATGATGTGCCTTGATTTAATTATTATTAAAAGCATATAATATTATTATGTAGAGTTTAAGGTCAATAAAATATTTTCTTCTTAAAACTAGAGGTATTATTTATGACTATCATGCATGTGGGATCCCCTAATCAAATCTCCCATATGTAGTGATCAAGTCACCCCCATTGGGGGTGACTTGATCACTTTTCCCTTGCCTGACATTTTGGTAAATATATATTTTTTAAATCAGTTATCCACATTTTGTGAATTATAAACGAATACCTAGATAAATTTTGCAACTATTAGGTTATTAAAAATTATTATAATCACAGTAGGAAAAAAGTTATAACAACAAAAGTAAAACGGGGATCAAGTCTCCCTCCCTTCCCCTACGTATCTACTTGTACATAATAATTAGTAGTTCCCCATATTAATTAAATATGGGGAACTACTAATTATGATAAAATAAAATTGTAATCAACTATTCAGTTTTACAAAGGCACACCAGCTGGCACTCGACCTCTTGGCCGCCCTCGACGGAGATGGGCGGACAACATTCAAAGGGATGCGGAAAGGCTGGGGATAGTCAACTGGGAAGAGAGAGCGCTGGACAGAGATGCCTGGAAAAACGTTGTGCAGTCGGCCATGGACCTGAACGGCCCCTAGCGCCAGTTTAATAATAATAATATTCAGTTTTACAAAAAAAAAGGTTGTCCATACTTTTTAAGCAGTAATCGCTGTATTATCCTCATTCACATCTTTCTGATCGGATTCTGATAAAGTATCTTCCACTCATAATCCATGTGGCAGTTTCATAAACTCATCCGTCATCTCTGAGGGATATTACATTTAACACAAGAGACTTTTAAGATCGTTATACTCGATCTCCGATATTGGTGATTTAGCACTATACAGCAAGGGTGGCTGCGCTTAAAGCATCACAGCACTTGATCGGGATCTGATGGCATTTTCTAGATCTAACAGTTTAGTCCTACTGTCACCAGAGTAGGTACAATATTTGGTAAGTTTTTTTAAATTATGCCTCTCGTAATTCACCAAATTTAATTTTGAACTTTGAAGGAATGCAAGTAGCAGCGAAAGATTTCCAGTCACGTAATTCTGCATATGACATGATGACCTAGCGTTGGAAATGATGGTGGGTCATTTTGATAGTGCCCAAACTACTCTGAATATAAATGACTCAATTGTCGCATGAATGGAATCGACCGGCATCGTAGTACGACGGGTCTATTCTATACTTATCGACCGCTAAAGTGATAAAATGATAGATACTCGTATTATCAAACTTATGGTAGGTTTGTATAAAAGTATTAGTACTTATTGCAACAATTACAACCATCGTATTATAATTGTTGCAATAAGTGCTATATTTTAACAGCAGCAAGAGAGGTGCTGTTAAAATGTAGCGCTTATTGCAACAATTACAATCAACGTATTGTAATTGTTACAATAAGTGCTAATTCTATGATACAAACCTACCCTAAGTTTGATAATATTTATCACTTTATCACTTTAGCGGTCGATAAATACAAAATAGACCCACTGGCAATAGTAAATGTATTTTTATCAATTCGATGAAAGTTGAATTTTTCATAAAATAAGATAGCATAGCCAGCCAGTGTTGCCCGGTTCTTATTCTGACCAATCACAGTATAATAAATCCTTGATTTTTTCCCGCTTTGTCAGTCCTATTCAAAGATTTGTGCATGATTGCGGAGATCTCATTACTGCCACGCTTCACCCAGTCACATCAGTTTCACCCCATAAAAAGCAGTATCCATTATTTGTTCCACTTTGGTAGATACTTTCATTATAGTATGCGTGTTTTCGACTATAATATAAATTTAGGGTTTCATAGTGGGAAGTGTTTAGCACCTTCTCGAGGTCAAAACTTGCGCACAAAACGTCATTGTGATTTTTACTTTTGGCCAGATCATTAAAGAACATCTTGCATTTATCCTTTACAGTAAGGGCATATTTATAAGTATCCGTTTCAATTAGCCGAAGTCTCTCGTCACCAGACATATTTTTTACTTTCTCGGAAAAAGAACACTATTATCTTTTTTGGTAGATGAAAACTCAAGTTGAACTTACTGCCTATTAACGAATCACGACATTAGTGGATTCATTCAAAGAATCCAAATTTTCAGTATAAATTTTATATACATTTTTAAGATTTCGAAAATCTACAGGAAGATACTATTCTTTGTAGATTATTCCGACAGTAGTGAGATGGAACGGCGGATAATTATTGTTTAATAAACTCTATTACCAGGTTTATTTTATCTCAGCCAGTTTTACTGGACGGCGGGAGCTTTCCTCTCAAATCGGTTTTCGCACAACTCACTACCAGACGGACCACCGAATAAACCGTACCGTAGCTTACACTATCAAATAACGTCGGTTACGTTGTTTTGCTCTAGTTTATAATTCGATACAAGTTAAAACGCTAAAAGGCACAGACCCTAAAAAATGTCACGCGAATGAGATCACGCTGTAATATTTTTGTCACATACGCGCTAGGTGATATTGAACAGTTCTCAGTTTAAAACGCAATTTACCAAAAACTGTCGCTTACGTTGTTTTGCCGATTAAAGGTCGATATTATTAGTTAGGGTTCAAATAGACTATAATATGACAATCGGGCACATATATGCTAAGAGCGTTTTAGTGTCTATGATCAAATCTATGCCATTCCGACATATTATTAAGGTGACGCATCAGTGAAACGCCAAATAATTTTCAACTGTAGGCGCGACGAAATTTTGGACTCGCTCGCATTCAGTGAGAGAATGTCGAGCCAGAAACACGTCACTTTGCCGCGTGATGGCGACGGGTCAATTAATTCTAAAATCGTGTAAAGATGACTAAAAACGTTACCCATTTACTTTAAAAAGAAAACATGTCAATGAATATATTATTATTGTTACTAATAGAACAATAAACAGAACATAAAATGGACGTATGTTGGATTTATATGACAAATAATATTTCGTTTGACAGGCGTCATTTGCACCCGCGACCCGCAATCCGCGCATCGCCTAGCAACGATCTTTTTAGACCGTGCCTCAACTAATGCATGACCTTAAACATACATATTGTATGAGAGCTATGACATCGTATTTACACTCTGTGACACCCTGTGACACAGGACGCCAACATAAGAAACGGGTTTTTCGACATATGACCGATCGTCATAGAGTGTATTTGACAGCGCTCGAAATGGACAGGAACGCACCGGAGCGCCGTTGTGGTTCGTGGAATTCCAAAATATACCGTTCCGGCTCGTGGATTCATTTAAAATTGCGTTGCGGTTCGTTAGATTGAGGTATTTATGTGTGAATGTATCTTTTAAAGTTTTTCTCAAAATTAAAAATTAACGAAGTTATGTCATGCCGGGCGTGCAAGGGTTAAAAATAAAATTTATGACATCCCTAAATTTCTTTCAATTTTCTTTTTTGTGTCGATACATCCGTGTCTAAATGCATTGTCTAAACACTCCAAATAATTGCATACTTACATAAAAAAAGTAACTACAGCTGCAAGCTACAAAAGAATTGTGCCTTTGCTGACATTGTTTGAAAACCTTTTGTACTTAAATAACTTAAATTCAATAAAAAATAAAGATGGCACCTACATATTTGTATAATAATTTCTAAAGTATGAAATATCTCAGTACAGTCTCGCTTTTACCTTTGACTGGTATGCATTGCGAATTTACTTACCTACTAATTTATTACTTATATTTTAATGTGAGTGATAAAACTTATTTATTTTCATCGCCATCTAATCGCCGTGTTAATTTTATACCCACGTCTATTTTTGCGGGCAAAATTTTCGGTGGTAAAATTAATATGATAAAGTTTGGTAATTTAAATCGTACAATTCCGCTAAAATCTACTTATTAGTGATAATCGCTTTTTTTTAAAACATTTTGTATTATTTAAATTTGTTCTCTTGAAATTTGGTTAATCATCTCAGCAGGCGATACCTTTCTATATATTACATATACCTAAGTATATTTGAGTGGATATTTATAAATTTTATGAAGGTTTAATTAAGTAGTAGGTACTTCGTGTAAATCTGCTAAAAAATTAAGAATTCACTCCGATAAGCATTTAAGATCGACAATACAGTTGAAACAGGGTTTTCTGATTCAATGTCATTTCGACAATTGACTCGACGTGTTAAAAATATTTATGACGTGTCGTAAACCCTTATTTTTACAATGAGTAATAAATAAATGCACCATTATGCCATTTTCCTACAAAAATGTTTTTGGTATGAAACTATTGAATAGACTACCGTAATTAGTTTATTTTTAAGGGACGTTTCTATTGTGTTATTACATACGTTGTAACTTGCTACTTTAAAAAAATAGAAATAATAGATACCTACTATGTAGAGAACTTTTAGTTAATTTTTGTTTGTAAATTTGTTTTAAAAAAAAAGATCCTCCAATAAAATTTTATTACTATCATAATAATAAATTATTGTTCTGTATTATCATTATTCATCACCGTGGCAATAATAATGACTATAATGAGACTAGGTAAGGACAAACATCACAAATTGAATCGTTTAGTTTAAAATACACTCACAAATTAGGTAGGTACGTGTTCAGTGCGGACAACAAATAATTTTAGATGGTAGTCATAGATTAAATAAATACGGTGGTAAGTTCTTTAATCTGAGGTGGTAAGTGTGCGTATATTACAATAATGGTAACCAAAGCATCATCATTGTAACATATATGTCATAATCTCCACAACGAGGGGCTGAAAGGGCTCTAGCCTGGGAGCCCGTGCTCAGGAGGAGCCCGGCGAGGCGAATCGACCAGATAAGTGAGATAAACACACATCACAAATTTGCTTTAATAGTAAAAAAAAAGAATTTTCTTACAATACTATTATTTATAGTTATGTGGTTATACGAAACAATTCTTAATTGTTTATCAATACTCGACATCTCCATAATTCGTATGGATGTTTTAAAATATACAATAAAACACTAAATATACAGATTATTGTTACCCCGTACATACTGCCTTTATTCTTAGCGATAAGAAGGGGGCCCCACCAAAGATCCTAGCCTGGGGGCCAGCTTCACGATGTGGGGCCTATGGTATAGGTATATACATACACTACAATATTAGTCCTTATAATGTTGAATATAGGTAGGTACCTACTGATTAATGACAATTTTATATTATTCTATAGGAATCGTGTTTAGCAACTCGAGTTGCACCTTCCGTCATGTTTTATCTTATATAATTAATGATACTTCTTCTTCTACCCTGTCATGTCTTAATATTGGGGCATAGGGCAAGCATTGGCGCCACTTCCCTCGGTCCATCGCCATGAGCCTCCCGCCATGTCAGACCTGCAGCAAATAGGTCGCTTTTGTAGCAACGCTGCAGGGTGAGGGAGAGGCGGCCACGGCGATGGAACCCTTGAGGCTGTGCCACAAGGGTACGAAGTGCCGCACTCTTTGGCGGCATCCGGAATACGTGTCCCAGCCACGTAAATCGTCTCTTCGTGATAACTTCAATCACCGAAGGCTGCTGTGCTCACGAACTCGGGTATTTGTAACGCGGTCGTACCAATGTACCCCTAAGATTTGGCGGAGACATCGATTCTCAAAGCTCAAAAGCCGATAATTAATGATACACCATTGGTAATTTAAAATGCTATAATTACGTAGTTTGGTGATGATGGCTTGAAGCTTTTCTTAGAAGTAGGTATGGCCTAATGGCCCTTATGGTGGAGAAGGTCCAAAAGAAATCTTTGAGGATCCTTTGTTTGAAGCTGTGTGGATGCCATCCATGGCTTTATCCGATTGATTTATCTTAAGAACGCTTACACACTGTGTTCAACCAAATCGCTTCGGATATTGGTATATTCCTCCTGCGTGAGAACGAGTTTATGTGAACGATTTATAAATTCTTAGTTTGATAACTTCTTAAATAATTAAATGGCGTAGTTAGCTCTATCGGTATACAGATATGTACTGTATAAATTTTGTATTTACTCGTCTCTGTATAGGTACTTACTATTTTTTCTAATAGTTGCTGCATCTATTTCTTTATTTTTAAACACTATTTTAATACTATTTCTTTAATTTTTTAAAAAATATTCTGTGCTCGTCTTGAATCTATAATCTGTAAAATTTGTTATATGTAAATTAATTTTTAATTTGAATCTTTGTGGTAGGTATGTGGATATGTTGTTTTTTAAGTTTAATTAATTAACAAACTGAACTATCCCAAATGAGACAGTAATATAAGTTATAAGCAGTGACGAGTGGTGGTAGAAGTAACATGCCTGCTGATTATGGGTGGTAGATAAAGTAAGAGTAAAGAATAATACAATTCTTGACGGTATACTTTGTTGAGACGAGGTTCTTTCGCCTGCGGCGCTGACAATCCTTGCCCACTTGCTCAATATACATCCGCGTAAGAAGTTCAAAGTTTATTGTTGCATTTATACATCCAACGTACGTACGTATGTAATGAAAAAAATTAAGCATACCGTTTTTTCGGAAAATTATAGAGCGTTCCTGTTCGTGAAATTTTCCATTTCGAGCACTGATTGTCGGGTTATATTTTTTCTAAATGATTGTACTAATTGCTTTTCTTTCTAAATTGCATAATTCGCATTTACTGTTGAGGTGTCTTTCACTACCATACCATGAAATTTCTAAAAATATGTGCCATAACCACAATATTGGAAAATAAAATCTTAGGTTAAGTTAGATTATATTTAGTAACCTAATATTAATTTAAAATAGTCGAAGCAAACGACATCCATACCTAATGCGTTCGAATCATAGAGGTATTAAATAAAAAGAAGGGCAAGGATTTGGCTTTCTCATACAATTGAATGAAGCAGGCCAACAATAGCTGACAACTTACGAGAAATAGCAACGCGATAAAAAAAATGTAGGGCATCACGGAGGATTTACTTTGGTCATTATAACGTACCCATATAATATAATGTTAACGTGGAAATTTTGCCGTAAATTGATTACCAACCTGCCTCACCATACTTTTCCAACATACTTGCCTGCTTCACCACACTTTCATATAACCTGCCGCCGCTAGGTTCTAATCCTTTTGCACTATGAAAACTGTATGATGGGTAAAGTGGGTTATTGATAATATTTTTAAATAGTCAATTTGGATATGTTAGGAAAGCAGCATTAACCTAAATTTAATTACCAGACTTGGTTAAATATTTAAATGGCTTACTTATTTACCTACTCAGTTTGTAAAATATATTTAATGCATATTGATACTATTGATTGTTATGTTTTAATTATTCGTCCATCTTATATTATATATTGTCTACAGATAATTCTATCCGGTATTGAAGAATCATTGGAAAGAGTACGGAGCCGAACGGAGCACGGACACATAACCGGCGTTCACACAAAAGCTATGGGTTGGAGAACACTAATAAAGTGAGTACGCGACGTGAATTTTCCGGCGGCCGCCCCGTGAAAATTGTGCCAACGCAGTACGCGCCGGGCGCTCCTACTCCCAGCCCGTCCCTGCATTTTATCAACACCCCACCGCTGAGGATACTTTTCATAGTTGAGTGATTTTTTTTACCCCTGTTAGTATGTGTAAAAGAAAAATTTCCGGCCTATCTTTTGTAATAAATAACTATTGTTAAGAAAATTAAAACTGTCGACAGGGGATGCTGCATGGAATTAATGGATCTAATTTTAGATTTGTAGGTACACAATACTATAATAAATATAATTTTAAACACAATCTTATTTTTTTTACTACACTACAATAGTAGTGAAACAATCCCATAATCACCCAGGCTTGATTAAATCACAAAAATGTACTGAGATCTCGTTGGGTATCAGACATGGAACTAGGCGTGCACACGGAAAAATGGTTTGGTGGTGGGTGACATTTTGAATCTTTCTATTGATTTTTATGGCAGAGGGAGGGGGAATTAACGAAATATAGCAGGTGCCACTGACTTCCACATTTACCTCGCCTACCACTAAAGCTTCTCGTTGCTTCAACCTCCGTGGAATACGACCAGTGCTCGAAATGGAAAATTTCACGAACAGGAACGCTGTATAATTTTCCGAAACTAAGTACTTTTGCTAATCCTTTCTTTACGTACGTACTTTTGATATAAAATGCAACAATAAACTTTAAACTTCTTACGTGGATCTATATTGGGCAGGTTGGTAAGGATTGTCAGCGCCGCAGGCGAAATAATCTTGTTTTAACAAAGTATACCGTCAAAAATTGTATTATTCTTTATTCTTACTTTATCTACCACTATAACCAGTGCATGATACCTCTACCACCACTCGTCACTGATTATTATTACTGTCTCATTTGGGATAGATAAGTTTGTAATTAATTAGTCATAACAAACAACATATCCACATAAGTACCTTATAGATTCAAATTAAAAATTTATTTACGTACTTATAGAAAATTTTACGAATTCCATTTAAATACGAGCACAGAATATCAAACATCAAGAAATAGTATTAAAATAGTGTTTAAAAAATAAAGAAATAGTATTAGAAAAAACAGTAAGTGCCTACCTATACTAAGAATTTATAAAACAACGTTCATATAAACTCGTTCTCACGCAGGTGGAATATACGATTATCCGAAGCGATTTGGTTGAATATAGTTATTTCCTGCCCAATTATCATTAGCAATTATTGCACCTTGGCAGAACAAACAACTTAGATTATCAAAAAAGTTATAAAATAATATATAATAAAATCAATACTAAGTACCAATAATGGCAGAGTTCTCATTTGTACTGGGTAGATATAAGTTGGAAAAAAGTACGTAGCCTAAATACCTAGTTCTCTTTTAACTTTCAGAATACAGTATGTAAGCATACGTCTTGAGAAATCAATCGGATAAAACCATGGATAGTATCCACTATCCACACAGCTTTAAAGGATTCTCAACGATTTATTTTGAACCTTCTCCACTATAAAGGGGCATAAGGCCGTACCTACATCTAATAAAAGTTTCAAGTCATCCAAACAACGTAAACATAGCATTATTTGTAATTAAATTACCAATGGTGTGTCATTTTCATTTATATAAGATAAAACATGACGGAAGGTGAAACTCAGGTTGCTAAGCGCGATTCTTATAAAATAATATAAAATTGTCATTAATTAGTACCTACTATATTCAACATTATAAGGACTAATATTGTATTGTATGCATGTTATGTTACAATGGCGATGCTTTGGTTACCATTATTGTAATATACATCTACCACCGTATTTATTTAATAATCTATGACTAACACCACCTAAAATAATTAGATGTCCGCACTGGACACATAGGTACCTAATTTTTTAGTACCTACTTATTCTAAACGATTCAATCTATGTTGTTTGTCCTTCCCTACTCACATTATTATTGCCATGGAAATGATAATAGGTACCTACATACAATACAAATATAGTCGTACATTTTTATTGAAAGATATTCCTATTTTTTTTTAAACAAATTTACAAACAAAAATTAAGTAAAAGTTCTCTACACACTACCAATGTATTATTTCTATTATTTTTAAAGTCACAAGCTACAATGCATGTAATAATAATTATAATACAATAGGAACATCCCAAATAAATAAACTCTGCAGAAGCCTATTCAATATTTTTTCTGCCCAAACCGTCAATGGCCCAAACACATTTTTGTAGAAAACTTCATTCAATATTTATTGTAAAAATTGGGGTTTACGACTTACCATAAATATTTTTTTAACAGAGATGATAATAATTATTGAATCACAGAACAGACGTTGCCACTGTATTGTCCACCGGAAAGAATTCCTAATGTTTTAGCAGATTTACACGAAGTACCTACTACGTAATTAAGCGTTCATTATTTTTATAAATATCCACAAAATTATCAAATTGTGCGTGTGGCCAGAATTATCTTAAATCAGTTTGGATACCAGCGACAATAGTATATAGGTATATATTATGTAATAATATAATTATGTAAAAATTGCGAATTTGTATCCCACAGGAAAGTACTTATTAAAAACGATAATTATTGTAAGGGTGATTATCCACCTAGTGTTACGAATAAAAAGCGAATTTAACATAATAGACTTTTTAAAATATTATATTATAAAGCCTATTATAAGGACAGTATTCATCCACAGGTAATTAATAAATAAATGTCAAAGGTTAAAAATTCTCCTCCTGTAAAATAGTATTTTGGTTAATTCGCCCTTTTTACAATACACCGACGATAATTATAAAGGTATTCGTATCGCCTGCTGAGAATTTGAACCAGCTTTTAAGAGAACAAATTGTTATTAAAAAATATGTTCAACACAAAGTCAAAATTAAAACACAAAACTTACCAGAAGCAACAAAATTCACTTACAAAAAAGTATAGGTACCTACTCATCATGACCTATGGCAAATAAATGAATGAATGTAGTAGTTATATCACAAGATTTATTGTACAATAGTCGCAATTCAACAATAATGTAAATTACAAAACAAATGTAAACATCGTAAAAATAGGGGTTTACGACACGTCATAAACTTTTTTTTAACAAAAGTCAATTGTTGAGATGAATACCATCTGTTGCCATTTCAATGGTTATTGGAGTGAATTCCTAATGTTATGTGGTTTTAGCAGATTTACACGAATTACCTACTACTTTATTATACCTTCATTATTTTTATAAATAACCACTCAATATCAATTTTTAAATGATCAAATTGTGTAGGTATGTGGCAAGCGTTACGTTACCTGCGACAAAATATTTTTCAATAGTTTCGGTTAACACGTTTCGCCTGATGACATTTTTGACCAACTTTTAGGAGAACAATTTTTATTAAAAAATCAAGTTAAACACACAGTTAAAATTAAAACACAAAACTTACTAGAATGTAGCAAAAAAAAACACCAAACTAATAATATAAACAATTTTGTTTAGAAACGTATTTATATCATAAATAATACAAAATATTTTAAAAGGCAACTAATAGGAATATTATAGCGGAATTGCACGAGTCAAATTATCAAACTTTTTTATATTAATTTATTTAACCACCGAAAACACAATTCATTCGCCCGAAAATAAATGGAGAAGTAATAATTTTTGTCACTCCGAATAAAATAATATAATAAATTAGTACGTAAGTAAATGAACAATGCGTAATAGTCAAAGGCAAGATTGTATTGAGATTTGAAATGTTTCGTCCTTTAGAAATTATTAAACAATGTATACTTTATTTTTTAAGAGTTTTCAAATAGTGTTAGCAAGGCACATTTTTTGGGTAATAAAGTAATTTACGCTTGCAGCTGGTTGTTTCTTGTTATTTAGACAATGCATTTAGGCATGGACATATCGACACGAAATAAGAAGGTTGAAAGAAATTTAGGGATGTCATAATTTTTATTTTTAACCCTTGCACGCCCGGCATAACATAACTTCGTTAATTTTTAATTTTGAGAAAAACTTTAAAAGATACATTCATATATAATTATCTCAATCTAACGAACCGCAACGCAATTTTAAATGAATCCACGAGCCGGAACGGTATATTTTGGAATTCCACGAACCACAACGGCGCTCCGGTGCGTTCCTGTCCATTCCGAGCGCTGCCGACAATAAACAATAAGACAATATAATATATGTATTATGTTTGAGACTAACCTTACTAACATAAAATTATGTAACAATATAATAATATTTTAGTAAAGTCTTTATTCCTAATGTCGACTAACTTTAAATAGAGATTAAAATATAGAACTTAAATTTTAATATAAGTATGTGTGACTATAATACAATGGTACAAAGGCCAAATTGAATATTTGTGTTGTTAAGTAAAGTAAACAGTCAATGAGGCCGAATGGCACCAGTGTATCAAGTAATAGAAATGAAACAATGACAAACACCCAGACATTGTGAAAATCACATAAATATATTGTTACATCACCGGAAATCACACCCGAAGCTCCCGGATAAAAGGCCAGAGCTTTACGGATTACACCACGAAGATATTTGATTTAAGAAACAAAAACAAATGTAGGTATGCTTAATATGTTGAGTATAACGCAAAACGACCACAACATAAGCCAATGGATGAGAAAGTAAAAAAGTAATGTGCGATGTGGTAAAGAATTGGGTAGTTATACGACAGAAGTTTCTTTACATTGATGCTTCTGTGATTATTGTCACAATTCACTGTAAATTATGTTTATATTTAGTATATTTGAAATAATATCCGTCATAAGTAAATAATGCCTACATATTATACAATATTAATAATATATCACACAGTCCATAAAATAATGGATTTAATATGTCATTAAAATATAATAAGTGACTTGGACCGATATATATGTATTAGATATATTATATAGAGATGAAAGCGAAGACTAGACATAAGGTACATATTTGAATATTTTTGACTATATTTTATATTTAAATAATAGTGTTTTGTAGCCTAACGTTTGGCAACGCTAGTGTTGGGTTGTGCGTGGAATTCTCTCTTATGGAATGGGAAGAAGATAATATTGAAGCGAAAGACGGGAGCAGATGAGGCTATATCAGTAAATTTGCCAAAGAAATAGATGTCTAAGTTTTCAATTGATTCTCTCTCCGACTATATCACATATATTATTATATCACCATTTTAATCGCTTTACTACTAAATAGAAATAACTTATCAATTCTTACCATTATTAAGTACCTACTAATTCCTATTTAACTATTACTAGTATCAAAAATAATGACAACAGACAACAACACTAATTTTGTCATTAACAGCGAACCAATCAAACGTGCGACCCATTATAAATATTTAGGTACATGGGTGAATGAGAAATTAGACCAGTCTCAGGAAATAAAAACTAGAATTGAGATCGCAAGGAGTGCCTTTCTCAAAATGAGACGCCTCCTTAGCAATTGAGACCTTAACATAGGTCTGAGACTGTGTTTGGTACGTTGTTATGTTCTCTCAATTATTTTCTATGGTGTGGAAGTATGGGCACTAAACCAAGATATGTCACGGTCCACGGAGACTTGAAGCTTTCGAGATGTGGCTGTATAGACGCATCCTCAAAATTCCTTGGACTGACCGGATGACAAATGTTGAAACTCTCAATCGAATGGGGAAGGACCGAAAAGTTTTAAGTAGTATCAAAACCAGGAAACTACAGTACCTCGGCCACATTATGAGAGGACAAAATTATAGCATTCCCCAACTTGTCATTCAAGGAAAGATCAATGGTAAGCGTAGCAGAGTACGGCGCCGCATTTGGTGGCTTAAGAACATCCGTGATTGGTACGAGTGCAGCTCCACTGAACTGTTCCGGGTAGCAGACGACAAATCTAAGATCCCCTTGATGGTGGCCAATCTCCGCTAGGGTATGGCACAATAAAAAGAAGACTAATTCCCAATCCCGGACATAAATTAAACTTTTTAAATTTCGCAAATTCACAAACAGAATTCTGAATCTCTGATCTTGGGATTGAAGAAAACATTATTTTTATGTAAAAAAAAAAAGATGTCGAAATTTTTTAACAGAATGACAACAATAATTATCGAATTTATTAAAGTCTATGTAAGTATACGTATCTTGGCTCCGTGGCAGACCAATGGTTTAAAAATCAAATTTAAAGACGCTAAGGACGCTAAGAGTGCAAAACTTCGTACCCTTATGGTACAGCCTCAAGAGTTCCGTCGCCGTCGCCGGCTCTCCCTCACCATTCAGCAGTGCTACCAAAGCGATCTACGCGCTGCAGGTCTGGCATGGCGGCAGGCGGGAGAGTTGGCTATGGACCGACGGAAGTGGGGCGAATTTGACAGGGTAAAAGAAGAAGAATGCCGCTAAGTAATAAGGCAACAAAATTGTCCCGCAGTCTTTCGGAATTGAACTGACTAATCATTTTTCTCATGTTTTTCTTCCATTTTACTGAGTTTGAAGATAGGTCCCTATTTAAATACCTAGGTAGGTACTAACTCGTTTCTAATTTTTAAAGGTAATAATACCAACCAAATTCTCTATATCCACGTGATTCAAACTTATTGCGAGTAACGTACCTTTTGATCTTTGATGAAAAATGTTGTATTTAATGTTAAAAAAATAACACAACTTAAACTTGAAATATGATCTAGTCTTATTTTTTTAATAAACTAACGAATTCAATTGCGGTTTAAAATTATAAGTAATGAATTTAATCTCGATTTCCCAAAATATTAATTTTAATCACGCGATATCTCGATGAAGACATTGAGGGTAGGGATAATACGATTTCGGAATTCTAAACCCAGTCCTCACGCCATGTGTGAAAAATATATAAATGCTGTTATGTATGATTGACATACTTAGGTACTTACTTACTTAATTTTATTCAAAGAGTGCATAACATTGGCTAGTAAATACTATGTACCAAATCATTATTACACCTAATATTTGTTTGATACCTATATAATACATCAATGGTAATATCCAGGGAACTCAGAAATAATTGTTCTGTGTTAAAATCCAATTCATATAAATTTAATATTGAAGATATACCTCCCAGAAAAGTATACCTACAATGAAAAAATATCAACCATTTATTGAAATACGTTCTAATCATTTAGAATTCATGTCATGCCCAACAAAAACACGTCAATAGATAGAATAAGCCGGTTGAGTTTCATTTATTATTCATATTTTGGCGATAGCTGACGTTAGGGATAGTTGCAATTCGGTTTAACTCTGGATCTGATTCAATTTAAACTCAATAATAATATTAATGATAACATCCTGGGAAAGGAACGCAGTGATAAATTTCTTTTTTTACATACTGTAGTTTTCCGATGTTACAATTATTGTATATTAACGAAAAAATATATAATAGGTAAATAATATGACTTATCTTATAAACTACTTCATAATATCGATAGTCTAACGTTGACACCTCGTATCTGACATTAAATATTTTTGATAGGAGGAATTAAAATGTTATAAAAAATTATATAATCAAATTAAATAGAAACAAAAATTCAGTTACCTTAAAAAAAACTTTTTTTAAACTATTTTTGCACTAGCGTATTTTTGTTTTTATTTAATTTCATTTCAAAGTTTTTGTAGAACTTTTAATATGCCCCTATCAAAAATATTGAATGTCAGATACGAGATGTCAATGTTAAACCATCGATAATATGGCTTTAAAATCAAAATGAACGTTCTTATCGTTTAAGCTACCGTTTCGTGAAATGCGTATTAATTCTAAAAACTAAATTATCTGAGGTGATAATTATATTACCAATACGATACATAAACGGATCGGCAACGCAAAGTGAAACAGTGAAAGATAAACTATATTTCTAGGATTGTTTTCGAAATGTAAGTTATGAGTTTGTAGAGAAATTGTATTTACATATTATGCAATAATGAAAATTAAATTTTATGAATATGTGTTCAGGTTTATGAAGTCGTGGGTCTCAGGTTCGAGTCCCGTGTCTGTAAAATTCATAATAGGTATATTATTTATTTAATACATTATGCTTGTACTGAAACTGGACCCGAAATCAAAAATATATGTGCGCGCTTAGTGTCGGCACTTGCACTGTTAACATTACCTTATACCCCGTTTACACCTGCATGGATTTACCGCTGACAGAACGTATAATCGCAGCCATAACAAACAAATGCATGTGTAAACATATGTTATCCTGCAAGTTGCAAGATTGCATTCATGAATTAAAAAAGTTCGAAAGTTTCTGAACTTTCACACTTTGAAAAATGACAACATCGCGTCTCGCTCACTCTTAAAGAATGAGATTGGCGAGACCAGTCAGCACTTTTACGTGTAAACAGTACGATACGATAAACAAAAGATAATATCGCGATTGTTTAGAATATACACTATTGGTGCAAGTAAATCCATGCACGTTTACAGGCGCTATTAGTGGCCAATCTGTTAAGATATGACATAACTAGTGTAGGTACTTATATTAAACTTTGTCAGTCAAACGTATTTTGTTTTCATTAAACTAAGACTATAATGTGTAGATAGTGTTTGCAAGTTTTTAAAATTCAATTAAACTCTGCCTAATCCAATCCATAGTAGATAATAGTAAAAATTATTCGTTTATTTAAAAAATATCAAAAATAAAATAAAAATAAAATAAAAAAAGTTATACTTACCATTATTATTATACCATACATAATTTTAGATATTTTTTATTGATTATGGTTTGGTTTGGCAGGGTTTAAAAAATAAAAAAACTAACCAACATCATCTGTAATATGTACCTACCGACCTTAACGAAAAGAAATAAGTATGACTGGAAAAATGTGTACTATTTTTGTCGGATCGCCCATAGCATACTACTTAAGCTATTATGGTTTAGTTTAGGCAGGGTTTAATTGAATTTTAAAAACTAACCAGCACCGTCTACAAGCTGGATTCTTAGTTCAATGAAAACACATAAGTATGACTGACAAAGTTTAGTGTGCACTATTTATGTCGAGTCTTAACAGCCTACCTTCACCCTTTACCACTGGGCGCTATTCGATTTAGATAACAATACCGAAATTACCATATATTACTAACAAATGTTATTGATATAAAATAAATTTGTTTATTATTTATTTAATTTCTTGGTAAGACTATAGAGCGATGCCTCATGACTGAATTTAACCCAGCAGGTACACTATAAACTATGTAGATTTAGCATCACGTTATCAGGGCATGTCCACAATCTTCCCTTATCTTGCACTATTTCTAATCGGGATGGGGAGAGAAAGGGAGCGTACCTTTGTCCTATTCGTTCTTCGTCTACTTACCTATTCTATTATCAGCTCTTTATCAAATAACGCGTGCATGTCTTATCTTATCAGCCGTATTCACTCCCGTTGCCACGATGGTCTCGCAGTTTAGAATTGACCTAAAATCATAGATACCCCACTTATTATTATGTATATAAACGTCTACTTTTAGCTATTTGTAGATAAAATATTTAGGCATAAAAAGAAAAATATGTAGGTAGTTGAATTGAATGTCTTATATGTAAAATTAATCATTTTTCGAAAGTCTAATCAATATTTTGATAAGACAGTGACAGGGCTATCTAGAAAGATATACGTTAGAGAAACGCGCATAATAGTAATGTAAACATGAGACACTATTTTAAAATGTCATTTGTTAGTCAGAGATAGAAATTTATGTCTTTGTTCAACATAATTCTGTGAAGGATGCATTCAGCTGTAGCCTCCCACAATATGTCGAACCTTGAATTATAAATTTTTCAAATGCATCTGACGATAAACGCCAAAGCAACCCTTAATGTAATGTTATTAGTGTTCATTTCAGCAAGTCAACTTCGCTTTATATGCCGTTTATTATTCTAAAATACTTACCGGAAGGGCTCAGTTTTATTGAGCCGTAATAAAAAAAAATGTACCCGGATTTTGAATACGACCCTTATTGCCAGGAATGTAAGAATTACATCGGCTTGTGGGCCATGTGTATTTGAAAACTTCGAGCGACCTAAAAAAACATACTATTATTTGGGTGCACAGCAGGCAGTCGAACGGTTAGATTTGTGCGTACTCCCATCATCTACACGCCGATTATCAAATTGACAAATATTTTGAAAATATTTAATCATGCCGAGAAGATATTTAACAGAGGAAGAAATCAGGGTGGCTGCAGAGGAGTTTTGTGATGACTCTGATATTGAGTTTGAAGTGAACGACAATAATATTTCGGATAATGAAAATTTAATAGAAGTTTATCAAAGTAGTTCATCTGAAAGTGAGCACGAACCAGACGTTCAAGTGAATGATAGTGATAGTGAATCGGCAACAATTTACAAATCTAAATCAGGATTTGAATGGAGTTCAGTGCCACCTCCGGTTTGTAGACGCAGGGCTCATAATATTGTATCAGAAAATTCCGGTTTACGCAATGAAGCGGTAAGTGTTGAGAATATTTGTGAAATGTTTAGATTATTTATTAATGACGAAATGATTGAAGAAATTTGCACCCAAACAAACAATTACTGCCAAAATTTGCATGTAAGTGAACAAGGCAAAACATTTTTACCAATTACTGCAGACGAAATGAATGCATTCATTGGCATTCTAATATCATCAGGCAGAAATAATACTGGTAAGTTACAGCTTAGCGATCTTTGGACCAGTGATGTTCTCCACGCACAGCCTTTTTATACAGCCGCAATGTCCCGCAATAGATTTATATATATATATAGCAATATACGGTTTGACGATAAAACGACGAGGGCACAGAGATTTTCAGAATCTGGCAATAAGTTAGAGCCGATAAAAAACATTTTCGAAAAGTTTTCACATGCATGTAGCAATATGTACTCACCTGGATCTAATTTAACGGTAGACGAAAGATTAGCTGCCTTTAGAGGTAACTGTTCATTTCGTGTATACATGAAAAGTAAGCCTGGAAAGTATGGTATTAAAATATGGACTGTTGCAGATTCGGCTGTTTCATATATTTTAGATATGCAGGTATACACAGGTATGATAAATAACGTAAGGGAGGTAAATCAAGGACAACGAGTAGTAACAGATTTAGTACGAAAATATTACGGTTCAAACCGGGGAGTTACCACTGACAATTTTTTCACGTCGATTCCGTTGACGGAAAATTTATTGGAAAATAGCATCACTTTGACAGGAACTTTGAGAAAAAATAAAAAGGAAATTCCAGCTAATTTTTTGCCAAATAAATTAAGAGAAGTATTTAGTAGTACTTTTGGATTTACCAGCAGGTTAACTTTAGTTTCGTATGTTCCGAAGAAAAATAAAGCAGTATGTTTATTATCTAGTCAATTTCACGATGCTTCAGTTAGTGCGTCAAATGAAAAAAAACCCGAAATTATACTTCATTATAATAGAACAAAAGGAGCAGTTTATACAGGTGATAAAATGACCGCAGGGTATTCTTGTGCGAGACCCACCAGAAGATGGCCATTCAGGCTTTTTATGGAAATGATAGATATAGCGGCTTTAAATGCTTATTATTTGTGGGTTTTAAAATATCCAAATTGGAAGAAAAATGATAGAAGTAGACGAAAACGATTTAACCGAATTTTAGCTGATGAGTTAGCAAGATCTAACGTAGAAAATAGAAAAAACAGTACAATAAAATTTCACATTCAACAGCAGGATGCTATTAATTTTTATTTGTCAGAAATTAGTTCAAGTAGCACAAATTTGGCCCCCACAAACGTAATAGAACCCAATCCTCCTGTGGCACCAAAGTCAGGATGTTGTAGATATTGTACGACCTCTAGAAGAAGTCGCATATTTTGCGAAACCTGTGAAAAACCTGTATGTGTGGTACATAGGGTTGAAAAAAAAAGTTTTAATTGCCTTAGCTGTAATGAATCTAATAAAAAACAACATTCAAATTAGAGTAGCATTATGAAAGATTTTTAGATACTGGGGATATTATGTGTGGTGGCGTATTTATATATAATTAATTATTATGAAAAATAGTATTTGCATGGCTTACGTGTATTTTTAGATACCTTTGTATTTTGTTTTAGCAATTTACATACTTTCATTACAATAAAGTATTAAGAATTCATATCATATCAATTATAAATAAATTTCATAATCTTGTACCTACCCATTCAAATGTTACATGCAAAACCAAAGATGAAATCCATTTATAAGTATTCCACATTGAAATCAGATAGCTACATAAGTAATATTATGTTCTAATGAGTTTTAAACTATGTAACTTATGGTGCACCAAGGCTTTTAGTACGATATTCTAAAATATCCTTTTATGACGATATTAGGGTAAATAATACATACATATTATATTAGTTTTACTAAGAAGAATTAAAAAAAGATTCCAAATATTATTTTATTTAGTTTGTCCGTAATAAATTATATTGTAGTCATAAATAATTACTAATAATAGTTTTCGCCCGAAAATAATATTGAGTTCGGACGTGCTGACTGCAATGTTAACTGACTTTCCCTAATGGGTATGGAAAAATATGGGATATACTTGAACACATGTTAAATATTATGTTTTTTTCAATAGTTATGTCTGTATGATAATAATATGCCTTAAAGTTTGTCACGTACATTTAAAGTGCATTCAATATTGAGGGCTGTCGGTATGCTTTGTTATATTTGGGTTTTATGGCCATAAAAGTACCCTACTTCAAAAGCTTAACCCATGGTGATGGCTTTTACATTTATATTTATTATTCTTCTCTGTGTATGTGTATACGAACCGCTATGATATCTTTCAGTAGGTCTCGTACAAAGAATAATAATTACTTACTTATATTTATTTTTATATTTTCATTTTATACCAAATAATATTAAGTAGGTACCTACCTATGTAAATAAATAAATATAGTAAACCTGTTGCATTTATATATTTTGATATAATTTTAACTCCATGTGTCCCTAAAATCGGTGATTTTTTAGGTATGTACGAGTAATACATTTTAATATTACTAATTAATCATGTTGCTTTTAATTTCAGTTAAATAATATTATTTTATTTTAAAAATGTTATCATACTCTATCTGATGTAGGTATAAACATAATATTATATTATTTCTCTGCACCCATGTCTGTAAAATCAATTCATTTTATGTAGGTTTACCATTTTAAATTGAAATCGTCCATACACAATGGTATTGACTAAATATGTAAATAGCATAAAATATCCTAATCCCCTGCGTAACATGTTTTTATGTACATATTATTATGTAATTTTTTTTTCTTAATATTTTTCGTTTAAGAGAATAAGTATTATTCTTACAAATATAATAGTATGTAGTTTTATTATTTAGGTTGTTTTATATTATATAAAGTTTTGTGTCTCCAGTTAAAATTTAATTAGTTACTAATATGTAGATACCTATAGTCATTTTTAGTTTGTATAATATGTTGTACTTAGAAGATTGAGTTAAAATTTAGTACTGTGGAATAGGCCTAAAGGGGAAACCACAGATTAAAAAAAACGCGCCATTGTACTGTACCTCCACGGTGGTGTGGAAATTAGTACAATTTTCCGTAAGTACGGGATCTTTCCCACCGTGATCTCCTGATTAAATCTAATGATTGGCTTATTATAATGTTGAGTATCTACGAAAATATATAAGTATTAAATTACGGTACCTATCATATATATATATACTTATATATATATAAAAGTAGATTTTTCTGGGGATACAATATTATATTAAATATATGTTTATGTATTTTATTATTGACTATAAAACCTCTTGTTATGAACTTATCTAAAAGAAGGTGTGATATATCTATAGTCTAAGAGGTATAGACTTAATACGTGCATATAGGTTCAAGTAGCGTAGTGATTTAATTTTTTCAATGTGTATTATTTCAACATAATAAACATAATATTAAAATATATTTAGTGGAAACTATACGATCGGAGTACTTTTGTTGTTTAATTATTCATAATTATGTAAGTATATTTTTAATGTGTTTTAAAATCCGATTTTTAATAAAACCTAATAACATGATACAATAAGATCACAATGTTTTAAAATTATATAGGGAATCGATATTGCAAAATTATAACTATTATTTTATGTGGTAAACGTGATAACGCAAGTCCATGCAGATGTTATGCTACCTAAAAACATCCCTCATTCACTTCAGATGAATTAGCCACCCCCACTCTTCGTGAAATGACAGCGTATGTTGGTTGTTCCATTTAAAACAGATCGAGACATGCCGTGGTATGGTTATGACGTACATTTATCGATGTTCGATTATTATACACGATTATAAGATAATTGCATGTGATATACACATAATATCATGTTAAACAATGACTAAATAGTATTTAAAAACATACTTTACCTTTTGAAGCAATCAATTAGCTTTTAAAATGCCTTAAAATGCCAAATTTCCATCGGTCCACTGAGTGGACGGCATGGGATCGGGCGTAATTTTTTTACCATGGTAAGGGAAAGGTTAGGTACTATAACACACTGAACATCAAATCGAGATGTCTCGAGTCTTCCTCACTTCCTGTCTAGGAAGTATTTTTATATAAACTCACAACATGAATTAGTAACTCCTTATTAATTTAGATAACATTATTTATTTGATATAATTTCATTTTATAATAAATTAATAGTATAATTTCAACAACATAAATTCAACATATTACTACATTTTTAGTTGACAGCTTTTTCGGTTATCGAAATACTAAAGGATGACTTACTTATCTTAATATCAACATCATCATCAAGGGCGCGACAACCCGGTGTGGGTCCTGGCCTCCTCCAACAGCTCCCTCTACCTGTCCCTATCCAGTGTGGCCGCTTTCCAATTCGATACCCCCAGAACACGGCAGTCACTGGCAGCTCCATCCAACTATCAAATCTTTGGCCTCCCTCTTCTTCTACGTCCTATTGGATTGCTGGACATCACTCTCTTTGCCGGTTCATTGTCATTCATATGGTGCACATGACCTAGCCATCGCAATCTCCCAATCTTAATTGACTGAACTGCGCTGCAATCTTCGTACAGCCTGTAGAGCTCAGCATTATATCTTCTCCTCAAATTGTTGCCATCCCTGATCGGTCCATATATACCGCGGAGAATTTTTCTTTCAAAGATGTTCAGGGCTCGTTCATTTCGCAGAGTTAATGTCCAGGTTTCAGATACGTAGGTGACCACTGGCTTTACAAGTGTCTTGTAAAGAGTGCTTTTAGTTTGGCGAGATACTTATCTTAATAATAGTGTAATAATCAAAGTGTGAAGTAAGTACATACTTACTACATATCTTTTTCAAAATGCCTCCATTCGAAAATGAATGATTTTGAGGTTATTTTTGAACAATATGTTGATTTTGTAAGAAAGTTGTATAGGTATGTTAAGAATCTCTGCATTTTCTCATCATGTGAAACAAGTTATATCATATATGTATAGATATATTATATATATATATATATATATAATGTTCTTAATCACAAAAAATATATTAATACCATTAAATAGTAGGTAATATTTCAAGCATCTTCGTTCTGGAATTGAAAATATATCATAAAATATATTAGGTAAAATTTTTCTTTTGAGTTGACAATTGACTCTATTTATTGTCTATAGTATAGACTATATATAATACAGCCAGTGACGTCCCGTGGGGGTAAGCAAATTGAGCGACACTTGTGGGCGGCAGTTACTCGAAGGGCGGCAAATCGAAGAAAATTATTTAGAATATATCGTGGGTATACTGCGAAATAGCATTAAGTCAAAAATACTAGTTTTGAGATAATCGAGCTTGAAAGTTTGCGTGGTCTTAACTTTTTTTTATATATAAAAGGTCATGTAGTTATGGATTTCAAATTATAGATCGTTTTATTGGCCACAAATTTCTTAATGTGTCACTAAAAAATAACCGCAGGTTTGCTACATTTTGTAAAAAATATGAAGGTAGTAAGTACTTGACTTAATGCATTTTCGGTGACAAATTAAAGTACAAAAAGAGAAAACACAGTATATGGCGACTATGTCATATATTTTTTATCATACAATTTTGCAATATTTACAATGGTTTCACAAAAATATTTTATCAAAAGTATAAACATTAGAAAAAACATATTAGTAATATTTTTTTTATACATTTTTGTTCAAAAGAAACACTTTTTACTTAACTAACCTTCGTATTAACAATAAATAATATAACATTTATGACAAACAATTGAAAGCAAAATTATGATGTATCTGACAAAATAACATGTAGATATTCAACAATCACATAATTATTGCAGTATACAATATAATATAAGTTTTTTTATAGTAAAACAAAAGAATACATTGGTGTTCAACAAAACAGTAAAAGCAATAAACATTTTTTATTATTAATAACCAATATACCAATACCAATGCCAATAAACAATAACAAGTTATGTATCCACACAATAGTAAAATAAGCATGTTACACAAATAAATAAGAAAAAAAACTTACCATCTAGCATCAATATTTACTTTCATTTTGTTTTTTGCCATTTTTAATATTTTCGCAGCCCGTGACCTCATTTTTGGCTGGGTACGTTTATAAATCAGTAATACACGTATCCTGTCAATGGTCAAAATACGAATGATGACAAAAAATAGCTTCATGCAAATTCCTTTCTGCGATATTGCATTGAGTATGACTTAGTGCAGTTTCGCACGGAGAATTTTGAGAACCTATAATATTTTGTGAATATAGCTTATAATATAACTAAGTCCCTTAGTGCCTTTTCTCTGAATAGATGTATGTTTTTTTGACTTATAACATAAATGAGTCGCTTAGAATCATAACTCACATATTGCAATTTTGTCGTTTTTTAGTTAAATATGCCAAGTGATTCTAAATGAATTAATCTATATACCGAAAAATAGTTGAGTATTAAAAGTCAATTTAAACCATGTGAAAATCGTTGACAAAGTTCATTGTTGGTGTAATATGTCGTATATTTCAAAGAATAGAGTTTTGTCACCAACGCCTTCCTAACCAATCGGGGAGCTCTATTTCTCATAGTATGCTGTATGTCTGCAACGTTAGGAGTATTAGGTATATATATTTAAAAAAAAGTTATTCGACTCTCTCACTCATTAATATTCTAGGGAGTTCAATACTGTTCTTCTTATCACAAAAAATAGTGCTCTGTTGGTTTTTAGCGATTATCTCAAAACTTGATTTTTGGAATATGTGAGTTATGATTCTAAGCGACTCAAATTATCTTTGTTAGTTGTATAGATATGACTGTGTGTGTTTTTGTAGACTATAGAGCGTTCGCTTAATAAGATTACCTCATCATTAAGTCAAAACAGCAAAATTTTGACTTAGTGCTTTTCCGCAGAATACCCACGATATAGAAATAGCTACCTTAACTTAGTAATAACGAAACTATCTTTCCATTAAAAAAAATAGCTCACTGGTTTTGTCGGGTTCGCTATATCTAGTTTACTTCCGTTGCCCGTCGACATCCTTGGTGACCAGAAACGACATGTGCAGATTTGCGAATAATTAGTCTGATATTTCGTTAGTAATGTATCCTTAGTCCTTACAACACAATTCTTAGATATTGGACTCATGGAAGGATGATAAAAAATGAGGCAACATTTTGGCGTAGCCTACGGGCGGCATTTTATCTAGGGACGTCACTGAATACAGGTGATCGATTTTTATTTATTTTTAATTTTTAAGGCGGCGGTAAGGAGCGGACTTAACAAAATCTAGCAGGTTTACCGCGCCTTCTACGTATGGCTTGTCGTCGCTTCAACCGCAGACACCGCACTTTTCGTGTACATTCCCCATACCCTGAGGTTACGCACTTTTAATCTAGCGATAAACACCTGGCCTGCAAGCATAACTAATACTGTTCACCTAAGATTTATTGGGAGATATCGAATCCACAAGTGGTTATCGAATGCTCTTGGCCTAACCGTTACAATGATTTCGATCGTTAGTGTCCGTTTGTGTCTTACGCTTTGTCTTGTCTTTTAGGCATGCCAAATCACAATATCAAAGCAAACATTGGATGCCTCAGATCATGGCCCCCACAAGGGGGGGCTGACAGGGCTCTAGCCTAGGGGCCTGGGCTCAGGAAGGGCCCGGCGTGACGAGTCGACCGATAAATGAGATAAACACAGACAACAAATTTGGTCTAACAGTAAAAAAAGTCGACTGCGGCGCTATTTCGGTTCCATAATTATTAATAATTAAAATATTTGATTGTTGGTACGATGCAATTTTTAACTGTGTGCCGATACTCGACAACTCCATAATTTAAATGGATGTAGATATTAAAAATACAAATAATCCCCAAAAGTATACCTTAATTTAACCGCATACAGTATACACCATGGAAAACGCTACTGTAGCGCGTCACACTGCCTTCACCCTTAGTGATAGGTAGGGGGGCCCGCCAAACATCCTCGCCTATGGGCCTGCGTCAGGATGTGGGGGCCATGCCTCAGATGGTTGCATAAGTCCATGAGTGCCACAGGTCTCCCACTAACATAGGCCCTGCGTATCATAGAATGCAGGGCGACCCTGTTAATGAGGTAGCAAAATTATCCTGATTATGATTCTCAGTCATGAAGTCTTGATATGATACATTTTATAATTGTTGAATATAATATTACCTCATGTCACATTCAGTACAGTCTATAATAACAATTAAAAATGAATTCATTTTATGAAATGTAGTTTAATTAGCGCTCGAAATATAAATTTTTACGAACAAGAGAGCTCATTCTTTTTCTGAAAATATTAAAGAAAAATAAGTGTGTTCGATGTTTTTGTTATATGGCTTGTTATCTAGCTCAGATGGTCAAATTATTATTTCCACGAGACGGAGCGATAATTTTGAGGATTTAGTTCATTTCAAACCCAGCTAAAGTTTAATACGTGAACGTGAAGAAGCAGTGGAGAGAACTTGTGACATACTAATGAGATTGAAGGTGTTTCTTGGAGTCGATCAAGACACATATTCGTTCGCAATACCAATTATGATAATAGTGACACATGAAAACTTCTCTTTCTGGCTTACCTGGTGCTATATTTTACTGACCAGACATATCAACGACCTGGTTTATTTCAAATATTTTTTTTTACTGTACTATCTCATATAATAATATGTAGTGGCATAATCGTAGCATAGAGCATAGAGCAATTTGAAAACTTATTCTAGCAATTTTTCATTATCGAACTGATGGCTCCATTTTTTTTTAAAATCCTTTAAGAAACACAAAAAATTTAAGAAGATAATGTTTTGAGGGTTTTTTAGAAATTTGATGTGCGCCCGCTACTATTACTTCAAATCTCCAATGCGCCCGCTACCGTAAAAAGGTTAAGAAACCCTGCTCTAGGGGATGCCGAAATCCAAGCGGCTCTGTTACCAGGGCGCGTAGTGTCAAACTGTAGTTTAAATAGTTAGTTATTTGTGTAGTTCCTTCGACCATGTCCGATCCTAATAAGATCATATTATAGTCCTCCACAGAATGGAGGTTTGTATTGACAGATTTTTGTTTTTACGAGAAATGGATGTCAGCCAGTTGCTCAACCTATTACAGGGGTCGCGAACCTATGGCACGCGAGATGATTTTGCATGGCACGCGTTTGAAAAAAATACATAAAAATAATAATAATAATAAATGACAGATCGCATTGTATACAAATAGCAGGCAAATTAATACTCAAGAATAAGCATTACGTTTAATTTAAATATATAATTGCATACGCTAGTCCTTAGACTTTATGAGTTACATATTATCACACTAACCTCATCTGGCAGCAGGATATGCCGCGCCGCGAACCTCTAATCTTGATCGATTTACAATGCTTGAGACCATTGTTAGCGAGAGAATGCCTCATCTGATCGGTGCATTTCTCACGTCAATTTGTGCACAAAGAACCAAACCAAGTAATACATTAACAAACAATTTCTACCCACAAAATGACTGCACCAAATAATAAACAAAAACTTGATAAAGCTAGGTACCTAGTAGTAATTCGGGCAGAGTTTCAAAATTGGTGGACTTAAATGTTTGGCGTATTTGAAAAAAGTGATAAAGCTATATGTTTGCTATGTTTTGTAAGTGGTATCTAGAACATCATCGTTATTTTAACAGAATAAAAAAAAAACTCCTCATGAAAAAATGCTCGGTACGTCAGAGAGTTGATAAAAATAGGGAATTTTGGCACGCGTACATGAAAAGGTTCGCCAACCCTGACCTATTAGGTCCATACTCTGACTTATACACAAATTGAAAAACAATGTGTACTTGCCAGACCCAGCATTCGAACCTGGGACCCACGACGCTATAGTCAGACGCTTAAGCCGCGCGGCCATCGTGGGGGTTAGTTATTTAGAGTAGTTTAATTAGTATACATTCAACAGTAATTGAAAATACATAATTTTGAAAAACACTTTCTGAGAAAGTATATTAACCAATAGAAAAAATCTTTTTTTGAAAAAGTAAGCCACCCCGACGGGGATCGAACCCTGTATCTCCCGGGTTTACGCCCCATCCGTCGCATTTACCAATAAGCTACGGAGTGATATACTAATTGCGACAAATTTTAACTATTGGTAAATTTTAATACCTACTCATCAGCGCTCTTCCAAATCAAGCTACTTTGGCAATCGATTTTTGTTTCTTAAATCAAAGGAGGTAAGTATCTATTATTTCGATTACTAACCGACTTCGTGGATTTCTCCAATATTTTTTTATGATGTAACTTACTTGCACTTGCTAATAATTTATAATTAACTATTTCCTTTATTCAACGAATAATTCACAAGATTTTAAGAATGTATCATTCTAATTATTGAAAATACATAATTTTGAAAAACACTTTCTGAGAGAGTATAATAATTATAATTTATAACCAATAGAAAACCAATATAACCAACAGTAAATGTACAGCAAGATTTAAAATTTAAGGAAGATGCTTCATATTGCCAATATATAATATCAGATTGATAATACAAAATTATTATATAGTATAACATAAAACCGGATGCGTTTATATAGGGACTTCACGTTTTCATAAATTGTATTAAAATTACGAATTTTAAATTCTCCTGGTATGTTATTTATTACACTACAATATGATTGAGAGTATGAGAGTAATTAAGGTACTTCATCATAAAAATATTACCCACTCTGTACGATATTAAGGAAGACTAATCATCACTGCTACATCATTACAAAACATTAATTGCTTATTGAACACTTTGCTATACCAAAAATAATATTCAATAAAACGTTCAATTATTGGAATAATTTCTTTTGAATTTCGAGTATTCCATGCTTACGACCATTAGAATGAGCCCGACTAGTGAACTATTCTTTTTGCATAAATACTATCACGATTTATCAAGATTTAAGAATTTTCTATTCTTTATTACTTATAAAAAATATATAATTTAAGTATCAAAGAAAAAAGGTGGGTCCAGTGAGAACTGCAACTCATATCTTTTAATTCTAATGGATTAAAGTTTTGTGCTATTCTATTTGAGTCGTTTTTTACGACCAGGGATTCATCTTTCGGTATCTTTAGGTATTGTGTGCACTCACCAAAAGGAAAATACACACTGACAACGAATAAGTACAATTAATTCTAACTTATATAATAAATGAATACAATAAAGTAGGTAAAGACTGTATCTTTTGAATAATTATTTGTTTAATTAAATAAAACACAATGTTATAGTACTTATTAACACTTTATTAATTAAATTTTGTACCGGTTTCGTCCTCTTCAAAAGGACATTATAAACCATGAATAATTGACAGTTAACACTATAACAGAAAGACCACCAAGGACCCAGGTAGATACTTAAGTCAAAGATCATATTTAAAATAAAACAAACAAATTATGAATAGTTTAAGTATTTGTAAAAAAACTCCTATCAAATAGTACACATAGTTCCTGAAGATGCCGAAAGGCAAAACCCGGGTCCCAAAAACCACTCAAATGGAATAGTACAAAACTTAAATCCATTAGAATTTAAATACAAATTCCATCAAGTACCTTCATATTATATAATATCACATCTTTCACTTTACATGTGATTGCTCTAGCTTTTCAGCTATCGATCCGTATTGCATTCTTACGAATAATGTTTTAAGCCACGTTTAGGTATCTGAAGTACTTTTTTATTTTATCATACCTAAATACTGCACTTCTAAGTAAAAAAAAAAAACAGTGTTTTTGGTTTTAGTGAAATGAAAACCCATGTTTTAAACTACATTTTCTCTTATACTAAGTAAAAATATTGGATTGTTTTGACATAATCTCTTAATATAACACTGTCTATATAGAGATTATGTCAAACAATCCAATAATTTCACACAATACCTATAAGAGAAAGGGTAGTTTAAAACTTGAGTTCCCATTTTATTAAAGACAAAAACACGGTCAATACTGAATCAATCACAAAGTAAATAAAGGATTTATAAAAAACTGGCATTTAAATATAGCATTTTTCACCTTCCGTCAAATATACGTAATTTTTCAGTAAACCACAAAAACGGAACATTTACGCAGAAAACAATTATGTGTGAAAAATATTAAATATTCATAATTCCTAAAGCTAACGTTTATTAAATTTAAATTACATCAACTCGGTGGTATTAATTATATACATAATTTATTCACCTGTGTTTACCTGAGTATCATTATTTAGCTTTATATTGAGTAATAAATAAAATTGGCGAGTCGTAATGTGTCATCTTATGAATTCATGGTACTTTGGTTCGAATCCTAGTTGAGACAAATTCACAAATTGTTTTTTATACAAAACACGGACCTAATAGATTGGTAAGTCCCTAACGTTCATTTCTCACAAACATTATTTTATAAACCTCTTTGTGAGACAGTCAAAGCATGTCTCTTATATTGTATAGCCAATAAAAATTTTAACACAATAAAAGATTATTTTAATCATTATTACCGTATTTAACATTAATAGTCTTATAATAGGTATGGCTTAATATTGTAACGCTATGAAAAATCTGTTACAACTTGCACTGTCTCGTAAAGCGTTTTAACCAATCCACGCCAACCATGACCCTCCCAAACATATTTTTGGTTAACTCGAGATTCTTCAAGTAACTTGGGTACATCTCCAACTGAGTCTTGTATAAAACTTGGGCAGCATAAGCCCGAATTACACATTAATATATCTCAGAAATCTATATTTTTATTCTCGTTATTTTCAAATTCAAATCAGCAATAACGGTTCATTTAAAAACAGCGTCACTGTGATACACTTTTGAATAATATAATATCTAAATATTCTAAATACACCAAATTAACTATAATAAGACAAAGACAGAGATTATTAAAAAATAATACAGATTAAAATAAATGTAATTTTAACCATTTGATTAAAAATGTTTACTAAAATTAAATCAATTCACCTAAACCCACGAATCTAACCATTGATAAAGTTTAATTTTTCACTATCGTCATGCTTCAGCTATGTTGTATTATTATAAGATAATTATAATGTGTAGTAAAATCGTATATAACATACATACAAATGAGAAGCATGCGCATCGCAAATAATTCAGATATTATCTTTAGTATTAACATGTTCTCCTAATACTTTAGCAGGATTAATTCACATATTAGGATAGTAAAGGACGACCAGTTGGAGAAAGGAATATTATTCTAAATTTCCACGGATTCGTAAAGGTATTGATTTGTTGTTTATAAGGTTATTTTATATCTCCTTAGAATTTATGCTTTTCGGATAGAATGACTTTATCTCCAGGCTGCTATTGCCATCCTGTATTTCCCAGATGATTAATATTGTTGTATGCCAAATACGTACAAAATAATATTAGTGTCGTCTGTTTTTTTTTTAAATTATAACACCATAATATCTCATTTTAAATAAATTTTAAATAATTTTTCACAAAACTCACATATTCATAAAAAACATATTCTTCCAAAAGAAATACTATTAAATTACTTTATACTAAAATGTTTGTATCTTATTGGTGGACACCCAAACTTATGTGGGTCATGGCCAAAATATCATAAATTTATATTATTTTATAGACAAAAAATACTGAAAATAACCATAGTCCTTAAAATAAAAATAAAAGTTTTTTATTTGATGTAGATGTGGCTCTTGACCGCCTCACGAAGAGGTTCCTCAACAGATTTATTTTGTGAAATAGATTTTAGTCACTATGTTAACCACCATGCTTTAAATCCATTGAGGTATTTTTAAATCCAACACATATATTGGGGGGAAAAACATAATATGAATTATGTCAGATCCTGGATTCAAACCAGAAACTCACGATAACTTCGTAACCGGAAACTAGGGATTGCAATACCGAATGAATATATTCATACCGGCTTTTCGGTATTTCTTATTGAATGCCGGTATTCGTCAAAACATATTATAGAAAAAATTAGTACCTATCAATAAATATGACTATTAAAATCTATTTACAACACTATTTTATAGCAACCTAAAGTACCTTTGTAAATATGTACAAATCTTAATATTTTACAACTAGGTACTCCGGGTACAGAAAAATCTCTCAGAAATTCAACGTTTGTTGGATATACTATCAACGTTGGATCAATAGTTATAAAATAATTGGAAAAATTAGCCACGAATGTTATCTTTATCGAAATATGTTAATTCATCGTGACAATTATTATTCTATGAGTATATTTGTGGGATTTTGTTTCAATATTATTTAACCTTTGTTAGTTTCAGTCAATATATTTGCATTTGACAGCTTAAAACTTATACATTAAATTTAATATACTAGTAAGTAATGTCAAAATAACATTAATTTCAATTTCGAAAAACATAAATGTGAATGCTTTCTTAATTCCGAAAATACCGGTATATTGGATTTTTGAAACCGGTATTTCGGTATCGATAAATAATTAAATACTGGTTTTGAAATACCGGTATTGCAATCCCTACCGGAAACGGACGAGCATCTACTCGTACATATCGATTTATAAAATAAATAGATTTAGTATAAAAAACATACATACATAATGAAACGTAAATTTGATATAAAGGAGTATACACAAAATAAAAATATATACGTTCATGTTCCGTATGAAACGAGCTTTAGCTTATACGGTCGTATAAGATATCAGAAAGTTGGGAGGGTGTGAGTGACTTTTACTCTCAAACACAAGTGAGAGTTTTTATCTGTGTATTTAACACAGAAATATAAGAAAGGTATCCTCGGCTACCGGTTGTATATCATATTATATTTATAGAATTACTGTTTACAAACTGCCAGAAATCTTATTACATTAATCATTACCAAAACGTGTCTCGCAATAACATAAGTAAACAAAAAATATGGATTAGTTGTCACTTTAGGTTGTTATGCATGAATATAAGCTAAATATTGCTCTACACATTTTGGAAAATACATACGGCTCGGTTAGTAGGTATACCTAAGTTATTTTGAAAATGATGAAAAAATGGTTAAAAGTATGACTGTGAATTTAGTATGTAGGAATATACGTTCAAAATAAATGCTTTAATACATTAATAATATAAGTTTTTGTCTTTATTATGTTTTCAAGTAAGCTACGTAGTAACACTAAAAGAAACTACAAAACTCAAGACAATTTCAGAAAGTATATTCTGGTATCAGGAAAACATGGGTTACTCATAGCAAACAGCAGCCGTAGCAATCTGTAGCACAGCGCTCATATTATGGCCTTTATAACAGCTACGGGAATAAAACAGGACATTACTACATACCACTATAATACTACAAATCTGGCACTGTTTTATTTAATATATTAAACAATTTCAATATAAAAATTGCTTACTTCCATGATAAATTCGATTGGTTGATTTCTTTACTAATAATATCCATGCACTCTGGCGTTAGAATGCGGCATCAGAAAGAAAATGCAACGCCCCCTCACAGGACGTTCAGTATTAGGAAAACATGAATAGTCAGGGTGTAATATTTTACCATCAACTATTTTTGATATGAGAGTAAATTTTAATAACGAATAACATTGTTATGATTATTTATGAAGAATAATATGATTACTGAATATTTAAGGGAAATATGAAAAATTGCACATTAAACAATTATTATCACAGGTAACGATTTGTACATAATATTTCTCATTCTCACTTTTATTTAATACGTCTATGTTCTTACTACACACGATATGTACCTACACATTAAAGTGAAGGAATTTTTCTCCTGGATATGCTAAGTTCCTTGGGGATTTTCGTTATTAGGGTTGCAACTGAATAATGCTATATAGTACCTTTTAAATACCGACATCTGATCCGCCAATCCCGCATGTTAATATTGATACACTTATTTCATTTAAGTATTTAATTCATTTAAGAGTATTTATGTATATAAGGGTGAGAGTAACGTGTTTAGCAAAAACCATAATTTTATTTAAAAAACAAAAAAAAAACTTGCGACTAAAAATTGAAACTTTAAAAATTTGATTTTTTTATGTACCTATATCAAATATAGCTTTTATGTGGTCACAATACAAAGATTATAATTAATATAAATAAAAAGATTTCAAGCTATAAGCACACATTTATATTTTCTATAAAATCGATGTTTTATAGTTTAAAAAATGTTAAAGTATGACTTTTTCAAATATCGTTAAGTATGTGAAAACATACAAAAACTTATTATACTACATTTTAATGATCAAAATATTCATAAAATATGATGTATTAATAAAAATCGAACTTCCAATAGATGTATTGTTTTTTTATTGTAAGTTTATATTAATATAGTTTATATTAGTATAATTCCATAAATATATAATATTTTTAATACATAATCAAAAATAAGTATACCTAGGTACCTAAATTATCTTGTGTTACAACTCCACACATATCAAGTGTAACAGTATCCTTATTAATAACTAACCGATGATGTCGACTGTAGTTCATTTTTTAAGTGTATGCATGGATTTGGATTTTCAATTAATTAGATTAAGTACTAAAATAATAATTTGGTATTAGTGACTGATTGAGCAATCAATCGTCTCTGATTATTCATCATTAGACACCGGATATCTGGAGTCCTTTTTTTTTGGGACGGACTCGAATATTACAACATTTTTTAATTAAAAAATACGTTAATAATTTATGGAACCTATGTTTTTCAGAAAAATAAGTTGTACGATGTAGTAGGTACAATGAAATATGAAATAAATGATATTGATAATATGTGCAAGAGACTTTATCGATACTTAATTATATAGAAACGCTGCTATTAGTAGGTAGATATACTATACTATTTAGAGAAATTAATGAAGCGCTTACGTATAGAGTGGAAAAATTAGTTGTTAATAGTAATATCTATAATATTTAATAATATTCCACTTTTTATATACATACCTATTATTGTAATCAAAGTTTAAAATTTCTACTAAACTACTTTTATTTTCACTATCAAATAACAAATCACACTTGCTCCCATAATGAGAAGGACCTGACAGCTAGTGTATTATTAAAATCGTACCAAATCTGAATGATTTCGTATATTATGTTGATACTACGAAAATATATAATATGAAAACATATTATTATATTATATGGATTTATGGATGGGTAAAATGGGGAATATCGGACCTATGTGGTTAATGAAACCCTTTAGAAAAAGTTTCGTACGAAAGATACTTCAAATCGTACTATTGTGTTTCAAGCAAGTGGTTGGACATATTGAGATATTCAATTTTAATATATAGGTACTGATGTTGTAATGTTTTTTTTGACATTTTATAGGCCATTTTCAAAAACTTTATATTCATCATGCAAAATATGTAAGTACATGCGTTTTCTGTTAATTGCTACTCCCTAATACTATAAATTATATATCATAGTATTATTTCAATGAAATATATAAACCCGATATAATTATTTATTTCGGAAGTTATCAAAATGATACAATCATAATTAGTCGACATTGATACATTGTGTATATATAGTACCTAATACCATTGATAATAAATTATTTTATCAAGAAAATATTAGATATAAATAGGTATAACACAGTTGCAGTGCCTACCATTTGCCTTAACAAGTTGACCTTGGTTCTAATAGTTCATTGATTTATCCAATCTGGGAGTTCACACATGAAACTATAATTTGATGTTATAGTAATATGGTAGAAAAAACAAAAAAAACTTAACCTGCGCGTTTGTTAACTGATCTACGTATTTTCTTAAAATCCGAGATCACTTCAGTTTTAACGATTATGGATTATAGCTTAAAATTGTTTATTTGTTTTTATTTAGTGAGTAGGTATATTTTGTGATATTTCACATTAGCTGGTTCCATTGTTTACGGGAAATGACGATTTAACGGGCTTACCTATTGAATGTATTAATAGTATGTAATATATTCATTACGGGTTTTTCACAAACACTTCAGATAATCAAAATTTGTTTTTTACTTGATCCTTTACTAATAGGTAAGAAGGTTTTAACAATCTTTTATTATGTCAATGTGCATTTACGATCGGTGAGTGCGCATAGTGCACGAAGAAGCCAGAAGGCCATAAGCCAGAAGGCATAAGCCGGGTCGTAAATAATGACTAATAGAATACCTAGTACAAAACATAAATCAATTAGAATTTATTGATTAATATTTTTGCCACTCATACCCGTTAGATATAGGGACCATTATACCACTTTCCTCTAGAAGGTGTATAAGGTACTTTTAAACACTTTGTACATTTTGCATTTTTGTTTATTGTTATTAAATCTTAGTTGATATTATTCTTTTGACTTATTAACTTAAAAATAACAACAATGGATGAAATATAATATTCCTAAATATTATAATATGTCACATATATAATATTGTGTAAGTATATAATATATAATTATCAAGCCTCGATAGCGAAGGCTGCGTGACTAGCAAATGCACTTACGACCTATGTAAACCTGCCGCTTTGTAATTTTATTCTTGTAAATCCACGGTATTATAGATGGTTGCACTATTATATCTAAAATGTAAACATAAATTTATATGCAATATTGGTATATACTACAGCTGATGATGATACATACTATCGTATGGAAAATAATTCATTTTTAAGTTGTGGGTTTCTTGTACGTATCATGCGACAAAAGCAATAAAATCGTCTTCAAGTTTTTGTCATTGGTCGGGAACCTTTTTTGATACATACACCTACGGCAGGTGAATTTTAAACACAGCAAATTTTTCACAGTTTTGAAGTTACGCTATTTCTTAATGTATATAAACCAGTCATTTAATAAATAAGGACAAATATCACCAACAAGTTAGTTCAAGTAAACAATCGACTCCCACGTCCTCTATACTTAATTGACTTTTTATGCAATAATATGTAATTAGGATAAAATCGATTGAATATCAACATTATGGAATAAATGTGGAAAAAGTACGAAAGTACATATTATAAAGTGTTTTAATGAAATATGTATCTAGGTACCAGTCGTTTTATGTGATGAATAGTTCTTTACACTTTATAATATGTAAGTATTTAAATCAAATACATAATATAATCATATATCAGATAATTTCTTTTTAATAACAACATTTAAATATAATGCTAATTATGTCGAATGGTCACCTAATCGGCGCGCCTTTAGCGTACAATGTATTAAATGGGACGGCGGGACTTTTTTTAATGTTACACACCTACAAACTTACCTGTAGAATGGCCAAAAATGGAACTACGAATTACCATAGGACGCCATTTTGAAAATTTCATTCGAATGTCAGATTTTGTCCAGTTACTAGTCTTGATTGGGTAGTTTTCGACAATGGCTCCATTTTTTTTGTAGTACTTATTCCACTTTTAATCAATAAATTAGGACCGGTTTCATCCGCCTCAGAGGTACATTTTCAACTGAATCTTCCCTTGTTCGGTTGAAAATGTCCCTCTGATGCGAACGAAACCGGTCCTAATTTATTGATTAAAAGTGGAATAAGTACTACAAAAAAATGCGTTTTTTTAATTAAACAACAATAAATATTAACGTAATACAATCACTAAGTGAAAATCTGAAGCAATATTATATTGCAAAACCTTTAGAAGAATGCAATTACGGCTTACGCAATACATAATATTATAATAGTAGGTTCAAACGAATATTTTCAGGGATGTCTCGCATCTTCAGATGTACGCCACTGGTATTTTGAAGATGAAATTTCTTACGATCGATTTGATGAAATTCTTCAATGTCAATAGTTTATAATCAAATAGACCAGTTTGGGCAGAGCATCCTCAAAATACTTAAATATCTAAAGAAATAAACAAGTAGGTATGTGACTTTTTTATCGATATGTAGGTACGGTATTGTTGCTTGTAATACTAATAGGTATCAATATGATACATTTAGAACATAAAACGGGTCAGCGGACAAAATCTTCCAATATTTGTATTTATATTAGTGGTAGGTACGCAAAAGCTATTCGATATTTAATTATGAAAAAACATATTCTACACGCATTTTATAAAAATGGTTTACCATTACTTACCTGCAATAAAACAAACCATCAATTTTGTAATGCGATCTTTTTAATTGCATTTTGCGAATTTGAATTCGTTTGTCGTAGCCGCAAGTCGCGTTATAATATTGGCAAGACGATTATCTTAATTACAATAATTACCATCGCACCTGAGCTGCCAGAAAAAACAACTGACAAATTGTAGAAATCCATACTAAGAATCATTTGGGCAAAAGTCTCCTTAGGATATTGGATTCGTCCACCATTTTAATGTGTTTTTTTATGGGTTGACGGTTAAAAACTTGAAAGATCCGGCCTTTATTCATCATTCATCCATAGTTAATATATGTAGGAAAATATTATTATGTAAGAGTTAGTCTGAGTACATTTAATTATAATAATCACGTTATCTGACCTTTCTAACTATATGTATTCCAGATACTTATTTGATGTAATACAAAGGATGCACGTTTCCATTATGTATCTCTTTCCTGTATGCACTTGTTTCGGTCATGCAGGCTTGCGTTGTGACTTGCTGCACGTTTCGCACTCTCCCGCACCGTCCATTCACAAATTACATCAGCTGCTATATTGATTAAATTTTATATCCACCACATGTGATTTGAATTTTCTGATTTCCGGATAATACAATCTATTTTAGAATTGCTGTTGTCAAGGGACCGTAACTATGTTACATCCGTGTTATTACTACTACCGGTCAATAATTTAATAAATGGTATGAAAAATCTACAATAGAATTATTTGTATTATGTTATCACCGTATATGTACAGATCGTTTTGTTACAAAATATAGTACACATACCCCCGAGATGTTCGCCGATAAGCGGATGATTTTTTCAAAATTACTTCAAGAATTAAATAACGTAAATGCTCTGAACAAATGAAAAATATCTACGGAAATTTACACATGTTCGAAAACATTTGCAATGTTACAGATTATGCAGGACCTACGTACTTTTGATACTTTTACAACCAAACTTGTTAAAATAAGAAGGACACAGAAAATATGATGACAGATCTGGTCTATTCAGATTTTTGATATTGTAGGCAATTGTATTAAAAAAATTAAGATTGATATGAATTTCTTTTTAAATAATATCTAGATCATCTAAAACTTTGCTGTCTATCTTGTATTGGTTAGTCAATTTTCCAAAATTTCCATTTTGTTCTACATATCTTTGTAATTTTAAAAGTTTTGTATGTCACTATTATAGAAATATGTTCACCTTTATCAAATGTTATGTATCAAAGTTCGAAGGGTATAGGTATATAAAGTATAAATCATTCTACAGTAGCACCATAGGCAATTCGCACGAGTATTGGTATAATTTTCTGCAATACCTGTTTCAACACTAACAAGCAATACCAATACAACGTTACTGTAAATCTTTTTGCCGTACCTACCCATGGTCGTAGAATGATTTACCCAATTTATCTATATAGGTATATTATACGATTCTATTAAAAAAACGTTCACCCACACACCTGTCGTATTCGCTACATGACGAGTTTTAGTAATAAAAAAATGCGACGATTAGCTAGCGAGACAACATAAGTCAGTATTTTCCCCATTCCCTAATTACCCGTTAAAACGACGAATGCAAAAGCCAGTTGTTATAAACCAAGAGGGTTTTGATTTATGACTTAACAAGGGACAAGTTATTAATGCAAGAAATACAAAGTTCCCTGGATGTACCTATCTAGTCAACTATGGTTACATGTAAACTGTATGTAAAACATTTCACCATGGCACAGTTCGCCGTGAGCTTTGTATCGGAAAGAGATAAGCGTATATAATACGGTCTCCAATTTTATTAGATTCAACATTAATTCAATTTTCATAGCTGATTTTGGCAAAATTCATGAGGTCAAGAATGAAAACCTAACCTAACAAATAATCAAGTATATCGGCTATTTTCAAAATTTATTTGCTGCTGGCTTCCTGTAAAGTGTAAACCGACAAGAACCGTGTTTTATTTATACATGAATTTTATGTCAGTAATACACGACGTATACGACCCACGGAGTTTGGACGGTCTTTAATATACGGCCATATATTTCCGATACAATATTTCATGGTGAAGTGTGTTACGGCGTACTGCATACGTACAAGTTTCCGGACACGGTCAAATATTACTAATATTGAATACATGTTGATTCGCGCGCAAACTTTAATTTACATTATGATATAGATGTAAATATTAAAAATTACATATTAAGTTCAGTCTATATTTTTCCACACTTAAAAATCGTTCTTTCTTACACTATACCCTGAAGGTAACGCTTTTCCCATTATTTTTGTATTTCCCAATCTTGTCCGTTGGTAGTTCAGGGGGAAAGTCCTTACTGGATTCCTTTTGTGGACTCTGTGGAGACCTCAGGGCATCTTTAATCTTCTCATAATCTGCCATGAATGGATTATTTGTCATCTTCTAACTGTTTGTATGCATGATTTACGTTTTTAATGAAACCAGCATGTATATATAATATACTTACGTACTATGTTGTCAATTTTTGCCATACAACTACATGTACCTACAATCATATTATTACAGATCGTATTTTTTTTAAGTTGCCTGGACCTAAATTGGGTGTTCAGAACGAACAAGGCTACCTGGTCAGCGGAAGGAAACTAATACATAACTAAAATTTTTAGTTATTTAATAATAGTATCATGGCCCTTATGGCATTAACTTAACTTAACTTCTTGACTTAACGTCAGCGGATAGCAGAGCCAGTCCAAAAAAAAATTCTTTCTTAACTTTCTTCTTTAAGCACTACGGTGCTTGGTTGCAGCATCAGTCCCGTGCGGTTCCGTCTCGGGACACAATGAGCACTTAAAATCACTTCTTTTAGACACGTTTAAAGCGTCATGGAAGACGGCCGTGCATATCCACGGCTGTTCATATATGACGTGTGATGGTGGGAACTTTAACTATACACTACAGTCTACATCAGCGTTTCCCATATAATGTTCTGCGAACCCCAACGGTTTAGGTATTCCATGTATTTTAAGTGATTTTGTGTATTTTTAATTAATTCCACTTGAATTATCGAGCTGTTGGCGCTCGGCATCATAATTATGAAGCATTGATCGCGTTATGGTAGCCAAGTAACCTGTGATCCCTTGCCATATTGAATAAATAGCCATTTTTATTCTGATCAAGAAAAACACTCAAAATAATTATAAAATTTAATTCTACATGTGAATTATCATTTAAATTTAAGTAATTATATCAATCCAAACACACCAGATTGTATTGCACAGCCTCATATTAAAAAATGTTAATGTAATAAGTGAAGTAAAATAGCACCAAAGGCAACTTTTTTGTATTTATCTCACTTAGATAGTCAACCCGCCACGCCAGCCCCACCTAAGTCAGCCTCCTTCTTGTGACGGCCATGAATAGTATGATTGCTATTGGTCCTTTCGAATCAAACAATCTTGTAATTTTTATTATTGTTTGGTATTCAGAAATTTTGGTTAAGTAAAAATACCTTTTATACATTAATGGTTAAAACAGAGTTGCGCATCTAAAATACAGGTATGTTATACTTGAATAAGATGTGCGTGGTACGATATGAGTGAACCAAGTATTAGGGCAACACGTTTTCGCATAGATAGGCTACTCGTATAAATAGGCAACCGCGCGCATTCGAAAGTACCACGTGAAAATCAGCTGATAGAATGTTAAAATGAGACAGCAATATAAACAATTGTTTTATAGAAGGATGCTATGGACGGGTAAAGTTTTATTGATTTTGACAGCGCTTTATCCGTAGTATTTACTAATCGCCTGATATGCAGAATCTGATTACAGCTTAGCGTCGAGCACATATCTAAGTTTTCTATAAAAATGGTGCCAACATATTTATTTTGTACATAGGAGACCTTAAATATAAAAATAAATAACTATATTTGATTTTAGTAGGTATATTGAGTGCCTTGAACTGACAATGTGACTAATGTTGATTACTTCAAACGAATGGCAAAGAAAAGGACCAAGAAAATTATGCATATTATTAAAAATGACAAAACTACGACATTACCGTAGCTAAATTATTATGGATGGACAAACCACAACCAGAAAGCAATGAGTTGCCATTTTAGTTTTATATTCGCAGAGTTCTACCGAACTGTTCCTGCCGGGCAGCTGCAGTCAATAAAGTGAATATCGCTCTGGTGTCCAACTTCTGATAGTTTCTTGAGAAAATTATCGTATTTTTTTAGTCGCCTTTATGGATACCCAGCGTTTACTATCAAGATTTCTTTAAAGAAACAGGCACACAAACTACTTTACTTGAAGCTAATTCAAAATAAAAATGTGCCGCTTCTGGCTTATATGACTGCAACCAATGGATTTGAAAGGCATTGAAAATGAGAAAGCAAAAATACCATAGATGTAGCGAGGGATGCTTTCAAATGGTATAGAACTGCAGCAGTCATTTTGATACTGCTATTTATTATCTTTGGAAATATCAGCATTACCTATATATATTGCAGTATCGAAGGGTGAAGGTAGGCTGTTAAATTCACCATAAATAGTGCACATTAAACTTTGTTAGTCATACCATACGTATTTGTTTTTATTGAACTAAGCTACAATAATTTACAGATAGTGTTGGTTATTTTTAAAAATCAATTAAACCCTGCTTAATTAAACTAAATCATTATAGTTTTGGTATACTTTGGGCGATACGAGAAAGTTATGCACACTTTGTCATTCATACTTATTTGTCTTCGTTGGATTAAGAATAGGTACATATTATTACACGTCATATTGTTGGTTCATTTTTTTAAATTCATTAAGCACTGTCTAAACCAAACTATAATTGATAAAAAAATATTATTCTATCTATAAAACATCCAACGTTATGTATGATGTAATTGCATAATTTTAGATATTTTATAGATGGACAAGTATTTTTTGATTATTATTTAGGTATTATGACTTGGTTTCGCAGGGTTTAATTGAATTTAAAAAAAAAACTAACAAACACCGTATGTGTGTCACGTGTGACTGACAAAATTTAGTGTGCACTATTTACGGCTGATCTTAACAGCGTACCTCCACCCTTAACCACTGATATAATGTGGACCATTTACGATTATAGAAAATCTTACCCCGCGTGACACAAACATCGTGATCATCAAGGTACATTTTCATTTAATTAACAATGGGAGTAGTTACAGTGTAGTCAATGTAGTCAGAGTGGCGAGGATATTGGAAGCAGGCTGGTTATCTCCAACAGTATTAGGAAAACATAACAAAGATAATTTCTACGTGGTAATATCTCTCATTGTTCCTAGTGCAGGATCCCATAGACTTTTCGTATATATAATATGCGGAACGCATTCTGACAATTGGAATGGGTTTTAGGGGTCACAAAGATATATAAAGTCGATGTTGCCAGGTGATATTAGTGGTCAATTTTTTTTATTGAGGTTTTAATTTTTTTTCTTATAACCCACCAAAAACTGTTATGAGTTCTTCAATAAAACCAAGACCGAATCAGGGATTGATTGAAAATGCAATAATTTTACCATGCCATCGGCATGACATGTATATCATTGTGCGAATGTGTAAGGAGTGTTTTTAAAAACTGTGATCATGATACCTAAAGCAGTTTGAACACTTGACATGTTGTTTCTTTATTTTAATAAATGTGTACTTAGTGTGGTTAGTGGTTATCGTTATATAATTTATTCACCTACCTATATATTATTATGCAACCTACACTGTTTCTTGATTAACCATAATACTAAAACTAATGTCATATGCATAGATATAGTAAAGAAATCAATCTGGGTGATTCTATTCAAACATGCTACTAAATAAAATAATTTAAGCCAAGGAGGATCCTAAGAATCGATAATTTTGAACACATTGCACTACCCGCTATTTTTATTTTTTTAAACGGGACGAACCGTTCTACGACCATGCCAACGGCATGGTACAATTATTGCATTTTCAATCAATCCCTGATTCGGTCTTGGTTTTATTGAAGAACTCAGAACAATTTTTGGTGGGTTATAAGAAAAAAAATTAAAACCTCAATAAAAAAAAATGACCACTAATATCGCCTGGCAACATCAACTTTATATATCTTTGTGACCCCTAAAACCTATTCCAATTGTCAGAATGCGTTCCGCATATTATGTATACGAAAAGTCTATGGGATCCTACACTATACGTGTTACGATGACATGACGTTTTGATGACATCATCGCGAGGAGGTAAAATACGAAACGCGTCGACTTGTACTAGAACTAGGTTTTCATAATAAAAGTAAAGTAAACATATCTAATGATCAATACTAAAAATTCTGACATTACAGGGTAAATAATAATGTATTTTATTAAATAATAATTAGTAGTGTTATTTTAAATCAACAGTCATACATACCAAATATTACAATATAGATCTATTCATATTAATTCTTGGTATGTATTATAATGTTTGAGTTTAATGGCGATTCCAAATAAAAAAATAGTAAAGTTTCGAGGAACGTTAATCAAATTTTCTGATTATTTCTCGAGAATTCCCAATCCCAATCTCTAGATTCAATCCATTTTTAGCAAGGGACGGCTCTATCTTAAGGGTTTGTAGGGACCATCCCTACATCATTATCATGTCAAAAATACACTTCCGATATTTTTATCATTATCATAATATACCTACTTAATTATACATGATTAAATGAACTATTTAATTTATTTTATCCATTTAGATGGTTTAGACCCGTCGTAATTTTATTAAATTATACAAATAAATAGATCAATGATTGTAAATTATGTAATATCATAATGATGATTAGGAGATATTAAAATTATTAATTAAATTAAATACACCCTATTTCACGGTGACACATTTGTACAAATTAAGAAAGCTTTGGCGTTTATTTTTTGCTGACCGGAGTCACTCAGTTCTATTCCGTCGCCGCGGTACAAATCTCGTTCTACAAAGGATGTGAATCTTAGACTATAGATACATATGTGAATGCATTAGCGTTAGTATACGCATACTGGGGAGCGAATCAAATAATCCCATGGCAAGTAAAAACGCTCGCTGTATGTCGTTCAAAACTGATACTGGTAAGTCTATAATAATAATTATGATTAATTAAGTTATTGTTTAAGCACACCTTTTATATGATAGTGATTCAGTAACGACTCAGATACTCATATTATTTTTTCTTAAAAATTGCTCATTTCCTCATTATTAAAATCATACTAATATAAGTAGCTTGGTACAGAATGTATACTATGAGAAAGAAGGTAGTTATGTTTATTTAATAATTAATGGCTAAGCCCCACCACCTAGAAAGTCATCGAGCCCCCACTGACCAGTACACATAATATATAAAATAAATCTCTGATATTCTATAAAAAACGGTTTTGAAATATATTATTAGGTTTGAAAATAATATTAGGTTCTTATTTAAGTTACTCAATGCTTCGGCCCAGAACTACAAACCCCTAATATAATTTATGTGCGCCTGATATTTTTACTGGTGCATTGCAGGTTATGATGTAAGCCAGTTCCATGTAATTGCAGCAGCACACTGTGTACCCAGCGTAAAATGGGCGGTAGCCTATATAAGACGAGTAGATTGAATTTATGCTACCCTAATACATTTATAGTGTAATTTTGCGAACGCCAAAACCACTTTACCGTGAAATTTGAAAACTATTAAAATGTCCGTTATTTTTTTATCCGGCTAAGTAGTAATGATAGTGGCTATTCTAAATTATCTTAGTCAGTGGGATGTTGGTGAAATTAGTTTTCGATAAGGTTATAAGTATTATAAATCAATTTCTACAATTGACAAGTATTTAGTGTTGTAATCATGACTATGCTAGATTAGATATAAATAAAAAGGATTTGAAGTTTCACCATGTGTCTATTTTATAAAAAAATACGTTTTTTAAATGAAATACTCAAAAATCGGTCAATCAATGGGTTTTCAGTCCTACTATATTATGGAGTGGAGAAATGAACACTCATAGAAACAACGCTCAAAAAATTTAAACTTTCTAAATATAGGTTTACAGGCGCATGGTCCACTTACGGTTGGAAAGACAAAGATACGAATATCGAGGTAATGTGGTAGACGAAAAAGACCGAAGAAATAACCAGAGAAATAAAAACGAGAAAGTTGATCTTGGACATATCATGCGGCATCCTGAGAGATATCTACTTCTGTATGTTATCTTTCAAGGGAATATAAGCGAAGCCCTTGTAGAAGAGGAACGTATTTGATAAAGAATCTCAGCGACTGGTTTGAGCTCTACAGACAGGGAAATGAAATGGGGGGATATGGTTCAGAAAGCAGAAAAATTATCTCATAAATATTCGTACCTTAGACTATAATTATAATAAATATGTCGTACTGAATACAAGACAAGTTTGGTATAATATCTTATGTCTGCCTAGTATTTTCCGGTGCATTGACGTAATGCATTTAATAACTTTATTCACTCCAACCGTGTCTATAGTCTAAGCTCCAACCTGTTGCGTCGCCAACACGCCCCTTGGGCTATGCGCACAATGTGAAAAGTGGGAGGTTGCCTATTATCAAGTAGCCTATTTGAAAACATATCGCCCTAATACTTTTTAGTAGATAACGCTGCATTTTATAACCTTAAATTTAGAAAAACTATAATAATTTTAAATAGCTAGTTGACTATTTTAAAAAAATATATTTTTCGAAATAATTTCCAGATTCAATATTTTTGTAGTTTTGACATTGTAACCACATAGTGTTGGATTTTTATATCTTCTTCTTCGACCCTATCGTGTCCCAACATTGAGGCATAGGGCAGGCACAAGCTGACGCCACTTCCCTCGGTCCATCGCCAACTCAGACCAGCTGCAAGTAGGTCGATCTTGTAGCACCGCTGCAGGGTGAGGGATGGCCGGCCACGGAACGAAACCCTTGAGGCTGTGCCACAAGGGTACGAAGTGTCGCACTCTTTGGCGGCATCCGGAATACGTGTCCCAGCCACGTAAAGCGTCTCTTCGTGATAACTTCAATCACCGAAGGCCGTTGTGTCTGCTCACGAACTCGGGTGTTTGTAACGCGGTTGTACCAATGTACCCCTAAGATTCGGCAGAGACATCGATTCTCAAGGCTGTATTCTGTAAGGACCAAATGTCGTTTGTTTAACGCGTGCGTGCTACCTGTGCTCCTGTATGGCTGAGAGACATGGCATCTTACTAAGCTTCAAGAGTCTTGGCTTTTGAGCTTTGAGAATCGATGTCTCCGCCGAATCTTAGGGGTACATTGGTACGACCGCGCGGATTTTCATATACTTAAGTGTAAATAAAATATATTGCATACTAATTATACTTAAGCGTTGACTTGGGGTAACTGATTACTTAAATAGGTGTTTGAATGACACAATGGATTTTCCATTGGAACGGATTTTCGCTTTAGTCAATTTGAAATGAATTTTCCGCTGATCTGTCACTTTTGCAAGGATAGCTTTAATTATTGTACATTTAGATTGCTCTCCTTGTTTGTTCAATGATGCAGGAACCTAACAAATTGGTTAAATGATATAACTAATAACTATTTCTCGTAAAAGATACTTTAACATATCGTCTACTCCTACTCATTGGAGAACCATAAATGCTCTCCACACGAAAAACAATGCTGGTTTATTTGAAAATTAGTAATAATATATCCCAAAAGAAATTTGGTAACATTTATCACACACAAAAATCTGGGTGACATAGTTATTGTTATTAAGGTGCAGAACCAACCTGCCACTGGTAATGCCAATTGGGAGGGCGATAACTATGTTCAACGAAATTGCTTCGGGTGTTGATATATTCCACCTACGTGAGGATGAGTATAGGTGGACGTTATTTTATAAATTTTTAAAATAGGGTCTGCTTAACTCATCCGGTGTATTTCCATGTACCTATATAATTAATATTTTTGTATGTACATATTTGTTTAATAACATATTATCTATCTCTTTTTTATGTCATGTTGTGAACGTCTTAAACTTATAATTTGTAATGTCCACAATATGTAAAAATAAATAAATTGAAATTGAAATTGAAAATTAGAGCTGTCAATAAGCATGTTTAATGAAATCGCTTCGGATATTGATATATTCCACTTACGTGAGGGTGAATTTGGGTGGACGTTGTTTTATAAGTTTTTAAGATAGGGTCTATCGATAGTTCTTTCTGTGTGCTTCCATCTACTTTTATTTTTATTGCTTTATTTTATTTTATTTCTTATTTTATTTCTTATTTTATTACTTATTGTATTATTAAGTCACATTTCTCTGTATTTTTATTTTAAAAATTGTTAACATTTATTTTATGTCATGTCGTGAACGCTTTGAATTTGTAATTTGTTATGTTCATTATATGTAAAAGAAATAAATAAATTTGAGTTGATTTGAATTTCACTTTATTTAATAACGATTTTACCTTGAAAAATTCGGTAACAGTCCGGCATGTAACCTGGATTGTAGTTAAGATATCACCCTTAGATAGTTATCAAATCTGAGCAGAATTATAATTTAATATTTCCTTCTATTTATCAAGATAATCATAATCATAAAAATGTAGTAGGTATAACGAATATACATACGTCGGTACCTACTCTAATTACTGTGTAATTGCTTATTTACTGGTTTCATTTTCTTATAAGAATGCATTTTATGGAGGTAACTAATTCAAATCATTTGACAAAAAAACATACATGATATCATAATATATATACTTATTACCAATTGCCACGATAATGATGCCTGTTATCCATAGTTTGTATCTTGTAGAGTCATGGACCCTGAAGGTAAGTGGAAGGCAATTGACTCCTTCAAAGTGTGGTGTTGGCGCTGAATACTTCGTATTTCTACGGACGGACCACGAGACTAACCAGTAAATTATCCTGACACTCTAGATAAAGGAACGGCTCTCGACAATATTTCTGAGACGCATTCTACAGCACGTGAATCAGATAACTTAGGTTCTAGAGAGACTAGTGGGTTAAGATTGCCTCCAGAAAAATCTTACTGGGGGCAATCTTTGTTCTGTCTAAGAGAAACTGAGCATCGTGAGGAGTGGAAAGTCTTAGTCGCTCAGAAGATTAATATTATTTCATGATGGTCACGATCCTCAGCCATGAGGGAATGACCGAGAAGAGAGAGAAGAAGAGCATTACCTACATATTATAATGGGAGCAAATAAAATATAGATACCTACTTACATAGTTATTGTTTATTAATAAATAGTATTACAAGTCTTTATAAGTATTATTATTAAAATTGAATAATTTGCAATAGTTAGGTACATTGCTATCTTAATATTCAATATATATATATGTCTCAATTAATTTATCGATATATTTCATCCATGTTTCTTATAGTCAGTCCTTGGTAAATTTTCATAATATTAAAAGCTCAAAGCATAATGGAAGTGCATCTGATAGATCCGTTCAAAGTGGTTCATGCATCTCATCATCAAATTATATTATTGTTTCACAGAAAATGATTGCTGCTGTGCTCGACGCTAAGCCGGTTTCAGGACTTGCCTATCAGGCGACCAAAGGCTACAGAAGATATTCCAAACAACGTAACGTCAAAATCAATACTGCAGTAGTAGTAGTTGTTATGCCATGATCCACCTGCGACGATAGTTATTCTTGCTATCTCATTTTCACGATATATCACGTGGCACAACAGCCATAAATACACATCTAGAAAAGGGTAGGTAATTATTTTGTATTGGAGGGAGGTCATTTATTATTCCTTTAAAATATTCAGATTATTATATTAGATTATATTCAAATATTTAATATATAAACTGGGGTTTTCTTCTAAAATTCGTACACTACAGTGTAAATAAATACAGTGGCTAAGACTTCTTCTGTTTATTTAGAGTATTTTAGACCATACCTTAAAATAAATTTTATAATACATTATAATATTATCAGTGACATCTACTAGTATATTATCGTAACAAATCGCCCTAGAGTGTGAAGGCTTTTGATTATTAGCCTTCGAGCAAATCTGCGCCGTTAAATTATATTTAATTTGAAATATTTTGTGTCCTAATGTTTTTTGTTAATGGTTTAATTATTTTTTTTAAAAACATTAGTGTACTTATACGAATTCATTAGTAGTCATATGATAAATACCTACCAACGCACTATGATCCCCATAGTCTACCTACTTGCAGAAGTCACTATTCGCCACTGGATACACCAACACCTGCAGACCCAAACACATTAAATAAGGCCTTCTGTACATAAATTGACATAGAAAAGGGTTACTAAGACTAATTATTAAATTAACTGCAAGCCATTTTGCGTTTCAGATTCATTTGTAGTAAAAATCACACTTTTGGGTGCCATTAATTACTATATATTGACCGTTTGAAAACGTGGTTGACTTTTACCGTAACCAAACCTAAAACATATAGGATCTAATGCAAAAGGTAACTGTAACTACTTGTAAATAGATTGATTCCGTAAATTATTATAGAAAAATAGGCAGGCAACCAACCAATATTTTATCGTTTACAAAGCCTCGCGAGTATTAATTTTTTTTTTTCAATATTCGATGCATGGCAGAGTTATTTTGCGAATACCATCTCTTGGCATCACGTTTAATAGTAAGCTATCATTTGTAAAAAGGAACTACAACTGTTAGGCTTCGTCTGTCGTACCTACTTCCCAGGTCTTTTCGGATGTTATGGTATTTAGAATATTTAGATTAACAATCTCAAAAATCGCGAATGACATGTACCTACAAACATACTACCGAAACGTCAAAGTTGTTGCGAAAAACGGTGGATATAAACTTATTTTAGTTTTAAACTTTATATGGCAACTAGTTCAACCACACTGAAAATGTTGTGGAATCTCCATCACGTCTTTTAATGTGATATTAAGGGGGGACATGCTCGTCGAAGGTCAAAATTGAGTTTTTATTGTATTTTCAAACCATGATCCTGGACACTCCTTAAACGTTGTAGATAATCTATTTATATAATTTTGAAGCCTTATTATCCTTTATAGTTATTTTAAACATTTGATGACTGCATGAAGTATTTTTGTTACATAAAATAGTATTCTTTTAAACCTCTCGCTCTAATGTTTTAGAATATAGTCATATTTCGGTACAGAACTGTGCAGTGGTGTTAAGATTTTTTACATTTATTAATTTTTAAACGCATTTATAAAACCATTAGTATAATTTATTACGAGATAATTTTTGTAAAATATTCACGATAAAAAATTATTTTGATAATCTCTGTGATCCCAAATTTGACAAGAATTAGGCATTTTATTATTCAAAAAATCGGCAAGATTAACACATTTGAAGATGATTCTAAAGATATTTATTATAAGCTATGTCTTTGACCATTCAAGTGTGATAAAAATCTTATGAATAATAATTGCTTTATAATAATTATTGACCTAAGAATAAGGTAGTGTTTTTTTGAAATACGCCATTTCTTTTGTCATTCCCTAGTGGTTAAGCTACAACATACGGCCGTAGCCATAAATTGACAAACTATAATTAAAGTAGGGAGTAAAATTATGTTAACGCGCGTGTTTGAACATGTACCTAACCGAATTTTTTTTTATTTTTTTTTAAACGGTACATGTTCAAACACGCGCGTTAATATCATTTTACTCTTTACTTCAATTATAGTTTGTCAATTTATGGCTACGGCCGTATGTTGTAGCTTAACTACTGGGGAATGACAAAAGAAATGGCGTATTTCAAAAAAACACTACCTTATTCTTAGGTCAATAATTATTATAAAGCAATCATTATTCATAAGATGTTTATCACACTTGAATGGTCAAAGACATAGCTTATAATAAATATCTTTAGAATCATCTTGAAATGTGTTAATCTTGCCGATTTTTTGAATAATAAAATGCCTAATTCTTGTCAAATTTGGGATCACAGAGATTATCAATATAATTTTTTATCGTGAATATTTTACAAAAATTATCTCGTAATAAATTATGCTAATGGTTTTATAAATGCGTTTAAAAATTAATAAATGTAAAAAATCTTAACACCACTGCACAGTTATGTACCTAAATATGACTATATTCTAAAACATTAGAGCGAGAGGTTTAAAAGAATACTATTTTATGTAACAAAAATACTTCATGCAGTCATCAAATGTTTAAAATAACTATAAAGGATAATAAGGCTTCAAAAGTATATAAATAGATCATCTACAACGTTTAAGGAGTGTCCAGGATCATGGTTTGAATATACAATAAAAACTCAATTTTGACCTTCGACGAGCATGTCCCCCCTTAATAGTTCATAAACCCTTTCTATAGTTGTTGTTATTACTAAGAGTCAAAACTAGTGCTGAATGTATTAAAATCGTATATTGTCTCAATTTTCAGATAAACAAGATTCCTGGTGTGCTCGACGCTAAGCCTGTTTCAGGCTGTGCAAATCCGGCGATCAGAAGATAGTTCGGATAATGTAACGTCACAATCAATAGTTGCAGTAGCCAATTAGAGCAGCCATTACTATAGCCGTTTTAAGACGAATAATTTCAAATTTAGAATTTAGAAAATCTAGATACAAAAATTAAATCTGAAATAATTTACAGAATACCTTGATATAATTATTATTCTCAGGCAATCATTATACCTATTAAAATTTCATTCCATTAATTTTCATATTATTCTAGACGTGGATGTGAGCGATTGCCTAGAATAAGAGTAGCCTATACGCAAATATGTTACCCTAATACTTCCCTATTTTAACATTACGCCACTCCCATAACTCGGATATAATAAATATTTATATTTTATATAGCAATCCCTCGCAACTTTGTCCGCGAGAAATACAGAAATAAAACGCGGACAGATATACAGAATGGAAAAATTTACAAGTACTTACCCCATTTGAATGTTACTTTAGTGTTAGAAGACAGAAATCGATTAAATTCTTAATCTTGTTTTTTTTTAGCCAAAACTAGGTGGCATCAGAAGACTGACAGGGGAAAATTGGATCCCTAGAAACATTCGTGTCCGGAAATTTATACGTATGCAGTTCGCCGTATCACACTTAACCGTTAAATGTTGAATCAGAAATATATGGCCGTATGTTAAAGACCGTCCAACCTCTCTAGGTCGTATAGTACTGACATAAAATTCACGTCTAAACAAAACGGTTATTCGGTTATTCGTTATCGGTTATTGTCGGTTTACACTTTACAGGAAGCCAGCAGCAAACAAATTTTGAAAATAGCCGATATACTGAATTATTTGTTAAGTTAGGTTAGGTTTTCATTCTTGAATTTATGAATTTTGCCAAAATCAGCTATGAAAATTGAATTAATGTTCATATTGAATCTAATAAATTTGGAGACCGTATAGTATACGGTCATCTCTTTCCGATAAGAGAGCTCACGGCGTACTGTGTCACGGTGAAATGTTTTTCGTACATGTTACATGTAACCAGAAACATTACAGTACAGCTGCGAGGCATAAAGCGTTATGAATAACTTGGAAAAGGCCATCCGAATATCCAAAAACAAAATTCTCAGTTGAAAATTTTACTCGGTTGATGCATTCATACCAATGTTGAATTTTTTTAAGCCGCCATTAAAAACGTTATTAGCATATTATGTAGTATTTATAAACATAAATTCCATGAATTAATCGGCCACTAAATTTAAGCTAATCCGTGAGTCGTAGATTATAAAAATGTCCAGACACGCAATCATTATATTTTTAAATAATGGTCGATTAGTCACAATTCTGTAAGAAATGCAATTGGCATTCTGAAACTTACTTCGTTTTCATCCGTTCTATGCTCCGTGTTAGGTTATAATGTCACGAATATTCAGTGAGGTTTGTTAGGTAGGTACTTTAGTAAGAAACAAAAATAATACTTATAAAATACATTATTCATAAGTACGAGAACGCTGATAACCGAATTTGATTAGCATCAGAAGTCAAATACGATTAAATTAGTACCTACATAATATTATTTTCTGTAATTGGCCATAAAGCAGATTGTCTTCTGGTTGGTGTAATTTGAAATAGGTACCACATAATTTAATATTGATCAATAGGTACCAGTTTCGTCCACGTAAGAAATATTTAGTTGTCAATGTCGTCAATATATATATATATATATATATATTTATATCCGACCACATTTAGTGGCTCATGTGTGAATAGACGACCTTCGTCGATCACTATTTCACATGTCATATATAATGACATGGATGAGGTAGCAACTTGCTGTCTTTTTCGTTATATTTAAAACATGGTCAGCTATCACTTAACTATAAATATTATGTTTATACCCAAAAAAATATCATCTATTTTTAATGTCTCTACATTGATCATTTTGATCAACACACTTGTTCGTTCATGCAACGTTGCCAAATTATCTTGAATTCTGAATACACAGAACTGAGAGCTAGCTTAGTTCAACTAATGTTTACAGCTGTTGTATTGTTATGATGAGAGTTTTTAAGACCATTTTATATTTGAATGTAAATTACAAGATAATAATATTAGAAAAATAAATAAAATTAAAATTTGTGTACTAACATTATAAGTATTTTGACAATTACAAAAAAAATCAAGTTGATATATTATTTTGGAATGAGTTTGTTGCTTTGAAAAATGAAATTTGACTATCGATAAGAAAAATATCTCTTTAGTCGGTATCTTGATAAAATCATGAATAAAAGTATTTAGAAATGATTAAGACGATAGGTATTGTACCTAAATGAATGATTTACATGAGTGGTGTACGGTGTGGTGTACCTTAATTATTAAGGTAAGTAGGTACATGCAAAAAAAATAATTCGTCCACACCAGGGATATGTACATACTATTGGAGAAGACAGATGAAGGTGTGAACTGTAATAATTCTAATTAGTTTTTCCGCAATTATAAATATGTGTCCAGTGCCAGTGGCACCCATACTACCAAATAATATTTTGTATGAATAAAATTATCTTGTGAAGTGCATGTAAAAACAATACATAGCATTATGACCACTGTACTGCTTGGGCTTATTTTTTTTCCACTAAACAATGGCTACCTTTTTTTGTTTACTAATAATTGAAAAATTACTCATTTTACGAGATTCTCATTTTATGCCGTGTTTATTCAAAAAAACTTTTTAGATTTTAGAACAGTATTAAATTTTATATTTGGCGTTTTTTAAATCATTCTGTTATTATGCCTACTGTTAATCTTTTCGATGCACCCCAACTATTTTATAACTTATTAATATAAATTCTCCACCTAAAAGGTGCATATTAATAAAATAACTATACAATTTGAATTTGTGAAATGATACCATCTTATTATTAATTTTTATTTTATGGTTATGTTTTTCACCCTATGATTATTGGTTTTTCTCTTGTGCAGCACAAATTCAAATGATTTTGAATAAGTCATTTTTTTGATTTTTTAGATAAATAAAAATGTGTATAACGCGAAATCCAAATCTGTACCTTAGCGTCAACTTGACCCAAGATTTTATAATATTTGTATGTATGTGATGCAATTTTATGTGATATAATAAATTATCTAAATTTGATGATAATTCACATTTGGAATTTTATTTTATAATTATCTGTAGTGTGTTTCCTGACTAATATAAATGGCTATTTATCCAATATGTAGAAGGGTCGCATGTTAATATGTTACCATGAAAGGGGGTCGCGATCAATGGTTCATAATAAGCCAACAACTCAATAATTCAAGTGGATTTATTTGAAAATTACAAAAAATACACAGAATACCATTCATTTTACCTCGCCAAACCCAGGGATTCTACGGAATATCATTTGGGGATAATATGGGGAATACTATCGTAGAACATCATACTGCCCTTAACCTCAGTGATAGGTAAAGGGGCACGCCAAACATCCTGGCATGGGGCCCCGGTTCGGGATGTGGGGACCATGGCCAAAGCATAATAAAGCAAAAAAAAAACTGTCTACGATGAGAATTTTCACATTCAATGACTGGTGTAATTTTTTCAAAGAATGCGGAAATTCATTGTATCAATGACGTTTCAGGTTTTTAAATCATTCGCATCTAAATATGATAACCCAACGCACCATTTAATTTATATTACAAAAAAACATTGTGTGGTAAAATAGTTCCCATATACAATATGGCGTGGTTTCACGTTTGAAGAGATGATTTTGAGAGACTCTTTTTATATAAACATCATTTGAAGAAAATGATTTTATGGTAGTTGGTTAACGACGAAATATAGAAAGAATTCCTGTTATTGTTCCAGATATACTTATAATAATTAAGAATCCAAAGAAATCATATTTCTAAATTAAAATATCGTGATTTAGTGACAACGCTAAATACATACCAGAGGAATACCAAGAGTATTTTCGTGGGCTTTCCAGACAGTGAAGATTATGCCTGTTTTGTACTATTATTTTGTTGATAAATGCAAACCTAAAAAACAACGAAGATCTTAATGTTATCTAGCTTATGTATCTACCTACAGAACCCAAATCATTAAAAACAAGAGATTATAATATTATTTATCAATAGTTATATTTTTTGTTATTTTAACCAATATGCAATATTTGAAAAAACATGAGAGCCAAAATCTCTTAAAAACCCTAAATACAGTCAAATTTACAGGTACCAAAACAAAACATTTTTCACATCATTTTTCAATAGTGCACGAACTGTAAATTTTTTATTTTTTCAAGTGAAAAACAAAATACCTTTTTAGTGATGCGTGTGTGTAAGTAAAGTGATTGGTATTATTTTGATTACATATATGTAATTATTTTCGTCGGAAATAATTTTCGAAATTTCCATGTCGCGCCAAGTTGCATTAAATGCATTAACCAATGGTTATACGGGTTCAAATCTCGTCGAGTTTCGTATTTGTTTTCAAATATGATTTTTTCTAGTGGGTATATATCTGAGGTGTTTTCAAGTTATGTATGTTCAATATATGGAATGTTACATTCTCAAAATCTTGTGAATTATTCATTGAATAAAAGAAATGGTTAATTCAAAGATGTTTATTTATTGAGTGTATTTATGTATTCATATTGGATCAATACAAGCAAGCAAAAAATAAAACATCTGGTAGGTCGTGCCATTTATTTCAACTTTAATAGTATGCTTATAGTTAAGCACATATCTACTAAAATGTAGTCTATACAATTATTACGCACTTTTTTTGCTATTCAAATCATTTGACGACCTCCGTGGACGAACGGTTAAGATTCTCGTCTACGAATCCGGAGATCGCGTGTTCGAACGCGGCGTGCTAAGTCAATTTTATTTGATTCATATGTGTTATTTTACGTTTAATTACTATAAAATAATATAGTATAGTATACTTGCGGCAAGTTCCGGAGCGGTGGATACTCTCAATATCGTGAAAGACAACAATTCAGAATCGAAACGTTGCTTGAAATGACTTCTAGTCCAAATACTAAACAAAAAAGTATCAAAATACTAAAAGTATTTTGATATCCATTAAAACCCCACTTAGGGTTTTCAAAGTATTTATAATATTACAATTAATAATAAGTATACAAAGTCATAATATTGTTTCAACGAATAAGAAAATTTAATGTATTTTGTCTTCATCTATACGTATAGTATTTAAGCAAAGGCAAACGGCCTATCTGAATAGTCTTGATAATGGTGTCACTTCATTCAGGTGTAAACAATGGACCCGTCTCCAGCACCTGTACCTACAGTAAAAAATATTACTTATGCAGTTTACGCAAAGGATATTTTCGCATATTATTGAAATTATAAAATTTCACGCACCGTTCCCGTTCCGTCTCACCTCCTCTTCCTTGCAGTGGCAACGTCGCACTCTCCGATCAGCTAAAGGCGATTAATAATGAACGGAAATAATCAACGAAGTCACGTTCTATATTCAGGGATAAAAAAGTATATAGGAGCCTATTTACTGCCTTCGAAATTATCACTTACCTTATCAAATTGAGTTATAGGTACCTACGGTACCAGCTCGTCGAGCTGGTCACAACTGCATATAAATCTATACCTGACAATGATCAAGTAAGTGACAAATGAGCCAATAAGTCGAAATGATCAGGTAACTCCGGTAATTTGTGGACGGTTTGATTCACTAACTGCCCTTAGACATACTTATATATATATATATATATATATATATATATATCTTTAACATACATATTAATATTTTATATTACCTGCCATTGCTGGTCTCCAAGGTCGTTGAAGGGCAACGGGAGTAAACCAGACATCGCGTAATCCGACAAAAAGATACAGTCAGTTAGATACTGATTATATCGGTATTATCTGATGTTTAAAACTAGTATTTCGGTATCAAAAAATACTAAGATACCTGTTTTGAAATACCTGTATTGCAATCCCTAGGCACGACGTTGCACAAAAGTATACTAATTAAAAAGATACATACTGGTAAAAACATAATTAAATGTTTCGACTAGCATCAAGTAGAGTAGTTTGCGTGCCAAAGTCCTTAAAGAAACCTCGATAGTAAATGCGAAGTATCCATAAAGGCATCTAGGAAGAAAAAAAACATAATTAAATGTAATATCTCAACATATTCATACACAAACTGACGTATCCACTTAAAATACAAAATAATCACATAGGTACTAAGGAAGACCACACAAAATCCGATATTTATGTATTAGAAGTACCTACCTAAGTAACCACCGAAAATAATTAAGGTGAAAAATTGTTTTAATCATATCATAACAAATAATATTACAATGACGGCCGTCGTTCCACCACCCGTCGGAAAGCAAAGTATGAACTTATAGCGCATGTACACGTGCTTAGATTTACTGGCAGCAATAGTGTGTATTTTCAACCATCGTGACAATAACTGTTCACACGTAAAAGTGCTAACAGTCTCTCCAATCTCATTCTTCAAGAGTGAGCGAGTCGACTATTAGATCGTACTGTTAGTCATAAAAATCGGTTAACCTCAAAATGGGTCTTTCCGCGGTGTAGTTCGTTTTTTGCCTGCAGGTTCGCCACTATCGTTCTACTACGCAGGCGTAGATCGAAAGAATCGCATGAAAATTCAGAAGCTTCCGACCTTTTTTGATTCATGCATACAATCTTGCAACTGCAGGATAATACATGTTTACACGTACATTTTCATGTTGTCGCCGCGATAATACGTAACTGTCCATGTAAATCCATGCACGTGTAAATGGGGTATTATTGTAAGTATTATCAAATTGATAAAGACTAGACAATATTATAATTCAATTATTGTTTGGCGTGCCAGCAGAATTTAATGGAGTGGCACATTTTTTGATAGTGTGGTTAAATCTTTTTATATTCTGTAGGTATATTATTATTATTAACGCATTTCTTAAAAACACAGTTGGGTTTTTAGCGTATTTTAATGTACTTATTTATTATATACATGCATTATACCTGCACTGTAACTTCGTAATTAATTTTCTATCATTCTCTTTTATAAGTAATCGATTATCAATTAAAATTGATTGACTAATTCAAATACAGACATATTCAAAAAACCAGGTAATTTTTAATAATGGGAGAATAATAACATTTCTCCTTTCAAATTACTGATAAAAACTTTATTTCAGGATCAATTTCATTGACGCATGCATGCCATAAAACGGTAATGTTAACAGTAGGTATCATTATCAACTATGTACCGACCAGTGGGTCTATTCTATACTTATCGACCGCTAAAGTGATAAATATTATCAAAATTAGAGTAGGTTTGTATCAAAATATTAGCACCTATTGTAACAATTACATTAAGTTTGTTTTTATTGTTGCAATAAGTGCTTTATTTTAACAGCATCTATCTTGCTGCTGTTAAAATATAGTATTTATTGCAACAATAAAAACCAACTTATTATAATATTTACAATAAGTGCTAATACTTTGATACAAACCTACCCTAAGTTTGATAAATTTATCGCTTTAGCGGTCGATAAGTATAGAATAGACCCAATGGTACCTAATTAATACACATTTGAAAATACAATATATGTTCTAAATTTAAATTAGGTACCTACTAAACTTTCACATTCATCCTAAGTGCCGATGAAGTTGTAAATAATAATAATAATATGTACTGTTCATTCGCAGTTATTGAATTCTGTTATTTTAATAGATAATAATATATACTTAGTACACGATGCGATACAGGTCGCACAAACTGATTTGCCGCGTATTATGTCGTTTGGAAGTTGACTACAACTGGACAATTAATGCAGTTATAACCGAGAACAGTCGGCGGATGCAGATACGTGGTAGCGAAGAACAAGGAAGTGATACGAGTAGCATGAGCTAGGGGAGACCTGCACCTATTAGTGGATCGACCCCGGCTGATTATGGTGACAGTGATACCTACATACTATAATATTCAATTATCAGAATACTGTATACTTACTAGATATGCGGCTGTCGTAGTCCAGAGTCTAGTGCGTACTGCAATGGGTTTATGCAATTGGTTCATTTCTACTACTACAGTACAGTTTATTGAAACTACACTGCTGCCATTGGGCCTTATAACATATTGAGGTACCTAATATAAAATATAAAATACCAATGAAAAAATAGCGTCCGCCAGTAATGTGCTTAACGGCCCACATGCCCAACGTAGGTCAAAATGGAGGTTGTATGGTATTTTCGAAGCATTAGCCTGAACATTCCTTAAGCGTTATAGATAATCTATTTATATAATTTTGAAGCCTTATTATCCTTTATATTTATTTTAAACATTTGATGACTGCAAAAAGTATTTTTATTACATAAAATAGTATTTTTTTAAACCTCTCGATCTAATGTTTTAGAATATAGTTATATTTCAGTACATCCATGTGCAGCGGTGTTAAGATTTTTTAGTTTTATTAACTTTTAAACGCATTTATAAAACCATTAATAAAATTTATGTTGACATTATTATACTTAGTTAAATATTTACAATAAAATTAGACATTTTATTTTTCAAAAAATGGGCAAGATTACCACATTTGAAGATAATTCTAAAGATACTGATTATAAGCTATGTCTTTGGTCACTCAAATGTGATAAAACCTCATACTAATGATGATTGTTTTATAATAATCATTGACCTAAGAATAAGGTATTTTTTTTTAAATACGCCATTTCTATTGGCATTTCCCAGTAGTTAGGCTATAACTTACGGCCGTAGCCATAAATTGACAAACTATAACTGAAGTAGGGAGTAAGATCATGTTAACGCGCGTGTTTGAACATGTACCGAACCGAAAAAAAAATCGTTTTTTTTTTCGTTGGGCATGTGAGTCCTTAAACTTAGTCTAGCGTAGTAGATAATGCAGGTAATTTTTGATAGGTAACTAGGTAAGTATTAAATGCCAAAAATATTAAAATTAACAAAATAATTGTTCGAATCACCTGACTGATTACAAAAGGACGGGTGTCTAAATTTAAATCATAGCAAGTGACATTTTTTGGAAAAATGCATACCACTAAGAAAATGATTGCTACTAACTGTGCTCGACACTAAGCCGATTTCAGGCCTTGTATATAAGTATTATCAGGCGACCAAAGACTTCAGAAGATATTCCGAACAACACAGCTTCAAAATCAATACTGCAAGTAGTAAGTTTTGTGCAGCGATAGTTATTCTTGCTGTCTCGTTTTCACGTTATATCAGCTGATTTCCACGTGGCACAAATGCAAACAACACCTAGAAAATATATTTTTATTGAAGGTAGGTAATTTATTTTCATTTTAGAATACTCAGATTATTTTTTTATAACCGGTATCTGAAACCAATCTTCAATCGGATTTTGAATATTTATAACATAATACAGTGGCGACGAATCGTCACTAGGAATTTAAAGGTACCTACCTACCTTAAGGGTAAGCTCTACAGAATTGCCCTTGAGAATTGAAAATATGATTTTTTTATATGTGGTCCGGAATTGTTGGTCTACTAGCAATATACAAAGGTCGCCGACAATGCTTGTGTCAAATGTAAATGGTCTCTAAATTAAATTTAAATCATAAACACGGTCGACGTGAAGACAGAATGGGGTGACCAAAAAATAATATCTTCTAATATAGGTAGGTACGTAAATGTTACTAAATTCAATTTGTTAATCAACTGTTTGGGAGAAAGTATTGCAACCAATATGATGGTGACATTTTCAATTATGTGGTTGCCACAATATAAACTTAATAATATATTAATAACTTTTTAACCTGAAATTGTCCGAGAATTAAACATACGAAGGATGTTGAAATGCATATCTACCTACATTTTTATTTCATGTGCTATCCAAAAAACATTAATAATGAATAGTGTTTATTTGTAATGTTTAGGACCTACGTATTAAAAATAATAGGTATTGTTTAATTCTAATGCATATTTTTTAAAACGTAGAATTTAGTGTCTGCCTATTATAAAAAGAAAGTGACTTTTTATTGACTGCGCAACTTCACTTTTATACTAGTGAAACAAGTGGTAGGTAGAACCATTATTGCATGTAAAGGCAATGGGCGAAATAATTTATATCATGAGTGCCTAAAAATAATTATTAACATACAGTCACTAGATACATTATTTTTTTATTAGAACATCCGGCTGGCGGGCGACGCCAGGGCTGTCGACGCAATTAATTATATTGTACTTTTTAAATTTTATTTATAATATATTTTATTCAAGTTTTGTGCATCTAATGCCGGGTCCACACTGGCAACATGTCGCGCGACAACCTCGATAAATTTTACGATAATTATCATAATGGCTTAAGAAATTTTACGATAATTATCATACTTATCGTAAAATTTAACGAGGTTGCCGGCGACATGTTGCCAATGTGGACCCTGCATAATATCCACTGTAGTTCACGTAGTGGAATGGACCTGTTGTTTCTGGGGTCAACTTATTCAAGAAGTAAACACCCATGATAGAATTTTTCTAGTTTTAGTTGCATTATATTCCAAAACTCATTTTGGATTTTATAAATGGAAATTTCTTGGTGTACATAGTAAACAAACCTACGAATAAAAAAAGACAGGAAGGAACATACTGATTCATCGCCATAAAAACTGGCAACCAAATTCGCCATTTTGGAAAGCGATGACTTTGCGAAAACAAATATCGTGTGGTCTGCACGTGTGCGGTAAACTTAAATAGGTAATTTTGTGTATTTTATGTTTGTGTATCATGCATTGTTGGCCATATTTTCCGGTCTTTCTTGATTGCCGTGACACAATATGTTCCTTCCAGTCTTTTTTATTCATAGAAAAAAACAGTATGTTGTATTAGTTATATAACGTATTATGAATCTGTAATAAAATAATACACAATTAAAATATTTTCAAATTGAAAAAAACACATTTTCATAGCTTTGAGCCGTGCTCACTCATGAATGTCGAATATTCTTCATTTAGGTAAGTATATACAAATTTTGATGTTATCTTGAAAATTAAACAGGTATCTGACCTTTTCACTATATTATACATGTACCTACATGCAAATGTATTATTTTCAAATAATTGATATGGATTATATATCATCGTATTATTTTCTCGAAATCATAAACATACTATAATAGTATTTGAGTATCAACCTACGCTCAATTTGAATTAGGTAATAATAATACTATGACGAAATTAACATTTTAAAAATATTAATGGATATAATATTTTGACAGCCCTGTTTTCTGATCGGCGGACACGTGCAGTTGTTTATCAAATAATAATGTGTAAGACGGCCGACAATGCCAATAATATATATTTTTTTTAAAATAAAATCTCCGATGATTAGTGGTTTTTGCGAAAATATCGATTTAAATTAACGTCCTAACGACGCCGATGTCCTTTTGATACTAGATTATATTTCAATCTCCTCCTCTTGAGCCCCCTCTTAATATAAATTAATACATTTTATACAGAATATGCAGTGCTACACATATTTACCACCATTAGGCATGCGTTCAAAGGCTGTAATATTCCGTTCGTAAATGTAACATCTTTTTGTATAGACTATCCTGACTATCGTAACAAATCGCACTATAGTTGGAAGGCTTTTGATTATCTGTCTTCTAGCAAATATATTTTTAAATCATATTTAATATGAAATACTTAATTTAAAAAAAATACAAAACATACCGAATATGGTGGATAAACTAATGTTTATAAATGCAATATTTAAATATGCCAATTTACAGAATATAAAACTTTTTATGGCTACCACTTCTAACGCAAAAAAACATCTTCACGTATTGTGATATTAATAGTACCTACACAAAACCCCTTTATAGTTAATATTAAATATCGTCCAAACCAGTGCTGAATAAACATTTTTTGCTGTATGTAGGTATACATTCTTAATAAATAATATCGTATAATGACAAAATTTTTAGAAAATCATGGTTCCAGGCAGTGTTGCCAACCGTACTATAATTATAATACAATATCATAGTTTTCAATCCCCGAAAAATGTAAAATACTATAATTTTACGCAAATATGCCAAAAATACTATAATTTTGAAGGATTCGAGACGAAAAATGTTCCTGTACTATAGTTTCTTCCAGAAATACTCGACATAGAAAAAGATGGCAACACTGGTTCCAGGTGTGCTCGACACCAAGCATATTTTAGGTTATGCATATCCGGCGATCAGAAGATACTTCGGATAATGTAACGTCACAATCTTATACTGCAGAAGCCATTCAGGGCAGCCATTACTGTGGCCGTTGTGAGACGAATAAACTTAAAATAATTATAAAATGTGAAATCTACATTCAAAGGATAAATCTGAAATAATTTATTGAATACCAATTATATATTATTCTCAGGCAATCCTTATAGGTAATAAAAATGTCATTCCGTTATTTGCATATTATTCAAAACGTGGATGTGGGCAGTTACCTATACGAGTAGCCTATATGCAAACATGTTACCCCAATACTTACTCTATTCTAACATTACGCCACTCCCATAACTCAGCAGGCCTATTCTAACATATCGCTTAACTTAAAAATGAGCTAATTGTGATAAATATATCACGTTTCATCACTTTACGTATTCTGGCGGTTAATTACGTAAAAAAGTTAACCGTATGAAATGTCAAAAGGTGATATTATTATCTTGTAACAGCTCCTCGCTTGGCCGTGCTAACTTTGAGAACGAGACATTATGAAAATGATAGAGGAACGATCGCCCTATGTGGGATGATGCGAAAATAAGAAGCTATATTTTTTTGTAGTTGCAACTATAACTGGCCGTAGCATGCTACGCAGTATGAGCGTATTATCATACTATTACGGATTTTCTCCAAGTGGACCCCTTTTCATATAATTTGGCGTGTGCACGTCTACGACTGCATATGAATGAGTACAGTTGTGTTCCTTACAAACAGTCCCTTGACAACGGCAAACCTGAAATAGAATACACTATCCGGATATCATAAAATTGACATATTACATGGACGGTGGAAAATAGTTAATCCATAGAACGAATGTCATTTTATGAATAAAAGATCCGGGAGAACTAGCACGCAACAAGTTGCAATGCATGCGGGAATGCGGTGGATGTAAAATTTCACTCGTGTGGTTTGGTCAAACAAATATTAAGATCACATGACAGGGAGAACGGTCACAGGTACAGAATAGAATGAATAGATCTTAGATTATAGAAAAATAGAAGAGGTGTATACCAGTGGCGAAGGGTGACTTTTGGAAAGAGGTAGGCTGTGGAGATATGATAAAAAGAGCACACTTGTCAGGTATACTTACGAGAATAGTACGATATTTACTACTAATGAATAGGCACACACTAATAAATGATAACGACACACTAATTCAATGAAACTTCAAAAACTCATTGACGACATAAAAATGAGCGATGTGTTTAAATTACGTATTTTTCAAAACATGTATACGCATCAAAAATCATTAGATAAAATTTATTTTTATTTTTAAAAACAATCTATACTTACTTATTTATTAATATTCGATTAAACGCCGTTGAAATTATTATTTTAATTATCTAATTATTAATGATTTTGGACAAAGTGCGCAGTCGTGACAACAATATTATGCGCGAATGTTTTAGGCTCTGCGAAAGGAGCTTGCCTCATTTCGTACGAATCAGCAGACTTGCTGAGGTTACGAGACGTAAAGTCCATACGAAAAAAACTCAGAATTATTCCAAACATAATCGGAAATTTATTTACCGAGAAGTCGCGGCGCGGCGTTTATTATTTAATTTACGGCGCGGCGCGCTGTGGTTTTTTTAATACCTTTGCAGTTGTTTTGTAAACTGTGTAATACTGTAATACATTCCTACATATGCGATCTCGTTGGCAAAATAAATTGTTGTTATATAACATAAAATAATGAAGTGATTAAGTATATAAATATGTCAATATGCAATTAAAAAATATTTTTCTTAAGAAGGTAGGCTTTAAATAATCGCCTAGTATGGAGTCTTCGCCACTGGTGTATACAATGGTAATGCGAAAGCCAATCGCATAACTAAAAATGATAAAATAAAAAAAGTTAAGAATTATCATGAATATAACCATAGATCATAGCCAATATAGATCGAGACTTTGAAAGCCGATTTGGTTCTGTATTTCGTATATATTATAAGTACCTACCATCTTAATAGATTTTTGCTTTTCCCACGACGTTTCAAAATACATATTATTATGTATATTGTATTATAAGGCATTGTCAAGACCCGGCAAATTGAAAGCCTTACAACGTTCGGCGGATCTAGATACATGGGATTGAGAAGAGTAGAACGAGATAGGGGAGACCTACATCCATCAGTGGATCAACACCGGCTGATTATGGTATCAATGATACATACTATGATATTCAACTTTCACAATACAATATGTGTCTGTCGTAGTCCTGTGCGTAAGGCACTAGATTCTCATCCGAAGACTCCATGTTTGAATTTCAGTGAGATCATAATGCATTTATGTGATTATCTGGAAAGCTTGGGTATTTATTTCTAATACTATACTACAGTTTTTCAACACTACTGCCATTGAATCTCATTTCCTATCGAATAGTTAATGACTATAAATAAAATATCAATAAAAGACAGCATCCGCCAGTATTGTGTGTATACAAATTTAGTCTTCAGTATTTAGCATAGTAGATAACGTTTATAAATATAGGTACTAAATGCAAAAAATTGAAAAAATAATTAATAATATTATATATTATAATTTGACTGATTACAAGTTATATGTAAGTAAGACGACTGTCCATAGATATTTTTCAAAAATATGCTATATTGTATTATTTTTTTAAAATACCTACACAGTCTCATAGTAATATAAGTGTCTGCATTTCAAAAAAAGGAAAAATGCTATATTTTCTAAACCTAGATATTCAACATACAAACATCTAACCGTTGTTTACAAATTCATTACACTGTATCCAACAAACAAAAACATGAAACCGAATGGAAATACCAATACCGGTGCTTCGGTATTTCCTATTAAATACCGGTATTCGTGAAATATATGAAAATAATTACAAGATAAAAAGAACTTTTTATATACAACGTTTTTAAATTTTCTGTAGAATCATATAAACTTGACTTGACTAGCTTAAACGGTCAAAAAAAATTGTACTTGATAGAAATACTAAATAATGAAATGTCATTTCATATTGACTTCCATAGTAAACGCACGTATAAGTATATTATTAATAATTTAGTTGCTAGGACTAATGATGGTATCGAAATAACTTTTCATACAAAACATAATTAACTGAAAATGAATTAAATGCTACTTAAAGATGGCTAAAAGTATTAAAAAATGCATTGGCATCGTGTTCTGATATATTCTAAAACTATCTAGCTAGCCGGGAAGTTAGTTAAAAATCGATTACAAGATTTGTACCGGACAAAAAAGAATACAAGCTAAGAAAAACGTTGTAATAAAATAAAATAGAAGTATCTAGGTACCAATAAATATAGATATAAAAATCTCTTTTAAATAATAATATTTCATAGAATATTATCTAAATTTGCACATATTATAATATGTAAACATTGTAAACCTTTAAAAATAGGTAAAAGTAAGATATGGTAGAGATGCTGATGTTTACAAATACTTAGTAGTTTAATGATTGGCACTTTCTTCTTCGAATGATCTTTCAATAAATTTATATTATGAAGTGACCTTATCACTGATTCCACCTAATGTTTTATTGGGTTAATGTACTTTTTACACTTATAACTCTAATGGCAACGGAAGTTAACTAGACATCGCGTAATCCGACAAAAAACGTACAGTCATGTTAAACTTTTTATCTTAGTTAATACATTTTGTTTCCACTTTCAATACCGAATATATCGCTATTGTCTGATTTTTAAAACCGGTATTTGAGATACCGGTTTTGAAATTCCGGTATTATAATCCCTTTTTTTGCACTTTTTACTACACAGATACGCCTCTTTGTCTGATTACCTCGCATAAAATTAGATCAAATGATATTCACTTGTATTAATATTAATCTAGTAATAAATAAATAATTACAGTCGAACTTGGTTATTACGCTCACGGAAATAGCGAGATATCGGATGTAATGAGGAAACATTCGTTGACATTTTAGCTTATGATTTTCTCCATACTTTTATAACGAGCTATTTCTCGGGTATACCGAGCAAAACTGTTAATGTGTCGATCTTGTGTCGATCATTTAAAAACAACATTTTTGACCCTAAGCAATAAAATCCAACCGGGCAGTTAACTATACCGATGCCACCGGGATCGGATTACCTTTATGACTCTAGTTAAGTGTCTAAGTACCAAATTGGTGTTTTAGCTGACAACATTGAAAAATTATACACGCACATGGTTGAAATTGCATGTAAAAAAATAGCAACTTTTTTGTAGTTTATGAATGCCATGCTTATTTTGGGGATTTTTACGATGGTTTTCAGATTTTTTTATGTTCTATGCTTAAATAGAACGTGGCGCGAAAAATGTTATATAACGATATAACGAGCAAATTCAGTCGGTCTCATTTTCCTCGTGACAACCAAGTTCGACTGTAAATAATATAAGTATGTAAAAAAAAATATTTTTAGAATTTATTACATAATTTTCATCCTAGCGCCAGACTGAAAAGTTATGAAGGTTATAATAATAATATACCCGTATAAATATCAATAGTATGTTTGCTACAAAATCCACCCAAGTTATTAGTACGTACTTGCACAGGTTTGATTAAAAACTATGATGAAATTAACATTTTAAAATTATTAATTCATAATATTATTTTGACAGACAATATCAATAATAATAATAATGTTTCTTGAAATAAAATCTCCGATGATTAGTGATTTTTGCGAAAAGATCGATTTAAATTAACGTACTACGTACGACGCCGAGGTCCTTTTTATACTAAATTATATTTGAATGTCGGCTCTTCAGCCGCCCCTTAATAAAAAACAAATCAACCTTTATGGTGCCATCAAATGCATATTAAAAAATAATAACGTATGAATTCAGTAAGTCAGAGGCGACGGCACTCCCACACTTTCACTGTGGGTAATAAGAATAAATAATTCAATAAAACTGAATTCTTAATAAATAAATTAATAGCAGATTCATTCGATCGGTATTCTCTTACTAAGTAGTTAAATAGAATTGATTTTAACTTTACGACTATCGTAATTCTTATGTGCCCATTGTTGCAGGTAAATTTAATAACATGTCCCTGAATTTATATCTTACTATGCGATATTATTTATTCTGTATTTTGAAAGGTGTGGTATGATTAACACTGTGATACAGAATTGTACAAATAATCGCGTGAATAGTTTTAAAACCCTTAATTATTATGATCCATCCATATACAAAATGTATTTATTTATGAATATTTTTTACGATTATCATATAGATTCGTATATATTTAAATTTGAGGACACCTTATGCAAACTTTTCATTAAAATATTTATATTGACCGAAAATAATACTATCAAAAGAAGAATTTAACGCATGGGAGACAATATTAAAAGACAATTAATATTTCGGTATAAACAGAGCAAGTTCTATTACGAATTGCGCACATTTATTGGTTTTTGTTAGATATCAGAATGATTTATAACTTTATGACGACTTGCTTTTTTGTCGGAAAATTTTACGGCGGAGGTGGGCCGGCGGTTAACTCTACAAGGTCTTAATTTTTGATTGTGGCACTCTCTTATTGTAAGTATCCTTGATTGATTATGGCCATCAGGCCATCCAGTGATCTAAAAAAGACATTTCTTTAATTCATTATAATACTGATAAACGTCATAAATTAAACAAATTGTTTTAATAATTGCAATAAATGTTGTAGTATTTTAATTATCTCTAAAAGTATATTTTATACATATCTACTCAGCAGTGCTCGAAATGGAAAATTTCACGAACAGGAACGCTCTATAATTTTCCGAAAAAACGGTATGCTTAATTTTTTTCTTTACATACGTACGTACGTTGTATGTATAAATGCAACAATAAACTTTGAACTTCTTACGTGGATGTATATTGAGCAAGTGGGTTGCAAAGGATTGTCAGCGCCGCAGGCGAAAGAACCTCGTCTCAACAAAGTATACCGTCAAGAATTGTATTATTCTTTACTCTTACTTTATCTACCACCCATAATCAGCAGGCATGTTACTTCTACCACCACTCGTCACTGCTTATAACTTATATTACTGTCTCATTTGGGATAGTTCAGTTTGTTAATTAATTAAACTTAAAAAACAACATATCCACATACCTACCATAAAGATTCAAATTAAAAATTAATTTACATATAACAAATTTTACAGATTATAGATTCAAGACGAGCACAGAATATTTAAAAAAAAAATCAAAGAAATAGTATTAAAATAGTGTTTAAAAATAAAGAAATAGATGCAGCAACTATTAGAAAAAATAGTAAGTATCTATACATAGACGAGTAAATACAAAATTTATACAGTACATATCTGTACACCGATAGAGCTAACTACGCCATTTAATTATTTAAGAAGTTATAAAACAAAGAATTTATAAATCGTTCACATAAACTCGTCCTCACGCAGGAGGAATATACCAATATCCGAAGCGATTTGGTTGAACACACTGTGTAAGCGTTCTTAAGATAAATCAATCTGATAAAGCCATGGATGGCATCCACACAGCTTCAAACAAAGGATCCTCAAAGATTTCTTTTGAACCTTCTCCACCATAAGGGCCATTAGGCCATACCTACTTCTAAGAAAAGCTTCAAGCCATCATCACCAAACTACGTAATTATAGCATTTTAAATTACCAATGGTGTATCATTAATTATCGGCTTTTGAGCTTTGAGAATCGATGTCTCCGCCAAATCTTAGGGGTACATTGGTACGACCGCGTTACAAATACCCGAGTTCGTGAGCACAGCAGCCTGCGGTGATTGAAGTTATCACGAAGAGACGATTTACGTGGCTGGGACACGTATTCCGGATGCCGCCAAAGAGTGCGGCACTTCGTACCCTTGTGGCACAGCCTCAATGGTTCCATCGCCGTGGCCGCCTCTCCCTCACCCTACAGCGGTGCTACAAAAGCGACCTATTTGCTGCAGGTCTGACATGGCGGGAGGCGCATGGCGATGGACCGAGGGAAGTGGCGCCAATGCTTGCCCTATGCCCCAATATTAGGACATGACAGGGTAGAAGAAGAAGTATCATTAATTATATAAGGTAAAACATGACGGAAGGTGCAACTCGAGTTGCTAAATACGATTCCTATAGAATAATATAAAATTGTCATTAATCAGTAGGTACCTACCTATATTCAACATTATAAGGACTAATATTGTAGTGTATGTATATACCCATACCATAGGCCCCACATCGTGAAGCTGGCCCCCAGGCTAGGATCTTTGGTGGGGCCCCCTTCTTATCGCTAAGAATAAAGGCAGTATGTACGGGGTAACAATAATCTGTATATTTAGTGTTTTATTGTATATTTTAAAACATCCATACGAATTATGGAGATGTCGAGTATTGATAAACAATTAAGAATTGTTTCGTATAACCACATAACTATAAATAATAGTATTGTAAGAAAATTCTTTTTTTACTATTAAAGCAAATTTGTGATGTGTCTTTATCTCACTTATCTGGTCGATTCGCCTCGCCGGGCTCCTCCTGAGCACGGGCTCCCAGGCTAGAGCCCTCTTAGCCCCTCGTTGTGGAGACCATGACCTATATGTTACAATGATGATGCTTTGTTTACCATTATTGTAATATACGTACACTTACCACCTCAGATTAAAGAACTTACCACCGTATTTATTTAATCTATGACTACCATCTAAAATTATTTGTTGTCCGCACTGAACACGTACCTACCTAATTTGTGAGTGTATTTTAAACTAAACGATTCAATTTGTGATGTTTGTCCTTACCTAGTCTCATTATAGTCATTATTATTGCCACGGTGATGATGATGAATAATGATAATACAGAACAATAATTTATTATTATGATAGTAATAAAATTTTATTGGAGGTATTCCTTTTTTTTTAAAACAAATTTACAAACAAAAATTAACTAAAAGTTCTCTACATAGTAGGTATCTATTATTTCTATTATTTTTAATGTAGCAAGTTACAACGTATGTAATTATAACACAATAGAAACGTCCCTTAAAAATAAACTAATTACGGTAGGCTATTCAATAGTTTCATACCAAAAACATTTTTGTAGGAAAATGGCATAATGGTGCATTCATTTATTATTCATTGTAAAAATAAGGGTTTACGACACGTCATAAATATTTTTAACACGTCGAGTCAATTGTCGAAATGACATTGAATCAGAAAACCCTGTTTCAACTGTATTGTCGATCTTAAATGCTTATCGGAGTGAATTCTTAATGATTTAGCAGATTTACACGAAGTACCTACTACTTAATTAAACCTTCATAAAATTTATAAATATCTACTCATATTTATCATTTTCAAAACGAAAAAATTCTGCTTGTGGCCACTGGTCAACAGCATTATATGTTATAAATAATAAAATATACTTAGGTATATGTAATATATAGAAAGGTATCGCCTGCTGAGATGTTTAACTAAATTTTAAGAGAACAAATTTAAATAATACAAAATGTTTTAAAAAACAAGCGAATCACTAATAAGTAGATTTTAGCGGAATTGTACGATTTAAATTACCAAACTTTATCATATTAATTTTACCACCGAAAATTTTGCCCGCAAAAATAGATGTATAAAATTAACACGGCGATTAGATGGCGATGAAAATAAATAAGTTTTATCACTCACAATAAAATATAAGTAATAAATTAGTAGGTAAGTAAATTCGCAATGCATACCAGTCAAAGGTAAAAGCGAGACTATACAGAGATGTTTCATACTTTAGAAATTATTATACAAATATGTAGGTGCCAACTTTATTTTTTATTGAATTTAAGTTATTTAAGTACAAAAGGTTTTCAAACAATGTCAGCAAAGGCACAATTCTTTTGTAGCTTGCAGCTGTAGTTACTTTTTATGTAAGTATGCAATTATTTGGAGTGTTTAGACAATGCATTTAGACACGGATGTATCGACACAAAAAAGAAAATTGAAAGAAATTTAGGGATGTCATAAATTTTATTTTTAACCCTTGCACGCCCGGCATGACATAACTTCGTTAATTTTTAATTTTGAGAAAAACTTTAAAAGATACATTCACACATAAATATCTCAATCTAACGAACCGCAACGCAATTTTAAATGAATCCACGAGCCGGAACGGTATATTTTGGAATTCCACGAACCACAACGGCGCTCCGGTGCGTTCCTGTCCATTTCGAGCGCTGAATTCGAGACATTCCAACTTTTGGTGGTAACCCCACGAGTATTTATTTAATTTAACCTGTAAGTAGTCAAACATCAGGCGCCTTGTTCGAAGAGGAGCTATCGTTTTTCTTTTATAAAAAAAGTATTGGGAATCGAAATGACTCAGTTATCATTCGAGAAAAGTGTGAATAAGGTTATTTTAACTACTTAAACTAGAATAAAATATGTCGGCAACCAATAGCAATGATTATAATAAACACAATCATTAGTTACTGACCTAAGTAATGACGACACTCCGGTTCTGGTATTGCGCAAGGGCGCTATAATTCTTAATCGGCACTGTTCAAACCAGGTTGAGAACCCCTGCTCTCGGCTAGCTCAGCGAGGGGGTGAAGGGGGAGGTCAAAGTAAGAGTTCTTAATGACATATAGGAATACTCTATAGTAGTAGTCCACTATAATAGTTTGTAGACGCCACCCTGTATTAGAATGAAGTCAGAATTTAGTAGATATATTATTATTTATTTTAAAATTTCACTGTCACTGCGTGAAATGTCAAAATCAGCTGAGGATTCAAGTTCAATGTCACTCGGACAATTTTATTATTCAAGGTCGCAGTGCACACGTATTATGTTGTGGCACTAATTAATTAGGATTTGAGAAACTGTATTAAATGAAAGATCCTTTTTAAATTATAATTTATTTAAACTTTATAATTACGTATAGTAATTTTTACAATTAATTTTTATCTAGGAAAATTTCATTTGTATAATTTTCCCACGACACCTTTCTTCACGAAGATTTTATTTATAATTAAAATTCGAAAAATATTTATTTACATAAAACTTATTTTATTCACTTAATATTAGGCTTTATATTTACTTATATTTTATTGTACGGCTACGTGATTATTACACTATGAGGCACTTTTTATAAAGATTGGCCGCTAAATGTACCTTGAGATACCTGATAACTAAACTACGTACTTATCGATGACTCATCTACTTGATGAGTAATACTAGCACGTCATGTACAGATGACGCACTCACGTCACGTGGAGATGTATTCGGTACGTACCTACTACTCGCGGGAAATCTTTCGGAAGAATTTTCTATACGGAAAGTCGGCAAAACTTTGCAGACAATCGCGGAGTAGGAGCATATGGCTCGAATCGAAGAAATATACTACTGATTTGTATGAAAAAGTCCAATTTATATAATGAATTGGCGGTTCTTCCCCGAGAATGATGATGTCAGGGGACTGAAGCCATTTCCCTCCTTTTAAGATTTTACTAATTATCTCTTAAAACGATAATGAATCTAATTACAAAATACTATAGGCAGATGAGGATCATGATTACCTCTAACTCGAAATATATTACGAGAGTTTAAAGTTTAGGAAAATATGCGTACATGACTTTACAATACGTTTTAGCGCTCGGACGATGTACCAATGGGATTGTTTCATTCCCCTTCTACCAGACAAGTGGCAAAATCTTTGGACCAATCGCGGAAAAGCGGTTCATTTTCCGCTTTTCCGGAAAATTAGGAACATCTAACTAAGTTGAAAACCAAGTGCACTTTTGATATCTAAAGGTGGTGCGATGTGCGTGTGTCAAGATCATCGCCAAAGTATTACTATGAGTTTTCACATAATCTAGATAATTATTTTCCAACTTAAATATCGGCGTTATAATAATATAAAAGAAAAGTCTATTGATGGGAAAAGATGCATATCGTTGATATGTACGGAAGTACTATACCTTATATCAGTGCTCCGCAACCTTTTCTCACCCACGGCACACCAAAGGTCTTCCCAGAATTCTGCGGCACACCACACGTTAAATAATTTATATACAAAAACATGGACCCCACATCCTGAAGGGGGACCCCCTACCTATTGCTAAGGTTAAAGACAGTGTGATACTCTAAAATAGCGTTTTTCAAATGGTGTTCGAGGTAAAATTAATGGTACTGATTTATGTATGTATAGCAAATGTATTTATTAATACATCCACTTGAGTTATGATTGGTTGTCGGATTACTCGGAATAATAAAATATTGACATAATAATAATAAATTTTATCCTACAACCGCATGTTTTAAAATATTAATAGCGGCGTAGTAACACTTTTTTTACTATAAGCGCAAATTTGTAATTTGTGTTCAAATATGCTTTTATTTGTGTTCAAATGTACTCAAATATATTACCAGCCATGTACGTAAAAAAAATTTGGGAGCAAAGCACCGCGGCGCATCTTGCATCGTCTCGCGGCACACCAGTGTGCCGTGGCACACCGGTTGCGGAGCACTGCCTTATATGACCGCTCGGGTCTATAGTCGGCGTGAGAATGATTTGAAATTTAAAATTACGCGTTATTTTATACTAGGTATTTCCCCTCGATTTTCCCTTGTCCAGAAGAAAAGCTCGTACCTGATTCGCATTTTTATATTTAAAAGACGATATAAGGCATTGACAAGAATCAGCAAGAACACCTGAAAGATATTCATACGGCAAGTATGAAATTATGGGCTCCAAAGATCACCTGTTTTAAGGTGATGTCTCTAGGTAAAGTTGTTATCGAAAAATATGTAGACAAGTTTATTAATCGATAAATATACTTATATTCAAAAGTAATGAGAAAAAAAAAATTAAAGTTATAATGGAGTTCAGCATTCCGAAAATACGTGTGAAATTCGGTAAATTTATGTAAGTTGCCGTTATGTGATGATCCAAGTTTTATTATATGAAATTTACGATAAAAAGTTACATAAATCCATTATCTATGTCACACAACGGCCGAAACTGCAATTAATTATATCATTATATATATATGTTTAAGTTTAAGAAACACCGATTTAGAGGTTAAACAGATTGTAATTAAAATTGAAAAAACTCGGTTTGTAAGACAGTAATAAATTTAAAAAACGGCGTTCTTGCGTATTAGAAACATTTATTATTAATTTTGAGGACAGTTATTTGAATTATAACTTAAATCCGTGTTCAATGGTGACTGGATGAAATTAAAAATGATAATCTAAAATAACAAAATGTCAAAGCCTAATATGAGCCCCTACGGTGCTGAGCAGAATTTATTTGAACTACCATCACATGACGTTAAAATTACATTTTTCTCTCTTCATTTCGCAAAAATCAGTTTATGGATAAAACTTCGAGGCGAAATTGCCATATAAATAAAAACAGCTGCATAATAAAAATCTAATATATGTAGGAACCTGCCTATATTCAAAATTTGAAACGGAAAATTATTTTCAATGAGTATTTGCATAAATAACAACTTTTTTACTATTATTTCTGTATTTATGATAAAAATAATCAAAAAACAAACAAATCTCGCATTTTGACACAAATGGCAGCATTCATGCTTACTTATCGTACATCGCTCGTTATGTACCTACACCGATCTGATCGGGTTTATAATAATAAATTAATTATCATCTTCTTTATTTGGCCATTGTTATTATTGTTGTTTGAGAAGAGGAATGAATTGACTCATCAGTAACATTTTTGTCACGTACCTAAGTAAACTTTTTCAGTGTACCGTTCGGCAATACAGTTATGGTAGGTACCTATTATATTTTTGGGATACAATAATATGACCTAGTCAGAAATTATGTATTATTTATGTAGGTAGATACTGACATCTCCATTCAAGTCATGAGCAAGAAGAGGCATTCATCTCCTCGCTCAGTATGTTGGTGTTTTCGTCTGTGCATGGACTTCAGGAATGAACAAATTACACTGGAATTATGGTCGGAAACGGCGAGATTTTATTGCGTTAATATCTACCAATGGTTACATTTTTATACAAATTCTTTTCAATTTAATTTTGGCGGAGGGCGAGCTTAACATTGTTTACTGATTTGCTGTCAAAATGCTTCTGCAAGATTCTGCGCGCGCGAAAATCTAACGCAGAAAGCAATGCGAAAAATGCTGCGTTGCCCTTCTTGTTAAATTACTTATTACAGCATTGCCGGTTTTATTATTTGTTTATTTATTCTCGCAATCAACCCTTACTATGCGTCGGCTCGACAATGGTTCGAGGTTCTTTAGATCCACAGAGACATCCCCAAATGGGGACGGGGTGTAACAGTACCTACACGAATCATGAAGGATTCGCCAAGCGAGGTCAAAATGATGTAAATTCTTTGCTAGAGAGGGCATACATTTTACCAAACGACGCGGACTTATTTGTTCAGCAATGCAAGAAAAACAATCCTTGCAGACGTGTTAGAGGATTGGGATAATTGTATTGGATGCCAGAAAAAACTCCTGGGCCCTGACTTTCTGGAGAAACTGGAACAAAATGATTTTTTAAAGATCAAAGAAACGTTAAAACCTAACTTTAAGTCATCTAAGGCAAGTTAGAATGTACAAAATAGACCTGCATAGTAAGGGAGATGTGCTTTGCAAACATCTCAATTTCTCTGGGCAGTGGGATAGATTCAATGGTGTAGGTACTATGTGAGTGACGATTGCATTTAAGGAGCTAAGAATAATGTATTTTATAATTAATTACGTTTTTACAAAACCCAACAAATGCACCATTTTATGAAAATTTGGCATGTGACAATGATGGGTAGGTACGGATGATGACGTTGAAGAGGATAGTGAAGGTGTGAGCATTGCCCCCACAAGCGGGGGCTGACAAGGCTCTAGTCTTTGGGTCCGGGCTTAGGGAATGCCCGGCGTGAACACACACTAGCATTTTTCTCAAATAGTAAAAAAGTCTCTCTGTTTCTTGACTAATAAAAATTACGATTTATCCAATATGGCGAAGGGTAGCATGTTACTTGGGGGTCGCGATCAGTGCTTCATACTATTATTATGATGCCGAATGCCGATAATAATTCTAGTAGATTTATTTGAATATAACAAAAATCGCTAAACATTCACGAAATACACTTTATTTTTACATGTAACCCTGGAGTTCCGCGGATATACCATTTGGGGAATACTACGGTAGATGACTGTAAAACATTATACTTTCCTTAACCTTAACGATATGTGGGAAGGGGAGAGCGCTTCAGGATGCGAGGTCCATGGGTGTGAGTGATCAAGACTTCAGTATTATCATGCACATGATTAAAAACATTTCAGATTTTTTGAAAACATGCACGTAGGTAAGTACCTACTGTAATGATAGGTTGTCATTAGAAACCTAATTAAATGTAGTATTATAATTAAAAATATAATATATACTTACTTAAATAAATATTTGTTTTATTTATTGCGAGGAGGTGTGAGCGAGGATGATGAGGTAGGTGGACTTCAATGGATCGAAGGTAGTTGCGTGTTTGAGTAAATATCAGTTTATTCTCCTCAACAATACTTGAACAATTCTTACAGACGATATATTTAGAATTAAAGTTATATTGCTAAAGTTAAATTATAAAGGCGTGTTGCTATGAGAAAAGTTGAACCGAATGCGACGAGCAGAGATTCGACTATATGTTTCAAAGATTTGACGACGTATGTTATCAGATTCGCCCCGCTTTGAGCTTTTATAGAAATTATAACAAAGAAAGGTTATCTGAGGTCAGGACGTTGACCGGTGACCACATGTCACTTGTTTACTGTGAGTTTACTAAGTACGAGCAAATCTGATAAGTTGGCACATTTCCTGATTGCTTTATAAGGCCATGGAAATGCTGCTAACGCATACTTGTTACAATGTTGCTCAATAATTCTTATGAATAATTATATTTTATCAAGAAAGCAAATGTGTTTATGATGAAATTTGATGTCTTGCTAATTGCTGCGAAAGTTGGTTGACCTGACAGCGTGTGCCGTCAGTCAGATTATGAATCATGCCAACACGCTTTTCTTATCAACTAGTTTACATAGTAACAAATATTATTAGATACTTAAATATATTATGATAATTTATATGTAATGATGAGTTTCCATGCTAGTCCCGACAGACCCCCTCCCTAGCGATCTGGTGTGGCAGGTCGTGATGCAGGAAGATAGACGGTGTGTAGCATGGTGACTCTTGCGTTATTGTTGTCTTGGTGGTGCTCGGGATCCTGGGACGTCTGTCCTGATGTCCTTGAGGATCCTTTTTGTGAGGTGTTTCTTGCAAAGCGTCCACAACAGGAAACTGGTTGCTGCTGCGATGATGATGATGACGATTGCAAAAGTTGTCCAAGAAAGCTGGTTGGCTGCTGATGTGTCATTTATGATGGTGCCACCCGCGGCGGCTTGTGACAGTACGATTTCCTCTTTTGTCTGCTGGGAGCCCATGTTATCGGATGTTGGCGTTAGTAACTTGATTTGTTACTGCTCTCGTATTTCACACTGGTTAGTCCAGCTGTGTGGTCCAATATATATTGTTATTTTCTTGCTTGCGAAGCGTTTTGTCGTTGTGCAAAAACATACTGACCTGTATTTCGGTCACTCGTATGGTTTTTTTTTTTTTGCTTGCACTGGTTTTGTAATAACAATGAAACTCGTGTCGTCGTTTTGCAATTCGACGCTTGGACATTCCGGCGGCGCGTGCCGTGTGCGATATTTATGGTTTATTTTTCCTTCGCATTTTGTTGACCTAGTCTCTCCGGGAAACGGACACGACGGCCTGTTCGAGTTACATATTGTGTTTGTCCGAGGTCAGTTCCCTTTGTCGGCGTTGTTTGCGTATGCAAGTTATTCCCGTTAAATAAATATGCCGGTTTTAAACGATCGATTGAGACCGTGATATTTTTTCCATGTTTGCAAATGACATAAGTACGCGTGTTGCGTGTTATGACTTCATATGGTCCATTGAACGGGGATTGAAGTGGAGTCTTAACTGTGTCATCACGTACAAACACGTGTGTTGATTTGCTGAGGTCCTTGAAAATAAATACACGCTTTTCGCCGTGTTGTTGAATTTTCACAGGTTGTAGCTGTTGGAAGTGCCTTTTTAGTCTCGTGACAAAGTTACTAGGATCTTCGTCTGAGTCGACCTGCTTGCACAGAAATTCTCCTGGTAGTCGTAAAGGTTCACCGTAAACCAGGTCGGCTGCTGTTGTTTTCAGGTCTTCTTTCCAGGCTGCTCGAATACCCATTAACACGGTTGGGAGTGTTTCCGTCCATTTATTGTTTTCATGGCATTTGATTGCGGCTTTGAGCTGTCGATGCAGGCGTTCGACCATCCCGTTTGCTGCGGGATGATACGCTGTTGTGTGAATTCTTTTTGTACCAGTCAGACGATTTAATTGCCTGAACAGGTTCGATTCGAATTGTTTCCCTTGGTCTGTAGTGATTCTCAAGGATGTGCCAAATCTTGTGATCCATCCGTTGTAAAACGTACGAGCGATTGTTTCTGCCTCTTGATTTATTATCGGGAATGCCTCTGGCCAACGCGTGAATCGGTCGACGCAGGTAAGGCAGTATCTACATCCTTCAGACATGGGGAGAATGACGATGTCAATATGGACATGTTCAAACCGGCCTAAAGGTGCGAATTTTCCGAGCGGTGCTGAGACGTGACGGGTGATTTTGTTTTTCTGGCACTGTACACAATTGCGGGCCCAGGTTCTGCAATCTTTTTTAATGGACGGCCACACGTATCTTTGTGTGACAAGTTTGACCGTCGCATTAATCCCTGGGTGGGCAAGACGATGAATGTGGTTGAACGCTGCCTGGCGATGTTGCTTGGTGACGAATGGTCTAGCTAGCGGTGTCGATACGTCACAATATACGTTTACGCTTGAGTCCGGAATTTGCACGCGTTTTAACTGCAGTGCTGTTCCTTCACGTAGGTACGTATGTAACTCTTCGTCGTTTTCTTGATCGGCTGCTAGGGATGTATAGTTCAGTGGGTTGTCAATTTCTTCGATTCTTGACAAGGCGTCAGCGACAACATTGTCTTTTCCGGCGACGTGGCGAATATCCGTTGTGAATTGGCCGATAAAATCTAAATGGCGAAATTGTCTCGGCAAACATTTGTCGGATTTCTGTTGGAATGCGAACGTAATGGGTTTATGGTCGGTGAAAATCGTGAACGTGTGAGCTTCAATCATGTGTCTGAAGTGTTTCACGGCTAGGTAAATAGCCAGCAATTCACGGTCGTAAGCACCATACTTTTGCTCCGCTGGGCTTAGCTTCTTTGAGAAAAATGCCAGCGGTTCCCATTGGTCGTCGATTCTTTGTTGTAGTGCCGCGCCGACGGAAGTGTCAGATGCGTCGCTGATGATTGCCAAGTGTGTTCCTTCACTCTTGGGATGATGCAGCAGTGTTGCTTGTGCTAGGCTCTCTTTGCTTATGTCGAAGGCCTTGATTGCTTCTGGTGTCCAGTTTAGAGGCTCTTTCTTCGACGTTTTTCCTTGTAGGAGTGTGTTTAGCGGAGCTTGCATCTCTGCGGCCTTAGGAATGAATCTTCTGTAGAAATTCAATATTCCTAAGAACCGCCGTAAGCCTTTTTGAGTTTCGGGTCGGGCGTAGTCACGTATTGCGCTAACTCTGTCTGGAAGTGGCCGGGTTCCCGTGCTGGAAACTAGATAGCCGAGGAATTTGACTTCCTCTGCTCCGAAGTGGCACTTCGAGGAGTTCACTACCAGGCCGTATTCTTGAAGGCGTTTGAATAGTACTTCCAGGTGTTGCAGATGTTCTTGCTCAGAAGTTGACGCGACTAATATGTCGTCGATGTAAGCATAGCAGAAGTCCAGGCCTTGCAGCATCTCGTCGATGAAGCGCTGGAATGTCTGGGCTGCATTCCTCAAACCGTACGACATATATGGAAATTCGAACAGTCCGAAAGGGGTTGTGATCGCTGTCTTGGGGATGTCTTCTTTGGCAACAGGGATCTGATTGTAGGCTCTCACCAGGTCAATTGTGGAGAAAATCTTCCTGTCGCGCAGTGATTGCGCAAAGTCCTGGATGTGCCGCACGGGATACCTGTCTGGTATGGTTCGTGCGTTTAATCCGCGATAATCTCCGCATGGTCTCCACTGGTCCTCGTTCTTGGGAACCAGGTGAAGCGGTGAGGCCCATGAGCTTTCGGATGGACGTGCTATTCCGAGTTTATTCATGGTGTCAAATTCCTTCTTGGCGATTCGCAGCTTGTCAGGGGCTAGGCGTCTGGGTCGTATGGCGACTGATGGTCCTGCAGTGGTACGGATGTGATGTTGAGTATTGTGGATGACTTCTCTTCCTGCTCCATCCGGGCGAGTAAGGTCGGGAAACTGCTGCAGTAATCCATGAAATGTGGATTTGCCTGCGACAGTCTTGATCGATGTGATCTCCGATGTGCTGTAGCGTCCAGAAGTCGTAAGATGAGTCGTTTGATCCAATAGCTTGCGGTTTTTGATGTCGACGAGTAATCCAAAATGAATTAAAAAATCGACGCCAATGATGGGTTTTGTTACATCCGCCATGACGAAATTCCATGTGAAATCTCGCCGTAGTCCTAAGTTCAGGGTCATCGTGATGCTGCCATATGTTGAAATTACCGTTCCATTTGCGGCCGAAAGTTCGTATTGTGCTTTTGTTCGGCGCCCCTGCACTTTCGTGCGTGGGAAAACGCAAAGATCTGCGCCGGTGTCGATTAAGAATTGAATTTGCGTAGCGAGGTCGGTAACGAAAAGACGGCTTGAAGTAGGGCTGAAATCGCTTGCCGCATTTAACGAGCGCCCTGGGCGTTTCCCTCGGCGAAAGTGCACGGTGTGACGCACTTCTTCGCCTGCTGGCCGAATCTGTGATGGTACCAGCACATGCCGTGGCGTGATTGGCTTCGTTCTCTGGTTCGGGATGCGCTTCGATTTCTGCTGGGCTGACGTGACTGCCTGCTAGCTGGGCGGGAATCCTGGTTAAAATCCTTGGAGAGTTCTTCGCGGAGTGCTGAGATTTCCTGGCGTAACGTGACGACCAGCTGCTTGATCCGGCTGTCGAACATGTTCTCCATGGCTGTTTCAGCGATGGTGGCTTTCGATGATGATGCAGCAGACATGGCGTCTGCTAGGTCGGCAACTTTGTTCAAATCGGCGTCCTTCTGTGTGGCCAGGACCACTTGCATGGTGTTTGGTAGGCGGCCCATCCACAGAGTGCGCAGGATTTTGTCTGACATGGCTGTGCCTGCGAGGGTTCGCAAGTGACGCAGGAATTGTGATGGTTTCCTGTCGCCACCTGGAGACACACTCGCCGCTTTCCGATAAGCAATTTGGATTCAGAAGAGGCAAATCAGCAGTCGACGCCATAAGGAACGTGATTGCCATTGCTGAAAATTCTCGCCGTAAATACGTCCTAGGAGTTTTCCTGGACATTGCAGGTGCGTTTGATAGTGCGTCTTGGCCTCTTATACTTCGAAAGCTCCGGCTGAAGAGACTACCAGGAAATTTGTTCGCGTCAATTCAAAGTTATTTCACCAATAGATCGATCGAGTTTCGAGTTGGTTCAACCACAATAAAGAGGAACACCAGCATGGGATGTCCCCAGGGCTCAGTCCTCGGGCCCCTTCTCTGGAACGTACTCTTCGACGATCTCCTTAGAATTCCGCTTCCAACCGACTGTACTGTCATTGCCTACGCAGACGATGCGCTGCTGCTGGTCGAGGCCGACAGCAGGGCGAAGATTGAGAGCACCGTTGGCGAAGCTTTAGCATCAATTGAGGCTTGGGGTAGATTAACTAGACTATCATTCGCACCTTCCAAGACAGAAGCCATTGTCCTTAAAGGACCGAGATGACTTAGCTGTTCGAGACTACCCACAGTCCGATTCGGTGACACGAGAGTGAAAGTGTCGAAGATCGTCACCTATCTAGGCGTCAAAATGGACACAATGTTAAATTTCCTACACCATGCCGAAACCCAAGTCCACAAGGCTGGGGTGGCCTTCCAGAGGATCGGCCGCATGGCTGGTGAAGGATGGGGCTTAAAAGTAAGGGCGCTCAAGATCGCCTACGGCGCCATTTTTATGGGAATCGCGGCTTATGCCGCCAGTGCTTGGTGCCCGCGCATTCCCAAAAGTGTCAAACTTAGAATCTCTCTTTTAAGATGACAGCGCATCGCGCTTCTGTCCATTACCAAGGCCTACCGTACTACCTCAACTGACGCGCTCCCGGTCCTGGCCGGCATTCTCCCACTTGACCTGCATATTCAGGTCAGCGGCGCTTCAATATTGCTCCTCAAGGGCGAGGAGGCCGACGTTGGTGATTTTCACCTCGTCCCTCCCCCTCGGCTAGCTGGCGAAGGAGTAGCATTATTGAGGCGCAGAATTATACTCATGTCGCTTAACGCGGCCATTACGACCTGGCAGCGAAAGTGGGACGAATCGACCAAGGGCCGGCACACATATACGTTTTTTCCAAACATACAGTGGCGAATGGAGATAACCAAATATCTGACTCCAGACCATTACACCAGTCAATTTGTGACTGGTCATGGTGGATTCGCTGGCAAGCTCTTCGAGCTTGGACTTGTAAGCCGTCCGACATGTCCATGCGGAGGGGAAATACAGGATGCCAACCACATCCTATGGGAGTGTCTGAGTATGTGCTCCGAACGGGAGGAAATGCTCAGGTCGGTCCAACCAGCTGTTGGACCCATCGGCCCGTCCGACCTGGTTGCTACTAAGGCCAATTATCTTGCTTTCAAAAAATTTGCGGCGTCTTACTACGGGCGTGAAGATCTCTTCACATAAATTTTGCTGCCTGTATGATTAGCTTCGTTCTTTAATTTAATAAACAAGTAGGTTCATTTTTTTTTTAGTAATTTCCATGTGCTTTTTCTCTCCCTGGCACTTTGCATTAGAGTAAACTCAGTAAACTCAGTCAGAGCTCACTTTGAGCGTAGCAATCTAAGTCTTGGGCATCTTCTCCCAGGACACTCCCAGGCCAATTCTTAGATGCTTCACTAAGTACGAGCAAATCTGATAAGTTGGCACATTTCCTGATTGCTTTATAAGGCCATGGAAATGCTGCTAACGCATACTTGTTACAATGTTGCTCAATAATTCTTATGAATAATTATATTTTATCAAGAAAGCAAATGTGTTTATGATGAAATTTGATGTCTTGCAAATTGCTGCGAAAGTTGGTTGACCTGACAGCGTGTGCCGTCAGTCAGATTATGAATCATGCTAACACGCTTTTCTTATCAACTAGTTTACATAGTAACAAATATTATTAGATACTTAAATATATTATGATAATTTATATGTAATGATGAGTTTCCATGCTAGTCCCGACATATTTATTAAAATTATAATTTTAGTCATACTGTTTGCTATTTCATGTTTTCGATTTTGCTATAAAAACAGCAAAGGTCCAAAAGTTGTATAAAAACAGCAAATCGTCGCTTTGGGTAAACAAGGTTCCATCTGAAAAAAAAGGATGTTTCAGGAGGATCAAAAATTAGGGATTTCAGAAAATGTAACTTTTTGAAGAAACTATATTTTAGGTGAAAAGTAATTTATTTCGAAGTATTATTATTACACAGTTATTTTATTTAAATGTTGCAAGTATGTTAATTTAAAATAGACAGAAGTGCAGATAGAGCATTGATGCTTTGAAACGCTCTTAAAATGCAATAAAGTTATTAACAGATGGAACCATATTGTAATAACTATATTAACACTGTCACATATCAAATCAAATAATAAGTACATACATTTCAGAAATAATAGTAAAAGAAGAATACTAATTGGCCAGCTACAGGGAAAGGACGCGTTATGTAAATTTAATATGCAGTAGGTAGATATTTAACCAAATGTAATCCAAAACAAACCCTCTTTTAGTGGAGATAAAGTGAATTACCTAAAGCAAAAGCACCACAAAATTAATGAGGCTTTCGCAAAGGCATAAAGCGATAATATAGTATTCAGGAGAATATACCAGTGGCAATTTAATATTTACAAAGTCGAAAACATATCCTGGAAGTATGTAAACGATTAATGACATCACACGTATCGTTATCAGAGATGCATAAATCTGCTGATCATTGAATACCGCCCAAAAGAATCACTTCAGCAAAAAATAGTGTTTCAGTATTTTTTTTATATTCAAACAATAATTCTTGCAAATTATCTTTTCTTATATATAATTAAACTGGCGATTACGTGGTAAAGCTCCATTATAATGGTTTTGAAACAAAGTTGTTGTTAATTCTACTTCAAAGTGGACTCAAAAACCAATGTATGTTTTGTAACTTGAATACAAAAAAGAAATCAAAATGTTCGCGTGAAGTTTATCATGATCCCAATTGCTTGAAGATAATTTTGTCATGAACTGGTATACGTTGCATGAATCGAAAACTAATGTTCTATTTGGTTAATTACGTAACATTGTTAGTGCCACTGTGTGACTCAATAAATGATTGCCAGACTATACTGATTAGAAACAAAAAATATATAATAATAAACAAGGCACACAGGTTGCCTACTCAAACCAAACAAACATATTTTGTATTACATTTATATTAGACTAGGGAAACCAGATTTTTTTACACCTATAAGAGAACTCAAAAATATAGGCAGATATAAAAATTTATAGGACGGTAAAAGTGGCCGAAGGCATAATGAAATAATATTAAGTGTAATTTAGAAAGCGATGTATAACAAACTACAGTTATTAGCTTTGAGTGTTCAAGAGGTTTACAACGGAATGGGTCTTTTTATGAAATTTCATGCTAGCATTTCTTCTACATGAGTATTCACACTGATCACAATTAAATAGTTTTTCAACAGAATGAGTTCTTTTGTGTGCTTTCATGTTGCCAGACGTTACACACGAGAAATCACAAAGATCACATTTAAATGGTCTTTCCCCTGAATGCGTCATTTTGTGTTCTTTCATATTACTAGATGTTCTACACGTGTAATTACACTGATATGAATCAGTATGTGTTTTTTTAACGAGCTCGATGATATACAAGAGTAATTACATTGTTTACATTTGAAAAGCTTCTCACCGGAATGAGTCATTTTGTGTAATTTCATCCTTGAAGATGTTTTAGATGAGTAGTCACAGAGGTCACATTTAAATGGTTTATCGCCAGAGTGATTCATTAGGTGTAATTTTAACCCATCAGATTGTATACATGAGTATTTACATAGGTCACATTTGAAAGGCTTTTCGCCAGAATGAATCATTTTGTGTAATTTAATCGTACCAGATGTTTTAGAAGAATAATTACATTGGTCACATTTAAATGGCCTTTCACCAGAATGGTTCATTTTGTGTAATTTCATCGCACCGGATGTTGTACAAGAGCAATTACATTGGTCACATTTAAATGGCTTAACACCAGAATGAGTCATTTTGTGTAATTTCATATTACTAGAGGTTATACAAGAGTAATTACATTGGTCACATTTAAATGGCTTTTCACCAGAATGAGTCGCTTTGTGTAATTTCATATTATGAGATGTTTTAGATGAGTAGTCACACTGGCCACATTTAAATGGCCTTTCGCCAGAATGGGACATTTTGTGTATTTTCATTTTATGAGATGTTGTACAAGAATAATTACATTGGTCACATTTAAATGGCTTAACACCAGAATGAGTCATTTTGTGTAATTTCATATTACTAGAGGTTATACAAGAGTAATTACAGTGGTCACAATTAAATCGCTTTTCACCAGAATGAGTCGCTTTGTGTATTTTCATATAACTAGATCTTCTACATGAGTAATCACATTGATCACAATTAAATGGCTTTTCACCAGAATGAGATATTTTGTGATTTTTCATTGAATAAGATGTTATACAAGAGTATTCACATTGGTCACATGTAAATGGCTTTTCACTAGAATGAGTTATTTTGTGTTTCTTCATCGCACAAGATGTTGTACAGGAGTAATTACATTGGTCACAATTAAATAACCTTTCACTAGAATGAATCACTTTGTGTAATTTCATAGCACTGGATGTTATACAAGAGAAATTACATGTGCCACATTTAAATGGCTTTTCACCAGCATGAGTAATTTTGTGGCTTGTCATCGAACAAGATATTATACACGAGAAACTACATTGGTCACATTTAAATGGCTTTTCATCAGAATGAATTATTTTGTGTAATTTCATCGCACTATATGTGTTTGATGAGTAGTCACATTGGGAACATTTAAATGTTTTTTCATTAGAGAAATTTATTTTGTTTAGTTTCAAGGAGGCAGACTGATTTCCGAAGTAATCTCTCTTATTACGAGATTTTTTATTAATTTTGTTTAGATTATTGAAATCAGTAGCAATTATTTCATATACCCTCCCCAATTCTTTTTTAATGTCTTGATCGTCAATCTGTATTTCATCGTATGGTTCTTGTACTTCTAGGATTTTCTCTGACAATCCGAGACTAGCGGAATAGGGCATTGTAGTAGTTGCAGGAATCAACTAAAAGAATGTGGAGTATTGCATTAACATCAAGTCAAATCAATATATAAATATGAGAAAACAGTATTTAAAAAAATCAAACACCTTAAATACGAGTAATAATCTTGACATGCTTGACAGGATGATATAATGTGGAGGAAAATGGGTGTGTTGGTTAGTTATATCACTATATTTATTTCAACTGAATACGCAAAAAACTTGAATAAATTATGTCGGACGATGCTTTTTGTTCCCATTTTGTTTCCATAATATTCGGTGCTTAATATTAGGATACGTATAAGACCTAAAGTTACCACTTATATGAAATTGGTCGACATATTTTCATTTGGAGAAATCATAAAAAAACACTAGGAACCTAATTCTAGCTACAAATATTCGTTGATGACTGACATATTTTTTGGCAGCACACCTCTACTCGTTCCTGAGTGCAAGTTACACAAACTAGTATATTGTTTACAATTTATATAATATTGAGTATCAAATTGATTTACTGGGGAGCATACCAAATTCAACCGTGTTGAGAATAACATGTTTTCTTTAGGGTTTTGTGTGTGCATCAGAAACATACTCTTCGTTGAAATCAACTTCCTGAGAATTATTATCCAATTTAGTACTGGGCAAATCTATTAAAGGGCTATTGGAAAAACAATGGCTATGTTTAAAAAACAATGGATATTTGTTGAGGCACATCTTACTATCGCTTTAGGTTTGATATGGTGAGAGGATGGTTCTCAAGTAGTGTCTTTTACCATGCATGTAGTCACCAAATTTCATATTACCAATGGGCTTCAAAGAAAGTGCTGAATGTTGTATGAAAACTGAACAAGGGTGAAGCATATTATATGAGAACAGGTGTAACTAGCTACACTACCAAGCACACCAGGTGATAGTAATGAAGCAGTTTGAGTTGTTTTTAATGAATGTTTTACTCGGGTTCTATTGTTAAATAGTGAAAGGTTAGCGAGATAAACAACAGTTGCATCAATCACGCGTTCCATTACCCACCCCTTATATCACCATTTCATCCTGTTATGTGACCTAGTAATGTTATTTCAAGTGCATTTATTTCCAATTTCAGTTATACCCTTGTTATACATTGAAAACGTACACATACAATTTGAACGTATATATATTATAATATTTAATAGTCTCAGAGTACTGATATAAAAGAGAGTGGGTATTGTTTGGCAAAACGAAGCCGTGCTTCTTGCGTATAATGTACAGTAGAATCTCAATTTTATAATTATAAACTTAAACCATAAAACGTTATACATCATATCGTCACCGTTCAGGCAAAAGTCACCAACCCTAAAAACATAGTTTTGAGATATCGCAATTTGAAAGTTTGAAAATGCAGGAAAAATCAGATTTTAATGTTTTTAAGGTTTTATCTACATTAAATTATTTTCTTATGTCTTCTTAATAATTTCTTTAAGGTAATTTTACTTTTTGATGCTAATTAAAACATCTGGAAGGTTTTGAAGGAGGCAAGGTAGCTCAATTATGGTTTGGTGACTTTTGCTTGTTAATAATCTGAACAATGTTAGCCAAAAGAAGGATCAGCAAAACTCACCATCCATAGTATAGTGACTTTTGCTTGTATATTTTTAACGAAGGATTTTTTTTTTATTTAGTCGATAATGTCTATTCACCCATAATGACTTTTGCTTGTTAAGATTTTATCGAAAGTCATTTAGTGAAAAACAAATAATTCGGATTTAAGCAAAATTTTACTAACTAATGTACCGTGGTGAGTTTTGCATCTTAAAGAACATAATTTTACGCTTCGGGTGACATACTCAACTCAAAACTGCCATTTTCAGGGTTGGTGACTTTTGCCTGAACGGTGACGATTGTAGACGTTACAGTATGGTTATCAAAATAAACATAGTTAAATATATTTAACATTTCTACTAAATACACTAGGCATAATTAAGTACTACTATCCCCATTATTTACCGGGGACGTTTCCAAAAAATATTTAATTCAGCCATAGAAATGCTATTTTACTACTACGCATATTGCGGAGATATAAGCGTGCCGAATGTTTTCTCATTCCCACTTATGGTTCATTTTTGTTCAGGCCGTCATAATAGTCTTATGTGTAAGTCGTTGGATATACACTACATTCCTATCTGTAAACTGACCATTAGAAATCAGTTTGATATCAGGAAGAGGTTTATGTGACAGCATGCATGGAGCATCACCATTATATTATTCGAATATAGATTTGAAAAAAATATATAATTATATACCTGATTTACAGGGTTGCATTCGGAAAAAGAGCAGCCAGGTTGGGGGTAATCATAATTGCTTTTCCCTACATCCTTTTGTACCATCTCATTCTCTAAGTCATCCCGCTCGAAATTAGTCTCCAATTTTATACTGGTAGGGTAGTTAGAAGGGATCTAAAAAATACATTAATTTTATAAATCAAAAAATATATCATGTCTTCTTATGACTATATTATAATATAGTATCCCTGGAACGAATCCGGTGGGGGATTCCGACCACGAAGTAAAATAGCATTTGCAGGCTCTGCAGTATGTATGTCATAATATGATGTTGGATTGTTGGATCCACTACGTAGTTGTTAAGTAACTACTGTCACCAAATCAATACGTGCGACCCCCGTCGCGCTAAGGTTGTCTATCCCTGCACTGGACAGGGCAAAGGGATAACGGTTCTTTTAAGAAAGCGGCGGATCGCAGACGTTCCAAGGTCAGCAATGCGACCCTTACCGTACTACCTGCTGTCTTACGCAGAGCAAGTGAATAATAAGGCGTCCGATGCAAAAATCGACGTACGTAACGGCGCAAAACCTGACGCTCTCAAAGCCCGGGAAATATACATTACCGCTCGAATATCCACTCCAGTTGACTTAATATTGTAAATGACTGATGTTCAAATGAGCCGGCAATAGTGGTTAGGTCGGTATCTTCAAAAGATCGAACTTTTCCCGCCGCAGCTATCGGATATCAAAAACGGGCATCCTAGCGACATCTCGCCGCGAGTAGCGGCAAACTCGGTCACCTGCGTGAGGCATCGCCGTTCTACACCTATGCGAAGGAAGACGAACGCCAAGAACCCCAGAACCAGGAGGGCGGGGTGGACGACATCCCATAAGGCCTTCGGCCAGTTTAAATATCCCACCGACATACCGTGCCGTAGTAAAAAAAGGCCGGGATCTACCTCAGCGGCGGATAGCGGAACTAACGACGGCCGCCTAGGTGCCCCCTCCACGCGGGCGGCACAAAGAAGCTTTTAAAAGAAGCTTGCGCAACTCGAAGAGGCCTCTTTTCTCCTCCGACGCCTTGAAGACCCTACCTGGGTCTCCACAGGACCTTCATCCGAAGGTGCCATCCACCAGCACGCCGCCAAGCCCTGAGTACCCTGTATCAATATTTTTTTTTCGTTAATTTCTCCTTTGTATAACTTATATACTGTATAACGATAACTATATAATATTTGTATAACTATAAGTATAACTTTGTTCGTTAATAACTTTTGTCTTCCCTTTTGTTATTCTTTTTATTTCGTGTCTAATTTTACGCCAATTTATTTCAAGCTTGCCCCCCTTTGGGATTATATAATATTAAAGCCATGCCCTGTCAGTGATAAAAAATAATTCTAGGTGTTATTGGTATTATTTTTAATTGTCATAGTGTAATTGTTTCGTAGCGTATAGGATCCCTTTAATGTTTAAAAGTTTTTTTTTTTTTGTATTGCCGATTTACGTGTGCGTTAGATTATTCCGCGGTAGTGTTTAAATTTAATCCCCGCTCTATTAATTAATTTACATGTTAAGGAATTAAGTCTAATTGACCTGTGAGGTTTGTAGTGTGGTATGTGGTACCACAACATACGCTAAGCAAGGTGTAAAGTGGTCAATTGTCGTCCTAAATTCTCATATTTCGTCCTTTTTCTTGGTTTAAAAAAGAACGGCGCTTATCGATTTCCTGAACCTGCACTGCCATCTGTAAAAATCAGATAGAGGCACGTTACCTGACGCGCGAACCTTTTTGCGTCGATATATTGATTTCTATGCTTGGCCTTCTTAAGTTTTTTTTTTTTAAATTGTTTTGTTTACGCATTCCGTTATCCCGCCCGGGCAAATCAATCCTACCAAATAAATTAATTACGCCGGGTTAATTTCCGCGGGACAAAACCGTTCTTCCCGCGCGCAGAAAGGGCATTTCACCGGACGTGATTGTCGTATGATCAGAGAGCTTTGTGGTGCCACATCTCACCAAATATACGTATATATAGGGCTTTCTTTGTCTTCGGTTGGTCTAATCATCAATACAACCGCACCCGTCTGACCAGCCAGCTTTTGACGGTCCACAATCCTCGAATATAAATTAAATAAGTATAATTTCTTCTTTCTTTTTATGCTATTGCCATCTGTGTTCAGTCCATAGAACACGAGGAAAAATGCACTTAATTAAATAAAATAATTGAGTTAGAAAACCCGCAGGCGTACCCCTCCCTGCAAAGGGCTTAATTCGAGGATTGTGGAGTGGCTTTGGGTAGCTGAATCTATAAAGCTTCAACCAGCGGTTGTCACACTGGGCGCCTTTGGCCCAGTACTCCCAAACAAAGCCCTATATTGTTCGTACTTTATAGGAATAAATTGGTATGTAATTTTTCTTTATAATAGTAAGATTTTTGATCTGATACTTGTGATTTGACGTGTTCCTACGACTATATAATGTGTGCTGTACCTGCATGATGGATTAACCCCTTCAGGTCACTACGCTTGGCGATGTAAATTCCTAATATAATAATTGATCAAATGTTCTTGTTTTTATGTAACTTTACGATTAAACCTGTATTTGTAATAAATAAGATTGTAACCCAATATTTCTGTCGTCTACCGCATTAAATGGATCTCTGTTGAGACGATCGAGCGTTTCATTTCGACCACCCGAGTCTCCTTCCCTTTTCACTACATATAGGGGACCGATTTAACCCTGAATAAGCGCAGGTGCGATTTTACTGGCGCACACTTGCTTCTTCTTTAGAAATCCGACATGCATACCCGTTCTGCAGGCGTATACCATGGCATAACGGCCTTCATTGTCGTGGGGAGTATCCAAGGAAAAACTTACCAAGACCTCGGTTGGCGTGCACCAGTGTGTGTGATTCCTATTACCGGTCAATATTCAATGACAAAGAATATTCTGCCTTGTAGATCTACAGAGGGCCATGTTTTGAACGAAGCTCTATGGACCCGTTGCGCAAACCTACTTTGATTAAAGCACGCGAAATTTTATATTTTCTCAACCGGAACTTACGAGTGCAGATGGGATTGAACTACATATGCTTTGACGTTAGAGGCGCTGGCAATCGTCGGTTTGACGGTAAACGTCAGATTTTTAATGTCAGAACGTAATATAGAAAGGCTGTTTATATATTACATGTCTTTTACATAACTATTGCCGTTGAAAGTATTTGTGTTTAAATTCTCATTTAAGTATTTATTGTGATTTTGTAATACAGAATCATACATGTTTGGTTGTAAAATATATCAGAAATTCCGTTCACATTCTTGTATTGAATATTGTAATATTGGAGACGTAACTAGCTCCTAAGGATTAATTAGCTACATACTTTAACAATGAATCATTTAATAATGCAACGTTAACGGGTAAGTACTCATTAAATATGAAGTCATTACCAAAATGGATAAAAATGTTATTTAATTTCCAAGAAATCGAGCAAAAGTTCCGTGTTGACATGTCTCTTCCGTAAAAATTCTAACTTACCTACTCTAACGCATAGTGCGGAGGTATAAGCTTGCCGAATGCTTGCTCACTCGCTCTTGTGGTTTGTTTTTATTCATGCCTCGATACCATTCCAAGCTGTATACACACAATATTTCCTATAAAACTAAAAATTTCACGTACGTTAATCGAAGTAGCCGCGCAGCGGGTTCGTAGTGCTTCATTCAAAAATTTTCCTGCAGGCGTAATATACGTAAAACGGCCTTCAATGTTGTGGTCAGCGGCGGCTTCTCTAACACCATGCATGTGCGCTGCACTCCTTTTTCCTAAACATCACTCGATGTGCAACAATGCCATTCATAAGTCATCACTCGTTTATAGCAATTTAATCTATGTAAATTTGTACCAAAAGCATGTACCCACTGGACAGTCATCGAAAACGGGGCTCGTGGTCAGAGCCCTAATATCGATTTTAGTTTGTCATTCAAGCCGAATCGTGAAACGCATAACCCCACAAAATCTATTGGGCATTTAGGACGCCGCACGAACTCTTTCGCGTCACTAAATTCGACACAGAAAAAAACAGTATAGCGGAAAAATGTAGTAACTGAGACTTAGCATGATTGATAATTTTGTTTTGTTAATATATAAATTCATTGGAAATAGACTGATATTGAATACATATTGATTATCAACATAAATATTATGGATACGATTCTTAAATCGTTATATATTTGCAAATATTGAAATATAGTATCTTAGTGACTATCTTCTTTTGCCAAGTTAGTGAATTTATTATAACATGATGTCATATTTTTAACAATGCTGATTGCGACAGTTATATTGCTTTTTGTAGACGACGGCTCATTAATATAAAATATTACCGCTTGTCGAGATCAGGGTCGAAAAATACGTATTCAAAACAATCGATAGTTATGCATTTTTTTTAAATATATTTTCTTGAAATATTATTTACTTAATACAATTCAGTATGGCTTCTGTCGTTGCCATCTAAAGTCGGCCTTTTTAGGTGTTTTGTCACGTTATTTCGATAATTTAAAAGAGTTCCTTCGAAGAAAGAGTCAGAATAAAAAAGGATGGTCCGATAACATATTGATATTCTTTTTAAATAAGGTAAAAAATAATTTAGAGCACCCCCAATCAAAGCAATTTTGGAAACCACAGGCCGCCACTGATTATGGTGAAGTGTCCAAGGAGCAACTTACCAATATTTCGGTTGGCGTGCACTTGTGTGCGCGATTCTTCTCCTACATGGATACCAAGTCGCAATGGCCGTCCGTTCTAAGCGATGATTGGACAGACTTGTGAATCTATTATCTTTCAATTGACATATCGTCTGTAATTTTCTACAAACACATATCTCAAAAAACACAACTTTTCAGGAGAGACAAAAAACAGTTTTTAATTAAGAAATAAATTCTCTTCTACGAAATATCCATCTGGTATAGTTACACATATTTTCATGAAAAAAATGTTATGTTTCTTCAATTTATCGCACTATACTTTCGACCGATCAGTCATATTGTCGGAGATACGAGAATGCGTTGCAACTTTACTGTGAATATTACTGCAGCAAACACGTATCTTGACTTACGAGAAAGAGCTTTAGTACAATCATCTGTCGGAGTTCAGTATTCTGTATACTTACAAACACGTAACTCAAGATACGAGTTTATAATATTTATAAAAGTCTTTTATTGTGATACGAGTTTTCGTTATTGCTTAAATATATTATGCTGTAAAGTATGTTTTGAGATACGTGTTAGTGGAATATGTGCGGATTCAACTTCTGAATTCATTACATCAAACAACTTAAAACTGACAAAAAATGAGATACGTGTTTGTAGAAAATTAGCGACGATATGGGACACTCCCAGATCATGTTATGTTCGACTTTCTGCAGTTTCCCACATATAAATTTATCGTGAAACATTGTATGTAGGTTTTATACAACCCTATAACTGACATGTTCTTATCTATGCTCATATCTAGAACATAGACAAGAACGAAACGGAAATGATAAAGTTGTCTAGAGACCTTAATTCTATGTAGAAGTTACGACGACGCTCAGTCCTTTGCTGAATTATCAAGTTAAAAGAGTCATGTTAAATTCTAGCGATATAATATAACACCATGCAATCTGCCGTGTAATAACAATACATCTATGCACATTATAAACGATATAAATACCAACTCGTTCAACGCTCCCCATCACATGGCACATACACAAGGAACCTTCAGATATAAAAGAATAACGGGGATAGTTGAAAGAAGCAATTAACGACTACATCCCTTATATGTACAGTAGAAATTCGATTACCCGGAATAATCCGAGATGAATAGTTCGGAAAATCGAAAACTAATTAAAATAAAAATCTATTTTACTATTTATATATTTTTTTAATCATACTTATACCTATAAATCTTTTAGAAAAAATAATGATATTCCTCATTAGGTACCTATTACCTGAGATATTAAATTTCCTAAGCTTATGAGTAGATATCGGATAATATCGTCTCTGTTCTGGCAGAACACACTAACTGGATAATACTAGTTTTGAGTAATTTGACTTTGAAGTTATTAAAATGTTTGAAATAATGGTCTATCATGTGAGTTTATTAAGTAATCGTAAAAAGGATTACTTTAAAATAAAGACTGTTTATTTATTAAGAAGGTTTCCAAACGATAAAGTTTGAAATAAGGAACATTTTGGTATAACTAACTCAATTTGTCATTTTTTCGAATTAGTGTCTTCTGCCAGAACAGTGACGATATGCATTTGCGTATTATGCAAAATGTATTGCAATATTCTTTACCAGCATCTCACCAACGCTGTAATCTGATAATTTCTGAAAAAAAAAATGTTACGGCCAAATTTCTAATGTATGAACGATCCGTAAAAATAAGGTACCACCTATGAGCTAGTCGTGAATGTTTCAACGGAATTACGGTATGCTATTTTAAATAATTTAGTCTGGTATCGGCTGATGAAACTACAAATTCATGTGGGCGATATCTTATACATTTTAATAATTGGAAAGTTAACAACTGAATACGTGTATTAATTAAGGCGCTAAGTACCATACAAATAAAAACTGACATTTTTTTATAAAAATATGTTCTACAGACCAACGCCAATAACGTCAACTATGGTCTAAGTGCCTCAAGCAAGTCAAAAAAATCAGCAAAATATTTAAATCTGGCAACGTTGTAACTCCGTTGGCGTATTTTATTTATAATAGCGTAAGTACCACTGCATTGGTCAACGGTATTCAATATGAATGGCTGTCGACGGTGTATTGACACTCGCGTGTTCTTAATTCCTAAAATTATGGAAGCTGCCGAGATTGCTTCACACTGTGAAACCACATTTTTCAAAATGTTTGCTTCATGCAATATTACTGCAATGACCCAGTATTTTGTAACCACACGCAAAAATACTTTTTGCCTAGAGCCTTAATTTATACACGTATTCCTGAATCGTCTACCTCAGATTTTACTTTTAGTAAGGTACTGCAAAAAACAAATCATTTAACTATTGCCCGATTCATAATAAATGATCACATCAAATCTTTGATTCCCAATTTATGTATGGATGAAGAAACCGTGTCCGGAAACTTGTACGTATGTATGGAGTTACCCGTATCAACTTTACCGTGAAATGTTGTATCGGTAATATATGGCCGTATATTGAAGACCGTCCAACCTCTTTTGTCGTATAATACTGACACAAATGCATATCTAAATATAACACGGTTTACACTTTACAGAGAAACCAGCAGTCAACAAATTTTGAAAATAGCTGATATACTGGATTATTCTTGAATCAGCTATGAAAATCAAATTAATGTTCATATTGAATTTAATAAAACTGGAGACTGTATATATAGTATACGCTCATTTCTTTCCGATAAGAAAGCTCACGGCGAACTGTGCCACAGTAAAATGTTTTATGCACAATTTACATGTAACTTAAGAAAACATGACGTGTTTCTGTTTCTGATACTAAAACTGATCAAGCTCTTCAACTATAAAACAAAAATTATTCATTTGACATTCATTCAGATCCTAATAGAATCATAGGAACCGCCAAAGAGTGGAGGTTTGTATTAACAGATTTTTGTTTTTACGAGAAATGGATATTAGCCACTTGCTCAATCAATTAGGTCCACACTGACTTAAAACACAAAATGAAAAACAATAAATTTGGAAGACCCAGGATTCGATACCACGACATCATAAGCCGATGCTTAAACCGCTCGGCCATCGTGGGCGTTAAATACCCGAAATTACTGCTTTGGCTTGTGGACTTTATTGATTTGCCGAGGAAATATCGAGTCACGTCCCCAAATTTAAATACTTGTGCAATTCTTTCCTGCCAGAGTGCGTGTACCTATTAGCCATGTTTTAATAATAAATATTCAGTCTATAAACAAATAAAACATTGTTTCATTTCTAATAATAGTAATAATGATGAAGCATCAATGACATATTATTGACAATTGTTACATAAAATTTGACATATATTTTTGTTATATATCTCGTGTGAAAGGAAAACTATACCTTATATCATTCACTTACACCGAATCCGTGGTTTTGATTAAAGTATAAACCCTTCCATATCAGTACGTACATGCATTTATTGTTTTAGATTCATAGAATATTGTGTATCTACCTGATTTACTCGCTTCCATTCCCAATGAGAGCACCCGGGTTGAGGATCCTCATGAATGCTTTGGTTTATGGCGTCTTCAACATACTCCACTTTGAAATCAACTCGCTGGAAATTAATATCAAATTTTTTTAGTGGGAAGGTGTGTTGAAAGTTTCTGAATAATATTGATTACAGTCCGACAACAAGATCTCGTCGACAACCGGAAGTCGCTGTAGTCGCATTAATAGAAGTCTTCACAGAAGTGTACCTATCATGGCGGAAACGCATGTTTAAATAATGTATCGGCTCTCTTTTTAGATGTGACTTCTTCACAATAAATCAAGTTTACTAAAAATAATTTTAAAACAATGCTTACGGGCCCTTTTAATTAATTTTGTAATTAACGTATTAATTTGCATTTGAAAAGTAATTAGCAAAAACATCGATCGTTTTATAAGTATATATTTTTATTATAAAAAGCATCAAATGACGTAAATTAATAGACCCGTACACATACGTAAAATGAAATGATAAATTTAGGGGCGATCTTCACTTGAAACGGAAGTATGATTAACAGAATAGGAGGAGCTTGTTAATTCACAGTTTTAACACGCGGCCAAGAAGTTGTTGTACGACAATAATTAATTATATTTTAGAATTGACACGCAATTTGTTGTATTGTATTTGACATTTGTGTTAATAATCGGTTACTGTCTGTTTAGTGGAAGCCAACGGCAATTTTTTTTTGAAAATAGCCGGTATACTGTTAAGTTTCGCTTAGATTAGGTTTAAATTCTTGAATCCATGGATTCTCGCCGAAATTGGTAATGAATATTGCCGCTGTTTCCGCCTGGCTTCCAGTAAACAGGCTTGTACATAATATTCTACTAACCTACTATAATAAACACATCATAAAATATGCAATATGTATTGAAACGTTAGAACCTTGAAGTTCAAACTTTGAAGCCAACAATTACACAATATTATACAGTTTGTAATATCTTCCACCACTGATAATGTTTATCCTATGAAAGATCGCAATTTAATCTATTACACATATTGAATAAATACTTAGGTATTGAACAAGTATGTTTTCATAATAAATAACCTCTGAAAACTAACCTCGGCAGCGTGGGCGAAATTATCGGCATACTCTTGTTTGATGGAAGTATTTGGGTTTGGGTTATTTCCCTGTAAGGACTCATCGAACCAATGTTGCTCATCTGCATCAGGATTGACATCAACAGCTTCACTTTTTACGTCCATTTTACGCATTAAAATTGCTTGTTTTTACAGATTATCGTGACAAGCGAACGGAATGCAAGCAAATCTGACACACGTTGCAGGCATATTTTGCAGACGTGGTAGTAGACAATGACTGCTTACGCCACAGTGTTGCCATCTTTTAAAAGTGGAATTATAGTACAGAGCCTCAAAAATTATAGTATTTGGGGAAAAAATATAGTACTCGTTGTCGACGTTGAAAATGTATGGGTTTTTTGTTTCTCAGAGACCCCTTTTTATTTTGGTACCTACCCTCTTGCCACCAAAAATGCTTACCGAAGAATTCAAGAAATTTTATTTGAAGCCAGTCGGGATTTTTTTACGTTTTTCGAGCAATTTTTTTCCAAGTTCTCCAAATCTTCTTATATTGCGAAATTATAGTACTTTACACCAATTTATCGAACGGAAATATCTAAATTTTAGTACTTTTTACATATTTTTTCCGATATTCAAAATTATAGTATTTTGGGCGTACTATACCTGTTTTATATCGTACATAGTACGCGGACCAAAATTATAGTACAAATACTATAATTATAGTACGGTTGGCAACACTGTTACGCCATACCATAAACGAGGGATTCAGCCGTGGCAATAGACGTATAGTCTTTTACCAGTGTTGCCAAGTCAAAATTTAAAATTTCAGTAGATTTTGACAAAAAATTCAGTAGATTTCATAAAATATCAGTAGATTTTGAAAAATGTGGTTATTAGATATGATTTAAAACTAATAAGAATAACAATAACTAATAATATTAATTTACTGTAAGCAATGATGATATTAATGGGTAAAATGGCGCTCTTGGGTAGAGTTACAATGCTTTTTATGTCAATTTAGAAGTGTATAACATCAAAAAAAGTCATGCGTAAATCATTTCAAGTTTATTATTAAAAGAATCATCAGTTAATTTACAATTATGGAGAAACACAAATATCAGTAGATTTCTTGAATTTCGAAAAAAAATCAAAAATTCAGTATATTGGCAAAAAATATCAGTTGATCTACTGAAATTTCAGTAGACATGGCAACACTGTCTTTTACTGCCGTAATCATATCGCACCCCCAGTAAGATACTGTAGTAAGTCAAAATTGGCATTTTGCAGGAGAGCCATTTGAAGTTTTAAATATTCTTTGTAAATACAGGAAAAGTCTGAATGTAAAAATTATTACTCATTTTTATGGAAAAACATGATCTATTTTCAACTGTATTCATCATTTTTCTCTAAAACATATACAAACGGAGATATTTGAATATTTCTGAGTTACGACTGTATTTTATTAGGATATTTGAAAATTTCATGGTAAAATTTGAATCAACTCAATACTTTCTATGTAAATTTCCCTACCATCACTCTAATAATTTCAACTAATTTGTTGGGCACTGTAAAGGAAGGTTTTCAAAATATTAAGTTATGGTACAATCTTTAAAGATTTATTTAAAAAAAAAAGAAAAATACAATTATTAGTTCAAAACAACAAAAAAATACTTAATTATTTTATTTAATGGGAAAATAAAATTTTTATATACGATTTTTAATTTTTAAACATCACTTGGAAGAGAAGCAAAAAAATCATAATAAAATTCACGATGTTTAGCGGTGCAGAGAGAAAGCAAATCCTTCTTTTTAACTGTCGTTATTTTTGGCCACTCTTGATATGCTTTGGATAAATTGAGACCATCCATTGGTAACGGTTTACCTATTTGCTGTTGTCGAACATTCAATTTCCTACATTTTTAAAAAAAAAAATGTATGGATAGTCTCTGTCTACTTTTATAACTTTAATCTTCTGCCACAAAACTTTTTCTCCATTTTCATCCATGTTGTAATTTTTACCGATTTCATCTGCTAGTTCTTTCATGTTGAGAAAATTATTTGTCGTCATGGGTTTAACTATGTATGGTTGTCCTGTTTTCTTACTTGTTTGTACAATGGTAATCATTTGGCTGGGCACAAATATCGGTCCACTTTTTAGAGCCCTAGTCTTCTGCTGCTCAATTGTAGAATGGACAATATCGCCTTCATTTTGTTTATGCCCGGTGACCAAAAACTTATGAGAGATCGTTTTATTTTTTTGTGAATTCCCGGTGGCATATAAATACATTGCAGCAATGTATTTATTTTTATTCTGCCCGGCACAATTGTCACTGTAAAAAATAAAATGCTCATTGTGGTGATATTTTTTACATGCATTGTAATCGAGTACACAGTTACCAATTTCATTGGATCCTCATGCAGCTTGACTCTCGTCCCACATGTATTAGTTTGCAATATTTTCAGTGATATTATAGACTGTAAGATTGTACATTGCCAAACTTTCGTTTATAATAGAAAATTGACACATTTCGGCAAGGCAGCGGTAAAACAGCCTGCAAATCATATACAGCTACATTAATGACGCTATTTTGGCCATTAGTTCGGGACTCTGCTACGTCTTTGGTCTTTTCATCCCTTGCCTCTTTTTTCCAGGTTGATGTGTCTCATATTATTCTTGAAGTTGTTTTTTTTCATCTAGTGAAGAATTATTGTATAGGTCGCATTCAACGCACAAATCTTTTTTAGGCTTAAAGAAGCCAATATTAAATTCTTCATTAAATATGGATGCGTATAATAGTGTTCTTTTCTAAATGGCATATTGCTGTCAGTTTGTTGTTTTTTGTATAACCGATACATTTCAGCAATTGTTAATTTACCATATAAATACAATTTAGACGCCTGTGCACGCAAATAATGTTACTCGATCACTGGGAAAGACTTAATGTGAGCTCTTATATAAGTTTTTAAATCATCATCAATTTTTTTGTGATTCCCATGATGACCCCTTTGTTCTGGAATTGGCGTTCCGGAAAGGAGATCTCTTGTTTTCCACGTAGTGGAGCAGTACCTTTCACTCACCTCATATGTGTTGATAAAGTATTTTTTGCATACTTTTTTTATTTTACTTCTATTTAATTAAAGTTGATAACAAAAATTGTTGCCTCTGCTGCTTCCAGTTTTTTTGTTTGAATACTTTGGAACAATAATATCCATGCAACTAGTGAGAAAATTACGATGTGTCTCAAGATCTTCCTGTAGTAACAGAGTTACAACAGTATTTTTTTGAAAAGTATTGTTTTAGTTTTTTAGAAAGCTTCTTGTAAAATACTGTCGTAACTTAGTTACAACACTATTTTATTATCGATTTAACAGTTTTAGGAAAGTAATGTACTGTATTAAGTGCTTTCTTTCTGACACTATTTGAGTTTGAGATACGACGGTATTTTATTAAAATAGCAAAAAAAAATACGAATCCAACCACATCCATAACTCGAAAATGCCCATTTCAGACTTACGACAGTATCTTACTGGGGGTGCGATATACATTTCAACTGCGTTCAACGTTTCCGTTTATCGGCAGATTAAGGAAACTATAAAAAATGCATACGTCACGAGATGCGCACCAAACTTAAAATGGCGGCGATCTCCGCGAGCTGTCAGTGTCACTTTCATACACAATGACTTCATCACAACAGACGTTTAGTAGGAGGCTTGAAACCTTCGTAGGTTTTATAAATTATTGCGAAAATGTGTGTGAAACAGAAAGGAGGAGACGCTTGCGACTGCAAAAAGATACATCAGAGATACGGACAAGCCATACTCAAGGTGTATAGTGCGGTGGAATTTCGAAACAAGTTTCGATTTTCGAAAGATGTCGTTCGAAACGCGATATTCCCGATGGTGAGAAGTGACCTGCAAAAAGTTACACAGAAAGGCTTACCCATTGCACCAGAAGTGCAACTTCTTCTTACCCTCAGATATTACGCTACTGGAAGCATTCAGGTAAGCCACATTGGAAAATACTACATACCTACCTACTTTTATTTTATGAAAGAGTTCATTCTCATAAACATGATAATAGAGTTAAATGATATAGTACCTACCTAATACGATTTTATGTAAAAGGTTGATTGGGATCATTAGATCTTTTTTTTGATAAAAACACATATTGACACAACAATTTTAGTACCTGCCTACGTGTTCAGTAAACGGTGCCTGTTTTAATTTATCATCATCACTAATTCAAAATAAAATTCTACTTTTCAGTCTATATATGGGGATATCGGTAGGGTTCACCAGTCCACCATTTCCAGAACAATCCAGCGAGTGTCGGCATCTCTGGCTCATCATTTCAACAGATACATCAAATTTGACATATCTGATGAAAATTGCCAGCGGTTCGAGTCGATGGGGAATTTTCCCGGAGTCTCTGGCTGTATTGATTGTAGTCACAGAAAAATTAAGAACCCTGGCGGTGAACACGGAGAAGTGTTTCGAAACCGCAAAAGAGTTTTCTCTCTTAATGTCCAGGTAATCTTAATATTTACTAAATACTGTAAAAATTATATCTACTTAATTGAAACTAACCGCAGAATACTTTAGACGTGATACTTTATTGTAATGTGGTATATCGTGTAAAATCAATAAATCACTGAACAGATTATTATATACCTAAGAGCGAAACCACGGGCGCTGTGTCGCGAGACCACTGTATTCCGACTGCGAGTGGGAGTGAATACGCAACAGCGGTGCATTCTCACTTCCGCTCGCAGTCGGAATACAGCGGTCTCACGAAGGAGCGCCCGTATGGCTTCGCTCTAACATATATAAGACCTTAATACACAATGCATTTCAAAATAATGATTTTCTGACCATTATATTAAATTATTAATGGTACGCTAAATATCCAATATATGATCTGCCATCCAAAGCATCATGTCGATCAACCATTCAAAATTATTAAACTGACCATGTTTTTTAGGTTGTCGGCGGTCCCAGGCTTGAAATATTGGACATCGTTGTTCGTTGGCCGGGTAGCTATCACGACAGTTACATTTTCGGTAATAGTAGAGTGAAACAGCGATTTCAAGAAGGACTTTTATCTGGTATCCTTCTAGGCGACTCCGGTTACCCTTGTTTACCATACTTGTTCACACCGCTAGCAAACCCTGTTTCGCGTGCTGACAGACGGTACAACAAGGCACAGATCACCACAAGAAATTCCGTAGAACGACTTTTTGGGGTCTGGAAGATGCGGTTTGCCTGCTTGGCTAAAGGCATCAGTACTAAACAGTCGACAACAATTACGATTATAATTGCCTGTGCTGTTCTGCACAATATTGACCCTGAATTCTTGGCAGATCAAGAAATTGTGCCAGAGGAACCAAGCCCTCCATATACAGGAATTGACTCAATCGAGGGAATTGCTGCTCGTAGAGCTTTTATAGCCCGCCAGTTCAGATAAGTTTTTGTTAAAAAATTGTGCCAGTGTAATTGAATATTTACCGTCAACAATGTATCTTGCAAGTTTTTATTAGCGATTTTTATGAAAAGTATGCAAATGTAATTTAACAGTCAACTGTGTATCTTATAAGTTTTTGTTTTAAATGTTTATTATAATTGTACCTAGGCCAATGTAATTTAAAAGTTACCGCCCAACTGTGTATCTTATAACTTTTGTTTTAATGTGTTTTATAATAATACCTATGGCAATGTAATTTCAAACTTACCGTCCAACTGTGTGTCTTATAAGTTTTTGTTTTAAATGTTTTTTTATAAAATGTACCAGTGTAATTAAATATTTGTCATTGTGTATCATGATTTTTTTTGTTATTAGTGCTTTTTTTAAAAGTATGCCAATGCAACTGAATAGTTATGACCAGTGTATCACTCTTATCTTATATTAGTTTTTGTTTAAAATGTTTTTTTTTATAAAATTGTGCCAAAAGAAACTGCGTAATGTTATATTATTCAAACCCATCCATCTCGTAAAACATTATTTATTTATTTAAAAGATAAACATACTGAGTACATAACAAATAATGAATAATTTTGTTTTTTAAATGATTGAACATTTGACATTTTCAAATTCAAAGCGTTCCACGACATGACATAAAGTTTTAAATATAAATGCATGGTAATGTGAGTAAATAATACAATAAAATAAAAGCACACTGTACCACACAGTGAATTAATTTGATAGACCCTATCTTAAAAACATATAAAACAATGTCCACCTAAATCATTGAGGAAAGTTAGATCCAGAGCATAAACCAATGGGTTGGACAAATTGCTAAAAACTAATTCAAGAAACCAGCAAGATTTCTTTTATAATACTGAACGAGAAAAAAGGATCTTATTTTCTCATTAGTTTTTGTCTCTGGTTTCATACAAATAATGAAACTCCTTAACTAAGAAATAAGCACATATTCTTCTTCTTCGGCCATATCCGCCCCTTAGTTGGAGCATATGGACAGCACGCGGCGCCTCCAAGAATCTCAGTCGCTCGCCAGTCTTCAAACTTGCATACCTTGCGTGTGCGCTGTGCTTCGACCATTATCCTCGTTATCTCATTCTGAAATAAAATAATATACATCATTATTTGTGAAAAACTCAAATACTCTCATAATGACTATCATTCATTTTAGTTATTGCTTGCTTCCATCATTTCATTGTTTGTGACACATTCACATTTTCTAACAATTTTTTTACAATAATTGTAAGTTTATCTTTGACTTAAAAGAATATATTTTTTTTAATGTTTTCAGATACATATTTATTAATTAATACAGTTGAAATTGTAAGTTATCAAAAAAATGTCTCAAATTGCAAGCTTCGTATTTTTCCGCTAGGTGCCTCTGCTGGTCATCCCCATGAAATATGCCTGCATGTCAGGTTTAAAGAAAGTTTGAAAGATTTGAATTTAAAAAATTAATTAATACCTCCCGTTCAAGTGCTATCCTCGTTCAGTCGCGTCTGCGCTGTGATTCGACCATCATCCTCGTTATCTCATTCTGAAATAAAATAATATACATCATTATTTGTGAAAACCTCATAATGACTCATTCAATTCTATTTATTGCTTGCTTCCATCATTTCATTGTTTGTGACAAATTCACATTTCCTAACATATTTTTTACAGTAACAGTTGAAATTGTAAATTATCAAAAAAAAGTCTCAAATTGCAAGCTTCGTATTTTCCGCTAGGTGCCTCTGCTGGTTTAAAGAAAGTTTTAACGATTTGAATTTAAAAAATTAATTCATACCTCCCGTTCAAGTGCTATCCTCGCCCGTTCAATTTCTATCCTCGCTACCTCCTTCTGAAATAAAATAATACACGTCATTATCTGTGAACAATAATTTGAACTTATTTGAATTAAATAACCTTTGAATGCCAACATAGTGTACTCTCATAATGACTATCATACAATTATATTTATTGCTCGATTTATTATTTCATAACTCAATACAAGAAAATTTTGAAGACACCCCTTTTATGAAACATGTCTGAAGTGTTTAAAGAAAGTTTGAAAGGATCTCTAGATATAAATTTGATTGGTTGAGTAAACAAACCTATATAAATTGATACGGATTGAAATTTTAATTAAGTTTCGTTACCTCTAGCGCATGCTCCTCGTCCATATGCTGCAGTACCCGTGCATGCTGGGCTCTTATGCACCCCTCTCCTACGGCCGAAGCGCCCACCTGAAACAATAACATTTCTAATTACATTTTGTGCATTCAACTGCCTGTCATACTCGTTTACATTAATTATTTCACTGCTCAATAAAAACTGTCTAAAATAAAAGTGAGAACTCAAATAAATATATAAATTAATCATACCATCAAATCGCCATCCCGCCTTGTCTGGGTGTGAATAACTGATTGCCGAATTTGGACACTTCCCCTCTGCGATCGCGGTCTCGGAAACAATCGGCGAACAGGTGGTGGAGACACTAATGGGGCGGAGGTTAGAGGTGTTAGTATTCGTGTCGAAGAGCCATGTGGTAGCTCACACGGTGTGTGCTGTGATTGTAAATATGTCTGTGGTTGTGCTGGTTCGGAGGTGTCAAGGTGGGATGGTTGTAAAATTGATTGAGAGCCGTGTGGAAGCTCACTCAATGTGTGCAGTGATGATGTCGGTGTATATGTTTGTGTTGGTGACTCTGTATGTTGGTTTGTTTGGAGGGTGTGTCCGTGTGATGAACATGTGTTTTCGAGAGAATTTAATGCCTGTAAATGCATCCCATCAGAATCTCCATTATGCTGCCACTCTATTCGCAGATTGTCTGCTACAGCTGCGAACGCAGCCGGGTTGTTGGTTGGCCTGGAAGCCAAGGGTGGACCACCGCTAGTTCTCATGATGCTGGCCCTCTCTGCCGTGTCAGCATTCCTTATGTTTGACCTCATGGTATTCCACAATGTGTTTAACATAGCGGCAGTTCGCTAGAATAAAGCAGTTTTACCATAAATTATTAATTATATTGATGTGACATATGCGTATGATATTAAGACACGTAAAAGACTTACCTATGCCCGCTTACGCACACTGTCGGCATGCCGCTAGTTGGTACCTAGTGCGTAAATGGACTTAAATGTTCCAATAAAATAACCTTCTATTGATATAATATCTCTAAACTGTAGTTCAATCTATATAATATAGTACATAATATCATTACTTACTGTTATTCCTTGGCTTAGTCTATTGAATTCGACTGTTATCCTAGCCCAGGCGGCACGTTTCCGCGAGTTGCTGAACGCATTTGTTATACGCGAATTTATTATCAATGTTTCCCTATCGGCACAGCTAACTAACAATTCCTTTTCATCTTGCGTGAAGTTAACTGCCCGTCGTCGTTGTGCCACAATAGGATTCATGATGATGCTAATAAATGAAAATGAAAATGATGCTAAGCTGGTAAAAATGATCGAGATCGTGGTTCAATGGAGGTGTTTGTAAATATAATATTGACAGTGATCCGTGAAGCTGTATTGCCATATTATGGAAATATTTACTGGGTATACTTTGATCGTTTCGTGCATTATGAAGTAAAAAATAAATATGATTTTGTAACAAATAAATTATTTAAAGTTCATGATAATTATTTATTTATATTTATTAAATTTATATGGTACCGTTTGCACATTTTTACACCGATTCACAATTTCATAATTTTAAATTATTTTTCGGGAAATTTAAATTTAAAATTAGGTAACATTATCCATGGCATGACGCGTATTACGTCGGCGACGTGACGTCACTATCCGTCAGATTAGATATGGGAAATGAGTCACTTAATGAGGACTCCGACCGAATAGCTCAATTACGGATAGTGATTTGTTCGGACTAATTAGGTCAATTGTGTCTTTTGTTGCCGTAATAAAATGTATAGTTACTATTTCTTCCTATACTGCGCGCGCACTCTCGCGTACCTCGTTCGCCTCGAACGAGATATTCCGTTCGCCGGGCAGCGTATCCTTTGCACCCACGTTTCTTCCTATACTGCGCGCGCACTTTAGTTCAACGGAACGAAATATTCAGTTCGTCTGGCAGCGTGTCCTTCGCACCCACGTTTCTTCCTATACTGCGCTCGCACTCTAGTTTAACGGAACGACAAATTCAGTTCGTCTGGCAGCGTGTCCTTTGCACCCACGTTTCTTCCTATACTGCGCGCGCACTCTAGTTCAACGGAACGACAAATTCAGTTCGTCTGGCAGCGTGTCCTTCGCACTCTAGTTCAACGGAACGACAAATTCAGTTCGTCTGGCAGCGTGTCCTTCGTATCCACGTTTATTCCTATACTGCGCGAGCTGGCGAGCACTCTCGCGAATCTCGTTCGCCTCGAACGACATAAGCGCCAGGTGACACGGGACCGATTTGTTCGCTGGCTAAAGATTAGTTTTAAAAGATACGTTCGTTCGAGAACGACGCATGTCTACGTCAGATACATTTAGGTTTATGCATGCAAATTTGCAGTAAATAGCTTGAACGCAGTTTGCTGTTATATGCATACGCCTGTTAGAGCCCGATGCTCAATTCGTACTTACCATAAAATAACAGTAAAATTTGTAAGTGGCCGAAATCCATCTGTTAACTATAGATTATAGAGATAAGGAATCCTTAACCATAGACTACTTTTGTTATAAACTCGCCCCCTTGCCCCCCTTTTGTATTTCCATTTACCACTGACAGCTGCTGTCAAAATAAATTGACGTGTCTTTAAAACGGCCAATACACTCAAATTCATTTAACAATTGATCTCAATATGGGTATTGAAACACTATTAAATATCCATGTCATTTAATACGACATATTTTCCTTTACTTTCTTGATTCTGTACATGTCTTAATTTAGTAAAACCGATTATCGAATTGAAATGTCAGTGTCAAAGAATTATGAATTAACTTTTCTTATTCAGATTTAGATATTTATGTAATATTAAACCAATAGATACGTAGTTGAAATATATAAGTACTTAGTTACCTACACACCAACATGGTAATATTAGTTTTAATCACTCTATATAATTATTCACATCATGACATATATTTGTGATAATTGTAAATGACAAAATCTGACATTTCAACGGCAAGTGTTACCGTATCGGGAAAAACATGGTCAAAAAATAACTTATATTATTCACTAATTGCGGAGACATTTAATCATTTTTATAAAATATTAATTGTGTATTTATAGTTATTGAATTTATTTTGTATATTTTTGTCATCGTTTAACAATTACAAAATAATTTACCTAAATTATGAAAAAGAGAATTTTTATATATGGTAATATTTTCAATAGAAAAACAGAACGAAGCTATTGCAGATTTGGTGGACCATAGACAACTCGATCATAACTATGAAAGGCTTTCTGGATAGTGTTTTGTTGTAATTTTGTTGTAAATATGACAGACGATTGTGCATAGGGCTCTAGTGCTTGGCCGTAGTCATGGGGCGTGTACGAAACGGAATAGGCGCGGGGACGGGCACGGGTAGCGCTTGGCCGTAGACATGGGGCGTCTTCGACGCGGAATAGGCGCGGGGACGGGCACGGGTAGAGTGTCCGTAGTAGCCCGCGCGTGTTCAGTCGTGTTCAGCGTCAAATCTGGGATAGGAAACCATAAACACAGAAAAGCTTTTACTGGAAAACTCCTATTTGAAATGGCAAAACTTTGCACCAAAATATGGGGCCAATGAAATCAATATGGAAAGCACTAATTTAACAGAAGAATTTTATAACTTATACAAGAAACTGCGGGAACAACCAGACAAGTTTTTCGAAAAAGAGTAACATGAGAAAATATTTGATTAAGTATATTCTAATTGATCTAAGTTTTTTCTTTTCCTTTTGAGTCATTTTTTGCGATCCGACTATCGCCTTTTGGCATCTTCAAATACCACCAATGGTGAATACACACTGTCATCTGATACAGTTAATTCCTGTTTATTTGGTAAATTTATATAATATATGAATTTAAATTCAAATTCCATCAAGTACGCTTGGTCGATTTTATATTTTGATTATATATTGGATAATATGTAAGTTAAAGTTTAAAAAAGACTTTTCGGTTCATATGGTGTGAATGTAGGTGTAGAATGTACACTTCATAACTTTGCACCCCGGCTCTAGGATGGAAATGATGTACCTACTTAATATATTTTATTTTTATTATGTTTATATTTTTTTATTTGAGAAAACAAACAGTTACATAGACTACAAATATGTATAAAATAGACTAGAAAAAGATATTGCAACAAGCAAAGTTTCCATATAAATTATATTAATTATAGTTAATCATATTATAATTTAAATACAGAGAAATTAGATAAAGAGATAAATGAGAAAGAATATTGAATAATTATAGACAAAAAAAATATTTTTTTATGTACCAACCTTTATAACTATAAGTAAGATAAGTATACAATAATATATGTGCGTTAAGAATTATTGAAATTTAAAGATATTATTTTTACATAATATATATTTATTTAGTACTACATATTATATTAATACAAGTGAATATCATTTGATATAATTTTATGCGACGTAATAAGGCAAAGAGGCGTATCAGTGTAGTACAAAGTGCAACGTTATAAAACGTATACCTACTTTACATCACTTCACACTATCTATGCTTTGTGAAAATAATAGCATAAATACACCAGACGCGCGCGGTAAGCTCATGATGGTTTGAGACACCCGCTACTCGCTCGTTTCCCGCGTTGGCGCCCGTCTATTCAGTGCGGACACCTCTATGCGCGCAGTATGGGAAGAGCCCGACGCATGTACGATCTTGCCTGCGTCGAGCTAGACGCGCCAAAACAACACGCGCGAACACCCGTCCCCACGCATTGTCTACGGACACGTCGAGACGTGTTCATACGTTTGAGTTGCCCGCCCCGCCGCCGCCCCGCGCCCGCCAAACCACCACGGACGAGCACGTAGAGTGTCCGTATGCCAGCGCTCCATTGGCGAGCCAAAAGTCCGACGACAATAAGTCTTCAGATTTTTCTACGTTCTGCTACTGGCCAACAGACGTTCAACGAAACGAGTATATAATTAATTTGACGAGTAAAACAGTCGACTTTGACAGCATAGATAATATACGTATATCTGACAGTTAAATCGTGATGGCGTTAAATGATACCGACGTTTTATGTTTTTTGGGTTATTGGGTGGCAGATAATGTAATAACGAAGCAAAGGGTACACAAATACTGGGTGAAACATTGGATAAGGAAACGAACGACATTATCCCACACAAATTTAATACGAGAATTGCGTTTGCAACCGAGCGATTTCCGCAATTATTTGCGAATGTCGGAGGATGTATACACAGAACTGTATAATTTGGTCTCCCCATTTATTAAAAAAAAAAATACTATGATGAGGGAAGCTATTTCTCCTCATGATAGATTATGTGCAACCCTGCGATTTTTGGCTGCCGGCGGAACATTCACTGACTTGCATTATAGAACTGCGATTGGAAGACAAACTCTGGGCAAGATAATTCCCGAAACTTGCCAAGTCATCATTGACGTTTTGAAAGGAGAATATTTCAAGGTGTGTATTATATTATACGTCATCTAATAAAGTTGGGCAAATTTACAAATATATCATTAACAAGTAGACATTGGTTGGTCTTATAAAGTGAACGTTTAGTGGATTGTTTTACCTATATAAATCATAGACGGCAACATCATAAGAATGGCAGACAAAATGCATTTGAGATAGGTATATATATAGTCACAAATAAGGCCATCGTTGACATGCTAAATATTCAATAGACCATTAGAATGCTGTACCTAGCCAGGACTCTCCATATAGGCTGTAAGCAAGCTGCTTAATTATTCCTGTTGAATGTATTGTAATACTAGTCATATTCTTCGAAAAGCAAGCATGGAATTTGATTTCTAAATGAGGCCACATAATAATATAGGTTTGCTAACATAGCTCAAATACTTACCATTTGTTGTATCGCTTAAGCTAAGGTTTATAGGCATAAAAACAAACAAAAAAACAAATATTTTGACAAGATATTTATTCATACAAAAAACATTAATTTATTATACCGGCTTTTGTACATTTTTGCTTAATATACGATAAACTGGTTGAGTATGAACAGTAGTTGCTGGCGTTATTTTGTCACTTTGTCCCATAAAGGCAACTTCATGCATCAGCTTCTCGGCCAGCAATCTTTGTCCCTGTGACATCGATCGTAGTTTCATGGCCATCATTTTGCCAAAAACATCAAATTCATCTTCAGTCTTGCTTAGTTTGTCGGTGATTAATTCTAACACTTTGTTGGCGCTATCATTCGATTTTTTTCGTTTGAACGATGGGGGTTCTGGTGCTCTATTGAGATTCGACCTTGGAGTAGTCGACAACGTGGATGTTGAAGGCGAATATTCTATCTGTAAATAAAATGTTGATTATTTTTTGTTGCAGTTCCCTGATACGCACGAAGAAATGGAGACGATTGCAGAAGAATTTAATAGTAAATGGCAATTTCCAAAATGCCTGGGCGCAGTTGATGGGAAACACATTGCAATCGTGCCACCTGCAGGCGCCGGCTCCCACTTTTATAATTACAAACATTTCCACAGCATTGTTTTGATGGCGATTGCAAATGCTAATTATGAATTTATTTATGTTGATGTTGGAACAAATGGACGTATTTCTGATGGAGGCGTACTGAGAAAATCTGATTTTTTCAAACGTTTAGACGAAGGCAGATTAAAAATACCTGCACCAAAAAAACCTACTGCTAATTCTGATGCACTGCCATTTGTTTATATTGGCGATGAAGCCTTTGCATTACGTAACGATTTCATAAAGCCGTATTCACAAAGGCAATTAAATCACAGTAAAAGAATATATAATTATCGGACATGCAGAGCCAGGCGAATTATAGAAAATGTTTTTGGCATTTTAGCTGCTAGATTCCGCATTTTTCAAGCTCCAATAAACATGAAAATTGAAAATATCAATACAGTTGTATTAACTTGCTGTGTGCTGCATAACTTTCTTCGTCGCAAATCAACACATACTTATACTCCTTCTCATGACCTTGATAGGGAAAATCCTGAGACAGGTTTAATAGAGCTCGGACTGAGGTCACAGGACACCTTAGCGCCTTTGGAAGCAACGACTAATCGGAACTCGACTGCCAATGCTAAGAAAGCGCGAGGAGATTTCGAAAAATATTTTAATACTACCGGGGCTGTCACATGGCAAGAAAGTATGATAAGCAATAGATAAATTAAACCAATGTAACAATTTAGTTAAAATGTTTTACCTCAATACAATCTTCGTTGTTTAACGAGTTGGAGTAACTCTCATCAGGAGACATGTTTTCCAAATCGTCCACCATGCTGGATATTGAGCTCGATTCTGTAAAACAAAATGTAAATTGTTATAATACAACATAATACTCTAACTTGTTTTTTATTATCTCTCCCCTAAGTACCCATTCCTTCATACGGTTAATATTGATATTGGTATAATTGGTGTAATCCAGTATATCGGGTATTTTCAAAATGTGTTTTCCGCTGTATTCCTCATAACCAAACTGTACCATTAATTTTGATTGATGATTGACGATTTATTGATTGTCTCTGAAGGAACCTAACTCGAGCGATTTTTGATTTTATGATCATTTCTTTTCTTCTTCTTTCGACCATGTCCGATCATAATATGGACCTCCACGGAGTGGAGGTTTGTATTGACAGATTTTGTTTTTACGAGAAATGGATGTCAGCCACTTGCTCAACATATTAGGTCCATACTCTGACTCATACACAAATTGAAATTCAATGTGTACTTGTCAGACCCAGGATTTGAACCTGGGACCCGACCACGACTCAATAAGCCGCGCTTCCACCGCCATGATCGTACCTATATATTATTATTTCTTACCTACCTCAGCAAAGAATAAATAATTTTATTGTGACTAGAAATGATTCATAGCTGTATGTTTTAATTGCTTAATAGTAGCTAATCTAATGCGATGTCACTTTCAGAGATACGACAATGTCATAGTCTGCACGTGTATAATAAATAGCTTTAAAGCATTCCCTCGTACCTATATATTATTATTATTTATTACCTACCTCGGCAAAGAATAAGAAATTTTATTGTGACTAGAAATGATTCATAGCTGTATGTTTTAATTGCTTAATAGTAGCTAATCTAATGCGATGTCACTTTCAGAGCTAGGTACGACAATTTCATAATCTGCACGTGTATAATAAATAGCTTTAAAGCATTCCTACGTACCTTCCATTTGGTCGTTCAAGAACTCCAAATTTTTATAGTACCACAGTTTGGGTAGATAAACTGCGTCTGTGCCGGCTCCGCTTCGATATGATGTCCTTACTTTATTTCTCTCCTTTCTGTAACCCGACCTCAATGTCTGTATTTTCTTTTTAACATCGTCGACCCTTGCCTGCGGCTCCACCTTGATTAAAATCTCCAAAAGTTCCGCATACGCCAAGGACTTGGCATCACGATTCTTGTATAGTGGGCTGGTTGTCTTCCACAACGATGGGTTGTCTTTAAAACAACTAATAAAATCTTCCAAGAAACTTTTCGAATGCACTCGTAGATCTACCATTGTTGTTATCGATGTGAGATGTCCGAACACTTTGAATGACAGTAAAATAATGATGGCGCTGTCATCCGTCGGCATAGATATAAATAATGTGACGGTAAAGCGTGGTGAACGTACGAATTTCAGCGGCTCGGCGAGTAAAATATCAAACATGTTTGAAATCCAACGAGCCTGGTCTGCGGATTAAAAAGTCCGCAGACCTGGGGTGCTCCACGCGAAAAAAAAGTCCGAAGACTGTAAATCGTCTGACTTGCGTGCCAATGGAGCACCGGCAGTAGTACCCCGCGCGCGTCCAGTCGGGTTCAGCGTCAAATCAGGGATAGGAAACCATAAGCACAGAAAAGTTTTTACTGGAAAACTCCTATTTGAAATAGCAAGACTTTGCAGTAAAATATGGGGCCAATGAAATCAATATGGAAAGCAGTAATTTAACAGAAGAATTTGATAACTTATACAAGAAACTGCGGGAACAACCAGACAAGTTTTTCGAAAAAGAGTAACATGAGAAAATATTTGATTAAGTATATTCTAATTGATCTAAGTTTTTTTCTATTCTTTTTGAGTCATTTTTTGCGATCCGACTATCGCCTTTTGGCTTCTTCAAACACCACCAATGGTGAATATACACTGTCATCTGATACAGTTAATTCCTGTTTATTTGGTAAATTTATATTTATGAATTTAAATTCAAATTCCATCAAGTACCCTTGGTCGATTTTATAATTTGATTATATATTGGATAATATGTAAGTTAAAGTTTAAAAAAGACTTTTCGGTTCATATGGTGTGAATGTAGGTGTAGAATGTATGCTTCATAAGTCTGCACCCCGGCTCTAGGATGGAAATGATGTACCTACTTAATATATTTTATTTTTATTATGTTTATATTTTTTTATTAAGGAAAACAAACAGTTACATAGACTACAAATATGTATAAAATAGACTAGAAAAAAGATATTGCAACAAGCAAAGTTTCCATATAAATTATATTAATTATAGTTAATCATATTATAATTTAAATACAGAGAAATTAGATAAAGAGATAAATGAGAAAGAATATTGAATAATTAGAGACAAAAAACATTTTTTTATGTACCTACCTTTATTACTATAAGTAAGATAAGTATACAATATTATATGTGCGTTAAGAATTATTGAAATTTAAATATATTATTTTTACATAATATATATTTATTTAGTACTACATATTATATTAATACAAGTTAATATCATTTGATATAATTTTATGCGACGTAATAAAGCAAAGAGGCGTATCAGTGTAGTAAAAAGTGCAAAGTTATAAAACGTATACCTACTTTACATCACTTCGCACTATCTATGCTTTGTGAAAATAATACCATAAATACACCAGACGCGCGCGGTAAGCTCATGATGGTTTGAGACACCGTCCTGCTACTCGCTCGTTTCTCGCGTCGGCGCCCGTCCATTCAGTGCGGACACCTCTATGCGCGCAGTATGGGAAGAGCCCGACGCATGTACGATCTTGCCTGCGTCGAGCTAGACGCGCCAAAACAACACGCGCGAACACCCGTCCCCGCGCATTGTCTACGGACACGTCGAAACATGTTCATACGTTTGAGTTGCCCGCGCCGCGCCCGTCAAACCAACACGGACGAAATAATATTAAGTATATGTTTAAATTTCAATAATTCTTAACACACATACTTATAATATTGTATACTTATCTTACTTATATTTATAAAGGTACTTAAAAAATGTTTTTTTTTTTTGTATATAATTATTCAATATTCTTTCTCATTTATCTCTTTATCTAATTTCTCTGTATTTTATGTTCTTGCTTTATATATTGTTAGGCTTAACTATATTATAATTTATATGGAAACTTTGCTGGTTGCAATAGCTTTTTTCTAGTCTATTTTATACATATTTGTAATCTATGTAAATGTTTGTTTTCCTTAATAAAAAAATATAAACACAATAAAAATTAAATATATTAAGTAGGTACGTCATTTCCATCCTAGAGCCGGGGTGCAAAGTTATGAAGCGTATACTCTACACCTACATTCATTCACACCTTAAGAACCCAAAAGTCATTTTTAAACTAAGTTTCCTTATAATTATATTATCCAATATATTATCAAAATATAATATCAACCAAGGGTACTTGATGGAATTTAAATTTAAATTAATAAAAATATAAATATACCAAATAAACAGGAATTAACTGTATTAGATGACAGTGTGTATTCACCATTGGTAGTGTTTGAAGATGCCGAAAGGCGATATTCGGATCGCAAGAAATGGCTCAAAACGAATAGTAAAAACCTTAAGTCAATTAGAATATACTTAATCAAATATTTGCTCATGTTACTCTTATTAGAAAAATTTGTCTGGTTGTTCCCGCAGTTTCTTGTATAAGTTATAAAATTCTTCTGTTAAAGTGCTTTCCATATTGATTTCATTGTCCCCATATTTTGCTACAAAGTTTTGCCATTTCAAATAGGAGTTTTCCAGCAAAAACTTTTCTGTGTTTATGGTTTCCTATCCCTGATTTGACGCTGAACACGACCGGACGCGCGCGAGCTACTACGGACACTCTACCGTGCCCGTCCTCGCGCCTATTCCGCGTATTACACGCCCCATGACTACGGCCAAGCGCTTAGAGCTCTATGCACAATTGTCTGTCATAAGGTTCGTTTCTTTCAACATGGACGAAACAAATCAAATTAAACCATAGACAATATACATACAAATTGTAGTTGACCGGAAATGGTTTGAGATTTGACGTTTGGTTCAGTGTATCATTGAAAATCAAACCGTTCTCGGATCATCAGAAATGGTTTGACATGAAACGTCAAACCAATTCGGACGATCCATAGACTAATGGCAACCTGTCAAAGTGTTGATAAGCATTATTCGGCATTTATATATCGTGAGGTGTTCATATTAATATGTTAGATATTTACACCATAGGAGTTCACTTGAATTATAAATATATTATAGATTAATAATCAATACCTATTATTCATAAGTAACCATACGCGAACAAGACACCGCTTTTGGTCTTATTATCTCAAAATCCAGCCATATTTTCTATGCAAAGAGTTCGATTTAATATCATTACTATAATTATGTCAGACTAGGAATTTATTTTCATTTTATTTATATTTTGTAACGGAGATTCTAAACTGCAAACTGTGTTAAATCAACCCGGAATGATATTAAATTTATATTACCTAACGAATTTAATATGTTCGATTGTCGTCTAAGTCACAATATCATACTGTCGACATGAACAAAAGTAGTCAATTATGAAAAGCTCTAATCAAAAGTAATTTTTAAAAACTCGTCATACCTATAAATCTTATAAATTAACTAAATAGCTACCTATTTATGAAGCATTCTTTATATTTTGTATATTTAAAATGAATGAATTTGTTAAATTTGTATTATTGTAGACCACGATAGGAGGTTAGAATTTCATAACAAGTTGACGTTTCAAATATGTTTCTGTTTTAGATACTAATATAATATTATGAAATTAATTTTAAATACTGGCAATACTAATTAGTTGTCAGAAAAGCGTTTCCGTGGACATTCTACCAAACGGTTCCAAATCAAATAAATCCAACGGTGCCATTTGATTCATTCAGTTCAGGTTCAATGATACGCACTTATAATTACATCAAAATTACAACAAAACACTATCCAGAAAGCCTTTCATATTTATGATCGAGTTGTCTATGGTCCACCAGATCTGCAATAGCTTCGTTCTGTTTTTCTATTGAAAATAATACCATATATAAAAATTTGCTTTACCTAAATTTAGGTAAATTATTTTGTAATTGTTGAACGATGACAATATGCACTTTATAAATTCAATAACAATAAATACACGACTTATATTTAATTATAATACTTTTATGTATCCGTTATCAGTAATTATACGTGATTTGTACATGATTTCACAGGCCCCGTAAGATATTTTTTTAACATGGTGACACCAGTATTAAGCGCCAAACGAAACATTTATCGATCTTCACATAAATCAATCTTCATTTATCTTTTGCAATAATTATACTATCACAATGAATATTCCACGGGTACGTGCTGCAAATTTTACAGCGCAGGAGAAATCTATTTTAATCGTTTGTGTGGAACCGGAGAAGTATGTTATCAGTAGCAGGATTACGGATGGTGAAACAAACTCCTCGAAACATGCCGCTTGGAGCCGAATCGCGGATTCTTTTAATTCCACGTCTGGCGTTACACCGGTAAGTTATTTTACTATAGTACCTAATTAAATATTACAAAGCATATCAATCCTATTACCAATTTATATCTAATGTAGATAAATGGCTTTTCCTTATCTCGTAAAGGTACTCGGCAATGTATAATATAGTGTCATTCAAGGTATACCTACAACGAAGTATAATAGGTACAAAGCCTACAGCTATTTGTGTACATAATACCTACAGTGTAGTTAGGTTTTGCTTTGTTTCTGCCTCTAAAGACCACCACCATAAAAACTATTGGATATCATTTCCCTTTTCTTTACTGACTATTTCAAGATTAACCAAGCAACTGACACATTAATTTCAGCGTACTCCCGATACCTTAAAGAAGATTTGGAATCAGATGATCAGAGGGCGGATACAGCTGAAAGAGCTAGTACAATGAGGACTGGAGGTGGACCGCCTATATGGGTGAAAGTTGTCAGGAACCCGGTGGCGTTTGCGTCTGTGGCTGATGAATGCCGTATTGAGTGGGACAACAGCCTGGACGCAGACGGATCGTTCATGGCGAATAGGGCAAGAGAACGCTCACTTCTCAACCAGACTGTACAGACTATACAATCTAATACTACTTCACAAACCGCCCAACACACATTCAATATCACCCCACACATGTCATCTCAAACACTGTCATTAGAATCATCGACACCACATATGTCAAATCTTCCACCATTATATTATACAAGTACACCAAGACCACATATATCATTAAGATCTCTATCACAACCTACAAATCTATCCCCAGCTCTCTTGCCGTATTCGCCTGTGCCTCCATCTCAACCGACACCGTCGCCTCTACCTCCAGCCCCACCGCTGCCTCCTCCGCAGCCTGTGTCTCAATCTTCCTCCCTGCCGGTGCTTCAATCATCATCACAAGCGGGATTACGGGCGCAGCGGCGAAGGACCCCTATGCAGCATATGCAAGAGTCAAATGATGCAGTGGTATGTTTCATTTTTATATTATTTATTTACACCTCCTCTAGGTTATTTTAAAACTTTACACTCATTTTTGACATGTTAAATGATATCTGCCCGTCACAAAATATCCATTGTATATTCAGTGGAGGACCATAATAATATGATCTTGTGTCAAAAAATATTTAGATTTGAGCGAGAAAATGATACAAGCATGCTAAATATTATAATGCCAACCAGTCAAATGTAAAATTTGTTCAAAGCAATAATGATAAACATTCTTTGTTTCAGATTGACACACAAGCACTCCAACGGCAGCTGATACAAGAGCAGTTTGATTTGACGGTATGACCTATTTTTATATTGATATTTTTATTGGTATAAAATATTTCAATATTAAACATCAATATTAAAATATAAAACAGCGATCACAAAACATTGGTAATATTTCAGGTACGTGAAATGCAATGCAAATATGAGCAAATGCTAAGCGAAGAGGAACGCCGTAAAGAGCAACATGCATTGATGGTATGAAACATTTCATTATATCTTGGATCACTCTTACAAAGTATTCCACTGTTGCTGGCATTAATCTGTGTGTTCCTGATAACTGTATGAGAAAATATAGAGCATCAGTTATTAATTCCCTCGTTCACCTAAAAATCCCATTCCACACAGAATAGTTTTCACATTATAATTTTTTTCTTCTCTTCAACTCATTGAAATTTAAGCAAAGTGTTAACATGTGTTGGGAACAGGCTTCAATAATAATTTATAATGTTCATACGGTGTCAAAATAAATATATTTAGTTATAATCAAAAATCCCCCAATGACAAAATGTTATAAATGTGTGTATTATATCAAGCTATTGAATTTATAATTTGTTGAAAATAGTGATATCAAAACATTGTAATATTTCAGGTACGTGAAATGCAATGCAAATATGAGCAAATGCTAAGCGAAGAGGAACGCCGTAAGAGGCTACATGCTCCGATGGTATGAAACTTTTAATATATCTTGGATCACTCTTAGAAAGTTTCCCACTGTTGCTGGCATTAATCTGTGTGTCCCTGATAACTGTATGAGGATATAGAGGATCAGTTATTCATTCCCTCGTTAATATTCGATCGTTCGAAATATTATATTCTATAAAAATAATTTTATTTCGGTAGGAATGTTTTATAAATATTGCGATGAAGGGTAAAGTCAAACGATCAGTTTGTTTGCCTTGGTGAGCATTTATTGCAATAAGGCGAGAGAAGTACACGGGAAGAATTACAAAAACAAAAAAAATTAATACAAGCAAGTCATGTCGAATATATATTTAATCGTATGTATTGTGTATATGTAATTTAATTCTATCGACACAGGTATACAGACCTCTGCAGAGACCAGTATATTTCTATATTTAAACACTATCGTGTACAGGAGAGCTTATCAATAATCTAAACAATTAACTTATTACTAGGCTGTTCGGCGGGCGGTAGAAGAGACGCGGTGCTTCCCAGAGCTATTCAATATTAATTTTATATTCATTTCAACTAAATTATACGGATTTTTCGGCTTATGTAACATGGCAGGTACCTATTGTTTAGGGTGCTTCGGCCTTGAGGAGTCGATTCTTGTTGCACCGTGCTTTCTAAATAACCGCTATGTATAATATATCAATAATCATATGTATGTACATTATATCGTTTCAGGAATAATAGACGACTGCAGCGGAATATCCAGCAGTTACAAAAAACATTACTTACTATTAGATACTATTTATATTAGGTGCTTATCAACTATTAAAATAGGGTCTGCTTAAGCCGCATTGACAAGGTCCAAGTGCCATCCAAGCGCACTCGTATGGGATGAATAGGACGCGGTCCGAGTAGCTTGGATAGGAATACTTAGTATGAAGCTGTCGCTTGGATGGCACTCGGTCCAAGTGTACTTGGATCGTACTTGGACAGTGTCAACGCGGCTTTAGCTCATTCAGTGTACTTCCTTGTATCTAATTTATATTTTTTTGTATTCACACTTCTCTACTGTTCAATAACTTTTATATAATACTGTTTAAATAATATTCATTTGTACTTAAATTTATTGGGTAGTTGAAATATCTACATTTGTCGTGTTATTGCTTATAAATTTTAATAAATAATGAATATTTCAGTATAATATGTATGTACATGTTTTATTTAGCACATTGATCAGTTTCAGAAAACTATACAAATTATATTGAAAAGTTACAGTCCATTAAAATGTATCATTTATAACACAAACATCAAAAATAGAGCTTCCAAACCGGTTATAAGTGATAATAAGTAATTCTTTCAAGTATTAATAGCTGACTTATTGATTATTAAAATACCAAACAATTTAAAAAGATTAACAATTAGTGGGCAATACAATTTGAATTTGAAGTAGGCTGTGATTAATTACCTATCCAGTATCATAAGCAGTGATCTACCACACTTTACCTTTGTCATTCTTCAACTTATGTATTTGGCTGAAGATAGTGAAGCATTACAAATTAATCAAAACGTCTTGTATTTTATCATCCTAACCAATTTCCCATTCGTCGTGAAAATGGTGAGATTGGTCTTCTTTTAGGCAATCATCGTCAAACTATTGTCTAAACTAGGGAATCCAATCCCGAGCCAAAATTCTGATCCCGGGATTTCGGGATTACAATTTGATAATCCCGGGATTGACATTTTTTTCCATTGTAAATATAAAATTTTTATATTTACAAATAACATTGATAAAAACGATCAAAAATAAATCTAGTATAATTTATACTATTTAAGACATTTATTGTTAATATTGTATACGTTCAATATTGGACGTACATAAGTTTAATGGAGTAAATAATATTGTAATATAAATAATAATGTGAATTTAATATGAGTTGCTATTTCTGATAGTAAAGACATAATGTATGGATTAGCGAGATTTAAATTAGTAAAGCAAATAATCATGGCGTACTTATGACTTTTCCGCTTCATAAATCTAATTAGTCAGCCAACTATGAAACTGTCGTAAAACGTATGATATCATAACATCACAGTTGGAGCATATGGACACCACGAGACGCCTCCAAGAATCCCTGTCGTCTTGCATCGTTTCAAATCAAACCAGCATCCCGTATTCACTATAGATAGTATTTACCGGCTTTCCATGACACCGGAATCCGGTTAGCTTGAAGAACAGGCAAGCCAGGTTGAAATTATCTTCTGGCATCCGCAGCACCCGGCCGAGCCAGGTCCAACGCCGCCTCTTCACTCTCAGCGTGATGAGAGGCTGCTCTGTGCATTCTCTTATCTCCTCGTTGCTCCTAAAGTCATACCAACGCACACCCAGTATTCGTCGCAAACATCTGTTTTCGAAGCTTAATATACGGTTGCTCTGAGCCCTCGTAAGGTGCCATGATTCTACCGTAAAGCAGCACTGTCAGAATACAAGCGTCGAATAGGCGGTATTTGGTTTGGACCGAGTACAATCGTGAGTCCCAGACACTCCACATCGAGTTGAATGTTGCTCCAGCCATTCCCATTCAAATAGCTTAACTAACTATAATTCATAAACTTAACTAAAATAGCGGGCGATCAACGTTCTACGGGCAGCGATTCCCTCTCTCGACTCAATTCCTCCATGTGGAACGCTGGGTTCCTCTGGCACAATTTCCACATCTGATTATAATTCGGGGTCGATATTGTGGAGGACAGCACAAGCCATTATTACAGCTACTGTGGTCATAGGTTTGGTTGTTACACCTCTGGCCAAACAAGCGAACCTCATTTTCCACACGCCACGGAATTTCTTGTTTTCATTTGCGCCTTGTTATACCGTCTCTCGCCACGAGAAACAGGGTTTAAAACTGGCGTAAATAGATACGGTAAGCAGGGGTAACCGGAATCACCAAGAAGTGCACCAGGTATAAGCCTTTCTTGAAACCGTTGTTTGACCCTGCTGTTTCCTAAGATGTAGCTGTCATGCTATCTTCCTGGCCAACGAATGACGATGTCGAGAATCTCTAGTCTTGGACTACCAACAACCTAAAAAACATAATCAATTTTATATAGCAGGTCTTTGAATCCTCTAATACACACTTACCATATTATCATCAAAAGCTCATTTTAATGCCGCTACGTATACAATATCATTATTGTGAAATGAACTGTATTACTTTTATGTATCCACAATTCCCTTCTATACGATATCTCTCAATGACAGTAAATAATTTGTCTCAGCTCTACTCTCTGAGTTGTTTCACTGCACATCGAACTCTCCAGATTTCTTTCTCCTTTATGATATGTATGCTCTGACATTTGACTAATAAACCGACAGAAAGATTCTGTTGCCAATTTTACGATTAAATGTCATTTTTAAAGAGAACATGAATATTACCTGTACATTCAGGGAGAAAATTCTTTTTCTGTTTCGGAACACTTCACCGTGCCCACCACCAGGATTTTTTATTTTTATGTGGGTGCAATCGATACATCCAGTGACCCCAGAAAAATTCCCCATTGCACGAAATGCCCGTCGAGTCTCACTGGATGTATTGAATTTTATGTATGTGCTATGATTCTGAGCAATGAATTTTGACACTCGTTTCAGTGTCCTTGATATGGTTGACTGGTGCACTCTGCCAATATCCCCATATATGGACTGAAAAATAGATGGTTTAATTTGAATTAGTGATAAGTAATGACCATTATAAATACAGACATTTGGTGAAACCCCTTCTTGTAGGTTAATCAAAAAATCATTATTTTTTCTCATTATTGAGGTTATCTATGATGTTTTTCACTAAAAACAATCTCATAAAATAAATATTACCTATGTAAAGAGGTAAGTAATGTTTTTCTTTAATTTAACTTACTTGAATGCTCCCTGTGGCATAATATCTTAATGCCAGAAGAAGTTGAATTTCGGGAGTTATTGGCAGACCTCTTCGCGTAGTTTTCCGCAAATCTGGTGCAACCATCGCGAATATTACATTCCGCGTGACATCTTTCGTGAACCTGAACTTCAACCGAAATTCGGTCTCATCATATCTTGCGTACGGGTCCTGCATGTCCCTGATGTATCTCCTTGGTAATAGAGCATTTTGCGCGAATTCAATCATGCGTACATTGTTCGCAATAATTGCAAACTGCGTATGCATATTTTGCATATGCATGCCAAACGAATTCAAGTTATTAATATCCATATGAAGTCTATGGTTAAGGATTCCTTATCTCTATAGACTATATTAAAGTTAACAGATGGATTTCGGCTACTTACAAATTTTAACTGTTATTTTATGGTAAGTACGAATTGAGCAGAGCTTAAATAAAAATTGAATGGTATTGCAAGTAATTATAAAAGAAATACCAACTAATTAATAATTCTGTAGCTCAGAGGCAGAAGGATGCAAGTGCCAAATACCCAATTGTTCAGGAGAGCCAAAAAACAATTTTTATTTTAAACGAATACTCATAACTTCTACGAAAATATACACAGAATGATCATTATTTTTTTTTATTCTAATTCAATTAAAGTACTTCGGGAATATGTAAGAAAGGAATTTAATATAATACAATTTTATATCTAAAAAAAATAAAATAAAAAACGTAGTGTGGATTTGCATCCTTCTGCCTCTAAAGATATTTTGTTAATGTAGATTTGTATCTTATTTACCTAGCCAAAATAAAACAATTTATAAGTTAAAAAAAATTATAGGTATACATATAACAAAGCAAAACACATTTTTTTTAAAATTTTATTATGTCATCATCATCATCATCATCACCAGCCTAAATCTATTCACTGCTGGATGAAGGCCTCGCTAATCTCCAAGCTGATTCCACTTCTCTCGTTCCTGTGCGTTGCGTTGCCAAGTTTTTCCGCAGAACTTTATCATTTCATCGATCCAGCGGCCTCTAGGTCTACCTTGCGGATGTTTTGTACTTCTTGGATACCACTGGATGACTAAATTTGTCCAACGATTGTCCTTTCTTCGAGCTATGTGTCCAGCCCATTTCCATGTAAGGTTTTTAGCAAACTCTATCACATCATTAATCCTTGTCTGTTCCTTTATCCACTCATTCCTCTTTTTCTTTTTTTGCGTTATGCCCAGCATTCACGTTTCCATACCACGATGAGCTACTTTAAGTTTCTGGATCTCTCTTTTACTTAGGGTCAATGTTTTACACGCATGTGATTACGGGAAGTACACACTGGTTGAACACTTTGCACTTTAGGCACAGTAGGAGGTTTTTTTGAAGAAATTATGCAGGAGGCCAAAAGCACTCCAGCCTAGCTTTACTCTGCGAACAATTTCATCAAATATAAATCCATATATAGACACTTTTTGTGCCAGATAGATGTAGTTTTTCACCTGTTTGAGCTGAATGCCATTGATGAGGATCTCTTTTTGGCCCGCAAAGCAGTTAAACATGACTTTCTTCTTTGATACATTTATTTTCAAGCCTGTTGTGTTGCTTACTCCAGCGAGTTCCTACATTTTGCTTTGGAGGTCTTCTGAGTCTTGCAAACTACTATTTATTATCATCGGCAAAGCGCAGATGACTCACGTATTCTCCATTTATGGGGACCCGTGTCATCCCAGTCAAGTTGCCTAAATAAGTCTTTAAGTGTAGCTATAAATAGTTTAGGTGCGATTGTATCACCTTGTCGGACTCCTTTGCTGATATGACATGCGCGATGGTTTATGGAGATGTTGTTACGCTACTGTATATATTATTGAAAATATTTATATGGCGCCCGGGGATTCTATGATTTCTGAGTGCACGAGTATTGAAAATTTCTTTATGGAATCGAACGCTTTTTCATAGTCTGTAAAACCCATGGATAGCGGCAGCATGTATTCCTGTTATCGCTCTGATTTCTCTGATGACTTGGATATGGTCCATAGTGCTGTATCCTCTTCTAAAGCTCGTTCTCCTGGCTGGTTCTCGTCTAGTACATATTACAGACGGCTTGAGAGAATTTTATCTTAGTGGATTATTGGATTTGCATCTTTTTGCTATACATATCTTGGACTAGGACTTCCATCTCTCTGCCTTTAATAAATAAAGCCTTTAGCATGACGATTCTTAAAAAAACTCATTTTCCCAAAAAATGGAGTTGCATCCGTCTGCCTCTGAGGTACAGATATACTAGACCATATCATTATAAACAAATGAAAGGAGTTTTACCCACCAATAAAACTCTTAATATTCATGTTGACTTTGAAGTCCTTGAGATAGGGTTTGCTTTTCTTTCGCGCGAGGTGTTATTTTACAATTTTTTATTCCTTTTCTTGTCGTTGGTGATGTCTACCTTTTTATTTACTGGTCATACCCGCCCAGCGTCCCAATTTCTATAATCACGGCTGTCATATTGGTTCATGTATTACAGCAGTTTGTTTGTGTGGGTCGATAATCTTACAGAACGAACATTTTCGAAGCGTAAAATGGACGTAAAACGTGAAGCAGATGACTTCCAACCCGATGCAGATGTGTCATTGCAAGGAAATAACCCAGAATTAAATACTTGCAACAAACGAGAGTATGCTGATGATCCCTGCTAAAGTATATTAGTCTATGCCTGCTATGCTGCAGAGGTTAGATTTTCAAAGGTTATTTATTATAAAAACTGCTTACCTACCTGATAAATTATAGTGATTATTTTTTTCCAACCATAATATCTGTGTAGGAAATAAAATTATATTGTAATTCTCTAGGCAATCAATATATTATTATAATGACACCAACGATATCAATAAACAGGAATAAAGTTTATTATCGTCATAAGAAGACATTGATATCCTTTTTTATTTATAAAATTAATGATTTTTTTAGATCCCTTCAAAGTACCTTACAACTCTAAAATTGGAGAATGATTTTGAGCGGGTTGACTCGGAGAGTGAGATTGTTCAAAAGGATGTGGAGCAAAGTAATTATTATAACCCTCAACCTCCTTGCTATTATTCGGAATGCAACCCAGAACATCAGGTATATAACAATCTATTCATTTTAAATAGGTAATTTATATATTACTATCATAACGGTAACACAGAAAAAATTTAACACAATGTGAGTGCAAATTTATTAGTTTCCCATTTTTCTGATACTACAAACATGCGGTCGTTATGTAACCTTCTCCTCCGCCAACTTGATTCCGATGATCAGTTTCCAAATAGGAATGCAAAAATATGTCAATATCTTGGCGTAAGTGATATTATTAATTTATTATTATGTAACAGGAATGTATTATATATCTGACGATTCACACATAAGACTGTTAGGTAGGTATATATTATAATATTATTAACTTACAAATTTTACTGGTGACTTGATGTAGATGCGTATAACTAAAAATGGAAATATAACACATTTCAAACAACTCACCACATCCAGGATATCATCTAGTAGACAAGGTGAAAAAATGATATTAGGTGCGGATAAAGGAATGCGTGCCTATATCCAACTGTTGTTTATCACAAATCTTTCACTATTAAAGTATGACAGCAACATTGTCAGAGTAAAATTTTCATTAGTCACACTAATTCATTTCTATCGGGTGCTCTTACTGAGCTGTGCGCCACCGAGTGGCTACGTACATATGCTACATATTTCTTCACTTTCCATGCAAAATTCTGCACTTTCCTCTCAAGTTCGCTGGTAATATGGAATTTGGTACTACAGGCATGGGAATAGCCTGTATATAAAGAAAATTAAATTTATTTCGCTATTTTGGTATTTTGGTATGTCATACCTAAACCGATAGTAGGATGTGCCTCAACAAATATCAATTATTTTAAAACCTATGTTAAACTTATTATTATTCCCACAAATCTTCCACTACTAAATTGTATACTAATTTTCAGAAAATTGGTTTTAACAAAGAGTGTGTTGCTAATACAAAACCCTAAAGCAAACATAAGAATCCTCAACCTGGTTGCTCTTATTTAAAATGCACTAGGTACAGTAAATCAATTATCTACACAATATTATATAAACAAACAATATAGTTAATGTGACTTGCAATCGGCAAGGAGGTACTAGTCTGCTGCTAAAAATATGTAGGTCGTCATTGAATATGTTTACCTAAGATTACGATTCTTTGTGATTGATTCGTGTCAAATGTTACATTATTTTTATTTTATGCAATGCATTGGCAAACTCTATTATGCTATACTGATTTTTGAAAACGGGGTATTTTATTAATTTAAAATATTTGAATTTTATTCATTGTACTTACCTAAATGATTTTTATATTTGTAAGTACTTGTCTATGCTTATAATAGCGTTTTTGGCATGGTTGTCTATGCTCAAAAAGTGGCGAGCCAAAAGTCCGAGCACTTTAAGGCCTACCGCGCATGAACGTTTACATAACCGGCCGAACGCATTCGGCCAATCGTTGGTTTGTCCGCGCATGATCCAATTTTTTACTGGCCGGCATGTTTGAGCGCGCATGGCCCGATTTATATCGGACGGAGGCAATGCGCACGCAGCCAGTAAACACGTGCACGGAACGACGAATAATGAATAATGAAATGATGCCGATGCGCATCGATGAAGCCGTCATGTGCCATGTGGTTTCATAGCGGTTCGATGTAATAGTATGTGTGCGCTTCATACCATCGCGTCACTTGGTGCGCTTGTGTGAGTGCACTCGGCCGGCGAAACAATAGTCCATGCGCGCGCTCTCATTTGAAAGCATTGCCAATGGGCCACCGGCCGGTTCGAATCGGTGTAAAATTTTGTGTCTGAACACAGATTTTCAATTCGGCCGTTCGCTCGATCGTCCATGCGCGGGGTTGCATTGCAATACGATGGTTACAACTCCTCGATTGTTGACCGTACGATAGTAAATCGTTCATGCGCGGTAGGCCTAAGCATTGCCAATGGGGCCCCGGCCGGTTCGAATCGGTGTAAAATTTTGTGTCTGAACACAGATTTTCAACTCGGCCGTTCGCTCGATCGCCCATGCGCGGGGTTGCATTGCAATACGATGGTTACAACTCCTCGATTCAACACCGTACGATAGTAAATCGTTCATGCGCGGTAGCTGTCAAAAGTGAAAAGTTGCGATTATCGTAATGTCTTCCGGTAATCCTATAAGTTTGTGTTATTTATATGTAGACTTGCATAAAATAATATAGTAGTGAAAACAACACAAGTTTTACGTTTTATTTTCTGAATTTCATAAATACAAATAAAAAAATAACTGATAAATCTTTCATTTTCTAATGTGTGAATTGTTAATTTTGTTAAATTAATCAATGAAAATGTTTAATATAATTACCCAGATTTTTTTTCGGTCGAAATTATCGCGTATTAATGTCAAATCGAAATTGCATAGAGATCGACGGACGAAGTCTGTAAACTTGGAGAGTAAAAAAATATCAAACATATCAAACGCGCTCCACTGGCACGCAAGTCAGGGACATTTTTTTTCGCGTGGAGCACCCGAGACCTGTGGACTTTTAATCCGCAGACCAGGCTCGTTGGATTTCAAACATGTTTGATATTTCACTCTCTGAGTTGCCCGACTTCGTCCATCAATCACTACGTAAATTCGATTTGACATAATATATGCAATCATTCGGAACGAAAAAAATCTGTAATTGTTTTAAATATTTTTATTGATTGATTTGTTAATTTACACATTAGAAAATGAGAGATTTACCAATATTTTTTTATTTGAACTTATAAAATTCATAAAAGAAAACGTAAACCTTGAGTCGTTTTTACTGCTTTATTATTTTATGCAAGTTTACATATAAATAAGACCAGCGCTCGAAATGGAAAAGTTTACGAACCAGAGCGCTCGACAAATATTCTGAAGATATTTACATAGTCATCAAATCGTATGTGTATTTTATAAAAAAGTGTTATATTTTCTATTCTATGGCCTATCTTGCTCAGATGGTCAACATATTTTTTCCACGAGACGGAGCGATATTTTTACAAATTTCACGAGCCGGAACGGCGCTCCGGTGCGTTCCGTTCTATTTCGAGCCCTGAATAAGACAAAATTATAGGATTATCGGAAGACATTACGAATCGCAACTTTTCACTTTTGACTGCTCGACTTTTTTATTCGTTCGTTGATCAGTAGCAGAGCATAGACAAATTGAACGATTTATTGTCCTCGGACCTTTGGCTCGCCAATGGAGTGCTGGCAGTAGATCAAACCGTTCTCGGACCATCAGAAATGATTTCACATGAAACGTCAAACCAATTCGCAATGAAAAGTGATGATAAGCAAGTGCACACACCAAAGCGAATTCGCAACGCACCCGCTATCGCTACCGCATGCATTCCGAATGCAAATTTTTTTTATGGCATTACACCAATGCGACAGCAACGCAGCATAGACTAAATAATTTTATTTCCGTGACAGATTTAAAATTGTAAGTAATATTAATATTTTACGCCAAATATTCTATAATTTTTATGTATTTAATATGAAAAATATTCGTGCTTTCAGAATTATTGCTACAACTTTTACCTACTTCGCGTGAAGTGTATTTTAATTCTCTGAAAACAAGATGGCAGCATTGGATGCAGCCATAGACTAAATACGAATGTCAAAGTGACAGTGTTGACAAAATTTACTCGTCGGTCGTCATCGGATTTATATTACAATGCTTGGGTGCTTATTACACGCTGAAGATATAAGGAGATGGCGTGTGACTAATTACATCGACATTTAATATAACCTTACTTTATGGCAGCGCAAGATTGCCATGGCTCATGGGTAAGATACCTGTACCCATCCCTTTGCCTTATAGGACAGTGAGGACCAGTATCTGGTTTACTCAGAGCACAGGTACTACCTGTACAGTCCCACTTAACCCTATATAATTAACAAACAGCAGTTATATTTTATCAATCACGGTAAATTAGATAAAATAATTGTTGTTCATCCTATTGATTATCCAAACAATGAAAATATTAAATAGGAAGTAAAAAAAATCAATTGCATATAGATTATGGCCCCCACATCCTTAAACCTGACCTTGGACTAGAATATTTGGCAGTCCCCCCTACCTATCGCTAATGTAACAGTAGCGTTTTCCAAATCAGTGCATTTCTAGCGATTTTTTGTATTATTCAATACATCCATTTGAATTGTCAAGTATCACACACAATCAAAAATTTCATCGCATAACCACGTATTTTTAACTGTTTATATTATTGGAGGAAAATAGCGCCGCATGCGTCTTTTCAATACTAGCAAAGAAAATTTGTGATGTGTTTATCTCACTTATTCGGCTAAACTGCCACGATGGGGTAGAACCCTGTCAGCCCTCCCTTGTGGGGGCCATGGGATAGGTAATCATAATAAAATAGCAAATCATTGTTAGATACGATGATTTTTATTTATGACAACTTATTGCTTTCAGAGTGCGATAGAATGTCCGTCGAGATCCACATAGCGTGACTCTCACCAGGAAGGAGAAGACGACAGCTTATGTCTTCATTGTCGCTTCTTGCCAGGAGACAGAAGCAAGTCAGCAGCAAATGTCTTCATTGTCGCCAAGTTTGTAATTTGTAGTTTGTATCGACATTGACCCAAAGTATGGTATGTGTGCATAGTGAGCTGACAGGAAGTGTGCCATTTTTTTAAAACCACAATAATCAGTAAGAAAAACTAAACCACCAGATTCTCAATATGAAGTGTACACTAATTTGAATTCACCTTATTGGAAGAATCAGGATTGATACTGGTTATAGAAGTCAGCATAGATATTGAGAATATAAATTTAGTTGTGGAACCTAATAATTTGTGTTTGGCATCTGCGGGTCTATTCTATACACAAGACGACTATCAACCGCTAAAGTGATAAAGTGATAGTATTTATTACATATTTGTATTGAGGTATTATAGTTGTTACAATAAGTTACCCGTCTAAACAGTCAAAACTGTCTATCTCGCTCTAAATTTTATCACAGCCAAGAGAGGTGCTGTTAAAATATAGCACTTATTGCTACAATTATAACAAACTTTGATACAAACCCACCCTAGTTAGCGGTCGTATTTACCACCTTATCACTTTAGCAGCAATGATACTCAATACTCACTGCTCAATACTCAATGATAGACACATGTAGGCTTTGCAATAATCTTGGCACACCAGGTCTTTGGTAGAGTTTTCGATTGATATCTGAAAGAATAATTTAGGTATATTTGTCTATGTACATTTTTCATTTTACTTTTAATATTAAATAAAAATATTCATTCCCAAATTTATTATGACCCGGTAATATTTATTTTGAATTACATACATATTCAATAATTATAAAATGAACAAATGCTTTTGGAAGATGATTTAATCAAAAATACCCAGTAGCAAACCCAACCCTTTCGGCCACTAACTGCTCAAATAATGTAACATGTAGCACAAAAATTATCAACAGTCAATAATAGAATTTGACCTTGTGTCCTAACCCACCATTAAGCGAGCTTTCAATTTTTATAACCATCTGTAAAATACACAATCATGTAGCACCACTGGCAATGATGTGATGACAGAAATAAACTAATCTTTTCTGCTTGTCCAGTGTCTTCTTTCATTGATCTTTTTGTACTAGTCGTTTCCTTGCTTTTTTGGGGTCACCACATGTAGTCCACTCATCGTAATGTTCACAATACACAATTAAAATGCTGAAGAGCCTGCTGTTCAAATATAATTTAGTATAAAAAGGACCTTCTTCAAGAAATATTATTCTTATTATTTTATGAACACCTGCGAGATGAAGCCGATCAGAAAACAGGGCTGTCAAAATAATATTAAGCATTCATATTTTTTAAATGTTAATTTCATCATGGTTTTTAATCAAACCTGTGCAAGTACGTACTGATAACTTGGGTGGATTTTGTAGCAAACATACTATTGATATATATACGGGTATATTATTATTATAACCCAATTCAAATTGAACATAGGTTGATACTCAAATACTATTATAGTATGTTTATGATTTCGAGAAAATAATACGATGGTATAATTAATCCATATCAATTATTTGAAAACATTACATTCGCACTTTGCACAAAATTACAAACACATTCGAAGTTTGCCGCACACGTACAGACCACGTGATATTTGTTTACGCAAAATCGTCGCTTTTCAAAATGGCGAATTTGATTACCAGATTTTACTGCGATGAATCAGTATGTTCCTTTTTGTCTTTTTTTATTCGTAGGTTTGTTTACTATGTACACCGAGAAATTTCCATTTATAAACTCGGAAACGATTTTTACAGAAGAGTTTTGGAATATAATGCAACCAAAACTGGAAAAAATTCTATCATGGGTGTTGACTTCCTGAATTAGCTAACCCCAGGTCCATGCCACTACGTGAACCACAGTGGATATTAAGCCATTTCCACACTGGCAACAAGTTGCTGGCAACCTCATTAAATTTTACGATACTTACCATAATTGCTTAAGAAATTTTACAATAATTATCGTAAAATCTAACGAGGTTGCCAGCAAATTAACTTGTTGCCAGTGTGGACCCGGCATTAGATGCACAAAACTTAAATAATATATATTATAAATAAAAATTTAAAATTATAAATATATATTATGATTTATGTCTTCGACAGCCCTGATGAAATGAATGTGAAATATGAGTCGGATCAGTCACAGAGCAAATTTATTAACACAAACAACTTTGACATGACCTTTTTATATTAACTAGTAGACCAGATATTATGGACCACATGTTAAAAAATCATATTTTCAATTCTCAAGGCCAATTCTGTAGAACGTCCTCTTAAATGGTACTAAACTTGTATGAACGCTCCTGTCATGTGGGATTTTTCTAGTGCTCTGATTGGCTGCACAGATTTGACCAATTTCGATTTTTACACACCGTAAGATTTGACTCTTTTTGATACTAATTCCATTTTTAACACGTCTTTTCTATGTGTTTCGATTTTATTTCACTAATTTTGATCGTGATATCTTAAGATATTTTGTTGAAAAGTTGATTTTTTTGGAGATGACCATTTTTGATCCCATCTTTTGTGCCTCATGTAAAATTTGTCTACACATTCTGAAGGCTGTTGGGCATGTCTGGCGTATGATAGCAAAAAATAATTATAATATTGTGAAAGTTTGAAAATAAAACAGAACCTGCCTCCTCCCGGAACCGGTGTATTATTTAGTTCCTCCACCCTTCGCTTTCTTTATCTCAATTTTATCATCATCACAAAGGTCAGAAAACAAATGACCCTCTGGGAGTGTCCAGGATCATGGTTAGAAGAAGATAGAATAGAAGAAAAAGAAGAAGAAAATCACTTTAGGAACAATCACCCCACCCAACGCCATCTTTAGATTAATATCTACTTGAGTCGGCAATGCCTCACCCCATACAACTAAATACATGTGTAAAAAGGAAGTAAGTCGAAAATGTTGTATTATTATCTAAATTCTGCTTATTCAAAAATTCAATAAGTTATAAAAATGGCAATTAAACATAGCAACAATAATGTTCTTCAAATGTACCTATATGGATGATTCAATAGGTACATAAACCTAAGTTAATTTGTTCAAAATTACACCATGAATTTGTGGTTGGCTCGGAAGACGATTTTTAACTATATTTATGTAGGTAGTTGGAAAATAATTGTTATATTCTCTGTCTTGTGTTTTCTTGATCGACAAATGTTTTAAAGATTAAATTTGTAAATATTGTATTATAATTGTTTTTACCTTGCTGCTTGTTTTGAAGGTTATGTGACATGTCAAAAAATACTCATAATTACTATAATTCAGATAATTGTAATGGACTAATGGTACGTTTACATTTGACACTAATATCGTCATATTTATGTATGACACCATATTCACTTAAGTGTAAACAGTAAGTATATTTGTATCTGCCACTTATTTTGCGTGTGTCGACTCTCAACTGCCACTTATTCAATCTACTTATATACGCAAATGTAAACACCGCGTTTACGACAAGTTCGAAATTGGAGCGATATATCACCAAAGTTGAGCCACAGTCCACTTATATGTCAAGTACCTGACATTATTCGTAGGTACCTAGCTAGTTTGACAGGTAGTAAAGTGCATTCGGACAATATGGATATTAAAAAAGAGTGATTAAAAGCAGATACATTCGATTTAATAGACAAATATCACCTTAAACCGGAGTTATGGGATGTGACCGCGAAAGATTATAAAAACCGTACGAAAAAAAGTGATGCTATATCAGAACTTGCCAAAAATTTTGATACCACAGTTGTGGAAATTAACAGAAAAATACACAACTTAAGAAACCAGTATAATAACGAACAAAAAAAACGAAAATAAAGAAATCGGGATCGGGCCTCGATGACTTATATGAATCGAAGTGGCCCTATTATAAAGTGTTATCATTTTTATCAAACGCTACAACATGCCGATCAACACTGGGAAACATTCCAATGTAAGTTTGAAACTGTTTATACCTATTTTATGTATAAGTTTAATTTAATTGAAAAGGTAAAATTTATATTATATGAGGCTGTTAGTTTGAAAGTAGGTTAGGTTATGTTAGGCTATGCAGAATTATTGTTCATTATATTCGGTTCTATAAAAATATCAGTCGATACATTTTTGTGTTTATGGAAATTCTAGGCAGGCTGGTAACACAAACGCATCGCCTTGTTTTTCAACTGTCAAAGTGTTGTTCCTTTCTCATTTTGTAGTCGTTTTACCAATATACTATATATAAAATTCAATAAATCTATTAATATATGCTCAAACATATTATTAGGCATCACGGTAAAAGTACACTATTTGGAATGGCCCTCAAAATACAACTTTGTTCATAGTAACACTGCCATAAACACTAGATGGATAGAATGACATATTATGTTGGTTTTATAAATACTCAATTCATAAGGAATAAGCATCAATTTCACATAGAAATAATATAGTTTCTCCTAGTGGAATCATTAAAATGATTGATTTTTGAGGGCCGTTGCAAATAATGCACTTTTATCGACTTCACATTTCAAGTTAATTTAAGTGGGTAGGTAGGTATGTAAAACTAATGATTTAAAAAAATAAAATTTCTTATTTTTTTTTAAATTTTATATTTAAGTAGTATCTAAGTAAGTACAAAGTGTATTTTATAATATTTTATATTGCCAAGATAACTCTCCTTGTGAACTGACAAAATATTCCCTAAATTCTTCTCGTACACCTTTTGCATCCAAGGAATAATTATTACTCCCTTGCTGTTCTAGAGGTAATAGGTTACGTGTCGATTCCTCATTTCGCCAAGTTCCATTTTCTATTTCACCTGTTTCGATATTCTCTCTATCAAATATACCTTCAGGGGCATATATATTAGCAGAAGATTTTTCTGAAAGTAAGAAGTTGTGTAACGAACATGTGGCTAATATTATTTTATCAACACGTTCTGGAGCAAGAAGAATTGGTTTTCTTAGTACCCTAAAAATACTAGACATTACACCAAAAGCATTTTCGACAACATTTCTTGCTCTAGAAAGCCTGTAGTTGAAAATTCTCATTGAACCTTGACATTTATGTGCATATGGTTTCATTATATGTGGTTGAAGAGGAAACGCATCATCAGCGACAAAGACATAAGGAACTTTCATATTTCTACCAACAAGATGTGTTTGTTGCAAACTGTTTGCTTGCTCTTGAATGTAACTTGAAATTCCACTAGCTCTAAAAACTCCACCATCAGAAATTCTGCCATTTACACCAACGGAAGCTATGATAAATTTATAGTGTGCACCAACAATCGCCATTAAAACAACACTATGCTGTCCTTTATAATTGAAATAATAACTTCCACTTCTTGGGGGCTTGAATAACAACATGTTTGCCGTCTATAGCACCCAAGCACTGGGGAAAGTTCCATTTTGATTGAAAATTTTCGCTGACAGCCTTCCATGCTTCTGGTGTTGATGGTGCCTACAAAAACATCAAAATAATTATTAGTAACGGTTCAACCTACAACCTATTTATTATAATTTCTATTTTTAGGACGATGCTTCCACATTAGACGACACATACGTAACAACTGAAGAACAAGTTGAAGGATCATCCTCAGTTACGAAACCAACAAACTCAGAAGATGAAAGGGCGTGTAATATAAAGGGAAAAAAAAACCAGGAAAAAGGACACTAGACGATCGTGATGCATTATTAATGCGAAAAGCCACACACATACTCTCTCAGGATGATGATGAGTATGATATTTTCGGCAATTATATTGCATCACAAATTAGGACAACAAAAACCGAATATTTAAGAAAAAAAATGAAAAGAAAAATACAGCAGGCGATGTTAGAGGTAACTGAAGAGGAAGAGGAAATGATACGATCAGGAATGTATTCCTCTCCATCCTTAGCATCACCGTGCGTAACGGATAGTACACTGTCGAATGAGGTTGATATTCAGATTGAATATCAACCTCATTCAATAGTGCACTATATTGAAAATGAAACAGACAGCTGCGAAGCTGAACCTACCGATTTGTAGATAGAATTTATTTTATTATAAAATTAATAAAATATATTTAATCACCGGTAATATTGAACATATTTAATTTTGAAAAACATTTTCTGAGAGAATATATTATAACCAATAGAAAAAATCTTTTTTTGAAAAAAAATAAGCCAACCCGAACAACTCGTAGCATAGTGGTAATGCACGGATAGGGCGTAAACCTGGAAGATACAGGGTTCGATTCCCCGTCGGGTTGGCTTACTTTTTTTCAAAAAAAGATTTTATCTATTGGTTATAATATATTCTCTCAGAAAGTGTTTTTCAAAATTATATATGTTCAATAATCAGAATGATATATGTATTCTTAAATCTTGTGAATTATTCGTTGAATAAAAGAAATAGTTAACCGGTAATATTATTATAAATTGAATTCCTAATTAAATACATATATATTGATAGGTTCTTAAAAAATACAGTTGTGTAACTATGTAAATAGCTTATTACAAGCGACTAAGTAATTTTGTTTTATCATATTTAAATCCTAAATTACGGCGCTTTTATCATACATGTAGTATTCTATTGAGACTATTATATTGTATACTAGGTATATCATTTTAAAACAAGTTTTTAAAAAACATTAGAACAATCATTAATCTTTGGGTGGGAATTAATCGTACATTGCTTTGTATTTTATTATTAATTTCAATTGTGTTTTTACTGTTTCCTCGTCTTTTTGCTAATCTTTAAGTATTTTAAACTACTTGTTTTTCATCTTACTGTTTTTATTTCTAGGTTGTGTTTATTTTTCAGGATGTGATTTAATAAATTTATTATAAATTTTCAAGATATTTTATTATATATTAGGTACTCCCATCCATACACCTAAAATACACTATAATTAATTATTATTGATTAAATATTGTAATTTGCTAAAATGCAATACCAACAGATAAGGTAGTACAGGCAGACATGTTCAAGTTGATAAATTAAAACGTAAATGCCTACACAGTTGAAGAGACGGGTCTACCTGGAAATTATTTGAGCACATAGTTACATTACTGTAAGATTTAATTTAATTCCTGTTATCCAAGTTTAAAATTACAAAGAGTAACCTCATTACTTCCATAATCCCTTATAGTACGAGCGTGGGTCAATAAGTCCTTAGAAAAGCCGACAGGTGGCGCGACTAGTACTGTAAGCGGTTTGTTTTCATGCAGCGGCACTACCGATTCAGTATGCTGCGAAGTTTCAATCAGATTGGTCGGGTTGTTGTGTGTTTCTCGTACATTTAAAAAAAAAATTTGCTTGTGGAAAATGGAAAAATGGAAAATGGAGAAAATTGAGTTTAGAGCTGTTATTAAACATTTTAATATAAAAGGGTTAACAGCAAAGGAAATAAAAAATGAGTTGGATTTAGTTCACGGCATATCTGCTCCTTCACTTGCAACTATTTATAACTGGTTAAATGAATTTAAACGTGGTCGTACATCAACAAAGGATGAACCACGCTCAGGACGTCCTGTAGAGGTGACTACACCAGAAATGATCAATAAAATCCACGATATGGTGTTAAGTGACCGAAGATTAAAGTTGAGTGAGATAATTGAGGTTACAGGGATCTCAAAAGGTAGCGTCATTTCTATTTTACATGACAAATTGGGCATGAAAAATATTTCTGCAAGATGGGTGCCGCGTTTGCTCACAGTCGACAATAAACGCAATAGGGTGGTGGCCTCTAAAGCCCTGTTGTCGCTCATGCAACGCAATCCGGATGAATTTTTTCGTCGCTTTGTGACTGTAGATGAAACATGGATACACCACTATACTCCCGAGACGAAAGAACAGTCAAAGCAGTGGATTGCGAAGACAAACCATGTCCAAAGAAGGCGAAAACCGTAAAATCAGCTGGTAAGGTTATGGCTACTGTATTTTGGGATGCACGTGAAATTATTTTCGTTGACTATTTGGAAAAAGGAAAAACAATAACAGGGGATTATTATGCATCTTTATTGGACCAGCTAAAAAACGAAATTGAAGAAAAACGGCCTCATTTAAACAGGAAAAAAATCCTCTTTCATCAGGACAATGCCCGTGTTCACACATGTTTACGATCAATGGCTAAAATTGAAGAATTGAAGTTCGAATTGGTCGACCACCCACCGTATTCGCCAGATTTAGCCCCCAGTGACTTTTTCCTTTTCCCAAACTTAGAAAAATGGCTAAGTGGACAACGTTTTTTTTCAAATGAAGAAGTCATCGATCGGACAAATGCTTATTTTGAGGACCTTCCGAAAACTTATTTTTCTGACGGTTTAAAAAAAATTGAGAAACGTCTAACCAAGTGTATTGAGCTCCAAGGAAATTATATTGAGAAATAAAAAAAAAATACAAAAATAAAAACCGTTTTAATGCTTTTTTCTAAGGAATTATTGACCCACCCTCGTATCACCGAGCCTATCGGATAGTGCACTATCGAATGAGGTTGATATTCAGATTGAATATCAACCTCATTCAATAGTGCACTAAGCCGCGTTGACACGGTCCAAGTACACTTGGATCGAGTGCCATCCAAGTGACAGCTTCATACTATTTATTCTTATCCAAGTGCACTCGTATGAGACATCTTCATACTAATTATTCCTATCCAAGCTACTTGGACCGCGTCCTACTCATCCAAGTAAACTTGGATAGGAATAAATAGTGTGAAGCTGTCACTTGGATGAGACATCTTCATACTAATTATTCCTATCCAAGTCTACTTGGATCGTACTTGGACCGTGTCAACGCGGCTCTACCTATATTGAAAACGAAACTGACAGCTGCGATACCTACTGAATTAAACTGAACCTACCGACATGTAATCCTTTTCCAAAACATCGACAAGTATTTGGCAGATCTCTGGAACGATCAAACTGATTGTGCATTTGGGTATTCTAAATAAATAACCAAGACTAGCGTACGAATCACCTAGAATTGTAAAAATATTTGTGTGAATAAATATGTATACAATGTTTTTATTATTTTGAATATTCCGTCACTGCATATTCAACATATAATCTTGTGTGACATTAATTTGGCACATTCTCATATTCGCATTGGACCAAACACACATTGAAGTAGTTCATCAATAAGTATTGATACATGTGGGTGTTTTTAGTTCAAAACAACGACTCTAATCCCAACGCACGCAAATAAATGTACTGTAGCGATCTGTCAAATATCATAGACAGTGAGAAATAAATCAGAGTTGCCGTGTTCTATGGATTTTGTGGAAAAATAAAATATCGCATGTTCTCGGCACATACAATTAATTCTGATGCAGTCTGTGAAGAAAAAATGTGCTTCAAATGGTATTAACTGCACTCATATTACGAGAAGTAAAAATATATTATTGAATATGCAAGGACGATTCACTTCTTACCAGTTGCTAGATATCGCAATGTTACTGTTAATCGTTCTTCTACACTTATGGCATTTCTAAATTTTGTGTCTTGTTTTTTGGCAAAAGGTCCAATCTTGCAAACTAGTTTTTCGAAATCCACTGGCCTCATTCTCACAAAGTTCACAAATTGAGTTGGATCTTCGATGTTAAACTCTGACATTAAACGGAAGGCACCTAGTTCTTCTCGTCGCTGAATCCATTCCCGCACCCATTTTGACCGTTTTTTCCTTCTTTTTGTTGCCAAAAGACTTAAAATAATAAAACTCGCTGCTTTCTTTTTTAACATTCCCATATTGACAACTGACAACTACTGACAACTGACATAACGTTTTTGAGAAGTATACGAAATTAATTTATCGACAATTATTGGAAGCAATCCTCGACCGGATTTTGCATAACATCGTAGCAGCCAAAGGGCATCTTCATATTGTGCTATGACTTATTCTTGCGAGTCTCTGTTTTCTAATATGAAATGCCTAAAATCAAAATATCAAGACTCACAGACCCTCACTTGGATAATTGCTTAAGGACATGTAATTCTAATTATGTACCTGACTATAATACGTTAGCTGAAGATTGACGGTGTCATGTGTCGCATTGGTTTTTTTTTGCATAGCATGTATATAAATATATGTATGTGCATTTAAATGTACGAACACCCATTTTAAAATACATATTAATAATTAAAATTTATAATGTTGAAAATTTGAATCTTGGTTTTTGTTTAACTTTTTTAGTATTTGTATTTTTTTTAAAGCTTTAGTATTAACTTTACTACGTAAATATTAGTTAAGTAAGTATATATTTTTTATGTTGAGATTTTCGAAGTTATATCAAGATTTTAAGTTCTATTGGGATTTCCAATAGTTATTAGCATTAAAGAAAAGTAAGATAAGTATATATGTATAAATTATGCGCCACCGGCTATGTTCAAAATTCGTATTGCGCCCTTCGTGGCAACAAGGTTGCTGACCCATGCTCTAGACTACAGTATTAATAATTTACAGATAAATGGATATTGTCACAGATAAAATAAAGACAAAACAGTGAAGAATTCTTTTGATATATTTGTATATTTCACAAAAAAATAAAGCATCGAAATACTGAACATTTACATGAATAACATATACAAAAAGTAAATCATTGAAATAATAAGCATAACATGAACAACGTTGTGTTTAGGTAAAGTGGTTAACCAACCCTCACTGAACCAATTTTACAGAAGGCACAAAAAATGTTTTTTGAATGATTTAATATTAAAATATAAAATAAATGAATTGGTATTTTAGTTTTTCAACCTGAGAATAATAATTAAAAAAGATTCCTTATTGCTTGCCGAATATTTCCAACTTTATAGGAATTAACAGCATGCAAAGGCATCCCACAGTAACCAACCAGTACCTACTAGTAAAAGACTTTTAGTAGGTAGTACTCTGTAACTAAAATTTAATATCCTAATAGATAATGTCTATGTATGCATATTATATATTTATCTTTAGAACACATTACCCAAATGGAAGGGTTTTTCATACATTCCCCATATTATAAAAGAATAGGGTAGAATAATACCTTATTTATTTATTGACTTTAATCAGCTTATTTCTAAGCAATCCTTGGAACAGCTATATAGATTAATCTACTACATGAAATTATATAATGTTAAATTTTTTTTTCTTTATTTGATAATGTTAAATCTATTTGTAAACTAGTACAGTATTTATTATAGTGTTATGGTACGTTTATATCTGACACTTATACCGATATACTTATTTTATGTGTCTGACATAAAAATTCACTTACTGTTTACACCTGCATGGATCTGACATAAAATTCTCGTATACTTCTCGTTGAAATAAAGTCTCGAGACTTTATTCAATGGCAACATTTGGAATAAAGATATGCGGTGTTTACATGGTATTGTAACTTAAGTATTGTATTATTTTTAGACACCGTACCACTCTAATTGATTCTGCGAAATCGGAATATTATGAAAACACGTTAGGACAAATCCAACACGTTAGCACAAATCCACTTTACTTTAAACACTGAGTTGAGTAAAAGACTTTGGTTAAATCCATAAAATAATTTAAAACATTGTCCTTCCACCAAGAATTTGACTGTAAACAAATTTTTATATTGTAAACTGAAATATGTATTTGGAATTGTTTTTATTATAAAAAGGGTGATGCCATGAAAAAAATATACAATAGTTATAAGTTCTAAACCTACCCAGTCACAAAACATATATGAATCGGGTTATATTACACAACAATAAAACTAAATAGATAAAACAATGTTTCGTACCACTGGTGCAGTAGTATGTTCCCAAATTAACTTAACATTTCAGGCATCAAAAGCAAAATGACAATCGTTGTTAGCATTTCTGGCCATTATCAAAAACAACAATATATCGTTGTGTAGCATTCTAAGAGGGCTCGCACATCAGAACTCGCCGCATGCGTCTTACGACGAATTCGTCGATGTGACGTCATCGTAAACCAAGAAACAAACGTTATCAAATGGAGCTTCGCAGATTGGCCGATGCAACTGCGACGCTCCTGCATGCGACGAGTTGCTTTTGCTAGAGCCTGCATGTCGATATCGACAAATGTCGACTCCGCGCATGCGCACAGCCGCACAATCGGCCATTTCTGTCTCTGTCTCTGTCTACATTGTCATTGCTCGCTCATCGCTGGTCACCGCGTTTGACGTTTGTTCATACAATCAACACAATAAAAATGGCAGACGAGAGACTTCTTCTTAAATGTCTCCGGTACCAATACATAATAATCGCTGTTTCCGCGTCTGATGACATATTTGCGCAATGGCGTCGTCTAGCTAGAGTATATTTTGACGTTTCGGGAGATTACGCGCGAATGTCGATGTCGCTAGAGATGTGCGAGGTTGTATCATGCAACACTGACCGGCGGGTCTAGGAAGTTTTGAATTATGGCCGTCAGGCACACAAGGCGAGTTGTGATGTGCGAGCCGGCTAAGGGTGCACACTGCCTTAAATTAGAATAACTTTTCTTATTCTCTTCGACAAAATTCCAAAACATTCATCATCATTAGGTATATTGTGCTTTTAATATACATTCATTTTGTATATTTATTATTTCCAATTCTAAGTCTTTGGTATTACGGATTTCAAAATATATTGAAATCACATTTGAGTACTGTACGAAAACATCTTCTTGGCTACGCTTCCAGGCACTGTTGTTTACTAAATGGGAGGAGCTTATAATGGAATTGCAGTTAAAAATTGGCAGAGCATGTTAGTTCACAGTTTTAACACGTAGCCAAGAAAATGTTTTCGTACAGTACCTACCTATATCATTTTCAGTAATATTAAATGGATTTATAAAAAATATCACCACCGGTTCTAATAACACAAATTCCTCAAATCTGGAAGAAAACTGTTCTATGAGAGTATCCATAATCTTTATATAATAATATGATGTACAAATAGAGTTTTCTTATCCTAATTTCTCAGTAATATGTGATTTAGGAAATTTGATGATTTTATTATTATTATTATTATTAATTTAATAAAATGCAAATTTTTCTACTTAGTACTTTTTTCACTTTTATTAATTAAATCTGGACCGGTTTTGTCTGCCCCAGAGGTAAATTTTCAACTATATAGTTATGACTCAAGCTGGACTTTCGAGTGTAATATTTGTCACGGGACCCCCCCCCCATTGGTATCTTGAGAGCGCATCGAATATTCTATGAGGGCGCCGCGTTACCGATCCCTGGTCTAGAGTAGAGGTTAGAACGCTTGCTCATGGCTAATGTGACAGGGTAGAACTAAAACACTTCCAATATTCACATAATGACACTAGCTGATAATTATATAGTGAAATATTTACGATAAAAAAATTATATTTCTAATCTCTGTGATCCCAAATTTGACAAGGATTAGGAATTTTATTATTCAAAAAATGGAAACGATTAACACATTTGAAATAATTCTAAAGATACTGATTACAAGCTATGTCTTTGACCATTGAAATGTGATAAAACATCCTACGAATAATGATTGTTTTATAATAATTATTGACCTAAGATAAGGTAGTATTTTTTTGAAATACGCCATTTGAAATGCCAATAGAACTATGATGTATATGTGTTACACCGAATGTGCGAAATTGACTATTACATGAAATGGGCAAAATTTTGGCTAATTCACGTAATAGTCAAGCCTGTTGCCTTATTCATGAATTAGGTAAATTTTCTGCCGAGTACATGAATTCGCCAGGGTATGGAATTCTTAAACTGTCAACATGACAGAAGTAAAAGTAAATTTAATACGGATGGTTTTATTAGTTATAATTGGACATAATATAATATTATTATTATTAGGTTAGGTTAGGTTTTGTAATTCTGAATTAAATTATTCAACTGAATGTCTATTTTGAGGTTAGCTAACAAGTGTCAACAAACTATCACAAACATACAATCGACCATTGCACAATTGATACCCAAGCACGAATCAAATCGCGAAAATACCTTTCAATAAAATTCTTCCGTTATCATATTATAGTTCTAGGTTTTTTTTGCGCATAGTAAATGGATATGAACGTCATTGTAGTTATTGATTGATATATTTTTATATCATAATCAATGACATTTGACACATTTGGTTAGTTTGATTAGTTGCAAAAAACACCACCGGAGCGCGATCATCTATTTTGACCATAGATAATATACGTACATTTTAACCAATGCATGAGCATTTGACACATTTAGTTTAGTTGCAAAAAATACCACCGTAGCGCTACTATCTAATTTGTCCAATGCATGAACTAGGCAGAAAAATTACTGGCGAATTCACGCACTTGCCAGATATTTTGTCTAATTCATGAATAAGGCAACGGGCTTGCATTTTTCATGATTTAGGCAAGATTTTGCCCATTTCATGTAATAGTCAATTTCGCACATTAGGCGTAACATATGCATAAATAATATCTATGGTTTAAATGTCTAAAATATTAATATGAATATCTCACAATATATAAATGCCGAAGAATGCTTATCATCTAAATTTTTCTTAATCCTAAAAATATTATAATGTTAATAGGTAATGCAATATGTCGAGAAAATGACAAATACGGAATATAATAAAAAATTACTATAATGTTTAGGTTAGGTCCTGTCTGGGCCGTTATCACTTTGCAGATCGATCGATTTTGACTGGAACAGTGAACCTAACGTTAAATCTCAAACTGTTTCCGGTTTACATTTTGTGGTGCGGTGGTCATTTTGGATAATGCTGACGAAACAATGCTGATGCCGCGACTATCAAGTATTATAGCAAAGAAAAAGCAACAGATTTCGCACAAATATTTGTTTTTAAACCATTTCTCAAAATTTCTATTATTAAATGTCTATTTCTGGGACAGAGAAGCAAATGGCAGTAAGTCCAGTTTTTACGAAAATGATTTTTTGATGCCAATTTTTAAATGAGGCTAATATCTACGAGAAGCCGATTGCAAGTTCAAAAATAATTAACTTTTAAAGATAGATCATAAATTTGTGCGGCAAGTCTTCTACCCTGTAGAAGCAGAATGCAGTAGAGTGATATCGCATTATGCTTTTACACTCACATTTTAGATGTGACTATCATATCGACTATAATATAATGAAAAATGTTGAACTTACTTCATTGTGCTATTAAAATTTTTATTTGGTTGGCAACATTTTCATACTGAATGCTCGAAACTACAGACCCTAGTGGATTAAAAATAATAGCAGTCTTGGGGTATTTATCCTTGGTATTTATGATTATTTTTATACTTGTAATGAATCGCAAGACCAAAAATTAATAGTATGTCAACTGGTAATATTGTAGTACTTAATTCAAAATATTTTCGATTCGTCAACAGCTGATTCTATGATACAAAATATAAATCAAAAAGATACTCGTATTTTGGATCACGATCTTGATTGAATTATGAAATGACATTGCCTTCATTCGCTGTTTCAATCAGCCATTAGGTCGTAGTGGTCGGCTAACTCATTAGTCAATAGAGCCAAATATCAACAGTACAACAATTGAGATTTCTTTTGAGAGCCAAATTTCTTAAACTTAAAATATATCGGTAGGTACCTATACTGTTTATTAAATTTATAAACTTTAATTGAAGTTTTGAGCTTTAATTAAATTATAGGTAGGTACACTGAATAAAACTTGATATCATACTTAATAAGGATCTTATTAGGATTGGACATGGTCGAAAAAAAAGATATCCATAAAATTAAATCATGACAATGACATACAAACATGCATCTCCTTGAAAAGTTTGGGTAAGTCAGATTTGAATGTTGTTTTTAATTTTAGGCATTATTCCAGGTTCTCATCAATAAGAATCAATCACAATTTACTATTGAAAAGGTTCATGCTTGAAAAATACTGTTCGCATGAAGATGTAAAACCGGAAAGAGAAAGAACAGCAAATGCGAGTTTTTTCAACTGATCATATGAGTCAGGAATACTATTCCAGGTGTTAAAAATCATCATGTCTTCCTTCTCCGGATTTTTTAAAGCAGATTACTTGTGCTGTGAACTATATTCACATTTTTTTTTCTCCAATATGTCCATGTCAGCACAGAGACATTCAAATTTAGAGCTCCATATTCTTTATTTTTTAAATCAGCAATTGCATTTCAAAGTAGCCAATGTCAACATTAAAGGAAGAAAAAATTAATTCTGTTACCGTAGCACAAAGAGTTTTTTTAACAGAGACACATCGTTTTGCTCTTTCTGAATTCCTGAAACCTGTTGAGAAAAGCTTCCCTAATATTAAAAATTGTTGTTTTGAAATAGCAAATGTCAATATCAGAATTATGTTCTTGGCGATGTTTCAGCAGGCTTAGAAAGGGAATCAACGATTCTCTTTCGAAATCTTGAACAAAATGGGATAATTTGTTTTTGAATGAAATAACTTCTTCTGACATCGAGAAAATTGTGTTTCCTTTCCCCTGCAGTTTACGATTAAGCTGATTTAGATGAGACGTAATGTCAACCAAGAAATATTTTTTTGGATCAACTGATCGTCTGTTTCTAGAAATGAACACCCTTCTCAAGGCGAAATGCTTTAATTTCTGTTGATCTGGAAGCAAAACGTTTTAAAACGTTTCCTCTTGATAACCAACATACCTTGTTATGCAGCAGAAGATCTGCATACTCACTAATTGCATTGTACAATTTAAAAAAATACTTTTTGAATTTGAAAATTTAACAAATATCTTTTTCATTTATCACTCTTTTATCTGCGCGAGCAATGCCGGAAAATTCAGATTGTATTATATAAATATATTTTTTTATTTCTGCGTTAGCGGTCCGCAAAACGTTTCTCCTATTTTCAGTGGTCCACAGGTGTAAAAAGTTTGAGAAACACTGGACTGAGTCTAGTGCACACAGAAAAAAGAATTGAGGGAGGCTGCTTACTGTAGGTATCTCGTCGCTTCAATCATGGACCACTCCATTTCCTCAGTGATGAATACCTGGCATGCTGTTATAACTACTAGTGGGATGCTCATCTATGAGTCACTGTGACCTGTTCTATCCATAAAAAATGATCATCATTGTAAGCATGGCTACAAATTAAAGATGTCAACAATGTTGCAAAACATTTCCGCGTGGAGTCGGGACAGTGACAATGTGACTAGCTGAAACTAGGGATTGCAATACCGAATGAAAATAACAATAATGTTATTTTGGTATTTCCAATTGTATACCAGTACATATAATATGTACGTAACTTTTAAAATAGGTAAAGGCAAGATATGGTAGAGATACTGATGTTTACAAATACCTATAAAGGTAGTATATAATATGTAGTTGAACTATTCGCGAGCCGAATACTACAAGGTTCTAAGTGTTCGTCCTTGAAAAAACAAACCCAACAATGAAGTAGTATTCTAAGCTGCCTCATTGTTACTTTTGTTTCTCCAAGGACAAACACTTAGAACCTTGTACTTCTCCACTCGCGTATTGGTACATTCTTCTTCAAATGAGCTTTCAATAGATTTATTTTATGAATTACTAACTTCAAAATGTGGCATCTGCGCATGCGTTTCTGAAACATTTACTATGTGCATTGAGTAGATTTAGCTGCATGAGACAGGAGTTTCAGTTTTTAACTAAAAATGTTGCATCAATGCTATCTGCGGGGGTACATTAAATTACATGTGTTTTTTGAATGCCAACAAAATCACATCGACAAATATCATTATATTTTTTAATTAACTATTTATTTTACTCAACGAATAATTCACAAGATTTAAGAATGTACCATTCTAATTATTGAACATACATGTATTTATATGTATGTTCAATCATTATATTTGTTCAGAATTTTATCCTTTATATTCTGGCATTCATAACTCAATTTCGTCAAGTAGTGGAATAAGTTCACTTTGAAAATACACCCCTCAATTAATAAATTGCGCACGCCGCTCAACGCTCCGCCGAACGCGCAAACGCTGGACGAGCGCGCTTAAGGTAGAGCCGCCCCTGCTTCCCGGCAACTATGAAGTATGCCTAATAAATGTTGTTAACACAGTATTAACTGGTATGGAGTAGTGGAGTAAGAGAATAGTTAGTATACATTTAAGATTTTAATAAAACCACAGGTCCTTTAGTTCATATTTTATTGGTTCGATTAACATTTTTGAACAATAAAATTAATATATAATATTAATTACCTGAAAAAATAACGGGTATAGAAACCATAATCTTTATTTATTATAATTCTTATAATGAAAATATGAATGGGTTACGCAAAATAATTAATATAACTCTGTTGGATGTATTTGTTTATATGAGAGAACTGATTATAGTTTTTAAAAGAATCTTAGAAGTAGAGCTTAACAAAGAAATTAATTTATATCCTAATAAAATAATACAAAGGAAATCAGAACAATTGTTTCATTAACTGCAGATTAAAAGGAACTAGGGCAGATTTGTTTTTTTTTGATGTCATCAATTGAAATAACTTATATCCCACATATCGAACAAATATTATTTTACCTATACAATAATTTGAAACATTTTAGAAAAGTGCTTCCTTAATAAATTTGATATCATTAAATGGACCACAATCAGTCAGGTATTTTCTATCTGTGCTTCAGCAATATGTGCCATTAATAATTCATTATTATATTCTGTGACAAGTGTTATTTATATAACTAACTAATTATAAATTTTGCTAGTAAATCTCTTTACACATAATTTGAGTCCCCAGAACATTAAACTCTAGGAACACAATTTTTTATGTTAATTTTTTAACCAACTTCCAGTAGGTCAAAACGTTACATTAGCAAGCTTTAGTTTTAAGTTAACTTAAAGAACAACAATATTTAAGTTATAATAAATGGAGATTAAACATTTTATAATAATTTAATAACCATGATATGATACCATTTTGAGTATAAAATCTTAGGCCAATCAGATAAATTAATTAAGAATAATAATTAATACATATTACATATATAATATTAATAATAAATTGTGATGTCAGGGTCGAATCAGGACCCACTGGAATTATTGTGATGTCTTGAGTCAGCCTCATCTCGGCCACCTCGGGCCCTTTTTGCATAAAATGCACTAAATATTATAGTCTATATCGGCGTTTCCCAAACTATCCCAGGCGCTCTGAGAAATATAAAAATCTACAAACTGAGAATAATACCATAAAAAATTAATAATCTATTAAACGCCTACTATGCATGATAATATGGTAGGTGTCTTTGAGTAAATTATTTATATATTTTTTAGGAAAGTTAATTACTTATCTAATTATATTCAATTTAATGTTGAAAAATAATAAAATAGTTCAGGATTAATACTTTGATTATTTTGTTATATGACAGATAAATGATTTAAAAAAGTGTTGGTAAATTAAATGAGGTTGGGAAACGCCAGTCATAATAATATAAATAACATATGTAATAAAATTCAATATATCATATCATAGTAGTTACATATCTAAATGATAATATTTTTTTAGATGCAGTATATTGATTTTTTTTGTACAACTGCTATGTCATCGATTTAATTTTATCATTTTCATCTTGTGCATGCCTTATCCTTATAAGTTAGTAAATTTATAAAAATATCATCACAATATTTTGTTTTAACTTGTGCTATATGTATTAATTAATTAAAGAAACATAATATTTGATAGAAAGAAAAAATAATTATTTCAGATGTAATAATAATGCCGCGGCACCTGAGCAATGCCATTCATTAGGCTACTATGGAATATTTTGTTAAATAGTTTGGATTTTTTGGTCTATTTACTCTATTCGTTGAGGCAGACAGTTCTTAGTATGGCATCCACAACTGCGTAAGGGTCACAGTTGGATGAGGGTCTTCTGTCTTCCAGGTACCCCTTCTTCTCTTCTGCTACGCTACGGGGAATACGTATACTACAACCGCGGTTGGCAACACCTGTAACAAAATAAAGGTAGGTAACGATAAATCATTATTGCAACTTTTCATGGACTAATTAGGTATGAATGTAGTCTAGATAAACAAATAATGTCTAGATAGACAAATCCCAGTGACAAAGATATGTAACCGGAAAGAATATCGCTCACTTGAACAGTTATTCTTACAGGATATAATTAGATAACAGTAATATTATAACACAATGATGAAAATTCAAAACCTCGCCGACAATGTAAAGTTAATTTTTTGTGTGTCTTGATTTAATTACATAATAAATTAAAAAGTAGCTGATTTAGTTGCTTAGACAATTTTATATAGAGAACTTATTTAGCAAAAAACTTTATTCTAAAACTAGGAACCTTTTTCTTTTTAAAATTACTACCCCGATCTACCGTTCTCGCATAAATCGTTTTCCCGCATGGATCGTTCATTTTTGAAAGTCCCGTTAAACACCCATAAGAACAATGTTAAATAATCCTGCATTAACCATTCCCCGATTTATCGTTTTCCTCGATCTATCGTCTATATAATATGAAAATGTGAATAATAATGTGGCGGGACCATAATATTATTATGGTCCCGCCACAAATATTATCATGATTGACCGTTTTTGTTGAACATTTTTCATTTCGCTTTCGTAGAATTGTTTATGATGCTTTGTTTGCAAGATATTATGTTCCAGTCACAAATAATATTATCCTGATTGACCATTTTTTTTTTTATATTTTTCATTTAGCTTTCATAGAATTGTTTATGATACTTTTTTTTTTATTATTTCATCAGTTATTCTTCTAGTCATTTTTATCAAGAACCAGTGATTATTAATGCTCCTTCAGTAAACCCAGCATACTGGGATGGATAGCATGTGGCACTGTCAAATTGGAACCACGTCATGTTTGTCAGATCTATACTTTCCAATTGAGGGCAAAAGCAATCCTGGATCATCAACTGGTATCAGCCGTCAAGAAATGTGGGCCAATTTTTTTCAAAATGCAATGGATGTTCTCGGATCTCTTGAGAATTTTCACTTGCCGGGATTTCACAATTTTGCTTGTCAATGAAGTCATTCAGACAAAAATGATCTTCGTTGTTAAACACGATTGTCATAATCGAAGTACAATTGGTATGATTATGCACCATATTAACAAATGGCAAACACATGTGAATACAACTGTCAGAAAATGATACAAAAATTTCTGATTCATTGCCCCAATCGACTGTCAAAGACATCAGTCCCCTAATGAAAACCTGTTTAATTTAGCACCCATCATGCAATTTTCACTTATTTGGTATGTCAGATTATAAAGCCAGTCATTTGAACCTAGTGAAGCAGACACGGCATTACATCTCTATGCAGTAGTAGGTATCGCCTGTTATGTAGCTATGTTCAGACGGTTGGCTTAATGTTGATGATTTACTATAAAATCCCCGTATTGTCATAAATCATGAATATTATTGTATTTAGTTCATTTATCAGAATGACTCAGAAACTTACCGGCGCTAAAGTCGTTGATGCTAGAAGTTTCAAAGTTGCCAGTCAGTCTTTTTTCATTATCCTTTCCTCCTTTAGGATCGTAGACCTTGATATGTCTCATATGGACTTTGGAGAGCTTGTCAATTGCCTTTTCAATTTCACTGAAAATAAAGGAATAGATTTATATGAATAAGACATGATGGATGGATAGTGTTAGGAAACTTCTCCGGGTGTGTATGAAAGGTGGAGCAGAAAGCAGAGAGTATGTCATAGGACATAGATACTACATTCTTAAACCACTAAATGCCACGAAGTATTAGTATGGCAGTTATTGTATGGTGGTTTGCGAATTTCTATAAAACATATCTTTATTTGGAAATATATTAAAAGTATAATGATCATTAAGACTTGTATGTCTGTTAAGTATTTAACCATGATTCCAAAAAATGGTGGTGTCTGTACAAAATATTAAATTATTTAAAACCGGTACTAGTATAATGAGTGTAAAGTACAGCGTGTATACAATCATTTTCTATGATCGGCCATGTGCACAAGAAATAATTAATAATTGTAGACAGCTTAAACGCGCTTATGGCATACATCCAGTTGATAGGTTAGGAAAGTAGAAGAGGATGACCAAAAGATGACTGAAAACTTGTAAAATTTGTAATTCTTACAAGAGTACAAAAATAGGATCTCTTTCAAAGGTGCTGAAGAAAACCTTCTTATATATAGATGGAGCCTAAAAATGAATGTACCTAATAAAAAAATGAACTCTGTAAAACTGTTTATATAGTGTATATCTCATAGGTTACCATGGTGTAGTCATGTAGTAATATCAAAAAAAGTACTGCAGTACCAAATAACCTTTTTTTAAAGATTTGAGTAGATACTTACATAATTCCATTATCATCTCGCATCTTCTGGGTGGAGAAATTGGTATGAGCACCAGAGCCATTCCAGTTTTCGATCGGCTTGGGGTCCAAGCTGACAATGATGCCGAACTCCTCAGCCAGTCTGTGGAGAAGGAATCTGGCGATCCAAAGATCATCAGCTACCTTGGTGCCGACAGTTGGTCCAACCTGGAACTCCCATTGGGAAGGCATGACTTCGGCGTTGGTTCCACAGATGGAGACTCCAGCATACAGGCAGCATCTGTAGTGGGCCTCGACCAGATCTCTCGCATATACTTTGTTAGCGCCGACTCCGCAGTAGTATGGGCCCTGAGGAGGTGGATATCCTCCCTGGGGCCAGCCAAACGGTCTAAGGTCGGCATCCAGGAGGGTGTATTCCTGTTCGATACCGAACCATGGGATTTCATCCTTGCATTTCTGGTAGGCCTCGTCGCACGCCTTCCTTTTGTTAGTCTCTGTAAATTGGCAAAAAAAATGTTTCAACACTATAACCTGACAAATAATAACTGACTAACTGAAAAAAAATATGACAGACTTTAATGCATACAGACATAACCATTGAAAATAAGATACTTTTCAACAAAACGTTTATCCTATATTTTTCCACACTCAAGAATGATACCTTCTTACTACCACACCCAGAAGGTAACGTACTTCTCTTTCTTTTTGTGTTCCCTGGGAAATTTAAAATAACTTTTATTTGGGAGACAGTAAATTTCGAAATGTGAAGAATTAAAAAAAAGGACAAATCCTCATATTTATGAAGCTTTTTAAATAATAATTATTCTAGTTATAAGATCTTATAAAGAGGTATTCAATAACAATTTAAGATTTGGTTAAAATGGGATATACCCGATAGACTGACGATATAGTCATTGGATCGAAAAGATTTTTACTGATTTTGTTAACGTCATTATCGCAAAACCTTGTCATATCAAAATTCCTTAATTTTGCTTAGCCCGCTTCCTATTTAGTTCATAATTATAAAAAAAACTGTTCTTATTGATAATAATTTGTTACCTGTTGGTTCATAATTGTATTTATAGGTGTCACACATAACGAGGATATTGCTTCCACGCCTGAAGGGATCTTTGTAGATGGCCTGAGGGTACAAGAATGTGTCGGAGTTCTGGCCTGTTGCCTGGTTGGTTGAGCTTCCATCGTAGTTCCAGACTGGCAGATCTATAAAAGCAACAAATCATGGTGTTGGCGAAGAGTGTGAAAATACAAGAATGTTTACAAAAAAAAAAAGGAAATATAACATGTCCCGTAGGGGTTTATGGGAATGTTATCTGATCAAATCAATGGCGGATAAAGGAAATTTGGCACCTAATCGTTCAACAGCGAGTCTTTTTATATATGGGATATATTTTTGTATGACAAACAACCTTTGCATTGTAAGCTATAAAATATTTTTGGAAAGTGAATGCATACAAAGTTTTTAAGATTATGTTGCGAAAAGTAGGTACTCATATTGATTTATATTGAATACTATAATTCATGTCTAATCACACCATCAGAAAGGTGCCACAGCCTGGACTGGACGGAATGTCTATATTGAGGAGTTTATTTATGTGAAATGTCTGAAATTATTATGTGTAGACTGACAACTATAACTTGATGCGTGGCCTCGGCGCTAGAATCACAAGAGAGTGTTACGGGTATATTGCGAGCTATTATTTTTTCAAACACATCAAATTATAGTTGTCGGTCTCTATGTAGGTAGGTATGTTTTAATGTAAAACCTAAGTGCTATCTTATGATATTAAATTTTATACATTTATTTCATAATATTAAATTTTATTAAGTTGCATGTCGCTAGCGTACATTATTGCTGTTTTATGAATATTTAATATTGTCTAAAACAGTGATTTCCAAACATTTAGAATTTGAATGGTTGTTATATTTTATTAGAAATGTAAGGTACATACATCCCTTATAAATCAAACTACAAGTTTGGATCGCTTTCTCTAATGTGCATTCTAAAATGTATTTGATTTTATTTACAACAGTCGCAAAAAAGCAAAATGCAAGAAGCGCTATGCAAATACATATAAGAATGGTAAACAATCAAACTTTAAAAAAAAGTATGATGTTCCCGTTCAGGCAAAACAAACTAAACACATAATTTTAATTCTTACAAAATATAATGGGTCAATAAACGAGTAAACAAGCACATTTTGACATAGGTACAATCAGCGCTCAAAATGGAATATTTTACGAACCGGAGCGCTCAATATTTTATGAAAATGTTAGCATAGTTATCTAATTGCTTGTGTATTTTATAAAAATACGTATGTTATGCCGTGTCCATATTGGCAACAAGTTGCTGGCAACCTCATTATATTTCGATTAAAATAATTTTTGCTCAAACAAATTTTGATGATTATCGTGAAATTTAATGAGGTTGCCAGTGTGGACGAACTTTTAAATTTTTACATTAAATGGCAAATCTAGCTCACTGTCAAAGTTATATGTCCACGAGACGGAGCGATAATTTCGGGGATTTTACGAACCGGAACGGCGCTCCGGTGCGTTCCGGTCCATTTCGAACCCTGGGTACAATGATTTTTGACTAATTATTTATGTGTACTAATATTATGTTAATATCTCTATCCAATTGCATTCCTGAAAGTATCCTAGTCTGAAAAAAACATTTTGTATGATACTTACGAAGTAAAGTCTTTAATTTATATTGATAATGCCGATTTTTTTTCTATACAAACTGTCATAATATGGGCATTTCATGTCTTTTGCTTGAAAGGAAGCTGTGTAGTATCAATGATAAACAAGTTTACTTATTTACCTTTAGGGTTATTAGGAATGAAGTCTAGGGTCCTGTCCTTGCATCTCAGGTATTCACCAGTGCCGTCGATCCAGATATAAGTAGCCTGGATTTTGTCCGCAGGCAGCGGCAGGTCCAGGTACTTTGTGAGGATAGTTTTGTTTAGGACTGCGTTGGGAGAATCCGTCAGGAAATGACCTCCTAATCGACCTCGGTTTTCTAGAACACACAATAAGGTATTATATTATTAATGTTTATAGATATTTTATTAGTAGTTCAATGCCGAAAAGAATGCAAAATAAACTTTTTTAAATTTTGGATGAAACTCAATATTTGGTAGGTGTACAACTGTACAAGGATAGTATAATTTTATAATATTTTGTTTTTTACCCTTTTACTTATGTCATTCTTAATTTGATATAAATTGAATAAAATTTTAATAAGAATTTTAAAAGTATTAAAATGTTTTGATTATTTTGAATGAAAAAAAAAGACTATGTATATAAGTATATATAGAGCAAATAATTACAAGCGAGTGGTTTTCTAAACTATAATTTAACAATTTTTTTTTTCTACGAAAAGACAAGATTTGAGAATGTAACATTCTATATTATATTGAACATACGTAATTTGAAAATATTTCATGCACTGTGCATGTGTTGTAATTAAGTAGGATACACGTAGCTTAATTGGAAAAGCACACTGGCGCGAATTCAGCGGTTACAGGTTCAAATCCCGTCGTGAATCGTATTTTTTTCTAGTGGGTATATGCATGAAATGTTTTCAAATTATATATGTTTATAATTTAAGGTACCTAATATCTTTTTGTACGCAATAAGGATTTAATTTCTCAGGTACTTTTATTACCTACTACTTAGATAATCAGATTATTGAACTCACCATCTCCCCCCTTCCGCGGGCACGAGTCGGCCATCTTTATTCAACGTGGATAAGGACAGTCTGAAAATAGAAGAATAAGAAAACGAGTTCAAAGATATGAATATTTTTTTCTCAAAAAACGTAAAACACATTACTTAACGGTAGGCAAATCTTACTGTCATATTATTTATAAATAAATTGCAAGAAAATCTGCACAGCGGATAAAATTTGTCGCAAACAATATATATTTAAAAATTAAAATATGAAAAGAAAAATATTATTTACTACTTAACATATTATTGAGATTGAAAAGCGCAAACATCTTTTTGCCACATTTTTTTCGTGGCAAACACAATATTATATAAGTAATATAATATAATAGCAACAACATAATATGCGAATACAAAGTCAAGACGTTATTATATGATTCGAAAGAAAAACTTTGATTTTGAATATGTGGTAGGTAGCTATTCTAAAATTTATCGAATGAAAAATCAATAAGTAAGTACCTACTAGGTACATAATAAATTAATATTATGAAAGAAAATTATTAAGAAAATATTTATTTTTCTAAACGCATTTATTATTAACATTTTTTCTTCAATAAAGGTAGCCGCCAACGCAAGACAATATTATAACATTAATGGTCATTTTACAATTATTACATGTAGGTATCTATAATTCCAGAACATTTGTATTTTAGGTGATATTCATGAACGAAATAAGTATGTTAATTTATAATTTATTTTTTGTAGCTTAAGAATCTATGAATCTTTGTCGTAAAACTGGGTTTATATTAATTTGACGTTGTACTCGAGGAGATGAATAGAAGATGGGCAAGTGCAGTGACTGTATTTTTCAATTCTTTTTTTACCAGGTCACCAAAAACATTACCATTTCACGAGTATAACATGTGGTGATACAGGTCAAAACGTAAACATACTACGCCTTATATAAAATCAAAATGTTTATTTGCAAAACTATAGTTAAGTCATTAATGCTTACATGTCTCTTCTAAACAGCTCCAGAATTATTTAATTACCTTTGTATATAGATAACAAAGTGTTCCATAAACCATTGAAGATAAGCTTATTTCTTGGTAAATGATTAAAAGTAGCAAACACTAATATAAAACAATAAAACACACTAATGTGGTAATAATATTCTTATAGGTCGCGCGATAAACTAAAAATAAATAAAATAGTTTTTAATAACTAACCAATGTATATTATGGAGGTTTAATTTAGTGACATAAATGTTAAGTGGTTGTTAACCTTTTTTGAGAAGCGACCCAGATTTGGTTGATACCTTTGAGACATTAAAGGTACAAACAGATTACAACTAAATACACTATAATATTTACAACAAACAAAATTTATGAATTTATATCGGTAACAATAACAAGTATGTGAACCTTGGCTTTGAAATGTAACCCACCAGTGTGATGGTTACATGTTACATAGTTTACCTGAAGAGTGATTGATTATGGAATACAGTATGTGGGGATTGTTACCTACTATCGAATTTGCAATGTTTCGAAAGATCGTAAAAAATATGTTTGTATATTTGTTACGTATCGTATGTTATGAATTATTTATGAAGCTAAAAATTAATAGCTTGCTTAATTAGATTTTGTTATTGTGATGAATTCTGTAGAATGTGATAACGCTATGCAAACAATTAATATATAAATAATATCCATTCCGCAGAAGATTAGAGAAATTTTCAATGAGAAGGACCTCCAGCATCAAAATGTATCGGAACGTAAAGTGAAAAGAGCGTATTAGTTCTTTTAATGGCTGTTAAATTATGTTTTTTTATCGATAAATTACCCAATCAATGGAGAATTCTTTTGAGAAGGGTCGCAGATTCTGCGAAGATCTTGAACCACTCAATATCTGAAACAACATAGGAAAAAACACATTAATATTGAAAATAATAAAAATATAACAGTTGAAAATGGTATGAACCGATAAATCTTTGTGTAGATACATTATACCGAATGTAATTAGTATTTATATACATAAAACATTACATACATTTATTTAGTTACTAGATACTGTATATTATTGGTAACAAAGAACAAAAGCCGGTCTCTAATATTAACGGAATTATAAAAACACTTTAGTTGTGTGATTATTAGTTCTTTTGTCGTAATTAGGTAGGGTGCAGGTGACTAAATTGAAAAAGCAGATGCGAGTTCGAGTCCCGCCCGGTACCATATTTTTTTCAAGATTTTAAAAATAGTTATATTTCGGTGTTTAGTAAAGAATGTAACAATCTTAAATCATTCTTTGAAAAATTGAATTATATTTATAAATACTATTTCTATGTTCTTGCTTGATATTTTTATTTCATATTATTTGGAAAAACGTGGCTCTTACAACCAAAAAGGTTGAATACCACTACATTATATCGACAATTTTCCGAAAATATTGATATATATATATATATATATCTAATTTTATAAAAATAAGTTTGTTAGATTTTTTGTTATATAGCCTACATATTATCCCAGATGGTCAAATTATTGTTTCCATGAGATGGAACGATAATCTCAGGGATTTCTTGAATCGGAGTTGCGCCCGTGTGTTCCGGCCTATTTCGACCACTATATTGATACTATTTTTGGCGATATTTAATAATTATAGTAGGTTCCAACTTACATGATAATGTAGTTTTAATTATGTACTTCCTTTCAAACCTAAGTTAATTGCTATAATCAGAAAACCTAAGTGTATCTATATAATGTAATTCATATCTGAAGATTGTTATTAATTGGTTTGTTGTTGTTTATTGTGTTTGTTTTTCGTTCAATGTAGTTATAATAGTTAGGTAATCCAATGATTTTACTTTATTCAGAATAATTATTTATTTACTGCAATTACTATTATTTATCTAGGTACACAGAACAGATTAATAAATATAATTCCAATAGGCTATACCCCAATACACTACAATTTGATGCAGGGTTTTGAATGTGTGAGTGTCTTATAATAAACCACACATTATATAGGTATGTGCAATAGTGTGTGTTGCAACCTTCAAATACACCAATATTGAATGAGCATAAACCGGCAGCAGTTGTCAGAATGAAGGACAAGCGTATTGTTGACACGTGTTTAAATTTATCCCATATTCTTCCACACTCAAGATTGGTTACCCATTAGGTATTTCAGTTACCATTATTTCTGAGTTCCCTGTTCACCTGTCTCTCATTTAATACCTACAAATGTTCCAACTTACATATTATTGTACCTATAAGGCAGTTTTAACGATGTATTTCCTATTAAACTTAATCTATAATCTGGGGAAAGTAAAACATAATGATTTGTGTAGTTCCTCGAATTCAATCAGTAATACCTATCACCAATGGACTGATAATAAATGTACCTATTAGGTATTCAAAAACTTATTTCATTATGATTTTTTCCCCGTAATAGTGACAACACTAACTATGTTTTACTCAGTTTCTGCATAAGCAGTGTTGCCAATTGTCGTTGGCAAAAACATGTCAGGGTACGAAAACAAGCTATTTGGCAGAAAAACGCTAGATTTTGTGAAAATAAAAAGGAAATTTACTTATTCTACCAAGAATCTACCAAGAACGAAGTCAATGCCTTTCCTTTCGCGTACCTATCGAAAAACAGCGCGAAAATCGAAAAAATGTCTATTTGTGTAAAAAACACATTTAACAAACATATATTTTTAAATTGATAATAAATGCCTATATTGTGTCAACGGCGTTCAATTTTCGTTTTATGTCATTCCGATAATTGATCTATAGTCAAACTTATGTCACATACTTAGCACACCTTAAATTATATGATATCATTTCACTATAAGGCCACGAATGCTCCTAATATATGAAGTGTTAAATTATGTTTTATTTATCACGTTACTAAAATAGGTACAGATCTAACTGCATTAAGTAGATATCTGATGTCAGAAATTTGATGCGCATGAAAAAAAAAACTAAATATCTAGCGTATTTTTAGCACATTTAAATCTGTTGGATGCATTAAAAATGCTAGTAAAAACGCCACAAACCAGATGCGTTTTTTGCAAGCTAGATGTCTATCGAAAAATGCTATATCTGGCCAGGCTCGAAATGGATCGGAAGGCACCGGAGCGCCGATCCGGTTCGTAACATCCCCAAAATTATCGCTCCGTCTCGTGTAATTTGACCGTCTGAGCGACATATGCCATATAATAAAAAAACCTAACATATTTATTTTTTAAAATACATATACAATTAGATAATAATGTTAGGTAATATTTTCGTAAAATTATCGAGCACACCGGTTCGTAAAATTTTACATTTCGAGCGCTGTATCTGGCAAGAAAAACGCTAAATTGGCAACAACGATACTGCATTTATTTATATTTTTTTAATGTTAGACAGAGTGTGTTATATACCTTTTACTGCGAAAATAAAATGACGCAAAGAAAGTTTTCCTTGCCAAATAATTCCGCGTTTGACATTGAATACCGAATATTAAATGTCGAGTCAAAGAACATTGTTAAATCTGCCACATCACCACTAGTAGGTATTAACAATGCGCTACAAAAGGTATTTTATATACTGATATAATCAGTGGCGGCTCGTGGAAAGATACCTGGGGGTGCTGCTGTTGATTAAAAATAAAAACAATATTTATTTGGATTAAGTATGTTTTACTATTAAGGGGGATCATATATTATTTTTTTTTGATAATTCTGAATCTGAATCTGAAAACATTAAAAAGATTTTTTTAAGACAAAGATAAACTTACAATTGTAAACAAATGTGAATTTGTCACATATGTGGTACATAGCTTACGTTCATTTTACATTATTTTTATGGTTATATTTATTATTAAAATTTAGTTTATTAAGTTTTCAATGAATTTCCGCTAGGTTCTCTGTTGGCATATATGATCCCCCTTAACATCAAAATTAAATATAAATCATTAATTATATCATTAAGTAATTAAAATAACGAACTTTGCATAAATTGCTTGCAGAAATAAATTTAAACAATGTTAATAAATCATTAAAGTTATATTTCTTTCCTCCGCTGTCGCGCGCGTGCTCACGTACGAACGCAGAAACGGCGAAATACTATCGGGCTGGCATATTCGTTTGAAAACGGTACTGCAGTACCGCGGTATATGACAATTATTGGATGTATCGTTGTGCGGGCGAGCTTAATTCGCGCTTAAATAATATTGATATTTTCATATAATATATATACGTTAAAGTGCCCACCACCACCCGCCATATATGCACAGCCGTGGATATGCACGGCCGCTTTCTATGACGCTTTAAACGTGTCTGAAAGAAGTGATTTTAAGTGCTCATTCCGTCCCGAGACGGAGCCGCACGGGACTGATGCTGCAACCATGCACCGTAGTGCTTAAAGAAGAAAGTCAAGAAAGAAAATTTTTGTTTTTTACATAAATTTATGTATATTATAATATTACATTTTTATCAATTTGCTTAGGGGTGCTGCAGTTCCGCAGTGCATTTAGATGAGCCGCCACTGGATATAACATATACAGATGACGGTTGTAGGAGACATGCACATTCGTAATTTGACCAGTGGTCGAAATAGAAAATCTTACGAACCGGAGCGCTGAATAATCATTCAAAAATATCAAATTATGTTAAATATTTCTCGGATATCATAAGGGCGATATGCCTAATAATCAGGGTTTCATTTATACTTTGAAGGGGCTCTGCGCTAATACACATTACCCCCCCCCCCCAATACAACATTAAAATGTAGTTTTTTTTTAAATGGGTACCTATTCATTGTTGCAAAACCACTTATTTTTCGTAAATTTTCTTAGAATTGGGCTCTTATCTTCAAAATTCTAGAAGCTCGTACATTTGTGTATAGCTTCGCTGCAAGGTTCTTTTGTGATTTCAAATTATTTTTCAGGTTCCGGAAACCTACTAATTTAAGGTCCTGGACCTGTAGTCCCTTTAGCCATTTTTGTAAACACATCTGAAATCTGAACAGCCTATATTATATTATAGACCTTGTAGGACTCATCATTAATAAATAATATATACATATTGTCAGCGCCGCAGGCGAATTTTTTCCCACGAATCAGTTCTTACAACTTTAAAAACTATGAAACGGAACGCAATTTTCAAAGAAGCCACGAGCCGGAACGGTATCTTTTAGAATTTCACGAACAGGAACGGCGCTCCGGTGCGTTCCGGTCTATTTCGAGCCCTGAATTTGACAGTACAGTAAACATGTTTGAATATTGCGTTTAGTAAGTAAGTACTGAATCTTTTCAATCCGAAATTTAAATGACATAGACATATAACTTTAAATATTGAGGAAAAACGGTTTAAATTCAGACAGTTGTCATTGTTGTTAAATGATGTAGCAGTGGTGAGAGGTGGAGGTAGGCTGTTAAGATTCGACATAAATAGTGCACACTAAAGTTTGTCAGTTATACTTATGTGTTTTCATTGCACTAATTATACAATTTTCAGACATTGCTGGTTAATTTTTAAAATTCAATTAAGCCCTGTCTAAACCAAACCATAATAGTTTAAGTATGCTATGTGCGATCCGACAAAAATAATGCACACTTTTTCGGTGATACTTTTTTGTTTTCGTTGATTTAATAATACATATTACAGATGGTGATGGTTAGTATTATAAAATTCATTAAGCTATGCCTAAACCAAACCAAAATCGATTTAAAAAATCTTCTTCTGTTTATAAAATATCTAAAATGATTTTTAGATATTATATTTATAAACGATTTTTTTACTGTTATCTACGATGGCTTGGATTAGGCAGAGTTTAATTGAATTAAAAAAAAACAACTAAAACTATCGACACGTTATGAAAACTAATATCGTATAACTGAGAAAGTTTAGTGTGCACTTTTTAATATTATGTCCACCTGTATGTATACCAATGTAAGAATACAACTTGGGGTGCCTTTATTTACAAAATATAATAGATGATAATTTTTATTGTTACATAGTTGCAAAAACGATAACGAGGTTGAATAACATTTCATGATTGATACATTAGAATAATTGAGAAAATTCTACATATTTTGTTAAACAAAAAAAAATCTGGTGATAAGTACAACTGATAGCGATAACATAACGGCGATAACAGTGATACTTAACTGATTTTTTTAAATATATATATTATACTTTGTTAAGTTTACGCCTCTGACATTTTGGTAAAACTCCCCCGATTATAACTAATGAGTTATGACTAATGTGCAACTATTTTTTTTATTACTGAATATAAGTACAAAAAAAATAAAAATGTTAGTTTCTACATTAACGTAATCATTATTAATAATATTTATTAAATAATTTAAATTTGGTTAACGCAGTGAACGAGTTGTATTAATGTTATTTACGTTAATTTATTACTAAACATTTAAATTCGTGGAATTATAAGTACCTACATACCTCATAAATTAAAAATAATTCTCATAAATAGGCGGTCGAAAGCTTAAAGGCCACAGCACTCACTCGGAAAATGAAAAATCCGAGTTAGAATAATACACTCGGTCCAATATTTTTTTAGGATTTTCTCTAATAGGTGTGTTTTAGAGGAATTTCAGATGACTAAGATGTAACTGTAACGAGATGTACTATAATAATATAAAACCAACATTAAAATGAATTTTATATTGACCAGGTCGTCTATAATTTCTGTAATTTCTATAAGCTTCCTGTATCAAGCATATTTTATTTGAGGAACAACGTTTATTTAAAAAAAAATGATATTTTTATGTTTACTCTAACATCTATGGTTTACTCGGTACCTTTACTTAATTCAATTAAACTGAGTTGCCAGATGTTCAATGTAGATTTAATTTTTTTGTTACAAATTAAACAAAACAATATTATGTATGAAACCTACCTACGTCGGTAACCATAATATAAGTAAATAATGGATCATATTTATTTGCGTACTGTGCTCCACTGGTTTAATCACTGATCATTTAATTCGATCTTTTAGTTTGCTTTCAAATCAACAGATAGCGCGTCTAATAAGTAATAATAACGAAGGAAAATGTGTCAAGGTCGGAATAGATAAAACCAGGAAATTTTACGTTGCATTCAGACTAAGGTCGGAGATGCATCTAGTGTGAAGAACAATGCGAGATTTTTAATATTATTTTGTAGTGTTATTTGTAATTATGTATATTTCAAGAATTAGTAGAAAATCACTACTGAGTCGCGTTGTAGAATAAATTCTTGGTTTAAAATGCATTACGAAGTATAAGGTCAATACGGTAAGATAAAAATCAGAGTGTTGGAGCGGACCCTTTTTTGAGTTGCTCCGCTCCAGCTCCACTTCGTTACCTAATACTTGCTCCGGCTCCGCTCCGGGTAAAAAGTTTTAATAAGTATTATAAGAATACAAATGTTAAAAAAATAAGTAGTTTTAAAATAATCGTCATTTTCATTATTAATTATATCAAATTATTTATCACTTGGAAGTATATTAATATTTACAGGATTTTAAATAATTCCAGTGTTGCAAAGTGTCAAAATATTCATTGGATTTTAGGAAGAAAATTTAATAATAAAAAAAAACATCCGGAGCAGTGGAGCACTAGAAATGTTCGGTGCTCCGGGTAAAATCCCATTGCTCCAGTGCTCCGTGCTCCTGCTCCGAGCTCCGCTCCAACGGTCTGATAAAAATACAGCATATGGTAAAATCTAATTAAAAATACTTATACCTGTATAATTTCACACAATAACATTTTTTATGTCATGATGTAATTAATGAGTTCTGTAACCCGTCAAAATCACAAGAATTATTTTTAAAAACTTTACAGAAAACGACTAGGTATTTAAAATAAATAATTAATGTACAATTGTATTTTCCCTAAGTATATTTATTACAAAAAAGTAGTAAATAGTATCGCCAAATAAGAATAAGTAGGTATAAGTTCTAATTTTATAATTTAAAAGTCAAATTATATAAAATATAGTTTCGTCACAAAACAAGGCATCCCTAAACAGTGAATAAAGCGTAATGTTTTTGGAAAAAAGCACCGTTGATATCGCGAAAACACAATAAATTTTAAATTAATATATTGACGTCACACCCCAGTCCCCATGCTTTTTTGCACCCCGAAAGATGCGTCGTAATATTAACACATGGGTTAATACATATTGGACGTCAAAACTATTAAAACTTACCTAATTAAAACATAATATTCTTCTTAGTTTTTGTTCGAAACACTTCTAATAAATTCAAAATGAACACTTCGTCTCAAATTAAAGAAAGTGAACATGAACTGTTGTCATTTTTGTTGTTATGCGAATGATTTATAATTCCTGACAATCTGGGGAAAGACTTTCCCCTAATTCATTAGTTTTTTCGTGCTTCGGAGCTGCAGTCAATTTTTCAACTTGTACCCAGTGACGTTTTCTAATTAATTGTTCAAAGGCAGCAGTGGGTAAAAGAGTTGAAAAATATTTATATGTTATACTAGATTAGACATACATTTTATTAGGTATTTTAAATTTAAGAGTTACATATCAGATGCTCCAATAACTCTAGACTCTGCATTGCGTGCATATTTGCACGATGGCACTTAGTATCAACCCTATCAATAATATTCAAGGAAATATTTGGTGATGAACGAAATACTTTTGGGCTGCATTAGACCCGCGGTCTGCGAGTTGTGCATCACTACTTTAGCCGTGTTATAAATACAGGTATGCACCTGGGAGATGGGTGGAATTACAGCCACTCACCATAACAATAGTAAATTACTCGGATACTAGAATAGCTCTTTGATTATATAAGACGTAAATGCATAAATAATGACCGACCAGTGAGTACTTAGCGGTTTTCCAATGAATTAAGTAAAATAAGACCTACATTTTAATCTATTCTTTAATCGAGTTAAAAGCACATTTGTTTATTTCAAGGGAAAATGCACACAAACTGTATGCATATTAAATGCAACTGGACGATTTATATCGCCACGATGACATTGCCACCGGCCAAGGTGAAATACCAACTATCTACCTACACGGATGCAACATTCACAAATGATAATTTAAAATTAACATGATAAATAAAATAGTTTCAATATTTTAATATAAATACGTACTACATTATATACCTACATATTAAAAGAAGTGAGCTTGTAGGTACTATTGATTATAATATATATTATATACTATATTATAGTCTCATCTCAAAATTCATGAATTTTAGTACATCGAAATATGAGTAAGTAAGTATTATGAACGGTTACCTGTTACTTTACAATCGGTGGTGATTCCTCAATGTGGTGTGGTACGATGGTTAATATAGAAATGGCGACTACATTTTTTTGTTGTTGGTAAAATCCGTAATTCTTTCTTCAAGCCGACCGGATTCCGGTGTCCTGGAAGGCCGCTAAATACTATCTACAAAATGCATACGGCGGAGCTACGGGATGCTGGTTTGACTTGGAATGAAACAAGAAGACTAGCGAGCGACATGGATTATTGGAAGCGCCGCGTGGTGTCCATGTGGCCAAAGAAGAAGGAAGAAGAAAATCCGTAATCGTTGGCAGCTGGTTTGACGCGTCGTTACGATGTACTTATTATTTTTTAACAGATGTATGCGATATAAAACGAAAGTCAGATGCCATATTATACCAAAGCTTTGAAGCCATGTTCGGTTCATTGCTGTATGGCGGTCAAGCCACAAAGCACAATAAATACAAAGCGCGCCGAGTGTATTTTACGTGTCAAACTGTAATGCATACTATTTTGATACAGGCATACCAACGTAATTATTGCAAATATATTCTTTAACGCACGTTTAAGTTTATTCCATATTTATCCACACTCGAGAACTAAACATCTGATTATAAATAATGATGATTCGGTGTATTTGTCTATGAATGTACAATAATAATTACTGGCCGTTATATATACATTTATATTATAACGTAAATGCTTAATCTATATAGTAAATATTAATTAAACTATTAAACAATACCAACCATTATGTTTTCATTTATTTTAATTTTATTGTTCTTTTTTCCTCTAAGATTATTCTTTGCTTTGTACTTTTATTATAACTTATAAAAAAAAAATCGTGATATGGGTGTCGTAAATAATATTTTTCTATGTACCTACAAAATACTTATAATATGACTTCTTCGAGAGATGCGGGCGATAACAGCGTGAGATTTGACAATTTGAGACAATGCGAAATTTAATAACTCTTTTTTCAACTTTGTTTTCATATACATATCCATATATGGATACTGTATCTTCTCCGTATTTGATTAAAGGTACAATAATTAAGTTAAAAAGTATATAATATAATATTATAATATATACTTTTGTTGGGAATTATATAATTTAACTTTCTGAGAAAATTTTGGCCGCTGACTGATACGATGTATTTCAACGTGGCGATGTTGTAATGTCAACTCTGCGAGTTTCAGTCAAGTTGGCAAGGTCGCAACCTTCAATAATTATTATTTCTTCGCACTGGTGATGTGCTGTACTCACAATTTTTAACTACACGTTATTATGTCGTTACTATCGCTGTAACGATTATTTATTATATTTTGTTAAATGTGTTTTTAGAATGAATACTTTTCGTGCTCTTTCGGAAAATAGTAATGATTATATTATTACACGTGTATTGCTGGAATCGTTGAAAGTAACTTTATGTATCAGGTATGTGACCGCCGTTTCGTCGTATTGTTTATATAGACACTGGCATTATTTGGCGGCGTGTTTTTAATGAGTGATGGCGGTTACCAAATTGATCACCCAGAGAACTTTCGAAATTATTATGGAGTATCCTATAATGCACGCAAGTGAATTGAATAATATCTATATTATGTATTAAGTTAAAGTATTGCCATCTCGCTCATAAATGGAACATACGAGCATAGGTAAAAATAGTTGAGCATACTCATTTAGGTATTCACGACACTAGGTGTATCACGGATAGCATCTCAAAATGAATGCTTTTCATTCTGGCTATGTGATCAAATGAAAGAACATAATATATTATCTACATCTATGGATACAAATCTTAGAGAGCCGGTTCTTAACTTTTATTTATTACATAACCAGAGGTGATTTTCTTTTACGCATATGGCGCAATCGATTTGTCAGATTTAAAAGGGGTCGGTCTAAAATTATTAATAAATTATACCAAAATATGCACATTTCTCACATAAAAAAATATTAACAAAATCCCTGCAAATAAAATCAAATGAGCCCATAACATAAACACTCATACAAACACTTGTAGGTACACAAAAACACTTATGGTACTCGTAGGTATGTACACTGTCTGCATCAAAATTAATTTAATATGTGATTTAAGGTTTTTATTTAATTTTTATCGCCGAGGAGACTCAAATCAGTCAGTGCATCAGGCCTCCCCGTCCCTAAACCCACCACCGTCCAGAACGACATTCTTCCCCTTTATTGCCTATGATTGAAATGCACCTCCATCTCAACCTGGAGTCATAACATGTACGCCTTTCTGTTTTTTTTATTGTCATGGTCTTGGCCAGGCAAACTTCGGTCCATTTTGATATGATACTGCTTTTCCGTATGCCCTGTTTTGATATTTTCGCAGTACTGTGTGAATAATAGGTATTAATGATTGCCAGAAGAGCGAAAGCTTGCTATGCGTAATTAAGTCGACCTTGAAATAATCATAAACACAATCAAGGTTTTTGACGATTTGAATATCTCTATTTTTCGGGTATTAGATACTTTATTAGCCCATCATTATATATATTGTCTTGCATCAAAGTTTTCCCGCCCACAGTGAACCGTGAGCGTTTTTAGCGCGAAAATATAAATTTGTCAAGTGCACGTTCCCGCCATGACCGTGTTTACTGTATACAAATAAACTGCAAGCTTGCAACAAAAAATTTGCATGCAAGTGCAACGCTTCCGTGATCACAATATCAGACTATTTATAATAATATAAGAAAATTAAGCCAAATTCTTAATAATATAATATGCGAGGATTGTTGGCATAGGTACCTACTACTCATTCGTCTCCACACAGACAATTTGGACTATTATAGAAGGTTTTATTCAATATCTTTGTTTATACACTGTTTATTTATAGCATACTTATTCCAGTGGCGTAAACTCGGATCTAAACGATTATTGAACGCTTACCATGACTCATAAAAATAATACTTATTTAAATAGGTACGATATTTTTAAAACATAATATCTACAAGATAATTAACGCTAATTAACTTAAATAGGAATTGTATATAAACGTAATGAAATTACGACGTGAAAAACACCAATAATAATTGTAAATATTATGAAATTCTTATCTATTATAATATCGATTTGACGGCCATGATGGCCGAGCGTTTACCGCGTCGGCTTGTAATGTTTGACGTCCCAAATCCCGGGTCTGGCAAGTCACATGTTCTTTTTCAATAAGTGTTTTAACCCAGAGAAGGTGAATGAAGTGGCATTTCTTATAAACAAATGTATTAATACAATCTCCACTTTGTGGAGGTTCATATTATTATTATGATCTTCTCCGAACATGGAAAAAACAGCGAATTTAATATCTGATTAACATTACATTTTGGAAAAATAAAAATTGCCATTCCCATTTTAATTTACTAAAATGTAAAGTTATATTTGACAATAATATTGTTCCCGAACATTGAATACAAATCACCAACTAATTTAATTAAGATGAGGAAAAAAAGATTTCCCAATTAAATTTATATAAAAATTGTATTTAATATATTTTTTAAATATAGTTATTACGTCGGTATGGCTGTGTTTATATTAGTTTTATTTAAATATGTACAATTGCATCTAACGAGAATATTATTGACACTCATTCTTACTTAAAAGTGTACTGCCAACTCTTGAGACTTTAAAACATATTTCACTGCACAGCAATTATTATCATTGACCATTATATTATGTTTAAAGTTTTTATTTAGTCTGCTTAAGGCCGTAAATAAATTACCTATGTAATAATAGTAGATAAAAAAGATTATTTTATGAATTTTCCCGTATACACAATTGAATTCTTTTGTAGATTTCATCAATAAAACATAATTTATATGAATTTCAGTGATTCATTCAGACGTAAGATAAGATTCTCTTGACATGTTATCTATGAAAAGCCTTGGTAACAAAGTGCACAGAAACCGATTGATCTTTTGGTGGATGCAATCTAAATTGTATCGCATGACTAAACAAAAAAGTATGACAATATTCGGACAAGGATACCTAATTAATATAAAATACATTATTATGATCAATGGCTAAGACAAATTTGATAAAAAGATTTTTAGAGGCCTGAATTCAAAGAACTGATCTAGTCTTATATTATATACTTATATATTATTATTTTACTTCATCTCAGTGCAGTATTTTCTCATTCATACTTACTTAGATACATTTATTACATTAGTGAACGAATGAAAATTATAATAAGTACATATTATGTGTCGCTGAGTTTCAAAACCCGCTGTAATACTTTTTTGAAATAATTAAGATATATATATCGATGGATTCGTTATTAAAATCTCTACATGAAAATTTTATCGCCTTTTTCAAATCCGCTACGATTAACTGTTATTTATGAAACAAAATCAATGCGTCTATCAATACCCGCTATAACACTACGTTATAACACTTTTGGTTGAAACATTCAAAAACCTTTTTAGCTCAAAAAGTTTTTATTGATTTTCTCAACATAATGAAAAAGTATTATAGCGGGTTTCACGGGTTTCTCAGCGACACATAATATATAAACTGTTTTATGGTTGTACTAAGACTGATTTTTTTTTTAATCTTGAGAAACGAATGTCAATGTTATTGACTAGGCTTATTACTTTTAATACGGTAACTATTTGGGTAGTATCTAGCTTTATATACAGTATTGTACGTCAAAGCGATTTTAAATCAAATATGGGAACTGTGGACGTCGATATCGGTTATTGGACATATTATAACCACGAAAACTGCCAGTTCTCACATAATAACACACAGTAAAGATACCCTAGTTCTAACTATAGGAAAAGAACTCAAAATTTTAAGGTGTTGAATTAATACTAGCATTCGATGTAGAAAGGACTTTTTTATAACACAACAAAATAAAATAATAAAAAAATCTTCAACGGGTTATAAAATTGAATTACCTACCATTTCTGGAATTAATCATTAATTCAATTATAAACGGGAATGTCTGGATTAATTAATTGTTGAACTGTAAAATTTCATTGTGTATTGCTAAGTTAATTTGAACTAAATAAAAAATTAACACATTTACTTGAAAAATCGAGGATTTTAATATTGAAATGAAATTTTGAGCAAAATTTTCAAACGCCAATATCTTAAAATACTTAAAACAATGCATTTTAAGTTGTTTCCCTATATAACTAAGGTACTGCTAGTAACACGTCATCTACTATGATAAATGAATCACTAATATTGTATTTATATCAGGATATCTAAAATCATTGATTAATTGTAATCCTCGTATAGGTACCTCTTCTGAAATCATTATTTTACAAGAGCATTGATTGCGGGTATTAATTAATTAACGTCGATCATTTTTATTGATAACAATCAGCATCACTGATTGATAAGCAGTTAATCTAGAAATTTGTCTGGTTGTAACAATACACAAATTATCGCACGATCGATGAGATACGTTTTACAAATATTTCACAAAAAAAAAATCACTCAAGTCGTTGACAACACGAAAATGATTATCAAAACTGGCCTAATTTTCAATCCGAAAGGAGATAACAGCGATGTATTTTGATTTTGTTTTTTTTCGAGCGAATCGTAGAGTGGCGGGAATGTATTTCGAAGATATTCTATTTAAGAAGCGACAAAGTCTCTGCCAAGATATCTCGAAACACTTTGAATCAAAATAATATCGATTGAAGAACATATTAATCGGAATGATTTTGAACTAGAATATATTTAAAACATAAATGTTAATACGTTTACTGTGGAACTTCAAGCAAACTTAGTAGTGAATTCAATCAAGTTAAATTACTTTATAACGTACTGATGTAGTTATACTGTATAAGGTCCGTTTCAGACGGGACACCGGTGTCGCCGCTCGATATAATATAGGAGGCCTTTGTATTCGAATAAAGGGGCCCTTGTATTATGTTTATGAACGCACCAGAGCTAATGAGTCAACGCACAATTTTGTGTTATAAATTAGAACATAAAACTGGGTGCGGTAATAAAAACAAGTTTATCGGCGGCTTGAGAATGTAGCGGCCGACGGAAAAGTGTACCGGACACGCGTTGACTCATTAGCTCTGGGGCATTCATAAACATAATACAAAGAACCCTTTACTCGAATACAAAGGCTTCCTAATTATATACGAGCCCGACACCAGTGTCCCGTCTGAAACGGGCCTAAGGCAGGATAGTCCAATAAATCGGTCGCGAAATCATTTTTTACAATAAGTAAGTATATAAATTCGTTTATTTATTAATTATGCGTTGACTCATTAGTTCTGGGCGTTCATAAACAATACAAAGGCCCCTTTATTCGAATACAAAGGCCTCCTTATTATTATACGAGCGCGACGTGTCCCGTCTGAAACGGGCCTTAAGAGGACTCTGTAATTATTTCATGCTTCGAAGAGTCCGTGTGTACTTGTATACGTCATACCTATATGATGGGGCTCACATTTTCATTTCCGTTCGAGTACCTAGAATATTATATTATAAATCATTTTATATGATCTTCTGGGACTTAAAACCGCCTTTCGGTTCTCTATCCTCTTACTGTACGTACCTATGTACCTACGAGTAATTTTAGATAGATTTTGTAGTACTTACCTACTTATGCACGGCTTTAACGCAAAGGTTATGAAAATTGTGAATGTGTCCCAGATATACCTATGTCATATAATAAGTGTTTATTATAGTCGTGATAACCTCATATTATTTAGTACACATCATGACTCAAGATAATCAGAGAATTTGTTATAAGAATGTAGATACCTATATATATTATATACCTAAGTTCCAATATATTAGTATGTGTTAAACCAGTGTGTGGTTGCCGTATTCATATATTATGCTTGCGAAACATGGACCCTAAGTAAAAGAGAGATATAGAAACTTAGAGTAGCACAACGAGGTATGGAGAGGTGTATGCTGTTCATAACGCGAAAGGAAAAAAACCGGAATGAGTGGATAAGAAAATAGACAAGGGTTTGCAATGTAATAGAGTTCGCTAAAAACATCAAATCGAAACGGGCTAGACACATAGCTCGAAGACAATCGCTGGACAAATATAGTCATTCAGTAGATCTAGAGGCCGCTGGATCGATGAAATGGTTGAGTTCTGCGGAAGTACGTGGCAACGCAACGCACAGGACCGAGAGAAGTGGAACTAGTTTGGAGAGGCCTTCATCCAGCAGTGGATAGATTCAGGCTGATGATGATATTATTATAATAGACTTTAAGTCTTTGTTACCTATAGTACCTAAACAAATACACGTTAATTTTTCAATTTTATTTACTTCAAATTATGTATACAAATGCTAGGTACCAGTGGCGAAGGGTGGAGGTAGGCTGTTAAGATCCACCATAAACAGAGCACATTAAACTTTTTCAGACATACATATTTGTTTTTATTGAAATAAGACTACAATTTACAGATAGTGTTGGTTAGTTTTTAAAATTCAATTAAACCCTGAGAAACTAAGCCATAATAGATAATAGTCAAAAAATACATGTGTATCTATAAAATATCTAAAATTATGCAATTAAATCATACATAACTTTGAATATTTTATAAATAGAATAATATTTTTTATTTATTATAGTTTGGTTTCGGCAGGGCTTAATGAATTAAAAAAAATAACCAACAATATGTGTAGTATGTATTTTTAATCCAATGAAAACAAATAACTATGAATGAAAAAGTGTGCACAATTTTGTCGTATTGCCCAAATTAGACCAAAACTATTATGGTTTCGTTTAGGCAGGGTTTAATTGAATTTTAAAAACTAACTAACACCATTTGTAAATTGTAGTCTTAGTTCAATAAAAACAAATACATATGACTAAAAAAGTTTAGTGTGCACTATTTATAGCGAATCTTAACAGCCTACCTCCACCTTTCGCCACTGCTAGGTACATATTATTAATTAACAATCATTCAAAAAACATATTACCTAAATTAAATCATATTATAATCTGTTTCAGTGGGTTTGTTAGAATGTATTATAGCATGTAGGAACTTAGTTAAGTTTAGTAGGTACGTGGTAGACTAATATATTTCTAGAAGGTACCTACGTATATACTGTTTGCCAAAGTTTAGAATATATCCGGCGAGCAGCGCTTCCAACTTTCGTTTTTCTTGCAAGATTTAGTATTATAGCCATATAGTTTTCACTACGCATATGGCGTTAAATCTGGCGTTTTCCGATACCGTCATTACGCATAAGCCTAAAATTTCTCATAAAAAAGCAAGAATTTTACAACAGGTTTGATTGAAAGCTATAAGGAATAGGAGCCCTATAGGTATTTTGTAAAAAAACATAGTCACACTCTAGGGGCGGCAGGTTATATGAAAGTATGGTGAAGCAGGCAAGTATGGTGAAAAAGTATGGTGAGGCAGGCTGGTAATCAATTTGCGGCAAAATTTCCACGTTAACATTATATTATATGGGTACGTTATAATGACCAAAGTAAATGCCCAATGATGGCCTGCATTTTTTTATCACGTCGCTATTTCTCGTAAGTTGTCGGCTATTGTTAGCCTGCTTCATTCAGTTGTATGAGAAAGTCGATTCCTTGCCCCTCTTTTTATTTAATCTATGGTCACACTCAATAGTTAGGCGATTATTAAATTTCATACCTACCTACATTTTTGGTTGTATAGTTTATTTTATAAGCCACGAAATAATAATGTATTTATTAATATTTGTATCTACCCATGAAAACAATGTTTATAATTAATTATTATTTTTCGCTATTTTTTTAAAATCTTAGGTATTTATTTATTTTTATTGGCAATATAACTCAGGAAAATTTAATAAATACGATTAAAGTTAAAATATAAGAAAGATTTAACTAGCTGAAATAACACATAAAATTTGATTTCGAGATTGACCTTTTTAATTGTTTAAATTTATGCCGATTACAAAGTCTCGTTCATGGCAAGTCTCTCTATAGAAGTAGCCACGAAGAGGCCATTTATGGACTGAAACCGTATGCGTACCGTTCAGGTCCGTGTGCTATACTAAGCTTATGATTTTTGTTCATGAAAATATATTTTCACTAAATTTGTAAGTGTAAGTGTATGGTATAAACGGATACGATCAGATGCTTTGTGGAAATATATTTCCATGACCAGAAAAGATAAGCTTAGTATAGCACACGGTTCGAAACCGCATACGGTTTCAGTCCATGGATGGCCTAGAAGTCTGCGTAATACGATTGTAAGAATTGATTGAATTAATATTTAACTTAAAACCTACTAGGTATATGGTACAAATTGAAGCGAAAGCTGAATGGAAAAATTATTACTCGTGAAAGTTAAATCAGCTGAAATTATCGATTGGGCAGGTCGTCGCCTTAAGCGCTCGGTTTTGTGATTACTGAGTGATTACCTGATTACAAATCATAACATAAACGAAATAAGTAGGTACTTTCTGAATTGTATTACCTAACAGTAACTGTATTATAAATTATAATGTAATGTTTAGGTACCTACTTGTACGTATACATTATCTACAAATCTGTGATGGAAAACCCCACGAATGGGAAATAAATTAATGTCAATTTTATAAAAACGTTCCATGTACCTACAGGTGTATTTGAAATGGTAGTTGTTGAAAAGAAATATATCAGAAAGGTCAACGTATTTTTTTACTAATTCGTTTTTTTGTAAGAGTATGTTATGTGATAAAATTAAATAAATGCTAGATATTATAGTCCAGTCAAATTAGACCGAAAAATACGTTATGGTTGTAAAAGGTGGGGTAGAAGATTTTTTTCCTACTTGTGTATATGGTAAAGAGTGAGAAAAAAACGAGTTTGCCAATTCGGATGACTTCGGCACAACTTTTGACGGGCACACAATTTTAGAACTTGTTAGATTTCCTAATTTTTTTATATAATACGTTTTTTTTTCTATCTCTGACCGTTTATGAGACATTTGCTGTTGAGAACAGTATATGTATTCGAATTTAGTAAAAAACAAACTTTAATGAGAAGAAATACCATTTTAAGCTTAAGATCTTACAAATAAACAGTCTGGGGTTACAATCTAGACTTTATGGTCAATGGGCCCAATGTTCCAGATGGTGGGTGGGGGTGGGGTAAGGGGTATTGGGAGTAGTAGAAAGGGCCACACCCCAATACCCCCACCAGTACCACTGGTGCCACGATACGAATCAGTACGGAAGCGTTAGAAAAAATAAATTTAATTTATATATTATGTAACCAATTTTGTAATAAGTAGTAAGTACTTGTCATAACCAGTGGTTATAATAATAATGAATACTGTTCGGTTAAAGCGGATACAGCGGAAAACGCATTTTGAAAATAGCCGATAAACTGGATTATTTGTTAGGTTAACCTAACCAAACCTAACCAAACCTAACCTAACCTAACCTAACCTAACCCAACCTAACCTAACCTAAACTAACCCAAACTAACAAATAATCCAGTTTATCGGCTATTTTCAAAATGCGTTTTCCGCTGTATCCGCTTTAACCGAACAGTACCGAATAATTATACTTTCTATGTATATATAAGTATAAATCTAACTGTTTGTAATTAATAACATACACACTTACATAATAATATCACTTAAGTATATCAAAATTAATGCTTTCTTTCACTCTCAATTTATTTTAACCCCTATACCTCCAAAGGTAGAGGCATCATTGAATGATCATATTGATGACGATATACAATCTTAAATGTTGAATTGTATTAGTATTATTCATCACACACATTTAATAAAAAATAATTGAAAATACATATTACATAATTTTATTTTTCCGTTTGCTTTGGAAAGTGTATTGATAATTTCTTTCTCATACAACTGAACTTCCTGTCACACAATAATAATTTATTGTTCTTTAAAATAATTCCAATAGTGGTAGATCTTCCATAGATGAATTCGCTGTTGAGTTTTGATATATTATGTACCTATCTATTCTATATATATATATATATATGATGTGAGTCGGTATATATGTGTAATAGCTCCATTGATTGTTTAGAGATTAAGATAACAAAAGCTACGGTCGACACTTAGTCAGAACCGTTTACAACGAATCAATAAAGTTATTTCAGGAAATTGACCTTAATAATAATATTACATAACTTACTATGTATTTAGTTATTCGTACAGTTTTTACATTGGGTATAAACAGTATAAAGTGTTAAAAAGTGGTAGTACATTCCTGGTTAGTCGGATATTTTATGATGCACCCACAATAACATAACCGGTACCTATATTATTAGACTGTGTCCGGAAACTTGTACGTATGCAGTTCGCCGTATCACACTTCACCATAAAATGTTGTATCGGAAATATATGGCCGTATATTAAAGACCATCCAACCTCTTTGGGTCGTATTAATAGTACTGTCCATGACTCTCACATCCCGAAGCACCTACATCCATTTGAATTATCAATTCATATTTGCATCGTCCAACCACATAGTTTTAAATAATACTATTGTTGAAGGAAAATAGCGCCGCAGGCGACTTTTTTACTATTAGAGCAAATTTGTGATGTGTGTTAATCTCACTTATTTGGTCGACTTTCTACGCCGGGCCCCTCCTGAGCCCAGGCCCCCAGGCTAGAGCCCTGTCAGCCCCCCTCTTGTGGGAGCCATGGTACTTAGATACAATTCATGTCTAAATAAAACACGGTTCTTGTCGGTTTACACAGTACAGGAAGCCAGCAGGAAACAAATTTTGAAAATAGCCGATATACTGGATTATTTGTTAGGTTAGGTTTTCATTCTTGAATTCATGAATTTTGTCAAAATTAGCTATGAATACTGAATTAATGTTTATATTGAATTTAATAAAATTTGAGACCGTGTGGTATAATACGCCATACGTAGAGTTGGGTATTTCCCGAGAAAATCTCAATCTCGAGATCCGGGATTTCCCGAAATGTTAAAAATTTCAATTCTGGAGATTCGGGATGGAAAATCTCGAAAATTTTTCGAGAATTCCCGAAACCCAACTCTAGCCATACGGTAATCTCTTTCCGATAAGAAAGCTCACGGCGAACTGTGCCACGTTGAAATGTTTTACGTACAAAAATACAAGTGTAACCATAATCACTAGACCGATAATTATATTATTAGGTACGAATATATTATATTATTTCGGAAACTGCTACTTAGGTACAGTGTGATAACGACATCGTTGTATTGCATGATAGAAATTTTGTTGCTTAAACTGGGTAGACTTGTTCAAAAGGTGATCAATTCAACATTGTTTGGACAAGGTAAACATGTTAATTACAAAATTACAGTACCGAAGCCAGTTTTGAACCTTTGGGGTGACATTGAAAAACGTATTATTTAGTGATGCCATGTTTTGGAGTACTTTCGCCAATAAAAAAAGAATTTATTCTGAATAGAAGATTTAGAACCGAAGATTAAAATTAGTTCGACATACTTTGCTAAAATTGCATCCACGCCCACGATATCCGAGCGGCTACCGCGTCGGGTTATAATGTCGTGGGTCCCGGGTACGAATCCCGGGTCTTACTAATTCACACGTTTTTTCAATGTACGTTTGAACCCAGAGTATGGAGCTAATATATAATAGATTGAGCAAATGACTAATATCCATTTCTCATAAAAACAAAAATCTGTTAATACATCTTCCACTCTGTGGAGGGCCATATTATCAAGATCTTATGATCCAACATGGTAAAAATGCATTTATCGCGGAGTCTATAACACTTCGTAACCTATTTATGTAAACTTATTGAAAATACCTACCTACTAATAACTTGTTATATTATACATAATAAGTATTCTGTTTGTCATTAAAGACACTGTTTTATGTCAACTGTATTATATAAATATATTCAATTATAAATAATATAGAACCAGTGACGTCCCGTGAGGGTAGGCAGATTGAGCGTCGCTTGGGGGCGGCAGTTACTTGAAGGGCGGCAAATCGAGGAGAATTATTTGGAATATATAGAAATAGCTACCTAAACTTAGTAATAACGCTAATATCTTTACATCAACAAAATCAGCTCACTGGTTTTATCGGGTTCGCGATATCCAGTTTACTTCCGTTGCCCTTTGACGTACTTGGTGACCAGAAACGACACGTGCAGATTTGCGAATAATTAGCCTGATATTTTATTAGTAATGTATCCATACAGCACATTTCTTAGATATTGGACACATGAAAGGATGTAGGTGGAAGGAGGAAAGGAAAAATACTGTATAAAAAATGGAGCGGCTTTTTGGTGCTGCCTAGGAGCGGCATTTTATCTAGGGACGTCACTGTATAGAACTGTCGAAGTGCATATACGTAGGTGACAGTAGGCGTGCGGTGACTTTTGCTTTGCAGATATGTTGTTGAAATATATAATCTGCTACATAGTATCAACTTAAGATTTTGTAACTAACTGAGTTTGAAATATTCTTAAAACAAAAAACGTGAATACAAAATTGAAAGTTTCAAGCAAAATATATTTTTTTATAAAAACTTTAAAAGAAGTAGGTACTTACCTACCTACAAGTCAAGTAAAATTTACCATTAAATTTCGTACGAAAAAATATGTTATGATATTCCAATGAAAATTAAAACATTTCTCGGGAAGCTCCTCATCTACAGCATCTATGTACTGGTAGGTACACGATTCTTATTATTATAGAAGTACATAACGTTCAATTATTAGATAAAAATAATCTAAATTTGATTGTAAGTATATATTTATCAGATTATTCAAAAATCGTTGTTAAAATAATCACCAATCCCAGTTCAAATGGGATTTGTTGTTAATATTATAATCTTACGAACAAAATTTTAATAGTCATATTATATTATATTATATATAATAATAAGCATTTCTCCGAGTGTAACATATCTATGATAAAATTTGCTTAGTAAGTAATAAACGTTATCTCGAAAAGGCATGACAAAAGACACATAATTGAACAGAAAATGTTCGAATATTAAGAAACATGTAAATATTATTATGAAGTCTCTATTTATTATGTACACATAATAATATTATGTAATAAAAATGTAATGTTATGATTTTATTGTGAAATGATAATATAAAGTGTAACATAAATTATTTATGCTGCACTTTACATAATAGATATTATACGCCGCACCTGTGTACCTACATAAATTTTATTGTGATAGGCATTATTAGTAAGCGATGGGAAATCCTGACATGGAGTAATGCAGTGATACACAATAATCTGCTATGTGTTTTTATAGTTTGACCTTCGATAATCTGTATACACGCTAAAGAAAAAATATTGCTTTATTAGTTAATGTCATTGGTTATTATTAATTAAATAACGAAGGTGTAGTCAGATAAGAATGATAATTTATTGAAGAATACACAACGGTAGTGTAAATATATTATATACGTCGCGAAGGGTGGATGTAGGCTGTTCAAATCCGATATAAATAGTGCACACTAAACTTTATCAGTCAAACGTACTTGTTTTCATTGAATTGATACAACAATGTGTGGATAGTGTTTGTTAGTTTTTAAAATTTAATTAAACCCTACCTAATTCAAGACATAGAAGAAGTAGATAATGGTCAACAAATATTCGTTTATCTATAAAATATTTTAAATTGTGCCATTAAACTATACATAATCATTTTATCGACTATAGTTTGGTTTAGAGTTTAGACAGGGCTTAGTGACACCCATGGTGGCCGCGCCGAGTCAGGGTATGGACCTAATAGGTTGAGCAAGTGGCTGACATCCATTTCTCGTAAAAAACAAAATCTATTAATACAAACCTCTACTTTGTGGAGGTCCATATGATCCTATTAGGATCGGACATGGTCAGAAAAAATAGTGAATTGAAAATCAACTAACCAACACCATCTGCAAAGTGTACCTATACTTAATTCAATGAAAGCAAATAAATATGACTTGAAAAATGTGCACTATTTTTGTTAGATCCTCAATAGCATATCTAAACTATTTTGGTTTGGTATAGGCAGGGCTTAATTGATTTTCAAAAACAAAAACAAAAACCAGTACCACATGCAAATCGTATTCTTAGTTCAATGAAATCAAATAAGTATGACCGACAAAGTGTAGTGTGCATTATTTATGTTGAAACTCAACGGCTTACCTTGACCCTTCGCCACTAAACCAATATAGTACTAATTCATAAGTACAATTTTTAATAGGTATCTATACCTAAATTGTATACCTGATATTATCTTTTAACAATTAGTAAAATATAATTAACTATGTTTACGGATCCTTGTTGGAAGACTGTTTATACAAAGTTTACTTGTATTAACACCCTCTTGTATGGCCCACAAAAAAGGGGGAGGGGGGGGCTGACAGGGCTCTAGCCTGGGGGACCGGCGTGGCGAGTTGACCGGATACGTGAGATAAACACACATCACAAATTTGCTTTAACAGTAAAAAAGTCAAATATGTGGTTGTGTGATACAATTTTTTATTGTGTGTCGATACTCGACAACTCCATAATTCTAATTGATGTATTGAAAATACACTTTAATTTTACTGAATACACTAGGTACTGTAAAGCATCACACTGACTTTATCCATAGCAATAGATAGGGGGGCCCGCCCTAGGGAACCCGCTTCATGATGTGGGGGAATGGGACGACTGGCCTCTGGACAATTGGACGCCGCACTGTCGTAGACACGTGTATACGAGGTATTTTAATCAGTTTCTATCTACTACTTAGTAGTTTGAATTCATTTTACTCTAAACATAATGTATTCTTTATCGCGGATTGAGAATTACCATGCCTAAGGCTTTATATAAAATAAAAAACTCTTTTTTCGTTGGAATTTAAACATATGAACGATTAAATCATTGTTTACGTCTGCATATTTACATTCTCACCAACTATTAAATCATAATATAATCATTAAACCTACCTATAAGTACCTAACGTTTATTTATTTTCGAATTCCGTGGCGTCCAGTTGTCCGGTGCCAAATCGTCCTAGACCCTGATGTGGAGGCCATGCCCTTTTGTATACATTATAATTTGAGTTATTAGTTAATTGTTGTTATTTAATTCATGTATTAAGCTCGTGATTCTTTGGTTTATTATATCTGATGTAACAGTTACTGAAATGCAGTACGGAGGTTATTGGACGGAACATTTTTTTTTTATCAAACGAAAACAAAATTGTTTATTTATATTATTATTTTAAGTAGCGTTCAATAATTATTATCGCTAATGATACAACAAAGTTTGTTAATATATCTTACTTAACATGACAAAGTCCAGAAGTACGAGTATATAAGTACCCACTCAAATTTATACAACTCTAATAAGGCGAGGACATTTCAGGATAAACAACCCGTGACTTTATTCGACTTTAAATCATTCATTACAATAATACTGTGCATACTGGTAGTTTCCGGACAGTTCGCCGTGAAAATGTTGTATCGGAAGTACCGACTTCCGAATTCATGTCTAATAAAACACGGTTCTTGTTGGTTTACACCATAGAGGTATTAAATAAAAAAAGCCGTAAGCAATCGGCTTTCTCATACAACTGAATGAAGCAGGCCAACAATTAATGGCCGACAACTTACGAGAAATAGCGACGCGATAAAAAAAATACAAGGCATCACGAAGGATTTACTTTGGTCATTATAACGTACCCATATAATATAATTTTAACGTGGAAATTTTGCCGCAAATTGATTGCCAGCCTGCCTTATCATACTTTTTCACCATACTTTCATATAACCTGCCGCCCCATGGTTTACACATATTTTGGAAATAGCCGATATACTGAATTCTTTGTTAGGTTAGGTTTTCATTCTTGAATTCATGAATTTTGCCAAAATCAACTATGAAAATTGAATTAATTTTCATATTATCGTATAGTATACGGTCATCTCTTTCCGATAAAAAAAAAGCTCACGCCGAACTGTGCTACTGTCATGGCCCCCACAAAGGGGGGGCTGACACGGCTCTAGCCTGGAGGCCCGGGCTCACGAAGGGCCCGGCGAGTCGAGTCGACCAGATAAGTGATATAAACATACATCACAAATTCTCTGTAAATAGTAAAAAAAGTCGCCAGCGGTGCTATTTTCCTTCAATAATGTTATTATTTAAAATTATGTGGTTATATTATGATACAATTTTTAATTAGGTAACTATGTATTAAAATATAAAAAAAACACTAAATATACACATTAATTTTAACGCGTAGATACCTACACTATTTGGAAAACGCTACTGTAGAGCGTCACACTGCCTTTATCTTTAACGATAGGTAGGGAGGCCCGTGCCAAAGATCCTAGCTTGGGGGCCGCTTCAGGATGTGGGGGCCATGGCTACGGTGAAATGTTTTATGTAGAATTTACATCTAATCGGTAGTTTCATTTTTATTAGGTATAACGCAGTACTGTTTTATACTAGTTGTATATTATGTTTATCTGTATGACACCAAACAGTCGTGTCAATGACCATTGTGAGACTTGATCGTGATTCATGGGCGCCATCCCATTGCTATGCGACCCGCCACGATACTATTCAAGGTTTAGGTTGCTAAATAACACACGATTAAAAGAATATTATCGAAGGTTCATGGTTGATACATAGTATATTATACAGTGACGTCCCTACACAAAATGCCGCCTCATTTTTTATACATTATTTTTATCATCCTTTCATGAATCCAATATCTAAGAAAATGTGTTGTATGGATACATTACTAACAAAATATCAGACTAACTATTCGCAAATCTGCACGTGTTGTTTCTGGTCACCAAGGACGTCTAAGGGCAACGGAAGTAAACTAGATATCGCGAACCCGACAAAATCGGTGAACTGATTTTTTTAATGGAAAGATATTTTGGCTATTACTAGTTTAGGTAGCTATGTATATATATTCAAAATGATTTTCCTCGATTTGCCGTCATTCAAGTAACTGCCGACCTCAAGCGACACTCAATCTGCCTACCCCCACGGAACGTCACTGAGTATATATGTTGAAAACACGCACTTAACTTTCATATTATGAGAATACCAAGCAGTGCCGGGTTTTCGGAAAAGGAGTCCCGACGCACTGACTAGTTACGACGATAAAAAATAAAATAACAACCACATCAATTCCAAAAGATTAAAGGCAGTATGGCGCTCTACAGTTACTTTTTCCAAATGATGTTCGAGGCAAAATTAAGAGTACGTATTATGTTTTAGCGATTTTTAGTATTTTTGTTGTACATCCGAGTATTAATACACATCAAAAATTGCATCGCATAACTACATGTCTTAATTTTTTTAAATCATAATCACCAACATTCAAAGTAAATTAGCGCCACCGGCGACTTTTTTACTATTAGGATCAATTTGTGATGTGTGTTTATTTCACTTATCTGGTCAATGACATATTAAATGGACAACTCACTTCATATCGGCGCGCACGAGAAATTGAGCATGAAATTCATTCACAGATGTATAGGTAGACGTCACGTGACCATATGACGTATCCATTTCCATTATGCGATACAAGCTTCGAGAATTTATAGTAATATAACCTTTATTGTAATGGCGTATTAGTGTCATTACTCATTACGTTATAAACAGATTCTAGGTTACTTACGACTTCTCGGAAATTAGACGCATGTGAGCCCAGCGCATCACAAGCGTTTGCCCAGTAGTTTCTGTCATTCAATTACATTGAATAAACATTCATCAATATCTTAAAATGGCATTTTATCAATAATTAATAATACTAACACATGAAAAGTGATATCCCAACTTTCTTGGAGTGCTTAGTAGATTTTTTTTACAATTTTTAACTAGGCACATTGGCATTTTGTAACACAACAATAACGGCGGAGTCGAAACCTGACAGTCAGAAATTTTGTATGGGCAGACCCAGCGGTGTCGTCAGACCGCTTGCAAGCAGAATGTTCATTTGAGCGTAGGATACCGATATTAAAATATGAATTTCGCCATCCGGCAGACCCGACACAAAGTGAGTGTCATTTTATTTTCCAGATGATTCGTCCATATTAATGTCATTGTATCTGGTTGACCCATCACGCCGGTCCCCTGGGCTAGAGCCCTGGCACGATGTGCATACTTACAAGGTATTAGTTTTAAACCTGGTAGTTATAAAGTATAAAAAAAATCAAAGCATACCCAATGATTCAAAATTGTTTGTCAAGGAGTGTAGACTAGTAGAGAGATTCACTGTAGCTGATTTTAAACAATCTAGGTAGAATCCTATGCAAGATCAAGTTGCTCACCTGTACAAAAAGAAAATATGTTATTAATTAATTATTTAGGAAATTCCACGCGCTAACAGTTATGTATATGTATATATATATATTATCGAGCTATAACAAAAATGTTAAAAAGAATTTTCCTCTATTAATATGTCAGTATCATGGCCCCCACATCTTGAAGCGGGCCCCCCTACCCATCTCTAGGGTTAAAGGCAGTGGGACGCTTTACAGAACCGATATATAAAGAAGGTTGTTTTAGGTAAAATTAAGGGTATTAGGTGTATTTTTTTTTAAATGTTAAGATTCTACAAATAAAATAGCGCCGCAGGCGACTTTTTCTCCGTTATGGCAAATTTCTGATCGTATTTGGTCAACCCGTCACGACGGGCCCCCACGCTAGAGCCCTGTCAGCCCCCCCTTGTGGGGGCCATGGTCAGTACGGTAATGATTAAATTAACGTCAAGCAATTACGCCGCACCAAGAGTTAAAAGAGAGTTTAAACCCCTAAAATACAGTTATTAATTTAAATAATGATTGTCCATTGTAAAAATAATCAGGTAAAACCGGAAATAATGATTCGCAGGCAAGTAGTCAAAGCAAAATATCAACGGCAGGCTCCCGTATTAATTTTATTTACTTTAGTAGTCTAACTAATACCTATTGACCTTTATAAAAATCATACTACTATAATCGTCCCCGAATTTTTCACTAACTTTGTAATATAAAAGGTTTGCGTGACTCTATCTTTCTAATTTTTTAATTGATACTATAGAAATCTCAATCAATCTAATACATAAATCGTATATATATATATATATATATATATATATATATATATATATATATATATATATATATATATACTGAAGTGTACCTAAGTTTATTATGATTTTTTTTAAAAGTAAATATAGGTAAAGATTGTTAAGTATTTTTCTAATCCACTAAAGGTGCATGCACGATGACTAAACATATTACCAGTAACATGTTTTAGTTATTTGCGTAATATTAATAATAGCTATGTATCCATCTAGATTTCTAGATTCTAGACTCCAGAGTATCTACCCTTGTTTATAAAACCGGAAACTCCTGTAAGACCCTGGCACAATGCATACATGGATTACAAAAGTTCACGTTTTCAGATACTATAAAATAAATAATAAAAGTATATTATTATTTTTAGTATGTGTTACATACAATCTGCAAGCGTGGGCCGACAGAGTCAAGGACCTAATTTCACTAGGTCAAATATGTTGAAAAAAAAACATTATCAACAAATTAAATTAATACTACTTATATACTCATAATTTATTATAAAATTTTAAGAATTATTTCAGTAGTAAATAATAATAATATCAAAACTATAATGTCATCAATCATCATGTCTTTTGGTTCAAATTTGACAGTATTTCTTAGAAACAACATTGGTTGATTTTCTTATTTTTGGAGTGTAAATGATATCCGCACTATAATGATCTATTACACTGTTATGTAAGTAGGTACCTACATTTAAGATATATGTAGGTATGTGGAAAAATATTGGGCAAATGATGATAGTCACGAAGTAAAATAAGTTAGGTACTGTTTAGTAACGAATAATCGATTGACAAAGACAATGTTTTATATGTCAAGAATGACGAGGCTCAGAACAGACTGTTGCACTAGCCGTGATAATATACCTACCTACATAGGTTGACAGGTAAGAACAGGTGGGTAAATTCTCTCCATGTAACAAGTGTATCGATATATTATCGTCGCTGCACGCGAAATACCTCCAATATGGCAAAACCATGTTTAGGAGAGAGACACAAAAACGGTTTTAATACATCTAGAACATAATAATTAAATAAATAATAATGCAGTTTAGTGTAGTACGATTTTCACTATTTTGGACAGGTCAAGTTTGTTCATAAGTTTTGCAGAAAATGCTTTAAAATTGGATATTTTTACATTTTAGGTTTATTTGGCCGTCCCTAGAAAGCCCTAAACAGACTGAGAGCCATGGCAGGGCGTACCCGAGACAACATAGTGAAGTGGGGGGTACTCCGATGACCAAACCTGCGAGTGCAGTGAAATGCAAAGCATGGAGCACCTCTTGTCATGCAAGGCTTGCCCAGTAAGCTGCAATTTCGACGAGATCATACAAGCCGAGGAAAATGGTGTTGCCTTCGCCAACTTCTGGAGCGACACATTGTAGCTATTGAACACCCGACACGACGAAGAAGAAGCATAAAAAAATTGTTGTTTTTACCTAAATAATGAACAAGTGTGTACTTGTTTACTTTATTTTAGCTTTTAAATAAACACTGTTATCATTCGATATATTTAATATTTTTAGCATATATATCTTAGTTGGAAATGTCATGAACGATGAAACCAGTATCGATTCATTAAAAAAAAAAATGAGGAAGTACGCTAGTGAAAAGAATTTATTAACTATAATGATCTGAATCTAAATTTTGTTTGGATGATCTTGAAGCAAATAATGCAATCAAGCCTGCTATGTCCACGTGGTCCAGTTAATTTGGATTAGGTATTTTAAATGTATTTGATTAGAAGTTTCAACGATAATACAGTAGGTACCTACTTAAATAAGCTAAATAGTAAAAAAATCCTAATACTATTATAAATGAGATAGTCCCATGTAACTAACCTAACTTAAATACCTAGCTATTTTTTTTTCTAACGCCAGATAACCTAGTCACACAGTTTCCTCTAATTATATGTTCAATATACCTAAGACCTATTAAGAAATTAGTAAACACGTAACGACATTTTAATTATTATCTCAAACCAAAGAAAAGCAATGTTATCTCGCTGTCGTTATCACGAGAAATCTACTGTTACCAACCAAAAAAATTACATTAAATATTTGCCAAATGATTGCATATTTTTATGTAAAGACCTGCAAATTAAAACCACAACAACAGCCTAAGGAACGATTATTATGCAAATGTATTATTGTAGAGGTTTGATGTCAGAATAATACAATGTATATATATATGCCAATAAGATTTTCTCATGTAAGAATACACAATATAATATTACCTACATTACGATCAAACTATAAATGTGTTAGGTCAAAAATATTATGTGATGTTGATGTTTACTCTTTAACTACAAAGCTGCTTTGTTATTCAGATATTATCATCATTATTCATTACAAAGTTTTTTTCCTTTGAGTTTCCGTAGCGAAGAATCGATATTCGACATACTCATAGGTACATTGTATGTAGCAACACGAATACTATAGCGCCACGGCTGGCAGTTTGGTAGTGTCTACATTTTTTATTGGTACTTATTCCAAGTTACCCCTTGGTACGCACGTAGGTACCAATGTATCTAACATCAACCCTTTCACAGAGAAGGCTTAATGATTTCGATATTTTACTCTGTAACTATTGTGGAGATGATTTCAATACACAAACAATTAAATATGTACGTAAGTAATTAATTATTTTCAAAAACTGTGGGTTTGAAAACTGATCAATGATATAAATTTGTATGATTTTTAAGGTTACACGTAAATTATACGTATTACATTTCACCGTAGCACCGGAAAGAAAAACAAATACCATTGAGTTAAAAAAAACCCCCCGTTGTTCGTGAAGCATTGCAGACTAGCGATTCCAATTCCGGGATCCCGAGATATTTTTCGATACCTATGAATCCCGGGATTAGTAAACATAATCCCGAAACATAAAACTGGCTGCGGTAATAAAAACAAGTGTATCGGCGGCTTGAGAATGTAGCGGCCGACGGAAAAGTGTACCGGACACGCGTTGACTCATAAACATAATACAAAAGCCCCTTTAATCGAATACAAAGGCCTCCTTATTATATACGAGCGCGACACTGGTGTCCCGTCTGAAACGGGGGTTATTTATTGTGTACCTTACAGGGAACTCAGAAATAATGGGAACTGAAATACCTAAGAGGTGTGGAGAAGCAGGCAAGCGATCTAGAGTATGGAAGAATACGTCGAATACTGACAACTGTTCTCGGTTTATGCACTGACGCTCATTTAAAATTGATATATTTAAGGTTGCAACACACACTATTGCACGTTTGTACTGCGTGGCTCATTTTTGTAGGATACTCACACATTCAAAACCCTGCGTCAAAATGTACTGTATTGGGATATAGCCTATCGCAATTATATTTATTAATCTGTTCTGTGGGACCTCCATATTCTTTTATGCATAAGAAAGTACATTGCGTCACTACTTAAGCAGTCACATGTAGTTTCAAAGTGAAATAGGGTTGGTATCAGATGCCTACAACGCGATTGCAAATCATTTCTAATAGCTTTACTTCACTTTAAATAGAATGTTAGTCTGACTTATTATATTAAAAGTCTTAATATTTTACCTACCTACTCAAGCGATATCATGTAAATTAAGTACATATATATCAAATTGTAAACCATTTAGGTACATTTCTTTAGTTAGATAAGTATAAAAACTAGTTAATTGTCACTGGTGGAAATGTAAATTAAACATAATGAAGGTATATTGTTAATACTATAATGAAGCATTTCAATCGATTTTAATGGTTATTTATATTACTTGCTATTTTAACTAACATGTATTGTATAGGTACATCATAAAGAATCGACATTTACAATTTGATTAAAGTGGCATGTTTTCTGTGAATGTAGTGTGTAAATATGATATAATGTACCTACATACATGTAACGTTTTCCTTTTGAGAGGGCATAATTTAATTTCTTTGTAATGTGGACTAACGTAGGTGTACTGTATAAACACATACACAATACCTACATCCAACTAAGCAATTCTACTTTGTAATACAAAATATGTCATCTTTGTTATGCTTTGAAAACATATTCTCAATAATATTCAGAGCGCTCTTTAGTATACGCGTGTACGAAAAATACTTCGAGAGAAATTCTACAGGAAGAGATGAATTTTTAAATGGGGTAAGATCCTGAAGGCATACGGTGGGTTATGCATTTTCATGGCTTCGGAGCCATAAATAGTGTGGAGCCATTCACCAAGATTTATAAAATTTTTAAGTTACATGAATCCTCATACTTCTTGAGGATGTGACCTCTCTCTCTTCTCTCCCTAGGATCTCTTCAGGATCTTATGTTTTTTCTTATCCGACGCAAATTTGGCTGTACAATTATGGCTTATTAAGCATCACCTTACAGAAGCGGCGATTTACTTTAACGCAGAAGATGAAATCGATTCCTCAATTTTCTTTAAAGGGGGCTTCGAAACAGATCAACCCAGTCATAATATTATTACACATTTGTACGTCTCACAAATTCAGGGCATATAAAATATAATAGAATTCCTATAACTAACATCAAAAGGGCCTGTAATAAATAAACACTCAAACAAATAGATAGCTGTATAATAATCAACCACTAATATTATCATGAAGTACCTATGTGTCATTTTGAATAATATTTTTCTTTATTTAAAGCATGTAATTTTAGAAAACATTTATATTTTAGCGGGTAGGTACGTTGGGAGTTGGGATTTTTATTGTGGGGGACTGTAAATTAGTCGGTGCCTGGGGCAACCACGTCCTTAAACCCATTACTGCCTTACTTTGTCTCGTACCTTATCTCATGTGAAGCAAGTGGGCAAAGGACAATATCACAAACGTTGTTGGTTCGATTTTAAATTAATTTACGTTATTTTTCTAAGTGAATAACGTTAAATAGATACTGGGTCTCAAGTCCGGTCTTGCTAATGTACATTCAGTTAGTAGAATTGGACATATTGTCTTCTGACTTTATGGCCGAGAAATTATTATAATTTAAAAAATATTGAGTAGGTAAACATTAAGCCATAAGTATGTGAATAAATTTATGTATATAGGTGCCATCATTGTCATCTTTTTCTGTGCTGATTATAAGTACAAATGTGTAAAAAGTACAGTAGATATTTCTGAAAAAAAAAACTATAGTACTTATAGGTAGAGTTGGGTTTCGGGAATTTCCCGACGGGAATTTTTCGAGATTTTCCATCCCCAATCTCGAGAATTGAAATTTTTAACATTTCGGGAATCTCGAGAATCTTTTCTCGGGATTCGGGATTTCTTCATTATCAAATTAATATTAATTGAAAAACGATTTTCTATATGGAAAAAGTGGACAGAAAACAAAACGATCAAAGACTGATCGGGGCATTAACACAATGAAGCCAACGTGGACTCAAAATGAGCGCAATTTTTCCAACATCGGGGAATTTTGTGACTCAAAAGCGTACGCGATTGTCAGACGCAGCGATTGACAGTCTGTGTTTTTCTAGTCGTAGTCTATTTTAATAAGTAATGTTTTGAATTATTTTTGTTTTCCTACAAATATTTTGTTTGTCTGTTTTTACACTGATTTAAAGGTTTTTTTTTCAATTTCCCGATATCTCGAGAATTCTTTTTTGGAAATCCCGAATCTCGAGAATTCAAATCTTCATCATTTCGGGAAATCCCGAATCTCGAGATTGAGATTTTCTCGGGAAATACCCAACCTTACTTATAGGAACATTTTACTAAACTTGTAGGTATAGTATTTTGGCATATTTTATAATATGGCGTAATATTATAGTATTTAATATTTTATTATATTATATTGGACTATACTAATTATTAGGTATTTTTTACAATGCAAAGCATAGTGGGTATTTAAGTTTGATCGTAAAAATCAATTCAATAAATTCTAGCAGCTGTGTATTTGATTGTTTTCAATTATGAGCCAACTTTCCTATAATATTACGACCCTAGACTCGATTCTAAGCCCGGCAGTGTCAATAAATTAATTAATTCCTGTCACCGTTTTCTTCCGATATCCATTTACTTTTTAGGTACTATAGTCCGACAACAAGAAATCGGCGATAACAGGAAGTCGCTGTAGTCGCCTGCAGGGGTCGGCAACCTTATTGCCACGAAGGGTGCAATACAAATTTTAAACATAGCCATATACATATACCTATATACTTTTCTCTCAAGGTAATAACCAATGACATATTAAAGTAATAACTAATAAAAAATCCAATAGAACTTAAAATCTTGATATAATTATGAAAATGACAGAAATGTGCATTTTTAATAATATGGAGTTCTATAAATTAAACAATCAATTAATATTTATTTAAGAGAAGATACATACATATCGACATAAATCAACATAAAAATATATAACTTTCAAGCTATAAAATAAAAAATACAAATACTAAAAAAGTTAAACAATAAACCAAGATTAAAATTACATAAATCTAAAGATCAGTAAGTATACCATGTCAGCGTAAAATGAAATGATAAATTTGCGGGCGTTCCTCATTTGAAAACGGAAGTGCGATTGGCTACACTGGTGGGGATTGTTAGTTCACAGTTGTACAACATAACATAACAACACGTGGACAAGAAGTTCTTGTTCGACAATAAATCGGTTATTATGTTATGTTATAATGTTATAAATACCAAATAATAACGAATACCTATGTTTTAATGAGATTATTTTGTTTTTCGACATGAATAAAAAAAGTTGCGCTTTTAACTTAGGACACATACACTCTTGGGTCAAGTTATTTTGTAATGTATCTAGCGATAGAAAGTATTTATTTAAGAGAAGGAGCGAAGCAAAACGAGTGAATACATTTTTTTACACGTAAAAGTAACGCACAAATAGTAATTGTTGCATTAACATACTTTTAATAGATATATTTGTTAGCCATTCACAAACCCACTCGGTCTTTGCTATCGATCAAACAAACACACATTGACAGATAGTGGTGAGAGAGAATAATTTTCAAAAATAGAATAAATAATTTATACTGATTATGATAGCGTCGAATTACACTATGCTTCGAGTATTATAGTATACCTATGTTAGCGTTAGAGACACAATCTATCCCACTTTCTCGTGTGGTTTTTGCCCAAGTTCTCGCAAGGAATCATCGAAGGTCGGATGGATAATTGGTGCGTTATTTGCTTGGCATTCAGGTCGGCTCTTACAATTTAATAATGCATGTCTGGATCCGCAAGTTCGCTCGGGGCCCTTATTATACTTTACAGAATTCATAATTTCATGTCGATCTTGAGTGCGTCTCGGTGGCCGATTCAGGAAACAGGTGTTGAAAACAACGTTTACGAGCACTAAAAATGGACCAACTTTAAGATCACTGACAAATAATATATTATATCATGCACAGTGTCATATAACCAACATGAATTATCCCAGGTTTATGCAATTTTGACGAAGAATGGAGGTAGGCTGTTAAGATCCGCCATAAATAGGCCGCAAAAAACCGCACACTAAACTTTGTCAGTCTTATGTACTTATTTATTTTCGTTGAAATAATACTACAATTTACAGATAGTGTTAGTTAGTTTTTAAATTCAATTAAATCCTGCGAAATTATACCATAATAGATATCTATAAAATATCTATCTAAAATTATGCAATTAAATTATACATAAATTTGAATATTTTATGATAGAATAATATTTTTATCTATTATAGTTTGGTTTAGGCAGGGCTTAATGAATTTAAAAAAAATGAACCAACAATAATATTATGTAATATGTACATTGTACATTAACCCAACGAAAACAAATAAGTATGGATGAAAAAGTGTGAACAATTTTGTCGTATCGCCCAAAATATAGCAAAACTATTATGGTTTGGTTAAGGCAGGGTTCAATTCATTTTTGAAAACTAACCAACATCATATTTCTGTAAATTGCAGTCTTAGTTCAATAAAAACAAATACGTATGACTCACAACGTCTAATATGCACTATTTATGGCAGATCTTAACAGCCTACCTCCACCCTTCGCTACTGATTCAGCCATTGTAAAATCTATATTTCACCCTGTCTACGTGTCTACCTAAATGATGTTGACGTCAAGTTTCCTTTTTAATGACAGTATAGGTATTTCTTTTAGATGTTCAGAATAAAAAAGGTTTTCTTCTGCTTAAACATTGTGTATGTACATAATATTACCGTATATTATATAAAACGTCCTCTCGCTACCTGTAGTTATTTATAAATGATTTGCCCTAGAACGACAAAATTTAATTACGTGGTATGGATGGTTTTGATAACAAACTCGAGAAAATGAGAAAATATTCTACTTTTAAAAATATGAAAGAGTGTTTTTTTTTATAATATAACATGTGGTTGATTTCTGTCATTTATATGCGACTTAAGTAACTAAATATATGATATTGATCTGTATTGTTTTTATCAAAAATAATTATCAATACAAAAATCATAGCAATAACTAAATATCAATCAAGATTATCAACTTCGGCCTACAGTGGAATAATCAGTAAAGCAACCGACTGCCAAAAATGACATTTTATTTTTTCAATGTCCGCTTGATTCCGAGCAAAGACATTATCTAAAAATCTCTCACATATTTTTTATGATCAGATTCCATATCTTACAATAACTTCTTGCAAAAAAATCTTTTAATATGATCCCAAATTTGATATGAATATTTTGACACACTGTTGGTAGGTACCTATAAAGGATTCGAGATTCTCTATGGATTATGTTCATGGGGAAGAAGCACGGGAGCTGCTGATGGTGAACGACTGGAAGGAAGCAACGAAGAAAAGAGTATCGTGGATGAGGAGAAATGAGAATCGGTCTCGATTTGAAGGATAATACTTAGGTTTACAAAAATGTGCTATCATTGTATAATTAATTATGAATGAAAAAAAACAATACGTCGAGACGCTAAAGATTAAACTAACACTAGTTCACGTGTGACCAAGTTAAGTTAATCGATATCTAAGTTTAGTATGCGATTGTACATTTTCCATTACTGCAAATGAGGTCAGCTTCTCAAATAATTCTTTAAGTATTATAAATTTTTAAATAATACACGTTTCTATGAAAATAATAACGACATTTTATACAATATCTTGTCACTCCAATGTCGGTAATTACTTCACGCATACATATTATCGTCACCTCAATACTATAACTAGATAACTCTGATTTGGTCATTGTTGGGAAAATTAAATTTAAACTTTACTTGATTAACATAAATCTAGGCTATAAATTATGATTTAAAATAAAAATGAAAAATTGTACTTGCCTAATTGGGAACAATAATTAATTAATGTTCAATTCTATGAAAAAAATATTGTAGATTTATTATTTTATTTATTTAATGCATTTATGGTTTTTAAGTTATCTAACACAAAATTAATACAATTCCCATTAACTGACTTAGTAGGTATCTACCTAGTTTTACCACTTTGTAGAGAAGGAAATGTAGAATCATATTCAATAGCTATCTCAAAAACAGTGAAAATTAAGTTATCTAGTTGTAGTATGTATTGAGGTTACGATATGTAGAAAGGTGCTCCGAACTATTTTTTGAAGTTATACTTCTTTTGGCGCGTTTCGAAAATCAGACCAGTGTATTTTTGGCGTGTGGCATGTAACATATAATTTATTTTTTCACACGAAAATAAACGCACTCGATTGGATTCGAACCACCGATTGTTCGGTTATCAGCCGAACGCACTGCCTTTACGCCACAGTATTATAATGCAATCGTGACGATTATACAGTATAATATTATAGTTTAGAATTGTAGGCAGCGAATTTATTATTGTCGGCCATTTGTAATTCTTTACGTAAACGAACTATTAAACGTCATAGTGGCAGTTGTTACATTAAAAATAAAAACAACGATAAATAATTATATTATTTAGTAATATAAGTTAAAGTGTATAGAAATAAACCAACGGCGTTCCAATAAGTGGTCCTTTAATTGAGTGTGTAATTTTACAAGATAATCAAGAGCTAGTCGAAGAATCTAAGTTATCATTAGTTTTGTTACGCCAAAGAAGTGTAACTTCTATCGCGGGTACATAAGTACACACGCCGATTTTTTTATCATGTCCAAGAAGATCAAAATTATGGTGGAGGTTAAATTAACAAATTTTTGATATTACGAGAAATAGATGTTAACCATGGATGCAGACTATGTTAACTCACATTTTAAATATTTTACTGAAGTATCTATTAATTCTTTGAAACATCATATTTAAGTTATTTATATAGACACATTTATGCATCATTATTGTCATCGATAGTTAGTAACAACTCATTTAATTCATGACGAATTCGATAGATGAATAATTCATTTGTAGGACAAATGGTTCGTTGCGGAACGCTGAAGTGACAAATGTTTTTCGCTGACCCCGACATTATAGATTAATTCGCATTTTTTGCACTTTAAGCATCATAAATTTTCGCGGTCATGAATTTTTCAATGCAAACAATTAATTGCAACGATCACTCTACTTCAGTGATGCTAAACATTAAAAAGCTCACACGACCTCAGAATAATAATATGAAGAGAGTGGGTATTGTTCGGAAAAATGAAGCCGGTTTCTTGCGTATAACCTCAATTTTATTATTATTAACTTAAAAAATCACTACTGACGTTTTAATTACCATATTTAAATGACATGTTAATTATATATAATGGCCAACTACTCCAAACGCGCCAGTCGCGGTGTTAGCACTAAATGAGTTTACTATGGAACGTTATTTATACCATCGTTGTTCCTTCTGAGTACGGCTACCAAAAACACAACATATTTTCTACAAAATTAACTAAAAATAATTACCACTAATTCTTAATACTGAATGCTTTCTCACTCGCACTTATGGTTTGTTTTTATTCAGGCATTGCACACGGCCCAAAAGATTCACACACCATAATAATGTTATGTCAATAACATATTAAATACTAATTATCTAGCTATCCAATTATTGTATTAAAATTAAATTCGGTATGTATGAAGTTAAAAAATAAATAAAGGAATGTCTAAAAAATTAACTTATGCGTACGTATATACAATAATATGATCCATTATAAACTCATTCGTACATGTACGTACACTATGAAGTGACCTAATTATCAATTTAAATCAAATTATTACAACCATGAGATATGTAGGTACAATGTTTATGAGTCTCATGTTTTTTTTTTGTTTAATTATAACAATTAAGACACGCTAATGTCTGTTGATACCGTATACATATTAGGTCAGTGCGTTTAATTTTAAATCAATGGATCCGGGGTTTGAATATTGTTAACTGAGTAAATTAGAAAACAATATTCTTCATGGGTACTCAATCTAATTGTGCACTTGGAACTAGGGCATAGACCCACGGGGTTGATTGAATGACTGCCAAACAAACAGGGAATTTCATAAAATGTGTACTGAAAGGTAAAAGCTTCGCAAGACATTGGGCAAATTTTGATGAATTTCGAAAAATTGCGGCACCATCAGTGTTGACATATTTTTCTATGCTGATTATAGTACAAAGGCGTAAAAATTATAGTATTTCTAAAAAATATATAGTACAGGAACATTTTTCGTCTTGAATCCTTTAAAATTAAAGTATTTTGGTATATTTGGCGTAAAATTATAGTATTTAACATTTTTCGCGAAATCAAAATTATAGTATTGTACTATAATTATAGTACGGTTGGCTTCACTGGGCGCCATACTGTCAATGAGAAGATTTCCTTACGTGGATCGTTCGACAGTTTTGTAATAGATTTTGTTATTTACCATTAAAATGCCTCTATGCGGTGACCTCTCCCATGGACACAGTGACGTCCCGTGGGGGTAGGCAGATTGAGCGTCGCTTGGGGGCGGGAATTACTCGAAGGGCGGCAAATCGAGGAGAATCATTAGGTGTATATATAAATAGGTATCTATCTAAACTTAGTAATAACGGAAATATCTTTACATTAAAAGATTGATTAAAAGAAGAAAGATAGTTGGAAAAAAATGTATTAATTAACATAAAAGGTTTACCAGGCCTGAATTTTTTTGTCGGGTTCGCGATGTCTAGTTCACTTCTGTTGTCCTTGGACGTCACATCCTTGATGACTATCAATGACACGTGAATATTTGCGAATTATATTTGAATTATAGGTAGGCACATACTGACCTAATTAATTTATCAAAATATTTTTGCCAGTCATTCGTGAATTTTGAAAGTTGTCAGGTGTATATTTAAATGTATCTGAAATCTTAGGGGCGACATTTTGTCTAGGGACGTCACTGCATGGACATGTTTAATTCAAAGTCAAAGCACACTTGAGTACATGGCGACCCAAGTCTTGGGTAACTGCTCCCGAAATATTTTCGGTCATACAAAATACTGATAGTTTACATCCAAACGTAGGGTCCCGTGATAGATTAAGACCGGGTGTGGTTTGGTGGGGCCAATAACTTCAATGACAATCAAGCCTCATAAAAGTCAGTTATGATACCTTATTGTAGAAGTTAATAGTATTGATAGATCTATGTGTGTATGTACTTATTGGTACTTTAAGTGAGAGTGACATCCATTAAGGGTAGATAAGCAAGTCATAGACTGCTCAAAAGTTAAACATTCAAATATCGGGTGTCCCAACAGGATTCACCAACACGCTTTAATGCACCTTTAATTAAAATTAATCTTACCTCTGTTTATTATTATTATTACAGCCATTTATTGTTAAAGTGTGTATACCTACATTGTATTGGGGGCACCCAGTACTGCTTAGTAGGTTTATTAGAAAATGTGTTTTTCTTGCCTGCAGTGCTGGCAAAGTGTACCTATTCTAAACGTCCGTCGATATGCATGTCAGCAGTTTATTTTTTTTATTGCCTTTTAAAATAATCGAGTGGACGTAAATTTACATATTATCTACCTACCTATCCTATCTACTTACAATTTTTGACTAGAAATAAAAAAGATATAACTGTAACCTACGGACTGTGAATCAGATGCAGATAAATGCATTGCAATCGTGAGGATTATTGTAAAGAATAGTGAATGCTTCGATAAGATACCTATACATGTGGCCAAGTACTATGAATCAAAAGTCGCGTGCCATTTTTTTACACATGCCGGTGATTATCTATCACCGCCTCGACTGGCACACTTCTGCTTCGATCTCTTTCCCAATGTTGACACATTTTGCATTTTTTTCGATCGGTATGTTTGTTGTTTGAATCAGCTGTTTGTCAGTTGACAACTGACCAGCTGGCGAGGTGTCAACACTGACAACGATGACAGTTCGACATGCTGTTAGTTGAGTACGTTGCTAATCCGGAAGCGTTTCCGGCCATGTAATTACGCTCTCTCAATCAATGATGTAAACAATTAGTCAATATTAAGCAGGGCCGCATCGACCTTATGAGCATCCGGACCAAAACGCGATGGCCCATTCAGGCGATTCGTTTGACACAGTTAAAATTAAATTAACTATGTATTATCAGCAGCAATATTTGCAAGCAGTTGTCATTATTCGACGTATGACGTATTCTTGACACCTGTTTAAATTTATCCCGTATTCTTTCTTACTCAAGATCGGTTGCCTTTCTCCTTACCCGTTACATATTTCAGTTCTCATTATTTCTGAGTTCTCTGGTTTAAATAAATCTAGACTATGTATGGAAACATATTTGATACACTGAAACACGTGTAGAGGGATAAGTTACTTTTGTATGCATTAATGTCTGTCACTTAGCCGAAATGAGCATTCGATATTGGTGATATTTGGTAATGTTACATTCCGGAGGCTTTGTATTTCTAACTTTTGCTAGCAAATAGCTGAAAGATTACAAGGTTTTACCAGACATGTAAAAAAGTAAATTATTACTAAGTTACTAAAGCAAATAATCAGCTAATAATATTCTTACAGTCCTGACTAGTAAGTAATAAAACAGTTACGTGTGTTATTTATTAGTATTATTGAACTATCAATTCATAATAATAAAAAGTTAATGCATAAACATAATAATAATATATATAATAAACATAATAATAATTAATATAACAAACATATTAATAATTATTAACGATCATTTAATACATTTATTGTTATTGCATTTATATGCATTATTTAATTATTCTGTAGGTAACAATAATTCTTGTATTGTAAATCTGAAACTACATACTAAGTTTAGTAATACACAAGTGAGTCGCTTAGAATCATAACTCACATATTCCAAAAATCAAGTTTTGAGATAATCGCTAAAAACCAACAGAGCACTATTTTTTGTAATTAGAAGAACAGTATTGAACTCCCTAGAATATTAATGAGTGAGAGAGTCGAATAACTTTTTTTTTTTAAATATATATACCTAATACTCCTAACGTTGCAGACATACAGCATACTATGAGAAATAGAGCTCCCCGATTGGTTAGAAAGGCGTTGGTGACAAAACTCTATTCTTTGAAATATACAACATATTACACCAACAATGAACTTTGTCAACGATTTTCACATGGTTTAAATTGACTTTTAATACTCAACTATTTTTCGGTATATAGATTAATTCATTTAGAATCACTTGGCATATTTAACTAAAAAACGACAAAATTGCAATATGTGAGTTATGATTCTAAGCGACTCAAGTACAGTTTCCTTAGTAGTTGTCCATTATTGTTTTTATGTTATTATAATTACGTTATTAATGTAAATCTCTTCATAAATTATAATTATTGTCTTATACTTATTAATATTATATTGTCAGTAGTTTTTCAGAATATAAAATACTTTGCTAGAAAGTCGATAAAAGACTTTGCCCACTTTCGTAACTACCGAAATACATTTAAAAAGTATAAAAACTATACTTACATAGTAGGATTAGTAGGTAATAGATAATGGTTCATAAAATAATAGAAAGTAGGATGCTTATTGCTTGAACTAACAAGAATAAGTTGATATCTTTTAAAATTATATTATTTTACATTTTACAAAAAAGGAAGGTAGTATTCTGCACAATATCAATAATTTTATACGTATAGAGGTGGTTCGTTAAAATAATAGGAAATATGCAAAAAAGAATTATAATACGTGGAAAAGATTAATAATATACCTATTGGAAGTTTATAAAAGACATTTCAGCTTTTGGATGAGTTGATCAATTATTATTACTTAATTGTGGAAATAATACTTTGACACGAGTGTAAAAAGTCGCTGATGGCATTAAGTACCAACTGTATAGGAGGACTTTAGGGCCTTTTGGAAATCTTTATTTTACAAGAAGAATGTTTCTATATTATTTTTATAATATTCATAATATTAATAAAAATTAGTCATTTTTTGTACATACTTAGATCGGCATTCCACCTAGTTGCAATATAAATTATTTACAATCACTCAATATTCATACGAAGAAAGACAATATTATCTATTTGACAACACCTATTTACACATAATTTTCAATAAAATTGCAGGTACATTACCTATTATAATGTTTATTAATTTTTTTGAAGTTTATTGAAATAATATCAATAAACATATTCTATGATAGGTATATGTCTATATAGATATGTCGCGGATGCAAGATAGTATATTACGATAGTAGGTACATAGTTACGACTTAGTTTGAAAGTGATTGGTGATCAGATCATTGATCAATATCGGCGACCGCATTCTTCTAATGTCAAGCATGTTGCAATCTTCTAAAGAGGTTATTATTTAACATTATTTGAAGTTAATATAAGTTAATTTGAAGTGTTTATGACTTATAACGTATATTATTGTGGTTTGGCACAATAAAGAAAATTGTTCACTGGATTATATACCTACATACGACAAATTTATTTACGGGACTCATTATTTATTACGCGGTGCCTAATAAATGATAATTTCATAAAATATATCCGATTTATTGAATCCAAACTAAGTACAACGAGATAGGTGTTTCGCAAAATATGCATTTATGATAATTTGAATATTATACAACTATTGCATTAGAGTTTCCAACAATAATTGTCAAAAAATGTAATAGTTAGATACGGAAATAACTCCGATTTAATTATGATTCGGTATATACGTAATGTTTGTGATAAGGGACGAGCAGTATCCTGTGCTAAAATAGTAAATATACGTATTTATCACACTGACCGTTTATCAGCGCACTGAATCATGATGTGTGTAATATTTTATTTTTAAAATATTTTAAGATAACTCTTTGAAAACCTCTACCTCAGTCGTTTATTAATTAAATTATGCATAAGAATGAAACATTTTTTTTTATTTTATTTATTAATTTAAAAAAAATTTAGTGCGTACATGGAAATTAAAATTTGATTTTATTATGAAATAAAATGTATCCATTGAATTGGCAGGAGACAAGTACCTATTATTTTTTTAACATGAATGTTGGCAATTTAACAAAATCTGAGAGCGGGCAACGAACACATAACGAAAAAAGTTTACGTGGAAATAAGGCAAATGTTTGAGAGCCAAAATAGACCACGCAAACGACCGCTCTGTCGTTCAAAGAAAGTTCAATTCCTCAGAAATGGTTGAGAACAAAACATTTTCATCGATACAGAAGCCCGCTGTAGATAGCTCGGTAAGGAATTGGATTCGACAGTTCCAAAGCTCTAAAATACTATTTTCCTTAATTTCCTTTCATTAATCGACGGAAAACTGTGTTTACAATATTACAGTATAATAATTATTGTTGTATGTATTATACCTACGTATTATCATCGCGTTAAATGTTCCACCACAGTGACTGCAAAGAATATAATTAATTATTATGTAAGTACATATTTGTATTTACTCTCCACTCTATTGGGTCATTACTCATTATAATATAGGTACATGGCTTTAATCATTTAGACATCAAATATTTATATATAAAAGAAGACATCAATAGACTGATAGAATAAGATAAAATCAAATATGTTATTAATTAAAATAAAACGTAATAAGTAGATACTACGTAATAGGTAATGGTCAAACCTTGTCAACAGCTATTTATACAAATGGGTCAAATCGTGGAATCATGTCTGATATAAATATTATTCGTAACTGGTATTGCAAAACTATAGAAAACTCAATATTATGATAATGCTATGATGTATCCATATTGTTTAATTAACGTGATATTTTTTTAAATATGTAGGTAGGTACTGTGCATCTACACTTTTTGCATCGTAATAATTATATGATGGAATAAATATATCCTATAATATTATGTATATAATACATCCCAGCATTAATACTCGATAAGCATTAAATTTATTGGATATACTTACAGTAAGTAGGTACCTACGTATTATTATTCAATCGCAAAATCTAAATGTACGGGGATTCATGCTATATAACAGGATTTCGAACCGGAACTGAACAGAAAACCGGAAAAAACCGTTATTTTTGTCGGAACGAAAACCGGAACCGAACCGAAAAAAAAATATCGGGTTTTTCGGTTCGGTATAATAATATGACACGCGCGTTAACATGATGTTACTCCGCAGTACTGTTGCCAACCGTACTATAATTATAGTATTTGTACTATAATTTTCGTTTGTATACTATTTACGATATAAAACATTTATAGTACGCCCAAAATATTGTAATTTTGAATATCGGGAAAATACGCAAAATATATAATTTCGCAATATTATAAAATTTGAAGAAACTGGAAAAAAAATGCTCGAAAAACGTAAAAAAAGCCGTTGATATTGGTTTAAAATCAAATTTCTTGAATTCGTCGGTAAGCGTATTTGGTCGGAAGAGGTACCTAAATAAAAAGGGGTCTCGGAATTTCTCATACCCCGTTATTTTTTTGGTGAGAAGCGAAAAACCTATACCTTTTCAACATATGGCAACGCGTATAATTTCTTGGACATGGTACCTACATACTATAATTCGGTGACAAAAACATGGCAACACCGCTCCGCACTTCAGTTGTCATTTAGTGGTCGTAGCGCAACAGGTCTTACGTCTTTGGTCTTAGAAACATTTAAAAATTAATCACACAGCTGAACCGAAAATAGGAAAACCGTTATTTTTTCGTAGTGAAAACCGGGACCGAAACGAAGAAAAATAACGGTTCGAAGCCCTGCTATATGACACGTACCTATATTTCCCAATAGCAGTAAGTCCACAATTATTCAATAGGTATTACTTTGTTATATAAAAAAAATGTTAATAATTGTATTTTAAAGCGTTTTGTACATATGCTTATGGTAGTTAATATAACTAACATTTTCTCATCCGATATCGCATATGTTATGTTATATTATATTATTATTAGTATTATTACACAATGCAGTCTGCAATCTGTATTCACATACTTTAATATGTAAGTATGTAATTCACAATTGTCTGACTCCACGACATGCGGTCACCACGCATCACAAAAAAGCGTCTGGAACACCGGCACGTGAGAAACTCGACAAAAAAGGTATTGGCGAGTTTTCAGAATGAAACTGGGACGACGGTGCCGAGGAATGGTGATGATTCTTATGAGTTTTGTGGCATGACTACTATTTGAAAATTACTATTCCGGATGAGTAATGTGATTTAAAAGATTTTAAAATGCACTCGTGAGTTGCCATGTATATAAGGCCAAAAATGACTACTTCATTAGCTATTAAAAAAGATATCTTAGTTTTAATTAAATAATTAATTAGTATAGTTTAAAATTATATTTAAAAAAAAATCGGTGTGTGTACTTATTTACGCGCGTTAGAAGTTATATTCATTTGGCGTAATAAAACAAATAACTATTGTATTGGACTAAAACTCATCTTTGCCATACAGCGGTTATAATCGATTCAGAAGTGCCCATGATGAATTAATAAAAAATCAAATTTTATTGGCGTGTTATTATGATTATATTCATTTCCGTCTCGAGGGTATTTTATCGATATAGGTACCATCAGCAATAATATTATGTATGCGAATAAATAATATTATTGCAGAATGTACCTACTTTGAAAGAGAAAAATCTCAAAACCTGTGTTTGAAAAATTTAGAAAACCACTGCTTCGACCATCTTTGCTTAAAGAGATGACTGTACAACTATTTGCGTTAACAATAATAATTATTTATTACAAATCAAAAGTAAAACATAGCCTATTTAATGGTTTAACTGAAACGTGATATTGGCTTTTGTGATGAAACAAAATAATTTGTCTTCAATTATAATAAACCGCTAATAAATAAATTGACATGGGATATACGATAAATATTATCCTAAACCGTAAAAATATGTATTTTTGTATATGAAGTGTCTAAGTATTGTAAATTTACAACATACCATTGTTTGGATCATTTACCAACTCAACATTCACAAAATTTATTTATTTATTGATGTATAATTTTACTCATAAATAATACTTACATAAATATAGCCTCAAATCTTGATACACAATCTTAACAATGAAAAATAAATATAAGTACACTACAATATAAATAAAGTTTTATGAATATAAATTAACAGTGTAGAATGTTATAATAGTAAAGTTGTAAGAATGAATAATCATAATAATAAATTGTGTTGCAACTTCGGTCATACGCCAAACGCGTTACATCGGCTGTCACACGCCAAATGCGTTACATCGGCGTCACACGCCAAATATACACTATGATCTGTTTTCCCAAACGCGCCAATAGAAGTATAACTTCAAAAACTACTGTACTTCACAGCGAAGAGCGAAGTCCCAGAAGAGAGGAGTGAAATGATGTAGGTGAGGCCTCCATTCAGCAGTGAACGGTGGTGCTTGGCATACGAATAAATAAGTCTTTTTAGAAATTTGATGGGGCTAATCTAATGGTCACCCTATTGACTAGGTCAACCCGAATGACCCAAACGTCTATCAAGGCACCGATTACAATAGTGTCATGATAGTTGTGCATGCATTTCGGCATATTTCCTTAATTTTGAGATAAATAGGTTATGTATGACGTGATAATTTAAGCTAAGTATATATATCAAGAGTTCATCGACCAATCATTGACAGACCGTGATATGTGGATAGCTATTAATTGGGTACACGTCGAAAACAAATTTGGACAATAACATTAATAATGGATAATAATTATATTTTTAAAAATGTTGTCTAGTTTGATCAATAATAATATCAAGTGCTCGCCTTTACTTGACAGGTTTGTAAATATTATTCACTCTGGATGTTTTATCTATGTATATCGGAATAATTCAATCATCACTTATAAGCACCTATATATATATATGTGTGTGTAAGTCAGTGGCGAATGGTGGAGGTAGGCTGTTGATCCGACATAAATAGTGCACACTAAACTTTGTCATTCAATCGTATTTGTTTTCATTGAACGACAACTACAGTGTGTATTGTATATAGTGTAAGTCTAATCCAAGCCATATAAGATAATAGTTAAATGTAGACAGGGCTTAATTATAATAAATTAAAAAAAAACTAACCAACAACATTTGTAAAATATGTACTTATATGTATTCTTAATACAACGAAAACTAATAAGTATGACTGAAAAGTGTGCACTATTTTTGTCGGATCGCCCATAGCATACCTAAACTATTATTGTTTGGTTTAGACAGGGTTTAATTGAGTTTAAAAAACTAACCAGCACCATCTGCAAATTGTATTATTGGTTCAACGATAACAAATAAGTATGACTGACTAAGTTTAGTGTGCACTATTTTATGTCGAATCTTAACAACCTACCTCCACCCTTCGCCACTGGTGTAATTAATTACCTACCTACTCACACTGAGTTGTCACGCAGGTATGTAACTACATATTGATAGTTTATAAAGTTAGTTACCCTGCAAATATTAAATTACACTGCTTTAAAATGAAATAACCTGTTACCAGTACTCGAAATGGAAGATTTTACGAACCGGAGCGCTAGATAATTGTTCATATTATGATAATGATAACAGCTATATGTATTATATGGAAATATACCTGCCAAGCTCAGATGGAGTAACTGTCTTTAAATTTGTGACATGCAAGTTTAGGGCATAATGTTGTCAGCGCCGCAGATGAAAATCGAGGTTTACGTCATGTCATAAATATATTTTTTTTTTACTATGATTCCGACAAATTTCGTATCAACTTTAAGAAATATATGTAAGTAAAGTTAAAGTAAGTAAAACTAATTTTAATAATACGTTTTAATAATAAAATTCACGAACCAGAATGCAATATTTAATTTTTCCACGAGACAACGATAATGACGGGGATTTCACGAACAGGGGCCTTAGCGATAGTGCTCATAGAACGCGTTGAGCGGGCGAAGTCGGCGAATGCAGTGTTTATTCATAACCATAATCACACGTCTCTTCCCGCGCATTACCCTTCACCTATGTACGAGGGTGGGTCAATAAGTCCTTAGAAAAGCCGACAGGTGGCGCGACTAGTACTGTAAGCGGTTTGTTTTCATGCAGCGGCACTACCGATTCAGTATGCTGCGAAGTTTCAATCAGATTGGTCGAGTTGTTGTGTGTTTCTCGTACATTTAAAAAAAAATTTGCTTGTGGAAAATGGAAAAATGGAGAAAATTGAGTTTAGAGCTGTTATTAAACATTTTAATATAAAAGGGTTAACAGCAAAGGAAATAAAAAATGAGTTGGATTTAGTTCACGGCATATCTGCTCCTTCACTTGCAACTATTTATAACTGGTTAAATGAATTTAAACGTGGTCGTACATCAACAAAGGATGAACCACGCTCAGGACGTCCTGTAGAGGTGACTACACCAGAAATGATCAATAAAATCCACGATATGGTGTTAAGTGACCGAAGATTAAAGTTGAGTGAGATAATTGAGGTTACAGGGATCTCAAAAGGTAGCGTCATTTCTATTTTACATGACAAATTGGGCATGAAAAAAATTTCTGCAAGATGAGTGCCGCGTTTGCTCACAGTCGACAATAAACGCAATAGGGTGGTGGCCTCTAAAGCCCTGTTGTCGCTCATGCAACGCAATCCGGATGAATTTTTTCGTCGCTTTGTGACTGTAGATGAAACATGGATACACCACTATACTCCCGAGACGAAAGAACAGTCAAAGCAGTGGATTGCGAAAGGCGAACCATGTCCAAAGAAGGCGAAAACCGTAAAATCAGCTGGTAAGGTTATGGCTACTGTATTTTGGGATGCACGTGGAATTATTTTCGTTGACTATTTGGAAAAAGGAAAAACAATAACAGGGGATTATTATGCATCTTTATTGGACCAGCTAAAAAACAAAATTGAAGAAAAACGGCCTCATTTAAACAGGAAAAAAATCCTCTTTCATCAGGACAATGCCCGTGTTCACACATGTTTACGATCAATGGCTAAAATTGAAGAATTGAAGTTCGAATTGGTCGACCACCCACCGTATTCGCCAGATTTAGCCCCCAGTGACTTTTTCCTTTTCCCAAACTTAAAAAAATGGCTAAGTGGACAACGTTTTTTTTCAAATGAAGAAGTCATCGATCGGACAAATGCTTATTTTGAGGACCTTCCGAAAACTTATTTTTCTGACGGTTTAAAAAAAATTGAGAAACGTCTAACCAAGTGTATTGAGCTCCAAGGAGATTATGTTGAGAAATAAAAAAAAAATACAAAAATAAAAACTGTTTTAATGCTTTTTTCTAAGGAATTATTGACCCACCCTCGTAATAAGCGGCCCAAGCAGCACAAAATAATTATTTTTACAGTGTCTCTCATAACAAAGCAATAAAAATATTATATTATTTCGGGGCTTGTAATTAATATTTACGACGACATTATTCAACCAGCGAAATATAGGATACGGAACAAAGAGTTCCCTGTTATTAAATAATTGCTTTTCGCCCGTCGATCGACGACGCCTCGAGCAGCGTAATTTTGGTAGCCGTGTTCAATGAATGGACTTCTTTGTATTTTCGCCGAGAAGCGAAAAACGGTGACTCATGCGGCAAGCGGGGCGCAAGGCATCGTCAAGTCCAGTGGGCGCTGGCGTATTTGATTACGTTGTATTTTTGATAATTTACGCGCCACTTGTAGAAAATTTGCGCGAGCGCCGCACTCGCTGCGTCAATGGGCTTTATGCCTTATGTTAGAACTTGCGAGTCCCAGTCGCCCGGTCGACATGACGTCATATGACATCATTGTGACGTACTACCGGAGTGATAATAGCATTCGAGAAAATAACGCTAGTCAAATGCTGGCGTTATTCATTGTCCTCATACACAAATAGGTGTTTAAGCGTAATAATATCTATGGTGAGCAGTGTGTATTGGGCGGCTTGCCTCGAGCGTGTATTGGCTGACGTCACAATTACGTCATGTCGTCGGGTGACACACGAGTCGATAGTTAGGAAATCGCAGGCCAGGAGCTGCGCTCCGGTGCGTTCCAGTCCATTTGGAGCGCTGCCTGTTACCTTTCATTGCAAGTGCACTTTTACCTACATAAACCAGATATTTAAAAATGTGGGTAGGTACCCAATAACAATAAAATATTACAACACATATAATTAACTATGTCCGTAATATATAATGTTTCATTAATGATACCTGTTTATTACGTTCGATAATTACTAATGACAGTAAAAACTGAAAAGTAAGTAAGTATATAACAAGTAAAAAAAATATGTATTCCTTAAAATCCCAAGATCAGTCAGTAAATGCGTAGAGCAGCCTATAGGAATTAGTATACCTTCATTTATTTGTAATCAACTTGCATAGGATGTGCGTGTCGCGAGATTGAGATGACATAATGTGTTTGCTTCAAGAGTGACAAGGTGAAATATTTTTTATTTTAATCTAAAAATGATTGCTGTTATTGTCGGAAGTTGAAAACACCTGAGATTCGTAGGTACTTATTATGATTTATGTTTCACATGGATAGTACCTACCCGCCTAACAGTGGCGAGGGGTGTAGGTAGGCTGTCAAGATTCAACATAAATAGGGCATACTAAACTTTGTCAGTCATACTTAATTGTTTTAATTGAATAAAGAATACAATTTGCAGATGGTGCTCTTTAGTTTTTAAAATTCAATTAAACCCTGCCTTAACCAAACAATAATAGTTTAGATATGCTATGGACGATACGGCAAAAATAGTGCACACTATTTCAGTTTTCGTTGAATTAATAATAAGTGCATATTGCATATTTTGTTGGTTAGTTTTATAAAATGTATTAAGCCCGGTCTAAACCAAACCATAATAAATAAAAATATTCTTCAATCTATAATATACCTAAAATTAAGGTTTAATGGCATACTTTTAGATATTTTATAGATACTTAGACGAATATTTTTTGACTGTTATTGACTATGGCTTGGATTAGTCCGGGTCTAATTGAATTTTAAAAACTATCCACACATTGTAGTCTTAGTTAGTATAATGAAAACAAATACGTTTGACTGACAATGTTTAGTGTGCACCGTTAATGTCACATCTTAACAGCCTACCTCCACCCTTCCCTACTGCCACCTACTAATTAAGCGTTGCTTTAAAAGTAGGTGCTATTTTACAGGATGTAAGTAAGACACGTAGGTTACTAATAACCATAGGTACATAATTGTATTCGAGTCTCCGTGAAAACTCTACCTGTGTCCATATTATCAGCACAGAGTGTCTCCTCATTTATCATAGCATTCATCAAAAGTGTACCACGCGAGCGCCTACTAGGACGTGAGGGCATGCACCAGGGACCAGCTTCAGCCAGACCGCTGAACATCAATAAGCTTAGTGCCTGGACTAACTCCCGTGTAACAGCCCCCCAGCATCCACATCCACCGTCATAATCAATTAGAGTCCACTATGAAAAGCGCAGCCATAAAAAATATGTAAGTACCAACGTAATTAGAAAAAATCGGCGTAACACAACTTGTGATAACCTAGATTCTTCGACTAGCTCTTAATTATCTTGTTAAATTACACACTCAAGAAAAAGGGCCGCTTATTGGAGTTCCGTTGGTTTATTTAAATACACTTAAATTTATATTACTATATTATATAATTATTTTTCAAACAATCAAACTTGCGTTTGTATACAGCTGACTGATTCGCAGATAACTTCATAGTGTCGTGCACTTTCGTATCGGTGTGCGCGCGGAGCTCTCAATTTCACTCTATACCAAACGCCCCAAAATAAGTATAACTCGAATAAAAATTGTGATTGTACCGTTTAGGTCGAATGCGGAATGAATCACACAAGTGATGCCTTATATGTAATAATATACACAACTAGTAATCTATAAAATAACTAAAAACCGCATTTGTGTAATATTCAAATATGATATAAATATACGATGATTTCCGTAAAATAAAATTACGATATTTCTTGCATGGTATCTGGTCGTGGTTGAAGTCAATATTATAATATGAAATTAATTCAAAGTTACTTTTAATACCAGATTGTTATCCGGTTGTGACATTTGCTTCATCTCGTGTTAGTTGTAAGGTGAATAATATTCCATAATTATTATTTCGTCACTGCCTACAGTAGGCTACTGTCTCCGATCAGAAAAATCTATTTTTATAATAAGCCAGTGAATGTCGACTCCGTAATTAATTATTAATGCAAGCTAAAAAAAACTACCGATATGAAACAGCGGTGACTTAACGCTGCTAACCCTGAAATCAGCTGTTTTACATTTGACCGATTAAAAACATGTTCAACAAAATAATTATTACTTACGATAGTGTTGTTATTACGGAACGGTTGTGGTAAAAATGTATCCATTTATTATTATGCAACTAATTTGCGTATAATATTATATTGTGATAAATACTAATATGTACACGATGTACGCACTGCATTTTTACCGCGTTTTTATTTAAATTCAGAACATCAAGATTTACCATAATATACGTCGGTGTTTTGTAAAAAGGGCGAATCAACCATTTTGGCGAAATTGAGATTTTAATGAAAAAACAATATGTAGCTCACTAGCTCACTGGAAAGCACTTAAAAACGATAATAGTAAGGGCGAACATCCACTTAGTATTATGAATAAAAAGCGAATGTGACATATTAGACCTTTTAAAATATTATACTATAAAGCCTATTATAAGGACTTTATTCTTTCTAAGCTTTATAATAAACTTGTTAGTCATTTATAAGTATCCACAGGTAGTTAACAAATAAATGTTAAAAGTTAAAAATCCTCCTCCTGTAAAATAGCATTTTGGTTAATTCGCCCTTTTCACAAAACAACGACGATATGAAAAGTATTATAGGTTTTGAAAAAAAAGTCTTTTTGGTTTTAGTGAAATGAGAACACAAGTTTTAAACTACAATATCTCTTATATTATGTAAAATTATTGGATTGCTTTGACATAATCTCTAAATTTAATATAACCAAAAACACTATTTTTTTCTTAGCAGAGCAGTGTATAGATCCCTACATATTAGCGTTTGAAGTGAACATGAAAGCTAGAGTTTTTTTTATTTGACTTTTGAACAAAAGGGGTATTGTATTGATAGAAAAAGGTTAGTGTACCATTCTTTTACCTAATTAAAATACCATTAGGTAGGTAGGTATCGGAATAGGGAGCATACTTAATAATCGGTAATTAATTTATTATTTCTCAACCAAGAAAGTGTTAGGTAACAACTATAAAATTATAGGTAGGTACACGTGCAGTCTGCAATACTGTTTTCCGATTTTATACATAAACATTAAATTAAATTAAATACAACTGTGAAGATATCGTGAGCATGCCGTTATAAATACAGGTGAGTTTGAGGGTATATAATATACCTACCTATTCTGAATATAACTCTCCACATCTATTAATTGCTGTATTAAGAACTTATTTTATTGTTGTATTCGTGAAACAATAGTTACTTTACCACTACCAGTAAGTAAGTAATATTATCATAAAATAAACAACAAGAAATATATTATGTACCTACTTATATAAGTATTTCTATCACAGAACAGATTAATAAATATAATTCAGATAGGGTACGGCTACACACTACATTTTGACGCAGGGTTTTGAATGTGTAAGTGTACTAAGAAAATGAAACACACATAATATACGTGTAATAGTATGTGTTGCAACCTTCAAATACACCAGTATTGAACGAGCGTCAGTGCATAAACGAAGGACAAGCGTTTTCTTGACACGTGTTTAAGTTTATCCCATATTCTTCCATACTCGAGATCGGTTGCTGTTACTCCACACCCGTTAGGTATTTCAGTTCCCATTATTTCTGAGTTCCCCTGTTTTATATTATTTATTTATATGTAAGTATACATAATATATATTTATACGGGTCAGTATTACAATAATAATTGCATGATGAATACACATTTATAAAATTATTATATACTTAAAAATGTATGTTGCTAGTAGGAATGCACTTCCGGTATTTCAAAACCGGTATTCAATTTATTATCGATACCGAAATACCGGTTTCAAAAATCCAATATACCGGTATTTTCGGTAGTAAGAAAGCATACACGTTTATGTTTTTCGAAAATTAATGTAATGTTATTTTTTCATTACTTACTACTTACTATATTGTAGGTACTATATTAAATTTAATGTATATGTTTTATGCTACCAAAATGCAAATATACTGACTGAAACCAACAAAAGTTAAATAACATTAAAACAAAATCATTCAAATATACTTAAATATAGAATTTTCGCGATGAATTAACATAATTATGTTAAAAAAAGAAAACATTCGTGGCAAATGTTTTCAATTATTCTATAACTATTGATCCAATGTTGATAGTACATCCAACAAACGTTGAATAATTTGAGAGAGAGTTTTCTGTATCCGGACTTATAGGTAGTAAGTATTTGTAAAAAATAGCAGTTCTAAAATATTATGATCTATACATATTTATAAAGGTCAACATAATAAATGTAAGTATGTTGCTATAAAATACATTTTTATAGTTATATTTATTGATAGGTACCTACTTATTTTTTTCTATAATATATTATGACGAATACCGGTATTCAATCTAAATACCGGTATTGATATATTCGTTCGGTATTGCTATCCCTAGTTACTAGGCATGCTTTTGCTCAAGGCTGTTGAAAACTTTCACTATATGTAGGTATAATCAAAATTTGAAAAAAAATGTAAAATTGTTAGTGCATTGTATTATGCACTATCATTATCTACAGTAAAATTATTCAAAACATAATTATACGGTTATGTTATCAATACACTGTGATTCAAGGTAAATAACTTACAATAATAATTGATATGGTACCTACTGTAATAATATTGTATTATAACTTATAACATTATAACTTATAACATAACATAACCAAGGGCAGAGAAATGTGAGACATTGATTAATTCTTTATGTAAATCATATAGTAAGTAACATGTATGTAGCAACAGTTGGACTGAATCAAAAATGACCATTGTGGGTAAACATTCTGCCAGTACATAGGTATTCCTCGTACGAAACATAAGACTAATTAATAAAAACTTATTTCAGAAACGACACAAACGAAATGATTTGATAGGGTATACCTGTGGCGAAGGGTGGAGGTAGGCTGTTAAAATCCAACATAAATAGTCCACAATAAACTTTGTCAGTCATACGTATTTGTTTTCATTGAACTAAGTCTACAATTTACAGATGGAATTGGTTAGTTTTTTTAAAATTTAATTAAACACTGCAAAACCAATCCATAATAGATAATAGTCAAAAAATAATCGTCTATCTCTATAAAATATGTAGAAAATTATGCCATTAAACCATACACAATTTTGGATATTTTATACTTAGTTAGAATATTTTTTTATCTACTACTATGAATTTTAAAAACTAACCGACAATATGTTTTTATGTTTTAAATTTTTTTATGGTTTGGTTTGGGCAAGGTTTAATTGATTTTTAAAAACTAACCACCACCATCTGTAAATTGCAATCTTAGTTCAATGAAACCAAATTCGAATGACTGGCAAAGTTTAATGTGCACTATTTAGGTCGAAACTTAACAGCCTACCTCCACCCTTTGCCACTGGGATATACAATATAACCTAATATAGTTTTCGTTAAAACTTTATAATTATTTATAGGTATAACGGTTAAGTTCTTCAGTGGCTCTATTCTATACTTATCGACCGCTAAAGTGATAAAGTGATAAATACGACGGCTAACTAGGGTAGATTTGTATCAAAGTATTAGCACTTTTTGTAACAATTACAATAAGATGGTTGTAATTGTTGCAATACGTGCTATATTTTAACAGCACCTCTCTTGCTGCTGTTAAGATATAGCACGTATTGCAACAATTATATTCAACTTATTGTAATTGTTACAATAAGTGCAAACACTTTGATACAAACCTACCCTAAGTTTGATAATATTTATCACTTTAGCGGTCGATAAGTATAGAATAGACCCGCAGGTGTATGTTGAACGCAACGTACATGGGTGAATCGGTTTGGAACTCCGTCATCCAGCAGTGGATTCATCCGTGTTACGAGATATTGCATGTTAGTAATACCTACTCACTATGAGTAACAGAAGAATAGCCGCGAGTGTGTGCGTATCCTACTATTTATATCTGATTCGTTTCCACACAAAGAACATTACAGTGCGCTTTTCTTTATACCTACCAACTAGCAGCGGACAGAATTTTCTTATGATCTTAAATTTAGTGTTATTATAACAGAGCTGGAACAAAGACTGAGCCAATTTGCTACTTCAAATATTATAAGTATGTAATATCAAGTAGATACGTTACGTATTTACATGTCTATTAGAATATATATACCTAAGTAAAATATTTTTGAAGTTATACGTCTTTTGGGGCGTTTGGTAGAGAGTGAAATTGAGAGCTGCACGCGCACACCGTTACAAAAGTGCGCAACAGTATGAAGTTAGCTGCGAATCAGTCAGCTGTATACAAACGCAAATTTGATAGTAGAATTGTTCCGTTGCCTAAGCAACGAATTTATTCTTGTCGGCCATTTGCAATTCCTTGCGTAAACAAACGATCAAATGTCATAGTGACAGTTGTTACTTTAAAAATAAAAACAACCAGAAATAATTTTATAAGTTAAAGTGTGTAGAAATAAACCAGCGGCGCTCCAATAAACGGCCCTTTTTCTTGAGTGTTTAATTTAACGAGATAATTAAGAGATAGTCGAAGAATCTAGGTTATCACAAGGTTTGTTTTTGTTTTATTACGCCAAGAAGTATAACTGCTAACGCGCGTACATAAGTAGGTACATGCATTGATTTTTTTGAGAATAGTCTGAAATAGGAATCGGGGTAATAGCATTTCGTTCAATATCACATAATTCGAGCATGCATCTTTATTTTTGGGTGTTGATTGTTTTGTGGTTACTGCCGTTTGTCACACATATGGTTCTTACTTACGTCACTTGATGTGCAAATTAAAAACGTCGTCAAAATTATGACCTATGTAAGTATACCTACATCACACGAATGACTATGTACCTACAAGCCAAAACAAAATAGTCTTCTACAATTTACGTCACGAGCAATAAGTAGGTATATACAGTCTTTGTAACATACCTAGAGATGTTATAATTTTATTATAATAATATCTTATTATGAATGAAAACAGTTCGTTACTTTTCTCTGTACTATGTATGCCGTTTACAACTTAATTTCCAAGAATCATTGTAAAAATACAATTTAATTCGGACCGGTAATGAGAGGTAGGAATTTCATCATCATCTTCATCGAAGCATCTAAATTTAATAACAACACGATATTCAGTATACATTCTTACAGCTGATTACTAATATTAATTGTTTGTATAAAAGAATCTATCTAAACTATATATAAGTCAAAAATATTAATACGAAAAAATGGTACTGTTTGGTTATGAGGAATACAGCGGAAAACACATTTTGAAAATACACGATATACTGGATTATTTGTTAGATTAACCTAACCAGACCTAACCTAAACTAACCCAAACTAACAAATAATCCAGTATATTGGGTATTTTCAAAATGTGTTTCCGCTGTATTCCTCATAACCGAAGTGTACCGAAAAAAGTTCACTTTAAAAAAAACTAAGCAACTTTTGAAGTGTAGATAGTATGGATAAAAAGATGCCAAATTAATAAAATGTGTCTTGTTTATTACTCCAGTTGGGGACTTTTATGTTGGCTTAGATTAAATGACTGCGTTGGGCTGTGTTGCCGATTTTATGGTGACGTGAAATTCGATCTGGCTACTGCTTTAGATACAATTGAGGAATCTGGAAACAAAAATGGCCGTCTCCATTTTCAAATTAATGTTGGCAAGTCAATAAAATGTCTTATTTCTTTCTTATATCTATAATTTCTGAAAGAGATATTATAAAATCTTATTTGTTATGAATTATTGTTAAACACTTTTTTTCAGAAATTATACACATAAGAAAGAAATAATACATTTTTATTGATTTTACGAAGATTTTACGAAAAGTTTCGAGACCCCTCAATTATGTACACAATTAAACTAAATTTAATGCATTCATAACTACGTCAAACGCTAGTCAAACATATATATATACACGTATATACCTACATTAAGGATTAGTACATAATTTTACGGTAAAATAAGATACATCGTCGAATCATACGTCGAATACTGATAACTGCTCTCGGTTTATGCATTTACGCTCATTTAATGTTGGCGTGTTACACACACTATTGCACGTGCATAATGCGTGCTTCATTTTCGTAGGACACTCACACATTCAAAAACCCTGCATCAACATGCGGCGTATTGAATATAGCCTATCGGTATTCTATTTATTATCTGTTCTGTGAATTTTACTCAAAGGTAGAATGCTAAAATTATACGTATCAAATTGTTTTTAATAAAGTTCGTTTATTGCCAAATTTCAACTTGTTGATAAGACCACGCTTTGTGAGAATTTCCAAAATGCATTGAAATACTGATCACGTTACCTACTCACTATAATAATAATATAACCTTAATTATTATGATAATGTTATACTATTCATAGATAACATAATGTACGTCACAACATAACTAATGAATTTAATATAATATTATAATTTAATAAAAAAAAATACTTAGTGGTATAATTTAGTCATTTAAATCATTTCCTGAAATTATATGACATTGGAGATAGTGTAAGCGATTTTTTTTTAATATTTTATTCTTATATTATAATTTATGTTTTTTTTAAATATCTTATTATGTATTTATCAGTGAATGTAAAGATATAAAATTTTCGTTCCTAAGCGGATAAAATAACCCCCCTTGGAGTGGATGTTATGTTTAGAGTTTTGTTTACTATGATTGATTGTTAGCCACTAACCTAACCATGGCCCCCACAAAGGAGGGGCTGACAGAACTCTAGTCTGAGGGCTCGACCAGATAAGTGATATAAACACACACACAAATCAAAATTTTTCTCAAACAATAAAAAAGTCGCCTGCGGGGGCTATTTTACTCCAGGATTATTAGCATTGCAAAAATAAATGAATTTTGGATTATTGTGTCGATGCACGATAACTCTATAATTCAAGTGAATGTATTAAAATACAACAGTAGCTAAAATTACACTGAATACCCTTAATTTTACATCAAAAACCATTTGGAAAACACTAATGTAAGGCATCACACTGCCTTTCACCTTGGCGACAGGTATGGGGGCCCGTTTTAGGATGTGGGGGCCATGGACCTAGCCCGCTGGGTCGTTGCACTAGTCAATTGAAACACATCGAAAAACAACATGATTATTTTTTGCACATCCACAGGTGAGTATGGTGAATCCGTTTAATAATTTGATTATTAATCACAATAGTAGGTACATATAATATAATATAACATGAGTGGAAGAAGCTATGTCATGTGGAGGTTTTCATTCAGCAGTAGATCGACTAATATTTGACAATAAACACAATGTCTACCTACATAGTTATCTACGATTATTTACAATAACATAATTATGTAGTCTTCGTAAAACTTCTGTACGTGCAAGTAGGTAGGATCGACTGAATATATTCTGAAGTCCTTAGATATATTATTTTCAATAAACTAAAACTGCTTTTTCAGTAACCTTTATAAAAAGCTGATGAAAGAGTGTAAGATCATAACTACACAGCGGAAAATATCATCGTAATAGTATATAATACTTTTGTTCCAACCTAGAGAAAGGTGCCATTCATTTATAATGGTGGGGTGACCTTCGTTTAGCAGTGCAAAATCAAAGAATAATGTCAGTCTGATGAAACAGATGTGCAGTATTACAGAGGTTCTCAAAATGCCAGACAAGGATATTACGTCATTTATCGATAGTAAATTCCGTTCCCAGTATTGGCACTTTTCACCAGATAATAAATAGGTATTACACTCCCACGACTCCTTGCGTCAGACAATGTTATCTACAAAATAACATGTTAACTAAATAATATATACCTAGTACTTATAGGTACACGTGATACGCCGAGACTGCATGCGCTGACTGATTTAGAGGCTCCACTATTATAAAAATTACGCCAATCTACTTTTAGTAAAAAAATAAATTTGTACATATTTTAAATGTTAGTTAGAAATAATTAATTCTCGTTAAAAGATCGACCGGCGTACGTACGCGTTTCGTGTCTTATTTTAGACAGGTATATTGCCTCCCCCTACAAATTTTTCATTCAATGTTAAAAATACAACCACAGAGATGTGCTGCAACATTTTTTTTTGCATTTAAGTACCCACACATCTGATGAATTTTCTGACAAAGCGAGCGCCTCATACGCATTAAGGAAAACCGCCACTCATAATTTATGCTTTCCAACATTAAGGCGATACATCAGTGAAACGGCAAATAATTTTCAACTATAGGCGCGACGAAATTGTGGACTCGCTGCCGTTCGGAGAGAGAACGTCGAGCTGGGAACACGTCAATTTGTTTCGTGATGGCGACGGGGGTATTAATTCTAAAATCGAGTAAAGATGACTAAAAACGTTACCCATTTACTTTAAAAAGAAAACATGTCAATGAATATATTATTATTGTTACTAATAGAACATACGTTAAAGTGCCCACCACCACCCGTCATATATGCACAACCGTTAGAACAATAAACAGAACATTAAATGGACGCATGTTGGATTTATATGACAAATTATATTTCGTTTGGCATGCGACATTTGCACCCGCGACCCGCAATCCGCGCATCGCCTAGCCACTATCTTGTTAGACCGTGCCTCAACTGAGGTATAGCCTTAAGATTCTTTTAAGATTGTCATCCAAGACTAAAATTATAATAATTTATTATGAAGCTAATAATTTGTAATATTATTTTGTTTCTATATCTACATATAAAATAAATACATAGTAGGTTAGAGAGAGTATTTAGGCAATTGGTTCAAAAATATTATAACTGTTTTATAATTTTAAAAAATATGACTTTAATAATAAAGTATAACTCGTATTGCCTACAAGATTTAAAAAATGTTTTATGAAAACTATTATAGTTAAAAATAATATTATAATATTTATATACCTATAGACATTCATCGCAGTTCACCTAATAATATGCTTAGTGAGCTCAGCGCGCACATGCTGAACGGTAAACAATCATGCTTGCTGTTGGTGTTTTGTCTACCTTTCGAATACTACGCAGGTGAGCTGCAGGTGCCTGACGCAAGAATTGAGGTATTGCGTGGACCAGCGATGCACCGGTCACTCAAGTCACTGTCTAGTGATGTCATATCGAAAGAAAAAGTATCGATACACAGTATCAGATTATTAAAAGAATGAATATAATATTATACATATTTATATCCATTGGAATTTGGATATAATATAAATATACAGTATAACCCCTATTTTACGTTTTTTAAGGGACTGAAGAAAAAAAACCTAATTGGAGGGAAAATGTAAAAGGGGGGTATTGAAAAAAAGAACATTTAAATTTTATGTTTCTAAAAAAATAACGTTTTATTAAAAAACAACATTCAATTAAAATTTTTATTGAAAAATCGTTCGAATGTTACGACCCAATCATTGTCAAGTGCGCGTAACTCGCATATTTTGAATATTTCCGACGTAAATCGCGGGAAAGAAAAACGTAAATGCGGGTATTAAATGTAGTGAAATACATCGGGACTGATAAAAATACACGCAATTGCCGGGAAAACGTGAATTCCGGGCACGTAAAAACGAGGTTATACTGTATTATTTTTTATATATTACACATTCAAAAAACTTTTGTAACACATGTCCCATGTTCGATTATATATTGCTAATATAGATACTTAAAATCGTGTCCGGAAATTTGTACGTACGCAGTTCGCCGTATCACACTTCACCGTGAAATGTTGTATCGGAAATATATGATCGTATAATATACCTACGGTCCAACCTCTTTGGGAGATAAAATTTATGTCTAAATAAAACACGGCTCTTGTCTGTTTACAGGAAGCCAGCAGCAAATAAATTTTGAAAAATAGCCGATATACTGGTTTATTTGTTAGGTTATGTTGGGTTGGGTTAGGTTAGGTTTTCATTCTTGAAGGAACATTATTGTCTCCACGAACAACGCGTAGTTTTTTCATCTCAGTGCTATAGAAATCACTGTATAGTACACGGTTTTCTCTTTCCGATAAGAAAGCTCATGGGGAAATGTAATACGTACAATTTAAATGTAACCACTGAAAACTATTGAAATTATTGGTTTATACCTGGATACCCTCAAATATATCATTATCTATAACTAGGCTTACCGGGATTGTCCCGGTTTCACACATCGGTCCCGGCGTCCCAGCCGGTTTGGCATTTTGTCCCGGCTGTTCCGCGTATGAATATTTGTCAATAACAAATTGTCATGATTGACCGTAGTAGCGTATATTTTGTGATGAGATAGCGGGGAAGGGTGCAGGGCTCGAAATGGACCGGAACGCACCGGAGCGCCGTTCCGGTTCATACAATCCCGAAAATTATCGCTCCGTCTCGTGTAAATATTAATTTGACCGTCTGTGCGAGATATGGCAGATTATGTATAGAATTAGATAAGTAACAGTGTTAATATTTTCGTTAAATTATCAAGCGCTCCGGTTCGTAAAATTGTCCAATTCGAGCGCTGGAAGGGTGCGAAAAAAGTATATTCCAGCGAGAAGTGCGGACTGGTACAATAAATAAATAAAATAATTTAAATTTCTGCTGCAGAAGGTCTGCATTCTTTTTTTGTACATACTTTAAAACAATTTTTGGTGGTTAAATTTGTTTCTTTGGCATATACCTATCCTTTTCCTGTCCAGGTTTAGAGTTTCATAATTATGGTAAGCCTAATTATAACTCATGTTTCCGGATTGAGAAATGGCTACCGTATTAACAAAAAGTAGATACCAACGTATTGATCAAATCAAAAACACCGATACTTTCATATTTATACCATCCCTAATTTTATTGCAGCGCAGTGCAACGTCCTTGGCTACAGCAATAGGAGAGGTCGTCGATCAAATGATATGAGATTATAACATGTATTGATGGATAAAAGACATGCAGTATGTTCTACATAATATGTCTACCTATATGCACCCATTACTTTTGTTACTACATAATATAATTGTATTATACCCATATAAATATTTCCAACAACTATAATTATTATTGTTATTGACATCTTATAGTTATCCCACTTGACCTCATTCACATAATATTATACTTGCAAAAATAAGAACATGTTTATTATTGAGTGTACAATTTTAAGATTAAGTAAGTATTGATTTTGCTCGTTTAATAAACATTACATTACGTAGTGACTATTGCCCTATTATTCTAGTTTCTCATAAATTACACTGAATAATCATTAGTGGCAAATGGTGGAGGTAGGTTGTTAAGATCCGCAATAAATAGTGCTCATTAAACTCTGTCAGTTATACGTATTTGTTTTCATTGAAATAAGACTACAATTTACAGATGGTGGTTTTTAAATTCAATGAAACCTTGGAAAAAAAAACTAAGCCATAATAGATAATTAATAGTCAAAAAATACTCGATTATCTTTATAAAATAACTAAAACTATGCAATTAAATCATACATAAGTTTGGGTATTTTATAGAGATTAATATTTTTTATGTATTCTAGTTTGGTTTAGGCAGGGCTTAATGAATTAAAAAAAAATGAAACAGCAATATGTGTAATATGTATTCTTAATCCAACGAAAAAAAATAAGTGGGAATGAAAAAGTGTGAATAATTTTGTCGTATCGCGCAAAATATACCAAAACTATTATGTTTTGGTTAAGGCAGGGTTTAATTGATTTTTAAAAACTAGCCAACACCATCTGTAAATTGTAGTCTTGGGTCAAAGTAAACAAATACGCATGAGTGAGAAGTTTAGTATGCACTACTTATGCCGGATCTTAACAGCCTAACTCCACCCTTCGCCATTGACAATCATACAATCATGATAAATACGTACAGATAAAATATAAAATGTATTTAATATTATTCATGCAGAGTTTTTAGTTCGTACCTACATTTAATTACACTGAGAATTATCTGCAGATGAAAAGATTTCAGTGGCAGAGTGTAATTTTCCCGCTCTTTTATTTTGTTGAAGCTGATATTATTGGCCGCCAAATTTTATGTGACAAAGAATCTATTTTCGGACACTATCTAGTAATATTATTTTTATTACAATATACCCAACAACACTTTTCAGTGAAAACCATTTTCGGTAATAAGCCAGATAATAAAATGCAGTACTTATTTGGGAAATACAGGATAAACTTAATTTATCACATACATTAGATAGGTACATCGATTTGAAGTATGTAGGTACCTACTCAATTAAAACGTCATTGAAAATAATAATTATCTACAAATAAAAAAATACATATTTGGATAACAAGAAGTAGGTACCATAAATTCTGTGGTTTCGGGAAATCAGTTTGGTTACAGCTGACATAATCTGTTTTTATATTATAAATGACACTTTTCAAAATACTCTTGCTTAGAAGTTAATTGACATATCTTTTCTAATTTCTTTTGCTTTATTTATATATTATAATAATTAAATTAAGTTGTTGATATTGTGCTATATTCAATCTTTTGAATGAGTAATTTGACTTAAAGATAAAAATATTTTGCTCAGTTTAAACTATTTTTTACAAATTACATGACAAAATGTAGGTATACATAAAAAAGAGCACAGTAATTCTTTACACACAATCATTAAAATCTTAATTTCGTAAAAACGCGACTAAATAAGAACTTTTAAGGTACCCTGCAACCACAGAATTCTATTTTAAATGTATGTACCTATATAATAATAATAATGCTATTAAAAATGGGATGTTCCAATTACAATATGAAAATATTACTGACTAGTAAGTATTCCATATAATAAATAAAATATGGAAACAACAGCTTGGGATCGTAATAAAGTAGGTAATAAACTAATAGATTAAATTCGTACAGGATTTTCAGACCAACAAAAAGATTAAAATAATCAAATTATAAGCAATTACTCTGACTATTAACTGATAATGCAAGTAAACCTGGTTGATTAAACCTACAATGAATTAATAATTATAATTATGGAAGTTTTATTCGGCGAAAAGTGTGTCACTAATTAATACAAAAAAATATGTTCATATGCCGATTTTTACATAACTGTCATATTATGTACTTATATCGTTTATGATTTAAATTTTAGTGTTATTGCAATTTAAAGAAAGTTATATTGAATTTTGGAATACAAAGTACCAACTAGGTAACTAATATAACTTTCGTTATCGATGCATTTAAAATGTACTATTTGTTTCCACTAATTAATATATTATGAGAGATGATAAGCATAAGAAGATGCAAGGAGCATCGTACCAGAATCTAATCAGTCTTCAACATAATAAATATACGACAATGAACTCGCGACAGTCTTAAAAATGAATATATTAAGTACCTAATTTAAATGATTTATAAATTATAAGAAATATCCAGATTAAAACAAATTTTAAATCACTCTTTATAAATGAATTATTTTACTTCCTGGATAGTGGATAGGAGTTATAATAATATATGTTCATGCTTTATATTCAATCAGCTGTTTTATTTATTATAATTATCGTGAAAATACGAAATACCACTAATGTTTCCCGTACTTAACTATATTTTTAATTAAGTATTATATTTAACGTGGGCTTAGTCGGGGAATGAAATGGTATCGCTGTAATCAAAACACATAGTGATTTTATTTGACGTTTGACGTGATTCGTTGCTATTTAACTCAAAATGATCAATGAAAAAATGGTTTATCTGCGACGAGGATTACCATTCATCAAGATAACATGTCGTTATGCCAGTAATCGTAAAAATGCTGGTTATAAAGATATTTAAATCATAATAAAATACCACGATCGAATAAACTGACATAAAAATAACAAAAGGAAAATTTTGCATGGACATTCGAATGAGTGCCTACCTTTATAACCTGAGCAGGTGCTGCGGATGGTTGACGATTGATTATTTATTGTAAATAGACAATAAGCAATGATGACGGAGAACTGCTACGAATTAAAACAGCTGAGACACGGTTTAATCACAATGGTAATAAACAACCTGTTAATGCACTGAATGTTTCTCTAAGACTGATCTGTCAGAGCCGAACGCCGCCTTTTATAAAATGCGCTCGACCAAACGCAGTGCTCAAAACGCATGCGCGGTGCATGTTTGGCGCACGCACTCGATGTTACAACCCCTAGGGTAAGTAGCCGTAAATTAAAATTCTACTAGGAAAATAATTCATAATAAATTTTCACAGATTGAAAAAATATTTCAATTACTGTCGAACGTGGAATAGGAATAGTTCATTAGAAATAAGAATATATTTGGTGGATACCAAATTAGTAAATAATTCTCTAAGTTATCGTTAAAAAATATTGCATTGATGATTGTCATAGATATTTTTAAAATCAATTAAATAGAAAAATAACATACATAGTGAATAAATACCTTGTGATGATGGTATATAGTTTCATATAACACATCATATAAACTTGTAAATTGGCGGACGAAACCGGTCGTGATTATTATTGTACAGTGAGGAATATGTACTTACTATATAATAATATAATCATAAGAATGACATTGTCAACTAGAATCTAGTTTACAATGTCCCTCTGAAGCGGTCAAAACCGGTTTAGAGTAATATTAACAAAGTGGAATTGTGTTTTATCTTAATTATTAATACAATGCAGTTTTATTTTATTTAATATAGTGTCTTTACATCAAAAATTGAATTAAAATAATTTTATAAATTTGTAATTATTTTTTTACCATTTCTAGTCCAAGCAGGCTTTGTGTATCCATATCATGTTCTTATATGTATACATAAATGATTTATTGTAACCCAAACGTTCAAACCCTATATTCCTATAATAGGGTGTGAGTTGGTACATAATATAATATAATTATTGAAGAATGGGATAATAATGATTGATTAAACAAAAGCCAAAGGGTGTATTTAACGCTGTCGACAGGATTTCAACCCGTAGATCTCTGACTTACGAGTAGGTAATAGGTATATATTATGTACTAGTGTACCTACTACGGTGGGCGGCATCTAAACGTTCCTTAGGGATTGTGCCACGCACCAGTATAGGAAGAATAAATTAAATAAATACAGTCGAACTTGGTTATTACGAGGAAGATGGGACCGACTGAATTTGCTCGTTATAAGCATTACTCGTTATATAACATTTTTCGCGCCACATTCTATTTAAGCATATAAAATAATAATTACAAGATAAAAATAACTTTTTATTTACAGCGTTTTAAAATTTTCTGTTGAATCATATTATATAAACTTGACTTGACTAGCTTAAACGATCAAAAACAATTGTACTTGATAGAAATACTGAATAATGAAATGTCATTTCATATTGATTTCCATAGTAAGGCACGTATATATTATTTAATAATTTAGTTGCTAGGACCCCTACCAACCAATAATGGTATCGAAATAACTTTTAATACAAAACAGAATTAACTAAAAATGAATTCAATTCTACTTAAAGATGGCTAAAAGTATTAAAAAATGCATTGGCATCGTGTTCTGATATATTCTAAAAGTTTCAAATGTCTAGCTAGTCGGAAAGTTAGTTAAACATCGATTGCAAGATTTGTACCGGACAAAGAACCACCGGACAAATAAGAATACGAGCTAAGAAAAACGTTGTAAAATACTGACATGAACATTGGATAGATTTATTAATTTGTGCAATTTACAATCTTTACATGTAGGTATGCGTGAATTATGGTCATAAAAACTTTATTATTTTTTTAACGGGCAGATTATACTCGTTGCACCCGTCATTGCAAGATTTGTACCGGACAAACAACCACCGGGCAAATAAGAATACGACCTAAGCAAGAAAATGACATTTCAGTATTATTTCTATCAAGTATATTTTTTTCAATCGTTTAAGCTAGTCAAGTCAAGTTTATATAATTCAACAGAAAATTTAAAAACGTTGTATATAAATAGTTCTTTTTATCTTGTAATTATTTGTTATAAGTAATATGAGTTATAATGTCTATGTAGTTAAAGAAATAATAATTTTCAATCTGAATTTACGACACGACACATTACCTTTCTGATAGTCATGTCATGTCACTCATATCCCTCGAATTCGAATGAAACTAACAAATCGTCAACGATTCTAACTTGTTGTAAGGATAATTGAAGTGTTGGATATCTACCAGTTTTCACACATTTAATGTGTGTGTAATTTTAGTCTTCTTTCAGTTAAAATTGTCATATTATTTTGTTTTGATGCATTGGATTAAACCCAAGAGTCAGCTGGTGACTACCCTATAATGGTCGAAAATTAAGATTGGGTATATTTGGTTAATTTGGTAGTTAAGTCTGAACCATACGCAGCCTATTTAGAAACTATGTAAACGTCATGATTTTGAGTTCTGTATTATTTTCTATGATAAGCAGCGCTCGAAATGGAATATTTAACGAACCGGCGCGTTCAATAACTTTACGAAAACATTAAGATAAAGTTAAGTATATAATTGAATGTGTATTTTATAAAAATAAGTGTGTTAGATTTTTACATTATATGGGAAATCTAACTGAGACGGTCAAATAATATATCCACGAGAAGGAGCGATAATTTTGGGGATTTTACGAACCGGAACGGCGCTCCGGTGCGTTTCGGTCCATTTCAAGCCCTGATGATAAGTACCTATACTATTTATAGTATATAATATAATGGTTTAATATATTTTTATTTAAATGTTTGTTTTTTCCCAGACATTTGAATGAACCTTTATATACCACTTATGATTAGAAAAACGGGGCATCATGTTGAAATACATCTTTCATTTGTCTACAGATCGTTTAGGCGTATTAAATGTATACCTATTTACCAACATAGCACATAATTATATTATTCAGATTCAATCTTCAAACTATTAACGAAAAATTTAGAAATTTTAGAAATGGGGTGACAATTTGTATTAATGAATATTATTGTTGTCGCACTAAGTAATTATAACAATAATTATAAGACAACAGTTCAAATTACTTTGCTAATACACACTGCTTACTTCTTTCTTGCTCATGGATCGTAAACCTTTGTACGGGTATCTACTTATTGAAATATTGAAATAATTCTTGCTTTAAAAAAAATGTTGGTATGATATTATTTCAACGGTCTTTTATTTTGTTTATAAGTATATGATTTAAAAGTAAACTAGTACCTACTGCAAAATGAGCATAATATCCCCTTTACACGTGCATGGATTTACTGCTGACAGTAAGTATTATCGCGGCCATAAGATAAACATGTATTATTCTGCGGTTGCAAGATTGCATGCATGAATCAAAACAGTTCGAAAGCTTATGAATTTTCATGCGACATTTGAGAATTTTTCGATCTGCGCCTGCGCAGTAGAACGATAGTGGCGAACTTGCCGGCAAAACTACACCGCGGCTGATTTTTACGACCTGTCAAATAGTAACATAAAATTACAACATCGCGTCTCGCTTACTCATGAAGAATGAGATTGGAGAGACAGTCAGCACTTTTACGTGTAAACAGTGTCATGATAGCTTAAAATACGCACTATTGCTGCCAGTAAATCCATACACGTGTACAGGCGCTATAACAATTTTCTCACAATGAAATGCCAAAGAATTTATGAAATATTCTAAAAATTGATAACATAAATAAATGATTGTCAACAATTAAATTATTAATAGTACATAAGTATAGAATAATCCACAGAATAGATTAATAAATAGAATTCAGATATGCTCTGCCTCAATACACTACATTTTGAAGCAGGGCTTTGAATGTGTGAGTGTCCTATAAAAATGAAACACGTTATAGGCGGGCAATAGTGTGTGTTGCAACACTCAAAATGCACATTGGATGAGCGTCAGTGCATAAACCGAGAGCAGTTTTCAGAACGAAGGACAAGCTTAGAATGACGTATTCTTGACGCGTGTTTAAGTTTATCCCGTATTCTTCCACACTCGAGATCGCTTGCCTGTTACTCCACACCCGTTAGGTATTTCAGTTCACATTAATTCTGTGTTCCCTGGAATAAACATTACATTTTTTATAAAGTATATTAAAATGTTGAAAATACCCTACCTACTTTACTAAAAACCGATTGCAAGATTTGTACCGGACAAATAAGAATACGACCTACGAAAAACGTTGTAAAATTATAGTTTTTCCACTTAATAGATACCTACCTACAAATAGCCTGTAGAGCTTTTCAAATTTCGAGATTTGAATTTTTCCATCCGAAGTGAATGTCAACAGGTTTTTTTTAATTTTCCGACACTAACAGGTATATTTTTTGAAGTATTTCTTCAAAAAAAAATTTGGTCGATAGGTATCTACCCACTGTGGGCTTTTCCGTCCAAAAGTTTAAACAAAAATACTGGCTCGTGTCTTGAGCAGCTACATAGTTCCGTGTCTGATTGTGCAAATTTATGTTGATTTTGACATCCATCTAAAGATGAGGACCGGTTCCGTCGAACCGGTCGTACCATCTTAGGACCGTATATTATTATAACACACTTATTCACACAGTTATTCTGTTCGATTATGATCATTTTCCATCCAACTCTTGAAATCGTTGAATTATACCTAAATAAATAAAACTGAAGAAATAATGTCAATTGACAACGTCTTCGTCAATTTGCAGAATCATGTGTCTTGGTCCCTGATGACAAAAAGGTGAGGAGCACATATTTTAATGGATTTAAATTATACCATTTTACCTATAATTACCCATAATATACTTAATTGTGTTTTTCAGAACACTCGTACTCAAACTGACCTAATGATTTTATATCACATTACCTACTTATTTTTTTATATATCTAGGTTTTTTTTAAAAAAAATCATTATGACGTATAGGTACATTGCATAGCGTAAAAAGAATTTAATTTTCTTATCTATGAACATCTATGAATCAGAGTACATACATATCTACGAAATATTATCGTTTAATCAATTATTGTAATTTCTACTAATTTTGATATCACTAGCCCTATTGCTAGGGACGTAATATCGAATGAAAAGGTATCTATTCCAAAGTATCGGTCAAAAATATTGATACTATCAAATATCGATCACAGCCATTTTTTCCAAAATCTCAATCGATACCAACGTATCCAAAAAATGGTAATATACGATCGCAGTGGCGAAGAGTGGAGGTAGGCTGTTAAGATCCGACATAAATAGTGCACAATAAACTTTGTCAGTCATACGTTTTGTCATTTTTGTTTTCATTGAACTAAGTCTACAATATTTACAGACGGTGTTGATAAGTTTTTTTGTAAGTTCAATTCAACAGTTCAGTCAAAAAATAATCGTGTACTTATTTATAAAATATCTAAAATCATATCATTAAAACATACATAAATTTGGATATTTTATAGATAGTATAGGTAATAATATTTTTATTCACTATCGTTTGGCTTGGCAGGGCAACATGTGTAATATGAGTATTATTAAATCAACGAAAACAAAAGTAGGAATGAAAAAGTGTACACTGTTTTGACGAATAACAAAACTAGTATGGTTTGGTTTAGGCACGGTTTAATTGATTTTTTAAAGCTAACCAACACCATCTGCAAATTATTGTAGTCTTAGTTCAATAAAAGTAAATATAAATGACTGACAAACTTTAATGTGCACTATTTATGTCGGATTTTAACAGCCTTCGCCACTGGGATCGATACTTCAAAGTATCAATACTTTTCTGACGGCCCTACCTATTGCTGCTTTCTTATCAGTCAATTTGGAAATTATTTATCTATGCAATGGATAAATTAATATCCATTAAAGATTGCGTGTGTAGGTAGGTAGATAGTTACGTACATTTAATTACAAGGTAAATCCTAAAACCACACTATCACATCAATAACGAAGGAGCTGGATATAAGAAGAGCGTAAGTGCTAAACAATAGTTTTGAAAAAATACGCTTAAACTAGGGTACTTGATTCCCAGTATTTTTTTTAATATGTAACTATTATTCTAGAATCCTTATTTACATTTTGACCTTTGTAGTCATCAGACTAATAAATTAAAATATACCTATATTCAAGTGCTATCTCGTTCGCGCGCATTAAATGTCAATAGTGTTGAAAGTCTACCAACTGGCGAGCGATCCGCGATGATATCATGACAAGTTTTTTGGAACAAGTTTATTGGGCCATGCATACTGAGTATGGGTAGTTTCATCCGATACTTGAGTACACAAACTGGTGACAGTATTTCCAATCCAACTCACCCCTAATATGCAGTGCCAGCTTAAGTATTTAAGTAAGCAATTGTAATAATTAGTACACATAAACATATTATTCCATACATTGCATTGTATTGTACTTACTAAAATTACAACGCGAGAAAGTAGCGACATCATTGGATATTTATTATTCGTTCAGTATGAAAACAATTAACGCCGAACTACGGAAAATAAATAATTACAAGATAAAAAAAACTTTTTATATACTTACAACGTTTTTAAATTTTCTATTGAATCATATAAACTTGACATGACTAGCTTAAACCATCAAAAAAAATTGTTCTTGATAGAAATAATACTGAAATGTCATTTTGACATGTCATATTGATTTCCATAGTAACGTACGTATATATTAATAATTTAGTTGCCAGGACCCTAGCAACCAATAATGGTGTCGAAATAACTTTTCATACAAAACAGAATTAACTGAAAATGAATTCAATTCTACTTAAAGATGGCTAAAAGTATTTAAAAAATGCATTGGCATCGTGTTCTGGTATATTCTAAAAGTTTCAAAAAACTAGCTAGTCAGGAAGTTAGTGAAAAATCGATTGCAGGATTTGTATCGGACAAAGAACCACCGGACAAATAAGAATACGAGCTAAGAAAAACGTTATAATAAAAATGATTGAGATCGATTTATAATATAAAACAAAAAACAAGAATTTAAATCTGGATATCGACTTATTAACTAAACAAAATTTTCACGTGTTACTGGCTAAGTAAATAAACTGGTGAATATGTAGGTACGGGTGTACACATTAATCTTAATCTTTTCTTTTTTTCCGAACACTATAGGTACATCCATGTAAAGGCCACCAGTATCTTGAATGATAATATATAATATAAAATTATTTTATTACGTTACTACTTCGGAAAAATGAGATAATGCGCTGGTTATTATTATTGTCTATTATCTATATTACAGCCAATAATAATACCTAATTGACTGATACGATGTGAAATTAATTTTAAATATTTATTTATTATGTTATACTTATTTGGATGACTGTTTCATTTTGTTTGATGAAGCATTGAAATAGAGATCAGACGAATTTAAGTAAATGTTAAAGTCTGATCAGAGTTGCCAACCGTACTATAATTATAGTATTTGTACTATAATTTTGGTACGATATAAAACAGATATAGTACGCCCAAAATACTATAATTTTGAATTTCAGAAAAAATAATGTAAAAAGTACTAAAATTTCGATATTTAAGTACTATATCTTCGCGATAAGATTCGGAAAACTTGGGAAAAAAATTGCTCGAAAAAAGTAAAAAAATCCATGACTTTGGCTTTAAAATAAAATTTCTTGAATTCTTCGGTAAGCATTTTTGGTCGGAAGAGGTACCTAAATAAAAAGGGGTCTCGGAGTTTCGGAAACGACAAAAATAGTGCACACTTTTTCAGAAAGATTTATTTGTTTTCGTTGAATTAATAATACATAAATTACAGATTTTGTTGGTTAGTTTTATAAAATTTATTAAGCCCTGTCTACTCCAAACCATAATCGATAAAAAAATATTATTCTATCTATAAAATATCTAAAGTTATGTACAGCGCTCGAAATGGACAGGAACGCACCGGAGCGCCGTTGTGGTTCGTGGAATTCCAAAATATACCGTTCCGGCTCGTGGATTCATTTAAAATTGCGTTGCGGTTCGTTAGATTGAGATATTTATGTGTGAATGTATCTTTTAAAGTTTTTCTCAAAATTAAAAATTAACGAAGTTATGTCATGCCGGGCGTGCAAGGGTTAAAAATAAAATTTATGACATCCCTAAATTTCTTTCAATTTTCTTTTTTGTGTCGATACATCCGTGTCTAAATGCATTGTCTAAACACTCCAAATAATTGCATACTTACATAAAAAAGTAACTACAGCTGCAAGCTACAAAAGAATTGTGCCTTTGCTGACATTGTTTGAAAACCTTTTGTACTTAAATAACTTAAATTCAATAAAAAATAAAGTTGGCACCTACATATTTGTATAATAATTTCTAAAGTATGAAACATCTCAGTATAGTCTCGCTTTTACCTTTGACTGGTATGCATTGCGAATTTACTTACCTACTAATTTATTACTTATATTTTATTGTGAGTGATAAAACTTATTTATTTTCATCGCCATCTAATCGCCGTGTTAATTTTATACATCTATTTTTGCGGGCAAAATTTTCGGTGGTAAAATTAATATGATAAAGTTTGGTAATTTAAATCGTACAATTCCGCTAAAATCTACTTATTAGTGATAATCGCTTGTTTTTTAAAACATTTTGTATTATTTAAATTTGTTCTCTTAAAATTTAGTTAAACATCTCAGCAGGCGATACCTTTCTATATATTACATATACCTAAGTATATTTTATTATTTATAACATATTATAATGCTGTTGACCAGTGGCCACAAGCAGAATTTTTTCGTTTTGAAAATGATAAATATGAGTGGATATTTATAAATTTTATGAAGGTTTAATTAAGTAGTAGGTACTTCGTGTAAATCTGCTAAATCATTAAGAATTCACTCCGATAAGCATTTAAGATCGACAATACAGTTGAAACAGGGTTTTCTGATTCAATGTCATTTCGACAATTGACTCGACGTGTTAAAAATATTTATGACGTGTCGTAAACCCTTATTTTTACAATGAATAATAAATGAATGCACCATTATGCCATTTTCCTACAAAAATGTTTTTGGTATGAAACTATTGAATAGCCTACCGTAATTAGTTTATTTTTAAGGGACGTTTCTATTGTGTTATAATTACATACGTTGTAACTTGCTACATTAAAAATAATAGAAATAATAGATACCTACTATGTAGAGAACTTTTAGTTAATTTTTGTTTGTAAATTTGTTTTAAAAAAAAAGGAATACCTCCAATAAAATTTTATTACTATCATAATAATAAATTATTGTTCTGTATTATCATTATTCATCATCATCACCGTGGCAATAATAATGACTATAATGAGACTAGGTAAGGACAAACATCACAAATTGAATCGTTTAGTTTAAAATACACTCACAAATTAGGTAGGTACGTGTTCAGTGCGGACAACAAATAATTTTAGATGGTAGTCATAGATTAAATAAATACGGTGGTAAGTTCTTTAATCTGAGGTGGTAAGTGTACGTATATTACAATAATGGTAAACAAAGCATCATCATTGTAACATATAGGTCATGGTCTCCACAACGAGGGGCTAAGAGGGCTCTAGCCTGGGAGCCCGTGCTCAGGAGGAGCCCGGCGAGGCGAATCGACCAGATAAGTGAGATAAAGACACATCACAAATTTGCTTTAATAGTAAAAAAAGAATTTTCTTACAATACTATTATTTATAGTTATGTGGTTATACGAAACAATTCTTAATTGTTTATCAATACTCGACATCTCCATAATTCGTATGGATGTTTTAAAATATACAATAAAACACTAAATATACAGATTATTGTTACCCCGTACATACTGCCTTTATTCTTAGCGATAAGAAGGGGGCCCCACCAAAGATCCTAGCCTGGGGGCCAGCTTCACGATGTGGGGCCTATGGTATGGGTATATACATACACTACAATATTAGTCCTTATAATGTTGAATATAGGTAGGTACCTACTGATTAATGACAATTTTATATTATTCTATAGGAATCGTATTTAGCAACTCGAGTTGCACCTTCCGTCATGTTTTACCTTATATAATTAATGATACTTCTTCTTCTACCCTGTCATGTCCTAATATTGGGGCATAGGGCAAGCATTGGCGCCACTTCCCTCGGTCCATCGCCATGCGCCTCCCGCCATGTCAGACCTGCAGCAAATAGGTCGCTTTTGTAGCACCGCTGTAGGGTGAGGGAGAGGCGGCCACGGCGATGGAACCATTGAGGCTGTGCCACAAGGGTACGAAGTGCCGCACTCTTTGGCGGCATCCGGAATACGTGTCCCAGCCACGTAAATCGTCTCTTCGTGATAACTTCAATCACCGCAGGCTGCTGTGCTCACGAACTCGGGTATTTGTAACGCGGTCGTACCAATGTACCCCTAAGATTTGGCGGAGACATCGATTCTCAAAGCTCAAAAGCCGATAATTAATGATACACCATTGGTAATTTAAAATGCTATAATTACGTAGTTTGGTGATGATGGCTTGAAGCTTTTCTTAGAAGTAGGTATGGCCTAATGGCCCTTATGGTGGAGAAGGTTCAAAAGAAATCTTTGAGGATCCTTTGTTTGAAGCTGTGTGGATGCCATCCATGGCTTTATCAGATTGATTTATCTTAAGAACGCTTACACAATGTGTTCAACCAAATCGCTTCGGATATTGGTATATTCCTCCTGCGTGAGGACGAGTTTATGTGAACGATTTATAAATTCTTTGTTTTATAACTTCTTAAATAATTAAATGGCGTAGTTAGCTCTATCGGTGTACAGATATGTACTGTATAAATTTTGTATTTACTCGTCTCTGTATAGGTACTTACTATTTTTTCTAATAGTTGCTGCATCTATTTCTTTATTTTTAAACACTATTTTAATACTATTTCTTTGATTTTTTTTTTTATTCTGTGCTCGTCTTGAATCTATAATCTGTAAAATTTGTTATATGTAAATTAATTTTTAATTTGAATCTTTATGGTAGGTATGTGGATATGTTGTTTTTTAAGTTTAATTAATTAACAAACTGAACTATCCCAAATGAGACAGTAATATAAGTTATAAGCAGTGACGAGTGGTGGTAGAAGTAACATGCCTGCTGATTGTGGGTGGTAGATAAAGTAAGAGTAAAGAATAATACAATTCTTGACGGTATACTTTGTTGAGACGAGGTTCTTTCGCCTGCGGCGCTGACAATCCTTTGCAACCCACTTGTTCAATATACATCCACGTAAGAAGTTCAAAGTTTATTGTTGCATTTATACATCCAACGTACGTACGTATGTAAAGAAAAAAATTAAGCATACCGTTTTTTCGGAAAATTATAGAGCGTTCCTGTTCGTGAAATTTTCCATTTCGAGCACTGGTTATGTATGGTTTAATGGCATAATTTTAGATATTTTGTAGATAAACTAATATTTTTTGACAATTATCTACTATGACTTGGATTTGGTAGGGTTTAATTGAAATTTAAAAACTGACAGTCACTATCTACAGTCTACACATTGTAGCCTTAGTTCAATAAAAAGAAATACGTTTGACTGACAAAGTTTAGTGTGCACTGTTTATGTCGGATCTTTACAGCCTACTATTATGTAGGTACATATCTATTGAATTGTGGAGGATTAATTCCTTTATTACTTTATAATGCTGATAAGTGATAATTATTCACCAAATTATGTTTAGTATATATACATAATAATTTGACTTTAGACAATACCATTTACAGGAAGCATAACTAATGATTTTAATTAATTACGTGTTAATTTTGATAACCTGTATTTCAGGTATTGTGAATGATTCAAGGTAAATACAATATCTAACAGCAATAATTGGTCGTGCACTAATACACTAATACGCGTAAGGGATAAAAGTAAAATTTCTATGTATTTATTTATTATGAATATTTACAACATATTATGGATAGCAATAAGTATTTGGTACCTGAGTGACATAAGTATTAACGTGATTGGAGAAATCAATGTATTCGGTAGGTAATTAGTAATTATATTTATAAATCATAATAAATAATTTATACCTAATGAGTTTTTAATTTTTTTTTTGTACCTGGCCCCTTTCGTGAGTGGCTACATAAACTAGTATTAGGTAAAATACCTTTCAATAAAATTCTTCCATTATCATATTATAGTTCTAGATTTTTTTTGGGCATAGTAAATGGAAATGAACGTCATTGTAGTTATTGATTGGTATATTTTCATATAATCAATGACATTTGACACATTTGGTTAGTTTGATTAGTTGCAAAAAACACCACCGAAGCGCCACCATCTATTTTGACCAATGCATGAGCATTTGACACATTTGGCTTAGTTGCAAAAAAAAAAACCGGAGCGCCACTATCTAATTTGCCCAATGTATGAACTAGGTAGAAAAATTACTGTCGAATTCACGTACTCGGCAGATATTTTGCCTAATTCATGAAAAAGGCAACGGGCTTGCATCTTTCATGAAATAGGCAAAAATTTTCCGATTTCATGTAATACGCAATTTCACACATTCGGCGTAACATATACACAGAACAGATTAATAAATATAATTCAGATAGGTTATACCCAAAACACTAAATTTTGAAGCAGGGTTTTGAATGTATGAGTGTCCTACGAAAATGAAATACTCATTATGGACGTGTAAAAGTGTGTGCTGTGTCAGTGCTGAATCCTTCAAATACGCCAATATTGAATGAGATGTTTGTTTGCAGTTGTCAGAACGAAGGACAAGCGCATTTTTGACACGTGTTTAAGTTTATCACATATTCTTCCATACTCGAGGTAGGTTGTCTGTTACTCTACACCCGTTAGGTATTAATTTCAGTTCCCATTGATTCTGTGTATCCTGATTATATAGGTACCTAGCGATTCCTTTCGAGGGAGTATATTCGTAGTGTAGATATAGGTACCTAATAAAATCAATATTATTTATGTACTACCTTATCCGTTATCGTGATCTGCTTCTGTAGACATGGGTTGCAGGTTCGAATCCCACATCTGATAAACTCATCATGTTACTTTTCTATGTATGTTTAGATTTAAATGAAAATGCAAATGGCTATCAAACATTTCTCGTAAAAAAGTATGTGACGAAGCCTCTTACCCTACCCACACCGGACTGCAGTGTCACTGTACCTATACTAACAATAATAAAAATAAAAAAGAACACACACGACGGAAGTGATACTTTTTGGTTTATTCTCTATTCTAATAATCTTCAACGTCGTATCACGTGAATTGAATTATCAGTATCAATGTAAGTGTAAACCATCCTACCTAATTCCATTAAAGTTCTCCGCAATTCATGACATATCTGGATCCACAAAAGACAAAATAGACGAAGTAGATTCATATACTTATATATTATTATTATGTACTATAATTTTTCATTGATGCTTCGAATTTACGATGTTACGAATTTACCTGGCGATTTGTGTTTAATTATTGTAGAAATTTCCATGATTTCAAAATGTAAATCAAAGCAAGTTACCTCGTCCACTGTTACCCACCTTGTCAAGTGGTAATTAATTATTAGTGTGTACCAAGTGTTCTAAAAAATCACATTTTCACAGTGACGATGGCGCAATTGGTGGTAAGTTCGCCTGTCGACCGAAGGTTTGGTGGTTCTAGTCTAGACTAGAGCTTATGATTTCTCAAGAAAGTGTTTTTATCGAGAATTCGATATTGGTTTTTTGATTTTTCAAGATTCACGAGAAATTGTCATTATCACGAAATATCCTTTTCTTGACGTTTTAAAAAAATATAGTAGCCAAATTTATTTTACGATCAAATTTTTTAAGAAATCAAGATTGAAAGTCAAGACCTATTTTTGCTTCTTCCGACCAAAATATATATTAACCAGGATATTTAACAAAATTCATTCGACGGCTTTTTAAACGAGAAATCCAACATTTTCTTAGTCAGGTTAGCCACTTTGCAAATTCACGATTTATCGAGAATCTCATTAATTATTTCTCAAGAAATGAAAAAATTTATAAAATCAATTTCTCGAGATTTGAGATTGGCATTTATCGAGAATTCTCGAGACAAGGTTTCTCAATCACAATGTCTAGCATAAACCAACCGTGGAGTTATTTGTTTTTCAATTTTGAAATCAGCAATGACGACTTTTCGTTACAAATGGGTAAATAGATTATTTCACGTCAAAATTTAAACAACTGAAAATAACTTTGCTGTAATTTGTATTGAAAACATAATTCATATTTTTAATTATACATGTATTTAGTTAGACTAGGCACGTCGGTTCTTTAAATTTCGGGAAATGTTTGTGAATTAGATACGTGAGAATTTGAATTGCGATGCGATTTACAAAATATTGCAGTGTATAGTTTTGATAGTCAACTGAGCAGGTAATTTTGATTGCAAATACAATGTGGTATGAAGTAATGCAATATATAGGTACTTACTACTTCTTGCAAACGAGTTTTCTTTCACTTTATAAATTTAATAAGTATGTACGAACATACCTGGTAGCTGCAGTAGATAAGGTGGCTATTTGAATCGCGGTCCATGCTCGGTCTCACAATTATTTAGTGTTGGTATAGTGTATTTGTCTCATGAATGCTCACCCCCAGTCCGCTACGCAGGACAGACAGTAGGTATCAAAATTCATAGGATAAAGATAAACCATTGACATACTAATGTAGGTACACTGTCTTACATATAAATTTAAGTGTACACATTTATTATAAATACCTACAGGTATATTTTCAACTGCATGCAGTATTCTTTGTATTTTAACATAAAAATAATATTATATTACGCGGATATCTGTAGCTAAATTAACAGAAAAAAACTTGAACGTAGTTTTGTCATAATATGAAACCTTATTTCAATGTAAGTAAGCAGATTTTTCGGGATTCCAGTATTAATTGATACCGAAATACCGGTAGTTTCGGTATTAAGAAAGCATGCTTTTACGTTCACGTGTTGACCGATAAAAACACATCATTAATCAATTAATTTAAAAAAAAATAAGAATACAATAGAGGCGGATTGATATTTCAGATATCTTACAATTAATACTAGTTCAACTTAAAAAAACATACAGACTTTTACATATTTTCATAAATATTTAATCCGGTCATGAAATCTAATTCAATGTATTTGTAAAAATAAGCAATTTTACCATCATAACAATATTGTTGTATAATATAAAGATCAACAGAATATTATGTAGGTAATTAGGAAATTTTGATATAAAATTTGTTAATTTTTTAAAAATCTATGCCTATAAGACACTTGTTTTTTTAGTATATGTTTCAACGAATACCTGTATTAATACCAGTTTTTAATAAGAAATACCGAAACACCGGTATTGATATTTTCATTTGGTATTGCAATCCCTAGTTTTGGGGTCTTTGCAGAGGCAATTTCTCAAGAGATAATGTATCTATTATCATCTGCGCTTGTGATTATCAAGGACAAACAAATAAATCAACCAATTGACGTGGATTCAATTATTTATATAGGTAATTACCTATATTTAGTTTAACAAAAAATAATATTAGGCGTTATATAATAAGTTCACAAGACCCGAAAGACCTCCAAGGTAGAATGCAAGAACTCGCGGATGTCAGTCAAACGGTCGGTCTAAAGATAAATGTCTCAAAGACAAAAGTGATGAGGAACTGTTTTTCGGACCCTGCAATTATCTGTATTTCTGGCACCCAACTCGAGCAAGTCAGCAGCTACGTCTATCTTGGACAGCAGGTGTCCATAGACGGAAGCATGCATGATGAAATTGCTCGAAGAACAAAGCTGGGATGGAGTGCTTTCGGACGTCTGAATAGTATCTTCAAGAGTGACCTACCATTATGTCTTAAGCGTAGGGTGTTCAACCAATGTGTGCTACCCGTGCTCACGTATGGCTGCGAGACGTGGACCCTCAACACGAGAGATGTCCAAAAGCTAAGAGTCACACAGCGAGGCATGGAGAGGTGTATGTTGGGCATCACGCGAAAGGACCGTAAGAGAAACAAATGGGTTAGGAAGCAGACAAGAGTACGCGATGTAATAGACGTTACCAAACAACTGAAATGGAGATGGGCGGGGCACATTGCTCGCCGAAAGGACGGCCGCTGGACAAATGCCGTCATCCAGTGGTACCCAAGGGGCACGAAACGGCCACAGGGTCACCCTAAAAGCCGCTGAATTGACGAACTGGTAAAGTTCGGCGGAAATACGTAGCAGCGAACGACACAGGACCGAGAGAGTTGGAGAAAGCTTGGGGAGGCCTTCATCCAGCAGTGGATTGACCCCGGCTGATGATGATGATATAATAAGTACCAAATACCAAAAATTCTTAAGGTACACCATTAAAATCTATGTCTCTAAAAAGGTTCGAGGATGATGTAAGTTTATGAATCACATATTAACCCAATTTATTGTAACTGGTATGATTACTATGCATTAGCATGATACCGAACTCAACATAATGTATTTTATCACTATTGGGTCATAAACCTCTGGCTTGCATCATTGCATTTTCATAATCAAAATAATTTTCAATTAACTATATTCTGTGGTTTACCATAGCGGTAGGTTAGGTTAGAATTTGCTCAACTACAATCCATATTACAGAATAAAAGATATCAGTGGCGAAGGGTGGAAGTAGGTTGTTAAGATTCGACATAAATAGTGCATACTAAACTATGTCAGTCATACTTTTTTTGTTGTCATTGTCTCGCATAGTGTAGATATAGCAACTAATGTTTGTTAGTTTTTAAAATTCAATTAATCCCTGCCTTATCCAAGCCATAGTAAATAATGGTCAAAAAACATTCGTTTATCTATAAATATCTAAAACCATGATATTAAACCATGCACCATTTTAAATATATAGTAAGATAAATATTTTTTATTGATTATGGTTAGGTTAAGCAGGCTGGATTAAAAAAAAACTAACGAACACTATCTGTAATATGTATTCTTAATTCAACGAAAACAAATAAATGTGACTGAAAGCTTGTTCACTATTTTTGTCGGATCGCTCACAGCACACCTAAACTATTATGGTTTGGTTAGGCAGGGTTTACTTGCAATTTAAAAAATAACCAGCACAATCTGCAAATTGTATTGTTAGTTCAATGAAAGTATGACTGACAAAGTTTAGTGTGTACTATTAATGTCGGACCTTAACAGCATGGCCCCCACATCCTGAAGCGGGCCCTCAGATCAGGATCTTTGGCGGCCCCCCTACCTATCACTAAGATAAAATACAGTCTGACGCTCTACAGCGGCGTTTTCTAAATAGTGTTCGAGGTCAATTCAATTTCAGTGTATTGTACGCGACTTTTAACACGTCGAGATGTCGACCATCAACAAACAATAAACAATAATTTTATTGCACTACTATATATTTTTAAATGGTAACCTCCCCAAAGTGAAATAGCACCTTTTTTACTATTATAGCATATTTAAGATGTGTGTTTATCCTAATTATGTGGTCAACCAGCCACGCCGACCTCCCTGAACCCGGGCCCCTAGGCTAGAGCCCTGTCAACCCCACCCTTGTGGGGGCCATGCTTAACAGCATACCTCCACCCTTCGCCACTGGTAAATATGTCATGTAAGTACGGTGGCCCTTGTGTAGTAACTATTAGTATTTAACCCTTAAAGTAAATTCCTCTTTGCCATAAATTCCTCTTTGCATTACAGTATGTTAAAATATTACAATTTTACCTACATCACATGCACAATACCTTCCACGGATTGTTATGTATTATCTGTTATGTGGATACTAAACGGACACTTTACTTTTTATTATTAATTTTATTACAAACCAAGGGTTATCTACTAAACGTACCTATATAATATTTAATTGATAAATTAAATTATAAACGCGTTAACATAATATTGTCGACATTCACAAAGATCCACCTCGAACGTATTTGCAAGATCGGTTTTAAAGTCACTATACTTGAATCCTCACTCATTAATCGAGTCCGTCATGCGGCGCACTACAAACGTCATGAGTCTGTCACTCAACGTAGTCAACCGACGCTCACCTTGAATTAAGTCTCTCCGTTCATTAATATAATCAATCTCTTGATCACATCGATCTCATTAGTGCAACCTTGCTCGCGATTATAATATCACGCTGTCATATTTATTTATTGTTGTAACGATAAATAAACTCTCCTCTCGCAACATCCAAGCAACCACGACTTTATCTCCTCCACCTCACCAAACCCAAAGCAATATTGTTGCTTAGTACTACAGCAACGTTTACAAAATCAGATGTTTTTTGGGTTTTGTCCATTATTACCAATGACATTAATATGAGATAAGATAAGATACATCTAGCTTATGGCGTTTGTGTTAGCGTTTTTGATGCCTTCAACCAATGACATTAATATGGACGAAGCATCTGGAAAAAAAATGACACTCACTTTTTTGTCGGGTCTGCCGAATGGCATAATCTGTTCTAACGCCATTACAATAAAGGTGATATTGCTGTAAATTCCCGATGCTTTTTGTCGGGTCTGCCGAATGGTTCGGTTCGAACGGGTTCGCTCAAATTAAGATTAACACTAGAAACACTGTTCTAACGCCATTACAATAAAGGTCATATTGCTATAAATTCCTAATGCGTGATATCGCATAATGGAAATTGCGCGACGTCTACCTATACATGTGCGAATGTCGCTATACGCGAATTTACTTGCTGGCTACTGTATTGAGTGCGTTGTCCATTAATAATGTCATTGATAATTACAATATCAGGTCGATTGCCAAATTTTGTCCGACCAGTAATAATAGACAGGTCCTAGTAAAAAGTAAAGCATACTATTATAGCGGCCATTTTTCAGAATACTAGAATTCATGTCGACGGCCTAATGTTAATATCCCGTAAGTGACTTTTTACAAATTGTGCAGAAAGCTAAAAAAACTAAATATTTAACATCCCGTATCTGACTGTTAATAATTCACACATGTAGCAACTACATAGCATGCCAATAACCATGGCCCCCACAAGGGAGGGGCTGACAGGACTTTAGCCTGGGGGCCCAGCGTGGGTAGTCGACCAGATAAGTGAGATAAACAAATATCACAAACTTCCTTTAATAACAAAAAAGTCGCCTGCGGCGCAACTTCACTACATATATTATTTTTTTAAACATGTGGCCATGCTATACATTTTTTTATTATTGTATGTCGATATTTCACAACCCATTAATAATTTAAGTGGATGTATTAAGAATACAACAATACACTAAATACCCTTAAGTTTATTTTCCCTCAATCACCATTTGTAAAATGCTACTCTAGAGTAGAGCATCACACCAGCTTTGTGCTTAGCGATAGGTAGGGGGCGCCAAAGATACTAGCCTGGGGGCCCGCTTCAGGATGTGGGGGCCATGCCAATAACCCGTAACGTAAAAAGTGGCAAAGCAAAACATAATATATAACGCCTAATTTAATGATAAAATCCAATAAAATGTGACATATATATAAAGATAAACATCCACATTTGTTATATTACTTTGTGTTATATGTTTTACCTCTTAAATAATTCGAAGGTGACATTTTGAAGCTGTATTCAACACACGGCATGCAACACGCTTGACAGCCTAGAGGCAAGATACGGGGTACTGCAGGTTTATTCCTGCAATGTTCAGATACGGAAAATTATTAAAATGGCTGTACTTACCATTTTCGTTAAAATAACTACAGATATGGGAATTTCGCAGTCGATGGGCAGTATTTTTTTGTTGTTTGTAGTACTTAAAGTACATAAAAAAAGTCATTTTCGTCATATAGGTCAGATACGGAGTATTGACATTAATTAGACGATCGATATTATTGTTTGCAGTTTGTATTGTAAAATGTAAATCATATCTATTTTAAATCATAATAATATGGCAATAATTGGTCATTTTATTTCGTATTTCCGTAAATAAGCGGAAATAATATTTTAATAAGGTCAACGGTAAATACGTAAATTATAACAAACAATGTTATTAGCTTTGAAAATTTATAATAACATATTGTATTCACTAAATTTATAAATTAGGAAAGATTTCAAAATTCATAATATTTATGCAATGTAAGCATATAAATTGAACTGCAAATGTCATAACAAAGCGTGAACTAATAAATAAATAATTATCAACAGTTTATTGTTTACTACAATTATTAATAAATAAGGAAAGTGCCTACAAATCTATTTTTTGTATTTATTTTGTAAAATAGTGATAATAAAATGGTATTTCGTATCCAAACCGTTATGAATAAGAATACTAATATAATTTCATAATAAATGTTTATTATACTTAGGTATGTAGGTATGTCGTAAGCATTGATATACTATATCAATGGTCGTAAGATACAATACTCCTACGTTCATAATATAGGTAAGTACATTCTTTTAATGACTAATAATTGTATTAATTATGTCATATATTGTCAATACATATTATTTATATTATTCGTAATTTACTTATCTACACACAATGTCGTTAATTATAACTATAGGTACATTTTAAGAATATTAATCTATTTCTATTAATATTACTTTATAATGGTCAGGCCATAAAACTCAAGATACACAAAGCGCATCGAGTGCCCCAAATATTACCAATATTTAAGGCGGGTTTCGTGTATGTCACAAAATTTAATGCATATGTAATATTATATTCTTTAACACGAGTTTATCCCATATTGCTCCACACTTGAGATTTAAAAGTTGCCACAGCTTCACCTAGTAAGCAACCCATTTTCCATTATTTTTATATTCTCTGGTAGGCGTAGATTTTTTCCAAAAAATAGGATAAATTCTAATGGATATACGTGTTGTACTATTCCATTTGAGTCGTTTTTTGCGACCCGGGTTTCGCCTTTCGGCGTCTTTAGGCACCGTGTGCACTCACCAAAAGGTAAATACACACTGACAATAAATACAGTTAATTCTAACGTATATAATAAATTAATACATTGAAGTAGGTAGTTAAAAACTTTATCACCTACTTACCTATTAAGTCAAGGATCACAATAAAAAATAAGAAACAAATTATGAACAGTGGAAGTATTTGTAAAACCCCCCTATCACTAATATAATATAATAATAATACTATAGTATATATATATATATATAACAATAATATTATAATAATACAATAAATAGGCGTATACATCGTCAAAGTCGTCGTTATTATCCTCGTTAAGCCAATAGTGAACGCATGCAAAGATGAGAATGGACAAATCCTGAATGACAAACCTGAAATACAATAAATCTGTGCAATTCCTTGGCTATGCCGATGATATAGACATAGTGGCAAGTTTAAAAGAGGCCTGCAACTCTGCAAGTGAGGCTCCTTCAAGCTCACCACTCACGATTGACACGCATCAGCTCGAAAGGGTCGACGAGTTCATATATCTGGGATCACGCATTACCCCTCAAAACGACATCAGCCAAGAAGTTAGCAGAAGGATTACTCTGGCAAACAAATCTTACTACGGTTTACAGAGACCCTTCATCAGACCCATATTAACCTATGGGTCGGAATGCTGGGCTTTATCAAAAAAAGATGAGAGGAAGCTGGATATCTTTGAAAGAAAGATATTAAGAAGAGTCTTCGGAGCTGTATGTGAGGAGGATGGCACGTGGCGAGGAAGGTACAACGATGACCTATATATGCGTTGTACGAAGATCCCCCTGTAGTCTCACACGTGAACGTGGGGCGACTTCGTTGGGCAGGCCATGTCTCAAGGATGGAAGACACCCAACCACCAAAGAGGCTTTTCTTCAACAAACCAGAAGGGAAAAGGAGGGTCGGGAGACCTAGACTGCGGTGGCTGGACTGTATAGAAAGAGACACAGCATCCCTGAGACTGAGACGTTAGAGGGAGCTTGCGGAGGACAGAGGGGAGTGGAGATGTTTTCTGGAGGCAGCCAAGATCCACATTGGGTTGTAGTCCCGATGATGATGATACATCATCAAAACCCTAATAATAGATCATTGAATAATAATCAATATAATACTACATTCAAAAGGTGTAAAATCGACAATACTGGGAAAACAATACCAACGGATTGGGAATTTTATGCAGTTAACTAATGAGATAATATATCAATAATATCAGTCTTTAAAAAGTTAGAATACCTACGTAAACAAATATTCTTACATGCTACATTTTTTTAAATATAACAAATCCACAAATAAGCCTATATACATACCCCTCCATCCACCTAATCCATTAAAATTTATATTCAAATAACACCAAGTCGATAGTATTAATATTATATAATATTTTGCCTATATTTATAGTACAATGCTATAATTATTATAGTAGGTACGGATGGCAACACTGCCTGAATCTAAAGATCGCAAATATCTCCTTTTTATACTTACGTAATATTGTTGTGGAAAAATTATCATTGGTCATGGATGAAAAAAACTTATATGTATATAATTATGCATATAATTTATAAGTATGCCGGTGTGTTTCATTTATTATATTTTATTTACATGACGCTATTAAACTTTAGTGTAATAGCATTTTAGAAAATCATTTCAGTTAATTAAAAAAATAAAGTAGGTAAGTAATACATAATATCTTGATTGTGTCACATTTTATCATTCAGCTCAAGTATATAAAAAAATAAAGTACATTGTTCGCTCCTAACTGTACCCAAGAACATATCTTTTTACTAGAAATTGTTGTTTATTATTCACCCAATATAGTATTTGCATTACATCAAACACCGGCGCTCTAACTGCTAGGCTTACCATGACATGGGCATGGGCATTGACCATAGACATGGGCCCCACATTCTGAAGCGGGTCTCCAGGCCACGATGTTTGACGAGCCCCCCAACCGATCGCTACGGTTAAGGGCAATGTTAAATAGTAGTGTGCCACAAGTGGTATTCCGCCGAACTCTAGGGTTCAGTGTAAAATAAAGGGTATTCCGTTTATTTTTAGCAATTTTTGGTATTTTTAAATAAATAAGCTTGAATTTCGGCACTCGGCATCATAATATGAAGCCCTGTTCTCGAGCACCTTTTGTGATAGCCAAGTAAGATACGACCATTGCATTGCATAAATAGTCATTGTTTATTAATCAGGAAATATACTAGAATTAATTATTAAATAAAATTTTACTCGTAAAATTGCGCCGCAGGTGACTTTTTTACTATTACAGCTAATTTGTGGTGTGTGTTTCACTTAACTGGTCGACCTACCACACCAGGCCCCTAGGCTAGAGCCCTGTTATCCCCATCTCCTTGTGGGGGCAACGATCTATATGTAGGTTGTCTTTTTAAGTACTACTCGGAATTTTACTCTGACGTATATTATATGATATATCGCATGACAACTTAGAAATATTGAGGTGCGAATTTTATTGTCTCGACACGCTGTTGTATGCTGTATACCCAGCAGTATAATTATTATCTTCTCGTAATTATAGAAAGGATGTCAGATTGGTAAGACGGGAAGTGGAAGATATTTTAGATGATAACCTACATATTATTTATTATCAGTTATGAATAGAATTCCAAGTTGTCTGTCAGAAAAGCAAGAAAGTATGAATATCTTGAGAAAATGCGTATTTTTCACAATCTGAGAGTAAAAATACACCAACGATCAGAAAACAAACAATCCTGGCAATACCCAGTTGAGTTGAATAAGCACTCAGAGTAATAATATAAAGTGAGTGGGTATTGTTCGGCAAAATGAAGCCGAGTTTCTTACGTAGGTAGATATAACGCATAGCAGAACCTCAATTTTTTTATATTAACTTAACTATGAAACTGTTCAGTACAATTTATTATACCAACATGTTGCTTCTCAGTACGGCTACCAAATTTAAACACAATATAGTTAACCATATTTTCTACTAAATTAACTAAAAATAATTACCACTAACTTTATATTTAACACAAAAACAATAAATTTCAGCAACACGTACTCGCATTTTTTAAATGACTGTAGTCATCTAAATCAATATTTAACGGTGACACAAACAAAAAATATTTAATTCAACCTTACTCTAATGGATATTGCGGAGATATAAGCGTGCCAAATGCTTTCTCACTCGCACTTATGGTTCGTTATCGTTTAGTCCTTGTATAAGCATTTTTTGGTGTAGGAGGGCCTTCAATCGTACCAGCATGTTGTCTCGTCTCCACGTAAATGCTACTCTCTTTGTAAAATTTATAAACATACCACGTGTCATTATAATACATATAAATGGCAGGAGGTGGAGGTAGACTTTGGAAATCCAGCATAAATAGTGCAAACTAAACTTTGTCAGTATTTTTTTATAAGTAAGAAGTTTTTGTAAGAATACAAAATATTATATTAGACGGTAGGTATTGGTTTATTTTTAAAATTAAATTAAACTCTGCCTCACACCATAATAAATATTAGATACAAAATATTCTTGTATCTATAAAATATCTAAAATTATGCCACTAAATCATATATTATTTTAGATATTATTTTATAGATAGAAAAATAATTTTTATCCATTATGGTTTGGTTAGCAGGTCTTAATTGAATTTTAAAAACCATTTACAATAAAATTTGTAGTTTGACAAAGTGTGCATTGTTTTTGTCGGGCCTCAACATTCTACCTTTATTATTATGGTTTCCACCCCTCTCGATCTTCCGCTTCTCACAGGGGAGGATGAATGGTGCCCCTCAGTCAGCTCCTTCATTCGGTCGCTCCAGCGCGCTGATGCTCCTCCCTTGGTTCGCTTTCCCTGGAAACCATCCAAAATCACCAGTCTCTTCAGGTTCTCCGGTCCGCGCCGGACAATATAATATGTCCAAAGAAACTGCAGAATGCGTCTCAGCCATATTGTCGAGAGCCGTTCCTTTATCTGCAGTCTCTGGAGTGGTTCGTCCTGTGCTCTGTCCAAGAAATACGAAGCATTCGGCAAACACCACATCTCGAAGGCATCAATTGCATTCCGCTCCCTGCCTTCAGGGTCCATGAGTCACCACGTTATACAAATATGGAGAACACTAATGTTTTCACAAGCATAGTTTTGTCTAGGCAAGATTTAATCTAATTAAAAAAAAACTAGCCATTATCATTTGCAATAATGGTATTAAGGCGATGCTTCAGTGAAACGGCAAATAATTTTCAACTATAGGCGCGACGAAATTTTGGACTCGCTGGTAATCTGAGAGCGAACGTCGAGGTGTCAATACGTCAATTTGTTTCGTGATGGCGACGGGGGTATTAATTCTTAAATCGTGTACAGATGACTAAAAACGTTACCCATTTACTTGAAAAAGAAAACATGTCAATGAATATATTATTATTGATACTAATAGAACAATAAACAGAAAATTACATGGACGCATGTTGGATTTATATGACAAATTATATTTCGGTCGGCATGCGTAATTTGCACCCGCGACCCGCAATCCGCGCATCGCCTAGCCATGATCTTTTTAGACCATGCCTCAACGATAGCCTTAATAGTTCAGTGAAAACAAATAAGTATGACTGACAAAGTTTAGTGTGCACTATTTATGTCGGATCTCCACAGCCTACCTCCACTCTTCGCCACTGATACATGCGCTAGTAATAAAATTCGATTCTAGTTACAATAGGAAATTCATTTTATTATGCAGCCAGCTGACATCGGTGATTACTGATTATACATGACAAATTTATTTAATCTATTTATTACCAATGCATTTAATATTAAATTTATAGTATTACATATATTAAATGTATATATTATATATTAATTGTACGATGTGCAGAAAACTACTGCGTATCCAAGTTATCGGTCGTTGACATCATAGTGACTTATATTTTCAGATTGTCTGATTTTATTTCCAATGCTATTGTAATATTAGTTCTGTTCGCAAATCTCACTCAGAACATAATAATTGCTTGCGGCAATCGGCTTACTAATGGAGAATCATTAATATCACAACGCGACCTAGAAAATGGGAAACGCTGGCCTATAGTAGGTATATCGAGGATGCTCTCCCTGTAGTATTACTTTGATCAACTGGTAACTACAAACTGTGTATCTACATACATAATTTATATTTATTTGTCAACAGCTCAATAATCGTTTGTGTGAGGATGCCTGTCGTTGAGCTAACTACATTTCGCAATAAGTGGCCCCTCTCTAGCAGAGGTTATAAAATTTAAAAGCAGGTAGGTACATAAATGTCGTAATTCCATCTATTTGAGTTTTCTTGCCAGATCTTTTTTTTGATTGGGCAATTAGCTTGCAACATTTGCATTTGGCGTTAAATCTACATAACAAACAGCTTAATACTTCTCAAAATAAAACTAGATTCTTTTTGCCAGATTTGCTTGAAAATCAACATGTTAAATTAATTTGTAATTTTCCTTATTTTATTCTTCTTTTTCCTGAGTCCTTCTACAACCCTCTGTGGGTCCTGCACTCCTTCAGCATATGTCTCTATTCAGATCTGTCCAAAGCCGCTCCCCTCTAGTTCAGGGGTGTCTACTAATTTTTACATAATATGTACTTTGGAGAAGAACAATCCTACGCGATCTACTTTTTCTAAAATTAAGGACATACAAGTACCTAATATAATAGATATATTTTTAAACAAAATTGCAATCTTACTAAGAAAATTAAATAAAGCGTTGTACATTGCGTTGTTTTTTTATCATATTATTGAGACCTCACCGAGATGGAACCCGGAGCCTCCGGGTGTCGACCCAAAATTGCCGTCCCCAAATATAAAAATGTTGTTAATGGAAATATACAATAAATAAATTGTTAAAATTATTATCTTATTCTCACCAAAATATTAAATTAACTACAATGTTTATTAATTAATTGAATATATTATTTTTTATAATAAATACTGTGTATTATAAAATCTGTTTTCTGTGTATTTTGTCGTCGCCTAAATCTTGCCGCCTAGCAGGCCTATGTTATAACTGGTGATATAAAGTCACCCGACGACATGACGTAATTGTGACGTCAGCCAATACACGCTCGAGGCAAACCGTCTAACGCACACGGCTCACCATAGATATTATTATGCTGAAACACCTATTTGTGTATGGGGACAATGGATAACGCCACTATTTTAGTAGCGTTATTTTCTCGAATGCTATTATCACTCCGGTAGTACGTCACAATGATGCCATATGACGTCATGTCGACCGGGCGACTACAACTCACAAGTTCTAACATAAGGCCCCAGGTGCATTACACTCCGAACACCCTCGCTTAGAGCGTCCCTGACTGGAAGAAAGGCAACAAAATGCCGTGTAGTCTCATTGAACGCTTTTGAATTCGCTTCCGAATATGCAGATTGACCTCTGAAAATTATACTTGCCAGGATAGATGGGTTATAAATGAACCTCCAAAGAAGAAAAAAGAAATGCCTTAAAAGAGAAATCATTCTTCGATTTAAAGCAAAACACAGGATAAACCATGATTGTAGAGAACATAAGGAATGTATTTCAGGTAACCATTAAATTTCTTCATATACAATATTACAAAGTAAGTATTGATTTTATTATAAATAATCAGTCAACAACTAAAATGTATTTTTTAAATTACCATTGCGATCATCATCATCATCATCACCTGGATTCGATTCAATCCACTACTTTATGTCGCCTCCCTATATCTCCCTCAAATTATCTCGGTCTCTAGTTTTTTGCTACCATCCATCAAACTTTATGAGTTCGTCTATCCAGTGGATTTTAAGGCGTCCCCGTGGGCATTTAGTGCCCCTTGGGTACCACTGTATGACGGAATTTGTCCACTCGCCGAGCAAAATGTCCAGCCCATTGCATATTGTTATTGTACCATTGCTATATTATTTAAAAAATGAGGTAACCGGTTATAATATAAACATTGGTTTTAATTTTATAATATTGTGTAACCCTTTTTCACAAAATAGTTTAATTTTAATTCAACCAGAATACCGTAAGAATATAATGTGTTGTTCAGGTAATGTTGCACGTTGAGTGAAAAATATCGTTATTGAAGTGTGGATGCAATACAATTGCATTTTGTTACTTAGTACAAAAAAAATACTTCTATTCTTCTGTATCTTATTCGCTATTATTTAACAATAATTACCATAAGTTTTATATTCTTTGTTTACACAAAGAATATAAATATTCCATTACAAAATAGTCACAATTAAATCATTAGGTGTTATTGATATTAAGTCTTTAACGATTCTATTTGATTTCTACGAAATTCTTTGAAGCACACATCTTAATAATATGCATTATTTGAAAATGTGACGTTCATGGAATGATCATTTGAATGTGCACTATAGCTATATTTTAAATGTAGCGTGAGTTCAGAGTTTCTAGGGTTATCTCGCAAATATACATTTTCGACTTTCACATAACTCCCCGACCCTTAACTAATAATATGTACATGAAAAGTGATCAATCCTATGAAAAACAAAACAAAAAAATGACTTTCTAGTTTTACAGTCGCAATGTATTAATATCAGTAAAATAGGGATCCCGGGATTGGAATCCCTAAGCGTGGCGATCAACGAGTCCTGTGAGAACACGCATTGTCAGCAAAATCCGTGACATACGAATCGATCACGAAAATATTATTTGATTAGTTTTATGTAAGTAGGTACATTTTTTACAGGCCGTCAGCGGTATCGGTTAGTGCTTACTCAGAGAGAAACACTGACGGCGATACGAGTGTCTAGTAAATACATTTTTATCATACAAATTTCACACAAATCTAATTACCAATTGCAAATAAGAACTTTTACTTCAGTAATATTCATTATGTTAAGCGTTATTCAGTCATGAGGGTTCAAATAAATATGTTATCAAGATTTTATGAATATCTCACTCCACTTTTATTTTGATCGTGTAACAGTCACTCATATTAGTCACTCAGTTTTGTAGTTTGTGTTGTGTCATTTATGATTGATATTATAGAAATAAACGTTAGAAATATTGAACTTTGGTTTTTTAGGTTTTCTCGCTTTTTGCTCCTTAATCCAGATTATTTTAATTTCACATTTTCACAAAAAACCTGTGTTGGTAAAATAATTATCTGGCGACGCTGGTGTGCGAGCTCCTGTATAAAGCGCATAGCTCGCCGATGTATATTCGTCTCTGAATGGGCTCGAATATACCACAAAGCACGCTCCGCTCAAATGAGCCCAGCACTCTTTTCTTGTTTTTGGTCACGCAAATTTTCTCTTTCTTTTCTTTTTTTTTGTTTTCTATTTATTCATGACAAGTGATCCCATAAGCATTTAGTAAAAGACGCATTTCAAGTTCGGTTCATTGCTTCGGAACCACTTTGGTTACACCTAAGCGACAATTTGTTGCCAAGCACAATAAATTCTTCTCTTTATTTATTTTCGTGATCTAGACATGAGTATGAAAATATACCCACAAGTTTCGCCTCGCTCGCAGCTTGTGATAATGTTTGAAAGCATCTATCACACAGAATGAAATGAGTGGTCGTGATTTCGGCTCAACATAATCTCAATTAAGTCACGAAGCAATACAATTTGCCTCTACCCATGCCCTCACTCGACCTGATTACTAAATTGCTTCAGTGAATGGTATCCGCTCATGTAATAATCCCATGTACATAATATTATCATCAAATGATGTATCTGCATGTCTATAGGTACTATGTAGTTGTGTCAATCACGAAGTGGGAACAGACATATAGCAAAATCTTTCTATTAGCTGTAATAATATTAACGACATTGAAGAGCGGTGTAACTACATAAATGCATTTTCGCTAGAAGTTATGTAACATGTCCAACAAGAATACGAGTTTGTTTATAGAAAATTAACTGTCATACAATTTCTATGTATACTTTTTGTTGCTGCATTATTCAGGAATACGTCATCATAAATGTTCCCTGTAAGGTATGTGCGCGCACACCTACCAAAATGAGTCCGCACACATGTTTTCATCCCCCGCACAGTCCTCATACAAAAATATTGAAAAGAATGTTTACTTTGCCAGATTTTAGTTTTGCTCGAATGCGGAGCACTGGTATAGAGGTTGTCTATTAAATTCATTCACTTGATCAATAACATCTTTTGTCAGGAACGTTAAATAAAAAATTACCCTTTTAAGAATTTATAGGACATGGCAAACAGTATGACCAAAGAAATGCAAGCATACAGAGAGTAGTCTCCCACTGAAAGGCAGTTTAAACTATGTAAATATAATATGTCCTATTATCCAATCAAAATTGGTGTTTGCGTGAAAGAACTCTATTTTATAATGATAATTGCCAATGTATCTCAAATTAGAATCAGTGTATTAACTCTCGATGTTACATTGGCCTTTAATTCGATTTACCTAATGTCCTGTACCGGGAAGGAGGGTGGCGACCTTTTTTCTGATTAGGTGCCAAAAAAATAAAAATATATATGTAACGCTGCGTGGTTTCCTGGAAACTATCTACTGGGAAGAACTTGAGAGAAGAAAATTTTCTATCCTCTTAAACGACCTAAACTAAAGGCAGCTCGTTTTCTTATAATATCCGCTTTCCACTAAAGTGTAAATTCCGTCCACACAAACTTGACTGAATTTTCTTTACCTGACTCTGAGTTTGCTTTGTGAAGGCACGCGTCTTCCATATGAAGAGACAGCATCAATGAAGCGACTGAATCAACGTGATCAGCGCTGGATCGCTCCAGATAGAAAGATATTATTGGAAACCCATGTAATTTCATCGATGAGGCAGTACCTACCACAGTAATGCTAATGACTAATGAGGCAAATAATAATATGAAATGACAATGCTTAGACTTTCCATCGCTGTTCTAGACCTACCCATTGTCATAGTTTTATGTGGTACTGTTCTACATCATTATTATTATTTAATGATAAACACGATTGCAGTTGAAAACAGGCCGTATTATCATTAAAACAAATATGCAATCATTCGCAGTGCGCTGGATATTAGATTTTACATTATTATTATTATTATCATTTATTAGTCAGCTCCTGAACTTTGAATATAAATGGGTAGGTACCTAAAATATTAGTTTTATCGCGTTTTGCTTCGAAACGTGACATTTCGCCTCGCAAAACGTGATGTTTCGAATTATGACAATAATAATGATTTATTATAAATAATTAAAATATCTTGTCATAGGTTCATCAAACTTCCTCGAAGCATAACTTGAATAAGAAACTACATACTGTGAAAGGAATGTAGGTATGTATGAATGAACGTAATACAATTCGATATGTACCTAATATACATCCAATAATTATTAATTAATATAATATGTTTTATAATTATTGTAAATTGATTTGTAAAATGTCGTGTGAAGTGTGATTGTGGTTAAACCGAACTACCTACAATCTATATAATTTGTTACAACATCGGAAAAATCTATGTTGAAAATCGTATAAGTATAATAAAGTATTGACTGACTCAGACGCACACACATGGCGAGGGGGGGGGGGGGTAAATTACTAAGTCTTAATGATTACCTATGACTGTTAAGCCATGTGCAGTCGATAGCCACCTGTGAAGGTTTTTCTATTTTTAATACATTTACTTTCGTCATGGAGTTGTCGTTCATCGTTCAATCGTTCAATTATATAATTTAAAATTAACAAATGTTACTAAGCATGAAGTATAATAGCACCGCAGGCGACTTTTTTTATTATTAAAGCAAATTTGTGATGTGTGTTTATCTTATCTTACTTATCCGATCAACCCGCCACGCCGGGCCCCCAGGTTAGAGCCCTGTCAGCCCCCCCACATACCATTACCTAAAAATTGGTAGAAGTCCCGTTTCGAGGAAAAAAATAAATGGTCACGTTACGTATGACACTTCGCGCCATCCTATTAAAACCATATCTCGTCTGGACCAACGTCATTCCTATTCTCAAAAAAAATATATCGCGGTCCGGTAACGATCTTTCTTTACCGTAACGTAAGCCTCTGTCTCATTTTTGAAAAATTTATTACAAAAGTCAATTTAAACTAAGTCAAAGTAAATTGAGTACGTGTCTGCTTAAGGGCCCACATGCCCCACGTAGGTCAAAATGGAGATTTTATGTTATTTTCAGAGCATAATCCTGGACATTCCTTAAACGTTGTAGATAATCTATTTATATAATTTTTAAATCCTTAATATTTATTTTAACATTTGATGACTGCATATGTAAAGTATTTTTATTACATAAAATAGTATTCTTTTAAACCTCTCGACCTAATGTTTTAGTTAGTCATATTTCAGTACATCCATGTGCAGTGGTGTTGAGATTTTTTAGATTTATTAATTTTTAAACGCATTTATAAAACCATTAGTAAAATTATTAATGTTAACATTATATAGTGAAATATTTACGATAAAAATTATATTTTATGATCTCTGTAATCCCAAATTTGACAGGAATTAGGCATTTTCTTATTAAAAAAATGAGCACAATTAACACATTTGAAGATAATTCTAAAGATAGTGATTATAAGCTATGTCTTTGACCATTCAAATATGATAAACATCCTACGAATACTGATTGTTTTATAATAATTATTGACCTAAGAATAAGGTAGTATATTTTTGAAATAAGCCATTTCTATTGGTATTTTCAAGTGGTTAAGCTATAACATACGGCCGTAGCCATAAATTGACAAACGACAAATGAAGTAGGGAGTAAGATCATACTAACGCGCGTGTTTGAACATGTACCGAACCGAAAATAACGATACCAAATTTGACAAGAATTAGGCATTTCACATATTGTAGTGTCGTAATTGACACTCGATTAACCAGTGTGGTGCAACTTAGGTCTGTTTGGCATCTGTGTTTGTATTGTTAATTTTATTCAACCAACGATTTTTTTCAATTCCTTACAACGTAACTATTGAATATACATAATTTAAAAGCATCTCATGTATATATATATATCTCTTTGAGCTTGGACTTGCAAGCCCTCCGACATGTCCATGCGGAGGGGAAATACAGGATGCCAACCACATCCTCTAAGAATGTCAGAGTATGTGCTCCGAACGGGAGGAGATGCTCATGTCGGTCCAACCAGCTGTTTGGCCCATCGGGCCGTCCGACTTAGTTGCTACTAAGGCCAACTTTATTATCTTGCATTTAAAAAAAATGCGGAGTCTTAATGCGGGTGTGAAGATCTCTTCACATAATTTTTTGCTATCCGTATGGTTAGCTTCGTTTTCTTTGTTATATATACCTTAAATTCATTTTCTTTTTCGTAATTTCTATGTGCTTTTCTCTCCCTGGCACCTTGCATTAGAGTAAATTCTTTAAACTCAGAGCTCACTTTGAGCGTAGCAACCTCAGTCTTGGGTATTTTCTCCCAGGGAATTCCCAGGCAAAATTGAAATAGGTGCTTCACATCGTCACTGTAGGGTCTCGTGATACGCTCGATTAAGACCGAGTGTGGTGCGGGGCGGGTTTTGGTTTGGAGGGATCAACTTCAATGGCGCGAATCCAGCAGATACAGGTTCAAATCGTGACTGGTGTCGTATTTTCTTTCTTTCTACAAACTGATTTTTTCTAGTGTGTATAATATTATATGCATGAGATGTTACAAAATTATATAAGTAAGTATATTTAGTATAGTAGAATGTTACATTCATACACAAATAGTTTATTAATATAACTACTATTGTCATAAATATTAACATCCAATGCTGTTTTATAACTATAAGGTTATAAGTTGAACACATGCAATTTTTTCGTAAAGGACCTTTTACGTGTTTATGCGTTCGCGCATCGTACCTAAATGTATTTAAAATCGCCACTGATAGTCTAATATGTTGTTTTCTTTGTTTTCTATGTTTTCTTTGTCAAAAGAGCATGATCTTTGTTGAAGGCAGGGCTTTTTTTTTTTAAAAACAAAGGTGCCGGAACTCATTTCTTGCCAAACTTCTTACCTACTAAAGAAAATTATATTCAAATATCATTTAAAGCAAATTTTCCAATGCAAAGGGGCATAAAAATTAAATAAACAAATACAGAAAGGTATACAAGTAAACAACTAAAGTTTTAGCAAATAAAATTGTAAAAACATCATATATTTAACTATATATTATATATAAACTATATAATATATATATAAACATCATATATTGGGGTAATAATTAGATTCATCTGCGAAAATTCGTGTTCACGTTCACTTGAAGAAATGGTAATAGAATTCAATCAATAATTCAATAATTATCAAACGCGATAGTTTTCAGATACATTTGTCTTTTCATATGAGATGATTCAGGAAAATTAAGTTGCACTATGTAAGCGCGAACATTGTTTCGTCCAATTGCTTTTGAAACGTTAAAAATACCATGAAAAAAGGTCCCGGAACGCCGTTCCACCGCGTTACATTACAAAAAAAGCCCTGGTTGAAAGTAAATAGTATTTATTGAATGGTCTATAATAGCGAGTACTTATCAGTACCCACAAATGGTTTCAATAAGCATACCGTTTAAAAAAGCAGTTCAGTTGATACATAGTGTTAGCATTATGCTAGAGACTGTTACTTGCTAGTATAGGTGCAGATAATTATGTGTCATTAAGTTCGTGTAAATTGCGGAAAATACCAGCTCTCTCGTGTAAACACCAATAATTTATGTGAACTCATGTAGCTTAGTTTAATTACTGCGAAAGCTACTCAAACTATCGGTCGTGAAAGGATTATGTAGGGTTGATTAAAAAATGAATATGTGTGATGAAGCACTTGCGAAATTTCTTGATATACTGTCCATTTTGATAATCTTCTTCTTTGTCGTCGTCAAATTTAAGAAACATGCTAGACGAGGTATGAAAACAAGCTATTTGGCAGGAAAAAACGCTAGATTTTGTAAAAATGCAAAAATTATTGATAAAAATTAATTAATTTATCTAACAACCCACGATAAGTATAGCCCTGGCGTTCTACAGGGACATTGTTATACGCTAAAAACGATTTGCAGTTGCGTTGGTGTTCTTTGGTAGTATGGACACATGGCATGCATGAAGAATTACGGTAAATAAGCATATTTTTATGACTTATTGTTTTAATAAAATATGGAATAAAAATGCGTACATTAGAACATAGGTACCTATATATTATTTACTTATACTGATAGTTACAAATCAATGAAAACATCGTGTATTATTATTTATTTAGTTGGGATTGGGAATATACAATGTTTTGGAATTTATGAATTAGCCTTAACGATATCATTATCGTTATTTCACAGATTAGTTATAAATTTATAGAGAACTAAACAATTAGAGACAATTATAATACCGTAAATACATAATTTCGTTGGCAATGTCATTTAATTATACATGTAATCATTAGGACTTCGGAGAACAATTACAAATGGCATTTTCAACTATAAGTATATAATGCTGTTAAAGTAAAATAAATAATAGGAAGAACATAATTTAATCGTGTATTATTATTTAGTTAGTTATGTTTGGGAATATAAATGTTTTGGAATTTATGAATTAGCCATAAAGATATCATTATCGTTGTTTAACAGATTAGTTATAAATTTATAGAGAACTACACAATTAAAGACAATTATAATACCTCAAATACTTTCAACACTGCATGAATGTTTTTCAGTGTTGCAACAGTTTTATCTCTATATATCTGATACTATTATATCACTATAACGCCTAGAATGCTTCTATTGTTTCACTATGTTGTTTTATTTCTCAAGTACCGACGTACCTTCATTTAAATACCTATCCGATGGTCAGATATTTGATGTGCAAGAAAATAAAATAAATAAACTAAATATCTAGCTTATTTTCAGCACTTTTAAAGCTGTTGAAGGCATCATAAACGCCAATACAATCGCTATAAGCTAGATGTATCTTTTGCAAGATAGATGGATGCTTATCGAAAAATGCTAGATCTGGCAAGAAAAAAGTTGGCAACGCTGCAACAACAATGTACATTTTTTTAGAGTAGACTAGATTTTTATTGGATTTATCCATTTCAGATAGCCTCGGATACTTAGGAAGCCTTCAGTGAAATGGCAAATAATTGTCAACTATAGGTGCAACGAAATTTCGGTCTCGCTACCAATCGGAGAGCGAAAGTCGAGCTGTCAACACGTCAATTTGTTTTGTGAATTAGTTCTTAAATCGTGTAAAGATGACTAAAAAACGTTACCCTACTTGAAAAAAAAAACATGTCAATGAATATATTATTATTACTAATAGAACAATTAACATAACTTTAAATGGACGCATGTTGAATTTTTATGACAAATTATGTTTTGTTCTGCACGTGTCGTTTGCACAATCTTCGGGTCGCGTGGTCACGATCGTTTTAGACCGTGCCCCAGCTGAAGTATAGCCTTAATAAAACAACTACGTCTATGCTGATAATTGATGATAAAATAAGAGTAAGGAAAGAAATGACATAAACATTGAGACAAAAAATCTAATGGTGGCTATTTCAAACGGCATAAGGGACGTCACTGCTTGGAGTCTACTACTTTAGTACGATTATAAGTTATGTATGTGAATATGTTATTTTGCATTAGGTAGATACCACAGAACAGATCAATAAATATAATTCCGATAGGCTATATCGCAGGGTTTTGAATGTGTGTGTGTCCTACGAAAATTAACCAAACATTATAGACGTACAATAGTGTGTGTTGTAACCTTCAAATACACCAATATTGAATTAGTGTCAGTGCATAGAACAAGAGCAATGGTCAGAACGACATACAAGCGTATTCTTCACACGTGTTTTTAAGTTTATCCCATATTCTTCTACACTCGGGATAGGTTCCCTATTTCTCCATACCCGTTAAGTATTCCAGTTCCCTGGTCCTCTACTTACATAATATTTCAGGGAAGCTGAATCGTGTCTTATAAAAAAACGGTTGTTGGTAAAAAAAAGTTTACAAACCTGTGGTTTGATAAAGGATTTGTGGTTTAGTATGATTGACAATAATCTATACAACCAACATCATCAGTCAATTATTATAATAACTGATAATTTCCAATAATAGTTAGAAAACTATAGTCTATAACTCACTGATTATATAACGAAAACAAAATCAACGTCATCTTCATTATTAACTATTATTATTGTGTACTAGTGCAGGGAAATATACCCAGATATTTTATCTCGCTCTCAACGGTTGCAGTGCTTGTCCCATAACTTATCTTAACGGCTGTTGTTTTTTTATTAGATATAACTTATGAAAGGGCTAAGGCCCGTTTCAGACGGGACACCGGTGTCGCGCTCTTATATAATAAGGAGGCTATTGTATTCGAATAAAAGGGCCTTTGTATTATGTTTATGAACGCCCCGAGCTAATGAGTCAAAGCGTGTCCGGTACACTTTTCCGTCGGCCGCTACATTTTCAAGCCGCCGATACACATGTTTTTATGACCTCAGCCAGTTTTATGTTCTAATTTATATCGCGAAATTATGCGTTGACTCATTAGCTCTGGGCGTTCATAAACATAATACAAACGCCCCTTTATTCGAATACAAAGGCCTCCTTATTATATATGAGCGCAACACCGGTGTCCCGTCTGAAACGGGGGTAACTGTCAAGCCGAACTGTGATACTGCGCTCATTTTTTGAAATGTAATAATTACATTTCATATGATCAGCATAGTCTGGTAAATCTTCATGAATAGAGTCACGCTTGAACGGCGCCACCAAATTAACGAAATCTACTATTTAAAAGCAGTCCCCAATACGTGCAACTTATAGAAGTTTTTTTTACCGAGAAATTACGTTCAGCGATGAGGATCATTAGTTGAGGCTTAGCGGTATTCATTGTTAATTAAAAAACAACTCTAACGCTAAACATATTATAAAAAAAATAGCAGTGAATCTTTACCATCAAAGTATTACAACTCAATGTAGGCGCTTTTTACATTTTCATAACTCAATTTATATATGGTTTATGGTGTATTTGACAAAAATCCATCCCACGATCGATGCGTTGGACATGCCTAATATAGAAAAACTTAGGTAGCTACTTATTTTGATCGATACATAAATGAATAGCGGATAAAACAAGTATCAGAATTGACATTTTTTGCAATATATTGAAAGAAAATAATACTTAATATATTGAATATATCCATATTATATTGAAATTGAAAATGACTATTACAGTCTATATATTTTTATTAGGTACCTTCGTTATATTTTATGTTGATAAATTAATGTGAATTTCTATGTATAAAACTTTTTTTTTCTAATTTGAATTTGGGGGCCCCGAAATTTTTACCGCTCAGGTCCTTCACTTGACTTGATCCACTACTGCTTATCAGCAACATTTTCGCCTTGGAAGCGAACTTTGTTCGTGTTATTTAGCCCAACTAACTAACTTCTAACGTCCCGGTTTCGATTCCGTAGACATTCGGACCTTTTCTAAATAGTTAACACGGTAACACGTTTCCGTTATTATTATTGCTCCAAAATAAAACGGATATCTTTTTATTGATTTTGGAATTATGTTCTTAATTAATTTTGTTTTTTATTGTTTTGAGTATGTAAGCCTAAGACTATTCTAGGGATGCAATTCAGACTGCATAATATGCTTTACTTACATATTATATAAAAAAATTATTTAGGTATTTAAGAAACCAAAACATTGTGGACATAACAAATATAAATTCAATAGTGCACAACATGAGATTTACTTTATAACTAATATTACCCTCGCAAGAGAGAAGAATAGAATATATAAAATTATAATAATAGAATATAAAGAAAAATAAAATTTTGAAACAAAAAACATAAAATTTTATACTTACAATGTCGTACGGCTTATAATATAGTGGGTCCCAGGTTCGAATCCTAGCTCTGGCAAATTCGCATATTATTTTTCAATTTGTGTTTGGAATCAGAGTATGGACCTAATTACTTGACCAAGTGGCTAACATCCATTTATCGTAAAAAAATCAATATGCAGATAGTTTTGGTGATTTCTTAAAAAATAATTAAGCCATAATTGATAATAGTCAAAAAATAGTTATCAATCTTTAAAATATCTAGATATCTAAAATTATGCTATTCATTAAATCATACATACTGTCGAACAAGATCTTCTTGTCAACGTGTTAAAACTGTGCCCCTTGTCACATCACAGCAATTGGGCTTCTCCCTAATTGTTAACTTTTCTAATAAAATCTCTTTTTTCTCGTTAAAGATCTCACAAACGAGAAGTTTAATAAACCCATAGTTGAATTCCTTGATTAACTGTCAAATGTTTATTTTAGGTGAAGTCCCTCGTCCTGTGTGTCAAAGCTGGCATGCAAGGCGGGGATGAATTTATAGGATAAACACCAGTATGAAAGATGAAGCGTGGAATTGATTTATTAAAATAATCTTATTGAATTATACAATTAAAAAATGTACCTTACTTACCACGGAACAGATAATAAATAGAATACCGATAGGCTATATTCAATACGCCGCATCGTGATGCAGAGTTTTGAATGTGTAAGTGTCCTACGAAAATGAAGCACGCATTATGCACGTGCAATAGTGTGTGTAATACACCAACATTAAATGAGCGTAAATCCATTAACCGAGAGCAGTTTTCAGTATTCGACGTAAAACGTATTCTTGACACGTGTGTAAGTTTAACCCGGATTCTTCCTTACTCGAGTTGGTTACCTGCTATCGCCTTACCCGTTATGTATTTCAGTTCCCATTATTTCTGAGTTCCCTGGTACTGTACCACGTAGGCACTATATAATAACGTGTGTAAATTAGTGTCGCATGAAAGTGAGATGCATATTATGTTAGATAATAAGTTTCTATTTAAATAAGTAAAATCATGATTTTTTATACATAATATTATAATATTATGCGGGTATGCGAAAATAGATCGCGTAATTAAGAATATTTTGTTATTTTAAACTTAAAGTTCCGTTCAAATCGGTGAAAAATGAACCATATTATTTATGGATGACCAGAGCCGGCGCGTCCATATAGGCCAGGGGACGGCAAACTTTTTGGATGGAGGGCCAAATTCAAGAATTGAAAATGAACGGCGGGCGAAAGTAAAATACCATTTTTAGATATACACTATTCATTATCACGAAAAATAAACATTACAAAAAAATTAATGAGAATAATGAAACGGTTGTACATTTTTTTAAATTCAGGTGTTAATTTTGTAGTTGATATTCCCAAAACTGCTTCTAAATTGGCATCGGAGATGTTTGATCGTAAAGAATTTTTATTGAAGTTCACGATCGAAACGTTTGTCCACATATATAGGTTAATCCAAAAATAACGAACATTTTTCTTGCATAATCTTTAAGTTGGTCAAATTTGTCTGAATTAAGGACGTTGTAAAATTTGTAGATTTCTTCACGACGATGCAATTCTCTTAAATCAGTGTCAAAGTGCAGGTCAATAATCTCAAGTTGTAGCTCTGTCGGTACACTATCAATATCTATTGATCTACATACAATATCTACATCCAGAGCGAGATTACAATCCGAAATTTCTTTCCATTCATTCCCAATCGATGTTCAACGTAGAAAATAGTGGTTATATAGTATGAGACGAGACGCAAGGAAGACGTACTGAGATAATACATTTCCAAACAAATTCTTCAAATTTTAATCTATTATCAATATTTTTTAAAAAATATACAAAAAGTTATTCGTAATCAGAAGTACAATTATTAATGATGGCGGGCCGCAGTTTGCCCCCCTCTGATGTAGGCGAACTAGGCAACCGCCTAGGGCACAAGACTTAAGGGGCACATAAATGGAGAACTAAAATTAATTTCCATATTTTAATAATTTTAAATACTTAATACGTTTTATTTTATTTTAATGTTTTTATCTGTTTGTTGTAATTGTGTATCATTAAGTAGTGATCCGGATTCGGAATCTGGTGGCGTCCATGGCCAGCTTGAGGTATACAAACGATACAGCCAGATACAAACGATACAAATCCCAGGGGTTTGTCACACAGTTGTGTATTGTTTAGTCTAATTAATACTTAAAAGCGTTTACAAGGTACTTCTGGGCCTGGAACCCAGCCTCTCGCCACGACATTCGGAAAACATTCCGATCGCTAATCAATTTTTTTATTTTCTATCTAACGTTTTTGTTAAAATTGCGACATTTCCAGGTAGGCGGTCTAAGCTAATCCACGATAAAAAGAGACCGTATACGTTATTATCTCAGCACTTTATATGAATATAGTTCAACAAATATATAATTATTTCTCTGGGTCGACACGTCGTTAGAAAGTTTTATCTAACCGTATCCTAATGTTTACTCTCAAACCATTGCGCGAAACAAGGTGGGAGAGCCGAATTGAAGCTTTGTGATATATATGATGCATAAATGACCCAATATTGAATAATTCATCTGGAAATTCTTCCCGAATTGAAGCAACGGCCCTTCCTAGCTGATGTAATTTGCAATTTAAAATTTATAATGTTAATTGTAGCATGGTATAACATTCTTTTAGAAGTAAATATTGCAAGTAAAATATTACAAGGATAGGTTACTGATATATCGTCTCTGTTCTGACACACTAACTGGAGAATACTAGTTTTGAGTAATTTGACTTTGAAGTTGTTAAAATGTTTGAAATAATGGTCTATCATGCGAGTTTATTAAGTAATAGTAAAAAGGATGAATTTAAAATAAAGACTGTTTATTTATTAAGCAGGTTTCCAGAAGGTAAAGTTTGAAATAAGGAACATTTTGGTACTAACTCGATATGTCATTTTTTCGAATTAGTGTGTTCTGCCAGAACAGTGACGATATATTCTGCTTCAAATCAATTAGAGCTAACTAAAAAATATTTACTATGATGCAGGAGTGATGAAAGTTATGAATAAGTTTTAATTGATGCTGCTGAGATCGCAAAGATGCTAGAAACAAAACCAAAATTTGACACAAAGCTTGTTCGAAGGAGAAGACATAAATGGCATTTTCAATATGAAGCTGAATACGAGGCACCCCAAGAACCTAAACAGCAATACAAAATAGGTTTCTACTATCCAGTTTTAGACATGGCTATGCAATCTGTCGAAGAGGGGTTCAAACAACTGAAGCAACATAATATTTTATTTGGCTTGAATAATGTCAAAAATAACTATGACTGAAAAAGCGTGCACTATTTTTGTCAGATCGCCCATATCATAAATAAACTATTATGGTTTGGTTTAGGCAGGATCTAATTGATTTTTAAAAACTAACAACACTATCTACAAATCGTAGTCTTAATTCAATGAAAATAAATACGTATGGTTGACAAAATTTTGTGTGGAATATTTATGTCGAATTTTAACAGCCTACCTCCACCCTTGCCAATGCAGTGTATTGCTTTTTTTCAACATAAAGTTCGTGTTGTGTAAGGGTGTTTCGCAACCCTGCAAGAACTATAGGCGTCGTACAATGATCCCTCCGGCGCCTCTACTAGATACTCACGCTAGCTAGTATCATTTTACGATACATATTGTTATCTCAGTTATCTGATACAAAGAAATTATGGAACAATGAAGAGGATGTAAGAATAAGATGGAAGGAATGTGTAATTGCTAGCAAAACAACATTATGATTCTGTGATTGATTTCGAAAATGATATATGATATACTTACTGTTGTTTGTAGTTTCCTGTGCAATAATGTAATTTAATGTATCATTAAATTACATTGTTGATAAAAATAATAATTATTGATTTCATATATTTCAGGATTCGCAAAAGAATTTATGGAATTCATTGAACAACGTTACGGTTTTTCACTAGCGAAGGGAGCCGGAGAATTTATGTGAAATTTTCAAGTACAACCAGTGTTGCAATCTTTTCAAAATGGAATTATAGTACAGAGCCTCCAAAATTATAGTATTTGGGGAAAAATATAGTACGCGTTGTCATCTGTTGAAAAACACATCAAAGATTAGAGCATTTGTATGAAATCTTATCTCAAACAGTTGTGATTTTAGGTACGTGGAGGGCAGAGGCGCTGACTAGTATGGAGGCCCCCCTGAGATCTTTTAAAAAATAATTATATCAGTACTTTCTAACGAAGCGACCGCATCAGCTGGTTCATGGAAAACCGCCACTGCTATCAAAAGTTGTAATATTTGTATTCGTTCCTTCATTCGCCGCCCATTATGATATGCTGCAACGACAGCTGTCATTGGCACTAAAAATAGGAATTATTCTATTTTGATCAGGACTCAAAAAACGATCCAAAGTGACGTTTCACGACCAGGACAGATGGTCGGGGCAGACGATCTTCGTGGGAATCTGCCAATGTAATCTGAACTTAATATGCACAGCCAGAAGACTCATTTATTTGATTTTTCAAAAAATCTAATGTGGGTATTGAACATCATTCCCGAACGGTTCGTAACTTACATTGTCGAATACATAGGTACTAGTAACTCTACGTCAAAAAGTAAATTATAATTTTCGCTCCTATGCGGAATATATGGATCTTCTGAGAGTTGAGGTTATATTAATAAGCATTTTTAGATGGAATAGATTTTAGTCATTTGGAAAACTCATTAAGTAGTACTTACACTTAGTTAAAATACATATTATTGAAAAACAACAATAATCCAAATATTTTTCCAGACACAGCATCGAACCCATGACCTAAGGTTTCATAGACATATTATGTACTAGAATCTAGTCATATGTGTGGTAATTTTCTTCGTCGTGTCGGGTAGCTACAACGTGTCGCTCCAGAAGTTGGCGAAGGCAACACCACTTTCCTCGACTTGTAGGATCTCGTCGAAATTGCAGCTTACTGGGCAAGCCTTGCATGAAAATAGGTACTCCATGCTTTGTATTTTGCCACACTCGCAGGTTTGGTTATCGGAGAACCCCCATATCACCATGTTGTCTCGGGTGCGCCCTACTATGGTTCTCAATCTGTTTAGAGCTTTCCATGTACGGTACCCGAGACAGGTTACGGGTGGGAGGTGCTCTGCTGGCGTTACCCATTCTTCGAGACCAGGGAACTCAGAAGTAATGGGAGTTGAAATACATAACGGGTAAGGCGATAGCAGGTAACCGACTCGAGTAAGGAAGAATCCGTGTTAAACTTACACACGTGTCAAGAATACGTTTTACGTCGAATACTGAAAACTGTTCTCGGTTTATGAATTTACGCTCATTTAATGTTGGTGCATTACACACACTATTGCACGTGCATAATGCGTGGTTCATTTTCGTAGTACATTCAAAAGCCTGCTTCAACATGCGGCGTATTGAATATAGCCTATCGGTATTCTATTTATTATCTGTTCTGTGTTCGAGACCCTCAGAGGCTAGGTTATGCTAGGCTAGGACAGTCGACCTACTTCGGGTGGGATAAGTGTGGTAAAAACTGTGGAAGGATATTTATCATTTTTTCACTCAGATCCGCTCCGAAGTGAGTAAAGCGTTTTACACCAATGATGTACAGTTTTTTACGTTGATAACTTTATATCCAATTCTATATAGATATTCATTCGTATTACATGAAGTTATCTAGCATTATCTAACACTTTCTAGAGAATACACGAAATAATTAATAACACGTGTGGCGGGTATGCCACATTTAACATTATCTTGTGTCCTGATTACCTAGACTGAATGATAATAGTGATTTAACGATAATTTGGACAATACTGATTGATACCGGATTACAATAGGAATTGTAAATGTGCTATCGTGTCTCGAAATATGTGCAATTTATAAATAGATAACAGTATTGATAAAAAAAATATAAAGGTAGATAAATCCAAAAATAACCGGTTTTTAGAGAATAACTTTCAATCAATTTATTACAATAGAGGTTGAATCATAGTTTTGCTGAATTTATGTTTATTACCTTGAATTATAACAGGCGTAACAGATGTAAACTAAGCTATCTTGGTGATACTAAAGGCATAAAGTCCACTAAAGCGGGCTTGCGGGGCGCTCGCGCATATTCTATGTGAATCATCGAAAATACAACGTAATCAAATACGCCAGCGCACACTGGATTTGACGGCGCATTGTGCCCGCCCGCCCCATGAGTCACCGTTGTGTGGCTTCTCAGCGGCCGAATTAACGAAAATACAACGTAGTCCATTCATTGAAAACGGCAAACAAAATCACGCTTCTGGCAGCGTCGTCGATAGACGGGCGAGAAGGCATTATTTAATAACAGTGAACTCTTCGTTTAGTTATTGCGTGTCCGATATTTCGCTGGTAGAATGATGTCATCGTGAATATTAATTACAAGCCCCGAGAAATTTAATAATATTTTTATTGCTTTGTTATGAGAGACGCTGATAATAATAATTATTTTGTGCTCCTTGAGCCCATTATTACATAGGTGAAGGGTAATGCGCGGGTGGGAGGGGGCCTACTTCGTAGAGAGCGCACCGAGCGCCGCTTTGGTGGGCTTTATGCCTAAGCGCTAAGTCGAGTTTATTTTTTAACTATAGCACCATTCACGACCTGTATAAGATCTAGTGGTATGACATGGCTTACGGTTGAAACAGCTATATAAGACATAATTAAACATTTGAAAATGTTGTAATAAACGTCGATGAATTGTTTGATACATCCGTGTATGCGAAGAAAGTACTATGGTCGTAGAACTGTGACATGTAGAAAATCACTATTCAAGAATTTTGAGCATAGCAATATTTTAACACCAAATTTATGTATAGTTACGGAGTATTTCCTACAATGTACATTATTTATTTTGTCTACCAAGCACAATCAGTCTATCAATGGTTGAATCAACAGTATTTTGTTGTATTAATTAAGTCAACTTATATCTCCTACTGTGTTCTGATTTTTTTGAATGAATGTGCAAAATTATCGATTGACGTCATTGAGATCATTCATAATATTTTTTTCCAATGTGATTTTTGTGTTTTTTTATTCAGTAAATAATTCTGAATTTTAATTTTCATGTTTTTTTTTTTAAATTTTTTGAGTAAAATAATTATGCCAAGCCTACTAGAATTCCCGATATCAGACTCAAGCTGATGAATCACGATGTATCAATGTACCATAGAGAGACCGAAACTATACACAGTGATTGAGTTGCCTAGTCATAACTCACATATTCCAAAAATCGAGTTATTAGATAGTCGTAAAAAACCACCAGATCATTTGTAAATAGAAGAAAAGAATTCCCTTGAATAATATTAATTAGTGAGTGAGTCGATTTCTTCTTCTTCTTTCTCGGCACTACATCCCGGGGCGGGATTTGGCCTCCTCTACAATTGTCCTCCACACGCTCCTTTCCCTGGCTGCTCCTCTCCAGTCTCCAGCCCTCCCCATCTTTCTCCAGTCCTCTTCGATACAGTCAGCTCACCTCTTCTTTGGTCTGCCCCTAGGCCGTTTCCACTGTGGGATCCATTTGGTCATGATTTTTGGCGTCCTGTGCTCAGGCATGCTCTCAACGTGTCCAGCCCACTGACGGCGCCTCCACTGCCGCGGCTAGTTCCAAGGGTATGGAAGTGAAGGTTGTCAATGCTAGGAGTCACAGGCCAAGGTCTGGTAGCAGTTGGTACCAAAATAAAACTCATAGTCGGAATCAGAAGGTCCATATATTGTTCACGTTCACAAAAGTTCACAAAAGTTCACAATGGTTCATCATATTATAATTGTTATTGTTCAAAGTTATTATTATTCACATAATCGTTTCGAAGTATAGTATACGGTCATCCGTCAAGGGTAAAGTACATTAACTCTCGCAACACAAAAGAAATATTGATTCGAGAGAGAAACTTCACGATTTGTTCTAAAAATATTAAAGTACCAGATAGGTATTTATGACAGAAAATTATTCACGAAATTTTTATAAGTCCCAGTTAGGTATTTATAATTTATTTCTCACACCGAAAATATTAAAGTACCAGATAGGTATTTATCTCCGAAAATTATTCGCGAAATTTTTATAAGTCCCGGTTAGGTACTTATAAACGATTTTTCGCGCCGAAACGCTAAGTCCAACTTAGGGTATTTTACCCGCAGGAGGAAAGGGGGAGTTGGGTGGTCCCAAACTCCTGTGCAACTGCACAAATGTATGAAAATATCAGACTGACGTCCAGCGTGGACTCAGCCTCGGAGGCAGTAAGAAACTGGATACAGAATTCGGAAATCCTGGGTTTTTATTCGAATCGGGAGATTTCATCCCCTCGGCGAGCGTTCTACGGGTCAAAAATCCACATATCATTTTCACTATGAGATTTGGACTTAATTGATTGCCCCGCGGAACCGCAAGCCGCGAGCGAGCTGAAATCAACGGAGTTCGGTAGGCGCGGGCCGCCGGCACGAAATCTCGTTCGCGACATCCCGCTGAGAGCGCGATTTCATATAGCTCTCCTTACAATGAATGCGTTTTTTAGCTGGTATTGTACTTTTAGTTTTCAATTAACCAAGCGAAAACTCAGTGTATCAAAGAGTGTGATACGTCAATCTGCTCGTTACCGCTTACGCTAGCATTTGAGTATGCACCCCGTGATGTGAGTCTCCTCATGATTGAATGGCGGGAGCCACAAGTCCGGACCTATAAGCGGGCCGCCCACGCGCTACGTGTATATTTATGATAAAAATAAAAATTATTAAAATACTAGGTCTTATTCTCTACGTATACATATAAATGTTATATCTAATTAATTTATATTTAAGGCGCTAAAATTAATGGAATCTGACCAGTCTCTGAGCTCTATATCTCGCGAACCTTTATGGTTACGCGTACTATAAAATAACTAAAATCTCCGCGGTCCATAGACGCATATGTCATTTCAAGTTTCACGTTGATCGGACACGCGCAGCTCTAGCTATCATTAATAATGTGTTTGTATGGAGATCTCGCGGCTGTCATGGATTGCGTAACCGGGATTTTGCTCCACACATGAGCCAATCGGCTTCGGCCGCGGTCGGGATAGGGAATTGATCCAGTTGTGCGAGGGAGACAACTGTCCGGTTACCGACCAGCGAACGCAGCGCCAAGGCTGCTCATATGACACACATGATCCGCGAGAGATTCCGCGGGGCAATCTCGCGCTGGATGTGCGGATCACGCGTATGGTATTAATATGAGAGTGATGAAAATTAGATGCCAGAGGTATACAGTACCTCGTGAGTGGCTTAGATGCTATGCAGATGCTACGTACAGAGCCCAGGTCTGGACCGATTCTCGTCTAATTAAATTAATTAAAATATTGATTAATTATTATCTAGCTTAATTTCGTGGATCGAACTATGTCAACATTATACTCTAATTATAGGTACAGATTTATATATTAATGTCGGTTCACAATTACACACGCTGACAATACCTAATCATCGCAATTATACAATATTAGATCCATTTATCTTAATTACATTATTATATCTACTCGAAGTCCAATACAGTATTATGCTAATTTACATTTATATACCTATCAATTATTTATTTAACATGGTAAAATATCTATTACTAACATTATATACCTATTGCTAACATCTTATTAATTGAATTTTAATTACTACCTCATTATTACTCCGTCGTTATTTACATTCTTACCACCACTCTTCATGGTCCTTATGACCGACTTATCTCATCTACAGTTCACCCTGAGGAGCAGTGGGGCCTGCGGGGCAACTGTAGGACTTACTCATACATCGTATATGGCTCGTCTTCGTCGAGGGTCGCAAGCTTATTACTTCATGACCGGTGGTACATTGACTATTTTGATCAGATCGAGCGGTTGGATGGTACCACTCCTTATGGGAGCGTCCTCTCAGGGGCACACTAAACGTGTTCGTGTCACCACCTTAGTCTTTGGGATCGACAGAATTTCACCACCGTTTCATGTTTTATTAATTCTTCTAACTCGTGGTTCATTTTTATCCTGTAACTTCCATTTTCCAATGTGGGCCCGAAATTTCTCCTGAGGATCTTTCTTTCGAATATGGCCAGTTTATGTTCTTCCCTTTGAGTGAGGCACCATGTCTCACAGCCATAGGTAGCTACTGGTCGAATAACTGTTTTGTAGATAAGCAGTTTGTTATTCTTGCTTAGGATTTTCGAACTCAGTAGACTCTTATGCCGGGTCCACACCGAAAACAAGTCGCGCGACAACTCGTTAAATTTTACGATAAGCATGATAATTATCGTAAAATTTCTTAAGCAATTATGATAATTATCGTAAAATTTAACGAGTTGTCGCGCGACTTGTTGCCGGTGTGGCCGCACTTTTACAGGCGTAGAAGCACTTATTAGCAGCTATGAGTCGTATGTTCACCTCTTCTGTTGTTTGAGCGAGTCGATTTACATTATTTAAAAAATATATATATATATATATATATATATGTATATAATACTCCTAAGGCTGCAGACACATAGCACACTATGAGAAATAGACCTCTCTATGTGGTTAGGTTGGGTAGGTAATGTTATTATTCATTGAAACATGTGAGTTATGACACCAACAGTCAACTTTATCAAAGATTTTGACATAGTTTAAAGTGACTTTTGATACCTAACTATTTTTATTTATATAAGTACTTATATTAAGGCTATATCTCAGTTGAGGCACGGTCTAAAAAATCGTGGCTAGGCGATGCGCGGATTGCGGGTCGCGGGTGCAAATGACGCATGTCAAACGAAATATAATTTGTCATATAAATCCAACATGTGTCCATTTAATGTTCTGTTTATTGTTCTATCAGTAACAATAATGATATATTCATTGACATGTTTTCTTTCTAAAGTAAATGGGTAACGTTTTTAGTCATCTTTAGACGATTTAAGAATTAATACGCCCGTCGCCATCACGAAACAAATTGACGTGTTTCCAGCTCCACGTTCTCTCTCTAAATGGCAGCAAGTCCAAAATTTCGTCGCGCCTATAGTTGAAAATTATTTGCCGTTTGACTGATGTATCACCTTAATACTTTGGACGCTGAAGACGCCCCTGGCGCGTAATGACCAGGCGGCCGATCGATGTAATTAACGTGCATTTAAACATATTATTTTGACGAATAAATTGATAATAATTATCCATGCAAGAATACAATACAATAATTGTAAATATGATTAATTAGCATATCCTAGGTAGGTAGCTAGGTAACTATGTATGTGATCATTGGAAACTAGAAAGATTCACTTATTAATTAGTTATTCATCATTAGGTAATTTATACTGCTAAGTATATATAAATGCGGTGGCGAACCTATGGTACGTGTGGTAATTGAAACACAATGAAAAATCTTAAACACTGGTAGGTAGATAGGTACGCATATTGTCATATTTTTTTTTTGGAAAAGCAGTCGATCTTAAGCTAGAATAAAATAGGGTAAAGGTAGGTAATATAGTGATATTAAGGAAACAATTTAAAATTTCACACATTTTTAATCACAATTTTTTTAACAAATGTAATGGTACAGGTGTATCGATGTCTTAATTAAATGAATAAATTATCATTTTTTATTTTTTTCTTATCATTTAGTAATAAAAAATAAAAAATAGAATATAAGGTAACAATAGGGTAATATAACGACAATATGGTAATACAGTGATATCTTACAGCTAATACAGTGATAGTTGAATAATCATACTAGTAATACAGTGACAAGCGGTGCTTTATTCTTTCTCTATTCCAATCAGGTTATCTAGGTTGTCATCATAGGTATTCACAAATAAGCTGGGGCGAACTTAGTAAGTGCAGGTCTGGTGATAGCATTTTGCACAGCTCATGCATTCAATCCAAACAGCGCCATTCCTGAGAGCAGCGTCTTGTGTGTAAAATACTCAGCAGTAATTAAGGACAATATTCGGAAGAGGGTTTTTCTTAACTGTTTTCCCTCGAAAGACTTGTTTGAAAAGCGAAGGTAAATGTAAATTCAACAGCTCAATACTTAGCCAGATTACATGCGGGAAAGGGCATTAATGTACTTACAAGGCCCAACCCTAGAAATAATAGTCAGGAAACCGAGGTCTGCCTCTCAGACCTCACAAGGTCTCAGTTAAAAGAAAAGGTAGGGGAAAAAAGCACATGGTGCTCGTTTTCCTATTTGACCTTTTTGTAGGGCACTCCGTGTTGTGCCGTAGTGTAATAAAACACAAGTTTGAAAAACTAAAAGAGTTTAAAAAGAAAAGCTTTTGACGTTGATTCAGAAGGGAATTATTGATATTTGTTATTATTAAATATATATAACAAATATAATATATAATATAAATATAATATAATATATATAACTAAACATAAAATGGTTCGCCACCCTTTAATCTACAATATTAAATAAAGTCACAATTACAATTAATAAACATATCTACCTATTTATAACCCAAGTTCTATTGCATCATCTAAGTTTCTGTACGAACAAGTCAATAATCTAATAATATTACTGGTGTTATTTACTTTTTATTATCAATAGGTATCATACATAATTAAATAATCGTTAATCCAGGTTTGTTATTGTTATGCATTAGTAGTTAGGTAGCCTGAGGCTAGTTAGTTAGGGCGAATGCTCCGCCTAGCTGAGACACCTAGCGGAAAAATACAAAGCTTGCAATTAGAGAAAGTTATTGATTATTGATAATAGACGTTGCCAAACAGCTGAAATGGAGATGGGCGGGGCACATTGCTCGCCGAAAAGACGGCCGCTGGACAAATGCCGTCATCCAATGGTACCCAAGGGGCACGAAACGGCCACAGGGTCGCCCTAAAAGCCGCTGGATTGACGAACTGATAAAGTTCGGCGGAAATACGTGGCAGCGAATGACACAGGACCGTGAGAGTTGGAAGAAGCTTGGGGAGGCCTTCATCCAGCAGTGGATTGACCCCGGCTGATGATGATGATTGATAATACATATTGTACATTTTGCGAAAAGTGAATTGGAAATATGAAATGGCCTGCAACCACAGAACAGATAATAAATATATACATAAAATATATTCAATACGCCGCATGTTGATGCAGGGTTTTTGAATGTGTGAGTGTCCTACGAAAATGAAGCACGCATTATGAACGTGCAATTAATAGTAAACGGTTATATTATTATCGTTATAGTAAGTAGGTAACGTAACGTATCAGTATTTCAATGCATTTTGGAAATTCTCACAAAGCGTGGTCTTATCAACGTTATCAGTTAGTATATAAGTTAGGTATTTTGTTTTGTCGGGTAAAAACTACCTAAGTTGAAATTTGGCAATAAGCGAACTTTATTAAAAACAATTTGATACGTATAATTTTATCATTATGCTTTTGAGTAAAATTCACAGAACAGATAATAAATAGAATGCCGATAGGCTATATTCAATACGCCGTATGTTGATGCAGGGTTTTTGAATGTGTGAGTGTCCTACGAAAATGAAGCACGCATTATACACTTGCAATTAATAGTGTGTATAATACACCAACATTAAATGAGCGTAAATGCATAAAACGAGAGCAGTTTTCAGTATATCACGTAAAACGTTTTCTTGACGTGTGTGAGTTTAACACGGATTCTTCCTTACTCGAGTCGGTTACCTGTTATCGCCTTACCCGTTAGGTATTTCAGTTCCCATTATTTCTCTGTAGTTCCCTGCTTGCAACTAATTTGCCTCCTTTTTTGGTTTTCATATTTTTAGCTCCGTCTAGTAGAGGGAATCTTCAATGCCTTTGTTATATATCATATTTTTTATAATGTCACAACTATTGAATCCAATCCCGAGCCAAAATCTTTATCCCAGGATTTCGGGATTACGATTTGACGATCCCGGGATTGGCATTTCTTTTCAATAGTTAATATAAAATTTCTAGAAATACAAATAGCGTTGATAAAATTGGTTAAAAATAAATTTAGTATAATTTATACTATTTAAGACATTTATTGTTAATATTGTGTACCTACTTTCAATCTTGGAAATACTCGTACATAGGTTTAATGGAGTAAATAATATTGTAATATGTAGAAATAATAATGTGAAAGTAAAACAGTTTTATTTATTTATGAAAAGATAACAATACAAGTTCAATTAAAATTTAAAAAAAAAAATGACAAATGCATTAAAAAAACGTGGTGAAATCACTTTGTTAAAAGTGCGAAGCATTGTTTTTTCCAATCGTTCTCATTTTTATTAATTTATGTGAAAAAATAAAATGAATTGGTAACACATGGGTAATAAATCAAACTTTATTCAAACTCAGTTTATTTCTAATGTATTTGTATGTTATTAAAAGTATTTTTTCTGTTATATTTTCGTTTTTATTTTATTTTCCATAAAAATTTATAAAAAAACTCAATCCCGAAAGTTTCGGGATTATGTTTACCAATCCCGGGATTCATAGGTATCGAAAATAGGTCGTGATCCCGGGATTGGAATCCCTAGTCACAACGCAAATTACAAATAAGAATCGCAGAAGAATCATTGGCGGATCCAGAGGAGATGAGAAAGCAAGGTGCTCATGATAACCATAATCCACGAATTAAAAATTTTCATTCTTTCCTTACAAATTTGTTCCATGCAGGTATAGTAAAAAAATGTTTTGTGCTTTTTAACGAAGTATATTTTTTTGATATTAACGAACTATCACAGGCATCAATCACTAATTGAACAATTAGTAAAAATTAGGAAAAATAGATAAAAACGTCCTTGTACATTGCATGCTCATTGCCCACAAAAAAATCCGGTGCAGTATCATCTCGAGGCTCTCTGGACACTTTTTACATTGCAAAATTTAAATTGTGTTAGCGCGATATTTTTTTTATTCTTGTTTATCAATAAAGAATGTTGCGTGATATAATAATATGAGAAATCTTAGAGCGCTGTGTGGAAAGTTATAACTATAAACCGTACTATTTTCTGCTGTAATACGCATCGGTTTGTTGTCAGTGCTATGCCCATAATGTACTCTTCCATGCCACGTAATCGGTTTCATGTAAATTGTACGTAAAGCATTTCACCATAGCACAATTCGCTGTGAGCTTTCTTATTGGAAAGAGATGGCCGTATACTATACGGTCTCCATCGGATCTCGGTCCAATTTTATTAGATTCAACATGGACATTAATTCCATTTTCATGGCTGATTTTGGCAAAATTCATGAATTCAAAAATGAAAACCTTACCTAACCTAACAAGTAATCCAGTAATTCGTTAGACCTTGTTGTTAAATATTTTAATTTGAATATAATTTATAATTATAATCATAATATAGGTAGGAATATACCGATACTTTTAATATACAACAATACTGAAATAACTCTAGTACTAAATAGATATTATAGGTATGGACAAAATACGCATGAAAAAAAGCTGCTTATAAAATACTGCACAAATGCCAGCTTTCTATGGCTCTCGGAAAATGAACTACCTACAAAGAATGTATTATTTATTTTCATTCAAGAATTTTTATTTTTTTGTTTAATTCATGGTTGATGCCAACGGGCTTCATGGTTGAAGGGGGGGCTGACAGGGCTCTAGCCTGGGGGCCCGGGCTCAGGAGGCGTCCGGTGAGGCCAGTCGACCAGATATGTGAGATAAACACACAGCACAATTTTGCTTTAATAGTAAAAAAAGTCGCCTGCAGCGCTATTTTCCTTCAATAATGTTTTTACTTCAAATTATATGGTTGTACGATAAAATATTTAATAGTGTATTGGCACTCGACAACTCCTTAATTCAAATGGATGTATTAAAATTAAAATATACAACAAAAAACACTAAATATACATATTAATTTTACCGCGTACACCATTTGGAAAGCGCTAATGTAGAGCATCACACTGCCTTTATCCTTAGAGATAGGTAGGGGGGCCCGCCAAAGATCCTAGCATGGCGGCCCGGTTCAGTATCTGGGGGCCTTGATATCAACATCCGAAGCGATTTGGTTGAACAGAGTTGTTGCCCTCCCAATTGGCATCACCAATGGCAGATTAGTTCTGCTCCTCGGGAGAACAAACAACTGATGCTCCCGATTTCTAAGATAATTATCAGGGACACACAAGTCAATACTACCAAGAATGGCAGAGTTCTCATTTACACCACGTATTAGTAGAAAAAAATATTGATATCTTCTAGCATTTAAACTACAGTATGAAAGCATATCTACAAGAAAGCCAGTTGGATAAAGCCGCGGATAGTATCCATATAACCTCAAATAAAGGAGTCTCAAAAATTTCTTTTGAACTAGCTCCACCATAAGGCCATATTTCAATTGATGCGGGACCCAAACAATCGACCCACTCCCAAGCCAAGTATACCTACTTCATTTTTGTTGGACACTCACACATTCAAAACCTTGCGTCAAAGTGTAGCCTATCTGAATTATATTAATTTATTAATATACTAATACACTGTTAAAAAATGTTGTATAAAAGTCGATGATGTGCATTTGTGAATAACGAAGAAACACAAATTAACCATTCAGAACTTGTGTTATGTAGATATAATTTACATAAGATATAATCAATAGATATTATAAATTATAATATATTATTATACAATAGACACAATTAACATAGGACAAATAATCTATTTATAACTCCTTAAGGTAAAATGGATACATTAGCAACGCACAGTGGACGGCTATTTGTCCAACTGATAAATATGTAAATGCGACCTTAGCATCATTCAGCCACGTACAGCAATTAACACCATTATAATATAAAAAATAATACATATTATTAGTATCGACCTATCTGAATTATATAGTTACCCAGGGCTTAAGTCGCCTAATTGTCAGTCAGTAAAACTATTTCGATATGAGCCAAGTATAATAATATTGTCACCATTATCAGGCGGCGTCGATTCAGTACTGGATGAAAGCCTCTCCTAGCAAGCGTTGCCAATTTAGCGTTTATTTTGCCAGATCTAGAAATTTTCGATAGGCATCTAGCTTGCAAAAAACGCATCTGGCTTGTCGTGTTTTACTAGCATTTTTGATCCCTCCACCAGCTTTTAAATATGCTAGATATTTAGTTTATTTATTTTCATGCGCATCAAATTTCTGACTATCAGATATTTCCTACTTAGTGCAGGTAGGTCGGTAAAACAACATTGAAACAGCACTTGAAACAATAGGAGCATTGGTGGCCTTATAGTGACACATGGGTCTATTCTATACTTATCGACCGCTAAAGTGATAAAGTGATAAATACGACGGGTAGATTTGTATCAAAGTATTAACACTTATTGTAACAATTACAATAAATTGGTTGTAATTGTTGCAATAAGTGCTATATTTTAACAGCACCTGTCTGTGCTGTGATAAAATTTGGATTATTATAGATATTTTTATAAAAAGAGATAGACAGTTTTGACTGTTTAGTGGCTTATTATATGAATTATAGTACCTCAATACAAAATATGTAATAAATACTATCACTTTATCACTTTAGCGGTCGATAGTCGCCTTGTGTATAGAATAGACGCGATGGTATCTCATAAGTCATAATTTAGTCTGTGCTTAAGTATACACAATATATGCATTTGTTCTCAATTTTGAAATATATTTCTGTTAAAATGTGTGATTTTTACACGTACCTATAGACATTTTTTCGATTTTTGCACTTTTTTCTATATACGAAAGGAAAAGTATTGACTTCGTTCATGGTAGAATAAGTAAATTTACCTACTAGCGAATTTTATTTTCACAAGATCAAGCGTTCTTTCCTGCCACATAGCTTGTTTTCGTACCCCGTCTGGCATGTTTTTGTCAACGACAGTTGGCAACACTGCTCCTAGTTCTTTTCACTCTCCTCGGTTCTTAGTTCTTCGCTGCCACGTACATCCACGGAACTTTATTGTTTTATTTACATACTTACGCCGATTTTATAATGTCTACGCGCCTCAACTGTTTAATGGAAAACTGTCACTTATTACAGATTACGTGTACAGAAAGGCCTGTGAGCGCTGGGAGCAGGATCAGATTTACCATAAAGGGCTATATATAGGCCAGGCGCCCCGAAATGGTTGGGACCCCGGAGCCTGAAAAATAATATGAAAAGTTTAAGAAAAAATCTCAAGACCGTATCTGCGCCAACCCCGACAAAAGTGAGGAGGTACTATTATTAAAATCAACGTTTACAATCAATTACATAGTTACTTAGGGTATTGGTGAATGAATGTCGATGAACAAAAGACAAATTATTGTCATTCGGGAGACGTATACTGCCCTTCCAATGAAGAAGGCAGTAACTACTCGCAAAATTTGTGAAATTGAGTTATGAATGCCATCCGTTTGGTAATTTTGAAAGCTATATATTCTGTTCACTTTAAAATAAGAATTACAACTTAAATACCGTTAAAATCCTTAGTGAAAAAATGAACATCTGCTAAAATAATACAAATTTCTTAGCAAAATGCCAGTAATTCCACGTATTTATTGCAGTTACTGCTTATATATTATTACTTTATTTGTATTTTAACATCCTACTAAAAAAAATTATCACTGTTTTTTATTAATTCACAGTACTAAAGTTGGAAAAAAAACACATTATGTCATTTAGCTCGAAAGTGTGTGAGTCAGTTACTGCCTTCTTCTTTAGAAGGGCAGTATAGAAAGTGGAGTTATGGGTACCTACATTACAATATTAAAGAAGGCTTGAGCTACATTTCAGTTGTTAAGTTTACAATTTGAGCATGCGTAATAAAAATTACGATGAACCAAATATGGCAAATATATATATATATATATATATATATATATGTAGCAATCATACTACTCAGTATTAAATGAATGACACGCTTTATTATGTAGGTTTTGTTGTTAAAACAAAACATTATATTACTGATTAGAGCAATAATAATTGTCAGCGTTTTCTCACTAATAACTAGATCAGTGGGTCTATTCTATACTTATCGAACACTAAATTGATAAATAGTATCAAACTTAGGGTAGGTTTGTATCAAAATATTAGCACTTATTGTAACAATTACACGAAGCCGGTTTTTATTGTTGCAATAAGTGCGATATTTTAACAGCAGCAAGATAGGTGCTGTTAAAATATAGCACTTATTGCAACAATAAAAACCGGCTTCGTGTAATTGTTACAATAAGTGCTAATATTTTGATACAAACCTACCTTAAGTTTGATAATATTTTTCACTTTATCACTTTAGCGGTCGATAAGCATAGAATAGACCCACAGTAGTGTTGATTTTGATTGGTAATTTCGACAATATTTGTTGTAATAATATATCGCACACCCAGAAGTACACTGTATTATGTCAAAATCAGCCATTTCCAGGAGAGCCGAAACAAACATTTTGAACCATGTTTACGGTACTTTATCTATTGTGTAATGGCTTTACAGTGTCCATTTTTTTTTAGAATTGGAAAAAAATATATCATACTATTGGTATTAAGTTAAAGATTAAAAAGACAGCATTTTTTGTAAAAAAAAAATTTTTTTTGAGTTAATTTCTTGTTCTTCTAGGAAATTAAAATAAACTCTGGGCTCAACTGTCAAAATCAGTATTGTAACTCAGTGCTGACACTTACTGAAAAATGAATTCCCAGAAGGACACTGGAGCAACTCAGTTACCTCAGTGTTCGGCTAGGGACTTGCTTTTTTTTTTGCTATAAAGACAGCGCTCGAAATGGAAAATTTTACGAACTGGAGCGCTCGATAATTTTACAAAAGTATTAACATGGTCATCTAATTTTATGTGTATTTTATAAAAAACAAATGTGTTCGATTTTATTCAGATCTAGGCATATTTAGCTCAGACAGTCAATTTAATATTTCCACGAGACAAAGCGATAATCATCAGGATTTTATGAACCGGAACAGCGCTCCGGTGCGCTGCTGTCCATTTCGAGCTCTGTATAAAGATATTATAGGAAGGACAATGGAGTATCAGAGTAAAGTTACTGGAGTGTTCTTCTCGATGTTTGACTCAATTTATTTAAAAGAACACTGAAGTTATGCGTATATCTTATTAAATATTTTTTTAGAGTGACGCTAGTGTTCTCTCAAGATAGAGAAATATAAATGTATTGAACTCATTCATAATTCAAAGCAGACAAATTCAGACTTACGCCAGTGTACTTCTGGGGTTGCGATATGTACTGCATTAATATAAATAAGAAGGAAAATCTATGAATCCTCACTCAACTCATCGAGTCCGTCACGAGACGTACTACTATTGTCACGAGCCCTTTATCGTTATAGTAATATCTTGATCATGTCGATCTCACAAGTACTATTATCCGCGATTATAATCTCACATTACCGTCCATATTGTATTCAGTGTATTCTTGTTTCAACCAATAAATTCTCACATCAACACCCAAGCAACAACAACCTTCTGTCACCTCCACCTTAATCAACATACAAATATTTATATACATATTAATTATGTTTGTTGTGTTTTGGGCCCTTGATAGGTATTAGCCCAGGGCCCCCATTAATGTATATCCGACCATGGCTGAAAGGCATCACCTGGATCGGAAGACCAAGTAGAGTGGAGTCTAGTTGAGATAATATGTTAACTCCACACCGATCTGTAACGCCATAAATGAATAAAAACTTAAATCGGAATGCGAAATACCTATAAAGGTTTACTATCTCCTCTTTTCTTATAACAAAAATATTGGTATATAAAGTGAAATGATTTCATTTTCGTTTATGAAATTTTGTAAAGATAAAGAAGTCATTATCAGCTATGCGCAGACTGTTGGTACGTACATAATATTTCGTTATCATTATCGAAATGATTATTTTATAATTTATTTCATTGCCATCGTCCAGCACTCACCAGGAAGTAGAATCGAGGAGCAGGTACCTACTGAGTTATATCGCAAAAATAATTAAGAACATTCAAGAAAGTAGTACCTATTCGAGTACCTGTGTGTAAAATTTATATTATATGATAATATATTATTTTTTGGCTCGCTTTTACTATATAATGAATACGTGTATTAATTAAGGCGCTAAGTACCAAAATAATAAAAACCGACATTTTTATAGAAAAATGTTCTACATACCAACGCCAATCACTTCAACTATAGTCTAAGTGCCTCAAGCAAGTCAAAAAAATACAGCAAAATAATTAAACCTGTCGACGTTGTTAGTCCGTTGGCGTGTTTTATTTATAATGGTGTAAGTAGCACTGCAGTGGTAAACGGCTTTCAATATTAAATACCTGACTATGGTGTGTTGACACTTGCGAGTTCTTAATACCTAAAATTATAGAAGCTGCCGTGATTGCTTCACACTGTAAAACTACATTTTTCAAAAGGTCTGCTTCATAAAATTTTACTGCAACGACTCGGTATTTTGTAACTACAGGCAATACTACTTTTTGGTACTTAGAGCCTTATTTAATACACGTATTCAATTATGTAGTCCAGATTTCACACCCATACAAAATAATTTTGGTTTCGCGGTTACGTTGTATCTATACCCGGAATTTTGTCTTTTTGGACAGTTAGTAGCTTGGACCTGCAGCCCTATATTGTAACTTGTGATATGAAGTCACCCGACGACATGACGTAATTGTGACGTATGCTCAATACACGCATCGAGACGAGCCGCCCAATGCACACGGCTCACCATAGATATTATTATGCTGAAACACCTATTTATGTATGAAAACAATGAATAACGCCAGTATTAGAGTAGCGTTAATTTCTCGAAGACTTTTGACCTCCGGTAGTACGTCACAATGATGTCATATGACGTCATGTCGCCGAGCGGCTTCATGTCACAAGTTACAACATAGGGCTGCTGAACAGACTCTTCAGTGCGAAGAACGCCACATTTCCACTCTTCTGTCTGCAGTCGAGTTAAGATCCGTCTCATTCTTTTAGAAGATGTTCCTAGTTTCCAACTAGGTACCTACTTAAAAATACAGCTGATTTCGAATGTCGAGTCGAACGAGTTACCCACCAAAATGTTTCTTGGGTGTATATTCTTCCTCGACACAGTGTGGCAAACCGTCCATGAAAATATGATAGATGGGCTTAAAAAATAAGCTAAATGACAAGAAAAACGTTAGATTTTAACAAAATTTAAAATTGAGGAGTAATTGGCACGTGAAAGATTTTTTTCACTGTAACAAAAAATAATCCGCACACTTTTTTTGTTTTACCTCTCTTGACCGTTTTTTTTTCATTGGCAAATATATGAAATTCCGTTTACAATCAAAGTCGACGGCTGTTTTTCACATCGGTGAAGGTATTTTAAAAACTGCATCCAGAGTCACAGAACATTCAAATAGATTTTATCTGTAAGATAATGAATTAAAAAAAATCTAGCTTATTTTTTTTAGCTCATTTAAAGCTGTTTGAAGGGCCAAAATGGCTAAAAAACGCCAAATTGTGGCTAGATGCGTATTTTTCAGTTACATGTAAATTATACGTAAAACATTTCACCGTGGTACAGTTCGACACGGTATTTTGCAAACTAGATTGCTATCGAAAAACGTTAGATCTGGCAAGAAAAACGACGAGTTGGCAACGTCGTAGTCTTCTCGATTTAACATATAAATGTAGATTTATTAATATAATACTCATATTAATATAGTATGTACTGATTGAAATAATATTATACTGTGTTTTAATGCCTTAATAAAAATAAATAATTAATAATATCGCACCTAGAAATCAATGTACACTAGAGATTATAATAAATTATAAAAAAATTCTATAATCTAAGCTGATACCTAAGAAGGTACATAACAGGGAACTCAGAAATAATGGGAACTGAAATACCTAACTGGTAAGTCGATAGCAGGTAACCGACTCGATTAAGGAAGAATCCGGGTTAAACTTACACACGTGTCAAGACTACGTTATACGTCGAATACTGAAAACTACTCTCGGTTTATGCATTTAGGACAATGACATTAACACAATGCTTACGGGCCCTTTTAATTAATTTTGTAATTAACGTGTTAACTTGCATTTGAAAAGTAATTAGCAAAAACACAATTTTGTGCGGCCCGTAAGCTATGGATTAATATGGACGAAGCATCTGGGAAAAAAAATGACACTCACTTTTTTGTCGGGTCTGCCGAATGGCATAATCTTTTCTAACGCCATTACAATAAAGGTGATATTGTGTCTGCTGAATGGTTCGGTTCGAACGGGTTCGCTCAAACGAACATTGATACTAGAAACACTGTTCTAACGCCATTACAATAAAGGTGATATTGCTATAAATTCCCGATGCGTGATATCGTATAATGGATATTGCGTGACGTCTACCTATGCACGTGCGAATGTCGCTATGAGTGAATTTACTTGCTAGCTACTGTACTGAGTGCATCGTCCATTAATAATGTCATTGATTTAGGCTCATTTAATGTTGGTGTATTCCACACACTATTGCACGTGCATAATGCGTGCTTCATTTTCGTAGGACACACTCACACATTCAAAACACTGCATCAACATGCGGCGTATTGAATATATAGCCTATCGGTATTCTATTTATTATCTGTTCTGTGGTACATAATATTAACCCACATAAGAGTCAGAGAATCCTTAGATACAAAGTGTAATTATTACAAATTGTGTGATCATTGAAAAATTTGCGCACTGGGTCATTGGCATCGCTTGGTAATCCTTGATTCGGTAAATATAGAATAAGGCGATAACATATTTCAATAAGTATTATTATTAATACAATTATTGTCAATTAATTAAAATTGTAATTACTGATAAGTAAAAATAATTCACACAAAGTCAACATCGCTACAGGGCCAACTTACACTAAACGATAAATACCGAGAAAATCGAGACAGTTCGCGAGTTTGTTTACCTTTGATCCATTAGCCACACTATGAGCGACAAGGTTACAAAGAGGATCGTACATGCTAATATTACAATAATCTCAGTATAGGCTCTTCAAATCCTCCTGATTGTCAAGAAACACACAAGTCCACATCTATAAAACATTGGTAAGACTCATAGAGCACGTACACGCAGCGCTCGAAATGGAAAAGTTTACGAACTGGAGCGCTCGACAGTTTTCTGAAGATATTGACATATTTAAGTATCAAATTTTTATGTGTATTTCATAAAAAAGTATTTAGCAAGTAGTAGTAGTAGTAAAAGGTATTTATATGTGATGTTGTATCCCGACTTACGCGAATTCGAAGCGATTTTCGTCGAACCCACCTATCGCGTAATTTCGGGGTATTACTGTGCTAAGTAACTAATTTCTATTATTATCAGCGCTCGAAATGGAAAAGTTTACGAACCGGAGCACTCGACAGTTTTCTGAAGATATTTACATAGCTAAGTATCAATTTTTTATGTGTATTTCATAAAAAAATAAGTGTGTTATATTTTCTATTATATAGCCTATCTAGCTCAGACGGTCAAATTATTTTTTCCATGAGACGACGCGAGCCCTGACGTACAGATAGTCCTGGATCTTCGGTATTCGGTAATCTTCGGCATTATTTTTTGTCAGTGGGTCGTCGGGTAAGGAGTGGGAGACAGGGTACACCTTTCATGTGAAGTATCTGATACATTTGACAGTACCTACATGATAATATTGTAGTTACTTTTTTATATACCGCTTTGATTAAAACCACAGAACAGATTAATAAGAATGTGTGAGTGTCCTACGAAAATGAACCACACATTATAGACGTAAAATAGTGTGTGTTGCAACCTTCAAATACAACAATATTGAATGAGCGTCAGTGTATACACCGCGAGCAGTTGTCAGAACGAATGACAAGCATATTCTTGACACGTGCTTAAGTTTATCCCATATTCTTCCACTCTCGAGATCGGTTGTCTATTACTACACAGTTCCCATTACTTCTGAGTTCCCTGTTTAAAACATGAGGTTTTGTGATTGTTGGGGTAACATAATATAATATGTTTAATGTAAGAGGGTATTGGTATTTGATTTCACTGCATCCTGTTAATAATTGTACTTATATTTTAATATATTTACTATTCTACTGATACATTGTGTAAAGCTAGAAAGTTAATTGTTTTGTTTTTAAGTTTTTCATAGAATGATTGATCACTTTCATGTACCTACATATTTCTTAAGGGCCAGGGTGTTGTGTGTAGGTCGAAAATGTATATTTGCGAGATTAGCCTAGATCAGGGTTGGCGAACCTTTTTACGTAGGTACGCGTGCCAAAATTTCAAAAATATTATTTTTCGACTGTGACGTGCCGAGCAGTTTTTTATGGGGAAAAAATAGTTTTTAACAATTCTATTAAAAATTATGATATTCTAGATACCGCTCACAGAACATAGCACACATATAATAGGTTTATCACTTTTTTCAATTACACACAATCTTGAAACTGTCTCCCAGAATTACTATTTACCATATACTTTTACTATTACTATTACTAAGGTACTAACTCCAAAAAAAAATTGTTTCTTATTTGGTACAGCCATTTTTGTTTGTAAAAATGAAATTGTTTATTACTGTATTATTTAGTTTAGTTCTTTACGCACAAATTGACAACAAAACTGTTCCGATCAGATAAGGCATTCTCTCGCTACAGTAGTTTCAAGCATTTTAAATCGACCAAAATCACAACGCGGCTTCACCCGCCGCCTGATGAGGTCAGTACGATAATATTACGTGTGACAGATAAAGCCTAAAGAACGACATATGCAATTAAATATTTACATTAAACGTAATGCTTATTATTGATGAGTATTTGCCTGCTATTTTTTATACAATGCGACCTGTCATTTAATATTATTGTAGGTTTTTTTCTCCTCAAAATAAAATATTTACGTGCCTAGCAAAATTATTTCGCTTGCCACTAGTGGCACGCGTGCCATAGGTTTGCCACCACTGCCCTAGATAATCTTCAGACATTGTAGGAACAATGAATATGTCGTTATGATACCTTGTCTTTTCTCATCTTATAATGTAACATTGAATTACGACATATGATAATATATTAATACTATGAAAGAGTATTGTTGTAAACTTCGCTGAGTTGAAATTGAGAATAAAACTATATTCGGTATATCCGTGGTTATTGCACTTTTTTTAAATTATTGTTTTGCCACCTTCAATTTCCATCAAATTTATAACAAATTGGTCATAGGTTGCTTGCATATTAGATAAACCGTCATTTTATTGTTTTTATTAGTCAGGAAATACACTAAAAATAATTATGTAATTAAATTCTACGCGTGAATTACCATTTAATTACACCAATCCCGATATCACGTCAAACAGCCACATTTTTTTTTTGTTAATATTTTTGTTAATAAAAGTGACAGCGCTGCCGGCAACTTTTTTTTTATCTCACTTACTGGTCGATCCGCCACGCTGGGACCCCAGCCTAGAGCCCTGTCAACCCCCTTGTGGGGCCATGCCAGTATGACGTACCTATGTCAACGATTTATAAATATTTCCACAATGCCATCAATCCGCTGCTAGATTGTTGAATTTCCTAGCTTGACATAAACTGGTTTCTACATTGAGTTAACACATTATATGTAATATTAACGTAAATGTTATTTAAAAAAGGAAGCCAGACAATATATTATTTAAAAAAAAAAACATGACCTTTAAATGTTTTCAGATTATGTGTTCGAATAATTATTAATAAATACCGACAGTGAAATGGCCGATAATATTGGTGTACCAATGGCATTTTGCCTATATTATTTTACTTGTTTGTAATCAGTGAGTAGGTACTAAATTAGAACGATTCTAATATAAAAAGTGTGTAAAAATTGGTTTACAAAATCTTATATATAAAAAATAATAATTTCTGACCCAATTTTGATTGGTACGAAATGAAATGAATGATATGCTAGTTTAAACTGGTTTACACATTTTTTATTGCGAATTATGTTTACATATTATTTTTATTTATTTTCATCATTTAACTTTAATGCTTCAGTGGTCGTCAAATGTTTTTTCCAACATCTACCACCAACTTTGTATTACAAAATATGATCATACTTAGTTTTAATACATGTTCATTCGACTTACTAAAAATATATTCATGGCCCCCACAAGGGGGGGGGACTGACAGTGCTCTAGCCTGGGGGCCCGGCGTGGCGAGTCGCCAGATAAGTAAGATCACAAATCGTCACTGTTCTGGCAGAAGACACTAATTCTAAAAAATGACATATTGAGTTAGTTATACCAAAATGTTCCTTATTTCAAACTTTTCCGTCTGGAAACCTTCTTAATAAATAAACAAGTCTTTATTTTAAAGTCATCCTTTTTACGATTACAATAAACTCACATGATAGACCATTTCAAACATTTTAACAACTTCAAAGTCAAATTACTCAAAACTAGTATTCTCCAGTTAGTGTGTTCTGCTAGAACAGAGACGAATTTTTCTCTAACAGTAAAAAAAGTCGCCTGCGGAGGTAGTTTACTTCAATAATGTTAATATTTTATAGTAGGTATATGATGATGTTTTTAATTGTGTGTCGTTACTCGATAACTCCATAATTCAAGTGGATTTAAATACTATAAATAATACACTAAGTATCCATAATTTTACTGTGAACACGATTTGGAAAGCGCTACTATAAGGCCTTATACTGCCTTTAACCTTAGCGATAGGTAGGGGGGCCTGGCAAAGATTCTAGCCTGGGGGCCCACTTCATTATGTGGGGGCCATGAACATATTATACTAGTTGTTACATAAACCCTCTATCTATGTCTATAATTATTGAAAGCTGAAAGTCTTTTTACTCCTTTTACTTCTCACAGATTCTGCGGATCTCAGGTCTTAGACTTATAATATGGTTTCCATCTCCACTTTATCCAGATGACATGCAGGGGTTGTTGGAGATATAAAATGAGGATATTTGAAAGGACTTACGATCATCAACGGTGAGAAATACGAAAACGAAGAACATTAAAATGTGTTAAGATTGTTTGTAATTAAAGATAAAAATTGCTGCCTACTAGACTTCGACCCTATATCGAGACGGACACGTCACTGCGGCCGTTTCTAGAACTAGAACTATTGCAATACCGCCAGCATTCAAACAGCGCGTGGCATAATACTTCAATTGAAAATAGCGCCATGACGTAGATGTCAATATATAGAGCCGAACAGTACTGACCATGGCCCCCACATCCTGAAACAGCCCCCCAGGCTAGGATCTTTGGCTCCCCTACCTATCGCTAAGGATAAAGCCAGTGTGATGCTCCACAGTAGCTTTTTCCAAATGGTGTACGCGGTAAAATTAATGTGTATATTTTTGTTTGTGTGTGTGTTTTTTTTTTTTTAATATTTTAATACATCCATTTGAATCATGGAGTTGTCGAGTATCGATACACAAATAGAAATTGTATCATACAGACACATAATTCCGAATTATAACATTACTGAAGGAAAATAGCGCCGAAGGCGACTTTTTTTACTATTAGGGAGAATTTTTGATGTGAATTTATATCACGTATCTGGTCGACTCGCCACGCCGGGCCCTTCCTGACCCCGGGCCCCCAGGCTAGAGCCCTGTCAGCCCCACCTTTGTGGGGGCCATGGTACTGGTAACAGCGGCGTAGTTATCGCATCGCAAGAGTTTACAAATCATTGGAGCGGGGTTCAACCAGATAAGGGACTCTAAATCATAGTCAATATTAATCGTATTTTAATGAACGATTTTTTTCTTACATAATGTTATATTGTTCTGAGAAGAATGTATGTAAAGATAAAACATAAAACACAGCATTCTTAAACAGTATATAGGGGAACCCATACAGTGATCGGCCACCTCCACATTAATGGGCAACTCGATAATAAATAACAAAATTATATAAGTATCTACTTAATTCGAAAATATTGTTGGTAATAAATTATTTATTACTACATGGCATCCGTAAATGCATATACTATAGTTGCACATAATTTACAACATATTATTCTTACGACAGCACTGGGTATTTTGGGCATTTGACTCAGAAGTCACAGGTTATATATTTTATTTGTTAAACGCTCAATTTTTATAGATATGCCACCTATACGTTAGGTTAGGTTAGGTTAGGACCCCTATCAAGGAGCAGCCAGGGAAAGGAGTGTGTGGAGGACAATTGTAGAGGAGGCCAAATCCCGCCCCGGGATGTAGTGCCGAGAAAGAAGAAGAACCTATACGTTAGAAGAATCAGAATAACGAGCCTGAGTGGTATCCGGTATATAGGTACGTTCCATTGTTATTATAAATTTGAACGCACCAAGCAGCCTTTCATCAAGCTGAGAGTAAAGAGACGACGTTGGCTTGGCCACGTGCTGCGGATGCTCAAAGAGAACATCAACCTGGGTTGCCTGTTCTTCAAGCCAACCGGATTCTGGCGTCTTGACTCTTGGATATATATAGTGTATACGGCGGAGCTACTGAATGCTGGTATGACCTGGAACGATGCAAGAAACGAGCCCGGCGAGCGACAGGGATTCTTGGAGGCGCCGCGTGGTGTCCATATTGTCCAACTAAGGGGCGGATATGGCCGAAAAAGAAAAATAAGTTATTATATTATATTAAAATTTCGCAGATATTTGACTGGCTATTCGCGAACATAATACATGTGCCATTTGTATGATGTAATACCTTTAGGTGTCATCGAATATGGCATAGAAAAAAGAGGAGATAGGCTTTACAGTGTCAAGTACATAAATACTGGAATCATTCCACAGTAACACTGTGGGTACGACAAAGGCTGTTGGCCATGCCCCCCACATCCTGAAGCGGGCCCCCACGCCATGATAGTTGGCTGGCTCCCCTACCTACCACTAAGGTTAAAGGCAGTCTGACGCTCTACACAGGCGTTTTCTAAATGGTGTTCAAGGTCAATAAAAGTTCAGTGTATTTTTAGCGATTTTTAACACATGCAGACGAATTATGGAGAACACGCAAGAACCAAAAATTGCATCGTACAACCATATACCTATTTTAAAATGGTAATAACCCTGAAGTAAAATAGCGCCGCAGACGACTTTTCTTACAATTAGAGCAAATTTAAGATGTGTGTTTATCTCTATTATGTGGTCGATCCGCCACGCCGTGCCCCCTCTGAACCCGGGCCCCTAGGTCAGAGCCCTGTCAGCCCCCCCCTAGTGGGGGCCATGCTGTTGGCAGTAAAGTTGTATTCGAACATTTTCCAAGGATTGAAACAGGCATTCTAGCAAACAATAGGTACCAATACACCTAAGAAATGCCAATAATGCCACTGAATAAATTAAATGATTCCAGTATATCAGAGTATCAATGGAATTAATGAACAAAATAAGACTGATATTCTAGCTTAGTTTTCACAGCTATGAAGATGTACATGTTTAGTACCAATGCCTTCGAAAGTTCAATCGGAATGATAAGAGTAACCTCGCACGACCCCTGATAATATATAAATCCAGTAATAGTAATTTTATTGGCATGTTATGTGGTAAGTAGTACATGCCGTTAGACAGCAGACAGCTATAAATATATAAATTGTAATATAATTATAATATAATCATAATATAGGTACGTCAAGTAAAATAATATTCGTATAATACCTACATAATATACCGATACTTTTAATATTATACAACAACACTGAAATAACTCTAGTACTAAATAGGTATATTAATTTAATTTATAATAAATATTATTATGTAGGGATAAAAATAGCTGGTTATAAATTACAGCACATGTTAGCTTTCTATGGCTCTCGACAAATGAACTACCTAAAAACAATATATTGTTTATTTTCATTCAGGACTTTTCATGTCTTCGTTTAATTCATGATTGATGCAAGGGAACTCGATAAATAGACAAATAACATGATGATTTTTTCAGACGTGGGATTCGACCCTGCAACCCATGTCTACAGAACCAGATTGCGACAATATTGATTTTATTATGTACCTATATCTACAATACGAATATACTCCCTTGAAAGGAATCGGTAGGTATATAACCAGCGAACACAGAATAATTATTGGGAACTGAAATACCTAACGCGACTACAGCACCAGTGCAACGAACCATGCATCTCTCCACCCACGTTTAGTGAAACCGAAAGAGCTATTATGACACTAAAGAATCATAAAGCACCAGGAGCCGATAACATCCCTGCAGAACTTCTAAAGTATGGTGGACACCGATTAATAGCAGCAGTGCATGAGTTAATGCTTAAAATCTGGGAGTCCGAAAGCATTCCATCGGATTGGCAGATCAGCGTTATCTGTCCAATATATAAAAAAGGAGACTGCGATGTGAAAATTTTAGAGGGATATCACTCCTGAGCACAAGTTATAAGGTATTCACAATGATCCTGAAGACAAAATTGGAAGGTTACGCGGAAAACATAGTAAGTGAATATCAAGCTGGCTTCAGGGCAGGAAGGTCTACAACGGATCAGCTCTTCACAGTTCGCCAAATACTGGAAAAATGCTGGGAATTCGATGTGGACATTTATCAGCTCTTTGTTGATTTTAAGCAGGCATATGACAGCATCGACCGGGAAAAACTATTCACTGTCTTTCTGGACTTTGAAATCCCACCAAAACTAGTCAGGCTTGTTAGAATCATACTGCAGAATACACTCTCCCAGGTGAAGGTGAATGGCCAACGGACGGAGGGCTTTGAAGTATCTCGGGGTCTTAAGCAAGGAGACGGATTGGCTCCCATGCTGTTCATCTTAGCCCTCGAATCCGCTATCAGAAAGTCTCAAGTGAACAGGAGCGGCACTATATTAAGCAGACCGAGCCAATTGGTTGGCTACGCAGACGACCTCAACATGATGGGTAGATCCATACAGATTGCGAAGAAAGAATTTGACCACCTCCAAAGGGCCGCACTAGAGATTGGCTTAAGAGTAAATGAAAACAAAACTAAAGTCATGGTACAAAGCCGACAAAATCAGAGTAGGCTGGGCCAAAGTTCCAGTTTTGGAAACCATCAATTTGAGGTTGTCAACCGGTTCACATACCTGGGTTCCAATATTACAAAAGAGAACGAGGAACTGGAAGAAATAAAAGCCCGAATAACTGCTGCAAATAAATCGTACTTCTCATTGCTGCCCATATTCAAATCAAGAAATGTCCACAGAAAAACTAAGACGCGGCTCTATAAAACCGTCATACGCACAGTCGTTGCATACGGGTGCGAGTCATGGACGCTAAATGTGAAAGCAGCTGAAATGGTGGATTGCTTTGAGAGAAAGATCCTTAGGCGGATATACGGACCCATGAATGATGGTGGGGAGTGGAGAATTAGGTACAACACGGAACTATACCACTTATACCAAGATTCAAAACTCTCCAACTTCATAAAACTCCAGAGGCTAAATTGGGCAGGCCATGTCCAGCGCATGCCTGAGTCACGGATACCGAAGAAGATCCTCGAAGGAAACTCAGGAGGGAAAAGGCCAGTGGGAAAGCCACGCACACGATGGGGTGATAATGTTACAAAAGATGCCAACCAGATACTAAAAATCAGGAACTGGAAAAGACGTGCGGAGGACCGTTCCGGCTGAAGGACAGCGGTGGAGGAGGCCAGGGCTCGACTTGAGCTGTAGCGCCATCGAAGAAGAAGAAGAAGAAGAAGAAATACCTAACGGGTGTGGAGTAACAGGCAACCGATCTCGAGTGTGGAATAACATGGGGTAAACTTAAACACGTTTCAAAAATACGCTTGTGCTTCGTTCTGGCAACTGCTCGCGGCTTGTGAGCTGACGCTCATTAAAAAATATTGGTGTATTTGAAGGTTGCAATACACACTATTGCACGTCTATAATGTGTGGTTCATTTTCGTAGGACACTCACACGTTCAAAACCCTGCATCAAAATGTAGTGTATTAGGGTATAGTCTATCGGAATTATATTTTTAATCCGTTTAATTGGCTGTAAAGTCTACCATAGTATCTACCTTACAATTACAGGAGACATTCAAATCCATGGGTATTAAATAATGTTAAACAAAGTGGTCAATATGCAATTATTATTTTGCAAATTTATTGTGATTATTAGGTTTAATCACGCAGTGCGTAGATAATAGTTTTTGAATACGCTTGAGATTTTAACCACGCATCCATTTTACCGTATGCATCTTTCTATCGGTAATTAGTAGGTATCATATTATATATAATATATATTTACCATGTTCGATCCTAAGATGATCATATGGGCCTCTGCAGGTTGAAGGTTATATTAAGAAATTTTTGTTTTTGCACATACTTAGCCTATTAGGTATATAATCTGGGTTCAAACACACACTGAAAAATGACATGTGAATTTGCCAGACCCGATACCTGCAACAGCATTATTAATTATCTTCAATATCGCAGTGAGTAGGTAATAAATAGATTTGTAATACCTACCCACGCTTGTGAATTTAGCAACGCGTGCAATTGACCGTATGCGGTTTTATTTCGATAAGTGGTAAGTATTAGATATCAAAAAGCCCCTATAATAAAAATAGAATTAATAATACCTACAGGTAAACATAAATTTTCGGAATTTCGCCAGAAGAGTAAATATTAGGGCTTATTTTGATTATTTGGAGAACACTTAGCACACCGAGATACGCAACTATGTCAAAGAAGGTTGATGAGGTAGTTTCCTTTGATTTAGAATCGCCTGACCAACCGCGTAAATCGCTCAACTACCACAGAAAAAAACAAATCGCCGGTTGACATATGAGTTTACTATACATAATGGGGGCCCGGGCTCAGGGGACGCTTAGCGTGGCTAGATAAGTGAGATAAATACACATCACCAGTTTGCTCAAATAATATAAAAGTTGCCAATCGTGCAATTTTACTTGATGACCATTAACTAACATTTTAAAATATGTCAATAAGTGCGATGCAATTTATTTTTTGTCGATACTCAACAACTCAATAATTCAAATAGATGCATTAAAAATACACGGAATACCCTTAATTTTTCCTTGATCACCGTTGGGAAAACATTACTTGTAAGCATCTCATTGCCTTTAACTTAGCGATATGTACCTGGAGGGGGGGGGGGCATATATTGGCCTAGGCGCCCGCTTCAGGATGTGGGGGCCATGATATGCATTTGAAGCATCATATACAAACAATAATATATAAGCTATATTTAGTGCTTTGCATACAGTGGCGTCCCGTGGGGGTAGGCAGACTGAGCGTCGCTTGGGAGCGGCAGTTACTCGAAGGGCGGCAAATCGAGGAGAAACATTTTGTATAGAAATATCTAACTAAACTTAGTAATAACGAAAATATCTTGCCATTTAAAAAATAAGCTCACCGGTTGGAAACAAAATGTATTAACTAATAAGGTTTGACAGGACTTTTTTTGTCGGGTACACGATTTATAAGAAGCTACTGTATTACCAAGACAAAAAATCCCACTTTTGGGGGGGGAAATATTTATTAATTTAATTCTGTATGTTTTAGTGGTAGGTATATATTTTGTTAGTACCTACCTAATGCATCCATGCGACACATTTCTTAGATATTGGAGTTATGAAAGGATGATAAAAAAATACTGTACACAAAATAGAGCGGCATTTTGCCTCTGCCTAGGGGCGACATTTTGTCTAGGGACGTCACTGCTTGCATATTATACAAACAAGTCACGGATACTATGTAACTGATTAGTAACTTGGAGTGAGTATGTGAAGAATGGGATAGTTTACAGTGATAATGAAAATCCCGTGCATTATTGACAACGACGATAGAAGATTATGAAAATTTTAAGTAAAACAATTTAATAGTTTCTCTTGTGTCACGTGTGCTCATCATTTACATAGGTACTAATTTTTATGAATTATATACTTATTAATGACAAGTTTAGTCTTCTAGCATTCTTTGTAAATAAGAAGATCATGGAGTACACAATATGTTATATTGTAACCCATAGGTACCTACTTAGTACTTACGAGTACTTATCTTTATTGGTCTCGTGATAGGTACCTATATATTATATATTATTATGTATTGACATTTTATATATAATTTTAGATTTTCTAAATTTTAAAGTCTGAAATGCGCACGGATCTTCTGCGCAGTTTCAATTTCAAAAACATCATACATTGAGTAAGTACTAAATATTACCCAAAGGATAACAAAACCCGTGTAAGTAACATGACGTCTTCTTCGGCCATGTCCACCCTTTAGATGGAGCATACGAACACCATGCGGCGACTTCAAGAATCGTCTGAATAGACTGTCGCTCGCCAATCTTCTTGCTTCATTCCAAGTTATGCCAGCATGCCGTAGCTCTACAGTATACACTCTGTAGTTTGGTGTGGTATACATACATATTATATTATATTTAATTGCTTTGATATTATATTCTTAAAATATTAATGTACTCGTATAAGAAGAAGTAAGTTAAGTAGAATTTAACATACTTACTTAAAAAAATACATAATACATGTAAAATTCATAATTATTAATACATATTGCGTTATCGATAATTTCTGGGGATGCTCTTCAACCCCACTATTCATGGACCGCTCGCTACTAATGTGATATTCACAGACTTTGTTACAATCGAATATTCAATAAACCTCCGTGCCGTTTTGATGAAAGACATTGTGTAACTAACTATTTATCTGCCATGAAATCTCTGCAGCACGGTGCCTATAAAATTGTGAGGCCTTGAAGAAATACCAGTTGATAGAAAAAAACAGGGCTTCAACCGAAACCGAACCGAAAAAAATAACGTTTTTTTTCGGTTCGGTACATGTTCAAACACGCGCGTTAACATGATCTTACTCCCTATTTCATTTAACCTTTGTTAATTTATGGCTACGGCCGTATGTTGTAGCTTAACCACTGGAAAATGCCAATAGAAATGGCGTATTTCAAAAAAATACTACCTTATTCTTAGGTCAATAATTATTATAAAACAATCGTAAGTCGTAGGATGTTTTATCATATTTGAATGGTCAAAGACATAACTTATAATCAGTATCTTTAGAATTATCTTCAAATGTGTTAATCGTTCCCATTTTTTGAATAATAAAATTCATAATTCTTGTCAAATTTGGGATCACAGAGATTATAAAAATATTTTTTTATCGTAAATATTTCACTATAATATAATATAATATATATATATATACATATATATATATATAACATTAATTTTACTAATGGTTTTATAAATGCGTTTAAAAATTAATAAACCTAAAAAATCTTGACACCACTGCTAATGGATGTACTGAAATATTACTATATTCTAAAACATTAGATCGAGATGTTTAAAAGAATACTCTTTTATGTAAGTAATAAAAATACTTTATGCAGTCATTAAATGTTTAGAATAAATATAAAGGATATTAAGGCTTCAAAATTATATAAATAGATTATCTACATCGTTTAAGGAATGTCCAGGCTAATGCTATGAAAATACCATAAAACTCCATTTTGACCTACGTGGCGCACGTGGGCCGTTAAACGAAAAAAAATAACGGTTCGAAGCCCTGGAAAAAATACAATGTAAACGAACCAGTGATTTTCTGAACACAGCTGTAAAGTGTAGTATAAAACATAATACACGGGCAACAACACGTCCGTGGACAGTGGTATAAGGTGCACTATAGATATCAATGAAGACTTGTTATCTTTGACAACGTAATTCTTCCTTCCTGTTATCATACCCATACATTGATTCAATTCTTTTCAATTGTCCCCACTCAGCGGGAAGATGATTTTTTAACCTCTGTCACACCTCTACTCGCAGTGCTGTTCTCAACACATAGTTAAAATACAATGTACTTGCTATACTATCCAGTGTTACCAACCGTATTATAATTTTTAGAACTCGAATAGTACGACAGTAAATATCCATAGTATGACAAAGCTACTAACTACATTTTTAACAAAAATATTATATAATCGCGTACAGAATTCATTGACATGATAAAAATAACCTTCGCATTCAGTGTTGCTAACTTAGTGTTTTCGCTCTCTGACATATACATGTTTCAATGTACTTCCGTGTAGCGGAGGTACTCAGCATCAGGCTACTGATGTATTTCTTTATCTCTACTTTTTTTTTTTAAAAGGGTGCTGGAGAATTACAAATCATTTTTTTTTATATTTTCTACATACTTGTTTATAGACAAGTATGTAGAAAATATAAAAAAATCGTCTTCTATATTTCAACTCACATTAAGGTTTTAAGTTTTCATAATAAAGCTAAATTTTAATAATTAAAATATTTCACGGGTATGAATTAGTCTTTACATGAATTTAAAATGTATGTGTTTCATCTGTAAAAACTACTTACTTTAAAAAAGTTGACGACTGACCCGGAATATGTACTTAGATACTTCTGTACTTACAATAAATTTCGATTTCATCGTTGAACTCTCCACTGAAATGGCTAAAACGCTAATCTATTTTAGCTTGAGAGATTTGTTTTTCTTCTAAAAACCATCAAACAGTTGTATATTTTTCTTCAGGAAATCTTACATTTTCCCCCACTAAAGTGGCTATTTCTGCTTATTCTTGACATGTCTGGTATGTATTTGTTGAAGAGACTTAGCATCGCTGCAACTGCATCTAAATCAAAAAAGAAAAAATCAATCAGCAGCACGTAGAGTTGGGTTTCGCGAATTTCCCGACGGGAATTCTCGAGAAATTTTCGAGATTTTCCATCCCAAATCTCAAAAATTGAAATTTTTGACATTTCGGGGAATCCCGGATCATGAGAATCTTTTCTCGAGATTCGGGATTTCTTTATCATCAAACATTATCTGAAAAAAAACGATTTTCTATATGAAAAAAGTGGACAGGAAACACAAAACCTTCAAAGACTGATCGGGGCATTTAACAGAATTAAGCCAAAGTCGGCTCAAAATGAGCGAAATTTTTGCAACATCAGGGAATGTTGTGTCTCAAAAGCGTACGTGATTGTCAGACGCAGCGATTGACAATCTATATTTTTTGAAATGCTATTTTAATAAGTAATGTTTTGAATTATTTTTGTTTTTCTACATCTATTTTGTTACTGTTGTTCTGTTGTTGTTTATTACATAAGTTAAAAAACATATTTATTTGGAATTTGTCTGTTTTTAGGATTTTAGGATTTTTACAGGTTTTTATTTAATTTCCTGATATCTCGAGAATTCAAAATTTCATCATTTCGGGAAATCCCGAATCTTGAGATTGAGATTTTCTCGGGAAATACCCAACTCTGGCAGCACGGAAGACCTAAAAAAAAGGTTCTATAATATTGCACGATTCTGACGAGATTTTTTTGAACTGAACAAATGCTACGTAATATGTATTATGGATTTATACATTTATAGTTTGTCGTTATAGAAAAAAATATTACTGCAGACAATGCCAACTAGGTATAAGTTTTACGTAAATGTACTATATTTGTTTACCATTTAAAAAATATATACCTATATAAGTAAAAACTATATTATGTTATTGACATAATATGGCAACACTGAATTTATAATGTATACTTATGCCAAGACAAGACCGTCAGGGCGTCAGCACCGTTTCAGTCATTCGAGGTCGCGACCCCCAGTGAAGAAAGGATTATGGAGGACAATGTAATTTTTCTGCTCTCTATCCTTCCCGCATAATTTGAATTTTTTTAAACTCACATTGTTTTTAAACTTGAAGATAGAAGAAAGCAAGTTGTTGGCTTATTGTAGTTTTATGTTTTCACGATTTAAAAGAAAACTATAATGTATAAAAATAGCTATTGATATTACACATCAGATGAAACTGGTCCTGCTCATTGGAAGCCGTTAAAGTAGGTATTACATATGCATGATTAGAGCGTGGTATCTAAGATTCTACATATTTTTGCAAACAAAGGGACTGGGGATTAAAAAACATATTGTGTTTGATTTTTATTAGGTTAGGTTTGCGTTGGATTTATCAAATAAAACGTGGGGTAATTTTTTATTATTATTATTTTATTGTTAAACTGACTCACTCTCCAAAATATGAAAAATTTGACATCTTATGTGTCAGGTTAAGGGGGTATGCTTTCTAATTTTTATCTTACAAAGGGGGTGGGATTCGTAATAAAAATGTTGTGCTTACATAATACTTGTATGGCAAGTATTAAATTTATTAATTTAATTTTAATTAACAAATAACTGGATTGGTGTCTACATAGGTATTTACCTCGTTGCGGACATATTATGGACATTTTATTGACTAAGAGTGTAATGCAGAGTTGTCAACGTTAAGTTGCCGTTCTCACAAGAAAAACACGGCACATGTTCTTTCTCTCTTCCATTTAGGAAAATATATATTATTCTAATAAAAATAATGTATATTTTTCTCACTGAACTTAAGGGCCCACGTGCGCGACGTAGGTCAAAATGGAGGTTTTATGGTATTTTCAGAGCATAACCCTGGACATTCCTTAAACGTTGTAGATTATCTATTTATATAATTTTGAAGCCTTATTATCCTTTATATTTATTTTAAACATTTGATGACTGCATTAAGTATTTTTATTACATAAAAGAGTATTTTTTTAAACCTCTCGATCTAATGTTTCAGAATATAGTCATTTTTCAGTTCATCCATGTGCAGTGGTGTTGAGATTTTTTAGATTTATTAATTTTTAAACGCATTTATAAAACCATTAGTAAAATTAATGTTAACATTATATAGTGAAATATTTACGATAAAAAAAAATATTTTATAAAATCTGTGATCCCAACTTTGACAATAATTGGAGATTTTATTATTCAAAAAATGGGCAAGATTAACACATTTGAAGATAATTCTAAAGATACTATCTAGATTGTAAGCTATGTCTTTGACCATTCAAATGTGATAAACATCCTACTAATAATGATTGTTTTATAATAATTATTGACCTAAGAATAAGATAATATTTTTTTGAAATACGCCATTTCTATTGGCATGTCATTCCAGCAAAAGAAATGGGGTATTTCAAAAAAAATACTACCTTCTTAGATCAATAATTATAATATATTTATAATTATAGTGGCTGATCAAAAAAATCATTATGTTTTAACCTAATTGGTTTCCCGAATGGCTAACAACAAAATTATTTGTAAAAAAAAACCGTCAATACTCCGCCTAATAACGAACTTAGCAATTTACTTAATAGAATTTCATTTCTTGCTTTGAATGATTTTATTGTTTTTACGAGTACTTCAGAATACCTCTCAAGTCTCTATATTATTATCAATAAATTGTACTTCCTAGATGCATTTCTCCAATGCAAATAAATAACTTTTAGCTGAAAAATCTCTCTCAACGTTTGACCACAACTTTCAGTATAACTTTCAAAATAATAATATTATTAATCTACCTATATAAGTGTATTCATTGAGATACCTATAATAATTATTTATTATGTATAATTCCGTTATACAATGTTAATACAATAAGAAATGGATAAAGTATTAATGCAATTTATATAATATTATGTAGTCGATGCTGTTATTTCAATTATCACACCACTACAAAGGCAGAGTAATTTTACCAATAGCTTACGGCCGAAAGACTGAGAAACGTGCAATCAGGGAACACAGAATTAATGGGAACTGAAATACCTGACAGGTGTTAAGTAACAGGCAACCGGTCTCGAATGTGGAAGAATATGAGTATTATAATATAAACTTAAACACGTGTCGCGAATACGTCTTTTTAAACTTATCCTTCGTTCTGCCAGCTTCTCTCGGTTTATGCACTGACGCACATTCAATATTGGTTTATTTGAAAGTTGCAATACACACACACACTATTGCACGTCTATAATGTGTGGTTCATTTTCGTAGAACACTCATACATTCAAAACCCTGCGTCAAATTGTAGTGCATTGGGGTATAGCCTATCTGAATTCTATGTATTAATCTGTTCTATGCGTGCAATTAATTATAATAATACTAGCGAATACCCAGCATGCGTTGCAATGGCACTCAAAGAAATAAAGTGTTTGTGTTGTAATTCTGTGTATTGAAGTGCTTTGGATACACAATATTTTTTGTTTAATCAAAAGGTTTTCCAACGCGTAAGCAGGCCACATACAGCTGCCCATGTAAGAAGCATGGATTTTCCAAATTTGGTATAGTAACGCATACGAATAGAAGAAGAAGAAGAAGAAGAAGATAGTTGTACTAATTCAGAAACCTTCGCAGGCGTGCGTACAACAACTGACCAAAGTCTCATTATAATCGGATGAATGGTATAGGAACGTATAGGAATGGAAGAAGAAGAAGAAGATGGTTGTACTAATTCAGAAACCTTCGCAGGCGTGCGTACAACAAGTGACCAAAGTCTCATTATAATCGGATGAATGGTATAGGAACGTATAGGAATAGAAGAAGAAGAAGAAGATGGTTGTACTAATTCAGAAACCTTCGCAGGCGTGCGTACAACAACTGACCAAAGTCTCATTATAATCGGATGAATGGTATAGGAACGTATAGGAATAGAAGAAGAAGAAGAAGATGGTTGTACTAATTCAGAAACCTTCGCAGGCGTGCGTACAACAAGTGACCAAAGTCTCATTATAATCGGATGAATGGTATAGGAACGTATAGGAATAGAAGAAGAAGAAGAAGATGGTTGTACTAATTCAGAAACCTTCGCAGGCGTGCGTATAACAAGTGACCAAAGTCTCATTATAATCGGATGAATGGTATAGGAACGTATAGGAATAGAAGAAGAAGAAGAAGATGGTTGTACTAATTCAGAAACCTTCGCAGGCGTGCGTACAACAACTGACCAAAGTCTCATTATAATCGGATGAATGGTATAGGAACGTATAGGAATAGAAGAAGAAGAAGAATATGGTTGTACTAATTCAGAAACTTTCGCGGGTATGCACACAACTCACCAAAGCTTCATCGCAATCGGATGAATGGTATAGAGACCACCAATATAACTCTTCGGGAAGTAAAATCTTCAGCCAAGTACATATAGGGGAGTGTCGGGAAGAAACATTGTTTAATATTATTATTTTGATAGAGAGATTTGTGTGTCATTTTTATGATTGATACTAGAGATATTGAACTACCTATGCGTTTTTAGATGGCCCCGCTGTTTGTTCCTAAATCCCGATTTTATTTGTTTCCAGGTATTCCAGTTTACCTCTCGGCTACAGATATTGTGTTCGCAAAAGTAAATACGGTGGCTACTAGCACTAGGGAGTCCAATCCCGAGCCAAAATTCTGATCCCGGGATTTCGGGATCATAATTTGACAATCCCGGGATTGGATTTTTTTCCATTGTTAATATAAATTTTTTATATTTACAAATAAAATTGATAAAATCGGTCAAAAATAAATCTATTATAATTTTTTATACTATTTAAGACATTTATTGTTAATATTTTATACGTTCAATCTTGGAAATACATAAGTTTAATGGAGTAAAATAAATAATATTGTATTATTTAATAATGTGAATTTAATATGAGATTGCTGTTTTTGATATTAAAAGAAATCATGGTGTACTGCCTTTCCGCTTCATAAATCTAATCAGTCAACCAAATATGAAACTGCCGTAAAACGTATGAGATCATGATGGAATTACTTTGTTAATAGTACGAAGCATTGTTTTTTTCCCAATCTTTCTCATTTTTATTAATTTATGTGAAAAAATAAAATGAATCGGTAACTCACACATAAGTATAAATCAAATTTCATTCAAACTCAGTTTATTTCTAATGTAGTTATTTATTATTAAAAGTATTTTTTCTGTTATATTTTCGTTTTTATTTTATTTTCCATAAAAATTGATAAAAAAAATCAATACCGAAAGTTTCGGGATTATGTTTATCAATCCCGGGATTCATAGGTATCGAAAATGGCTCGGGGTCCTGGGATTGGAATCCCTAATTGGCACTACGCTTTTCACTTCACAAGCACTCTTGGCAGAGAAACAGACTTTATTCGGTTTCTGCTGTTTCTATACGAAATCAAACTTGTGTTGAAAATCACGCAGAGACCTTGCGATCAGCTGTAGTATGAAATAGATTCGTGTTTTTTTCTTTGGACCACGCGTTGTAAATCAAAACATAAATAGACGGACCGTTTTTCTTCTTTTCTTGTAATCATGCGGCTGTGCTTGTGTTGGTTTCTTTTTATATGTACATTATTATGTTAATATTGCTTCGTTGCCACGGACACTAATAATTTGGACGCTGAAAACGCACCTGGCGCGTAATGAGCAGGCGGCCGATCGATGTAATTAACGTGCATTTTAAAGGTGGTAAGTAATTAAAAAATCATTATCTAGTCAGCAGCGAATGAGTGTATAGAATTTAACTTAATAAAGTAGCAACATTCCCTCTATTTTTTCAATTGTGTGTGCAATATAAGTACCTACGAAGAACACTGTATTCCGAGTTCGAAGTTCGTCTAGTTCAGGGATTGCGAACTTTTTTACGTATGCGTGCCAAAATTTCCCAAATAATATTTTTCGACTGTCTGACGTGCCAAGCAGTTTTTCATGGTGAAAAATTCTTTTAAAGTTTTCTAAAACAATAGTTTTTTATGAATTCTATTAAAATGGCTTAAAAATTACAATTATTGATATTCTATCTTTCATCGTATTTCTAGCCAAATGCATATCTTTTATTCTTTGAACATTTTGTTCCTTGTTTTCAAAGAGAATCGTGGAAGCATTTAAACCACTCTTCTTTTATATTATATTATCCATCTCTGAACGGCTTTCCATTTTTGAGATTATGTTTCAGACAAAATTACAAGCAGTTATTATATTTGATAATTACATTATAAGGTTTGTTGGTTGAATATTTTTATTTTTAATTGCCCAATCCTAACGACCGTCCTTTGCAATTGTATATTTACATCAGGCATAATGATTATTCTTGAAAAGGATTTGCCTGCTATATTTTATACAATGAGATTTGTCATTGAAGCCTCAATTACATTGAGCTTCTTTACGAGCGGTTTATTGGCGAATTTAAAAGCGGGCGATTCAGCTACTGCGATTTGATGATTACACACAAAACTTTCCATTCGCTGAGAAGCCACAAGCCAGCGACTATTTTGACGGAACGTAGTTCGTTTTTTTACCGGGAGGTTGGTACTGCACTCTACTGCGCAGACGCAGTAGGCCCACACGCCGGCGTGTAGCGTGTAAAGTTGACCGGCCTTCAAATTTTCTCGGTAGAGTGTTTACAACCTGCTTATTAGCTTATTCGATGATTACACTGGGCGACTTTACAGGCAGATTGTAAATTCGCCAATATACAGCTTGTAAAGAAGCTCAATGTAATTGAGGCTTTACGCATGAATTTTGACGTTTTAGTTTGCGCATTGATTGGTAAACACAATATGAAAAACCGAAGAAAATACGCATGATTATGTCATTTAATATTATTCAAAAATAATGACATATTAAACATGTTACTTTTAATATTTTATACTATGTAAGTACTCATATATTTATTTTTGTAAAAAAAAAATATTTTCTCTTCAAAATCAAACATTCGCGTGCTGTACAAAATCATCTCGTGTGCCACTAGTGGCACGTGCACCATAGGTTCGCCATCCCTGGTCTAGTTATTTTCAGAGAATTATGTTATCAGGAGTAATTAAAATTAATGCTGGTCCACGACGTCAAATTTTGTTGATATCAATTGATTATATTAATAAATTAAAATAATATATAGTTGTGATGACAGTTCTATGTTGATCTTGGCCTCATCCAACATCTGCTTCCGCCCAGGTCTGTCAAAGTAGCTTCCCTCTAGTTTTTGAATACCTAATGAATTTAATTCTGACTTGACCTACGGTTGACTTCCGGTTTCCCGAATTTAAGCTCTTTGTTATGACACAGCCATCTAACTAAGGGTTCAGACCTGGGTCACAGAATTATTGGGATCTGGCTAACCGTACTAGGTGTGGTATAACAATAACTAATAGGCCTCTAGCCTTGGGGCCCAAGCTCAAGGGGGCTGGGGTGCTGGGTCGACCAGATGAATGAGATAAACACATCACAAATTTGCCCTAATACGAAAAAAAAATCCCCTGCGGCGCTATTCCGATTCAAAGATATTAATATTTTTAAATATATGGTTGTGCGATGCAATTTTTGATTGTTTTGTTTTGATACTAACTTGACAATTCTACAATTCCCGTAGAATGTAGATGTATTAAAAAACCACTAAAAATATACTGAATACCCTTATTGTACCTCTAACACTATTTGGAGAATGCTACTGTTGAGTGTCACTGCATTTAACCTTAGCGGTAGGTAGGGGGGCGCCAAAGATCCTGGCCTGGGATTCAGGATATGTGGGCGATGGGTATAACATACTAAATATCTCGAGTGTGAAAAAATATGGGATAAACTTAACCACGTGTTATATAATATTATGCTATTTTCAATAGTCAATAATATGTATTTTACTTTGTCACGTTACTGTAACCGTGTTTTCAATCTTTACATAATCTATACAAAACAGAATTAACTAAAAATTAATCCAATTCTACTTAAAGATGGCTAAAAGTATTAAAAAATGCATTGGCATCGTGTTCTGATATATTCTAAAAGTTTCAAATGTCTAGCTAGCCGGGAAGTTAGTTAAAAATCGATTGCTAGATTTGTACCGGACAAATAAGAATACGAGCTAATATAAACGTTGTAAAATAGATAATACCATTAGACAATAATCAAAATAATTCACTGAATCATGATGAAATACGGAAGAAAACAAGTACCTATGACAATTGTGGGGTCTTAATCTCATTTGTGGATAATGTGGAATGCATGTATGTGCAGTACATGAGTATGAACCAATTTATTTTCATTGGATGTCATGCGATCTAAAGCCACTGAATATGTACCTACTAGGAATAAATAGATCTCATTTACTCGATTGGTATGAATTTCCAAGGATAATGCTTTATGCGCCTCGTGAATATGATAGGTAATGCAATTTTCTGCACGACATACAACCTTAGGTGTAAGTATATTATTACATTGTTACCTATATCATCGACGATGTTGCACTCGCACTTAGGTATATTTTTAGGTTAATTCGAAATCAATTTAATGTTATTTTATTTATTTTAAATACATATCAAGTAAGTACATAATATTATGTGAAACGCTTCGTAGCTAGGTCGCTAGGTTCGTATTATAGACCAGGGGATGGCAACCTTGTTGCCACGAAGGGCGCAATACAAATTTTGAACACAGCCGGGGGCGCATATATATACATACTTTTATTTAATGCTGATAACTATTAAAAATCCCAATAGAACTTTAAATCTTGGCTTAATCCCGAAAATCACACAAATGTGCATTATTATAGAGTTCTATAAATTAAACACCATTTTAATCAATCAATTAATATTAATGAGAAGACACAACTAATGTTTCAAGCTTCAAAATAAAAAATATAAATACTAAAAAGGTTAAACAAAAAACCAAGTTTCAAATTTTCAAAATTATTTTAAATTTGAATTGTCAATATGTATTTTAAAATGGGTGTTCTTATATTTAAATATAGGTAGGTACATACATATATTTATATACGAATAGATGCTATGCAAAATAAACAATGCGACACTTGGAACTGTAAATCTTCAGCTAACTTAGTCAGGTACATGATTAGAATTACCTGTCCTTAAGCATCCAAGTGAGGGTCTTTGAGTCTTGATCGATATTTTGATGTTAAGTAAGTACTTATTGCATATTAGAAAACTAACAGAGACTCGCAAGAATATGTCGTAACACAGTATCAAGATATTTTTAATGTACATTGTCCTAAATTAGAATAACTATTCTCTTTGACTAAATTCCAAAACATTTTATCAATATAATGTGCTTTTAATGTAGTATAATTTTGTATATTTATTATTTCCAATTCTAGGTCGTCAGTATTACTAATTTCAAAATATGTTGAAATCATACTGGGTATATCATGTTCAGTAATAATAAATGGATTTATAAAAAATATCACTACTGGTTCTAATAACACAAATTCCTCAAATCTATAAGAAAACTCTTCCATGAGAGTATTCATAATCTTTATAATGTACAAATAGGGTTTTCTTCTCGCAAATTCTCAATACATAATATGTTTAAGATTTAGGAAATGTGATATTGATTTTTTTATTAGGTCACATTGAGGGCACATCAATTATTCCCCGAGGGCGCCGCGTTGCCGACCCCTGTTATAGACAATAGACTTATAATGTCGTGGGACACGTGGGTCGGGGTCGGGTCCTCGGGTTTGGAAAATTCACATTTGTTTTTTCAATGTGTGTTTGGAGTTTGGACCCAGGATAAGTAAACGGCTAATATCTATTTCTCGTCAAATAAAAAAAACTGATAATACAACCTCCACTCTGTGTAGTTATATCTACCTGTTAGTATTGAACGTGGGGATTGTAGAGTTTATCGTTTCTCGAAATTATCGAAATCAGGAATATTGGTTTTCTCGAGAAGTCGAGTATAGTCAGTTCTTTGACAAATTCCGTTCACGATCAAAGTCGATAGCTTTTTTTTAGTTATTTCGACCAACATAACCGAGTTATCAATTTTTTTTTGGGCAGCTTAGTCTAGTGATAATTTTTTGATTTCCCGAAAATGTCATTGATAATTTTCGTAATTTCGGAATATTAATTTCTCGTTTTTTGAAATTGGATTTTTCTGACTACTTCTTGAGAATTCTCCAGATAAAGTGTTGTAATACAGAATACACAAATATCTAAATATCACTCTCTCTAGATATCCAACCTCTTGGGTTTCTATATAACTATTATTTTTGGTTATTAGCGTGGGATAGTACCGATGACTTATTTTCCAAGTGTGGGTACAGTCGAACCAATAGATTACTCTGGATGAAAATGTAAAAACCTCTATGTTTGTTATAAAACATCGTACTCTAATTTTATTGTATTATGATTTATGTTATGCAACCAATGCTTCCATCATCAGCAAACGCTAACCTGAACTGTAACCTGACTAAACTCGAACTGTAAACAGGTCTTGTCTTCTCGATGCTTTTAAAATGTGGTGCTGGAGGTGGATGCTGAGAATCTCGTGGATGACTAAACGTACCAATTACTCCATAATCAGCGAACTCCAGATTCGAAACGGACACGCTATATCGTTTGACCTTATTCACTTATTGATCTGGAAAAACTCGTCCGATTTGGTTGGCTCGAAGGTCGGAGAAAACGAGGAGGACGTCACTCCAGTTGAGGGCTTCACGTGCAAAAGCGCCACTGTTTGATTTTAGTCAATATTGAGTTAGAAAATCTATCAAAAAAGCTATCTAATGTAGTCTTCGTTTTATGAGTGACACCTAATGTAAAAATCCAACTGTTGGACCAACCAAATTAAGAATTATACGGGTTTTCCATGAACACATCTGTTACGGCTGTTAGGCCACCAAATCATTCGGTCCACGATCTTCAATCATGATAAGTTACGATTACAAAATCAATAAAGGTATTTAAATACGTACCTGGTTAGTCATGTTGTAATTTCATGGGTGGAATAATAAATCGATTTAATAAATATTTATTTAATATTGTTAACTAGTCACGGTATAATATAAATAATCGATTAGAATCGAGTCTTATAGCTACTGATACACCCATTTAGGGCATTAATATAGTAAAATTATTGTACCTATTTACCTAGTGCAAATAACGAACACATCCTTATATTGTTAAGTTAAAATTGTAATACTTTATAATCATATTTTATTTATTAACATCGGGAACACAGAATTAATTAGCGGCAATATGTAAAAGGTCACCCAGAAACAAAACAACAGAACACTTCCAAAGTTTGATCTAATGTCTAATGCCGTGTCCAGACCAATATACATAATATTATTTTCCGACTGCCTTTCTACAAGGCATGCTTACTTTTCACTCTCATAAATTTCGTCGGTCTCTTCTTCTTTTGAAACACTTTTGCTTGTTAGCGCGAGGGATAGTTTCCAATCCTGGTGTCCTAATAAATTTTAATTTACATGCGCATGCCAATTACCTACGTGGTCGCAGCCATGATTTATTCTAGATTCGAACCGTTTCCTCGTGCCAAGCCTATCAGGCACCATTAGCGAGGGGTGCAAGATTAGTAAATGCGCTCCCTAAAGACATAGACGTTTTCAGTGATGTACTTTGTATTTTGTTTTTGAAACTTCATTTTTCTGTGTAAAATTGTATGTTTTTTGTTTTCAAAATTTAATTTTTCTGTGTTAAATTGTACTCAAGTATGTTTTGATTTAATTTGTTTTCTGTTATTATTATTATTATATTCCATATTGTAATATTTGTTATAATGTCAATCTCATACTGTGTACGTCTTGAACTTAGATTTGTTATGTCCACAATGTTTTGTATTTTTAAATAAATAAATAACCTGCGTAAATAAATGAACATTTTCTTCAAACTTGTTGTATTTAATTTTACGAACATATTTGTATACAAACATGTGCAGGTCTGGATTAAGTATATATTTTAGACAAGAGTTATAATATCATGTCAATGCATAATACTGATTTTTTACATATTACATCTTGTGCCTACGTCCAAATCGGAATGATTACGCAAATCCAAAAAATAAAAAAAATATTATAGTAATTAAAAACTTTGATGAAGCTCTTATATACGGAGCTTTAATATGTTAATTTTTAATATTAAAAAGTTCAAAAAGCAGATAATAGACCGACTCACAGAACGGAGGGGGAGCGAATCAGCTTGGAGAGGATTTTATTTAATGGTGGATTGATTCACAGTACCTACGTTAAATTCTATCAATGACAGTAGTTGTACAGCGAATATTTGGGAATACTCATCTAGCAGTGGCTGGAGTGTTGCAATGTTATAGTTTGCGACATAATGGGCATTGAATTATTAAAGCAGCGCTTATTTCCTCTCTCAGAGTAAAACAGAATATGAGATGATGTATTTCTAAGAATACAGCGACCTTTCGCATAACAAATCGTGACTCTTGACTTGACATGCCTGAAAAGTTTTTCAATTATTCACGAAGCATTATGACGTATAGCTACTTATTCTCGTATATCCGCTGGAGTTTTCTTTGGACAATATGAATTATAAGGTTCTTATATACTAACATACTTGCCGGGAAACTATGTGGATATAAGACAGTAATAAACGGCGAATAAGGAGCTACTATAATATTATGTAGGTACACAAGATATCTAAAATATTTAAATACTTGGTATCAGAGTATTGAAAGAAAGTATCGTATTGGAATAAATATATAAAGCGAATCTGAAGAATTTGTCTGGTATTCGATATCATATTGTTATATTCAATGTATTATGAAAAACCGATATATTTTTTTATAAAATTATCTCACATAAGTAATTTCGGTACAGTTCGGTTATGAGGAATACAGCGGAAAACACATTTTGAAAATACCCGATATACTGGATTATTTGTTAGTTTGGGTTAGTTTAGGTTAGGTTAGGTTGGGTTAGGTTAGGTTAGGTTTGGTCAGGTTAACCTAACAAATAATCCAGTACATCGGCTATTTTCAAAATGCGTTTGCCGCTGTATTCCTCATACCCGAACTATTTAAATACGGATTTGGTTTTCTGAAGAAGTTCCCGTATGGTGAAGATTAGCTGGTGGCAGTGACGTCCCTAGACAAAATGCCGCCGCTAGGCAGCGCTATAATGCCGCCCCATTTTTTAAACAATATTTTTTATCATCCGTGCTCATGTCGTTTCTGGTCACCAATATCGTCGAAAGACAATGAAAGTAAACTAGACATCACGAATCCGTCAAAAAATTACAGTCCTGTTAAACCTTTTATGTTAGTTAATACATTTTGTTTTCAACCAGTGAGCTATTTTTTTAAGGAAAGATATTATATATAGATATATAACATTCGTTAGTTTTATTTCTCTTCTATTTAAAGTGTCATTGTTAATACTAACAAAAGGCGTCTTCTGGCTACGGCAATCATGAAAATCTATTATTGCCAATCATTCATACGCGGAACAACCGGGACAAAATTCCAAACCGGCCGGGACCAATGTGTGAAACCGGGACAATCCCAGTCAAACCGGGACGTATCCTAAGCCTACTTATGGGGGACATGTCGTATGGTGTCCATATGCACCAACTAAGGGGGCGGACATGATTAAGAAGTAAGAAGAAGAAATTGCTTCATTATGAATTCCTACTGATTTCAAATAAAAAAATAATAATAATTCAGCTCTCTTACCTATATTCATCTACACGTGTTCACCTGATGATATAAATCGATTATAATGATTGATAAAACTCTCAATAATCGCTTTAAAAATGAGAATTTGTCTTACTTTTGTTGACAACTAAAGACAGATAATAGAGAGTATACGTACTACTACCTACGCATCTAATTTAGATAATATTCTTGATGCACCGACGTAATCGATGCGGGAAATTGAACCTAATCTGATACCCAAGTACTCGGAATTTTCAGATCGAGATGCAGGTAAGATTATCGGTTCGCTAATAATGTGTAATATTTACCTTATCAACCGGACTTTGAAACACACGTGAATCTTTTCCCTCAATTAATAACAATACCTAATACGTCGATAGTTACCTAATTATCAAAATTGATCTTTATCGTCAATATAACAAAATATCGATTTACTTTCATCATCAGATAGTTTTTGTCTTTTTTTCTTTGCCTTTTTACAGGAGACTGTCACCTGGTGGTGGAGTCGACAAATCGCGGCTCACGAGCTATACATATTGTGTCTCTTTTGATAGAGTTCACGTTTTATAACTTTGCAGTTTTTACTATTCTGATACTTTGCCTGATAAGAGCGCATAAAATTAGATCAAATGATATTCACTATGTCATAATAGTTAAATAAATAGATAATATTTATATAAAGTTTTTTTTAGAATATATTACATAATCTTCATCCTAGAGCCAGAGTGCAAAGTTATGATGCGTATAGTCTACGCGTGCATAGGCTTAATTAAATAAAACTACAATATTTTCGAAATTTGACAAAAAAAATAGCCTAACGTTTATTAGTACAAGATATCTATTCTAAGCCTAAAGGAATGTTTTCTGTACATATATTTGGAATTGAGTAGATTAAAAGCAAAGGCTGTTCTCTTTATTTTAGAATCACGTCACGCTCTAAAATATTCAATTTAGATTAAATATAATGTACTTGCGGGAATCGGAGAAAACATAGAAAAATGATGAGCCATTTCTATTAGCATAAATATAAATAATCAATTAATACATTTATTATTGTAATATGAGTTTCATGGCCCCAACAAGGGGGGGTCCGACGAGGTGAGTCCACCAGATAAGTGAGATAAACACACATCGCAAATTTGCAATAGTAAAAAAAAGTCGCCTGCTTCTTTCAATAATGTTATTATTTAAAATTATGTGGCTGTACGATAAAAATTTTAATTGTGTATTGATACTTGACAACTCCATGATGATATTAAAATATGCAAAAAAAAAACACTAAATACATACATTAATTTTACCGCGTACACTATTTGGAAAACGCTACTGTAGAGCGTCACACTGCCTTCATACTTAGCGATAAGTAGGGGGCCCGCCAAAGATCCTAGCCTGGGGCCCAGGTTCAGGATGTGGGGGCCATGATGTGTTTCTATATGTATATTCATTACTAATAATAATAATAATAATAATAATAATAATAGAGAAATTTAATACCATCAATAAATAATTTCAGACTTTAAATTACATTTGGTAAGTAATTAATTCATGATGTTCATATTTTATTAGTATTAATCGGTATATGTAAAATTACAGTAACCTTTCTTCTTCTTTTATGAACTATTAAATAATAAAAAAATTATATTCATTCATAATAATTAAATTGCAATAATAATATTGTAAATAATGATATTATGCATGCTGTATGCTATTTTATCTTTTATCATCTCTAAATAAAATACATATTTATAGGAAAATAATAGTATAATAGTCAATTAAGACCATTTTATACCATACTTGGGTAGGTACTATACGTAAGTAGATACCATAATAAAATATTTGTTAGAATAAGTTTTCTTGATTTTCGTGTAGTAATAATATAGGATATACATATTATACAATACGGGAATAATCTATGTTATATACCGAATTGTTTGAAGCAGGAAATTCCGGGATAATGTCGTTAACAGTATAGATAGGTCTCTCAGCCAGAGTTGGTGCGACACAGATACGACAGATTGTGTGTATTGGTGAATTTCTGAAGAATACAGTATTCTTTTACAGGCTGTTCCTTTGTTGTATGCGTCTGTGTGAGTATTCGGTCGCCTCAACTCTGGTTGTGCGATCTATACCTAAAGTTAATAAAGTCAATTCAATTTTACACTTATGATGAGAATTTAATTTTTCCCATTTTTGTAGATCATAAAAATAATAACATTTTTATTTCTACACTCAGATAATCTGTGAAATAATAAATTAAACATGTTGAATTTATTCAGTAGTATTTATTACCTAATTTTAAAATAAAATATGATTCTTGCACCTCAGCAAAGCATATGGACCCACCCTTTTAGTGAAAATACTTTTTACGAGGAATAGTTTTTCTTGGTTACATGAAAGTTGTACGTATGCAGTTCATCGTGGGGCACTTATTCGTGCGTCGCAGTACGTGAAACATGAGTTCGTATAACATTATATCAAATGACGAGTTCTTCGTAGAATATTTCACCGTGGAATACATTTATACGTATCTTACAAAATGCGGCGACAGTTTGCAAATAGTACTGTTTCAATTAGATTAACCCTAACCTAACCTAGTAAAGACATCTCATAAAATTCGTATTGAATCTAATTGGAACAGCAAACTAGCGCCACATGTTGTAGCATACGCACAAATATACTCAACGGTGAAATGTTCAACGAAGAACTCGTCATTTGATTAAATGTTACGCGAACTCGTTTTTCACGTACTGCGGCGCACGAATAAGTGACCTGCGGTGAACTGTTTACGTACAAATTTCCGGATACGATTTTTCTTATCAACTGAATCGCGTCAAATTGAGCAAAAATTCATCCTAATCAAAATAACTATGAGTATCCAAACTACCTACCACATAAAGTAATTAGCGAGGCAAGTCAATGAATGGGTTTCATGATGATTAGACTTTTTATTAAAATTCAAAACTTATTTCTATTACATCAGGACGCCTAGGGAGCCAGCTGGCTCTGCTATTAACAAAATCACTGCTAACCTTTTAATTACCACATTTAAATAACACGTTAATTATATCTAATGGCCGACGACTCCAAACGCGCCAGTCGCAGTGTTAGCACTAAATGAGTTAATATAATTATGGTAACTACTTGCTCAGCCAATTCAGTCCATTCTCTGGATTCAAACAAATACTTGACCACCCACTATTCCATGTTATGTGGATATTATAATTACATTCATGGCTTTTTTGTAATGTAACGTGGTGGAACGGCGTTCCGGCACCTTTTTCACGGTATTTTTAATGTTTCAAAAATAATTAGATGAAACAATGTCCGCGCTTACATAATTATAATCCACATTTAGATAATTGGTCAAAATAATAAAATATGGTATTGTTATAAACTTATTAAACAAGAATCTTTGAACTTATCGATGTGCGATGGCTCTCCAAAAATTTATTGTCAGAACTGAGTTTGGACCTACAAGATTACAACGTGATCCTTTACATTGCAAAATTCAAGTTTTTGAAGAAAGAAAATAGAATTTTGTGATAATAATGTACAAAAAATGATTTTTCTATTGACCCGAAAATATTTTATTTCACATTGACAAAGTCAACTGAAAAAAAGGATGCTAGATAGCAAAGATGTTGAGTCTGCACTTTAACCTCGCATACTTGACCAAAAAAAATAATAATATTGGACTCACGGTATTGATACTCGGTGGATATTTGAAGAGATGGAAATTAGATAAATGTCAATCAGACTACAACTAGACGAATGAGAAGTGGTTCGTGGATTTTACGAATACATTCTCGAAAAGCATATCTTGAAAAGTTATTGTGTTTGGTGCTCTGAAGTCTATTCCCATTTCTTAAAGTGAATGTAAACGCGTGTTTTCGCAAATAAATCTAATTATTACCCCAATAAGGGCCTCGTTGAAGACCAAAACAGTTTACAAAATACGAAATACAACTAAATACGTTGATCGGTGATTACTCAGAGGAAAGCATTCGGCCTACTCTACTCTAGACACCAAGGACATGAATTGAGACGATTTGCCAGACGAGAAATGGACAAACCTTTGGAAATCACTAGTTTTAAACCTTTATTCGATTATAATATGAAGTTTTTATACATAATTTTATTTTTTACAACTTTAGTTGTAAGTATATTTGTTTTTTACAACGTTTTTCTTAAGTCGTATTCTTATTTGTCCGGTGGTTGTTTGTCCGGTACAATTCTTGCAATCGATTTTTAACTAACTCCCGACTAGCTAGACATTTGGAACTTTTAGAGTATATTATCAGAACACGATGCCAATGCATTTTTTTTAATACTTTTAGCCATCTTTAAGTAGAATTGAATTCATTTTTAGTTAATTCTGTTTTGTATGAAAAGTTATTTCGATACCATTATTGTTTGCTAGGGGATCCTAGCAACTAAATTATTAATAATATATACATACGTTACTATGGAAATCAATATGGAATGACATTTCATTATTCAGTATTTCTATCAAGTACAATTTTTTGATCGTTTAAGCTAGTCAAGTCAAGTTTATATGATTCAACAGAAAATTTAAAAACGTTGTATATAAAAAGTTCTTTTTATCTAGTAATTATTTGTTTGTTTGTTTACCTTTAGATTTGACATGTCAAAAAATGTTTATTTTTTTATGCGATTCGTGGCATAAGAAAATCTGCTTTTAATTTAATTTAAATGATATTTGAACATAATTTTCTTTAGTAAAAAGCCAGACGAGAAGTGAGTTCCGGCACCTATATTTAAAAAAGGCCCTCTTTATATTATAATCATCAATCAATATATCATTTATGTTAAGTTTACACAGCGATTAATTTAATAACCTATTTAAGATTACGCAGAAACCTATTTATGATTAATAAGTATGATAAGAAGATTTAGTGAACAATTAATAATTCTCTAAGTCATTAGTTTAAATTTAATCTGAGGTATTTTTATAATAGTTACGGGTTTCTCTTTAATTAAATCTGTTATAAAGTTATAGGTACTTATTGAAAATGACAATTCGAATTAGGTGTATCGATAATTTTTTACGTAGATTAAAATAATGGTACTTAATGCGCATATTAGGATTATTAAATTACTAATTTAACTAGGTAACTAAATAATATAAATTTTATGTTTATTATTTAGATTTGTAGGTACCTAACTGTTATTGGTAACTTAAGCAATGGAATCCAATAACAGTGAATATTAATTCCTAAGTAGGTATTTATAGGAAACTTTCTATTATTGTCAACAATATTTAATTATTAATATCATTGTATTGTGTTAACTTTACGCATGTGTCATGCATACTATGGTTAGATAATTAGTAGGTAAACCGATATTGATTTAATATTCATTGTGGGTGAAAAGATTTTCTTTCTATAATAATATACTTACCTTGGTACATAGGTACACATTTTTATTTGGAAATTTTATCAGTGTGTAGGTACGGGAACAATGAAGGAAATGTGATGTGATAATGAACACAACGTATGAATTTTATTATTACAAGAGTGTACAAATTATTATTCATATGAGATAACAAAATTATTATGATTCGGTCAAGGACAAACATCAATAACATCTCTAACAGTACCTATATTATATTAAGTATTTTAATCATGTACCTACATATACTTAGTATACATTATTATTATACTTAGTCTGAATTATTCAGTCCCATAGATACCTCAAGAGTACCCAAAATAGCGATTGAATTACCTCGTTGGATTGGTTATTGGTTATTCGATGTCTCAGGTACTCAGTTTCACGTCATTTACATGTTTTATCAGTCAAGCAACTAACGACCTCAGCTACCGTCTGTCTTAGCGATGGTGCCCACAGAACGCGTCGGGCGCCGCACTCGCGCAAAATTTCTACAAGTGGCGCATAAATCATTGAAAATACAACGTAATCAAATACGCCAGCGCCCACTGGATATGGCGACGCATTATACGCGCGCGCCACATGAATCATCGTTTTTTCGCGAATCACCGCTTCTCGGCGATACGAATGAAAGAAAATACAATGGAGTCCATTCATTGAACACAGCGAGCAAAAACACGCTGCGCGAGGCATCGTCGATCGACGGGCGGAAAGCAATTATTTAATTACAGAGAAGTCATTGTTTTATTTTATTGCGTGTTCAGTTTATCGCTGGTTGAATAATGTCGTCGTAAATTTTAATTACAAGCCCCGAAATAATATAATATTTTTATTGCTTTGTTATGAGAGGCGCTGTAATAATATTTATTTTGTGCTGCTTGGGCCGCTTACTACATAGGTGAAGGGTAATGCGCGGCGAGAGACGTGTGATTATGGTTATGAATAAACACTGCATACGCGGACTTCGCGCGCCCGACGCGTTCTGTGGGCACCATCGCTTAGGCATAAAGCCCATTGACGCAGCGAGTGCGGCGCTCGCGCAAAATTTCTACAAGTGGCGCGTAAATCAACGAAAATACAACGTAATCAAATACGCCAGTGCCCACTGGATTTGACGACGCATTTTACGCGCGCGCCGCATGAATCATCGTTTTTTCGCGAATCACCGCTTCTCGGCGATACGAATGAAAGAAAATACAATGGAGTCCATTCATTGAACACAGCGAGCAAAACACGCTGCGCGAGGCCTCGTCGATCGACGGGCGAAAAGCAATTATTTAATTACAGAGAAGTCATTGTTTTATTTTATTGCGTGTTCAGTTTATCGCTGGTTGAATAATGTCGTCGTAAATTTTAATTACATGCCCCGAAATAATATAATATTTTTATTGCTTTGTTATGAGAGGCGCTGTAATAATATTTATTTTGTGCTGCTTGGGCCGCTTATAACATAGGTGAAGGGTAATGCGCGGGAAGAGACGTGTGATTATGGTTATGAATAAACACTGCATTCGCCGACTTCGCGCGCCCGACGCGTTCTGTGGGCACCATCGCTTAGGGTCTCGGGGTCTCTATAGTGAAAATGTTTCGAAACCCAGGCTACATACAATATAACCTGTCGTACCTGTTGGCTTTGTTGACTGAAAAGAGCTGCTGAACCTGACGATTCAATTTATCTATTCAGGTAAGTATCCACCACAGTGGCATTCCAAGCCATACATTTCCCTTCCCTTCGTGGAATCATCGTGATACCATCTGGCCGCTTGCCATCTTGTCGACAGACACCAAGAGGCTCCTGCCGTGACGGATCTCCCGACGAAGCCAAATATTGACAGATTACATCATTGATGGCAGAATGACGATTGTGATATTCCGGCACTCTTATGGCAGCTCAATCCATGTCGACCCATATGCTCAACTGGTCTTCCGCAATTACATTAGTTTACAATGTACATGTCACAAAAGCGTACGAAAGATTAACAGATATGAAAATAAGGTAGATATCATCATTCAGAAGAGTACGTAGGCTAGGAGGTGGAAGAAATGACGAAAGTCAATTTAATTGAGGCCTACTCTGTGGGTCTTAATTTGGTAACGTGCCTACCCTTTTCTCGAGGCGATGTGGAAAGTTGCAAGCGCACAGCAGCAGAAGTTTTAGTATGCCGATTACATCGACGTCGTCGTTGATCGATATTGTAGAGTGACGAATGAATTAATAGCACGATGACCAGTGACTTCCCGTGGGGGTAGGCAGATTGAGCGTCGCTTGGGGGCGGCAGTTATTCGAAGGGCGGCAAATCGAGGAGAATCATTTGGTATATATAGAAATGGCTACCTAAACTTAGTAATGACGGAAATATCTTTCTATTAAAAAAATAAGCTCACTGGTTGGAAACAAAACGTAATAATACTAATAATTAACATAACAGGATTAACAGAACTGTATTTTTTGTCGGGTTCGTGATGTCTAGTTTACTTCAGTTTACTTTGGACATCACGTCCTTGGTGACCAGAAATGACACGTGCAGATTTGCGAATATATTTGAATTATATGTAAGTAGTAGGTACATACCTAATTAAAAATTTATCCAAATATTTTTGCCACTCACTCGTGAGTTTGGAAAGTTATCAGGTGTATTTTTAAATATATCTGAAACTGTGGACTCGTAATATCATCTATTGAAGCAGAGATGGCATTTAAATTAGATAAGGATGACATGGTTACCTACTGACCTTGCAACAAAAAAGGCCAGGAAAGTTTTTTTCATTTTAATGGTTGAGTGTTAATAAAGTGTAATGTTATTAATAATTAATAGTGTATTTATGATTAAGAGTAAGATGTTGGAGACATTGGAGTCATGAAACGAAGATAAAACATACTGTATAAAAAATGGGGCTGCATTTTGGCACTGCCTAGGGGCGGCATTTTGTCTAGGGACGTCACTGACGATGACGTACGTGGTCCGACGTTTTCAGCGAACCTTTAATTTTATGGGCCACTACTACGTTGCATTTCTGTATACATTATATAAACACTATCTGCTAATTTTCTACATATATGTAAAGGTGTAAATGATATTCGCATTTCAGTCTTAATATGCTGTCTCTAAGAAACGCATGACCTGTATGATTAAGTTATTTTAACATTGTTGAATGCTCATTAAGCGATCGTTCTGTGAAATTTATATTCATATTACACGTTTTTTCATCTTGCGGATATTTACTGTAGGATCAAAAGATATTATAGACAGTTTTAGAGTTTTCGAGTGTCTCATAATAATATGTTTAATGAAAACCCACCCCGCTTCGGGATTGAAAATTCTGTCGGGAATGCGTATCTTACAATTATTAATCTTGCGTCATCGAATAGGTAAATTACTTTATTGTTGTTTTGAGTTGATGCAACTATTATATTATACAGTGTAGAAATATGAATACAAATCACAAATAAGTAAACAGTATTTGTTTGTATCAAAACCTAAACAAAAATATAATACATGTTACAAACTTCTAGCTAGACCTAAAACAAGATAATATCGAAGTAAACAAAAAATATGTTATCTAAAAACGTCAGGAGGGGTTTTTTTGTAGTGTTATGTAAATAAATTATTAAAAAAAAGACGTATTACGTACATATTATGTACAATTCATTATCTACATTCGAATTTTTCATCCCCCACATTTTTTCAGATACTTTTATTTCATAAGTTGCTGTTTAGCCATTTTTAATAAAAAATGTAACATTACTTATAATAAAATTGTGTATGAAATAGCTACGTATACCCATGCCTCAAACGATAGAATGGTTCATTTTTGTACTCCATGCATGTTTCATGTTTCGATAATCTTTTTTTAAATTAAAATGGCATTTAATAAAGTGTTATCCCTTAGCACAGTGTAATTCCGCTGCAATGCAAGATATCTTTATCAAAGCTGAGTGTTTGGAAGTGAGAAGTCACATATTTGTAAAGTTTATATACGATTGTCACGTTTCAGTGATGCATGTAATCAGCGCTGAACTAACGACATATTTAGACCTTGATTTCAAACATAAGTCAAGGCCTTCAATAAAAGCTTAGAAGACCGTATTATAATACAGAGTTTCGCGCCAAAAAACCTATTTTATTGCTGTAAAATCAAAATGTCCGCAATTTTGATTAAAAATTATTTCATGATAGCCGCGCGGAGCGTCTTGGTTTCCCAGGTTGGAATCCTGGGTCTGGCAAGTACACGTCATATTGTTTTTCAATTTGTGTATGAGTCAGATTATGGGCCTAATTTGTTAAGCAAGTGGCTGACATCCATTTCTCGTAAAAACAAAATCTGTTAATACAAACCTCAATTCTGTGGAGGCCTATATGATCCTATTAGGATCGGATATGGTCGAAAAAAATATTAAATTTCATGCTATGAGCTTAGATAGATCTAATAACTATTCCTTATCTAACAAAACTACTTATATGTGAAGTGGGCAAAGTAAGCAAGCTGCTTCAAAGAAATTCAAATGCACTACAGCAGCATAATATGCAATTATATCGAAGTGATTGGACCATGGCCCCCACATCCTGAAGCGGGCCCCCAAGCTATGATCTTTGACGGCCCCCCCTACCTATCGCTAAAGATAAAGGCAGTGTGACGCTCTACAGCAGCGTTTTCCAAATGATGTACGTGGTAGAATTAATGTGTATATTTAGTGTTTTTTGTATATTTGAATTCATCTATTTGAATTATGGAATTGTCGAGTATCGAGGCACAATTAAAAATTGTATAGTAAAACCACATAATTTTAAATAATAATAATATTGAAGATGGCGACTTTTTTTACTATTCGAGAGAATTTGTGATGTGTGTTTAAATCACTTATCTGGTCGATTCGCCACATCGGGCCCTACCTGAGCCCGGGCCCCCAGGCTAGAGCCCTGTCAGCCCTTTGTGGGGGCCATGGATTGGACCTACCTGCAGTCATTGATTTAGATTTTGCATAATAACTTGGGTGCCCTCAGAATTTTTCAAATGTATTTTTTCTTTTGACTTAATACGATACATTTTTATTCAGTTTTTAGGCTATAAATTATAGATCTAAGAATTAGCATTCTAACTAAAATGCGTGTGAAGTGACAAATCTAAACATTATTAACTTTTTTTCTAATTATTTTTTTAACAGATACCTACCTATATATTATTATTATTCCACTGTTATATTAAACTTAAAAATATTAAAACCAAACTTTAAAATGTCCACTATACCAATTTATTTTTTCATTAGCAAATTGCATATCTCACACCACACCACATTTTTCCCCGTAGGGAGTTGTTCTGAGCAGCTAGTGTACCTATACGTCATATTATATTAAGTCGATAATATGTAAGCTTAACTAAATATAGCAACTACACACTATACTATAATAATTATCACTGATTGATGATTACAATAGAAAAAAAATAATATGCGCACGCGATGGGCGAATAGTATTTAGGTAGGTACCTACCTACAGCATAGTCCCCACATCATGAAGCGGGCCCCCAGACTAGGATATTTGGCGGGCCCCTATACATATCGCTAAGGTTACGGATAGCGTGATGTTCTACACTAGTGTTCCCTAAACGACAGTCTCCAATAGAACCACAGGTTTTCGCAAGGCGTTCCGTGTTTTTATTAGCGATTTTTAGTATTTTTAAATAAATCCACTTGGATTATTGAGTTCTGGGCACTCGGCATTGTATTATGAAGCACTGATCGCGATTCCCTTTTGCGGTAGTCAAGTAACATACGACATTCGATAAATAGCCATTTTTATTAGTCTGGAAACACATAAAAAATAATTAAAATAAATCTCTGTACGTGAATTGTCATTTAATTATATCAATAATCAAATCATATAGAATTGCATCACACAGACAGATATTTTTTGTACTTAAATGTTAATAGATTTCAAGTAAAATACCACCGCAGGCGACTTTTTACTATTAGAGCAAATTAAATTTGTGATGTGTGTTTATGTCACTTAACTGGTCGACCTCCCACGCCGGCCCCCTATAAGCCCGGGTTCCCAGGCTGGAGCCCTATCAGCCCCCCCCCCCCTTTGTGGGCGCCATGACCTACATAACTTGTCCGATTGTGAAATCATGGGTCTAGACCTCAAACCCCTGGTCTGGCAAATTCACATATTGTTTTTAAGTATGTGCTGTCACGGAATTAAAAAATAATGATTTATATTTTTTTAGAATTTGTAATGGCGCGGTTTCTGCACCCCCCTAACCCCCTTTTCAGAAATCATGACATTTACCAGACCCCCCCCCCATTAAAGCATTGCGACCCATATGGGTACAAACATGAGTACATAGATCAGGGGTAGTCAACCTGGTCTCTACCGGCCACTAGCTTTCATGGTGGGCGGTAGGGGTTTTAAAAAGATTTTCATCATGTTTTCATAAAATTCCCCGTGACAATTTAAATTACCCAGAATAGCTTCGCGCATCTCCCCCTGCTTTATAAATTTTATAAAGTAAAGTTATTTCCCTACTTTATAAGTCACCATTACTGTGGAGCCGGTGAGCGGTTAGAAAATTTTAGTACTTACTAACAGAGATACAAAAGTGGGCGGTAGGTATACAAAGGTTGACTACCCCTGATAGATAGATGTATCGATAACATGTGGTTAAATATTTTTGTAATGTGCAAAATTGTATTATAATGGTGGGTACTTAATTTGATTAAAGGAAAGTAATGTAACCTTTCGATTGTTTCAATTTTATTACATTTAAAGGCCATCCATGGACTGAAACCGTATGCGGTTTAGATCCGTGTGCCATACTAAACTTATGATTTTTGTTCATGAAAATATACTTTCACTAAATTTGTAAGTGTAAGTGTATGGTATAAACGGATACGATCAGATGCTTATAATATAGTTTGTGAAAATATATTTCCATAAACAGAAAAGATAAGCTTAGTATGGACATGGTTCTAAACCGCATACGGTTTCAGTCCATGAATGGCCTATTATGCCCATCCTTCGATTCGCCCCTCATCATGCATGACATGCCACTAATTTATTGTATTATCATCCACTCACTGTCAATTAAATCGAGCATAACTTTCATTTGTATACGACTTCTAACGACGTGTTACTTATCAGTGGTACCTACTTTGAGTAAAAAAAACCAACAAGCATCATTTCCAAACATTTAATTTTGTATGCACGCATTGCTAGTTGTCTTAAAAATCCTTTTTTAATGACATCTCATACTGAAGATTTGGACAGGTTATGTTTTTCAGCGTTGCAGAATAAAAAAAAACATTTTTTACTAAATATGCTATCAAAAGTGGTATTATTGTTTTTCTTCCTTTATCTATCTACCGCATAATATGCGGTGTATATTATAGGGAGTGCACTATTATTTGTCTGACTCAGAAGATGCCAATTAGAAGAAGACAAATCCTGGAATACTAAACATAAGTCTTATGGAATGTTATATTAAGTTCGCCTATCTAAAGCCAATAATAATCTTATTATTTTTTGTAGAAATATATTTATGTGGCTGTAAGATGTCTTATTAAACTTAATTAAAAATTGTAAATTCATTAAATTTATTGATTTTATAATAATAATTATTCCTGAACCGGGGCGCCATTTTTATTAGCCACAAGACAGAGAGTAGAGTAGTTTCGAGGAATTTGCAATCCGGTCCATTTCGAGTGCTGCATTTAATACGGCTCTTAGGTAGGTACAGAAAACATAAAATAAGTTCATAAAATCATAAAATTAATGCTGGGACATCTCTGTTCAGTCGGTATAAACAAGTAAATAAATGCACTATCATTATTATCATAATGTAAAATCATATCAACAGATGACATTAACAAACATTATTATTGTGCACCATAGTATCAATAACAATTCACAATTATTATTCTATCAGATAACAGGGCAACGACTGATTTCAATTTCTCAATCTACAACTACATATTATTATAACAAATCGATAACATAAATATTATGCTTTGGTGTGAAAATTATTGTATCCATCGACGCCGAAAGTCCGCAATGTTGTCTGATGAATAAAATATATTTCATAATAACGATGGAGCTTGGAATGATATGCGACATGCAGTTTTCTCAAAATAAAATACAGCTTAATTGTTTAGTTTCTTGAACACTAGATGCGTTATCATCAATGAAAATATTTTCAATATATTATTATTTATTATAAAAATGTTTACACTGAATGTAGATCAGTTTTCCGATATCGTTAGTTTGAGGTTTTTCGTTTAATTAAAGTTACAGTCCTACAAACTTATCTAAAGAACGGTCAAAAATGGAAATACGAACTACCATATTATTATGGACGCCATATTTATTGTAAACCAGCGCTCGAAATGGAAAATTTTACGAACCGGAGCGCTCAATAATTTTATGAAAATATTACCGTTGTATTCTAATTGTACACGTATTTTATAAAAATAAGTCGATTTTTTATTAAATGACATATCTAGCTCAGGCGGGCAAATTATTTTTTCCACGAGACGGATCGATAATTTTGGAGATTTTATGAACCGGAACGGCGCTCCGGTGCGTTCCGGTCCATTTCGAGCTCTGTTGTAAACGCTATTCGAATGTCTGATTCTGTCCAGTTGCGAGTTTTGATTGGATAGTTTTCGAATAATAGCAGGTGTTCTATAATTTGGGTCCCCGTACTATGGATATTATAAAAAGATATATTATATTATTACTTAAGTACCTACGTCAAAAATAGGGTAATTTTGAGATACAGAAAAGGACGTGAAATGTGACTCAGACAGCATTTTTTTTATTGGAAGCTCGTAATTGTTGAAGAAAATTGGGTGCAATTTTAAACGATAGGTAGGCATATTTTTGATTGAAAAGGATCAAATCTATACAATAATAATATTGTTTAAGATTGTATTTATATACTTACATAATAATACACTACGTAAAAAAAGCCATTGACTTTGCTTTGAAATGAATTTTTTTAAATTCGTCAGGAAGCGTTTTGGTCGGAAGAGTAGGTGGCATAAATAAAAAAAGTCTTGGAATTTTTCAAATTCTCCGTTATTTTTTTTGTGAGAAGTAAAAAACCTAACATTTTAAACATAATATAATATGACAACTTTGCCGAAATACTTTAATTTATTGGAAGGCGTACTTTCGGTGACAAAAAGATGGCAACACTACTATTCTGTCGAATCGTAATATTTATGGTCGAATCCGTCAGTGTATGCCGTCGGCTGGGTAAGTGTGATTTCTGAGTCGGAACGCGGCCTTCCATCCTGTCAGAAGTGTCACTGTTTGTTTTGTGCCGCATTTTCATGTCAAAGTGTTTCCGACATTCAAACGTAGTATCATTAACATTTCCAATGTTTCATTCCATACTTCATTTATTCTTCGCAAACTTCTCCCTCTATCCTTCAAGCTAGTGCACTAACACTAAATACACATTTGAAACTTACCCCTCGCCGAGATCCACCATATGTTCTATGAAAGAAAACTAATATATTATAGTTTTTTAATTCAATATGCCAGCCATACGGTATGAACCGTTAAGTATAAAAACCGATGATAGAGATGTAATACAGACAGCACCACCCAAAACTCAAAATGGCATCTTTGGAAAAATGTGTGTGCAAAAAAGTTTCAGGTCACTTCTACTGATTCTACTATATTTTGCCTTGTCTATCGGACTGACATTCTATCAAAGATGGTTACTAAAGGTAAGACATTTATAAAATAGTAAGTGTACAAAAGTTAATTGGTACTAGTCGGTTATCCAGGATACAGCGGCAAACACATTTTGAAAATAGCCGATTTACTGGATTATTTGTTAGGATAACCTAACCTAACCCAAACTAACAAATAATCCAATATATCGGCTATTTTCAAAATGTGTTTGCCTCTTTATCCAGGATAAACGTATAGAACCAGTTAATTTACGCTATATTGTCTTAATAACACTCCTTGCAGCATACTTTAACTCTTTAACAGATGTTGGCCGCTATCAAGATGATCTTCCTTTTTTAATTTACCATCCGGAATATTTTGGTGAAACTGCACTTATACCGATCGTTGAGGTCTTTAGGCCACAAAATGCAGCGTCTTTCTTTGCTACATATCATCACTGTTCTGGCAGAAGACACTGATGCGAAAAAATGACATATTGAGTTAGTGATACCAAAATGTTCCTTATTTCAAACTTTACCGTTTGGAAACCTCCTTAATAAATAAACAGTCTTTATTTTAAAGTCATCCTTTTACAATTACTTAATAAACTCACATGATAGACCATTTTAAACATTTTAACAACTTCAAAGTCAAATGACTCAAAACTAGTATTCTCCAGTTAGTGTGTTCTGCCAGAACAGAGACGATATACTGTAAATCTTTTCTTGAATAATGGACCTCAGGAATGATAAACTTTTACTGTCTTTCAATGTTCCTACTGAGATTTAGTTTTAATGTTACAAATAACTTAACGAGGGTACATTTATAGTATGCACCTACATTCTATTTTAATTGAATTACAATAACTTCATACAAAATTATATTGGATTAAAACTGGCCCACGATGGTCGCGCGGCTTAAGGGTCGATAATGTCGTGGGTCCCAGGTTCGAATCGTGAGTCTGGAAAGTACACATATTATTTTACAATTTGTGTATGAGTCAGAGTATGGACCTAATAGGTTAAGCAAGTGGCTGACATCCATTTCTCGTAAAAATAAAAATCTGTTAATACAAACCTCTACCCTATGATCCTATTAGGATCAGACATGGTCGGAAAATCCTACAAATTTATTGTTGGGTCGATAGCTATTTTGCTTTTGTACATTGCATGAGTGCAGATTTGAATCTCCCATCAAGCAAAATTTACATATTGCTTTTCAGTGTGTTTGATCCAGATTATAGATACAATGCGATCGTAAACAACCATTCCTTGGGGGGACATGCTCGTCGAAGGTCAAAATTGAGTTTTTATTGTATTTTCTAACCATGATCCTGGACACTCCTTAAACGTTGTAGATAATCTATTTATATAATTTTGAAGCCTTATTATCCTTTATAGTTATTTTAAACATTTGATGACTGCATAAAGTATTTTTGTTACATAAAATAGTATTCTTTTAAACCTCTCGCTCTAATGTTTTAGAATATAGTCATATTTCGGTACATAACTGTGCAGTGGTGTTAAGATTTTTTACGTTTATTAATTTTTAAACGCATTTATGAAACCATTAGTATAATTTATTACGAGATAATTTTTGTAAAATATTCACGATAAAAAATTATATTGATAATCTCTGTGATCCCAAATTTGACAAGAATTAGGCATTTTATTATTCAAAAAATCGGCAAGATTAACACATTTGAAGATGATTCTAAAGATACTTATTATAAGCTATGTCTTTGACCATTCAAGTGTGATAAACATCTTATGAATAATGATTGCTTTATAATAATTATTGACCTAAGAATAAGGTAGTGTTTTTTTGAAATACGCCATTTCTTTTGTCATTCCCCAGTGGTTAAGCTACAACATACGGCCGTAGCCATAAATTGACAAACTATAATTGAAGTAGGGAGTAAAATGATATTGACGCGCGTGTTTGAACATGTACCGTTTAAAAAAAAATAAAAAAAAATTCAGGTAGGTACATGTTCAAACACGCGCGTTAACATAATTTTAATCCCTACTTTAATTATAGTTTGTCAATTTATGGCTACGGCCGTATGTTGTAGCTTAACCACTAGGGAATGACAAAAGAAATAGCGTATTTCAAAAAAACACTACCTTATTTTTAGGTCAATAATTATTATAAAGCAATCATTATTCATAAGATGTTTATCACACTTCAATGTTCAAAGACATAGCTTATAATAAGTATCTTTAGAATCATCGTCAAATGTGTTAATCTTGCCGATTTTTTGAATAATAAAATGCCTAATTCTTGTCAAATTTGGGATCACAGAGATTATCAATATAATTTTTTATCGTGAATATTTTACAAAAATTATCTCGTAATAAATTATACTAATGGTTTCATAAATGCGTTTAAAAAATAATAAACGTAAAAAATCTTAACACCACTGCACAGTTATGTACCGAAATATGACTATATTGTAAAACATTAGAGCGAGAGGTTTAAAAGAATACTATTTTATGTAACAAAAATACTTTATGCAGTCATCAAATGTTTAAAATAACTATAAAGGATAATAAGGCTTCAAAATTATATAAATAGATTATCTACAACGTTTAAGGAGTGTCCAGGATCATGGTTTGAAAATACAATAAAAACTCAATTTTGACCTTCGACGAGCATGTCCCCCCTTAATATAACTCAACTGTCAAGCAAAAATGGTAATTTACTTTCCTTACATTAATCATAGTCGTTATTCAATAGTCAAAAATGTTATTGATCCAAAAATACTGTAGAATGTAATATTTTTACTACAATAGTGGCTGATATTGCCAGGGTGGATGGTAAAATCTATATCCATGGTAATTAATTTGCTGGTAACAAATAAAATCCACAAAATTTAAAACCATTCAATTACTTATTCATATTACCATGTTTGACTGCATGTCTATGGCATGGCAAAAATATTACAGTAGTTATATAAACAGTAGTATAATAAACATCAAACACAAAATTTAATTAAAAACTATAAAACCTATTTTAAACAACACTATATGTAAATTCAATCATTCAAAGAGTAAACAGGATGGTGAAATCAAGAGTCAATCGTATTGCTAAATTATCTTCTTTGTTTTAGGGTTTTCATTTTCCACTGTCAGTTGTCATTTATCATCTGATTGTGAAGTTCTGCCTTTCTGCAATCATCCGAGGTATTCTTTACCTTTATACCGGTACGCCAAGGGTGGTGTTACCCTTCTTTGTATCACTCCGTTCAGTTGCCCCGACAGGGCTGGCCAGTGGCATTGATGTGAGCTTCTCAAATTGGGCTCTGGAATTAGTCACTGTTTCGTTGTACACCATGACCAAATCAACGACTATCATTTTTATTCTCGGGTTCGCCATTCTCCTTGGATTGGAAAAGAAGGTAAGTTAAATATTTCAATTTGTTCAAATAACATGATAAAAATACGTAGTAGTTTGATTATCCAGATTGTGCAGGATGAATTAATTTTAATTTATGATGGAAGAATGAAAACCAAATTTTACCACATATTAGTATTCCAAGTAGCAGTAAAGCCATCTCAGCCTCGACCGTATATATTTTCTTTTACCTCACTGGTTGCGTACACAGCTCATCCTGCTGCTAGCTCCATTTGAATTCGAAGTATATGGCTAATCGAGTGAAGTCTTTTTGAAGTTATACTTCTCTTGGGACGTTTAGTAGAGAGTGAAATTGAGAGCTGTGCGCGCACACTGTTACGTTAAAGTGCGACTCACACATTCACCCAACGCGCATATACGAACAGTCAGCTGCATACAAACGCAAGTTTGATAGTCGAATTGTTCCGTTGCAAAAATAAAAACAATGAGAAATAAATATATAATTTAATTAGTGATATAGGTTAAAGTGTAAACAAATAAACCAGCGCCCCTTTATTTTAGTTTTTGCGATGCTGAAGACTAACACAGAAAATTGTCAGCAATATCGATAGCGAAAAAAATCTGAAAATGCGGCTAAACCTCAACGAAGAGTTTCTGTACTCATATTTGCCATACAGCGGTTATAATCGATTCAGAAGTGCCTATTTAAAAAAAAATTCTCCAATAATTCATTTGGACATGCGTGTTCTGTATGTGATAGGTTGTGGTTCAAAAACAATTTAAAACTTACATCTTCTGGACAGAAGAAATTTTAACCAAGATAATACCTAATATTTCTAAAGCAAATAATAAACTATATACCACATGCATTCAAGCTTTAAATAAAAATATTATACCATTAATGTCAATATACAGTGGTTTCCAGAAATACCTCGTGATCTCCCAGCGTTGGATTTAATTTCTGAAAGACTTATCACCACGTATTCCTTTCATGCAGATTAGAAGACTGAGACATGTGAATGGTCAATACGGTATTTACGGTCAAATAATTAACATGCCTGTTTCAGTTAATTTTGTTATTTTTGTTTTGTTACGCCAAAGAAGTATAACTTCTAACGCGCGTACATAAGTACACAGACCGATTTTTTTATATGCCACATGATAATTTCACTGCCATCATGTCTTAATAAGGAACATGACAAAAAACTCTTTGCTCGCATCCTAACCAATCCTTGTACAAAAATAACAATAAGAAAGAGATTTATTTCCTTATTTTTCTTCCTCCTGTCACTTATGTCTACTCCTGCCAATATACCCCAATTTCTACGCCTTTCCATCATGTTCCAACTCTTTCCATACAGTCAATTGACCTTTTCCATGGTCTGCATTTAGGTTGCTTCTAACCCTCTAACCTACCCACCTAGTCAAAATATTTGATGTTGTCTGGAATTTTTTCAGTATAACCTATCGCATTTGCGACTTACAGAATCTATTAATAGTTTGCACCTGGGTGTTCAGCTCATGGTTTATCTATATTATGTAAGCCGCAAGCTAATTTATCTTCTCCATTCTGAGTTAGGTATTATGTTTCATTATTACAAAAGATTGTTTATCCAACGTAGCAGTTGCTTATAGGCCAGTGCGCATTTGTTTCCTACCATTAAGCAGATTTTTAACCTTTCCGTCTTCTTTTGCATGTTTTGTTTAGATCTCGTGTATCTAAAATTATCCATCTTATAAATATCATGGCCTAACCTAGTGGTATACAACCAAAATAATGTGCTATTTTACCACGTTTTTATTATTATTATTCTCGTATTCTTGTTTGTCCGGTACAGATTTTTTCTTGTGTGTATAAATTTTTTCTTGTTTGTCCAAGATTTCTATTGGATGATTGAAGATTGACTAGCTAGACATTTGAAACTTTTAGAATATATCAGAACACGACGACAATGCATTCCTTTAATACTTTTAGCCATTTTTAAGCAAAATTGAATTCATTTTCAGTTAATTCTGTTTTGTATGGAAAGTTATTATTGTTGGTTGCTAAGGAGGTCCTAGCAACTAAATAATTAATATATACGTGCGTTACTATGGAAATCAATATGAAATGTCAAACATTTCAGTAATCTATATTTATTCAGTATTTCTATCAAAGTTTTTATTAATACACAGAATTGTCAAGTTTATAATATGATTCAACAGAAAATTTAAAAACGTGGTATATAAAAAGTTCTTTTTATCTTCTAATTTTTACTTCTGAAATTCTGGATAATCAAGTTTCTACTGTGTTAATAACTAATAATGTTTTAAAACATTTATGCAGTTCATAACATATATTATTTTATTTATTAACATGTTTCAGTCATGGTCCTTAGTTACAATCGTTGTAATGATCAGCACCGGCTTGGTCATGTTTACTTATAAGGCTACTCAGTTTGACACTCTTGGATTCTGTTTGCTACTCTTGGCATCGTTGGCGAGTGGATTGCGTTGGACCTTCGCTCAAGTACTAATGCAAAAGTCCAAACTCGGTCTGAATAATCCCTTGGATATCGTCTACTACGTTCAACCTTGGATGCTGATATCAGTTCTCCCACTTGCTGTTGGATTTGAAGGTAAGATTCATAAAAATAACTTAGCGCCGAAGCATTTCTGTAAATATTTTATTTTTCTATTTGTTGCGCGTTTATTTAAAGATATAGTTTATAACCATTAACAGTAGCGTGTTACGACATTGGTGTGATCTGATCTGTGTATGGTGCTGAACAACTGTTTAGGACCATATACAGTTGTTTATTATATGGGCGTATTTTTATTTATGTTTATATTCTAGCATCATTAGCTATTTCGTTTATATTTTTGATAATGGCGGAAAACTGTTGCCATCGACCTAAACAAAAATTACTATCAGTTAATATTGTAATGGTATTATATAACTAATTTTTAATTCTGCGATTTCTTAAATTATTACAATTATTAAATTTAAAATATTTCATATCAATGTTATTTATTGCATCTAAAGTTTTGTTAGCCAAAATTAATACTATGTATGTATAACCATTTAAAAAAGATTACGTTCACCATACCATGGGAAGGACAATTATTACACACTTGGTCTTAGTAGAGATAAATGTAAAGTATGACGTATTGAAGCAGCCTTGTAAGTATGGCCATAAGGTTCATAAAACATTTTTGAGATTACATTTATGGAATAATCCATCCATCCATGGTTCACCAAATTGAGTTTCCCTTAAGTGCGCTTAAATACTGTAGTTCAAAAGTTAGAAGAGATCTCTATTTATTTACTAATTTTCTCCGGCATATACAATGACATGTTGTAAATGAAACCTCTGTCATATATAACTGATAACTCTCTAAAGCAGGGTTTCCCAAACTTTTTCTGCAATGGAACACTTCGCAAACCCAGAAATTTTAACGGAACACTTAGCTTATTTTTTAGGTTGGGTAATTCCTACTAGTAAAAATAATAAAAAAATGTCATTAAAACACATTATTTATTTAGTAATTATATTTAAATATAAAACTATAATATAATATAAACATAAAAATATGATAATAATATTGTATTGAAAAATTTTGGGGTACTCTTCTGACAAACTCGCCCAGAAATCATTTAAAGGCTGATATTTTGTATTTTTGTTTCAAATCAGAGTCACTAATTAAAGCGATTAGATTTTTATAGTCACTAAGCCTACCTACTGGTTTAGCTGTCACGGAAAATGGATTCCGAACCCAGGAATCGTCTTTGCTAGTTTTTGGAAAATATTGCAAAAGATTTGTTTTCAAGATATGTAGGTGTTCTACAAATACTTTGGAAGCTTCTTCTTCTACTTTAAAATTTAATTCATTCAAACATTCACGTAAGGCAGGAAAACAATCAAAATTATTAGATTCAACTGGTGAAATCCAAAATTGTATTTATTTTTATCAAAAGATGCAATTTTATCTCTTGTATTAAAAATTGTAATACTTTTCCCTTGTAATGGTAATATGTTAACTTTATTGCACTCTACTTAGTAGAAAATCGTTAAATGTGTTGCAGTGTATAAAACCTTTCCAAATTGTCGCGGAACACCTATTCAGGTTCGGTGGAACACTGGTGTTCCGCGGAACATAGTTTGGGAAACCCTGCTCTAAAGAATCTAGTGTTAGTTTTCGCAAGGTGTAAAATTTACTTGCAATGCCAATTAGGATGGGAATACCCGTGTTTAACTGAATTGCTATGGATAACGATATATTTGTCTTGCGTGAACTTTTTTATTGGATTCTTAAAATAGGGTATATTTTTCAAGATGAGTTTTTAGCATTTTCTTGTATGTATATATAAATTATTGTCGTACTTTTTTACCATCATCTTTATCATCCGTGGTGGGCCATCTCTTCTGCAAGTAATCAACCCCATTCCAGTCTAACCTCTGGTATCCTCCTCGAATCCTAAATGCGGATTACTGCGCATCTTGTTTTCCTGTAATGTTATACATCATGTTGTAAATTTCTTGAACTTGTAATTTGTAATACTCACTTATCTAAATAAATGAATTTGAAATTTGAATTTTATTATATCGTTCATGTTTGAAAGTGGTTGATTTTGTTTAGAGTGTTTTTGAAATGGAGTCTTATTTTTGAATAACAAGGTTTCTTCTAATGTAATTGATTTCATTCATGACCTTAATATAGTGTACTGGTGTGTAACAAAGTAGATTGTCACAGAAAAATGTGTTTTATAGCAGAATCAAATTGATACAAGTAACTCAGGAACCTTGAGAGAATGATTTTTTTCTTCATGCTCCAATGAAGTGTTAATTTAACATTTAAATAAATAATTATTTAATTTGTTTGGTAATTTCATTCATTGTACGTTCAGCTGAAACATTCTCACTTTATGATAAGAAAATACACCAGTATAGTAAAGTTGTTCTTGCAAACAACTTATCTATATGACAATAATTTATCACCATTATTATTGAGCAATTAAAGTAACAGTTGCAATCATATTTTGTTGTATATCGTCACCGTTCAGGCAAAAGTCACCAACCCTGAAAATGGCAGTTTTAAGTTGAGTATGTCACCCAAAGCGTAAAATTATATTCTTTAAGATGCAAAACTCACCACAGTACATTAGTTAGTAAAATTTTGCTTAAATCCGAATTATTTATTTTTCACTAAATGACTTTCGATAAAATCTTAACAAGCAAAAGTCATTATAGGTGAATAGACATTATTGACTATATAAAAAAAATAAATCCTTCGTTATAAATATACAAGCAAAAGTCACTATACTATGGATGGTGAGTTTTACTGATCCTTCTTTTGGCTAACATTGTTCAGATTATTAACAAGCAAAAGTCACCAAACCATAATTGAGCTACCTTGCCTCCTTCAAAACCTTCCAGATGTTTTAATTAGCATCAAAAAGTAAAATTACCTTAAAGAAATTATTAAGAAGACATGAGAAAATAATTTAATGTAGATAAAACCTTAAAAACATTAAAATCTGATTTTTCCTGCATTTTCAAACTTTCAAATTGCGATATTTCAAAACTATGTTTTTAGGGTTGGTGACTTTTGCCTGAACGGTGACGATATTACACTTGCATTCACATTCAAAGTTTATTAGGTATTTATTTATTAAATATTGCATTATTTCACCTTTTTCATTCAGGAATAATAATTTTTTTTTGAAGTGACAATTTGCAAATTTACAGGAGAGTAATATTTTAAATATTACATTTGTCACTATTTACCGTACCAAAAAATAGTTATACCAAGGAGCTTGCCGATGTTACGCCCCACAATATTAAACAGCTGAAGAAACTAAACACAGTAGTTTTTCCCGTTTCATATAATGATAAATTTTACAAAGATGTCCTAGAGGCTGGAGACTCAGCTAAACTGGCATATTATATTATACTAGAAATGGATGACATTTGATGACATCAAATGAATAACTCATTTTCCACTTTATTTAAAAACCTATGCGTTGGCAGCATTGCATTGTATGTAAATAAACAAGACAGCGATCGGTTTTGATTTTTTGCTTTGCTATCCTACCAACCTATTACATATCTGAGAATTTTTGTAATTTCTTTTTCATCTAAATATTCTAAATGGTACCCTATATAAAAGCTCTAAAAATGCAATATATTTTTTCTCAGTGCAGCCCTGTTACATCAATCTCAGAGCACAAACGTGTGAAGCTTACAACAAATGTGAAATGGCTTGCAACCACAGAACAGGTTAATAAGATGGAAATCCGAAAGCCGGTTTGATGGCAGTTTTGATTTATGACTTAATGAAGGACAAGCCATTAAATACAAAAAAATGACCCCTGAATGTACTCAAATATAACAAATATTGAATGCGTTGCGTTTACGTTAAAATTTTTAATGTGTATTATGACAGATGTAAATATTGTAAATAACTTATTTTGATTCTAATTTCTCCACACTTGAGAATATTTATTAATTATTATATTTATCATTTGCATACATGCCTTTGCATAGCTTGGTCGGTATGCACGATGCATTATTGCGATTGCACCTATCCTGGCCTTCTTTGTTATGTTGACATTCATTGTTCAATTATTATAAAGTAAATTTCATAGCTGGCTACGGCGTTTGCTATCTAAATATTTATCATATCTGGTTCAGTATATTACCACCTGTCTACGTTTAGAGTTCTGTAATACTTATATTATTCATTTTATGTTTTTACATTATTTGAAATGTATGTAGGCCATAAAAATGTTGATATTTATACAGAAACAACGTAAATATATGTAGTTGAATTAGGTATGCAATATTCATCTTATAATTAATTTGTCTTATTTTATAATTTATTGTAAATTCATTTTCTAGAGTCCCAACTGGTTAGACCAGTGGTGGCGAACCTATGGCACACGTGCCACCAGTGGCACGCGAGATGATTTTGCATGGCACGTGTTTGAAGAGAAAAAAAAATCCTTAGAATTATTTATGTGTCACATATAATATTATCGCACTGACCTCGTCAGGCGGCGGGTAATGCCGTACCGCGAACCTCTAATTTCAATCGATTTATAATGCTTGTGACTATCTGATCGGAGCAATTCTGGTGTCAATTTGTGCGTAAATAACCAAACTAATTAATACACTAACAAACAATTTCATTTCTACCCACAAAAAATGACTGCATCAAATAAGAAAAAAAAAAGGTTGGTGAAGCTAGTAGTAGTAATTCTGGCAGACAGTTTCAAAATTGGTGGACCAAAATGTAAGGCGTAATTGAAAAAATATAAAGATAAAGCTGTAATTATGTGTATTATGTTCGGTGAGTGGTGTCTAGAACATCATCATTTTTTTTAATAGAATTTTTGAAAACTATTTTTTTGTTATAACTGCTCGGCACGTCAGTCAGTTGAAAAATAATATTTGGGAAATTTTGGCACGCATTCGTAAAAAGTTTCGCCAACCCTGGTCTAGACTATACCTATGCGTTAAAGATCTCAATTTTTTTGAGAAATGTGATTCTTTCGATTTAGTCTAATATAATTTAACAATGCTTTTACAGTCCAATAAGGAATCAACCCAGATATACCTGTACAGAATTGAATCAATGATTTTCCCAGAAAGCGGTGTTTGATTTTATGACATATTTAAGAAATTTTTGACTTGTTCCTTAACTGAATTATAATGATTGGGTCTTACCTAGAAAGAATCGAATGGCATAATGAACTCAAAACCTTGAATTTTTACCTGTTTTTGTATAAAACTAGGGTATCGATATAATGAGATTTACAAATTATAAATTTAAGACGTTCGCAACATGATATGGGGGAAAAAAACAATGAAATATGTAACACAATTAACAATATTTATACAAAAAACATCATAATTAGAAGAGTAAATAGAAAAATCATAAAAAGCCAAAAATCATAGAATACACCAAATGAGCTAAGTCGATTAAACTTTGAAGATTATTCAAAGCGATTTGGTTAAACACATATTCGTCAGAAAAAATATGTAGCCAAATATAAATATCTTCTAGCTTTCAGTATGTAAGCATACCTAAGAGAAAGTGAATCGGATACAGCCTAAAGTAAAGTAGCGTCAAAATTCTTTTTAGCATACCTCAAATGATGTGGGGCACAACTTCGAACTAAGAAATTATAGAGACACAAATTTTCGTAATCCCCTCTCCCCTTAGGTTGGTATTCTGTGGTAAATTAGGAATGTTTTAAAATTTTAGTTTGTTGAGAATTTACAACCATTTTACTAATTTACTAAAATTTAAAATCATCCAAAAACATATAATCTGATTTACTACAGAAAGCCAAATGTACAAATAGCTGTCCTGAGATTTGATGCTTTTAGACTTATCAACATATTCATGCCATACACAGATATATAGACAACCCCTTCGTTGCAATGTTAACAAACTGTTTTTTTTATTCAACAAATAAATCACAAGATTTGATAATGTAAGTAATTTCCGCCCAGCGTTGAATTTTTTCAAAGATTTTCTAATTTATGATGGAATATTAATGGTTTAGTATGTGCAACACTTAATTTAACATAATGGTGCTTCCACAGTATCGTTTTGTTTTTAAACGGCTCTCAGGCGTTCTTAATTTTAAGACTTTCATATTAAGTATGGGAAAGGGATAAACCAGACTGACCCCAGTCTTCCCAGTTTTTATCTGGTCACGGTGCAAGAATTTAACACGTATAAAAATTGTTTAAATACAAGAATTTTCTATACATAATGCCTTTAATATCGCGAACCGATTTATTATTTCATCCATAAGTAATGAAATTACCATGTGTGAAATAGCAACAATTTCAAATACTATAAAGTTTTAGTCCTGTGATTTTAACTAATATTTGTATGAACATAAGTAATTAGCGTCACATTCAATATCGATGTATGGCGTGAATATATTGATAAGTCGAAAAACATCAACTGTTTGTATATTTGGTTTTCTGTGGCAAATCAGATTATATGTTTTTGAATGTTTTTAAATTTTAGTAAATTAATGTTTGTAAATTCTCAACAAAATAAAATTTAAAAACATTCCTGATTTACCATAGAAAACCAACCTTAAAAATTAATAACTGGCCTGAGAAATGATGTTTTTTGATTTATCAATATATTTACGCCATACAAGGATATAAATGATATTACTTAATTCATCAATCGATCAACTTATTCGTTTTTTTTCGAAATTATCAACTTAGCTGAATATAAACAAACAATTGTCACGCATTACTTGGTATTACTGTGTTGTACTGCTGGTATATTGTTCTTTATCTAAGTATGTATTGTTTTTATCATATTTTGTAATCGTTTGTTTCAAGGTAGGCTTCACCATGCCACTATCACACACTATCACAGTGGTTTCGCTTCTAAGTTCTGTTGACTTGGCCTATAGAATCTCAGATATTATGCTAAGTAGTTAATTGCAGGATGCTAGTCACATCCTATGGAAGTGTCCTCAAATATGTCTATTCAACCGTTGGGTGGATCGGCAGGAATAATTATTTAAAATTTATGAAATTTTGTGGCGCCATACAACGAGAGACAAGGTTTCTTCACATTTTGACTCAACTGGAGTAACAATGTAACTTGGAATTCTCCACATTATAATGGACACCATTCACTACTAGGGTTTTAGGAAGCTCAATTGGGGATAGTCCCAACATAACTTTATACCACAATAATTACCCAGCGACGAAGGATGGAGGTAGGCTATTAAGTAATAACAAATAAAAATTATGAAGTAACCTAAACTATTATGGTTTGGTTTAAGAAGTGTTTAATTGATTGTTAAAAACTAACCAAAACCATCTGTAAATTGTAGTCTTAAATCAATAAAAACAAATACGTATGATTAACTCATTACGTGCATCCAACGCAACTATTAGATGGTCATTCAATATAATTAGCATGATATTTAAATGCGGTAATTAATTAGTAATTAATAAATCCGCAGTGAATGAGTTAACAAAGTTTAATGTGCACTATTTATGTCGGATCTTAACAGCCTACCTCCACCCTTTGCCACTGCAACAATTACCTAGGGTGTGGACACAATTAAAAACATGTGGATTTATATTTAGATTTAGTAATAGAGTATTTTTTTTTACTTTTTTAAGGTTTGCAGCTGATTCAAAAAATGCTGTCACTACCCAATGGAGACATCATTCCGTACATTTTGAAAATATCGTTTGGCGCATTTCTTGCATTTGCAATGGAGCTCAGTGAATACCTCGTGGTGACCCACACATCCAGTCTGACCCTCTCTGTAGCTGGAATATTCAAGGTAAAATAATTTTAATATTTTTCCGTACTACAGATACTTGGTGGAAAGATATTATATTAATCCTTTCAAAGCATGCTAATTATTTTATATTTCAGTAATTAACTGTGGCTTAATTTGATGATTTTAATTAATTTTGGGCAAATTTAATTGCCCATCACAACATAGTTGTTTGTTTGGGCATGATCACATACTCAGCGCAGTGTATGGGATAAGTGTCTATTTCCAAGTATTAGTAGGGCAACAATTTTATATTTGTGGTAAATGCAAGATCTGAACAAAAACGTACCTGAAAGCATTCGGCATGCTTATATCTTCGCAATGTGTTAAGAGTAAGATAGAATTTATACGGCTGACTTTAATATTTTCTGTACACGTCACCGGTAAATATTGATTTAGATGATTAAAGTCATTTAAAAACTGCGCGCATGTGTTGCTGAAAATTTCTGTGTTTCGTTGGTGGTAAGTATTTTTAGTTAATTTAGTAGAAAATATGGTTAACTGTGTTGTATTTAAAATTTGGTAGCCGTACTGAGAAGCAACATGATGGTATAACTTTTCATAGTTAAGTTGATAATAATAAAATTGAGGTTCTACTGTGCATTATAATTGCATATATGCAAGAAACCCGGCTTCATTTTGCCGAACAATATCCACTCTCTTTATATTATTGCTCTGAGGGTAAATGACATTTTTATATTTCAAGTAAATGGTTTGTAAATATTTACAAATTAGAACAATATTTCTGTTTAGTTCCCGTTGGGTACCACTGTATGACAGCATTTGTCCAGCGGTTGTCCACTCGCCGAGCGACGTGTCCATTGGTTTCTTTTATGATATATCCGTGTTATATACCCGTAATGCACCTTTCCATGTCACGTTGTGCTACTTGTAATTTTTGTAAATACATATAATATGGAAAAAACTATCATTTCATAATTAACATTCTTTTTCCTTTGTCTATGTCGACTCTTTTTATGGAATATATCCCCGTACTTCGCCAGTCTTCTTGTGTTTTCTCAAGTCATGCAGGAGTTTTGTAGCTTCGTTGTATACGCATTGTGGATGATATTTACCTGTCTTCCAAGATGTCAGAATATAATTGGTTTGAAGAAAAAGCACCTGAAACTCAGATCCAACATCGCATTTTCACTTTAGGCCGCATAGTCCATTCTATTATCTCCTCGTTCCTAAGAATGTCATACTCAGCATCTGTTACAAGCATTTTTTGTTCTTGAACCTCAGCATATAATTGCTATATCTAAAATATGAACCATGGAAAACCAAAATCCTTGATTGCTTATATTATATTTTTTTACAATTCAACAAAATCATCTTGTCTTTTTACAGGAGATGGGAATTCTCGTCTTGGCTGTTGAACTCACCGGAGACCAGCTGAGCATAATAAACGTTATGGGTCTTGGCATCTGCCTACTTGGGATATCGGTCCACATCGTCCACAAGTTCTCGCTAAATAACAACGGCCAAAATTTAACCACCACCATAAATTACCCGTCTAGAATTTCAGAGGGTTTCGTGGTGACCGAGGCACTAGATGTCACTGGGGGTCTGGACAGTAGAGACATCGCATTGTTTAGAAGAAATAAAAGTAGCAAAACAAAAACGGAGCACTGTATTCCTTTACTAGACGATGATGGAGACGCTGCCAACGCTTCATTCTTAGGAAGAAGAATCAGCGATGATAGTCAATCAGACGAAAGTGAAGTAGACAGCAAGCAAATAATTTTTGATATAAAACAACGACGCGATCCAGTGAGATAAGTAACTCCTTTTGGTTTATGCAAATATTTTGTAGTACATGTATTTTTTAATATTTGTAATTTGTGCTTTTCATAAGTTTTATAATACAGAACATATTTTTCGTGATTGAAATTTAAGCACTCTTTATTTTCATGCCAATGAAGCCTTTTGAAAAATATTTTAGTACAATTTTATATCTTGTTTAGAATTTGATTAAATAATGTTTATAAAGGAGCAAGTCTACTTGTAAATGGGATCATAATATGAGTTTGACAAATTTTTGAGTCATAATATTGGATTTTGGAGGCATGTCCAACTTCAAGTAGGCTGTGATCTATTTACTATCCAGTATCAAAACTTGCAGTAATCTATCCCCTCCCATTATTATTCTTTAACTTAAATAAATGTATAATTTTTTGCTGACAACACTCAGGTGTTACGAATTAAACAACAACTCTTTCACCATCAAAATAAAAACTCAATTTCACATCTGTCATGAGCATTATTATAATTTTGGACACTCATTGTAGTTTTATTCTCTTACTGTGGAAAGAACCTACTGTGTGATAGTAAGGGGAAATTAAGCCCCAGTTTAAAGCGCAGGGATTCTAATTTTCTTTTTCGCTCATTCCTGTGGCTGGCCGCAAGTGATGCAAAATAACATCTTTCAAGGAAAAAAAAAGGAATGGTGAACTCCTCTTTAAAATCTGCTGAAATGAAATTGTATAATACACACTTTTACATTTTCACGGTTCAATTCCTATGGCGGAATCGATTAGAATCTATCCCGCGATCGACACATTGGACATGCCTGCATTATTGTATATATTATACAGAATGAAGTGAGTAATTTTGTTCTTAATTGTAATGACACAGAAATGTCCCTTAGACCCAAAAAACTGCAGAATGCATCTCAGACACACTATCGAGAACTGTTCTCTATCTCTCATTTATTGATTATTATATAATTTTTTAATGGTGAAATAGAAAATAAATAAATATGCCAATGTTCTGACTCCAAGATTTATTTGTAAAATATCAAAGTTCATAAGTAGAAAGGTTTCTGTATCTTGACTTTATATGAAGGTTGCTAACCCAAAACGGATATAATGGTCCCTTGCAACCCTTTTTGTTCAAAAACCTCATAATTTTTTAATCACTTATATCAAATTCAAATAACATCATTTAATTATTAATTATGTTTTAATAGTGTTTCTAATAATGAAAAAATGTTACATTCTAAGCTTAAGTATGTTTACCAAATTAATGTTAAATTAATTTTTTATCAAAATTGAAAATTGATTGTCAAGGACAGTATTATTTCTATGTACTAATTTCACTTAACATAAACATTTCAATACAGCTTTTCAATATCATCTTAACTTTAAGCATATTTATGTTAACACATTTTGAGCGGTCTTCGCCACTGACTCATAGGTACATGCAGCAGACGAAAACTAAAATGTGAAAATAAAACATATTTTAAATAAAAATATCAGTTACTTTTAACGAAATTTCGAATTAACATAACATACATCGCTCTCTAGTTCTGTGTTTTTTTTTAAACAAATTGTTTAAAGTCACATAAGTATGGTGACATTTTTTGAAAGAAAATATAAATAAAATATAGTCCAATGAAAAAAACTAACCCATTTTATAATCTTCAATAATAGATTGTATCATTATCGTATAGGCTCGCATACACTTGCGATGAGTGTTTAAAAAATATTTTCCGATCGCCAATGAAGTTTCACCTTTTAACTAACTCACGCAAGGATAAGTAAATACGAGAAGAAAGCAGATATAATTTTCCATACTCATTCAAAAATAGATAAAAATACATTCGTAAACAGACGACAAACAAACCATTCTTAAAGAATTCATTCCGATTGTTAATGAAACGTTGCCTTTTCTGTTCACTCAAGTGTAAGAACAGAAGAAATATAATTTTAATATCGTCATTCTCTACTAGGATAGTTCGCCATATCATTGACATTTAAAAATAACTCTGTTAAGAATGTTATGCATAATGTGGGTACATAAAAGAAACAATGACTAATTATTTTTTTGTAGGTTTGTAGTTTGACGCGTAGGTAGAAATACCTTTTCCGCTCACAATGTGTTAATGATGAATATAAAAAAAGTTATATATATTATAATTATATGAAAGATCTACCATGAAATGCCTATTCAATAGATATAAAATATGTAAATCTTATAATGTTTATAATAGTTATTCCAATAGTTATCTATACACATCCAAGAGTAATGAATCGTAATACATTCGGGTCAGTATCAATATTACAAAAATTCTTCTCACGTTCTTATTCTATTATTCTTATACTATAATATTATTAGTGAAAGCTTGTATTAGTAATATTTAAAAAAAAATGTTCAATTCTACTTTTTTTCCATATTCAACAAATTCTCAGAGATGATACTTTTCTAACTATATTTTTAATCTAATAATCATGTATCTTATATATTTTTTTAAAGACTGATCTAGTTTTCATTTAGTCATTTGATGCTTGTTGTATTGTGTTATGTGTGAATTAAGATTATTCAAGCGCTTAGTTACAAAAACTGCGAAAATAATATTATATGTCTGTTAAAATCAACAGAAAGTCATATACAGTAGGCATATCAAATAATTATTAACCTCATTCTGTGATGTCAAGTCACCCTACACAGGTTTTTAAATATAGTTTTAACCATAAGTCGCACACCAAAATTGCAATTTAATTATTGTTCTTCAAGTTTAAGTATGTTCAAAATGGTCACCATCAATCTGTAAACACTTTCCAACTCTGTTACTGCTTGATGCTTATCATGAAACTAGTGCGGTAGCACGATGTGATGGCGCCGGATTCAACGTAATTTATTAGCACAGTCAGAAAACAGTTAATGACAAGATATAGCTATATACCTAGTTTACAAAATGAGATGATATTCATTCATTTTCAAGGTTGATTTCATTTTAATGAGATTTGAAACCACTATTAGGACAAAAACTAAGCATAAATTTTAAATATTAATGGAAGTTACCATGCGATGGTCTAACATTGACACCTCGTATCTAAAATTCAATATTTTTGATAGGGGGTAGTTAAAATGTTATACAAAAACAATTAAATGATATTACGAGGGTGGGTCAATAATTCCTTAGAAAAAAGCATTAAAACAGTTTTTATTTTTGTATTTTTTTTATTTCTCAACATAATCTCCTTTAGCTCAATACACTTGGTTAGACGTTTCTCATTTTTTTTTAAACCGTCAGAAAAATAAGTTTTCGGAAGGTCCTCAAAATAAGCATTTGTCCGATCGATGACTTCTTCATTTGAAAAAAAAACGTTGTCCACTTAGCCATTTTTTTAAGTTTGGGAAAAGGAAAAAGTCACTGGGGGCTAAATCTGGCGAATACGGTGGGTGGTCGACCAATTCGAACTTCAATTCTTCAATTTTAGCCATTGATCGTAAACATGTGTGAACACGGGCATTGTCCTGATGAAAGAGGATTTTTATCCTGTTTAAATGAGGCCGTTTTTCTTCAATTTTGTTTTTTAGCTGGTCCAATAAAGATGCATAATAATCCCCTGTTATTGTTTTTCCTTTTTCCAAATAGTCAACGAAAATAATTCCACGTGCATCCCAAAATACAGTAGCCATAACCTTACCAGCTGATTTTACGGTTTTCGCCTTCTTTGGACATGGTTCGCCTTTCGCAATCCACTGCTTTGACTGTTCTTTCGTCTCGGGAGTATAGTGGTGTATCCATGTTTCATCTACAGTCACAAAGCGACGAAAAAATTCATCCGGATTGCGTTGCATGAGCGACAACAGGGCTTTAGAGGCCACCACCCTATTGCGTTTATTGTCGACTGTGAGCAAACGCGGCACCCATCTTGCAGAAATTTTTTTCATGCCCAATTTGTCATGTAAAATAGAAATGACGCTACCTTTTGAGATCCCTGTAACCTCAATTATCTCACTCAACTTTAATCTTCGGTCACTTAACACCATATCGTGGATTTTATTGATCATTTCTGGTGTAGTCACCTCTACAGGACGTCCTGAGCGTGGTTCATCCTTTGTTGATGTACGACCACGTTTAAATTCATTTAACCAGTTATAAATAGTTGCAAGTGAAGGAGCAGATATGCCGTAAACTAAATCCAACTCATTTTTTATTTCCTTTGCTGTTAACCCTTTTATATTAAAATGTTTAATAACAGCTCTAAACTCAATTTTCTCCATTTTTGTAAACAAGCAAATTTTTTTTTTAAATGTTCGAGAAACACACAACAACCCGACCAATCTGATTGAAACTTCGCAGCATACTGAATCGGTAGTGCCGCTGCATGAAAACAAACCGCTTACAGTACTAGTCGCGCCACCTGTCGGCTTTTCTAAGGACTTATTGACCCACCCTCGTAAATAAAAACAAAAATACCGTTATATTAAAAATGAACTAAATAAAACGTTTTTGTTTTTATTTAATATCATTTAATAGTTTTGTGTAACATTTAAACTATCAAAACCTATCAAAAACATTGAATATCAGATACGAGGTGTCAATGTTAGACCATCGCATGGCCTTTTCATGGTTATACGTAGAAAAAAATAGTAATGTTCCTCCAGCCGTTCTTTGAAATTCTTCTACTACTTTTCATGTTATGTCGTTAAAAATGCTTAAGAAATTATATTTTTTTTTTATATAAATCCACATCTCTATTAGGGTAGGTTTGCCAACTTCTCAGTAATGTCCAAAAAAACGAGTTACATTAGAAACACAGATTTTAAAGAAATAAACAACAAAAGAAACAAAAATTTTACCACTGTTTAGACATACGATTCCTTTGATGGTAAATATCACGTTTAAACGGGTCAGATGCACAAAGTTGTGAGACGGGTGGGGAAAACAGGCCTTGCTAACTGCGTCCCAGTGGTCATTTTATGTGTTTCTTGAGACCTCTACCAATCTGGACGTTGTACTTAAAAACTCATCAATTCAATAAGGCAAAACATATTCAAGAAACACTCATTCTCTTATTTCCAGTTAGAACTGCCCTTGTCGACAAATTTAGTTCTACGTTTATAAAATCTCCAGCTCATTTACTGGTGACTAACTTGTAATCAATTTGGTATATTAAATCTATTCAAAATAAAATACAGTTGGGATAGAACAGTTCTTTAGTGACAGTTGTAACAGGTTGTGTGACTAAGCGCTTCTATTAACCTTGTATCATATAATTATTTTTATAGAGTAATGGTGGAGATTTCTAGTTCAATTATTTTAGACATGTATTTTTTAAGATTGATTTATCATATGTCATGTTTGTTAAAAATTCCTTATTGAATTATAATATTACATAATGTATTCAGGTTATTACACAGTTACATTCTGTATCACCTTAAAAATACTTTTATTAACAGTAATTCCCTTTGTTTTAATAGGGCCAATGTGTTTTTTTACAACTCTGATTGCATGTAATTAATATTATATAAACAATCTTCATTTAAGTCATTTTTTAACGGATTATAATTGTCAGTGTTATATTTCAGGAATCGATGAATAATTTGGTGTACAAATATTTCTAGTAGTAGTCACATATCATATTATTATCTTCTTCTTTTGGTGCCTATTCTATTGAAGGTTGGCGACCAACTTGTAGTATACCTCCCTAACCTGGGTGATTCGTATCAGATCCCCAACTCCTCGGACAATGAGCCACTTTTAGAGACTGTATAGCCAAGTGAATATCTTTCAACTTACGCTTCTGGTGCCCTTTACCTTCCCCTGCATTATGAGTTGGAGTAAATCATACTTTTCATTGCGGAAAACTATAAGTTCCCATGTCTTACTGGCTCGTCTTAAAACCTCTTCATTGGTAATGTGATGGCTTCATGGTACACCGATACAGCCACACCTCAAAAGTTTGCAAAATTTTTCTTGTATGTTCTTTTTACGTCCAGGCTTCGACTCTGTAGACAAGTTATGATGTAGCAACTGATTGCCCTCCATCGAGCAGTGGCAAAGGATGGAGGTAGTCCGTGGAGATATGACATAAAAAAAGCATTATTGGACACCTTTATTTTTATTTATCGAAGATTCATTTATAATTAGGTAATAGAATATTTGTCATTAACTTTTGATTTTAATCATTGATTAATACAGTCGAACTCGGTAATTACGATCACGGATATAGCGAGATCTCGGATGTAATGAGGAAACATTCGTTGACATTTTAGTTTATAATTTTCTCCATACATTTATTCACTGTTATAACGAGCAACTTATCGGATATACCGAGCTAAAATATCATCAAAAATTTTCTTAAAATTGTTAATGTGTCGATCGTTTAAAAACATTTCGACCCTAAGCAATAAAATCCGACCGGACAGGATGCCGCCGGGATCGCATTACGTTTATGACACTAGTTATGTGTCGTAAGTACCTACCTAATTGGCGTTTTCGCCGACAATATTAAAAAAGTATCCACGCATATCGATACCATAGTTCAATAGGGGAACAACTCATAAAACCTCGTTCCAAGATAATGGCGTTTGAATTTTTTGCAGTAATTCTCATTTTAATTTTAAAGTCTTGATTTCGATGAAAGTGTATGTTTTTTATGTTTAATTTAGTGGTATTTATCAATGCACAATGAAATTGTACATTTTCATAAGGAATTAACCAATAAATTTGATTATTTAACGGAATTACTGTTTAATCTCAGAAAGGGTTGACATGACACTTAGAAGAATTTTTTACTATTTTTTTTTGCTGAATTATAAAGAAAAGACCTTTCTACATCGAATGACATTCTTAACTCAAAACCTTTAAATTTTGAGTTGTTCCCCTATTGAACTGTGGTATCGATATGGTTGAAATAAGAAAAAAATCCAAGGTTTGGGAAGTCAGTAGGTACCTACCAGCGTTCATTACAATAAACAATCTCATTTATAGTTTATGAATGCCATTCTTGTTTCGGAGATTTTAACGATGGTTTTCAGATTTTTTATTTTCGACTTTTTGTGTTATGTGACTGCTCATTTAAAAATACCTATTCTCTGATATAACAAGTAACGCTTATAACGTGCAAATTCAGTCGGTCCCATCTTCCTCGTAATAACCAAGTTCGACTGTAATAGTAAATCCATATAGAATTTGTGTTACCGAATAAATAAATCTAGTGTCTTACAGCATTTGCAATTCATGTGCATGCAATCATATTATGCGAATATGTGACTATTTTAATTGTTCATGCCGGTGCCATTTATTTTACGTTTTCAACAATTGAAGAACTGGGTAGAAGAAGGACTTAAATGCTAATCTATATTTATGTAAAAACACTTTTGAATACTTTCATTAACACAAACAATGCATTTTGTTAACATATTGACCACCAGCAACATCAGATGGCGATGACTTTTGGTGACACGGTAAAGAATCGAGAAATCTAAAAATCCAATTTTACTTAGGTCGCTCTTCAACCCAATTCCTTAATAATTATAATACATAATGAAATTAATACAATCGATTAAGGTGCTTAAAGAAACTTCAATTTAAATGAAAAATTGGTTGAATATATTATTTTAATTATATTTAAATACACCTGCCAATAATTAGCAATCAGCTTAATAATCATACTATTTTTGATAGATTATATTTAAAATACATAATACTATAAGTCATCTGCTTTTTAATTTTATCTTATTGTAAAGCCTAGCGCAGACCTACCTACACCTCCCGCAAACAAAATTATACATTGAGTATATACCTTTATCTTACACAAATGAATGTACCTTCAACGCGTGACACTCAACATTTGTAAAACTTTACTATCAAATCAAATGTAGTTTGGACTATCATATTGTAAAAAATTGCAACCTTTAATAAAAAACAACACTCCACTGATGATGCGTCACTACTATCGGTGAAGTAGTAGATATTTCTCCCCAAACATATTGACACTTACTTGTTTGTCAGTACATTTGCCCATGATTTTCATCTGTTGTGGAAATGGGCATTTATATAAAAAACATATCAAATGTTTGTAAATAGTTTTTACTAAATTTTTAAACAGTTTTTATTTGTCTGCAGACAAATGTATGTAGGTCTGTACTAGATTCAATACCGAATAAATAATGGTGGTTAACTTACTATGTACTATATTTAATTGATTCAACATTGTATTATATACCTAATCAGTAATTATTATGACAGGGGGGTTATGTAAATTAAGCTGACAATTGAAAATTGTAAATACCTCTTTTTATAAAAACCATGTCAATGAGGTTTTTAAAGAAGATTTTATATATTATTTTGTAATAAGTAGTTTATAAGAACTCCTGGCAAAACTACCTGTTAAGACAACTAAAAAGAATATAACCTAGTAACTTATATATCGTCGCCCCAAAAGCAAAAGGGCACTTGTGCAAAACATATTTAAAGTTTTTTTTGAGTGAAAAAAAATCGTTCGGAGGTTATTTCTTAATATTTTGTAATGATATTCAGATCACAGGTGACTTATTACTTAAAGATTGAAATGCAATTTTTATTTTTCATATCTTGTGAAGATTCTCGTCATAAGGGTGCTTTTTCTGGATCAAAATCTTTTTTTTATACAAAGAGCTTTTACACATTTAAAAATAATTACATATAGTACCCTTTTATTTATATTATATTGGTTTTGTAACCACTGAACATAGACTTTCAAAATCATGTACATGTTACGTTTTTGTTATACATTAATTGAAGATAAGTTGTGTATTTTAAGCCTCATTTAGACCAAGCGAGCGAATGTTTGTTCTTCCCCCATTCCAGCGAAATTCTCTCGCTTTTTGTTGAGCGAGCATAAGAATTTCGCTGGAGTGGGGGAAGAACAAACATTCGCCCCTCTTGGTCTAAATGCGGCTTAAAATACACAAAGTGGTCTTTATTTTCTTTCGTAATTTGTGATGTCATAGATTTAGCTGATGATGTTATGCCATTTTGCCTATAATGTAGAGAAAAAAATTATGAACAAAACTACATTCATAACTCAAAATGTCACAAGTGCCCTTTTGCTTTTGCAATATAGATTATAGCTGCTTTTGAAACTAAACATGCATTAATTCCGAAAAACAGACTAAGTATAGGACCGCCTTTTACCAGCATTCTTTGCCTATAATTAATATTATGAATCTGTGTTCAATAATTTGTACATATTATAAAGTACATATTATGTGTTTTCGTCGTAAGAAAGTCAATGATTTATTATTTGTCTGTAATGCAGCATTATCAAAATTTTTTGCAGAACACTCATCGATAAAAAACCGTGGAATTTTTAACGCATTTGCAGCTGAGTAGATAATGATTTTTTAATTAGCACCTTTAAAATGCACGTTAATTACATCGATCGGCCGCCTGGTCATTACGCGCATGTGCGTCTTCAGCGTCCAAAGTATTAAATACAGTACACTTTCAGTAATCCGCCGCTCGATTATCCGACAACTACTATAATCCACCGTTATTTTTACTAGTTGAAAGCACAAAATCAAGCTCTATAATTCGCCGGTATTCGATTGTCAAATTCAGTAGTCCGCCGCGTACAAGTATACAACGCAGATGAGACGGGTTTATTTTGGAAACTTCTTCTTCGTAAAACGTATGTTCATCGCGAAGAAAGTAATGTACCAGGGAGGAAAATGCCCAAGGAAGCTTTTGGTCATAGGAAAAGCTAGGAATCCTAAGCCATTCAAGAATATCTGCCCCACTGAACAACTGGTTGAGTCAAGTGATTTGCTGTTGAATATTTAGTTAATAAACTTAGTTTATTAATATTCAAAATTTAGTAAATACTTGATTTTGATTATAAATAAGACCATAATTTGCTAGTTCAAATTTCTCAAAAATACTATTTTTTGAAATACCTGTTTTAATTTTTCCCAATTTTTTGTATGTATGCACTATAATCTACCGCTTTCACTAATTGGCCGCATCTCTGGTTTTTGGGGTGGCGGATTACTGAGAGAGTACTGTACACTTTTTTGTAACTAAGTAAATTTAAACAGTATCGCATTGCATTTAATTTTTAGTTAAGATGAGGTTTGTCAAAAAAATATTGTTATTTGATACGATATCCTTGATATTTGCCGAAGTTGGAGGAAAAATAGGTAATAAAAGTATTGGGATTTTCATTAACTATTATATCAGTCTGTTCATAGAACACTTCTTAATATACGTAATACTGGTGTTCCGTAAAACATAGTTTGGGAAATGGGAGATTGATCTGTTTTTTTCTTAATTTGTTGTGATTTTTTACGACCTGAAGGATATTTCTTATAAGGAATGGTTATTAGACATATGCTCAACCGATTGAATATATGTCACCAAAAATACATACTAACTTAATATGTTGAAGAAACTCTTTTTCTGTGTACCTAAATATATAAAGTGAACAAAAAAAAAAATGACGTGGGTGTCAATATATAGAAGTCGAACAGTATACTAAAGATAGAGATTTCATATGACTTGCCAACATTTTTCGAAAATGGAAACTACCGGTTTTGTTTCAAGACTCCTCAATTTACTTGATGAGAAATAGATTAGTGGCATTCGAAGCGTGCTATTATTATAATCTCACAAGTGTCTTCTGGAAAATCATGCAAATGTGTAACTTTAAATCCAATATTAAATATCAGGAGATCTATTGAATTTTCAGTAAACATTGCAAAATTGGGCCACTGCTTTGACAGCTCATTCTAAAATAGAAGACGGCAAGAGATTAATTAACCAACAGAAATATTGATTGTAGAACACGAAAAATATGAAATGCTATATAATAATCACCACCCAGATTATAAAAATTGAAAAGAGAAGACTGGAAAGACAAACGTACAAGCCAACATACACTCGTTATCCATTTTTTAAACATCTTTTACAAAATATTTTATGCGGTATAATATGCGTTCAATTTTTTATAAAAGAATGCTCTTATAAGAAATACTATAACACATTTTATGAAACATCTTTATCAAAGATCTTTTATAATGTAATTTCAGCATAAAGACTATAAATATACATAAAGCTACTGTTGAAAAGAGCCACTCGCACTACCTACGCCGCTTCCAGTGTGCTTTGGTATATACAGTAGTTTAGAATAAATACTGTGTAGCAAAGCATTAATCCGATTGATAAAATACCTACTGAAGAGACCAAAAATATATACGTTTGTGATAACTAATGGCAATTTAAAAAAAACATTAGAAACAGAGTAACTAATTATTGTAGTTTCTAATAATGACGTTAATTAATGTAATAACAAATGTCATTTAACTTTTTTGCCCATCGGAAACTGTTCAAAAAACCCATAACATAGAGCTGGGGTGGGGACCTGAAGCCCAAAGGCCATATATCAAAATTTTCATTTTGTAAACGTGTTCATCTAAATGAAATATCTCGAATGTTGCTTTATTAGGTAAGAGCTAATTTAACGCGGACTTCCAATACAGAAAGGTTTCCCATCCCTAGTATAATAAAATTAGTGTTTACCAGTCTTATCAGATAATTTTAATAATCACAATGTAAATGTAAATAAATGTTTGTACATTTTAATGATACTTAAGTTATTTAAAAAACTTCAATGAAGATATGTGTGAGTAAGTAATTATTTTTAAGATGTTTTGACATACCTATATTTTTTTATAATGATGCATTTTTGTTGTAAAGATTGATTTTTGTATGCAGAATAATAATATTAGAGTTAATATATTCTTTCCTAAATCATGTATGGTCTTGCATAATATAATATGGTAAAATGAAGAGGCGCTGTACTGATTTAAGTGTATTCATAGAGATTGCTAAGCCAAAAGTGCATAAGTGACATTTTGGCGAAAATGAATTAAATATGCGATAAAATAATTCATAATTACATTTTCAGTGTATTGAGTCGGCAAGAGCTAAACTTTTTGACATGTAAACTGTTTATCTCGCTCCCTGTTACCACAATTTGTATATTGCAGTAATTTCAGAAAAATGTGATGAAAAAATACATCATGGTGGGAGCGGAGCAGGAATAAGTTTCTGAAAGGTTCACATCATGTATATACCACGCTACATGTCTAAACGGATGACGTTTTTACTCAGTTGTTGTGCTAGTCCAAGTGTTTTGAAAACTCATTAGTCATTTTTGAACATTAAGTCGATGGTTTAGTGCACAGATACTGTATGTCCAGCTTATATGTTTTGAGAAAATCGAAGTTTAAAATTTGAGATACATGAGAAATGGACTTATTGTGTATTTGAATAATACAGTATCTTCTAAAATATCCTATTTGGATGTACACTATTTTTACAGCATAAAGATATGATGCAGACGAACATTTTGTGTATGTTAACTCAATTTCGACAAAAACTGGACATACAATATCTGTGCACTAAACCATTGGTGACCTGTAAAATAACTCGACATTACCTATATAATCGTACATGCACATACGCAATGTTTACACATAACAATGGGAGTTTGTTTTTAGTAGGTCATTCAATGAAAAATATATCCTATTAATACTATCGACAGAAGGTACTTGATGGAATTTGAATTTAAATTCTAATGGATTTAAGTATTGTACTCTTCCATTTGAAGATTTCCATTCCAAATGGAAGAGTACAAAACTTAAATCTATTAGAAAAATATATCAATGAACCCAGTATAATAATATAACTTCATAATATGCTGTCCTGTAAAGTTCAAATTGTCTCTTGTCCAATTGGCTTAACACATTTTATATAGTTTATTATTCTCTAACCTATTGTATGCGAAGGAATATTGTAAATTTTCAGTGTTTAGTGTGATTTTATAATTGAGAATGGTCCCTTAGTTATTCTTGAATCCATATTTTTAATTAATATTATATTTACGATTACGATAACATAAATTATAATTATTACTGTGCACTGTGGCAAAATAGAAATATAAAAACTTCACATATGGGGTACAGTCATTCCATCCTCCCCTCCTATTGATACTGAAAGATTAAATTTATATAATTTTTATTTTCCAATTTTTGTTAATTCATTTTGGGTACCTACCTATGTAACGAACATGTATTTCATGCATTATCATGTAATTCCAAATTAATGTAATATTATCATAAATTCATTCCTCTTTTTTATATTATAAATCAATATCTGGAAATACAATTAATGATTTTTTTTGTGTACCTACTCATTCAATTTTTTTATAACAAATGAGTCAACAGAAAAAAGACTAATATTATAAAGTAAAACAGTACATACCTACTTACCATAAGAATGTTTATTAAGTGAATTCATTTTATAGTTTTTTTTTATCAAATGAAAGTTGTGATTCAATGAATTTCTTTATTTATGAAAATATTTTTTAATCTTTGTACATAAATAATTATAATATATTGTGTAAAAATAGAAGCTCACAGCATTACTAATAAATAAAATACTTGTTAATAAATCGTCACTTGAATGCAGAACTGAAGGGTCACCGTTGTAAGATTGCTTACGGGGGAAATGTAACTGCGGATACAGTGGCGATACATGTTAAATAATGACCAATTGAAATGCGTTAATGCCACACTTCCCATCATAAGCAATCTTACAGAGGGTAGCTTTCTATTTTAACTTAATAAAAATTGATAGAAGAGCCACTTAAAGTCAAATGTCAGTATTTGTGTTTATCTATTATAAGCAAACTATTTATATTGCCTTAGTTTTTATAGTCCTCAATGTTCACGACAAAAAAAAATGTCACAGTTTTATCTCTCCAGCGATCCCTGCAATCTACCGTTCGCATAGTTAATTGAGAGACCCATAGCATCCTTCACCTCCTTCTGACTATCTGGCCAAAGAACTGTAGAACTCTTTGGAGACATTTTAGAAAGTCGATCTTTTACAATTATTAGTAATTTTAGCTTCAATTAAAACAACTATTTTTTGTTCAAATTATATTATTTCTTTGTTTGCTTTCTACATTTAACTTAAAATACCTCTGCACAAGTTGAAAGTTCTGACAAATCTTTCTGCACAGTGATACGAGTTACTTAAATAGAAAAAACAAACTAGTGCAAAATGTCATAAGTACTATATGGTTATGCACTCAGATGATGTTATATTGACTGTTAAAACTGTTTTCGACTACAGACTGACACTAATGAAATTTTGCTTAAATGAAGATATATTTAGTTTTTTGTCTGCTCTTATTTGCCTGCAAGATTATTTTTTTTGTCAACTGGCAATGTGCTATGAATCATCCAGATGTTTGAACATTATATATCATACTAATTAATTATTGTAAATGTCTTGTCCAGATATTTGATCGACTAGAGATAGTTTAATTAATTTAATTATCTACTCATTTATTTAACATTCCTTTGAGGCATTGCTGGAGAGAATGGTTGAAGCTCTCTTTATACAAATTATTGTTATAAGTACCTATGTATTAAGTTATAGGAGATTATGTGTCTTTGAATGTGAAACAATTTAACAATCTATGTATCTGGCTGCAGTAATGTTATTGGGATTATAATTATTTATACTAGGCGGAGATGCATGGAATGTCCCAAATCGCTATACGCTATTTTGCGGTTAATTGGCTGTTTAACGGATAGTGAAAAAAATTTATGCAGACACGGTGCATCTAATGCTATGTCCACACTGGCAATAAGTTACCGGCAACCTCATTAAATTTCGATTAAAATAATTTTTGGTCAAACAAATTTTGATAATTATCGTGAAATTTAATGAGGTTGCCAGTGTGAACACAGCATAAGAATCTGTGCGCAGATACTAGTTCAATTCTGTCATTGTCCACGCAAACAAGAACCAAAAAGCTATGGATACTTTGCAATCCTATTGATTATATATGCAAATATGAAAGACTAGGAGTATTAAATATATCTTATTAAAATATCAACAATGTTGACCCTTACCATCAAAAACAGAGGCCATTTTAATAATATTAAAATTTTTTATGTCAAACATATCCAGTATACCTTGTGACTGACTACTGTATCCACAATGTGTCAATGAATAATTCATTTAACCACTGATAAAGCAATGATTAAATTTGGTAGGTACCTACTTAAAATAATTAAACATAAATTTATATTGCAATTTTCATACTTTTACTGCCTGACCATTAAAAAATATTTTTCACAAAATTTCAAAAATGACGACGATCATTGCGGCATGCGATGTTGAGTCAATATTCAAGATTATTGTAGCTGTCATTCTATTGTGGTCTATGCATGTAATTTTGACTATATATACATATTTAACGTAACTATACATTCTATGCATCTCAGGCTAAATTGGGTAAAATTTAAATTACTCCAAAAAAGTAAATGAAATATTGAATAACTAACTAAACAGAAATTCTAGTGATTTTATTGAAAACAATTGGAAATCAAAAAACTGTGTTATTTACTCTCACCAATATTCTTGCAACGTGCCATTAATGTGACAGTAATAGCCAAAAATAAATAATTTTGTTATGAATACCGAAATCTATTAAATTGATTTCAGAATTTGAAATTGACTTCTTTTAACCCCACTCCCGAAAAACACATTCAACACCATTTCTTATATTATATTGGAAGGGTATCAAACTAGAGAACTGAGACTAAATTTGAGTTGTGTTAATTTCGACTTTCCCTCCAAACAACTAGACACTTACGCACATCCGCAAAACCTTTTATGGAGCACAAATGATAAATTGATTGAAAATTCTAAATAAAATTTGTGAATTGAAAAATAAATTGATATACTTATATCATGTTATTTACCTGATTCTTCACACCTTACCCTCACACATTGCTTTGTATATCCGCTGAAAAATGTTCCGTGAACCCCTCTGGACTATAGGATGATAGCATCTACAAATATGTACGGCTTGAAATGACCAGAGCGCCGTTCCGGTTCGTGAAATTGGTAAAATTATCACTCCGTCTCGTGGAAAAAATATTTTGCCCATTTGAGCTAAATAGGTAGCCATATAATAGAAAATCTAACACACATATTTTTATAAAATACACAAATTTGATAACTATGTAAATATATTCAGAAAATTGTCGAGCGCTCCGGTTCGTAAACTTTTCCATTTCGAGCGCTGCGAATATGACATGTTCATCATCATCATCATCAGGGGCGCGACAACCCGGTGTGGGTCCTGGCCTCCTGCAACAGCTTCCTCCACCTGTCCCTATCCAGTGTGGCCGCTTTCCAATTTGGTACCCCCAGAATACGGCAGTCACTGGCAGCTCCATCTAACCAGCGAATCTTTGGCCTCCCTCTTCTTCTATGTCCTATTGGATTACTGGACATCACTCTCTTTGCCGGTTCATTGTCATTCATACGGTGCACGTGACCTAGCCATCGTAGTCTCCCAATCTTACTTGATTGAACTTCGCTGCAATCTTCGTACAGCCCGTAGAGCTCAGCATTATATTTTCTCCTCCAATTGGTGCCATCCCTGATCGGTCCATATATACGGCGGAGAATTTTTCTTTCAAAGATGTTCAGGGCTCGTTCATTTCGCAGAGTTAATGTCCAGGTTTCCGATGCGTAGGTGAGCACTGGCTTTACAAGTGTCTTGTAAAGAGTGCTTTTAGTTCGGCGAGATAGTAAGCGGGACTTAAAATGTCTTAACAGACCAAAGTAGCATTTATTCGCAGACATGATTCTCTTGTTGATTTCTTCTGTAATATCATTATGTCGGAATTTCAAATTCTCGCATTGCTTCGTATAACTGGTATCGATTAATGCTATCATAAGCTGCCTTAAAATCGATGAACAGGTGATACGTGTTAATATTGAATTCAGTGGTCTTTTCTAGAATCTGCCTTAGAGTGAATATTTGAGTAACACATGATCTCCCTCGTCGAAAGCCTCCTTGGTAGTGCCCGAGTATTCCTTCTACAATGGGTTCCAGCCGCTGGAATATCAGAATCGACAACAGTTTATATGCAGAGTTAAGGAGTGTCACCCCTGTGTCATTCTGATAAATTTCCAAAATTAAAACGACTGGCAATGTGCATTACATCAGCATTTGGGAAAACATATTGCTGTGAATCGTTATTTTCGAAATTAAATGTAGTAAAAACGAAGTCTCGCAGTAGTTTGCTCAATGAAAAAACGATCAATCAACTGCGATGCGCGTTGGCTAAATTACCAGGGTAATAAAATATTTTGAATAAGTTTTTTGTTTTATTTTTTTATATGTTATAAGACAATTGCGCAGAAGCAGCGCCATCCTTAGATTAATAAAGCCTGAGCATATCTTTTTGCACAAGCAACGAGTGGTCCACTGTTCAGCTATCAAAATCAGATCCCAGATTGCTTGACATATTGATTCGCCCTTTCTCATTTCAAATTGAAGTAAGTATAAAAAATTCTCAAAGCAAATATATAAACTATCAGTGTTATTTATAAATAGTATACATTCCTGTTATTCATCAACTGTCAAAGTCAGACTAGTCCTTCACACAAAAACCGGTGGTAATATCGATTTCCAAAAAATATGAAGCATTCTAAATCATTTAGATTTAGAAGAACACTGATGAGTGGGTATTAAAAAGGCCAATAGTTAAAATTTGTCGCAATTAGTACGTCGCCTTGTAGCATAGAGATAATGTAACGAACGGGGTGTAAATCCAGGAGATGCAGAGCTCGATTCCCTGCCGGGGTGGTTTACTTTTTTCAAAAAGATTTTTTCTATTGGTTATAATATATTTTCTCAGAAAGTGGTTTTCAAAATTATGTATTGATATATGCATTACATTTGTAGAAGGTGTGTTAATGCTAGTGTATTATTTATCATGTAACTCGTCTATCCAAATCAAACCATTCCGTGTGTCAAGACAGCTGAAAATATCGATTTGTAATAACTACTGAATCAGATGAACTCCAAGGTCTCCAAGATACGTTAAAATAATCTAAAACTAAGAATACTCTGACAAATGAACACCACAGACACATCAGTATGAGCACTCTATATAACAATGACAGGTCATCCGACAACGGGAGGGGCGGAAAAGGTAGGACCAGTCGTGAATGTTTCGGCTTTCTCTTGAGTCAGCAATGGCAGAAGCAATGAATTTAAAAACGTGACTTGGAATAGCTCTGCTTAACAAGACTAGTTATTTTTACAATTTTTCTTGAATCACTAGACCGATTTCCTCACAAATAAAGTCAAAGATAAGTTCTAAGAAATAAATTACGAACGGAGAAGTAAATAATTACAAGATAAATGAACTTTTTATATACCACTTGACAATTCTATGTATACAAATCGTTTTTTTGCTATTTTGCAACAAACAAACAAATATAGAATACTGAAATGTCATTTTGATTTCCATAGTAACGTACGTATATATTGATAATTTAGTTGCTAGGACCACCCCCTTAGCAACCAATAATAGTGGATTGGATTACGGGTTTATTCCGAAATATCTTTTCATACAAAACAGAATTATGTATTAACAAATTTTTGATTTTACAAGAAATGGATACTAGCCACTTGCTTAACCTATTAGATCTATACTCTGACTCGAACACAAAATTCTTGACAAATATTTTCCCACTGATTGTTGGTAAATGTTTAGCGGAGTCAAATAATTTTATGGCTTGAAGCATGAATGTTTCTAAACTCCACGAGTCTTGGGAAAAGTTTATACTTATTCACTTCCACGCTAATTCCAAGCCTAAAATCAAGGTTTCGAAACAGGGTTATTTGTATTTCTTTATGGCGGCCAGGCCATAAAACGTAAGGAATACAAAGCACCCATCCGACCGTCCTCAAATATTGAATTTAGATTTCGTTTACGTAACAAACATTAATGCATATTATAATACAGACATAAATATTAAAAATAATATATTATTTAACACGTGTTTAAGTTTATCCCATATTTATCCACTCGAGATCTGTGCCCTTTTACCTAATTAGGGCAATATACCTAATATTTAGCATATTGTATTTACATTATATTTTTATATATATATTTATATATATATACTAGCTGACCCGGCAAACGTTGTTCTGCCATATAAATTATTTCTAGTGAATATTTTGGTTGTTAAATAAAAAATAACGAATGTATCGTAAGTGTGTGGGGATGGGATCTATGACAGAAAGAGGAATAGAGCGCTGTAGACAATGACTGCCGATAAAAACAAAAAAACATCAACCATTCATTTTCTCAATTCAAAATGAGTAATGATGTTCATAATGAATGAATTACCTGTGACAGGATCTCGTTGTTTAATGTTTATGCAATATCCGTCTTGTCCCTTCCAGAAAATTAGCGGATATTGGATAGCGTCGTATGAACGGTGTGTGTCAGCGATGAACTCCAGATTATTGTTTCTTCTTCGAATCACGATTTCTCGCGTCGATGTGCGGTCGCCAACCATGATTCCAGCAACGTCGTCAACAACAGGCACATTGAATCGATGCACGTGCTCTCCAGCTGGTGTTTTATCAGTATTGATGACAATAGCGTGATTGTCACTTTGCAATTCGTGCATGTGTGCTTTGAAGAATTTCAATAATTCATTGTGCTCATTCAACAGGGCGTCCAGTTCGCCGACGATGCGCCTGCCATTAGGCGAATTGAGGCTATTGTAGCCGCAACGTGCATCCACATGATTGATGTCCTCACCGCCCATGAAGTAGATTTGTAAAAATTTATGTCGTTCGTTTGGCATTGGCAGCAATGAGCCTACTTTGTGATATACCTGGCCTTTGATTTTGAGCGTAGAATGGAATTGTTGACCATTTGCCGCAGTATTGTGAACTATTTCTGTTGCTCCGAACGAAGTCATTTGGAAGCATGAATTGAATGTGCGAATGGACTTCAGGAACAGGATTGAATCTGGAACCGTGCCATTTTAGTAGTAGGTAGTTGCACTTTTCCTGATGCGCAACACATCCCGGCTGACTCATGTTTGAATTTGAGCGCATGACAATGGGGACATTCTTTGTCCATAGCACCAATCAGCACTTTCGGATGAGCGGAATATTCAATATCTGGCTCGTACTCGAATGCGAAGGACCGAAGCGGATGTAAATGTTCGATGTACTTGTTGGCGTTGTCGGTCATTTGCTCTGCGTGTGTTAACTACGAACCGGCGCGCTTGGCTCCGTTCCAATTGTCGTTGTTGATTTCGTTCAGCTCGTGCCTCTTGTGATTGAGATGCACGCAATTGCGACATGCTCACACGCACGTTTTTGTTATCTTGTTGGATTTGTCCGTCTGTTCTTTCTGCTCTACTATTTTGCATGTTTGTTGCTTTATTCGTTCGATGGCCCAAATGGCCCCCCTTGCGTCTTGCTGGCATTGTGCACTGTAATACACGCACACAAAAATAGATAAATTAAAATAAATCATACAAAATTTTGCACGCACTGCGTTGTGATAATATGCCGAATGAAATGTCGAGATGCTTCTCTTGAATTCTTCTCGGACGTAGCGCCATCTGTCATTCAACAACATAAATAATTTCGTTCTGTTTGAAATACGAACGACGGTTAAATTTTTTCATACAAAAATAATAAAATCGCGATTAAAAAATGGGGAAGGTAGGGGTAGGAGCGTGAAAATTTGGGGTTATAGGTATTTTTTGATGCCAAATAATAAAAAAAAATACAAAAAAAAATTGTCAAAAAAATAAAGAAAAATTTTTCTGGATAGAGATACCCTAATCACCTAGCGGTATGAAATATACTTGTTGACATATTCTCATACCTAAAAAATATACATAAAAAAATTCATAAAAATGGGTCGAGCCATTTCGGAGGAGTGCGACCACAAACATCGTGACACGAGATTTTTATATATATAGAGATTTACATTATAGAAACAATTTTCACACCTACATCGATGTAGCTTTTGGCGACCACATTTCAACAATACCAATACAGACTACAGCTCTAAGCCCTACTTATCAGATATCAGTAGCCTTTGGCATGGTTAACACAAACTGCAGTGCAAATGCCTACTATCTGCGCGTCGCTGTATAGATTGTCAGGAAAATAAAAGTTGAGTCTGAAACACCGGAACAAGGACAATACCAGTAAGCCAGAACATACACATAAACGTATGAGAGAGACGGAGACAGGGAGAAGATGTATGAAAATGTTAACAGGTAGTACTGCCACCCGCATCGACTAATGCCAGCGCTCCATTGGCGAGCCAAAAGTCCGACGACAATAAGTCTTCAGATTTTTCTACGTTCTGCTACTGGCCAACAGACGTTCAACGAAACGAGTATATAATTAATTTGACGAGTAAAACAGTCGACTTTGACAGCATAGATAATATACGTATATCTGACAGTTAAATCGTGATGGCGTTAAATGATACCGACGTTTTATGTTTTTTGGGTTATTGGGTGGCAGATAATGTAATAACGAAGCAAAGGGTACACAAATACTGGGTGAAACATTGGATAAGGAAACGAACGACATTATCCCACACAAATTTAATACGAGAATTGCGTTTGCAACCGAGCGATTTCCGCAATTATTTGCGAATGTCGGAGGATGTATACACAGAACTGTATAATTTGGTCTCCCCATTTATTAAAAAAAAAAATACTATGATGAGGGAAGCTATTTCTCCTCATGATAGATTATGTGCAACCCTGCGATTTTTGGCTGCCGGCGGAACATTCACTGACTTGCATTATAGAACTGCGATTGGAAGACAAACTCTGGGCAAGATAATTCCCGAAACTTGCCAAGTCATCATTGACGTTTTGAAAGGAGAATATTTCAAGGTGTGTATTATATTATACGTCATCTAATAAAGTTGGGCAAATTTACAAATATATCATTAACAAGTAGACATTGGTTGGTCTTATAAAGTGAACGTTTAGTGGATTGTTTTACCTATATAAATCATAGACGGCAACATCATAAGAATGGCAGACAAGATGCATTTGAGATAGGTATATATATAGTCACAAATAAGGCCATCGTTGACATGCTAAATATTCAATAGACCATTAGAATGCTGTACCTAGCCAGGACTCTCCATATAGGCTGTAAGCAAGCTGCTTAATTATTCCTGTTGAATGTATTGTAATACTAGTCATATTCTTCGAAAAGCAAGCATGGAATTTGATTTCTAAATGAGGCCACATAATAATATAGGTTTGCTAACATAGCTCAAATACTTACCATTTGTTGTATCGCTTAAGCTAAGGTTTATAGGCATAAAAACAAACAAAAAAACAAATATTTTTACAAGATATTTATTCATACAAAAAACATTAATTTATTATACCGGCTTTTGTACATTTTTGCTTAATATACGATAAACTGGTTGAGTATGAACAGTAGTTGCTGGCATTATTTTGTCACTTTGTCCCATAAAGGCAACTTCATGCATCAGCTTCTCGGCCAGCAATCTTTGTCCCTGTGACATCGATCGTAGTTTCATGGCCATCATTTTGCCAAAAACATCAAATTCATCTTCAGTCTTGCTTAGTTTGTCGGTGATTAATTCTAACACTTTGTTGGCGCTATCATTCGATTTTTTTCGTTTGAACGATGGGGGTTCTGGTGCTCTATTGAGATTCGACCTTGGAGTAGTCGACAACGTGGATGTTGAAGGCGAATATTCTATCTGTAAATAAAATGTTGATTATTTTTTGTTGCAGTTCCCTGATACGCACGAAGAAATGGAGACGATTGCAGAAGAATTTAATAGTAAATGGCAATTTCCAAATTGCCTGGGCGCAGTTGATGGGAAACACATTGCAATCGTGCCACCTGCAGGCGCCGGCTCCCACTTTTATAATTACAAACATTTCCACAGCATTGTTTTGATGGCGATTGCAAATGCTAATTATGAATTTATTAATGTTGATGTTGGAACAAATGGACGTATTTCTGATGGAGGCGTACTGAGAAAATCTGATTTTTTCAAACGTTTAGACGAAGGCAGATTAAAAATACCTGCACCAAAAAAACCTACTCTAATTCTGATGCACTGCCATTTGTTTATATTGGCGATGAAGCCTTTGCATTACGTAACGATTTCATAAAGCCGTATTCACAAAGGCAATTAAATCACAGTAAAAGAATATATAATTATCGGACATGCAGAGCCAGGCGAATTATAGAAAATGTTTTTGGCATTTTAGCTGCTAGATTCCGCATTTTTCAAGCTCCAATAAACATGAAAATTGAAAATATCAATACAACAGCTTAGCAATAGCTTGCTGTGTGCTGCACAACTTTTATTCGTCGCAAATCAACACATACTTATACTCCTTCTCATGACCTTGATAGGGAAAATCCTGAGACAGGTTTAATAGAGCTCGGACTGAGGTCACAGGACACCTTAGCGCCTTTGGAAGCAACGACTAATCGGAACTCGACTGCCAATGCTAAGAAAGCGCGAGGAGATTTCGAAAAATATTTTAATACTACCGGGGCTGTCACATGGCAAGAAAGTATGATAAGCAATAGATAAATTAAACCAATGTAACAATTTAGTTAAAATGTTTTACCTCAATACAATCTTCGTTGTTTAACGAGTTGGAGTAACTCTCATCAGGAGACATGTTTTCCAAATCGTCCACCATGCTGGATATTGAGCTCGATTCTGTAAAACAAAATGTAAATTGTTAAAATACAACATAATACTCAAACTTGTTTTTTATTATCTCTCCCCTAAGTACCCATTCCTTCATACGGTTAATATTGATATTGGTATAATTGGTGTAATCCAGTATATCGGGTATTTTCAAAATGTGTTTTCCGCTGTATTCCTCATAACCAAACTGTACCATTAATTTTGATTGATGATTGACGATTTATTGATTGTCTCTGAAGGAACCTAACTCGAGCGATTTTTGATTTTATGATCATTTCTTTTCTTCTTCTTTCGACCATGTCCGATCATAATATGGACCTCCACGGAGTGGAGGTTTGTATTGACAGATTTTGTTTTTACGAGAAATGGATGTCAGCCACTTGCTCAACATATTAGGTCCATACTCTGACTCATACACAAATTGAAATTCAATGTGTACTTGTCAGACCCAGGATTTGAACCTGGGACCCGACCACGACTCAATAAGCCGCGCTTCCACCGCCATGATCGTACCTATATATTATTATTTCTTACCTACCTCAGCAAAGAATAAATAATTTTATTGTGACTAGAAATGATTCATAGCTGTATGTTTTAATTGCTTAATAGTAGCTAATCTAATGCGATGTCACTTTCAGAGATACGACAATGTCATAGTCTGCACGTGTATAATAAATAGCTTTAAAGCATTCCCTCGTACCTATATATTATTATTATTTATTACCTACCTCGGCAAAGAATAAGAAATTTTATTGTGACTAGAAATGATTCATAGCTGTATGTTTTAATTGCTTAATAGTAGCTAATCTAATGCGATGTCACTTTCAGAGCTAGGTACGACAATTTCATAATCTGCACGTGTATAATAAATAGCTTTAAAGCATTCCCTCGTACCTATATATTATTATTATTTATTACCTACCTCGGCAAAGAATAAGAAATTTTATTGTGACTAGAAATGATTCATAGCTGTATGTTTTAATTGCTTAATAGTAGCTAATCTAATGCGATGTCACTTTCAGAGATACGACAATGTCATAGTCTGCACGTGTATAATAAATAGCTTTAAAGCATTCCCTCGTACCTATATATTATTATTATTTATTACCTACCTCGGCAAAGAATAAGAAATTTTATTGTGACTAGAAATGATTCATAGCTGTATGTTTTAATTGCTTAATAGTAGCTAATCTAATGCGATGTCACTTTCAGAGCTAGGTACGACAATTTCATAATCTGCACGTGTATAATAAATAGCTTTAAAGCATTCCTACGTACCTTCCATTTGGTCGTTCAAGAACTCCAAATTTTTATAGTACCACAGTTTGGGTAGATAAACTGCGTCTGTGCCGGCTCCGCTTCGATATGATGTCCTTACTTTATTTCTCTCCTTTCTGTAACCCGACCTCAATGTCTGTATTTTCTTTTTAACATCGTCGACCCTTGCCTGCGGCTCCACCTTGATTAAAATCTCCAAAAGTTCCGCATACGCCAAGGACTTGGCATTACGATTCTTGTATAGTGGGCTGGTCGTCTTCCACAACGATGGGTTGTCTTTAAAACAACTAATAAAATCTTCCAAGAAACTTTTCGAATGCACTCGTAGATCTACCATTGTTGTTATCGATGTGAGATGTCCGAACACTTTGAATGACAGTAAAATAATGATGGCGCTGTCGTCCGTCGGCATAGATATAAATAATGTGACGGTAAAGCGTGGTGAACGTACGAATTTCAGCGGCTCGGCGAGTAAAATATCAAACATGTTTGAAATCCAACGAGCCTGGTCTGCGGATTAAAAAGTCCGCAGACCTGGGGTGCTCCACGCGAAAAAAAAGTCCGAAGACTGTAAATCGTCTGACTTGCGTGCCAATGGAGCGCCGGCATAATAGATACACCACTCAGGTATGTAAAGTGGTTCAAAGTTATCAAATCAAATACCTCGTTTATTTGGTTTAGTATGTTATTTTTATTTGTTAGAATCTGAGGTAGGTTTTGGTAATAAAAAAAATGAAATTTAATATACAGTGTTATGTTCAAATAACATAACCAACGAGTATACATAGTAATATCTGTCGATACGATGGCAACACCATTTCGCCCGGCCGCCTGTAAAAAACATAGCGACGAGGCAGGATAAACGTCAAAACACTGAAGTTGGATCTGACAGGTTCCGCAGATTAAGGATGTTATAAAAAGATAATCCTGCGTGATTACGAGGCTTTTTGATTCTGACTGTCGTCTAGTATAGTCGTGCTCCGCTCGAGTTTTACCCAACATTTATAATGGACGTCACTTAACGGAGCACGATTGCAGCCGCAGTGCTTGAAGCCTCTGATCGTTCCAATTTGGTATTTTAAAACTATTATTTGATTCACTACTCTTCCAATGTTTCTTTTCAAACTTAGCTGCTTGTATTTATTATAGTATTTCCAAATTTCAATATCGAGCCGCTTAATAACCTTTTAATGTATTTCTAATCTTTTGCTTTGTCGATAATATAGCTTCTGTCAAGTATATAAATTGCTCTTTTATTTATTGATCCCACTTTATTCCACACTGTTAAATAATTACAATCTTTCACGTTCTCAAAATCGTGTGGCGCCCAGGACTTTATTAAGTACATCTTTAATCATAGATTGCATGCGCCTTCAGCCGTGTAATCCCTTCTTGTTTTCTAATTAAATTTTACAGTTGTCAGTTGCGAGGTTGCGGAAGTAATTATTGTTCGGCTGGAAGAAGATCAGGTAACTCATGGCACTTCCTTTCGTTTCTCTTGTGTCTTATGCTCTCTTTGCTATTTAACTATACTTTAATCTATTCTAATCCCATTTAGAAACTGCTTTTATTTTGTAATTGTGACGATAATGATCACAATTATAAAATACTAATATATCAAGCGTGTTCGCCGGGAAGATTTACTACTTTATTTTTGTATAACTTTATGGAAAATGAAAACAAAATGTTTTATTGAATGTTGGGAATTACCTATGGAAGACAATGTCAGCTAATCGTCCACCTCTGTTAGCCTCACAATTATTGCGGGCACTTTTTACAACATTTTTCATCACATTTCAACTGGTATTTCGTTAATTTCCTCATGAATGTTCTGTTTTAGTTGCTAAAATGTTTCTGTTTTGTTGGTATATATCTTGTTCTTTAGATATCCTCACAAAAAGAAGTCTGGGGCTGTTTGTTAAATCCGGCGACAGTGGAGGTCAATTGACAGCACCATTGCTTGAGATAATTTTTTGTGGAAACAGATCTTACAGTAATGGCATTGTAACGTTGGCTGTAGGTATGTGAAGCTGCACCATCTTGTTGGAACCACATGTCAACCATGCCCAAAGCATCCAATTCTGGTGTTAATAAGTTATTAATCATGTTACGATAACGTTCTTCATTAACAGTTACCGTAACGCCACGTTCATCTTCAAAAAAGAGTCAATGATTCCTCCAGACCACATAGCGCACCATACAGTCACGTTTGATGGATGCAAAAGTAACTGATGAATAATTTGAGCATTTTGTAATGCCGAAAACTAACTATTTTGTTTATTAACGTATCCGTTGAAATGGCAATCGACCTCATCACTAATTATGTTTTTTTCATGAAAATTAGGGTCATCATGAGCAAACTGTAACATCTTATTGCCGTATGTACAGCATCGTAAATGGTCTTGTGTAAGAAGCTTTTGTGTCGACTGAATTTTAAATGGATACAAATGCAAATCTTTATGCATAATTTTCCACAAAGTTGTTGTCGTAAGTCCAATTTCTTGATAACGGTATCGAATAGATGGTGATTGATTGTTTTGAACACTTTCTAGAACAGCAACAATGTTTTCAGCTTATTTTCTCGTACGTTGTGGCCCAGGCATGTACTTATCTGCATCTGCTATAGAGCCTCTTCCTTCAAAATCATTTTCTAAACAATAAATAGTGGGTTTTGATTGCAACCCAAAATTTCACAAAATGATTGGATTGTATTGTATTGTAAGTAGGGAGTAAGAACATGTTAACGCGCGTGCTTAAACATGTACCTAACCGAAAAAAAACTCTTTTTTTTTTAAACGGTACATGTTTTGTACGGTACACGGCCCATTTTTTGAATAATAAAATGCCTAATTCTTGTCAAATTTGGGATCACAGAGATTTATCAATATAATTTTTTATCGTAAATAATTCACTATAATAATGTCGACATAAATTATACTGATACTTTTATAAATAAGTTGAAAAATTAATAAATGTAAAAAATCTTAACACCACTGCACATTTATGTACTGAAATATGACTATATTCTAAAACATTTCAGCGAGAGGTTTAAAAGAATACTATTTTATGTAATAAAAATACATTATGCAGTCATCAAATGATTAAAATAAATATAATGGATAATAAGGCTTCAAAATTATATAAATAGATTATCTACAACGTTTAAGGAATGTCCAGGATCATGCTTTGAAAATAGAATAAACGCTCCATTTTGACCTACGCTGAGCATGTCCCTCCTTAACATAGTTTAGTACTACTTGAATATTAATTTCAGCCAAATCGGGTCTACCAAATTTATTAATTATATTGGTTCGCGATCTATTTTTTTGACGACTGTCAGCTGTTTTCAATGTTGACATATTGGTGCGCACTGGCGCGTAACACAAAGATGGCTTTAACGGCGGCGCATGCACCCATTCCAGAAGATTCTAGACGAACACGTGTTCGGCCTTGATATATATATATTTTTTATAAACGTGACTCGCGAAAGACTTCAAGCGAAATGTAATAAGTAATTATTATTTTGCGCGGCAGTTATAATTAACATTTTATATTATAATTGCGTACCAGCTTTTATTTATATGGATGCTTCTGGTATTAATATTATTAATAACTTTAGGGATAAAATCTACCATTTTTTTTAACATTAACTACATTTATACAATTTAATTTTATTAGCGACGGCTTCTTCTTCCTGGAGGGATTTTTCATATTAGATAATAGAATAACTAATGATTTTTTTAGAATTAAAAATTAGAATTACTAATAATTTTGACATCCTGAGAGATTGCTTGAATTTATTATAATTAATATTTCTTTTCCGGTTTGTTTGAAGAGACTTTTATTGGAGTTAATATTGACAGCCTTGGTTTTAAAATTATTCACATTTTATCAACTCGTTCTCGCGGCAGCGTATGCCGTAGAGATGCTCTGGGTTTGAAGAAAATATTATCATTCATTTCGTATTTCCTCATTTTCAACTTATTACTAGGTTTACATCTATTATCTAAACACATATCAGTAAGCAATACTAATGTATTGTACAATTAGACAGTAGTAACTTCAGTACGCCGAATGAAGATTGATATTGCTTAATGAACGGTTACACTTAACTCTAGATTATCACTAATTTTTTTGACAGACTATAATAGGGGTCTGATCAAAAAATTTGTTTATTAAACACTTATCATTAACGTTTACACTTTTATTGGACACGTGGAAATATTTTTTACACTAACGCCATCGTGGGCGAGCTCCGCAGCATCCTGAAGACATCAATTGACACCCGGATAGATTAAAAAAAAAATAAGGTTACGATGATGCCACCAACGTGTAAACCGTACAAAACGGTGCATTTTGTGGGTGTTATAGCCTAGTGTTTTTTTTGGATTGTCTTACTTTATATGAGGTCATTTTTTATTAACAAGGTGGGCCAATAATGAGCATAATCGCTGAACACAATTTTGCCACAAACTGCTATAAATTGCGCGAATCGATTACTGATTATGAAAGTAAATTATGATAATTTCGTAGCATTGATCAAGTCTCTATGTGACTACACGTCATGATGATTGTTATTATAATTAGCTAGATTATACTCATAAGGAAAGGTAACATTGTGTAAGTATAAATAATGCACACAACATATATTGTATTATATAATATACACATTGATGAATAATAAATACATTAGAGCAGTGGTACCAATTTTTTTTAGTTTACACGGGGCAGAGAATTCGAAAATGTAAAAGGCATAATAAAATGATATTAATTAGTTTCGAAAACGATGTGAAAAAACTAAATGAACTAAACGAACGAAACTAAAACACACTAAAAAAATATCATTGACTGCTTAAGAGGTTTACAACTGAATGACGTGTCTTTTAATGCAATTTCATGCTATAATAAGTATAATATGTTTTAAATGAGTAACCTCAATAATCACATTTGAATGGCATTTCACCAGAATGACGCATTTTGTGTAATTTCATATTACGAGATAATATACATGAGTAATTACATTGATCTCATTTAAATGGCTTTTCACTAGAATTAGTTAATGCGAGTTCTTTCAATTGACAGATGTTTAAGATGATTAGTCACATTTAATTGGCTTTTCACCAGAATGAGTCATTTTGTGTATTTTTATATGAGAAGCTTGTATACAAGAGTAATTACACTGGTCACATTTAATGGTTTTTCGCCAGAATTAGTCATTTGGTGTAATTTCTTACTTCTGGATGTAATAGAGAAGTAATTACATTGGTCACATATTAATGTTTTTTTTTTACCAAAATGAGTTAATTTGCGTACTTTCATATGACTAGATGTTTTAGATGAGTAGTCACATTTGGCACATGTAAATGGCTTTTCACCATAATGAGTAATTTTGTGTACTTTCATTTTACTAGATTTTATACGAGAGTATTCACATTAGTGATATTTAAATAGCTTTTACTAGAATGAGTCATTTTGTGCCTCTTCATATCACCAGATCTTATACACGAATAATTACATTGTTCACATTTATATTGCTTTTCATCAGAATGAGTCATTTTGTGTCTTTTCATATCACCAGATCTTATACATGAGTAATTACATTTTTCACATTGAAATAGCTTTTCACCAGAATGAATCATTTTGTGTATTTTTATTGCACCAGGTTGAATACAAGAGTAATCACATTGATCACATTTAAATGGTTTTTCACCAGAATGAGTCGATTTGTGTACTTTCATATGACTATATGTTTTAGATGAGTAGTCACATTTGGCACATTTAAATGGCTTTTCACCAGAATGAGTCATTTTGTGTATTTTCATACTTCTGGATGTAATAGATGAGTAATTACAATGGACACATTTAAATGGCTTTTCACCAGAATGGATCATTTTGTGCCTTTTCATCTTGACGGATGTAATACATGAGTAATTACATTGGTCGCATTTAAATGGCCTTTCACCAGAATGAGTCATTTTGTGTAATTTCATATTACTAGATAGTATACAAGAGTAATTACATTGGTCACATATGAATGGCTTTTCACCGGAATGAGTCATTTTGTGGCTTTTCATAGAACTGGATGTAATACAAGAGTAATTACATTGGTCACAGCTAAATGGCTTTTCACCAGAATGGTTCATTTTGTGTAATTTCATCTGACTAGATGTTTTACAAGAGTAATTACACTGTACACATTTAATTGGCTTTTCCTCAGAATGATTAATTAGGTTAAGATTTTGATTGCTAAGATTAGATCGAATGCTCTTGTAATCTTCTGTTTTATCCGTTATTGATTTTTTATGACACGCTTTATGAAGCTTCAATAGAGACAGCGATGAGAAAAAATCAAAACAAAAACTGCAAACAAAATTTTTGTTATTAAATGATTTTTTGTCTAACTTTATAACGGCTACTAACGATGCGGGATCTTTGACGTTAGATTGTATTTGCTGACGTACAGCAGTGCGACTAACTATATTAGTAATTGGTTCATATACGCCCAATTCTTTCTTAATGTGTTGATTGTCAATCTGTATTTCATCGTATGGCTCCTGTACTTCTAACATCCTCTCTGGTAATCCGACACTAGCGGAATACGTCATGGCAGTGGTTGCAGGTATCAACTAAAACAACGTGGAGTATATTGCATTAATAAGAAGACAAACAACATAGTTATTTCAGATAATAATATTTAAAAAATAAAACATCTTCAGGATATGTAGGATCTTTCATACAGGGAGGAAAGAATTTTCAGAAAGAAATGGTGTGTTGATAAGATATCAATATGTTTATTTCAAGTAAATACGCGTGGATCCTAAATATATTATTTCAGACGATTGCTTATATTCCCGACACTACATATTTTTGGCTTCAGCTTTCTAAGGTATGCGTAAGATCTAAAGATAGCACTTATACGGAATCTGACTACATATTGTATTCGCTTGACTTTATTTATGGTGATTAATAATAAAACACGTCTCCCATATATGTTTATCGAAGAATTGCAATCCTATGTATATTCGCTGACGACTTACATAACTTTAACAGCATACTTGTACTTCTTCTTGAGTGACAGTCATACTAACTGATTGTTTAAAATTTATTGGAATATTGTGTAATTATTTGTTTTAAAGGTAGGCAATATGAACAAGAGCAACCGGGTTGAGGATTTTAATGTATGCATCGGGATTTTATGTCATGAATATATTCGTCGTTAAAATCAACTTCCTGGAAATATGAATACGATTTTATAGTGGAAGGCTTTTGGGAATAACAATGACTTATGTATAGATTTAAAAATTTAAAAAAAAACAATTGCTATTTGTTGAAGCACCCCCTACAGTCGGTTTAAATATGACTTAGCAAACGAGAAGTGTTACTTATATACAGGCTGTTCCTATGCCTATAGTTACCAAATTCCATATTACCAGATGCTTGCGGGGAAATGCCGAATGTTGCATGGAAATAAAGACGTTTGAAGTATTTTAAGATCCGGTGTACTTAGCTTAGATTAGCTGATGATATACCTGAATTGCTAGATTGCATTCCGAATGAGAGCAACCGGACTGTGAATCCTCATGAATGCTTTGGCTTATTGTGTCTTCAACATACTTCTCTTTGAAATCGACACCCGGAAAATTAATATCAGATTGTTTAGTGGCCTTCTGAAAAAAAGATAAATTTATAACTACATTTTAAAATAAAACAAATCGCCTATTTGATAAGGGTGCGGCCTACTATCGGTATCGGCAAATCTGGGAGATTGTTCTAGAACGAACATCATGTGCAGCCCTTTATTTCGGCTGCACCCACCGCGTAAAGCATGTGCAAGGTGTAAGTAGGTACTGCAAGTTGTAAGAAAAGGGTGACAACTGAGGGGTAGGTACATCCAGTATAGGGGAGCAAGGGGGAATTGGAGCCTACTAAGGAAATTGTTGAAAAAAAGTAACAAAATGTTCTAATCGTTTATTATTAAGACTTGAAATGATTCCTTTGGTTACATAGTAATAATATTACTGCAATTTCCACTCAACAATTCTATAACTAAGGTACAAAAAAACGTTTTCCCAAAAAACACATTTGGCTCCAATTACCCCACATGTAGGGTAATGAGAGCCAAAAATTTACCAAATATGTAATGGGAGCTTCATATTTTAATATGCTTACAAACACTTATACACATTATAACAGACATGTATTCCGGATGCCGCCAAAGAGTGCGGCACTTCGTACCCTTGTGGCACAGCCTCAAGGGTTCCGTCGCCGTGGCCGGCCCTCCCTCACCCTGCAGCGATGCTACAAAAGCGACCTACGTGCTGCAGGTCTGACATGGCGGGAGGCACAGGAGTTGGCGATGGACCGAGGGAAGTGGCGCCAACTTGTGCTTGCCCTATGCCCCAATGTTGGGACGTGACAGGGTGAAAGAAGAAGAAGAAGAAGGTACAATAAAATGTTAAATATTTACTAATGTAATTCAACAAAAATATGCTCTAGTACTAAAAATATCAAAAGAATCAACACGTCATGTTATGAAACTAAGCAAAAAACACAAATATAATCTTTCTGGTTTCGGAGGGCATTTTCCAACGAAGTCACCGTCCAACCAGCCTTAAAAATCGTCAGCTTTCTATTTCTGGGCATCTGGAACAATTAAAATCTTTTCTACTAGTAAAATTGGTGTGAAATTTATATAGGGGTAATGGGAGCCACCTAGGCTCCAATTACCCGAATGTCAACCACTTTGAAGGTTGATAAATAACGCAACCAAACCATTTTAAACCTTGATTGTGAAACTACTAAACAAAAATACATGTATCTGGCTATACAATGGACACAAAATATGATAAAATAAGTAAAATTTTCAGTCGGAAGCCAACAGCGGTGGAGTGAGGTTGTACAACTTCGCTTGCGTATTCGGGACGCTATTCGCATGGTTACTCGCGAACGGTTATAAATACGGGATACAACAAAAATAATATTGTTTGTAAATGAATTTGACAATAAACTCAACATGTGTGGTCCCATGTGATTTTGACAATCGGTGCCAGTGCTTGAGAAAAAGTGAAAAATATTTATTGTTGCACGGATAGTGCACTTTGTGCGGGGAGTGCGTCAAACGCTGTGAAGCGAGGGGTTGTCCACACTGTTTTTTGTTCACACTGTTGCGCGAATTCCAAGACCGCGTGAACGGCAAAAGCAATAAAATGGAAAACACCACGATGGAAGTGAATGAAACCAAAAAAACGAAGAAGAAAAGAAACGATGATGAAGAGGAAGTGGTTGGAGAAAAAGAAGAAGAATGGCAGACGGTGACCTCTGGAAAAAAACCCAGAAGAGACTCTGGGGTCACTCCAAAGGGAAACCAAAACATCGTCATGATAGCGACGGGAAGTAAAATTCCATTAAAATTGAAAATAGCGCAGATGCTGCATAAGGCAGGAGTAAAAGTACAGAAAATTTACAATAAAAATTTAAAGACGTACATCCAAGTAGAAGACGAAAAAGAAGCAGATAAAGTGAAACAAGCTGGAGAACTCAAAGATCTCGGTTTTGTGACCAAAGAGAATGACTCCTGCTCTTATGGAGTAATAAGAAAAGTCGATATTGATATGGACCTCCAAGAACTGCAAATGGAAATCAAAAGTGATGCAAAAGTAATCAACCTTAAGAGGTTGACAAGAAAAGGTGATACAGGAGAGCTGACAAAGACCTCGTCAGTCAGTATTAAATTTGGGGAGAAAATATTGCCGAGAACAATTTACATATATGGAGTCTCTTTTGCTGTAGAACCGTATGTATTCAGGGTTATGCAATGCTACACATGCTGGCGATATGGGCATATCGCGAACAATTGCGGACGTACAGTAGAAACGTGCCCTAAGTGTGGTGAAAACCACAAAACCTGCGAAAAAAATGAGGAAATTACGTGCATCAATTGCAAAGGTAACCACGCGGCAAACAGCCAAAAATGCCCAAAGTGGCAAGAGGAAAAGAATTGCAAAGAAGCAATGAAAAAAATGAACATACCTTTCAAGGAAGCAAAAAAAAATATGTTAAATAATAGCTATGCTGACATATTAAAACAAAAAAAAATCGTAGAAAGAGATGAAAGCGAAACAATTCAAAAAACTAAGGAAAACAAAAAGAAAGAAGAAGCGGTGGTAGAAGCTTCAGGCTCAACAATAATATCTACAGGTAGTAGCGTAAAGCCTACAAAAAATAAGAAAACAGAAAAGAAGACAGAGGTTAACGCGATGGGAGAAATTATGAAAGTCTTGCTGAAAGGGGGAGACTGGCAGCAGATCATTAAACAACTAATAATTAAAGCAGTGGACTGGGTATGCAAACAATTCAAAGAAGGACACTTAAAGGAAATTCTAGGGAAATTAGGATTTTACAATGGAATGCCAGAAGTATGAAGCAAAAAAAGGATGATATAGAACTCTACTTAATAAGACAAAAAATTTCAATAGCATTAATCTCAGAGACTTGGCTGAGGTCTGAATTAGACTATCTGAAATTCAATGATTACACGATGTATCGAAAATACAGAAGGGATGGATACGGAGGAGAGCGATTCTGGTGCATAAAACACTGGCGTCTAAAGAAGAAAGAAAGAAAGATGGAAGAGCTAGACAAAATAATTATAAAGCCATTTAACAGAATAGGAGTGAGGACCTGATCGAAGGATCCCCTTCTAGAAGAGAAGAGGCGATATGACAGCGAGTCGCAGTCAAAGCCTCGGTAAAATCACAAAAAAAAAAAAAAAAAAGTAAAATTTTAAGTACTTACGTTGATGTTTATGTATTGTAAATTGATATAAGCACCTAGCCCAAAATACACTTCCACTCGCCACGCGGGTGCACGTGCCACTAAGCAGCCGACAGTGATCGACGGGCTTAGCCGACGATTGAAGAAGATATTTTGGTTATTTCCGAGTCATTTTAGTGTTAGATGGTACCTGTTTTGCAGTCGCTCCCATTACCCGCAAGCTCCCATTACCCCACGCTCCCCTACATGGGATTCAGAATGGCCAAAACGATGGGAGTTAAAAACCATAGCACACAAAATGTCCGTAGGTACTGAGACATTCAACGGTGATCAAGCAGTTTATTTTGTTTTTATTAATAAAACATCGGCTTTCATTTATTCACGTTGTAGAATCAAGACAGATAGTAAATCAATGGGATATAAAACGGTTGGACTTGAGCAGTTATATTTTGTTATCTGATCACTTTAACAAGAGTGGTGATGCATTGTTAAAAGAACATTGTCTTCCCCCACCTTATTTTAACACTCCTTCATTGCTATCCGATTACTTTACGCAGTGCGCTATACGAGAAGTATACGAAGTAAATAATGATCTAGTAGTTTTTTAAATTGTTGTAGGACAGACAAAAAAACTATAAAAACTATTAAGTATATTTTTTAAATTAATAAAATTTCAGGAAATAGTAAAACCGTGACTAAAAACCAAATATATCGAAATCATCAACACTTAATTGTATAAGGTATTAGTATTGGCCCACGAAGGCCGAGCGGTAAAGTGTCGGCCAATAATATCGTGGAACCCAGGTATGACTCCTGGGTCTGGCAAATACACATTTTTTAAATTTCTGTTTATAGTCAGAGACAGGTTGATTAAGTGGATAACATCCATTTCTCGTAAAAAAATCTATTAATATAAACTTCTACTTTGTGGAGGCACAATATGATCCTATTATGATCGGACATGGTCGAAAGAAAGAAATTAGTATTCGAAGATTTTGTCGTCACTGGCATTACTGATTAGCAGTGGCGAAGACTCCATACTAGGCGATTATTTAAAGCCTACCTTCTTAAGAAAAATATTTTTAATTGCATATTGACATATTTATATACTTAATCACTTCATTATTTTATGTTATATAAAAATAATTTATTTTGCCAACGAGATCGCATATGTAGGAATGTATTACAGTATTACACAGTTTACAAAACAACTGCAAAGGTATTAAAAAAACCACAGCGCGCCGCGCCGTAAATTAAATAATAAATGCCGCGACTTCTCGACGTAAATAAATTTCCGATTATGTTTGGAATAATTCTGATTTTTTTTTGTATGGACTTTACGTCTCGTAACCTCAGCAAGTCTGCTGATTTGTACGAAATGAGGCAAGCTCCTTTCGCAGAGCCTAAAACATTCGCGCATAATATTGTTGTCACGACTGCGCACTTTGTCCAAAATCATTAATAATTAGATAATTTAAAAAATAATTTCAACGGCGTTTAATCGAATATTAATAAATAAGTAAGTATAGATTGTTTTTAAAAATAAAAATAAATTTTATCTAATGATTTTTGATGGGTATACATGTTTTGAAAAATACGTAATTTAAACACATCGCTCATTTTTATGTCGTCAATGAGTTTTTGAAGTTTCATTGAATTAGTGTGTCGTTATCATTTATTAGTGTGTGCCTATTCATTAGTAGTAAATATCGTACTATTCTCGTAAGTATACCTGACAAGTGTGCTCTTTTTATCATATCTCCACAGCCTACCTCTTTCCAAAAGTCACCCTTCGCCACTGCTGATTAGTCATGTATTCGAGTGTTGTCAGTTCATTCCATCTCTGACATGGTCAGTATTTTTGTCAGTAGGTATTTAAAATACAAAGTACCCACCCGATTCACTCGCTCTGAATGAGAACAACCTTGTTGCGGATGTTCATAATGGAATGGGTATTTTATGTCTTCAATAAACTCAGTCTTGATGTCAATTAGCTGAGTGTCTGACTTCAATGTTATTATTGTCGGGTCTGTAACAATATTCTGAAAAACAAAATATTATGTTATAAAATCAAGAATATTTTTAAGAAAACCGACAATACGTGTGAAGCTCGACCACACACTTGAGGGTCTCAGCTCTTACACTCTGCAAAGTGGACATGTCTGTCGTTATCCAACGCTAAACTTCAAAAAGAACGAATATCTGTCGTAATCTAATAAGAATGAGTATTTTAAAATATATTGATAACAAGCATATTGCAAATATATACAAATCTACGATAATATTTGAATTGTCAATGTCAATTATTCATAACTAGTATAAATTAATTTGAAATAAAACAAAATATTATTATGAATATAATTGGAGGAAACTTGTCGATACTCAATTATGTCAGCCAATTCAGTTGCTATTACCCTCTAAACAGTGTCTCCCAAACTTTTTTACTTCACACGGCACACTGGTGAATGGGATTTGTTTGGCGGCAAGGAAATATATCTTATTCATATGAATAAAGGATATCTTGTATAGGTAACAATTTTTTTTAATTTAATATTTTTTATCAACATAATATATGTACATAAGTGGTAATAATTTTATTATTGAGAAGGATGCAATTCATTTTTAGAAAAAAATCTGTCAAAACGCTGCTGTAAATTAGATAAACAAATACGTTACTCCTTATCTACAATCTGTTCCCACTCTCGTTTCTTTGATTTCTAGTCCATGAGCGCTGAAAAACCAAATTCGCAAAGAAACATACGGCGATCAAAACGGCAACAGAGATTTAATTGATGTTGTAGATAAACGATGTTATTGGCTCCAAAACCGTATCCAAAATGCTGATAACTCTAGCTCAGAAAATGGCTTAGTGCAGAAGGTCGTTTTTTAGATCTATTAAAATTTCCTACTCTGCTAGTGTCAGGTGTGTACCATCAAACCTTGCGTATGGATTGATGACCAACTGGTACATTCGATAATCAAGCGATGTAAAATACTTGGAAAATGATGCACAAATGAGTTCTATTATCATCCGCACTTCTGCCTAAATTTTAAATTTGTTTGAGGAAGCTTCTACATACACCTGGGAAGCGATCAAGCTTTGAGAGTTGAGTGTTGGAGTGTTGATAAGCAAATCATACAAAAAGGAACCGAGATGTTTTTTTTTCAGATAATATAAAACCATTCGTTTTGATGACATGGAATTCTTTATTCTCTTATTCTCATTTTTTTAGGTTTCAATAAGAATTTGTCCATCTTAACCATTTAAAAAAGGTTTTTTTTATTCAAAAACTGGGTGAACTTTATTATTGCAGAAGATGATATACCTAATATTTATGTATTATATTAGCATAATGGACCGTGATATACTAAACTAAACACTAACAGTTTGTGTTAAAACGAATCAAAATTTATCTCACAAAAATGGACTGACTGAATAGAAAAAACTGAATAGGCATTATTTTAAATGAACAGTTTTGAGGCTTCTTCCTTCGCGGCACACAGTTTGGCAGACACTGCTCTAGAATAAGAATACTCAATATTAATTTAAAAAGAAATGATCCGACAATTCATTTCGTCGCTTGTGTTATTAGTGTTTGTGAAAACGGGCCTTAGAAAAAAAAATGAATCAAGTTTCAAATTCGTTGCATTTATTATCATTTGGTGCACTGTCGAGAACATGTAATTTGTTTTAGTTCGTTTATCCGGAGTCCCATGTTTACAGCAGCTGACTTTATTTTATGGGAATAAATGCTTTGTTTATGGGCAATGATATCAATAACAATAACAATGTTAGGTGTATAATCAACTGTTAAAAAATACACATAGTTATAGCCAGACAGTGTTAGCAGCAAAATTAACTGGGGTTATACAGGTGATGTAGGCCGCTCGGGACTATGTCGCAATTTGCACGTCGTTTTTATTAAACAAAATACATACACTGTTAATTACGCCAGATGACACACATCTTAAAACAAACAATACTACGACGTACAACAATCCGTGATGAAAAACTAACCTCAAAAGTGTATCCGGCCTCGTCGGTGACCTCTTGCTTTATGTAGGTAAGCAGCTGGCTGTTTGAATCATGATTCACAGGTACCTCAAACCAATGCTTCCCTTCTGCAACAGGTTCGGAGTCTTCTTGTTCGCGTTTAATATCCATTTTATGCATGCAATTATTGGTCTCCGAGTAAGTTTATCGTGACACACAGAACGTAACAACCGTGACGTGCGTAGCATTTCGCTATAGACAAAAATAGGTAACCGTGTTGCCACTTTTGCAATATTATAAAAATTAAATACAATACTAAACACCCTGGATACATTTACCTGGATCACCCAATAATAAAACTCCAACTTTTTTTGGGTGCGTTCGTTTGTGCATCGCTAGGTACTGCACATTAATTTGTGCACGCACATTAAGGGGATTATTCGAATTTCAATTTGGGTGTCCCAGTTAAATGCTGGATACTTGTGTCACTAAACTTGGGTTTTTTATTAAATTAATTATTGTAAACACTTATGCGTTGGTATTGAACGTTAGTTTATGATTTTGTTTGCTTTTTCACTTATATTCAGTGCGCTATTTAATTTTTAAGTTTGTATGTAAAACCTGACTGCGTGGGTTTAAAAAAAAATTGTTAGTGAAATCTCTTGTCGAATAGCTAGTGTGCGATTCTGCATACTTTGTTATTTTTTTCTCATATAGTGCGTGAGTTATTAGATATTAAATATTTGATTTACGTTAAGTAGAACCACCCAACAAACTTTTTAAATTTTTTATTAGGTCATCAATTTGTATATTATTGGTTTACGTTTGTGCACGTGCTTTTTTTGTTTTCGAGATTATATCGTGAGAGATATTATTTTTTAAATTTAGTGACTTGATACTTGAACCATTAAATTAGCCTTACAATTGTTTTGTTAAATGCATACGATTATGTATATTTATTTAAACTTTTAACACGTTTTTATTAATTTTTATCTCTTATATTAGGCTAGTAATTTTATTTTGAGTGGCCGTCAAGTTTTAACACCAAAAATTTTTTTTTCACATTTTTAAATGCACACCTTTGAATAATTTAATAACGTGATTTTTCATGAAGTTTTTATTGTTTTTCCAATTAAATTACGCGAAAAATTCGCATTTATCCATTTTCCCTAAGTACCTCGTCAAAATATCCCGAACACAAACAACCGCATCCGTTTGGAACGTCCAGTCAAAAGAGTCTACACAAAATAGCCAAAACGGTGTAATGCTCACTAGATATATCGTTTTATAATAAATTACCTTAAAATTGATATTTTGATTTTGATGAAAAAAAATCACGTGCACAAACGTAAACCAATAATATACAAATTGATGACCTAATAAAAAATTAAAAAAGTTTGTTGGGTGGTTCTACTTAACGTAAATCAAATATTTAATATCTAATAACTCACGCACTATATGAGAAAAAATAACAAAGTATGCAGAATCGCACACTAGCTATTCGACAAGAGATTTCACTAACAATTTTTTTTAAGCCCACGCAGTCAGGTTTTACATACAAACTTAAAAATTAAATAGCGCACTGAATATACCTAGGTGAAAAAGCAAAACAAAATCATAAACTAACGTTCAATACCAAAGCACAAGTGTTTACAATAAATAATTTAATAAAAAACCCAAGTTTAGTGACACAAGCATCCAGCATTTAGCTGGGTCACCCAAATTGAAATTCGAATAACCCCCTTTATGTGCGTGCACAAACGAAAAAAACGCGTGCACAAACGTGCAGTACCGATGCACAAACGAACGCACTAAAAAAAGTTGAAATTTCAACATTGGGTGACTCAACGTTTAGCTGGAACACCCTATTTGAAATTGGAATTTTTCGGTTATAATAGGTGCACAAATGAAAAAAATCATGCACAAACGTGCACAAACAAACGCATCCAAAAAATTGGAGTTTACATATTGGGTGATCCAGGTAAATGGACCCAACATCTCCACATGTCACCTTCCCGTTATAATCTTTCTGGTCCACCGATGTGCAAACCAAAGCATTTTGAAATGATTGGATTTTTTGCGCGCGGATCATTAATAATTAATTTACATTAATAATAACAAATTTAGCATACTTTTGAATTTTTCAAAAGTATGCTAAATTTGATCATTTACCTAGGTTCGTTGAGCATCAGTCAGTGAAATTCGTTAGGCTTTGAACATTTTAAACGAGTTTCTTGCTTGTTGATTGATTTATGTACATACCGAATGAAAATTTAATAATCTCTGCAACTAGTGAAAGGCCGAAAGCAATACCTAATATTATGCAATTATTGACTTTCGATCATTTTGATTAACAATAAATTAAGTAATTAAGTAGGTGAGTGATTTCGAAAAAAAATATCGCGAAAGATAATCCTAGGTAAGTAGGTTCTATTATCACGTCATTATATTGACCTTATTTTTTTTATTTTAATCTCGAAAGCAAAAAATGTACGTGCACAAACCTAAGCCAGTAATAAACAAATCGATGACATTATAAAAAGTTTGTTGGGTGTTTCCACTTAACGTTTATCAAATATTTCATATCAAATATCACACGCACTGTATGAGATTTTTTTTAAATATGCACAAACGCGCATTAGGGTCCCTACCTATGCAACAAGAGATTTCATTAAAACACATTTTTTTAACCCCACGAAGTCAGGTTTTGCATATAAACTTGAAGATCAATTAATAGCGCGCTAAATATAGGTAAAAAGTAACAAAAATCGTGCACAAACGTTCACTGCCGATGCACAAGTGTTTTAAATTTTAAAAATCCAAGTTTAGTGACACAAGTACCGTGCTTTGATACTTTGAGACAGTGGTGTTAGTTAATTAAGACGATTTTTGTAAACATCATTAATTTCATATTTGTTTCTATGTCTCTTGTCTCTATTTACCCAGCTTTGGGGCTATAGTTATAGCTATATATAAATAAGAATAGCGAAATAGTGTTGTAGAACTACGTCAAATATTAAAAATTACCCATATGAAGTGGAATTTTGGCGTAACTTAAATGCTAGGTACCATCTGCATAGTTGTGTCCACTAACTTCGTGTGGAAGGTAATGAATTTACTTAAATCGCATTTTTCTTATCCAACAATTAATATCTTACAACCTAGAAAATAAATGGTGAAACTACTTATTCACTTAAATTAATTTCTGAAAATTTTACCTTAAAAATAATCTCACATACCTACTTAGATAATTATATTTGTTGAGGTCACTCTAGTGTGGTGTTCGATGTGTAGATTGAGGATGATGATAATGACGAAGTCTACGATGTAGCAGGGTGAGATTTATTAGCAGCGTATCGGTACAATAGTATATTATACACTAAGTACTAGCTAAGTAATCTGATTCGAGTGACATTGAGATAAATTGTTCTTCGTTATTTATACAATAAAAGGTAGTACAATAACATTAAATTCTGTTACATAATCATATTAAACTAAATATAGAATCAGCGTTTTAAATTCAGTAGCGGAAAGAAATATTATTTGTTATTACAGTTGTAAGAAAATACTATGAAAAATGATTATTCAGCTAATACACCGTAATGGTAGAATGTGCTGTGATATGATGTAATAATACACCGTCTCTAATTTCGCCAATCGACTTGCTGCTCTAGCTGAATTGTTTACTGGAAATGGATTCGCTGGGAATATATTACTGCAAAGTAATTTGATATTTTTATACACAATAGATATTCGATCGCTTAATATTCTGCAGCTACATATTATATCTTTGTGTAAAAAACATGTACTTATTGCTTAAGGGCCCACGTGCGCCACGTAGGTCAAAATGGAGTTTTTATGGTATTTTCAGAGCATAATCCTGGGCATTCCTCAAACATTGTAGATAATCTATTTATATAATTTTGAAGCCTTATTATCCTTAATATTTATTTTAAACATTTTGATCACTGCATAAAGTATTTTTATTACATAAAATAGTAAGTATTCTTTTAAACCTCTCGATCTAATGTTTTAGAATATAGTCATATATCAGTGCATCCATGTGCAGTGGTGTTGAGATTTTTTAGATTTATTAATTTTTAAACGCATTTATAAAACCATAAGTAAAATTAATGTTAACTTTATATAGTGAAATATTCACGATAAAAATATATTTATAATCTCTGTGATCCCAAATTTGACAAGAATTGGGCATTTTATTATTAAAAAAATGGGTACGATTAACAAATTTGAAGATAATTCTAAAGATACTGATTATAAGCTATGTCTTTGACCATGCAAATGTGATAAATAACCTACGAATAATGACTGTTTTATAATAATTATTGTCTTAAGAATAAGGTAGTATTTTTTTGAAATACGCCATTTCTATTGGCATTTCCCGGTAGTTAAGCTACAACATACGGCCGTAGCCGTAAATTGACAACGATAAATGAAGTAGGGAGTAAGATCATGTTCTGCTCTGAAAATACCAAAAATCTTCATTTTGACCTACGTTGGGCATGTGGGCCCTTAATATACAAAACAGTTATTGTTGAGGTGGCTAGTCAATAAATTTAGTAAATCTTCGCGATGGCAAATTAATAAACACTTCTTACAAGGTAATAATTATACATTCCACTTTTGTTGCGAAATAGATTTTTTTTCTGTTTAGGAGCAGCCAAATGAAGATTTTGCATTTTATTACAAAACCAAAAAGACATAGTTATTCTTCAATTGTTTCAAACAGTGTCCCAGATGGTTGTGATGAAGTTATCCAGAGAGGGTTTTTCTATCATACATTCAATAATTATTCTTTTTAAACCCTGTAACGACCCAGCATTGAGGTATTGGGCATACACAAGTTCACGCCACTCGCCCTCGATCCATTGCCAACTCCCGCGTCTCCCGCCATGCCAGACCTGCAGCGCTTAGTTCGCTTTAATTTGTAGCACCGCTTCAGGTGCAGTACAAAAGTACCCCTAAGATTCGGAGGAACTACGATTCTCAAAGCTCAAAAGCCGATAACTTTGAAGTTTAGTAAGATGCCATGTCTCACAGCCATATAAAAGTACAGGTAGCACGCACGAGTTAAAAAAACGACATTCAATTCAATCATCAAGCTTTTGTATTATTTTAGGGACCGGGATGAGCATTGTGATGGCGAATGTCGCGAGTCTCGTGTCGGAAAGGACGATGTCACAAGGACAAGTACTTGGTGATGATTTTCAGATTGAGGAAGAATTAAAAAAGAAGTCGAAGAATATTATCATATTCCAACAAATATACACACCAGCCAATCCATCTCTGCAAATCATGAATTGTCAAAGACTGTAAGAATATTACAAAAAACACCAATTGTAAACGAGAATTTTGTGTGCAGTATTTTGTTCTGCTTTGTTTGCATCTTCACTTATTGAATCTACACAAAGCGTGGCATATTAAATCATTGGCGAAAATAAAACAATCAAGTGTACAGCCATTATTTAAATGCGAAGAATTTAACTACTTATCCATACAGTATGGTAAGTTAAAATCACACAAAATGACTCTACAGGTGAAAACCCGTTTAAATGTGACCAATTTAATTTTTCTAGTGCACGATCTGATAATAATTTGAGATCACATAAAATGATTCATTCTGGTGAAAAGTCTTTCAAGTGTGATCAATGCAGTTTTAAGTGTATACAGTCTAAAGCAGTGCTCCGCAACCGGTGTGCCGTGAGACGATGCTAGATGTGCCGCAACGCATTGCCCAAAAAAAATACAAATACTTACTTAATAGCCAAATTTTCGTAGATAAAACAATGCAAGGTCAGAATTAAATATATTGACGTGCTCTGATAAAGTAGAAGGAGTTAAGACGAGGATCTCTACAAATGTAGCAAAGGGCCTACCAGACCACCATTGAAAACAAACAATAATATTACTTTTGGATCCGTCTCAAAAACATTTAACTTACTGCAAAATAAATTTAATCATTACTTTCATGCAATCAATATGACTGGATTCAAAACCCGTTTGCAACCAATGCTGAAAATTCTATAGAAGCGCTTTCCCTATAAATTCGAGGGGAATTGGTTGGATTGAGAAACGACGGGACGCTAAAACTGACCTTCGCCGATGTTCCATTGGCTATTTTCTGGATTTCGGTTAATATAGAATATCCTCGGATTTCCGACAAGGCTATCGCAGTTCAGCTCTCATTTCCTATGACATATCTAGGTGAGCAAAGTTTTTCAACTCAAGTTAAAATAATTAGCAGTCTTGCTTGAGGGTCTTGACCGAGAACGTCGTGTTGCTTTTTCAAATATCAAGTCAAGATATATTATATAACTTTTACGTTCATTGAAACATGCTCAGTTATCACATTCTTCTTCTTATTGTGGAATCCCCTAGTGGAGGTCGGCCACCATCAAGGCGATCTTATCTTTATCGTCTGCTACCCGGAATATTTCAGTGGAGCTGCACTCGTACCAATCATGGAGGTTATTAAGCCACGAAATGCGGCGCCGTCCTCTGCTATGCTTCCCATTGATCTTCCCTTGAATGACAAGTTGGGGAATGCTGTATTTTTGTCCTCTCATAATGTGGCCGAGGTACTGTAGTTTCCTGGTTTTGATACTACGTAGAATTTCTCGGTTCTTCCCCATTCGATTGAGAACTTCAACATTTGTCATCCGGTCAGTCCAAGGAATTTTGAGGATGCGTCTATACAGCCACATCTCGAAAGCTTCAGGTGTCCGTGACATCTCTTGGTTTAGCGTCCATACTTCCATACCATAGAAAAGAATTGAGAGAACATAACAACGTACCATACGCAGTTTCAGACCTAGGTTAAGATCTCGATTGCTAAGGAGGCGTCTCATTTTGAGAAAGACGCTCCTTGCGATCTCAATTCTAGTTTTTATTTCCTGAGGCTGATCCCATTTTTCATTGACCCATCATCGCTTTATGTTATCGATAATTTATTCTAGTTTAAGTAGTTTGGTAGTTATACATACAAAAAACCCTGCACACTTATCTGAAATGTTATTTCGTATCGATTCTAATATCATTGCAATGCATAAATTATGAGAAAAATGAGTGGATATTTATAAAAATAATGAAGGTTTAATTAATAAGGTAGTAGTTACTTTGTGTAAATCTACTAAAACAGTAAGAATTCACTCCGATAAGCATTTAAGATCGACAATACAGTGGAAACAGGGTTTTATGATTCAATGTCATTTCAACAATTGACTCGTGTAAAAAAATATTTATGACGTGTCGCACCCCTATTTTTACAATGAATAATGAATGAATGCACCATTATGCCCAAGGCCTGAACAAAAACGATGCATGAGTGCGAGTGAGAAAGTATTCGGCACCCTTATAATGTCTGCGACACGCGCTAGAGTAAGATAAAAGGTTTACATATGTGTGAGTTAGTTTCCAAAAGTATCACCGGAAAATCGTGGTGAATCGCTTCACGTAGCGTCGATAGCCTGCGAGCTCGTGTTGCTAAAATTGCTATTTCTTTGTGTTAAATATAAAGTCAGTGGTAAATATTTTTAGTTAATTAAGTAGGAAAGATGGTTCTGTGTGTTGTATTAAAATATGGTAGCCGTACTGATAAGTAAGAAGATGGTATTACGTTTCATAGGTCAGTTGATGCATGTTCGTGATAATTTATTTGTATATTATTATATATTTTAATATCAGTGACCTAGTGTTTCATTAAAATAACTTAAATTATGGATATCTTTACCTAATGGTTGCATTTTGATTGCTTAAAAATACTATATAACGTAAAAAAATAGAAAATTATATTTTAATTCTGAGCGTCTAGTGCGAGCACTTTGGACGAGCACTAGCGAAATGGTCTATGGTCTCGAACATTTGTAGACGAATGCGTTCGCTCGCCCACAAACCAAACGCACGGCACGCAGCTTCATTTAGCAATGCAACGGGTGGCGTCTAGATGTATCTATGGTCTATGATTATGCCATTTTCCTACAAAAATGTTTTTGGGAACTAGAAACTAATGAATAGCCTACCGCAATTATATTATTTTTATGGGACGTTTCTATTGTGTTACAATTACATACGTTGTAACTTGCGACTTTAAAAATAATAGAAATAATACATACTATGTAGAGAACTCTAGTTAATTCTTGTTTGTAAATTTGTTTAAAAAAAATAGAAATCCTCCAATAAAAATTTATTACTATCATAATAATAAATTATTGTTCTGTTTTATCATCATTTCATCATTCATCACCGTGGCAATAATACTGACTAATGAGAGTAGGTAAGGACAAGCAACATAAATTGAATCGTTCAGTGTTCACGTGTTCAGTGCGGACAAATAAATATAATAATTTTAGGTGGTAGTCATAGATTAAATAAATACGGTGGTAAGTTCTTTAATCTGAGGTGGTAAGTGTAGGTATATTACAATAATGGTAACCAAAGCATACGAGCACTGATATATTGTACCTAATAGAGATAGCTGGATCGAACATACACGATTTTGATGATCTGAAAAAAAACTGGTTAAAACTATACTTAGTGTTATAACACGGGTTAACCAGGCTGCTATAATTATTTTAAAATAAGTAACTAACAGATTTATCTTATTTTATTTAACTTATAATAGGTACTTAATCTAATTGGTATCCCTTATTTAATGATTTAAAAACATCCCTTGCAATATTGACGATAAAACATTATTACTGTGGGAATCTGATCAGTTGTTGACTCACATCGTACATATTATATAATTATTATATTAGTTCACAACTTATACCTATAGACCCAGTACCGTAAGAATGATTCAGAAGGCATTTATTTTAAGTACCTACTATTTAAGAGATGCTGAATTTAAAAGATTGCAAGTGTTGTAGATCTAAATGCAATATTAATTATTTAATTGATAACGAAAATATCAATCTGATTTCCGTTAAAATCCACTAAACTGGTGGGTTTAAAATTAATATGTTCAACGCCCGGGTCTTATAATCAAAGCTACGAGTACCACGAAGAAAAAACTCAGGTGTTTATTTCGGCACACTAGAGGAAAGTTAATAAGGGAAATATATTACCTATTTTATAATAATTCCTTACTAAACCATGATCGAGCTGCTCTATGAAGAAATATCAATGTTGTTTTGTCTTTTTTATCTATATTTAAATTTTTTTTTGTTTTAGGAAGGATTTTAGTGTAGGTAATAATAATCCAACAATATTTTTTTTACTGTAAGTAAAACGCCTAATGCGTTTTAGTAGGTCCAGCACAAAATTATTGTGTATGGATACTTACGAAATCTATTAAAAATGACGTTAAGCAAATTTAGGTCTTATGCTAGAGACAATTTGACATATTTTGAAGAAATATCTACGTTGGCGAAGATAGGAATCACTTCAATGACTGTTTCTTACAACCTACCAATTTAGGCTGGCTGCCAAAACCCAAAGCATTATAGTATCATTTTTATGTATTAATTTAGATGGTTAATTTTTAATAAAGGAAATATGAGAAAAAATGTTAACCGGTGATTCAAAGTGATGAGTAGTTTTTTTGTCTAAAAACCATAAAAATTAAAAAAACACATCTATCATAATTACACGGTAGTATAATTTATTTTTATAAAATAGTTTACAGAAAATACAGTTTGACCGAAATACAAAATAATACAATAAACACGGAGAGAGTAGTAGGTATAATGTATGAAAACATAGGTATCATAAAAAAACAGTAGAATGGATTAAGTTTAAAAAATATAGAAATACCATTGAACACAAAATAACACGAGCATATATAATAGAGAATAGTAAAATGTATGAAAATATAGGTATGATTAAAAAATACAATAGAATGGTTTAATTTAAAAAAACAATAGAAATACAAAAGAACACAAAATAACATGAGCACATAAGAGGGAATAGTAAAACTTATGAAAACATATATGTCAAAAAAATACAGTTGAATGATTTAAGTTTAAAAGCAATAGAAATACAATTGAATATAAAATAATACAAATGCATAATAAAATAAGAAAAAATTGTAAAACAGTTATGGCAAAACAAAACAATATACCTAGTGTTCTAAAATCGATAGAAATAAAAACACACAATTAACAAGAGAAATAATACGACAAAAATATAGTCAAATAATAGGTAGGTATATGGCTTTTAGTTTTAGTCATAAAAATACAAGAAAACACAAAATAACATTATCTTATTCTTATACCTACATGACAACGGATTGAGAAAAACATATGAACACAATAAATTAGAACACTGATATATTTATAATTTAGAATGTCAGGTACATAAATTATTATGATTCTTATACTAGGAAGAAAATTTAAAAAATGCAATATTTATCAAAATTTAAACCACTAAATTTAAAACTAACACACCTCGTCGGCCATTTTTTGGCATTTCTAACACTTTTTCAACATCCGTGATATAAACATCTGAAATATCTGCTACGTTAGGCCACAAAAACTGTCCTTTGCCTTTGTGCCACTCTTTAGTGCCAGACCCAATTGCTCACGTTAGTGTCACCCGTGTCCATATGGACACGCAATTATTGTAGTACAGTTTACTTTGCCTAATTGTCATTTTAAAATAACAATTTGGTTTATAAACGTTAGTCAGTTGAAATAAGTACACTGCTTCAATTGTTCGTCATTTGAATGATCTAGCTGACATAATAAAATTAATATCAAGTGTCAAAGTGGCCATTCATTTTATAATCACAAAAAGATGGACTTATGTTAAAGGTAACCGTGGTTTTCTGATTATATTGTTTCAAAGAATAATATTTCTGTCATTGAATGCATTATAAACGTGTGCAGTTTCATTATATGTAATTAGAAATGGAGCTATTTTTGTTTATGTGGTGTTATTGCATAATCAATTAATGCGTGTCCATATGGACACGCGTGCCACTTAACACTACAAATTTTAATTATGATTTGTTATCACTATATTTTTTATAAAATATATTATTCTAATTTTGTCAAATTATTTAGTTTCTGGGATATGTCCAAGATTAAAGAAAGAGAAATGCTGGTAAACAATGCATTGGATGCACTTTATGAAGCTAGTGATGATGATAATGTCAACGAATATAATATTATTATTTATCTCACCACCGACCAAATCCTGTGGTTTTAACAGATGAGGATGGTGGTGGAACAATCGATAATTTAAATCATAGACGATTATAAGCAGATACACAAGTGAAATCTAGGAATGCAAGAACATAGATAGACCAATATGACATTTTATACTGCAACTGGAGATTCTACACGCAATTACACCTAGCTGGACAAAATATCAATTTTACGGGAAAAATGTGGAAAATAAGAACGCTGATGGATCTTGGTAGCATGGATATTCAAAACTATGTACATCAAAATCAATGGTTCTAGCAGATATATAATTTATTGGGTTAAATTATTTTATTCAAAAAAATAGAAAAAATCGACGCTGTGACCGATTTTTTGAAAGAAAAAGAAACATTTGAAGAAAATGCAATATTAGCTTGTGTGTAATGTGTATTGAAAACTATCATAATAATTCTACTAATAAACCATAGAATCAAAAAAAATATGATAACATAAGTGTCACGCGTGTCCATATGGACACGGCTATTATCTCAAAACTTAAAAATGATATGAAAATTTTATTTTCACTATTCATTCTCTGTTATATTACAGATACATAAAAAATGTAAATAAACAATTTTTAAAACAAATAAAAATTCATGTCACACCATCAACAAAATTGATGTGTCCATGTGAACACCTGTGCCACTAATGAGTTAAAGATTTGGTCCGGAAACAGTTCTCACTTAAAATGACTCGATTTGCACTTCAATTTTCTCTACAGTTTCAGTGTTATGTCCATCTTTGCACCCATTTTCTGATGAGTTGCCGTTGTCTTCTTATGAAGGATTTGCAACAGATATTAAAGAGTTCGAAGTGATAATTACACGACTGTCCTTTTCGCTTGGACAACACGGGCTAGATGCTAAGGAAGGAACAAGTTGACATTTTTCAATAGGTAAATTATTAGGTGCAATGATTGCTGGTTCTCTTCGTAATGTCAACATGTTTTTTTTCTATACGACTATTTAGTTGCACGGTGTGCCAACCAAAATCGTCGGAGCATATGGAGGTCCCAGGTTCCACATTTAATTTTTTATTGCGTACCTTTTTCATTGGATTTTGGGATCGATTTTCTTTTAAATAGTCTAATAGACCTGTATCAACTCCAAAAGAAGTTCATTCCGTGTGAGTCAGCAGTTTTTTCAAAACCTTTTCAGGGCAAATTCCAGTACTGGAAAAAGCACTGATAATATTTTCCCTTTTTTGAGAAACTTCTATCAACTCCTTTAATAAATCAGGGAAGTGAGATTTGTTCATTGAACTTTCCGATGGATTTTTGGTTTTATATTCCAGTAATATTCTTCGCCACTGTTTCTTCATCGGTCCAAAAAACAGACGTCAAGTGGTTGAGTGATGTGTGTCGAATTTGGCGGAAGGAAAACAAATCTGATTTCGTTATGTTCGCATGCATCAATTATGTGCGTATTGACGTGAGATGCGAGATTATCGCCGATCAATAGATTGGGACCAGATTTTTTTCTCTCCCAAGGAAGAACTATTGATCTAAACCAATCCTCAAATATGGCAGTATCGAACCACCCTGATTTCGTTCGATTAAATCTTGCACCTTTAGGCCCGTTGATACACCACTGACCCCACAGACATTCCGCCTTATACACAACATAATATGTGGGTAATGATACGCCATCTGCAGAAATAGCGAACATTGCCGATATTGAACCTTTCGTGTAGTTTAGCACTCTCTCTGGGTATTTAATCCCGCGCCTGAATAAACATTTCGATGCACCTGGATTATCGGTGAGATTCGTCTCATCATAATTTAATATGTTTTCAGGTGGGATTTTATCTAAAGACACTTTCAAATTATCAAAATAAATTGACATTTCACTGCATGTCTTCTCAGCATGCGACCGTTTAATATTTTGCGTGGCTCACGTTGTTAATGTATCCCTGTGTCGTTTAATAAAATTGTGTGCCCACTTTATCCCTGGAATCTTTCCTTGGAACAAAGATTCGCGGCCATTCCCAAGAAGATATCTATGAACGATGAGTCTCAAATCTAAAACGGTTAAAGGACTGCCAAAATCTCCAGCAGCCACAAGCACTTTCACTATTTTGGATTCTTCCTCTGCCGTCAGACGCGTAGGGCACCCAACATTTCTGGATTGCTTTCCATTCAGCTTATCCAGTAATAGGCGGCCACAGACGGACAGTTTTCGAAGAGGTTGAACATGCCAGTTAATACGTAATGGCGGCCATACAGTTATCTTTGGTAGATAATCTGCTGCGCCCATAGACGGACACTTTTCGACCTGTCAGATGTGTGCCAGGTTCAAACTGCCAGCGACCCCCCACTCCCGTGTTTTTGTAAAACTGTTGGAATTTCAACTAGCCGAAAGTTCTCGAGTGACATTAGATGTTGGTAACGTAGTAGAATATACCGCGCGATACAACTACGGCTGGTGTTGCTTGTTATAAAATATAAATTCATTTATTATTAAAAATATAATAATATTATGTACGCGGAGATCGCAAATATTATATTTTATTTATTTTTACGAGAAAAAAACAAAGTTATAGTTATATATGTAAACATATTATTTTATACAATATAATATAAATGTTAAAATTTTAGAGAGCATTATAAATATTAAGTTATTGTGAAAATATAGACTTATAACTCAGTACTCAAATTTTATTTATTGTATGTAGTGAATATTACAAATTATTAATTTAAGACGTTCACAACATAAATTAATATACCTAATTGTGAATGACAATGTCGCTAAATCTAAATAAAATTTAAGTATATATTTTAATAATACCATAGTACTTAATTAATTATTATACTGATGATTGATGTAAATATAATTTTGTGGCATGTTTAAATTTATTGTATATAAAATCAATACCTTTATAAATATTACCGTTTTCTTACTAAATTAATACTGTCCATTAAAGGGAATCATTTATTCAAAAGAAAAGATTATATTTTATATTTACACGAATGTGTATAATATTGTTTCGGTGAATCGATAAAATACACAATCCACTAGCGAAATCATGATTTATTTTACCAACGTCATTGGTGTGTATTTTATGTCAATTTGTTTCTAATAAAAACAATTATAACCATAATAAATTCAAAGTAAAATTATTCGTGCATCAATATCGTTCAAGTATACTCTACCTAAAACTAATTTAAACAATACCCCTGTGTAATATCTCCGCGAACATAACCTCCATAGTTTTTGACACTTGCTCTGCCACAGACAATAACTGTACGTATATGGGCACGTCTGTTGACAGTTCGACAGATTTAAATGGGATAGTTAAACTGATCTGTGGTGTGGCCACTAATGCCGGCCACAGACGGACAGTTCTCGTAACAGGTGCCAGTTAATAACCATACAGTTATCTTTGCTAGATAATCTGCTGCGCCCATAGACGGACACTTTTCGACCTTTCAGATGTGTGCCATGTTCAAACTGCCAGCGACCCCCCACTCCCGTGTTTTTATAAAACTGTTGGAATTTCAACTAGCCGAAAGTTCTCGAGTGACATTAGATGTCGGTAACGTAAAGTAGAATATACCGCGCGATACAACTACGGCTGGTGTTGCTTGTTATAAAATACAAATTCATTTATTATTAAAAATATAATAATATTATGTACGCGGAGATCGCAAATATTAAATTTTATTTATTTTTACGAGAGTAAAACAAAGTAATAGTTATTTATGTAAACATATTATTTTATACAATATAATATAAATGTTAAAATTTTAGAGAGCATTATAAATATTAAGTTATTGTGAAAATATAGACTAATTTTATTTATTGTATGTAGTGAATATTACAAATTATTAATTTAAGACGTTCACAACATAAATTAATATACCTAATTGTGAATGACAATGTCGCTAAATCTAAATAAAATTTAAGTATATATTTTAATAATATCATAGTAATTAATTATTATACTGATGATTGATGTAAATATAATTTTGTGGCTTATTGTATATAAAATCAATACCTTTATAAATATTACCGTTTTCTTACTTAATTAATACTGTCCATTAAAGGGAATAATTTATTCAAAAGAAAAGATTATATTTTATATTTACACGAATGTGTATAATATTGTTTCGGTGAATCGATAAAATACACAATCCACTAGCGAAATCATGATTTATTTTACCAACGTCATAGGTGTGTATTTTATGTCAATTTGTTTCTAATAAAAACAATTATAACCATAATAAATTCAAAGATTATTCGTGTATCATCGTTCAAGTATACCCTACCTAAAACTAATTTAAACAATACCCCTGTGTATTATCTCCGCGAACATAACCTCCATAGTTTTTGACACTTGCTCTGCCACAGACAATAACTGTACGTATATGGGCACGTCTGTTGACAGTTCGACAGATTTAAATGGGGTAGTTAAACTGATCTGTGGTGTGTCCACTAACGTACAGTTATTGAACAGTTATTGTCTGTGCCATGTTCAAACTGCTACGAAAACTGACCGTCTATGGCCGCCTTAACGTACAGTTATTGAACAGTTATTGTCTGTGCCATGTTCAACCTGTTACGAGAACTGTCCGTCTGTGGCCGCCTAATGTCCTCCTGGGTATACCGAATTGTTTTTCCGCTTCATACGAAGTATTTTTTTCTCTCTGATATTTTCTAAAGCATTTTCCAACATTTCCTTGCTGTGTTGGGTGGTATAATTCCTCTTCTTTTTGAAAAGGGGTTTTTTGATTTGTTTTTTGTTTTCCATTTTGCGACAAATACCTAAAACAATTGAGAAAAATATATTATAAAATGCAGGAATCATCAATACGATAAATATTTCGAGAAAAGCATTTTTTTGTGATAACCCTAACGTCAGACGAATACCCTGTTCATGCAATATTTTCGAATGCGATTTTACGCCAGATGGCGTGCAAAACGTATAATTCCATTTATGGAAATTTTGTACATAAGCATCTCGTCGAACCCGAACACCTAATGCCAGCGCTCCATTGGCGAGCCAAAAGTCCGACGACAATAAGTCTTTAGATTTTTCTACGTTCTACTACTGGCCAACAGACGTTCAACGAAACGAGTATATAATTAATTTGACGAGTAAAACAGTCGACTTTGACAGCATAGATAATATACGTATATCTGACAGTTAAATCGTGATGGCGTTAAATGATACCGACGTTTTATGTTTTTTGGGTTATTGGGTGGCAGATAATGTAATAACGAAGCAAAGGGTACACAAATACTGGGTGAAACATTGGATAAGGAAACGAACGACATTATCCCACACAAATTTAATACGAGAATTGCGTTTGCAACCGAGCGATTTCCGCAATTATTTGCGAATGTCGGAGGATGTATACACAGAACTGTATAATTTGGTCTCCCCATTTATTAAAAAAAAAAATACTATGATGAGGGAAGCTATTTCTCCTCATGATAGATTATGTGCAACCCTGCGATTTTTGGCTGCCGGCGGAACATTCACTGACTTGCATTATAGAACTGCGATTGGAAGACAAACTCTGGGCAAGATAATTCCCGAAACTTGCCAAGTCATCATTGACGTTTTGAAAGGAGAATATTTCAAGGTGTGTATTATATTATACGTCATCTAATAAAGTTGGGCAAATTTACAAATATATCATTAACAAGTAGACATTGGTTGGTCTTATAAAGTGAACGTTTAGTGGATTGTTTTACCTATATAAATCATAGACGGCAACATCATAAGAATGGCAGACAAGATGCATTTGAGATAGGTATATATATAGTCACAAATAAGGCCATCGTTGACATGCTAAATATTCAATAGACCATTAGAATGCTGTACCTAGCCAGGACTCTCCATATAGGCTGTAAGCAAGCTGCTTAATTATTCCTGTTGAATGTATTGTAATACTAGTCATATTCTTCGAAAAGCAAGCATGGAATTTGATTTCTAAATGAGGCCACATAATAATATAGGTTTGCTAACATAGCTCAAATACTTACCATTTGTTGTATCGCTTAAGCTAAGGTTTATAGGCATAAAAACAAACAAAAAAACAAATATTTTTACAAGATATTTATTCATACAAAAAACATTAATTTATTATACCGGCTTTTGTACATTTTTGCTTAATATACGATAAACTGGTTGAGTATGAACAGTAGTTGCTGGCATTATTTTGTCACTTTGTCCCATAAAGGCAACTTCATGCATCAGCTTCTCGGCCAGCAATCTTTGTCCCTGTGACATCGATCGTAGTTTCATGGCCATCATTTTGCCAAAAACATCAAATTCATCTTCAGTCTTGCTTAGTTTGTCGGTGATTAATTCTAACACTTTGTTGGCGCTATCATTCGATTTTTTTCGTTTGAACGATGGGGGTTCTGGTGCTCTATTGAGATTCGACCTTGGAGTAGTCGACAACGTGGATGTTGAAGGCGAATATTCTATCTGTAAATAAAATGTTGATTATTTTTTGTTGCAGTTCCCTGATACGCACGAAGAAATGGAGACGATTGCAGAAGAATTTAATAGTAAATGGCAATTTCCAAATTGCCTGGGCGCAGTTGATGGGAAACACATTGCAATCGTGCCACCTGCAGGCGCCGGCTCCCACTTTTATAATTACAAACATTTCCACAGCATTGTTTTGATGGCGATTGCAAATGCTAATTATGAATTTATTAATGTTGATGTTGGAACAAATGGACGTATTTCTGATGGAGGCGTACTGAGAAAATCTGATTTTTTCAAACGTTTAGACGAAGGCAGATTAAAAATACCTGCACCAAAAAAACCTACTGCTAATTCTGATGCACTGCCATTTGTTTATATTGGCGATGAAGCCTTTGCATTACGTAACGATTTCATAAAGCCGTATTCACAAAGGCAATTAAATCACAGTAAAAGAATATATAATTATCGGACATGCAGAGCCAGGCGAATTATAGAAAATGTTTTTGGCATTTTAGCTGCTAGATTCCGCATTTTTCAAGCTCCAATAAACATGAAAATTGAAAATATCAATACAACAGCTTAGCAATAGCTTGCTGTGTGCTGCACAACTTTTATTCGTCGCAAATCAACACATACTTATACTCCTTCTCATGACCTTGATAGGGAAAATCCTGAGACAGGTTTAATAGAGCTCGGACTGAGGTCACAGGACACCTTAGCGCCTTTGGAAGCAACGACTAATCGGAACTCGACTGCCAATGCTAAGAAAGCGCGAGGAGATTTCGAAAAATATTTTAATACTACCGGGGCTGTCACATGGCAAGAAAGTATGATAAGCAATAGATAAATTAAACCAATGTAACAATTTAGTTAAAATGTTTTACCTCAATACAATCTTCGTTGTTTAACGAGTTGGAGTAACTCTCATCAGGAGACATGTTTTCCAAATCGTCCACCATGCTGGATATTGAGCTCGATTCTGTAAAACAAAATGTAAATTGTTAAAATACAACATAATACTCAAACTTGTTTTTTATTATCTCTCCCCTAAGTACCCATTCCTTCATACGGTTAATATTGATATTGGTATAATTGGTGTAATCCAGTATATCGGGTATTTTCAAAATGTGTTTTCCGCTGTATTCCTCATAACCAAACTGTACCATTAATTTTGATTGATGATTGACGATTTATTGATTGTCTCTGAAGGAACCTAACTCGAGCGATTTTTGATTTTATGATCATTTCTTTTCTTCTTCTTTCGACCATGTCCGATCATAATATGGACCTCCACGGAGTGGAGGTTTGTATTGACAGATTTTGTTTTTACGAGAAATGGATGTCAGCCACTTGCTCAACATATTAGGTCCATACTCTGACTCATACACAAATTGAAATTCAATGTGTACTTGTCAGACCCAGGATTTGAACCTGGGACCCGACCACGACTCAATAAGCCGCGCTTCCACCGCCATGATCGTACCTATATATTATTATTTCTTACCTACCTCAGCAAAGAATAAATAATTTTATTGTGACTAGAAATGATTCATAGCTGTATGTTTTAATTGCTTAATAGTAGCTAATCTAATGCGATGTCACTTTCAGAGATACGACAATGTCATAGTCTGCACGTGTATAATAAATAGCTTTAAAGCATTCCCTCGTACCTATATATTATTATTATTTATTACCTACCTCGGCAAAGAATAAGAAATTTTATTGTGACTAGAAATGATTCATAGCTGTATGTTTTAATTGCTTAATAGTAGCTAATCTAATGCGATGTCACTTTCAGAGCTAGGTACGACAATTTCATAATCTGCACGTGTATAATAAATAGCTTTAAAGCATTCCTACGTACCTTCCATTTGGTCGTTCAAGAACTCCAAATTTTTATAGTACCACAGTTTGGGTAGATAAACTGCGTCTGTGCCGGCTCCGCTTCGATATGATGTCCTTACTTTATTTCTCTCCTTTCTGTAACCCGACCTCAATGTCTGTATTTTCTTTTTAACATCGTCGACCCTTGCCTGCGGCTCCACCTTGATTAAAATCTCCAAAAGTTCCGCATACGCCAAGGACTTGGCATCACGATTCTTGTATAGTGGGCTGGTCGTCTTCCACAACGATGGGTTGTCTTTAAAACAACTAATAAAATCTTCCAAGAAACTTTTCGAATGCACTCGTAGATCTACCATTGTTGTTATCGATGTGAGATGTCCGAACACTTTGAATGACAGTAAAATAATGATGGCGCTGTCGTCCGTCGGCATAGATATAAATAATGTGACGGTAAAGCGTGGTGAACGTACGAATTTCAGCGGCTCGGCGAGTAAAATATCAAACATGTTTGAAATCCAACGAGCCTGGTCTGCGGATTAAAAAGTCCGCAGACCTGGGGTGCTCCACGCGAAAAAAAAGTCCGAAGACTGTAAATCGTCTGACTTGCGTGCCAATGGAGCGCCGGCATAATGCCCCTCTACCATAAGTTTAGCGAACCGATTGCTAAATTCGGCAGAGTCATTTTTGACAGATCGCAACTGATAGCCCGCGTTTGTTGATAATTGTCATAGGTACTTGTTTTCTTCCGTATTTCATTATGATTCAGTGAATTATTTTGATTATTGTCTAATGGTATTATCTATTTTACAATTGAACCTATAATTGGTGCTTCATTTTATTCAATCATGAATGCTTTATTTATACGTACTTAACTTTGCTTTCGTATATAAAACTAATCTACAATGCCCCAAATTTCGTAAAAGCGGCGACGCTTTCAAATTTAAGAGTCTCGTTGGTAAATACACATCAAACGCAGATTCATGAAAATCAAATAAATATAAGTAATATAATATTTTGAACAACTCAATTCCCATGATTATGCTGGAATCGATTTATGAATAATGATTATATGGTAGGTAGGTATACTATCACGATAACCATTTACTTTTATTTGTTTATATTGTAATGATTATATTTATTCAATAACGTTTATTCGGCATTCGGATTATCCGGCCATAATGTAGTATTAATCGAAAAATAAAAGAAATAATATGAAAGTAAATGTAATAGCGAGTTCAAAATATATAGACCACTAGGTATATCTAGCGACAAAATGTAAAAAAATATCATTTATTTGACAGTTAAGTGCCCATAGACATCAAAAACTGACCATAGAGAAAAAATATTTTTCTGTTTTAATATAAGGAATACTTGTTTCAAATAGACGCGCATGTACAGACACCGTTATTTGAATGGAGCATAATGGAACACGGCGGCACCCGTATATACAAATCCGCAGACAAGTGGGTGAACACTCGACAAGTTTTATTACGGCAATAAATGGTTCCGGCGTAAGGTGAGACCGTAATAAACGATTCGGTTCGGCTTATTTCCATGGATACCCTAGAAGTATAGGAACAAGTAGTTCACAAAACATAGCCTGTCATTCCATACTCAAATAATTGATGTTTTATTATAAATATAGGAAATCGCACATTACATTTGGCAAGCAGACTTCATCACTATATTATAGTAAAAATATGAAGAACTTACCTCTAAAAAATCCGTAGAAATCAGCAAAAGTTCAGAGGTATTCCGAAAGAAACTCTTCACACCGGACTTGAAAAAACGTTACTACACGGCGACGATAATGGCGCCAATGGCGGTTTGAAAATTGTGTATTGCCAGGACGAATATTATCTTTAAAATCGCCTTAGTGGCTTAAAGTATTGCTATAGTAAAAACATGAGTTTCTAGTTGAAGTTAGGGGGTTTTACGTTATTCTTTCTAATTGAGGCAATATGTTATTACCTATGTCAAGGATATTTTTTGACATTAAAATTTAGCTGTCACTGTTTGAGCTGTGTACTTTTGTGTGTTTTATTTGTAAAGTGTCTTTTTTACTTGGCACCACCTTCTTAATTTCATTCTTTAAAATAAAACAATAATTTTATGATACTCACAACCAGCATAATGAGGTGACTCGTGGTGCAGTGCGTAAGGCGTTGGACTTTCATCCGGGAGCTCTGGGTTCAGCACTTGAAATGGATTTTTTTACGTACCGGAACGCTCGATAATTTTACGAAAATATTAAAATACTAATTTTATGTGTATCTTATAAAAATAATTGTTAGTTTTTGTTATATGGCATATTTAGCTCAGGCGGTCAAATTATTTTTTCCACGACACGGAGCGATAATTTTGGGGATCTTATGAACCGGAACGGAACACCTGTGCGCTCCGGTCCATTCCCGGTGAGGACAATATATTTATGTTATTTGCATGGGTATTTGTGATTCTTCAAAATTACTAACAACCGCCCTGTACAAATAAACAAGGTGTTATAGCACGGATTTACCATACTGCTATTGACACCAAATATCATGTTAGGGAACGGCTTCATTGGGAAGCCTTAGCCCAACACGGGAACGCAAAAGTGGAGGGCGCGCCGCATGCCAACTACCGCGACAGTAATGAACTCTAAACAATGACGTTATAAAGTTTTTCAATTTATTAAGAGTTATTTTAACATAATTGACATCGGGAATTTATTAATTAAATGTTTAATTAACGAAACGGCATTTTAAAGAGATTGACAATCATCGCGGGAGCTCCGGCGGACAGACTGTCCAGCCTTCGCCTGCCGGATATCAAGTCCCGAATATTTCCCCCCCCCCTACCCTTTCTTTTAACTGACACCTTGTGAGGTCTGAGAGGCAGACCTCGGTTTCCTGACTATTATTTATAGGGTTGGGTCTTGTAAGTACATTAATGCCCTTTCCCGCATGTAATCTGGCTAAGTATTGAGCTGTTGAATTTACATTTACCTTCGCTTTTCAAACAAGTCTTTCGAGGGAAAACAATTAAGAAAAACCCTCTTCCGAATATTGTCCTTATGGGTCCAACAAACAAAAAGTTCATCCTTTAGCGGGATGTTCGGCTTGAAATTATGATCTTTTGTGGATCATTTTATAACATTAAAGATGTTCGCCCAGTCCCTAGGGGGTATACCCCGTTTTCCGTTTTCCACAAGTTTAGCTCTCACCTGGGCTTTGAGCCCGAGTCTCATTCTGATGTACATTCTAAAGCTACCTAGTTTAATTCTTAGGGCTTCCAAACATTCTTTTACCTCTACCACTAGACCCTGGAAGGGATCCGGCGGGGTCAGAGTACTGCCGGCCGCATCCGCTGTGGAAGAGGTACCTGTAATTGAGTGAGGAGGGGGTGGATCATCAGGATTTGGAGAGTCCGGGGGCATCATCTTATGACAGAGCCTAGCTTCCTTGCGCTTGTGCTTAAAATTTTGAATTTTGTTGGCAAATAGTGTAGGTTTTTTATGAGGCGCTTCCGTCAGTCTATTCAAGAAGGTCTCTCTGTATTTAGTTATGGTTTCGGCAATGTCGATTCCATCGTGTTTTGCATTGACGTTAGGTTGTATATGATTACGTTTAGCAGTGCAACTGACTTTATTAATAATCGTTTCATATACGCGTAATTCTTTTTTAATGTCTTGATAATCAATCTGTATTTCATTGTATGGCTCCTGTACTTCTAAGATCCTCTCTGGCAATCCGAGACTAGCTGAATATGTAATTGCAGTAGGTAGTTGCAGGAATCACTTAAAAGAATGTGGAGTATATTGCATTAACAAGAAGACAAACAACATAGGTATAATCATATACCTTAGAGACAGTATGTAGGAATTTTGAAATACAGGCAGGATAGAATTTAAAGAGAGAAAGGGTGTGTTGATAATTTATAACAGTATGTTTATTTCAAGTAAATAATGCATGGCTCTTGAGTATTGAATATATAATTTCAGACGATTGCTTATGTCCCCAATACGACATATCAGCTTCAGATTTCTAAGGTATGCGTAAGATCTAAAGATAGCACTTCGACGGAATCTGGCTGCATGTATTCACTAGACTTTTTAGGGATTTATAATAAAACACCAGTCCCCATATATGTTTATCAAAGAATCGTAATCTTAGGTAAACATATTCAATGACGACCTACATATTTTTAGCAGCAGACTAGTACCTCCTTGCCGATTGCAAGTCACATTAACTATATTGTTTGTTTATATAATATTGTGTAGATAATTGATTTACTGTACCTAGTGCATTTTAAATAAGAGCAACCGGGTTGAGGATTCTTATGTTTGCTTTAAGCCTTGAATTCACTAGGGGACAAATCGTGCAACATGACGCACAACATCTACGTCGATGTTTCGGGAACGAAGCCGCGAAACATGTTTCTTGTACAAAATGCGGACACACTACGACGCAATGTCGCAGAACATTTGCTTGTACATACTTGTCGCCAAAACGCGATAGCCGCCAAAGTGACTCTTATTGCAATATCAATAGAGCACATTTTTGTCTTTCAGGCCTTGTCATGCGATGTCTAGACAAATTTTATTATCCGTTTTACCGACTGGCGTCTATTACCAGCCGTTGGAGCCAGTGGCACTTCACCTTTTTAAATGTATATATTTAATGAAATTGAGGACCTGCACAGAGTTGTTTGGATTATAACCAGAAGATATTATTGTATGATCTTTTTGTAGAATACCCACTACATAATAAGATAATCTGTTCGCAAAAAAATTATATCATCATCATCAGCCGGGGTCAATCCACTGCTGGATGAAGGCCTCCCCAAGCTTTCTCCAACTCTCTCGGTCCTGTGTCGTTCGCTGCCATGTATTTCCGCCGAACTTTACCAGTTCATCAATCCAGCGGCTTTTAGGGCGACCCTGTGGCCGTTTCGTACCCCTTATATAATTGTTTGTAAACTTATATCACTTAACAAATGCACGTTACAAACATTTGAAACTCTACGCACGTCCTGAACTGCAAACATTGTCATCAATTTAAATGTAGTCTGGGCAGTCCATATCATATAAATTTGCGAGATTGAATCAAAACAACATTCGTCGAGACCACACGGCGTTACTTTAAGTGAAACAAAATATTTGTAAACACGTCCACACTTTCTTGTTTGTGCGTTTTCATACGTTTTCCATCCGTGAGAAATACAAAAAAACGTGCACATTTGTTTAAAATACTTAGTATGAATTGTTTTTATACACATATTTGCATACAATTGATATGCAACTTTAAAACAATGTTTATTTATTTACGAGGAGACTTATCTTGATTTGGGACTTGGCATAATACTTGATGGCGATTCCACAACGTTTTTATTGTGGGTGAATTTGTATTCATATAATAATTGACATTATGTAGGTATATTGAAAGATCTCGGCTACACACGCCTACGTAAACAAGTGTAAATTTAAAATTGTAATTATAACTGTTCATTTTATTATACACGCGAAGTTAAATATCGAAAATATTATGCAATTAAACATAAATAATACGTAGCCCGACAGTCACAAGATCAACAGTGATTTATATAATTCCCCACATAGAAGCCGGATTTTCTTTCATTTCATATGTAAAAATCCCGTATTTTACAAAAACAGTGAATTTTCAACATAAAAGATTAACATGAGAAAAAATGGTGAACTACTAAAAAAATAGTAATCGAAAACTTTGAAATGTTTAGTACCTAAATGTTAATGATAATATTATAATAAACATCCATGTATTAAAAAATCGGGTAAAAGTTTATTACATATTATTTTTATTCAGAATTTCCATGATGTATAAAATAATAAAAGGTTTCGAAGCACTGATTTCGCGTAAATACCTATGTGATTTGAAGAAAACATCTACATGCCATAATAAATTATTACGTTTATGACACGACGTCGCTGAAACAATTTTTGGCATTATTATTTATCGGTAAAAATAATTATGTAGACTGCGGAGAATAATATTTAAGTAGGTACTTATTTAATTTATGTTCTGCATAATTAAAAAAATACAGTAGAGCAGTATAATAATATGACTTCATATTTTAATAGTATAAACAAAATGAATAACTTAATTATAGTATGTACCTACTCGCACGAAATTATGGTAGGTACGAGTACAATATAATATGTATTCTGAAATTCTGTACTTTTTTGGTGTAGGTATTTTTAAATGTAGAAAAAGAACTTTTTTCCGATATTCAAAATTACAGTATTTTGGACGTGCTTTAAGTTATCAGCAGTCAATTAATAAGTAGGTAATAAGCTTTTTACCTACTTTATTGTATTAATTTTATTATACAAGATAATATGTATAATTAACTGCATTTGTTGACAGTGTGTAGGTATTTACCATTGGTGAGTGGGCAATAATTTTGTCGAAAATATAATAATATTTAATTACAAAATATTCAAAATTATAGTATTTTGGATGTGCTATGCATTTTATGTAATATACATTTTTTATATCGTATAGTACGCGGACCACATATTGCCACATTATATAGATTATACGAGGAATGGTTATCAGCCATTCGCCGAATTCATTGGAACCTTGCTGTATTAAATGTTTTACCTTGTTCATACATATTTAAGTTATTAGCAGTCAATTATTTTTCGTTTTATTTCTCTCGGAATATGTTTTCGGAGATGTGAACGAACGACGTCTATTTTAAATTTACCACCAATTTCACCCGATATTTGAAAACGGGTCTCAAAATAAAATTTTCTTTTGTTGTTTTTCAAGAAAATATTTAAAAGTTTTAATACATTGGTCCTTGATACTATCGACACTTGCAAGTATCGATATAGATACCAAGCAATAAGCATCTATATTCTATATCTGATGATGTTTTCTTTCTTATGTTAGATGACGTCCCTATTATGTATGTATGTATGTACCTATTTGAAAAAGTGAGGTAGTATTTAACAGACACTGTACGAAATATTGAAGTTAATATTACGAGAAATGGTTGTTAGCCATTCGCCTTATCTACTAGATCCTTGCACTTGATCAAGGCCAGCCGCGGGATCGAACCTGTGTCTTACCAGAGACAGATGCTATACTAACTAGGCCATGGTGGGTGCCATATATAAATATATGGGTAGGTATCTATATAAGAATGGAAATTACCATTTCCACCCCATCGCATATGTTTATAATAGATATAGGTATAACAGTTTTTAAGAGGAATGGTTAGCCATTCACCCATCTCATTCCGTTCAACGGTGAAGCTGATTTGTGTAGGTAACGTCGTCATTACCATAGAAAATAGTAAGCTTATGAAAATTGGTGTTTTAATTTCATTATTTTACGGAGATAAAAATAACATCGCAAGTTATTGCAATCCAACTAATTATAGGTACCTACCTAAAGATGGTGTTATCACTCTGAAATGAATAAAGAAGTTAGACTTGCACTAGAGTATCGCGGAGTTATGTTGATCACTATATTTTTTTTTTTGAATAATATTATCTATCAAGTAAATATTTTTATGTTCTAAAATTAAAAATAGTAAATTTTATTTATTTTTCTGTAATGGATAGAACAAAAAATATTAAATTAAATAATGGATATATTAATTTTCGAATATACAGGTCGATAATATTTTCTTTATTAACAAATATGAATCAAAATAATTCATAAAAAATCGAAATAAAAATAAACGTTTTTTTGCATTGATTTTTTTTCTCGGCAACAAAAATAATATAATTAACATAATTATTTTTCATCGTTACAGTTTCGATATATTTTAATATTGTTATTAAATTAATTTTATTATTTCACCGTTTGTGTGAAAATTCATAAACATTCCCTATCACGCAGTTTGGACCATACCATCGCACTTGCCAATTCCTACGCACGAATGACGATGGGTTGCCCCCTTGCGCTCGCTCGTGGAACGTACACATGCAACATGTCGCGGATCACGTAGAAAAGTCTCGCTAGGTTTCGTACAACGTACGGAACAGTTCGCAACGTTGGGGCGGCTCGTAGACTCAATGCTGCGCGCCATGTTGCGAGACATTTTGTCCCCTAGTGAGTACAAGGCACAAGCGAAGCGACATCGTGAAACATGTCTCGCGTCACGTAAAAAAGCCGCATATGTTGCGTCCAACGATGGGCGACAGAGCGCATCGTTGCGCCGGCACGTAGATTCAATATGTTGCGATCTTAGACTATAGATACATCTAGACGCCACCCGTTGCATTGCTAAATGAAGCCGCGTGCCTTGCGTTTGGTTTGTGAGCGAGCGAACGCATTCGTCTACAAATGTTCGAGACCATAGACCATTTCGCTAGTGCTCGCCCAAAGTGCTCGCACTAGACGCTCAGAATTAAAATATAATTTTCTATTTTTTTACGTTATATAGTATTTTTAAGCGGTCAAAATGCAACCATTAGATAAAGATATCCATAATTTAAGTTATTTTAAAGAAACACTAGGTCACTGATATTAAAATATATAATAAAATACAAATAAATTATCACGAACATGTATCAACTTACTTATGAAACGTAATACCATCTTCTTGCTTATCAGTACGGCTACCACATTTTAAGACAACACACAGAACCATCTTTTGTACTTAATTAATCAAAAATATTTACCACTGACTTTATGTTTAACACAAAAAATATCAATTTTAGCAACACGAGCTCGCAAGTTATCGACGCTATGTGAAGCGTTTCGCCCCGATTTTATGGCGATACTTTTGGAAACTGGCTTGTAGCTAGTAGACCTTTTATCTTACTCTAGCGCGTGTCGCAGAGATTGTAAGTGTGCCGAATACTTTCTCACTCGCACTCATGCATCGTTTTTGTTCAGGCCTTGGTTGCGATACATTTTGTCCCCTAGTGAATTCAAGGCTTTAGGGTTTTGTATTAGCAACACACTCTTTGTTAAAACCAATTTTCTGAAAATTAGTATACAATTTAGTAGTGGAAGATTTGTGGGAATAATAATAAGTTTAACATAGGTTTTAAAATAATTGATATTTGTTGAGGCACATCCTACTATCGGTTTAGGTATGACATACCAAAATACCAAAATAGCGAAATAAATTTAATTTTCTTTATATACAGGCTATTCCCATGCCTGTAGTACCAAATTCCATATTACCAGCGAACTTGAGAGGAAAGTGCAGAATTTTGCATGGAAAGTGAAAAAATATGTAGCATATGTACGTAGCCACTCGGTGGCGCACAGCTCAGTAAGCGCACCCGATAGAAATGAATTAGTTTGACTAATGAAAATTTTACTCTGACAATGTTGCTGTCATACTTTAATAGTGAAAGATTTGTGATAAACAACAGTTGGATATAGGCACGCATTCCTTTATCCGCACCTAATATCATTTTTTCACCTTGTCTACTAGATGATATCCTGGATATGGTGAGTTGTTTGAAATGTGTTATATTTCCATTTTTAGTTATACGCATCTACATCAAGTCACCAGTAAAATTTGTAAGTTAATAATATTATAATATATACCTACCTAACAGTCTTATGTGTGAATCGTCAGATATATAATACATTCCGGTTACATAATAATAAATTAATAATATCACTTACGCCAAGATATTGACATATTTTTGCATTCCTATTTGGAAACTGATCATCGGAATCAAGTTGGCGGAGGAGAAGGTTACATAACGACCGCATGTTTGTAGTATCAGAAAAATGGGAAACTAATAAATTTGCACTCACATTGTGTTAAATTTTTTCTGTGTTACCGTTATGATAGTAATATATAAATTACCTATTTAAAATGAATAGATTGTTATATACCTGATGTTCTGGGTTGCATTCCGAATAATAGCAAGGAGGTTGAGGGTTATAATAATTACTTTGCTCCACATCCTCTTGAACAATCTCACTCTCCGAGTCAACCCGCTCAAAATCATTCTCCAATTTTAGAGTTGTAAGGTACTTTGAAGGGATCTAAAAAAATCATTAATTTTATAAATAAAAAAGGATATCAATGTCTTCTTATGACGATAATAAACTTTATTCCTGTTTACTGATATCGTTGGTGTCATTATAATAATATGTTGATTGCCTAGAGAATTACAATATAATTTTATTTCCTACACAGATATTATGGTTGGAAAAAAATAATCACTATAATTTATCAGGTAGGTAAGCAGTTTTTATAATAAATAACCTTTGAAAATCTAACCTCTGCAGCGTAGCAGGCATAGACTAATATACTTTAGCAGGGATCATCAGCATACTCTCGTTTGTTGCAAGTATTTAATTCTGGGTTATTTCCTTGCAATGACACATCTGCATCGGGTTGGAAGTCATCTGCTTCACGTTTTACGTCCATTTTACGCTTCGAAAATGTTCGTTCTGTAAGATTATCGACCCACACAAACAAACTGCTGTAATACATGAACCAATATGACAGCCGTGATTATAGAAATTGGGACGCTGGGCGGGTATGACCAGTAAATAAAAAGGTAGACATCACCAACGACAAGAAAAAGGAATAAAAAATTGTAAAATAACACCTCGCGCGAAAGAAAAGCAAACCCTATCTCAAGGACTTCAAAGTCAACATGAATATTAAGAGTTTTATTGGTGGGTAAAACTCCTTTCATTTGTTTATAATGATATGGTCTAGTATATCTGTACCTCAGAGGCAGACGGATGCAACTCCATTTTTTGGGAAAATGAGTTTTTTTAAGAATCGTCATGCTAAAGGCTTTATTTATTAAAGGCAGAGAGATGGAAGTCCTAGTCCAAGATATGTATAGCAAAAAGATGCAAATCCAATAATCCACTAAGATAAAATTCTCTCAAGCTGTCTGTAATATGTACTAGACGAGAACCAGCCAGGAGAACGAGCTTTAGAAGAGGATACAGCACTATGGACCATATCCAAGTCATCAGAGAAATCAGAGCGATAACAGGAATACATGCTGCCGCTACCCATGGGTTTTACAGACTATGAAAAAGCGTTCGATTCCATAAAGAAATTTTCAATACTCGTGCACTCAGAAATCATGGAATCCCCGGGCGCCATATAAATATTTTCAATAATATATACAGTAGCGTAACAACATCTCCATAAACCATCGCGCATTTCATATCAGCAAAGGAGTCCGACAAGGTGATACAATCGCACCTAAACTATTTATAGCTACACTTAAAGACTTATTTAGGCAACTTGACTGGGATGACACGGGTCCCCATAAATCAGGGGGGGGGCAAACTTTTTGGATGGAGGGCCAAATTCAACAATTTAAAATGAGCGGCGGGCCGCAAGTAAAATACCATTTTTAGATATACACTATTTATTATCACGAAAAATAAACATTACAAAAAAAAATGAGAAGAATGAAACTGTTGTACATTTTTGAATATTTTTTTAAAATTCAGGTGTTAATTTTGTAGTTGATATTCTCAAAACTGCTTGCAAATGGGCATCGGAGATATTTGATCGTAAATATTTTTTATTGAGGTTCATGATCGAAAATGTTTGTTCACATATATAGGTTGATCCAAAAATAACGAACATTTTTCTTGCAATAATTTTTAAGTCGGTCGAATTTGTCTGAATTAAGGGCATTGTAAAATTTGGAAATTTCTTCACGACGATGCAATTCTCTTAAATCAGTGTCACACTGTAGATCAATAATATCAAGTTGTAGATCTGTCGGTACACTATCAATATCTATTGAAATCGATGTTCATCGTAGAAAATTGTCATTACATAGTGTGAGACGAAACGCAAGGAAGACATACTGAGCTAATACATTTACGAAACAGCAAATTCTTCAAATTTAAATCTATTGTCAATGTTTTTTTAAAAAAATTATAAAAAAGTTATTCGTAATCAGAAGTACAATCAATGATGGCGGGCCGCAAAAAAATACCCGGCGGGCCACATGCGGCCCGCGGGCCGCAGTTTGCCCTCCCCTGCCATAAATGGAGAATACGTGAGTCATCTGCGCTTTGCCGATGATAATAAATAGTAGTTTGCAAGACTCAGAAGACCTCCAAAGCAAAATGTAGGAACTCGCTGGAGTAAGCAACAAAACAGGCTTGAAAATAAATGTATCAAAGAAGAAAGTCATGTTTAACTGCTTTGCGGGCCAAAAAGAGATCCTCATCAATGGCATTCAGCTCAAACAGGTGAAAAACTACATCTATCTGGCACAAAAAGTGTCTATATATGGATGTATATTTGATGAAATTGTTCGCAGAGTAAAGCTAGGCTGGAGTGCTTTTGGCCTCCTGCATAATTTCTTCAAAAAAACCTCCTACTGTGCCTAAAGTGCAAAGTGTTCAACCAGTGTGTACTTCCCGTAATCACATGCGTGTAAAACATTGACCCTAAGTAAAAGAGAGATCCAGAAACTTAGAGTAGCTCAACGTGGTATGGAAACGTGAATGCTGGGCATAACGCAAAAAAAGAAAAAGAGGAATGAGTGGATAAGGGAACAGACAAGGATTAATGATGTGATAGAGTTTGCTAAAAACCTTACATGGAAATGGGCTGGACACATAGCTCGAAGAAAGGACAATCGTTGGACAAATTTAGTCATCCAGTGGTATCCAAGAAGTACAAAACATCCGCAAGGTAGACCTAGAGGCCGCTGGATCGATGAAATGATAAAGTTCTGCGGAAAAACTTGGCAACGCAACGCACAGGAACGAGAGAAGTGGAATCAGCTTGGAGATTAGCGAGGCCTTCATCCAGCAGTGAATAGATTTAGGCTGGTGATGATGATGATGATGATGACATAATAAAATTTAAAAAAAAATGTGTTTTGCTTTGTTATATGTATACCTATAATTTTTTTTAACTTATAAATTGTTTTATTTTGGCTAGGTAAATAAGATACAAATCTACATTAACAAAATATCTTTAGAGGCAGAAGGATGCAAATCCACACTACGTTTTTTATTTTATTTTTTTTAGATATAAAATTGTATTATATTAAATTCCTTTCTTACATATTCCCGAAGTACTTTAATTGAATTAGAATAAAAAAAATAATGATCATTCTGTGTATATTTTCGTAGAAGTTATGAGTATTCGTTTAAAATAAAAATTGTTTTTTGGCTCTCCTGAACAATTGGGTATTTGGCACTTGCATCCTTCTGCCTCTGAGCTACAGAATTATTAATTAGTTGGTATTTCTTTTATAATTACTTGCAATACCATTCAATTTTTATTTAAGCTCTGCTCAATTCGTACTTACCATAAAATAACAGTAAAATTTGTAAGTAGCCGAAATCCATCTGTTAACTTTAATATAGTCTATAGAGATAAGGAATCCTTAACCATAGACTACTTTTATTATGAACTCGCGCCCTTCTGTTTAACCACTGACAGCTGCTGTCAAAATAGAATCGCGTGCCTTTAAAACAGTACATACAAACTCATTTCAAAAATTATCTTAATATGGATATTAATAACTTGAATTCGTTTGGCATGCATATGCAAAATATGCATACGCAGTTTGCAATTATTGCGAACAATGTACGCATGATTGAATTCGCGCAAAATGCTCTATTACCAAGGAGATACATCAGGGACATGCAGGACCCGTACGCAAGATATGATGAGACCGAATTTCGGTTGAAGTTCAGGTTCACGAAAGATGTCACGCGGAATGTAATATTCGCGATGGTTGCACCAGATTTGCGGAAAACTACGCGAAGAGGTCTGCCAATAACTCCCGAAATTCAACTTCTTCTGGCATTAAGATATTATGCCACAGGGAGCATTCAAGTAAGTTAAATTAAAGAAAAACATTACTTACCTCTTTACATAGGTAATATTTATTTTATGAGATTGTTTTTAGTGAAAAACATCATAGATAACCTCAATAATGAGAAAAAATAATGATTTTTTGATTAACCTACAAGAAGGGGTTTCACCAAATGTCTGTATTTATAATGGTCATTACTTATCACTAATTCAAATTAAACCATCTATTTTTCAGTCCATATATGGGGATATTGGCAGAGTGCACCAGTCAACCATATCAAGGACACTGAAACGAGTGTCAAAATCCATTGCTCAGAATCATAGCACATACATAAAATTCAATACATCCAGTGAGACTCGACGGGCATTTCGTGCAATGGGGAATTTTTCTGGGGTCACTGGATGTATCGATTGCACCCACATAAAAATAAAAAATCCTGGTGGTGGGCACGGTGAAGTGTTCCGAAACAGAAAAAGAATTTTCTCCCTGAATGTACAGGTAATATTCATGTTCTCTTTAAAAATGACATTTAATCGTAAAATTGGCAACAGAATCTTTCTGTCGGTTTATTAGTCAAATGTCAGAGCATACATATCATAAAGGAGAAAGAAATCTGGAGAGTTCGATGTGCAGTGAAACAACTCAGAGAGTAGAGCTGAGACAAATTATTTACTGTCATTGAGAGATATCGTATAGAAGGAAATTGTGGATACATAAAAGTAATACAGTTCATTTCACAATAATGATATTGTATACGTAGCGGCATTAAAATTAGCTTTTGATGATAATATGGTAAGTGTGTATTAGAGGATTCAAAGACCTGCTATATAAAATTGATTATGTTTTTTAGGTTGTTGGTAGTCCAAGACTAGAGATTCTCGACATCGTCATTCGTTGGCCAGGAAGCTATCATGACAGCTACATCTTAGGAAACAGCAGGGTCAAACAACGGTTTCAAGAAAGGCTTATACCTGGTGCACTTCTTGGTGATTCCGGTTACCCCTGCTTACCGTATCTATTTACGCCAGTTTTAAACCCTGTTTCTCGTGGCGAGAGACGGTATAACAAGGCGCAAATGAAAACAAGAAATTCCGTGGCGTGTGGAAAATGAGGTTCGCTTGTTTGGCCAGAGGTGTAACAACCAAACCTATGACCACAGTAGCTGTAATAATGGCTTGTGCTGTCCTCCACAATATCGACCCCGAATTCCAATCAGATGTGGAAATTGTGCCAGAGGAACCCAGCGTTCCACATGGAGGAATTGAGTCGAGAGAGGGAATCGCTGCCCGTAGAACGTTGATCGCCCGCTATTTTAGTTAAGTTTATGAATTATAGTTAGTTAAGCTATTTGAATGGGAATGGCTGGAGCAACATTCAACTCGATGTGGAGTGTCTGGGACTCACGATTGTACTCGGTCCAAACCAAATACCGCCTATTCGACGCTTGTATTCTGACAGTGCTGCTTTACGGTAGAATCATGGCACCTTACGAGGGCTCAGAGCAACCGTATATTAAGCTTCGAAAACAGATGTTTGCGACGAATACTGGGTGTGCGTTGGTATGACTTTAGGAGCAACGAGGAGATAAGAGAATGCACAGAGCAGCCTCTCATCACGCTGAGAGTGAAGAGGCGGCGTTGGACCTGGCTCGGCCGGGTGCTGCGGATGCCAGAAGATAATTTCAACCTGGCTTGCCTGTTCTTCAAGCTAACCGGATTCCGGTGTCATGGAAAGCCGGTAAATACTATCTATAGTGAATACGGGATGCTGGTTTGATTTGAAACGATGCAAGACGACAGGGATTCTTGGAGGCGTCTCGTGGTGTCCATATGCTCCAACTGTGATGTTATCACTCGCTCATGCGGGTACATAATATAAATAATTTTATTAATATTAATTGTTGTAGACCTACATATAATATTGTTAAGACATAAGTTTTGAATGATTTGAAGTGAGCATTACTTTTGACATTTGTTTTTGATAGCATTTGGTGCCTAAACCTTATAAAATAGGCGTAACTCTAATAATAGTTTAGACTAGGGATCCCGAGCTATTTTCGATACCTATGAATCCCGGGATTGATAAACCTAATCCCGGGATTTCGGGATTGATTTTTTTATCAATTTTTATGGAAAATAAAATAAAAGCAAAAATATAACAGAACAAATACTTTTAATAAAAAATAACTACATTAGAAATAAACTGAGTTAGAATGACGTTTGATTTATACCCATGTGTAGGTTGCCGATTCATTTTATTTTTTTCACATAAATTATTAATAATGAGAAAGATTGGAACAAAACAATGCTTCGCACTTTTGACAAAGTAATTCCACCATGATATCATACGTTCTACGACAGTTTCATAGTTGGCTGACTAATTAGATTTATGAAGCGGAAAAGTCATAAGTACGCCATGACTATTTGCTTTACTAATTTAAATCTCGCTAATCCATTCATTATGTCTTTACTATCAGAAATAGCAACTCATATTAAATTCACATTATTATTTATATTACAATATTATTTACTCCATTAAACTTATGTACGTCCAATATTGAACGTATACAATATTAACAATAAATGTCTTAAATAGTATAAATTATACTAGATTTATTTTTGATCGTTTTTATCAATGTTATTTGTAAATATAAAAATTTTATATTTACAATGGAAAAAAATGTCAATCCCGGGATTATCAAATTGTAATCCCGAAATCCCGGGATCATAATTTTGGCTCGGGATTGGATTCCCTAGTTTAGACAATAGTTTGACGATGATTGCCTGAAAGAAGACCAATCTCACCATTTTCACGACGAATGGGAAATTAGTTAGGATGATAAAATACAAGACGTTTTGATTAATTTGTAATGCTTCACTATCTTCAGCCAAATACATAAGTTGAAGAATGACAAAGGTAAAGTGTGGTAGATCACTGCTTATGATACTGGATAGGTAATTAATCACAGCCTACTTCAAATTCAAATTGTATTGCCCACTAATTGTTAATCTTTTTAAATTGTTTGGTATTTTAATAATCAATAAGTCAGCTATTAATACTTGAAAGAATTACTTATTATCACTTATAACCGGATTGGAAGCTCTATTTTTGATGTTTGTGTTATAAATGATACATTTTAATGGACTGTAACTTTTCAATATAATTTGTATAGTTTTCTGAAACTGATCAATGTGCTAAATAAAACATGTACATACATATTATTCTGAAATATTCATTATTTATTAAAATTTATAAGCAATAACACGACAAATGTAGATATTTCAACTACCCAATAAATTTAAGTACAAATGAATATTATTTAAACAGTATTATATAAAAGTTATTGAACAGTAGAGAAGTGTGAATACAAAAAAATATAAATTAGATACAAGGAAGTACACTGAATGAGCTAAAGCCGCGTTGACACTGTCCAAGTACGATCCAAGTACACTTGGACCGAGTGCCATCCAAGCGACAGCTTCATACTAAGTATTCCTATCCAAGCTACTCGGACCGCGTCCTATTCATCCCATACGAGTGCGCTTGGATGGCACTTGGACCTTGTCAATGCGGCTTAAGCAGACCCTATTTTAATAGTTGATAAGCACCTAATATAAATAGTATCTAGTAGTAAGTAATGTTTTTTGTAACTGCTGGATATTCCGCTGCAGTCGTCTATTATTCCTGAAACGATATAATGTACATACATATCGCACCCCCAGTAAAATACTGTAGTAATCCAAAAATTGGCATTTTGCAGGAGAGCCATTTGAAGTTTCAAATATTCTTTGTAAATACAGGAAAAGTCTGAATGTAAAAATTATTACTCATTTTTATGGAAAAACATGATCTATTTTCAACTGTATTCACCATTTTTCTCTAAAACATATACAAATTGAGATATTTGAATATTTTTGAGTTACGACAGTATTTTATTAGGATATTTGAAAATTTCATGGTAAAATTTGAATCAACTCAATACTTTCTATGTAAATTTCCCTACCATCACTCTAATAATTTCGACTAATTTGTTGGGCACTGTAAAGGAAGGTTTTCAAAATATTAAGTTATGGTATAATCTTTAAAGATTTATTGAAAAAACAAGAAAAATACAATTATTAGTTCAAAACAACAAAAAAATACTTAATTATTTTATTTAATATGCAAATAAAAATTTTAGGTACGATTTTTAATATTTAAACATCACTTGGAAGAGAAGCCAAAAATTCATAATAAAATTCACGATGTGTAGCAGTGCAGAGAGAAAGCAAATCCTTCTTTTTAATTGTCATTATTTTTGGCCGCTCTTGATATGCTTTGGATAAATTGAGACCATCCATTGGTAACGGTTTACCTATTTGCCGTTGACGAACATTCAATTTCCTACATTCTTCATGATAACTAGTTTTAAAAAAAATAATGTATGGCTAGTCTATGTCTACTTTTATAACTTTAATCTTCTGCCACAAAACTTTTTCTCCATTTTTATTCGTGTTGTAATTTTTACCAATTTTATCTGCTAGTTTTTTCATGTTGTGAAAATTATTTGTCGCCATGGGTTTAACAATGTATGGTTGTCCTGTTTTCTTACTTGTTTGTACAATGGTAATCATTTGGCAGGGCACTAATATTGGTCCACTTTTTAGAGCCCTAGTCTTCTGCTGCTCAATTGTAGAATGGACAATATCGCCTTCATTTAGGGTATGCCCGGTGACCAAAAACTAATGAGAGATCGTTTTATTTTTTTGTTAATTCCCGATAGCATATAAATACATTGCAGCAATGTATTTATTTTTATTCTGCCCGGCACAATTGTCTCTGTAAAAAATAAAATGCTCAATGTGGTGATATTTTTCACGTAATCGAGTACACAGCTACCAATTTCATTGGATCCTCATGCAACTTGACTCTTGTCCCACGTGTATCAGTTTGCAATATTTTCAGTGATATTATAGACTCTTTGATTGTACATGGCCAACTTTCGTTTATAATAGAAAGTTGACACATTTCCGCAAGGAAGCGGTAAAACAGCCTGCAAATCATATACAGCATTAATGACGCTATTTTGGCCATTAGTTCGGGATTCTGCTACGTCTTTGGCCTTTGCATCCTTTGCCTCTATTTTTCCAGGTTGATGTGTCTCATACTTTTCTTGAAGTTGTTTTTTTCTTCTGGTGAAGAATTATTGTATAGGTCGCATTCAACGCACAAATCTTTTTTAGGCTTAAAGAAGCTAATATTAAATTCGCCATTAAATATGGATGCGTATAATAGTGTTCTTTTCCAAATGGCATATTGCTGTCATTTATATTTCAATGGGTCTATTCTATACTTATCGAACACTAAATTGATAAATAGTATCAAACTTAGGGTAGGTTTGTATCAAAATATTAGCACTTATTGTAACAATTACACGAAGCTGGTTTTTATTGTTGCAATAAGTGCGATATTTTAACAGCACCTATCTTGCTGCTGTTAAAATATCGCACTTATTGCAACAATAAAAACCAGCTTCGTGTAGTTGTTACAATAAGTGCTAATATTTTGATACAAACCTACCCTAAGTTTGATAATATTTTTCACTTTAGCGGTCGATAAGCATAGAATAGACCCACAGGAATTGTTAATTTACCATCTAAAAACAAACTAGACGTCTGTGCACGCGAATAATGTTACTCGATCACTGGGAAAGACTTAATGTGAGCTCTTATATCATTTTTTAAATCGTCATCAATTTTTTTTGTGATTGCCATGGTGACCTCTTTGTTCTGGAATTGGGATTCCGGAAAGGAGATCTCTTGTTTTCCACGCAGTGGAGCAGTACCTTTCACTCACCCCATATGTGTTGATAAAGTATTTTTTGCATACTTTTTTTTATTCTACTTCTATTTAATTGAAGTTGATAATAAAAACTGTTGCCTCTACTGCTTCCAGTTTTTTTGTTTGAATACTTTGGAACAATAATATCCATGCAACTAGTGAGAAAATTACGCTGTATCTCAAGATCTTCCTGTAGTAACAGAGTTACAACAGTATTTTTTTGAAAAGTATTGTTTTAGTTTTTTAGAAAGCTTCTTGTAAAATACTGTCGTAACTTAGTTACAACACTATTTTATTATCGATTTAACAGTTTTCGGAAAGTAATGTACTGTATTAAGTGCTTTCTCTCTGACACTATTTGAGTTTGACAAACGACAGTATTTTATTAAAATAGCAAAAAAAAATACGAATCCAACCACATCCATAACTCGAAAACGCCCATTTCAGACTTACGACAGTATCTTACTGGGGGTGCGATATGATTATTGATATATTATACATAGCGGTTATTTAGAAAGCACGGTGCAACAAGGATCGACTCCTCAAGGCCGAAGCACCCTAAACAATAGGTACCTGCCATGTTACATAAGCCGAAAAATCCGTATAATTTAGTTGAAATGAATATAAAATTAATATTGAATAGCTCTGGGAAGCACCGCGTCTCTTCTACCGCCCGCCGAACAGCCTAGTAATAAGTTAATTGTTTAGATTATTGATAAGCTCTCCTGTACACGATAGTGTTTAAATATAGAAATATACTGGTCTCTGCAGAGGTCTGTATACCTGTGTCGATAGAATTAAATTACATATACACAATACATACGATTAAATATATATTCGACATGACTTGCTTGTATTAATTTTTTTTGTTTTTGTAATTTTTCCCCTGTACTTCTCTCGCCTTATTGCAATAAATGCTCATCAAGGCAAACAAACTGATCGTTTGACTTTACCCTTCATCGCAATATTTATAAAACATTCCTACCGAAATTAAATTATTTTTATAGAATATAATATTTCGAACGATCGAATATTAACGAGGGAATGAATAACTGATCCTCTATATCCTCATACAGCTATCAGGGACACACAGATTAATGCCAGCAACAGTGGGAAACTTTCTAAGAGTGATCCAAGATATATTAAAAGTTTCATACCATCGGAGCATGTAGCCTCTTACGGCGTTCCTCTTCGCTTAGCATTTGCTTATATTTGCATTGCATTTCACGTACCTGAAATATTACCAATGTTTTGTGATCGCTGTTTTATATTTTAATATTGATGTTTAATATTGAAATATTTTATACCAATAAGGTGTGTACTTTGTCACGCCGTTCTTCTTCGCGCTGCTGTGTACGCACCTGAAATATTACAATATTTTGTGATCACTGATTTCTACCAATTAAAAATTCATTCATTAAAATTATACAGACTTACAATATTTTGTTGCTTCATGATGATTGAAGATCCACAACATAATATAGCATACAAGTTTTACATTTCCATCCTAGAGCCGGGGTGCAGAGTTATGAAGCGTACATTCTACACCTACATTCACACCATATGAACCGAAAAGTCTTTTTTAAACTTTAACTTACATATTATTATCCAATATATAATCAAATTATAAAATCGACCAAGGGTACTTGATGGAATTTGAATTTAAATTCATAAATATAAATTTACCAAATAAACAGGAATTAACTGTATCAGATGACAGTGTATATTCACCATTGGTGGTGTTTGAAGAAGCCAAAAGGCGATAGTCGGATCGCAAAAAATGACTCAAAAAGAATAGAAAAAAACTTAGTTCAATAATTAGAATATACTTAATCAAATATTTTCTCATGTTACTCTTTTTCGAAAAACTTGTCTGGTTGTTCCCGCAGTTTCTTGTATAAGTTATCAAATTCTTCTGTTAAATTAGTGCTTTCCATATTGATTTCATTGGCCCCATATTTTGCTGCAAAGTCTTGCTATTTCAAATAGGAGTTTTCCAGTAAAAACTTTTCTGTGCTTATGGTTTCCTATCCCTGATTTGACGCTGAACCCGACTGGACGCGCGCGGGGTACTACGGACACTCTACGTGCTCGTCCGTGGTGGTTTGGCGGGCAACTCAAACGTATTAACACGTCTCGACGTGTCCGTAGACAATAGACAGTATAGGAAGAAACGTGGGTGCGAAGGACACGCTGCCAGACGAACTGAATTTGTCGTTCCGTTGAACTAGAGTGCGAGCGCAGTATAGGAAGAAACGTGGGTGCGAAGGACACGCTGCCAGACGAACTGAATATTTCGTTCCGTTGAACTAAAGTGCGCGCGCAGTATATGAAGAAACGTGGGTGCAAAGGATACGCTGCCCGGCGAACGGAATATCTCGTTCGAGGCGAACGAGGTACGCGAGAGTGCGCGCGCAGTATAGGAAGAAATAGTAACTATACATTTTATTACGGCAACAAAAGACACAATTGACCTAATTAGTCCGAACAAATCACTATCCGTAATTGAGCTATTCGGTCGGAGTCCTCATTAAGTGACTCATTTCCCATATCTAATCTGACGGATAGTGACGTCACGTCGCCGACGTAATACGCGTCATGCCATGGATAATGTTACCTAATTTTAAATTTCCCGAAAATAATTTAAAATTATGAAATTGTGAATCGGTGTAAAAATGTGAAAACGGTACCATATAAATTTTATAAATATAAATAAATAATTATCATGAACTTTAAATAATTTATTTGTTACAACATCATATTTATTTTTTACTTCATAATGCACGAAACGATCAAAGTATACCCAGTAAATATTTCCATAATATGGCAATACAGCTTCACGGATCATTGTCAATATTATATTTACAAACACCTCCATTGAACCACGATCTCGATCATTTTTACCAGCTTAGCATCATTTTCATTTTCATTTATTAGCATCATCATGAATCCTATTGTGGCACAACGACGACGGGCAGTTAGTTTAGTTAGTAGAAAAGGAATTGTTAGTTAGCTGTGCCGATAGGGAAACATTGATAATAAATTCGCGTATAACAAATGCGTTCAGCAACGCGCGGAAACGTGCCGCCTGGGCTAGGATAACAGTCGAATTCAATAGGCTAAGCCAAGGAATAACAGTAAGTAATGATATTATGTACTATATTATATAGATTGAACTACAGTTTAGTGATATTATATCAATAGAAGGTTATTTTATTGGAACATTTAAGTCCATTTGTGACGCTAAAAAACAAACGTAGCCATCTCCATCACAAGTGAAACTGAATAAATCAACTTTTTTGTTTTTGTGGTTAATTTGAACCCGTAAGTTAATAATTTCCTAATTTATGATTATATTTTATTTAAAAGATACGATTTAAACAATGCTTAATAATCGCGAATCTTTAACAAACAAGATATTTACGATTTTATGTTGGAGATGGCTTTGTTTGTTTTGTATCATCTGGATTTGACCAGGTTTGAAATAAATACTATTGGAGATGGACAGTTTTGTTTTGTATTCGATTGGTTTGTTTTGTATTCTAACAAACAGAGTTGTGTTAAAATGGGTGCCGGACGAAATCCCGAATGCTGAAATCCCGAATGCCGACATCCCGAAAGCCGAAATCCCGAAAGCCAAAATCCCGAATGGCCGAAATTCCGAATGGCCGGAATCCCGAAGGCCGAAATCCCGAAAAATAAAAAAATATAAACAGTATTAATTTTCAACCAGCGGTTCCCCAATAGGCGGAGCTTTTTCTTGGGTGTGTAATTTAACAAGATAATTAAAATAGTTATATAAAAACTGTTATTAATTATGGAATGAAGCAACAAAATAATTTTCAACCAGCGGCACCCCAAAAGGCGGCGCTTTTTCTCGATTGTATAATTTATCTAGATAATTAAAATAGTAGTATTAAAAACTATTATTAATTATGGAATGAAGCAAAAAAATTATTTTCAACCAGCGGTACCCCAATAGGCGGCGCTTTTTCTTGAATGTGTAATTTAACAAGATAATTAAAATAGTTATAATAAAAACTATTCATAATTATGGAATCAAGCAACAAAATAATTATAAACCAGCGGCACCCCAAAAGGCGGCGCTTTTTCTCGATTGTATAATTTATCTAGATAATTAAAATAGTAGTATTAAAAACTATTATTAATTATGGAATGAAGCAAAAAAAATATTTTCAACCAGCGGTACCCCAATAGGCGGCGCTTTTTCTTGAATGTGTAATTTAACAAGATAATTAAAATAGTTATAAAAAAACTATTCATAATTATGGAATCAAGCAACAAAATAATTTTCAACCAGCGGCACCCCAAAAGGGGACGCTTTTTCTCGATTGTATAATTTAACAAGATAATCAAAATAGTTATATAAAAACTATTATTAATTATGAAATAATGCAAAAAAATAATTTTCAACCAGTGGTACCCCAATAGGCGGCTCTTTTTCTAGAGTGTGTAATTAAATAAGATAATTATTTTCTTACTTCATTCCATAATTAATAATTGTTCTTATATAACTATTTTAATTATCTTGTTAAATTATACAATCGAGGAAAAGCGCCGCCTATTGGGGTGCAGCTGGTTGAAAATTATTTTGTTGCTTCATTTCATAATTAATAACAGTTTTTATATAACTATTTTAATTATCTTGTTAAATTACTTACTCAAGAAAAAGCGCCGCCTATTGGGGTACCGCTGGTTGAAAATTATTTTCTTGCTTCATTTCATAATTAATAATAGTTTTAAATACTACTATTTTAATTATCTAGTTAAAATATACAATCGAGAAAAAGCGCCGCCTTTTGGGGTGCCGCGGGTTGAAAATTATTTTGTTGCTTTATTCTATAATTAATAATAATTTTAAATACTACTATTTTAATTATCTAGTTAAAATATACAATCGAGAAAAAGCGCCGCCTTTTGGGGTGCCGCTGGTTGAAAATTATTTTGTTGCATCATTCCATAATTATTAATAATAGTTTTTATATAACTATTCTAATTATCTTGTTAAATTACACACTCTAGAAAAAGCGCCGCCTATTGGGGTGCCGCTGGTTGAAAATTATTTTCTTGCTTAATTTTATAATTAATAATAGTTTTTATATAACTATTTTAATTATCTTGTTAAATTATACAATCGAGAAAAAGCGCCGCCTATTGGGGTGCCGCTGGTTGAAAATTATTACTGTTTATATTTTTTTATTTTTCGGGATTTCGGCCTTCGGGATTTCATCCGGCACCCGAAAAAAACAACAATATAAATGTATAACTTATTTCATATTTACAGCTAACACTTAATAATTTGAAAATTATAATTGGGTTTATGAATTTATTTTGAGTTTTATGATATTAGAATTAAATAGGTAACTAAGCAAACATAACAATATTTTTGAATAAAAATATATAAAAAAATATAGATGACTGCACCAGTTTACACGATATTATGCAGCTTTAAAACTGAACTTAAAATATGAACAGCCAAGGCACAGCCCTGAGGTTCTAAGATGCTAACTGTCGTAAAACGTTTGAAAATCAAAATTTACTTACCGTTTTTCAGTCTTCTTTGAACGTTTAATGGTATAATTTGATCTGGTAAACTATCGTGCATTCTCTGGAGACACTATTTTAAACTTTATTTGGATTATTTTCCATTCTTTGACAATTATTTCGCTTAAAAACTTGAAGAGCACATCTTATATACAGAGAAAACTTTTTGCTGATGGGAGCCATATTGATAAAATGCCACGACATGATTGGCCATTCTGAAAAAGTGCTACGTCGTGATTGGCTAAGACGAATGTGACCACGTTTGATATAAAAAGTCAATGGAGATGACTAAGTTTGAAAAAAATCACAACTTTTATTTTGATTTTTTAAGCAGAAAATAAGGAGATAGACATGTCTGAAGTGAATATTATTATATAAAACAACACAAGAAGTCATACCAACCAAAAATCTCAAAAAAGTCAGTGACTGGAGATGGCCACGTTTGTTTTTTAACGTCACATTTACGCACTAGGTACCAACTAGCGGCATGCCGACAGTGTGCGTAAGCGGGCATAGGTAAGTCTTTTACGTGTCTTAATATCATTTTCATGAATAATACGCATATGTCACATCAATATAATTAATAATTTATGGTAAAACTGCTTTATTCTAGCGAACTGCCGCTATGTTAAACACATTGTGGAATACCATGAGGTCAAACATAAGGAAAGCTGACACGGCAGAGAGGGCCAGCATCATGAGAACTGGCGGTGGTCCACCCTTGGCTTCCAGGCCAACCAACAACCCGGCTGCGTTCGCAGCTGTAGCAGACAATCTGCGAATAGAGTGGCAGCATAATGGAGATTCTGATGGGATGCATTTACAGGCATTAAATTCTCTCGAAAACACATGTTCACCACATGGACACACCCTCCAAACAAACCAACATACAGAGTCACCAACACAAACATATACACCGACATCATCACTGCACACATTGAGTGAGCTTCCACACGGCTCTCAATCAATTTTACAACCATCCCACCTTGACACCTCCGAACCAGCACAACCACAGACATATTTACAATCACAGCACACACCGTGCGAGCTACCACATGGCTCTTCGACACGAATACTAACACCTCTAACCTCCGCCCCATTAGTGTCTCCACCACCTGTTCGCCGATTGTTTCCGAGACCGCGATCGCAGAGGGGAAGTGTCCAAATTCGGCAATCAGTTATTCACACCCAGACAAGGCGGGATGGCGATTTGATGGTATGATTAATTTATATATTTATTTGAGTTCTCACTTTTATTTTAGACAGTTTTTATTGAGCAGTGAAATAATTAATGTAAACGAGTATGACAGGCAGTTGAATGCACAAAATTTAATTAGAAATGTTATGGTTTCAGGTGGGCGCTTCGGCCGTAGGAGAGGGGTGCATAAGAGCGCAGCATGCACGGGTACTGCAGCATATGGACGAGGAGCATGCGCTAGAGGTAACGAAACTTAATTAAAATTTCAATCCGTATCAATTTATATAGGTTTGTTTACTCAACCAATCAAATTTATATCTAGAGATCCTTTCAAACTTTCTTTAAACACTTCAGACATGTTTCATAAAAGGGGTGTCTTCAAAATTTTCTTGTATTGAGTTATGAAATAATAAATCGAGCAATAAATATAATTGTATGATAATCATTATGAGAGTACACTATGTTGGCATTCAAAGGTTATTTAATTCAAATAAGTTCAAATTATTGTTCACAGATAATGACGTGTATTATTTTATTTCAGAAGGAGGTAGCGAGGATAGAAATTGAACGGGCGAGGATAGCACTTGAACGGGAGGTATGAATTAATTTTTTAAATTCAAATCGTTAAAACTTTCTTTAAACCAGCAGAGGCACCTAGCGGAAAATACGAAGCTTGCAATTTGAGACTTTTTTTTGATAATTTACAATTTCAACTGTTACTGTAAAAAAAATGTTAGGAAATGTGAATTTGTCACAAACAATGAAATGATGGAAGCAAGCAATAAATAGAATTGAATGAGTCATTATGAGATTTTCACAAATAATGACATGTATTATTTTATTTCAGAAGGAGGTAGCGAAGATAGAAGTTGAACGGGCGAGGATAGCACTTGAACGGGAGGTATGAATTAATTTTTTATATTCAAATCGTTAAAACTTTCTTTAAACCATCAGAGGCACCTAGCGGAAAATACGAAGCTTGCAATTTGAGACTTTTTTTTGATAATTTACAATTTCAACTGTTACTGTAAAAAATATGTTAGGAAATGTGAATTTGTCACAAACAATGAAATGATGGAAGCAAGCAATAAATAGAATTGAATGAGTCATTATGAGGTTTTCACAAATAATGATGTATATTATTTTATTTCAGAATGAGATAACGAGGATGATGGTCGAATCACAGCGCAGACGCGACTGAACGAGGATAGCACTTGAACGGGAGGTATTAATTAATTTTTTAAATTCAAATCTTTCAAACTTTCTTTAAACCTGACATGCAGGCATATTTCATGGGGATGACCAGCAGAGGCACCTAGCGGAAAAATACGAAGCTTGCAATTTGAGACATTTTTTTGATAACTTACAATTTCAACTGTATTAATTAATAAATATGTATCTGAAAACATTAAAAAAAATATATTTTTTTAAGTCAAAGATAAACTTACAATTATTGTAAAAAAATTGTTAGAAAATGTGAATGTGTCACAAACAATGAAATGATGGAAGCAAGCAATAACTAAAATGAATGATAGTCATTATGAGAGTATTTGAGTTTTTCACAAATAATGATGTATATTATTTTATTTCAGAATGAGATAACGAGGATAATGGTCGAAGCACAGCGCACACGCAAGGTATGCAAGTTTGAAGACTGGCGAGCGACTGAGATTCTTGGAGGCGCCGCGTGCTGTCCATATGCTCCAACTAAGGGGCGGATATGGCCGAAGAAGAAGAATATGTGCTTATTTCTTAGTTAAGGAGTTTCATTATTTGTATGAAACCAGAGACAAAAACTAATGAGAAAATAAAATCCTTTTTTCTCGTTCAGTATTATAAAAGAAATCTTGCTGGTTTCTTGAATTAGTTTTTAGCAATTTGTCCAACCCATTGGTTTATGCTCTGGATCTAACTTTCCTCAATGATTTAGGTGGACATTGTTTTATATGTTTTTAAGATAGGGTCTATCAAATTAATTCACTGTGTGGTACAGTGTGCTTTTATTTTATTGTATTATTTACTCACATTACCATGCATTTATATTTAAAACTTTATGTCATGTCGTGGAACGCTTTGAATTTGAAAATGTCAAATGTTCAATCATTTAAAAAACAAAATTATTCATTATTCGTTATGTACTCAGTATGTTTATCTTTTAAATAAATAAATAATGTTTTACGAGATGGATGGGTTTGAATAATATAACATTACGCAGTTTCTTTTGGCACAATTTTATAAAAAAAACATTTAAAACAAAAACTAATATAAGATAAGAGTGATACACTGGTCATAACTATTCAGTTGCATTGGCATACTTTTAAAAAAAGCACTAATAACAAAAGAATCATGATACACAATGACAAATATTTAATTACACTGGTACATTTTATAAAAAAACATTTAAAACAAAAACTTATAAGACACACAGTTGGACGGTAAGCTTGAAATTACATTGCCATAGGTATTATTATAAAACACATTAAAACAAAAGTTATAAGATACACAGTTGGGCGGTAACTTTTAAATTACATTGGCCTAGGTACAATTATAATAAACATTTAAAACAAAAACTTATAAGACACACAGTTGGACGGTAAGTTTGAAATTACATTGCCATAGGTATTATTATAAAACACATTAAAACAAAAGTTATAAGATACACAGTTGGGCGGTAACTTTTAAATTACATTGGCCTAGGTACAATTATAATAAACATTTAAAACAAAAACTTATAAGACACACAGTTGGACGGTAAGTTTGAAATTACATTGCCATAGGTATTATTATAAAACACATTAAAACAAAAGTTATAAGATACACAGTTGGGCGGTAACTTTTAAATTACATTGGCCTAGGTACAATTATAATAAACATTTAAAACAAAAACTTATAAGATACACAGTTGACTGTTAAATTACATTTGCATACTTTTCATAAAAATCGCTAATAAAAACTTGCAAGATACATTGTTGACGGTAAATATTCAATTACACTGGCACAATTTTATAACAAAAACTTATCTGAACTGGCGGGCTATAAAAGCTCTACGAGCAGCAATTCCCTCGATTGAGTCAATTCCTGTATATGGAGGGCTTGGTTCCTCTGGCACAATTTCTTGATCTGCCAAGAATTCAGGGTCAATATTGTGCAGAACAGCACAGGCAATTATAATCGTAATTGTTGTCGACTGTTTAGTACTGATGCCTTTAGCCAAGCAGGCAAACCGCATCTTCCAGACCCCAAAAAGTCGTTCTACGGAATTTCTTGTGGTGATCTGTGCCTTGTTGTACCGTCTGTCAGCACGCGAAACAGGGTTTGCTAGCGGTGTGAACAAGTATGGTAAACAAGGGTAACCGGAGTCGCCTAGAAGGATACCAGATAAAAGTCCTTCTTGAAATCGCTGTTTCACTCTACTATTACCGAAAATGTAACTGTCGTGATAGCTACCCGGCCAACGAACAACGATGTCCAATATTTCAAGCCTGGGACCGCCGACAACCTAAAAAACATGGTCAGTTTAATAATTTTGAATGGTTGATCGACATGATGCTTTGGATGGCAGATCATATATTGGATATTTAGCGTACCATTAATAATTTAATATAATGGTCAGAAAATCATTATTTTGAAATGCATTGTGTATTAAGGTCTTATATATGTTAGAGCGAAGCCATACGGGCGCTCCTTCGTGAGACCGCTGTATTCCGACTGCGAGCGGAAGTGAGAATGCACCGCTGTTGCGTATTCACTCCCACTCGCAGTCGGAATACAGTGGTCTCACGACACAGCGCCCGTGGTTTCGCTCTTAGGTATATAATAATCTGTTCAGTGATTTATTGATTTTACACGATAAACCACATTACAATAAAGTATCACGTCTAAAGTATTCTGCGGTTAGTTTCAATTAAGTAGATATAATTTTTACAGTATTTAGTAAATATTAAGATTACCTGGACATTAAGAGAGAAAACTCTTTTGCGGTTTCGAAACACTTCTCCGTGTTCACCGCCAGGGTTCTTAATTTTTCTGTGACTACAATCAATACAGCCAGAGACTCCGGGAAAATTCCCCATCGACTCGAACCGCTGGCAATTTTCATCAGATATGTCAAATTTGATGTATCTGTTGAAATGCTGAGCCAGAGATGCCGACACTCGCTGGATTGTTCTGGAAATGGTGGACTGGTGAACCCTACCGATATCCCCATATATAGACTGAAAAGTAGAATTTTATTTTGAATTAGTGATGATGATAAATTAAAACAGGCACCGTTTACTGAACACGTAGGCAGCTACTAAAATTGTTGTGTCAATATGTGTTTTTATCAAAAAAAAGATCTAATGATCCCAATCAACCTTTTACATAAAATCGTATTAGGTAGGTACTATATCATTTAACTCTATTATCATGTTTATGAGAATGAACTCTTTCATAAAATAAAAGTAGGTAGGTATGTAGTATTTTCCAATGTGGCTTACCTGAATGCTTCCAGTAGCGTAATATCTGAGGGTAAGAAGAAGTTGCACTTCTGGTGCAATGGGTAAGCCTTTCTGTGTAACTTTTTGCAGGTCACTTCTCACCATCGGGAATATCGCGTTTCGAACGACATCTTTCGAAAATCGAAACTTGTTTAGAAATTCCACCGCACTATACCTTGAGTATGGGTTGTCCATATCTCTGATGTATCTTTTTTGCAGTCGCAAGCGTCTCCTCCTTTCTGTTTCACACACATTTTCGCAATAATTTATAAAACCTACGAAGGTTTCAAGCCTCCTACTAAACGTCTGTTGTGATGAAGTCATTGTGTATGAAAGTGACACTGACAGCTCGCGCAGATCGCCGCCATTTTAAGTTTGGTGCGCATTTCTGTGCGCATCTCGTGACGAATGCATTTTTTATAGTTTCCTTAATCTGCCGATAAACGGAAACGTTGAACGCAGTTGAAATGTATATCGCACCCCCAGTAAGATACTGTCGTAAGTCTGAAATGGGCATTTTCGAGTTATGGATGTGGTTGGATTCGTATTTTTTTTTGCTATTTTAATAAAATACCGTCGTATCTCAAACTCAAATAGTGTCAGAAAGAAAGCACTTAATACAGTACATTACTTTCCTAAAACTGTTAAATCGATAATAAAATAGTGTTGTAACTAAGTTACGACAGTATTTTACAAGAAGCTTTCTAAAAAACTAAAACAATACTTTTCAAAAAAATACTGTTGTAACTCTGTTACTACAGGAAGATCTTGAGACACATCGTAATTTTCTCACTAGTTGCATGGATATTATTGTTCCAAAGTATTCAAACAAAAAAACTGGAAGCAGCAGAGGCAACAATTTTTGTTATCAACTTTAATTAAATAGAAGTAAAATAAAAAAAGTATGCAAAAAATACTTTATCAACACATATGAGGTGAGTGAAAGGTACTGCTCCATTGCGTGGAAAACAAGAGATCTCCTTTCCGGAACGCCAATTCCAGAACAAAGAGGTCATCATGGCAATCACAAAAAAATTGATGATGATTTAAAAACTTATATAAGAGCTCACATTAAGTCTTTCCCAGTGATCGAGTAACATTATTTGCGTGCACAGGCGTCTAAATTGTATTTATATGGTAAATTAACAATTGCTGAAATGTATCGGTTATACAAAAAACAACAAACTGACAGCAATATGCCATTTAGAAAAGAACACTATTATACGCATCCATATTTAATGAAGAATTTAATATTGGCTTCTTTAAGCCTAAAAAAGATTTGTGCGTTGAATGCGACCTATACAATAATTCTTCACTAGATGAAAAAAAACAACTTCAAGAAAAATATGAGACACATCAACCTGGAAAAAAGAGGCAAGGGATGAAAAGACCAAAGACGTAGCAGAGTCCCGAACTAATGGCCAAAATAGCGTCATTAATGTAGCTGTATATGATTTGCAGGCTGTTTTACCGCTGCCTTGCCGAAATGTGTCAATTTTCTATTATAAACGAAAGTTTGGCAATGTACAATCTTACAGTCTATAATATCACTGAAAATATTGCAAACTAATACATGTGGGACGAGAGTCAAGCTGCATGAGGATCCAATGAAATTGGTAACTGTGTACTCGATTACAATGCATGTAAAAAATATCACCACAATGAGCATTTTATTTTTTACAGTGACAATTGTGCCGGGCAGAATAAAAATAAATACATTGCTGCAATGTATTTATATGCCACCGGGAATTCACAAAAAAATAAAACGATCTCTCATAAGTTTTTGGTCACCGGGCATAAACAAAATGAAGGCGATATTGTCCATTTTACAATTGAGCAGCAGAAGACTAGGGCTCTAAAAAGTGGACCGATATTTGTGCCCAGCCAAATGATTACCATTGTACAAACAAGTAAGAAAACAGGACAACCATACATAGTTAAACCCATGACGACAAATAATTTTCTCAACATGAAAGAACTAGCAGATGAAATCGGTAAAAATTACAACATGGATGAAAATGGAGAAAAAGTTTTGTGGCAGAAGATTAAAGTTATAAAAGTAGACAGAGACTATCCATACATTATTTTTTTTTAAAAATGTAGGAAATTGAATGTTCGACAACAGCAAATAGGTAAACCGTTACCAATGGATGGTCTCAATTTATCCAAAGCATATCAAGAGTGGCCAAAAATAATGACAGTTAAAAAGAAGGATTTGCCTTCTCTCTGCACCGCTAAACATCGTGAATTTTATTATGATTTTTTTGCTTCTCTTCCAAGTGATGTTTAAAAATTAAAAATCGTATGTAAAAATTTTATTTTCCCATTAAATAAAATAATTAAGTATTTTTTTGTTGTTTTGAACTAATAATTGTATTTTTCTTTTTTTTTAAATAAATCTTTAAAGATTGTACCATAACTTAAAATTTTGAAAACCTTCCTTTACAGTGCCCAACAAATTAGTTGAAATTATTAGAGTGATGGTAGGGAAATTTACATAGAAAGTAATGAGTTGATTCAAATTTTACCATGAAATTTTCAAATATCCTAATAAAATACAGTCGTAACTCAGAAATATTCAAATATCTCCGTTTGTATATGTTTTAGAGAAAAATGATGAATACAGTTGAAAATAGATCATGTTTTTCCATAAAAATGAGTAATAATTTTTACATTCAGACTTTTCCTGTATTTACAAAGAATATTTAAAACTTCAAATGGCTCTCCTGCAAAATGCCAATTTTTGACTTACTACAGTATATTACTGGGGGTGCGATATGATTACGGCAGTAAAAGACAGTGTTGCCATGTCTACTGAAATTTCAGTAGATCAACTGATATTTTTTGCCAATATACTGAATTTTTGATTTTTTTTCGAAATTCAAGAAATCTACTGATATTTGTGTTTCTCCATAATTGTAAATTAACTGATGATTCTTTTAATAATAAACTTGAAATGATTTACGCATGACTTTTTTTGATGTTATACACCTCTAAATTGACATAAAAAGCATTGTAACTCTACCCAAGAGCGCAATTTTACCCATTAATATCATCATTGCTTACAGTAAATTAATATTATTAGTTATTGTTATTCTTATTAGTTTTAAATCATATCTAATAACCACATTTTTCAAAATCTACTGATATTTTATGAAATCTACTGAATTTTTTGTCAAAATCTACTGAAATTTAAAATTTTGACTTGGCAACACTGGTAAAAGACTATACGTCTATTGCCACGGCTGAATTCCTCGTCTATGGTATGCAGTGTTGCCAACCGTACTATAATTATAGTATTTGTACTATAATTTTGGTCCGCGTACTATGTACGATATAAAATAGGTATAGTACGGCCAAAATACTATAATTTTGAAAATCGTACTATAATTTTATATAAAAGTACTATAATTCTGCATTTGCCATTTCGCAATCGAGTGGTCTTCGAAAATTTGGAAATCTGCGGCCCGCGACGAAATATTTTTCCTAAAAAAAACAAGCCGACCACGAAAAATCGGGAACCTACGGTCCGCGACGAAATATTTTTCCTGCCGACCATGAAAATTTGGGAACGTGCGGCCCGCGGCGAAATATTTTTCCTAAAAAAAACAAGCCGACCATGAAAAATTGGGAACCTGCGGCCCGCGAAGAAATATTTTTTCTAAAAAAAACGAGCCGACTATGAAAAATTAGGAAAATTTTCATTTTCAAGAGGTGACAACGCGTACTATATTTTATCCCCAAATACTATAATTTTGGAGGCTCTGTACTATAATTCCACTTTCAAAATATGGCAACACTGATGGTATGGCATAAACAGTCATTGTCTACTACCACGTCTGCAAAATATGCCGCAAAATGGACGTAAAAATTGAAGCTGTTGATTTCAATCCTGATGCAGATGAGCAACATTGGTTCGATGTGTCCTTACAGGGAAATAATCCAAACCCAAATACTTCCATCAAACAAGAGTATGCCGATGATTTTGCCCACGCTGCCGAGGTTAGTTTTCAGAGGTTATTTATTATGAAAACATACTTGTTAAATACCTAAGTATTTATTCAATATGTGTAATAGATTAAATTGCGATCTTTCATAGGATAAACATTATCAGTGGTGGAAGATATTACAAACTGTATAATATTGTGTTGTTGTAATTGTTGGCTTCAAAGTTTGAACTTCAAGGTTCTAACGTTTCAATACATATTGCATATTTTATGATGTGTTTATTATAGTAGGTTAGTAGAATATTATGTACAAGCCTGTTTACTGGAAGCCAGGCGGAAACAGCGGCAATATTCATTACCAATTTCGGCGAGAATCCATGGATTCAAGAATTTAAACCTAATCTAAGCGAAACTTAACAGTATACCGGCTATTTTCAAAAAAAATTTGCCGTTGGCTTCCACTAAACAGACAGTAACCGATTATTAACACAAATGTCAAATACAATACAACAAATTGCGTATCAATTCTAAAATATAATTAATTATTGTCGTACAACAACTTCTTGGCCGCGTGTTAAAACTGTGAATTAACAAGCTCCTCCTATTCTGTTAATCATACTTCCGTTTCAAGTGAAGATCGCCCCTAAATTTATCATTTCATTTTACGTATGTGTACGGGTCTATTAATTTACGTCATTTGATGCTTTTTATAATAAAAATATATACTTATAAAACGATCGATGTTTTTGCTAATTACTTTTCAAATGCAAATTAATACGTTAATTACAAAATTAATTAAAAGGGCCCGTAAGCATTGTTTTAAAATTATTTTTAGTAAACTTGATTTATTGTGAAGAAGTCACATCTAAAAAGAGAGCCGATACATTATTTAAACATGCGTTTCCGCCATGATAGGTACACTTCTGTGAAGACTTCTATTAATGCGACTACAGCGACTTCCGGTTGTCGACGAGATCTTGTTGTCGGACTGTAATCAATATTATTCAGAAACTTTCAACACACCTTCCCACTAAAAAAATTTGATATTAATTTCCAGCGAGTTGATTTCAAAGTGGAGTATGTTGAAGACGCCATAAACCAAAGCATTCATGAGGATCCTCAACCCGGGTGCTCTCATTGGGAATGGAAGCGAGTAAATCAGGTAGATACACAATATTCTATGAATCTAAAACAATAAATGCATGTACGTACTGATATGGAAGGGTTTATACTTTAATCAAAACCACGGATTCGGTGTAAGTGAATGATATAAGGTATAGTTTTCCTTTCGCACGAGATATATAACAAAAATATATGTCAAATTTTATGTAACAATTGTCAATAATATGTCATTGATGCTTCATCATTATTACTATTATTAGAAATGAAACAATGTTTTATTTGTTTATAGACTGAATATTTATTATTAAAACATGGCTAATAGGTACACGCACTCTGGCAGGAAAGAATTGCACAAGTATTTAAATTTGGGGACGTGACTCGATATTTCCTCGGCAAATCAATAAAGTCCACAAGCCAAAGCAGTAATTTCGGGTATTTAACGCCCACGATGGCCGAGCGGTTTAGGCATCGGCTTATGATGTCGTGGTATCGAATCCTGGGTCTTCCAAATTTATTGTTTTTCATTTTGTGTTTTAAGTCAGTGTGGACCTAATTGATTGAGCAAGTGGCTAATATCCATTTCTCGTAAAAACAAAAATCTGTTAATACAAACCTCCACTCTTTGGCGGTTCCTATGATTCTATTAGGATCTGAATGAATGTCAAATGAATAATTTTTGTTTTATAGTTGAAGAGCTTGATCAGTTTTAGTATCAGAAACAGAAACACGTCATGTTTTTGCTAATTACTTTTCAAATGCAAATTAATACGTTAATTACAAAATTAATTAAAAGGGCCCGTAAGCATTGTGTTAAAATTATTTTTAGTAAACTTGATTTATTGTGAAGAAGTCACATCTAAAAAGAGAGCCGATACATTATTTAAACATGCGTTTCCGCCATGATAGGTACACTTCTGTGAAGACTTCTATTAATGCGACTACAGCGACTTCCGGTTGTCGACGAGATCTTGTTGTCGGACTGTAATCAATATTATTCAGAAACTTTCAACACACCTTCCCACTAAAAAAATTTGATATTAATTTCCAGCGAGTTGATTTCAAAGTGGAGTATGTTGAAGACGCCATAAACCAAAGCATTCATGAGGATCCTCAACCCGGGTGCTCTCATTCGGAATGGAAGCGAGTAAATCAGGTAGATACACAATATTCTATGAATCTAAAACAATAAATGCATGTACGTACTGATATGGAAGGGTTTATACTTTAATCAAAACCACGGATTCGGTGTAAGTGAATGATATAAGGTATAGTTTTCCTTTCACACGAGATATATAACAAAAATATATGTCAAATTTTATGTAACAATTGTCAATAATATGTCATTGATGCTTCATCATTATTACTATTATTAGAAATGAAACAATGTTTTATTTGTTTATAGACTGAATATTTATTATTAAAACATGGCTAATAGGTACACGCACTCTGGCAGGAAAGAATTGCACAAGTATTTAAATTTGGGGACGTGACTCGATATTTCCTCGGCAAATCAATAAAGTCCACAAGCCAAAGCAGTAATTTCGGGTATTTAACGCCCACGATGGCCGAGCGGTTTAGGCATCGGCTTATGATGTCGTGGTATCGAATCCTGGGTCTTCCAAATTTATTGTTTTTCATTTTGTGTTTTAAGTCAGTGTGGACCTAATTGATTGAGCAAGTGGCTAATATCCATTTCTCGTAAAAACAAAAATCTGTTAATACAAACCTCCACTCTTTGGCGGTTCCTATGATTCTATTAGGATCTGAATGAATGTCAAATGAATAATTTTTGTTTTATAGTTGAAGAGCTTGATCAGTTTTAGTATCAGAAACAGAAACACGTCATGTTTTCTTAAGTTACATGTAAATTGTGCATAAAACATTTTACTGTGGCACAGTTCGCCGTGAGCTTTCTTATCGGAAAGAAATCAGCGCATACTATACAGTCTCCAGTTTTATTAAATTCAATATGAACATTAATTCGATTTTCATAGCTGATTCAAGAATAATCCAGTATATCAGCTATTTTCAAAATTTGTTGATAGCTGGTTTCTCTGTAAAGTGTAAACCGTGTTATATTTAGATATGCATTTGTGTCAGTACTATACGACAAAAGAGGTTGGACGGTCTTCAATATACGGCCATATATTACCGATACAACATTTCACGGTAAAGTGTGATACGGGTAACTCCATACATACGTACAAGTTTCCGGACACGGTTTCTTCATCCATACAAAAATTGGGAATCAAAGATTTGATGTGATCATTTATTATGAATCGGGCAATAGTTAAATGATTTGCTTTTTGCAGTACCTTACTAAAAGTAAAATCTGAGGTAGACGATTCAGGAATACGTGTATAAATTAAGGCTCTAGGCAAAAAGTATTTTTGCGTGTAGTTACAAAATACTGGTTCATTGCAGTAAAATTGCATGAAGCAAACATTTTGAAAAATGTGGTTTCACAGTGTGAAGCAATCTCGGCAGCTTCCATAATTTTAGGAATTAAGAACACGCGAGTGTTAACACACCGTCGACAGCCATTCATATTGAATACCGTTGACCAATGCAGTGGTACTTACGCTATTATAAATAAAACACGCCAACGGAGTTACAACGTTGCCAGATTTAAATATTTTGCTGATTTTTTTGACTTGCTTGAGGCACTTAGACCATAGTTGACGTTATTGGCGTTGGTCTGTAGAACATATTTTTATAAAAAAATGTCAGTTTTTATTTTTATGGTACGTAGCGCCTTAATTAATACACGTATTCAGTTGTTAACTTTCCAATTATTAAAATGTATAATATATCGCCCACATGAATTTGTAGTTTCATCATCCGATACCAGACTAAATTATTTAAAATAGCATACCGTAATTCCGTTGAAACATTCACGACTAGCTCATAGGTGGTACCTTATTTTTACGGATCGTTCATACATTAGAAATTTGGCCGTAACATTTTTTTTTTCAGAAATTATCGGATTACAGCGTTGGTGAGATGCTGGTAAAGAATATTGCAATACATTTTGCATAATACGCAAATGCATATCGTCACTGTTCTGGCAGAAGATACTAATTCGAAAAAATGACAAATTGAGTTAGTTATACCAAAATGTTCCTTATTTCAAACTTTATCGCTTGGAAACCTTCTTAATAAATAAACAGTCTTTATTTTAAAGTAATCCTTTTTACGATTACTTAATATACTCACATGATAGACCATTATTTCAAACATTTTAATAACTTCAAAGTCAAATTACTCAAAACTAGTATTATCCAGTTAGTGTGTTCTGCCAGAACAGAGACGATATTATCCGATATCTACTCATAAGCTTAGGAAATTTAATATCTCAGGTAATAGGTACCTAATGAGGAATATCATTATTTTTTCTAAAAGATTTATAGGTATAAGTATGATTAAAAAAATTTATAAATAGTAAAATAGATTTTTATTTTAATTAGTTTTCGATTTTCCGAACTATTCATCTCGGATTATTCCGGGTAATCGAATTTCTACTGTACATATAAGGGATGTAGTCGTTAATTGCTTCTTTCAACTATCCCCTTTATTCTTTTATATCTGAAGGTTCCTTGTGTATGTGCCATGTGATGGGGAGCGTTGAACGAGTTGGTATTTATATCGTTTATAATGTGCATAGATGTGTTGTTATTACACGGCAGATTGCATGGTGTTATATTATATCGCTAGAATTTAACATGACTCTTTTAACTTGATAATTCAGCAAAGGACTGAGCGTCGTCGTAACTTCTACATAGAATTAAGGTCTCTAGACAACTTTATCATTTCCGTTTCGTTCTTGTCTATGTTCTAGATATGAGCATAGATAAGAACATGTCAGTTATAGGGTTGTATAAAACCTACATACAATGTTTCACGATAAATTTATATGTGGGAAACTGCAGAAAGTCGAACATAACATGATCTGGGAGTGTCCCATATCGTCGCTAATTTTCTACAAACACGTATCTCATTTTTTGTCAGTTTTAAGATGTTTGATGTAATGAATTCAGAAGTTGAATCCGCACATATTCCACTAACACGTATCTCAAAACATACTTTACAGCATAATATATTTAAGCAATAACAAAAACTCGTATCACAATAAAAGACTTTTATAAATATTATAAACTCGTATCTTGAGTTACGTGTTTGTAAGTATACAGAATACTGAACTCCGACAGATGATTGTACTAAAGCTCTTTCTCGTAAGTCAAGATACGTGTTTGCTGCAGTAATATTCACAGTAAAGTTGCAACGCATTCTCGTATCTCCGACAATATGACTGATCGGTCGAAAGTATAGTGCGATAAATTGAAGAAACATAACATTTTTTTCATGAAAATATGTGTAACTATACCAGATGGATATTTCGTAGAAGAGAATTTATTTCTTAATTAAAAACTGTTTTTTGTCTCTCCTGAAAAGTTGTGTTTTTTGAGATATGTGTTTGTAGAAAATTACAGACGATATGTCAATTGAAAGATAATAGATTCACAAGTCTGTCCAATCATCGCTTAGAACGGACGGCCATTGCGACTTGGTATCCATGTAGGAGAAGAATCGCGCACACAAGTGCACGCCAACCGAAATATTGGTAAGTTGCTCCTTGGACACTTCACCATAATCAGTGGCGGCCTGTGGTTTCCAAAATTGCTTTGATTGGGGGTGCTCTAAATTATTTTTTACCTTATTTAAAAAGAATATCAATATGTTATCGGACCATCCTTTTTTATTCTGACTCTTTCTTCGAAGGAACTCTTTTAAATTATCGAAATAACGTGACAAAACACCTAAAAAGGCCGACTTTAGATGGCAACGACAGAAGCCATACTGAATTGTATTAAGTAAATAATATTTCAAGAAAATATATTTAAAAAAAATGCATAACTATCGATTGTTTTGAATACGTATTTTTCGACCCTGATCTCGACAAGCGGTAATATTTTATATTAATGAGCCGTCGTCTACAAAAAGCAATATAACTGTCGCAATCAGCATTGTTAAAAATATGACATCATGTTATAATAAATTCACTAACTTGGCAAAAGAAGATAGTCACTAAGATACTATATTTCAATATTTGCAAATATATAACGATTTAAGAATCGTATCCATAATATTTATGTTGATAATCAATATGTATTCAATATCAGTCTATTTCCAATGAATTTATATATTAACAAAACAAAATTATCAATCATGCTAAGTCTCAGTTACTACATTTTTCCGCTATACTGTTTTTTTCTGTGTCGAATTTAGTGACGCGAAAGAGTTCGTGCGGCGTCCTAAATGCCCAATAGATTTTGTGGGGTTATGCGTTTCACGATTCGGCTTGAATGACAAACTAAGATCGATATTAGGGCTCTGACCACGAGCCCCGTTTTCGATGACTGTCCAGTGGGTACATGCTTTTGGTACAAATTTACATAGATTAAATTGCTATAAACGAGTGATGACTTATGAATGGCATTGTTGCACATCGAGTGATGTTTAGGAAAAAGGAGTGCAGCGCACATGCATGGTGTTAGAGAAGCCGCCGCTGACCACAACATTGAAGGCCGTTTTACGTATATTACGCCTGCAGGAAAAATTTTGAATGAAGCACTACGAACCCGCTGCGCGGCTACTTCGATTAACGTACGTGAAATTTTTAGTTTTATAGGAAATATTGTGTGTATACAGCTTGGAATGGTATCGAGGCATGAATAAAAACAAACCACAAGAGCGAGTGAGCAAGCATTCGGCAAGCTTATACCTCCGCACTATGCGTTAGAGTAGGTAAGTTAGAATTTTTACAGAAGAGACATGTCAACACGGAACTTTTGCTCGATTTCTTGGAAATTAAATAACATTTTTATCCATTTTGGTAATGACTTCATATTTAATGAGTACTTACCCGTTAACGTTGCATTATTAAATGATTCATTGTTAAAGTATGTAGCTAATTAATCCTTAGGAGCTAGTTACGTCTCCAATATTACAATATTCAATACAAGAATGTGAACGGAATTTCTGATATATTTTACAACCAAACATGTATGATTCTGTATTACAAAATCACAATAAATACTTAAATGAGAATTTAAACACAAATACTTTCAACGGCAATAGTTATGTAAAAGACATGTAATATATAAACAGCCTTTCTATATTACGTTCTGACATTAAAAATCTGACGTTTACCGTCAAACCGACGATTGCCAGCGCCTCTAACGTCAAAGCATATGTAGTTCAATCCCATCTGCACTCGTAAGTTCGGGTTGAGAAAATATAAAATTTCGCGTGCTTTAATCAAAGTAGGTTTGCGCAACGGGTCCATAGAGCTTCGTTCAAAACATGGCCCTCTGTAGATCTACAAGGCAGAATATTCTTTGTCATTGTATATTGACCGGTAATAGGAATCACACACACTGGTGCACGCCAACCGAGGTCTTGGTAAGTTTTTCCTTGGATACTCCCCACGACAATGAAGGCCGTTATGCCATGGTATACGCCTGCAGAACGGGTATGCATGTCGGATTTCTAAAGAAGAAGCAAGTGTGCGCCAGTAAAATCGCACCTGCGCTTATTCAGGGTTAAATCGGTCCCCTATATGTAGTGAAAAGGGAAGGAGACTCGGGTGGTCGAAATGAAACGCTCGATCGTCTCAACAGAGATCCATTTAATGCGGTAGACGACAGAAATATTGGGTTACAATCTTATTTATTACAAATACAGGTTTAATCGTAAAGTTACATAAAAACAAGAACATTTGATCAATTATTATATTAGGAATTTACATCGCCAAGCGTAGTGACCTGAAGGGGTTAATCCATCATGCAGGTACAGCACACATTATATAGTCGTAGGAACACGTCAAATCACAAGTATCAGATCAAAAATCTTACTATTATAAAGAAAAATTACATACCAATTTATTCCTATAAAGTACGAACAATATAGGGCTTTGTTTGGGAGTACTGGGCCAAAGGCGCCCAGTGTGACAACCGCTGGTTGAAGCTTTATAGATTCAGCTACCCAAAGCCACTCCACAATCCTCGAATTAAGCCCTTTGCAGGGAGGGGTACGCCTGCGGGTTTTCTAACTCAATTATTTTATTTAATTAAGTGCATTTTTCCTCGTGTTCTATGGACTGAACACAGATGGCAATAGCATAAAAAGAAAGAAGAAATTATACTTATTTAATTTATATTCGAGGATTGTGGACCGTCAAAAGCTGGCTGGTCAGACGGGTGCGGTTGTATTGATGATTAGACCAACCGAAGACAAAGAAAGCCCTATATATACGTATATTTGGTGAGATGTGGCACCACAAAGCTCTCTGATCATACGACAATCACGTCCGGTGAAATGCCATTTCTGCGCGCGGGAAGAACGGTTTTGTCCCGCGGAAATTAACCCGGCGTAATTAATTTATTTGGTAGGATTGATTTGCCCGGGCGGGATAATGGAATGCGTAAACAAAACAATTTAAAAAAAAAAAACTTAAGAAGGCCAAGCATAGAAATCAATATATCGACGCAAAAAGGTTCGCGCGTCAGGTAACGTGCCTCTATCTGATTTTTACAGATGGCAGTGCAGGTTCAGGAAATCGATAAGCGCCGTTCTTTTTTAAACCAAGAAAAAGGACGAAATATGAGAATTTAAGACGACAATTGACCACTTTACACCTTGCTTAGCGTATGTTGTGGTACCACATACCACACTACAAACCTCACAGGTCAATTAGACTTAATTCCTTAACATGTAAATTAATTAATAGAGCGGGGATTAAATTTAAACACTACCGCGGAATAATCTAACGCACACGTAAATCGGCAATACAAAAAAAAAAAAACTTTTAAACATTAAAGGGATCCTATACGCTACGAAACAATTACACTATGACAATTAAAAATAATACCAATAACACCTAGAATTATTTTTTATCACTGACAGGGCATGGCTTTAATATTATATAATCCCAAAGGGGGGCAAGCTTGAAATAAATTGGCGTAAAATTAGACACGAAATAAAAAGAATAACAAAAGGGAAGACAAAAGTTATTAACGAACAAAGTTATACTTATAGTTATACAAATATTATATAGTTATCGTTATACAGTATATAAGTTATACAAAGGAGAAATTAACGAAAAAAAAATATTGATACAGGGTACTCAGGGCTTGGCGGCGTGCTGGTGGATGGCACCTTCGGATGAAGGTCCTGTGGAGACCCAGGTAGGGTCTTCAAGGCGTCGGAGGAGAAAAGAGGCCTCTTCGAGTTGCGCAAGCTTCTTTTAAAAGCTTCTTTGTGCCGCCCGCGTGGAGGGGGCACCTAGGCGGCCGTCGTTAGTTCCGCTATCCGCCGCTGAGGTAGATCCCGGCCTTTTTTTACTACGGCACGGTATGTCGGTGGGATATTTAAACTGGCCGAAGGCCTTATGGGATGTCGTCCACCCCCCCCTCCTGGTTCTGGGGTTCTTGGCGTTCGTCTTCCTTCGCATAGGTGTAGAACGGCGATGCCTCACGCAGGTGACCGAGTTTGCCGCTACTCGCGGCGAGATGTCGCTAGGATGCCCGTTTTTGATATCCGATAGCTGCGGCGGGAAAAGTTCGATCTTTTGAAGATACCGACCTAACCACTATTGCCGGCTCATTTGAACATCAGTCATTTACAATATTAAGTCAACTGGAGTGGATATTCGAGCGGTAATGTCTATTTCCCGGGCTTTGAGAGCGTCAGGTTTTGCGCCGTTACGTACGTCGATTTTTGCATCGGACGCCTTATTATTCACTTGCTCTGCGTAAGATAGCAGGTAGTACGGTAAGGGTCGCATTGCTGACCTTGGAACGTCTGCGATCCGCCGCTTTCTTAAAAGAACCGTTATCCCTTTGCCCTGTCCAGTGCAGGGATAGACAACCTTAGCGCGACGGGGGTCGCACGTATTGATTTGGTGACAGTAGTTACTTAACAACTACGTAGTGGATCCAACAATCCAACATCATATTATGACATACATACTGCAGAGCCTGCAAATGCTATTTTACTTCGTGGTCGGAATCCCCCACCGGATTCGTTCCAGGGATACTATATTATAATATAGTCATAAGAAGACATGATATATTTTTTGATTTATAAAATTAATGTATTTTTTAGATCCCTTCTAACTACCCTACCAGTATAAAATTGGAGACTAATTTCGAGCGGGATGACTTAGAGAATGAGATGGTACAAGAGGATGTAGGGAAAAGCAATTATGATTACCCCCAACCTGGCTGCTCTTTTTCCGAATGCAACCCTGTAAATCAGGTATATAATTATATATTTTTTTCAAATCTATATTCGAATAATATAATGGTGATGCTCCATGCATGCTGTCACATAAACCTCTTCCTGATATCAAACTGATTTCTAATGGTCAGTTTACAGATAGGAATGTAGTGTATATCCAACGACTTACACATAAGACTATTATGACGGCCTGAACAAAAATGAACCATAAGTGCGAATGAGAAAACATTCGGCACGCTTATATCTCCGCAATATGCGTAGTAGTAAAATAGCATTTCTATGGCTGAATTAAATATTTTTTGGAAACGTCCCCGGTAAATAATGGGGATAGTAGTACTTAATTATGCCTAGTGTATTTAGTAGAAATGTTAAATATATTTAACTATGTTTATTTTGATAACCATACTGTAACGTCTACAATCGTCACCGTTCAGGCAAAAGTCACCAACCCTGAAAATGGCAGTTTTGAGTTGAGTATGTCACCCGAAGCGTAAAATTATGTTCTTTAAGATGCAAAACTCACCACGGTACATTAGTTAGTAAAATTTTGCTTAAATCCGAATTATTTGTTTTTCACTAAATGACTTTCGATAAAATCTTAACATGCAAAAGTCATTAGGGGTGAATAGACATTATCGACTAAATAAAAAAAAAATCCTTCGTTAAAAATATACAAGCAAAAGTCACTATACTATGGATGGTGAGTTTTGCTGATCCTTCTTTTGGCTAACATTGTTCAGATTATTAACAAGCAAAAGTCACCAAACCATAATTGAGCTACCTTGCCTCCTTCAAAACCTTCCAGATGTTTTAATTAGCATCAAAAAGTAAAATTACCTTAAAGAAATTATTAAGAAGACATAAGAAAATAATTTAATGTAGATAAAACCTTAAAAACATTAAAATCTGATTTTTCCTGCATTTTCAAACTTTCAAATTGCGATATCTCAAAACTATGTTTTTAGGGTTGGTGACTTTTGCCTGAACGGTGACGATATAATGTATAACGTTTTGTGGTTAAGTTTATAATTATAAAATTGAGATTCTACTGTACATTATACGCAAGAAGCACGGCTTCGTTTTGCCAAACAATACCCACTCTCTTTTATATCAGTACTCTGAGACTATTAAATATTATAATATATATACGTTCAAATTGTATGTGTACGTTTTCAATGTATAACAAGGGTATAACTGAAATTGGAAATAAATGCACTTGAAATAACATTACTAGGTCACATAACGGGAAGGGGTGGGTAATGGAACGTGTGATTGATGCAACTGTTGTTTATCTCGCTAACCTTTCACTAACAATAGAACCCGAGTAAAACATTCATTAAAAACAACTCAAACTGCTTCATTACTATCAGCTGGTGTGCTTGGTAGTGTAGCTAGTTACACCTGTTCTCATATAATATGCTTCACCCTTGTTCACTTTTCATACAACATTCAGCACTTTCTTTGAAGACCATTGGTAATATGAAATTTGGTGACTACATGCATGGTAAAAGACACTACTTGAGAACCGTCCTCTCACCATATCAAACCTAAAGCGATAGTAAGATGTGCCTCAACAAATATCCATTGTTTTTCCAATAGCCTTCTAACAGATTTGCCCAGTACTAAATTGGATAATAATTCTCAGGAAGTTGATTTCAACGAAGAGTATGTTTCTGACGCACACACAAAACCCTAAAGAAAACATGTTATTCTCAACACGGTTGAATTTGGTATGCTCCCCAGTAAATCAATTTGATACTCAATATTATATAAATTGTAAACAATATACTAGTTTGTATAACTTGCACTCAGGAACGAGTAGAGGTGTGCTGCCAAAAAATATGTCAGTCATCAACGAATATTTGTAGCTAGAATTAGGTTCCTAGTGTTTTTTTATGATTTCTCCAAATGAAAATATGTCGACCAATTTCATATAAGTGGTAAGTTATGGTCTTATACGTATCCTAATATTAAGCACCGAATATTATGGAAACAAAATGGAAACAAAAAGCATCGTCCGACATAATTTATTCAAGTTTTTTGCGTATTCAGTTGAAATAAATATAGTGATATAACTAACCAACACACCCATTTTCCTCCACATTATATCATCCTGTCAAGCATGTCAAGATTACTACTTGTATTTAAGGTGTTTGATTTTTTTAAATACTGTTTTCTTATATTTATATGTTGATTTGACTTGATGTTAATGCAATACTCCACATTCTTTTAGTTGATTCCTGCAACTACTACAATGCCCTATTCCGCTAGTCTCGGATTGTCAGAGAAAATCCTAGAAGTACAAGAACCATACGATGAAATACAGATTGACGATCAAGACATTAAAAAGGAATTGGGGAGGGTATATGAAATAATTGCTACTGATTTCTATAATCTAAACAAAATTAATAAAAAATCTCGTAATAAGAGAGATTACTTCGGAAATCAGTCTGCCTCCTTGAAACTAAACAAAATAAATTTCTCTAATGAAAAACCATTTAAATGTTCCCATTGTGACTACTCATCAAACACATATAGTGCGATGAAATTACACAAAATAATTCATTCTGATGAAAAGCCATTTAAATGTGACCAATGTAGTTTCTCGTGTATAATATCTTGTTCGATGACAAGCCACAAAATTACTCATGCTGGTGAAAAGCCATTTAAATGTGGCACATGTAATTTCTCTTGTATAACATCCAGTGCTATGAAATTACACAAAGTGATTCATTCTAGTGAAAGGTTATTTAATTGTGACCAATGTAATTACTCCTGTACAACATCTTATGCGATGAAGAAACACAAAATATCTCATTCTGTTGAAAAGCCATTTAATTGTGATCAATGTGAATACTCATGTAGAAGATCTAGTGATATGAAAATACACAAAATGGTTCATTCTTGTGACAAGCCATTTAAATGTGACCAATGTAAGTACTCTTCTACAAGATCTAACATGATGAAATTACACAAAATGACTCATTCTGGTGTTAAGCCATTTAAATGTGACCAATGTATTTACTCTTGTACAACATCCGGTGCGATGAAATTACACAAAATGAACCATTCTGGTGAAAGGCCATTTAAATGTGACCAATGTAATTACTCTTGTACAACATCCGGTACGATGAAATTACACAAAATGAACCATTCTGGTGAAAGGCCATTTAAATGTGACCTATGTAATTATTCTTCTAAAACATCTGTTACGATTAAATTACACAAAATGATTCATTCTGGTGAAAAGCCATTTAAATGTGACCAATGTAATTTCTCTTGTATAACATCTCGTAAAATGAAATTACACATAATGACTCATTCTGGGGAAAAGCCTTTCAAATGTGACCTATGTAAATACTCATGTATACAATCTGATGGGTTGAAATTACACCTAATGAATCACTCTGGCGATAAACCATTTAAATGTGATCTGTGTGACTACTCATCTAAAACATCTTTTAGGATGAAATTACACAAAATGACTCATTCCGGTGAGAAGCTTTTCAAATGTAAACAATGTAATTACTCTTGTATATCATCGAGCTCGTTAAAAAAACACATAATGATTCATTCTGGTGAAAGGCCAATTAAATGTGATCAATGTAATTACTCATGTATTGTATCCGGTACGATGAAATTACACAAAATGAACCATTCTGGTGAAAGGCCATTTAAATGTGACCAATGTAATTACTCTTGTACAACATCCGGTGCGATGAAATTACACAAAATGAACCATTCTGGTGAAAGGCCATTTAAATGTGACCTATGTAATTATTCTTCTAAAACATCTGTTACGATTAAATTACACAAAATGATTCATTCTGGTGAAAATCCATTTAAATGTGACCAATGTAATTACTCTTGTATAACATCTCGTAAAATGAAATTACACATAATGACTCATTCTGGGGAAAAGCCTTTCAAATGTGACCTATGTAAATACTCATGTTTACAATCTGATGGGTTGAAATTACACCTAATGAATCACTCTGGCGATAGACCATTCAAATGTGATCTCTGTGACTACTCATCTAAAACATCTTTTAGGATGAAATTACACAAAATGACTCATTCTGATGTTAAGCCATTTAAATGTGACCAATGTAATTACTCTTGTACAACATCCGGTGCGATGAAATTACACAAAATGAACCATTCTGGTGAAAGGCCATTTAAATGTGACCAATGTAATCATTCTTCTAAAACATCTGCCACGATTAAATTACACAAAATGATTCATTCTGGTGAAAAGCCATTTAAATGTGACCAATGTAATTTCTCTTGTATAACATCTCGTAATATGAAATTACACATAATAACTCATTCTGGGTAAAAGCCTTTCAAATGTGACCTATGTAAATACCCATGTATACAATCTAATGGGTTAAAATTACACCTAATGAATCACTCTGGCGATAAACCATTTAAATGTGATCTCTGTGACTACTCATCTAAAACATCTTTTAGGATGAAATTACACAAAATGACTCATTCCGGTGAGAAGCTTTTCAAATGTAAACAATGTAATTACTCTTGTATATCATCGAGTTCGTTAAAAAAACACATAATGATTCATTCTGGTGAAAGGCCAATTAAATGTGATCAATGTAATTACTCATGTATTATATCCGGTACGATGAAATTACACAACATGATTCATTCTGGCGAAGAGCCATTTAAATGTGATCAGTGTTATTACACTTGTAGAACATCTAGTAATATGAAAGAACACAAAATGACGCATTCAGGGGAAAGACCATTTAAATGTGATCTTTGTGATTTCTCGTGTGTAACGTCTGGCAACATGAAAGCACACAAAAGAACTCATTCTGTTGAAAAACTATTTAATTGTGATCAGTGTGAATACTCATGTAGAAGAAATGCTAGCATGAAATTTCATAAAAAGACCCATTCCGTTGTAAACCTCTTGAACACTCAAAGCTAATAACTGTAGTTTGTTATACATCGCTTTCTAAATTACACTTAATATTATTTCATTATGTCTTCGGCCGCTTTTACCGTCCTATAAATTTTTATATCTGCCTATATTTTTGAGTTCTCTTATAGGTGTAAAAAAATCTGGTTTCCCTAGTCTAATATAAATGTAATACAAAATATGTTTGTTTGGTTTGAGTAGGCAACCTGTGTGCCTTGTTTATTATTATATATTTTTTGTTTCTAATCAGTATAGTCTGGCAATCATTTATTGAGTCACACAGTGGCACTAACAATGTTACGTAATTAACCAAATTTACTTTAAAATTAGTTTTCGATTCATGCAACGTATACCAGTTCATGACAAAATTATCTTCAAGCAATTAGGATCATGATAAACTTCACGCGAACATTTTGATTTCTTTTTTGTATTCAAGTTACAAAACATACATTGGTTTTTAAGTCCAATTTGAAGTAGAATTAACAACAACTTTGTTTCAAAACCGTTATAATGGAGCTTTACCACGTAATCGCCAGTTTAATTATATATAAGAAAAGATAATTTGCAAGAATTATTGTTTGAATATTAAAAAAAATACTGAAACACTATTTTTTGCTGAAGTGATTCTTTTGGGCGGTATTCAATGATCAGCAGATTTATGCATCTCTGATAACGATACGTGTGATGTCATTAATCGTTTACATACTTCCAGGATATGTTTTCGACTTTGTAAATATTAAATTGCCACTGGTATATTCTCCTGAATACTATATTATCGCTTTATGCCTTTGCGAAAGCCTCATTAATTTTGTGGTGCTTTTGCTTTAGGTGATTCACTTTATCTCCACTAAAAGAGGGTTTGTTTTGGATTACATTTGGTTAAATATCTACCTACTGCATATTAAATTTACATAACGCGTCCTTTCTCTGTAGCTAGCCAATTAGTATTCTTCTTTTCTTATTATTTCTGAAATGTATGTAAGTACTTATTATTTGATTTGATATGTGACAGTGTTAATATAGTTATTACAATATGGTTCTATATGTTAATAACTTTATTGCATTTTAAGAGCGTTTGAAAGCATCAATGCTCTATCTGCACTTCTGTCTATTTTAAATTAACATACTTACAACATTTAAATAAAATAACTGTGTAATAATAATACTTCGAAATAAATTACTTTTCACCTAAAATATAGTTTCTTCAAAAAGTTACATTTTCTGAAATCCCTAATTTTTGATCCTCCTGAAACATCCTTTTTTTTCAGGTGGAACCTTGTTTACCCAAAGCGACGATTTGCTGTTTTTATACAACTTTTGGACCTTTGCTGATTTTATAGCAAAATCGAAAACATGAAATAGCAAACAGTATGACTAAAATTATAATTTTAATAAATAAAACAAATATTTATTTAAGTATATATATATTTAATTATAATACTACATTTAATTAGGTTTCTAATGACAACCTATCATTACAGTAGGTACTTACCTACGTGCATGTTTCTAAAAAATCTGAAATGTTTTTAATCATGTGCATGATAATACTGAAGTCTTGATCACTCACACCCATGGACCTCGCATCCTGAAGCGCTCTCCCCTCCCCACATATCGTTAAGGTTAAGGAAAGTATAATGTTTTACAGTCATCTACCGTAGTATTCCCCAAATGGTATATCCGCGGAACTCCAGGGTTAGGTACATGTAAAAATAAAGTGTATTTCGTGAATGTTTAGCGATTTTTGTTATATTCAAATAAATCTACTAGAATTATTATCGGCATTCGGCATCATAATAATAGTATGAAGCACTGATCGCGACCCCCAAGTAACATGCTACCCTTCGCCATATTCGATAAATCGTAATTTTTATTAGTCAAGAAACAGAGAGACTTTTTTACTATTTGAGAAAAATGCTGGTGTGTGTTCACGTCGGGCACTCCCTAAGCCCGGACCCAAAGACTAGAGCCTTGTCAGCCCCCGCTTGTGGGGGCAATGCTCACACCTTCACTATCCTCTTCAACGTCATCATCCGTACCTACCCATCATTATCACATGCCAAATTTTCATAAAATGGTGCATTTGTTGGGTTTTGTAAAAACGTAATTAATTATAAAATACATTATTCTTAGCTCCTTAAATGCAATCGTCATTCACATAGTACCTACAATATTGAATCTATCCCACTGCCCAAAGAAATTGAGATGTTTGCAAAGCACATCTCTCTTACTATGCAGGTCTATTTTGTACATTCTAACTTGCCTTAGATGACTTGAAGTTAGGTTTTAACGTTTCTTTGATGTTTAAAAAATCATTTTGTTCCAGTTTCTCCAGAATGAAGGGCCCAGGAGTTTTTTCTGGCAACCAATACAATTATCCCAATCCTCTAACACGTCTGCAAGTATTGTTTTTCTTGCATTGCTGAACAAATAAGTCCGCGTCGTTTGGTAAAATGTATGCCCTCTCTAGCAAAGAATTTACATCATTTTGACCTCGCTTGGCGAATCCTTCATGATTCGTGTAGGTACTGTTACACCCCGTCCCCATTTGGGGATGTCTCTGTGGATCTAAAGAACTTCGAACCATTGTCAAGCCGACGCATAGTAAGGGTTGATTGCGAGAATAAATAAACAAATAATAAAACCCGCAATGCTGTAATAAGTAATTTAACAAGAAGGGCAACGCAGCATTTTTCGCATTGCTTTCTGCGTTAGATTTTACGCGCGCAGAATCTTGCAGAAGCATTTTGACAGCAAATCAGTAAACAATGTTAAGCTCGCCCTCCGCCAAAATTAAATTGAAAAGAATTTGTATAAAAATGTAACCATTGGTAGATATTAACGCAATAAAATCTCGCCGTTTCCGACCATAATTCCAGTGTAATTTGTTCATTCCTGAAGTCCATGCACAGACGAAAACACCAACATACTGAGCGAGGAGATGAATGCCTCTTCTTGCTCATGACTTGAATGGAGATGTCAGTATCTACCTACATAAATAATACATCATTTCTGACTAAGTCATATTATTGTATCCCAAAAATATAATAGGTACCTACCATAACTGTATTGCCGAACGGTACACTGAAAAAGTTTACTTAGGTACGTGACAAAAATGTTACTGATGAGTCAATTCATTCCTCTTCTCAAACAACAATAATAACAATGGCCAAATAAAGAAGATGATAATTAATTGAGTCGCTTAGAATCATAACTCACATATTCCAAAAATCGAGTTTTGAGATAATCGCAAAAACCACCAGAGCACTATGTTTTGTTATTAGAAGAAAAATATTGAACTCCCTTGAATATTAATGAGCGAGTGAGTCGATTTACATTATTTTTTTAATATATATAATACTCTTAAGGTTACGGGAAGCATTTTAAATTTTTATAATGTGAGTTTTGACACCAACTTTGTGAATATGTGAGTTATGACCCCAAGGTGTAGGAATTGTTCTGCCATATAAATTATTTCTAGTGAATATTTTGGTTGTTAAATAAAAAATAACGAATGTATCGTAAGTGTGTGGGGATGGGGTCTATGACAGAAAGAGGAATAGAGCGTTGTAGACGATGACCGCCGATAAAAACAAAAAAACATCAACCATTCATTTTCTCAATTCAAAATGACTAATGATGTTCATAATGAATGAATTACCTGTGACAGGATCTCGTTGTTTAATGTTTATGCAATATCCGCCTTGTCCCTTCCAGAAAATTAGCGGATATTGGAGAGCGTCGTATGAACGGTATGTGTCAGCGATGAACTCCAGATTATTGTTTCTTCTTCGAATCACGATTTCTCGCGTCGATGTGCGGTCGCCAACCATGATTCCCGCAATGTCGTCAACAACAGGTGCATTGAATCGACGCACGTGCTCTCCAGCTGGTGTTTTATCAGGATTGATGACAATAGCGTGATTGTCACTTTGCAATTTGTGCATGTGTGCTTTGAAGAATTTCAATAATTCATTGTGCTCATTCAACAGGGCGTCCAGTTCGCCGACGATGCGCCTGGAAATAGGCGAATTGAGGCCATTGTAGCCGCAACGTGCATCCACATGATTGATGTCCTCACCGCCCATGAAGTAGATTTGTAAAAAATTATGTGGTTCGTTTGGCATTGGCAGCAATGAGCCTATTTTGTGGTATACTTGGCCTTTGATTTTGAACGTAGAATGGAATTGTTGACCATTTGCCGCAGTATTGTGAACTATTTCTATTGCTCCGAACGAAGTCATTTGGAAGCATGCATTGAATGTGCGGATGGACTTCAGGAACAGGTTTGAATCTGGAACCGTGCCGATGAGCAAGCCGTTCAATGGTTCTGGTGGTATCTCAATTTCTGGTAGTTGCACTTTTCCTGATGCGCAACACATCCTGGCTGACTCATGTTTGAATTTGAGCGCATGACAATGGGGACATTCTTTGTCCATAGCACCAATCAGCACTTTTGGATGATCGGAATATTCAATATCTGGCTCGTACTCGAATGCGAGACAAAGGAACGAAGCGGATTTAAATGTTCGATGTACTTGTTGGCGTTGTCGGTCATTTGCTCTGCGTGTGTTAACTACGAACCGGCGTGCTTGGCTCCGTTCCAATTGTCGTTGTTGATTTCGTTCAGCTCGTGCCTCTTATGATCGAGATGCACGCAATTGCGACATGCTTACACTCACGTTTTTGTTCTCTTGTTGGATTTGTTCGTCTGTTCTTTCTGCTCTACTATTTCGCATGTTTGTTGCTTTATTCGTTCGTTGCGTCTTGCTGGCATTGTGCACTGTAATACACGCACATAAAAATAGATAAATTAAAATAAATCGTACAAAATTTTGCACGCACTGCGTTGTGATATGCCGAATAAAATGTCAAAATGACGCGACGCTTCTCTTGAATTCTTCTCGGACGTAGCGCCATCTGTCATTCAACAACATAAATAATTTCGTTCTGTTTGAAATACGAACGACGGTTAAATTTGTACATACAAAAATAATAAAATCGCGATTAAAAAATGGGAGGGTGAGGGTAGGAGAGTTAAAATTTGGGGTTATAGGTATTTTTCTATGCCAAATAATAAAAAAAATACAAAAAAAAATTGTCAAAAAAATAAAAGAAAATTTTTCTGGATAGAGATACCCTAATCACCTAGCGGTATAAAATATACTTGTTGACCTATTCTCATACCTAACAAATATACATTAAAAAATTCATAAAAATCGGTCCAGCCATTTCGGAGGAGTTCGACCACAAACATCGTGACACGAGATTTTTATATATATATAGAGATTACAATGTACATGTCATGTAACTAGAGTAACTGCGCATAGACACAACAAGTAAATTACCTACTCAATAAGAATTTAACGGGAATATTATTTTGTGTCGGTAAAAATATTTTTTTTTTTCAGACTTCAAGAAAGGGCAGGTTTCCCGAAAATCATTGGGTGCATTAACTGCACCCATGTGCGAATATACCCGTCATACTTGGAGACTTTCAAAAATGAGCGCAGAAAATTTTCTGTAAATGTGAAATTCGTAATAAAATCTATGTTGTTTCTGATACATTCATATTCATTACGTATAATATCATAACATGACATTTATTTTTATGCAGGTATCTGACATGGACATTCTGGCAGTGAGTGCCAGATTTCCTTTGAGTGTTTATGACCAATTCATATTTAGTGGATCGTTGGTAAAAACTGAAATGAAACATCTACAGAACGACAAGAATTGGGAATTTTGTTTTATTAGGGAAGTATGTTAAACTTTATTTTACTATGGCAGTACCAGTAACAAATATTTTTGTTTGGTTTATATTCATCCGTATTTTGTATAGGTACTTCAAAGGAATCAAAATTTTGCATAGGTATGAATATGATATTTAATGAAACAGTTTTTTAATTATTTAAATCCTGATTTCTAATATTTTTACAACTTTCAGTCGAAAACATATTCAAATCAACAGACTGTGTATATTGAAATCATTCTAGTGCCACCATAGGCCAGCCAGACTCACTACACGGCTGCCCGCTGTTTGACCAGGGATGTGATTGAGTGTTTTTGGATAATGGACCACACCAGATCGCATAGCTACAGCAACAAGTGCAAGACCAACCGTGGCTATACGTGTTGGTTATTTTTATTGTGTCACCTAGTGGTTTTGCAAGATGGCGGATGTTTCTTCAGTATAACAAACGTCAAATATCGTATATTTTGAGGTTATGAAAAATGACGCATGGGATGAATTGACATTATGCACCCAACAAGCTCGAATTTGAGACTTTCGAAATTTTTAACTTAAATTCTCTGTAAGGAATAGCTTTCTGGTTAGTTTTGAGATGATATCGTTGTTGACATGAGCGCTCCCAAATGTCAAATGAATTTGTACATAAGCACGTAGCGTGCAATGTGGCAGTAGTGTTTTTAATAGACAAGCATAGCACCTACCTATGTGGCCGAAGTCTAACCAGCATGTTTGTGCGCCGGGAGACTCACTAGGTGACTAATAATCACATAGCGAAGCGTGCAGTGTATAGTGTGCACCCGTTTGCTTGGAAATGTCACCTAGTATGTAGCCACAAGACAAGGCACCTGCCTATGTGGCCTTACCCTACTGTTTTTAGTAGACAAGCATAGCACCTAGCTCAGCACTAGCGAAGCTCCTAACTATGTGGCCTTAGCCTAAGACTGTTTGACTCTTGCATCCAAGCATCCAGCTGTGAGTCATGACATCACATACATGTCGACTGATAGAGTATGAAAATGTGCATATTATGATGTACTTTAATTTAAACCCACAAAAGTCCACTGTTTACATTATTATTCAAACCTATTTAAGCCCAACTCTATTTTATCTAAATTACTTTGTCCAATATAAAAATATTTTTTTTAAATGTTGCACCAAAGGAATACCTTTGGGTCTTTATTGTAGCCATCGTGGGCACTGGATTGTATCATTTTACCTCATATGTTGTATTCTTTTTTATTACAAGATACATAAAACAACATTTTTCTCAGTTTGCAATTCAGTGGACTTAACGTTCGATATCAGACAATACGTATATAGAACCGCCAACCTTTCGGTTAACAGCTGAGCACACCAAAGGCACCATTGAGTTTGGCAAATATAAGAACTATTTGATGAAATAGATGAAATAATAATCTAGGATAAAGTTGGCATTTTAATGATTTAGAAATTTGAGCTATTATAAGCTGAATTAAAATTTTACCTAGTATTATTTTTTTTAAATTACCAACCTGACATTAATTAACTTTTTAAACCAATTATTGCATAATATCTACTAATTACAGAAAAGAAAGCATTGTAAACCATAGATAAACATGTAGACATATGATAAATACCTTAGGAAGCTCTCCAGGACAACTCTATTGGTAACAGAGTATCAAATTGCTTGTCCAGACCATTTTCTATTGAAAAGAAAGATACTCTTGGCCTAGTGTAGACGGCGAAATCTTTTATTCTCATCATCATGCCTTTATCGTTTATACTTTCACTTCTCCTGATGCCAAATCCATTAGGATGAATAATCGTCTTGTGGGAATCGAGAACAATGAATTCTACATGGCCATTTTCTAACTTAATATCACTGGTTTACTAAAAAGAATGTTTGTTGTTTGTTTTGTTTTTTTTTTGTGTTGAATTTTACTAAAAAGAATATTTTGAGAATTACCTATCAGGTGAAATTATAGACAACTTGATATTGTAAATGGCCTCTGTAACAATCCTGATATTTGAAGAAAACAATTAGGATAGCATACACTATACAGTATACACCATGATAACCTAACTATCATGGAACCCTTAAGGGGCCGGAACCATTATCGGGCAGACTCATAGAAATATGAGAATAGTTGACAAGTTAATAAGAAAAAACAAATACATACCTCTATAACACTGTTTCCAAATTCGGGAATGGCATCACCGGCATTGATTTTCACACACTCACCGACTCTTTCGCTAGAAATCAATTTGCTTATGGTAATGGTAAAGGGGTTTGTGTTAGAATGGTTGTCACTATTGTAAACAAATCCATTTACTCTGGATATTGAAGTCGAGGGAAACTCTTGCGGAGCGATAATATCTTCTGCTAAAACTGATCCTAAAATTTTTTCAATAGAACATTGAATGCTTGATTGTACGATTGAAGTCGTTTAACAATCCAAATATGATTTTCAAAGCTTCATCGTAGTTGTATATAACTTAGCTGAGCCAGCTGGCTCTCGCCAGTTTGTCTCGCTACTATTTCATCATTATGACAGTCATCACCGACTGAAGTTTCAATTCGAGCCGAATCAACTTTACTTTTAGATCGACTCTTAATATTATCCGAAAAACTTTCCTGTAGGCTGGCTTTCTTGCCCGTTTTGTGGCTGAGAAACTTTCACCGACTCTTTTAATAAACCAAACAAATGTGGTAATAATAGGAACTTGCAAACATTATGCAATTTATATACGTCTTCTAAATTTTCTGTGAAATCAAGGATGATGGTGTTGTGTTGGTTTCTGCAAATCATTCGGCACGGCAAGTAAAATGGCAGAGCCTTCAGGCACTCAATAAACTGAGCAGAGTGAATGAGTTCAGTGTCGCTGATAATACTTTGCACGTTTATGATGGTGGGATCCTCAAAATGTACATCAGCACAGCCGAGTGTAATGTTCAAATCGGTCATTAAGGTCTCCGAATTCTAAATAAAAAAATTCCGAATTGATTCTCCATCTTTGAAAGTGAATTGAGTGCTAATATTGCCTCCTTTAAATGTCTCCTGCAGTGCATCCTTAAGAAAGGAGCTTGTTTTCAAAATATTTTCTTTAACATTATCTTTGATTGCAATCAAAACCACACACTTCATTATCTGGAATGTAAAAAAACAAGTAATGAAATAATCATGGAATAGGTAGCAGTTGGGCTGTCATAAAAGTATCGATAATTTTTCGACAGTATGGAATCATTTGATACTTTTCCCCTAGTTGGAATATTTAAATGACAATATATTATAATATTACTTTTAATATTAACCAAAAATATTTAAAAGATATACCTATCTCAATTGAACTAAATTATCATTAGCCTGGATCATTCACCGCTGAATGAAGGCCTCTCCAAACTGATTATTTTTCTCTTAGTACGTACTATGAATTATACATTTGCACTACTACATTGGACAGTCACCGTTGGCCAGTTAGTGAGACAGCTGGCAGTTATTATTAAATTAAAGCAATTTTTTGAACAGTTAAAATCCTTTGAATTTTTGTAGAGGTGTGAATCATAGTTATAAAGATTTTCTATGGATATTATCAGTTTAAGATAGCAACGAAGTTTTAAACAGGTAATGATTTTAGATAACATACCTAGTAAGGCACGCCATTTTGAGCCTACTTATGGCTGACTCTCCGCTTAGGTATACCAAAGCCTACTGCTTTGTGCTTATTCAGGGCTCGAAATGGACTGGAGTGCACCAGAGCGCCGTTCCGGTTCGTGGAATCTGTAAAGTTATCGCCATATAACAAAAAATCTAGCACATTTATGTTTTTAAAATACCCATAAAATTTGATAACCATGTTAATATCCTCATAAAAATTTCGAGCGCTCCGGTTCGTAAACTTTTCCATTTCGAACGCTGTGCTTATTACAGACATTTTAAATGTATCATTCTGGACCTTAATGTGTGTCAACTGTTTAGGGTTTCTGCGAGATTTTAAAAAGTGTCTCTGTGTAAAAGGGATATGCCAAACAACAAAGAATGGTATTATTGTCAGCTGTTTCAAGCCATGTTCTAATCTAAATAGCTTAATTTAAGCTAAATAGTTAACCAAAAATAAAGAGACGCAAACCTTTCGAAAAATTAATTGTACGTAACAAAATATCGAGATACCTGTTCGTTAACGGCCCACATGCTCAGCGTAGGTCAAAATTGAGCTTTTATTGCATTTTCAAAGCATAACCCTGGACATTTCTTAAACGTTGTAGATAATCTATTTATATAATTTTGAAGCCTTGTTATCCTTTATATTTATTTTAAACATTTGATGACTGCATAAAGTATTTTTATTACATAAATAGTATTCTTTAAAACCTCTCGCTCTAATATTTTAGAATATAGTCATATTTCAGTACGTCCATGTGCAGTGGTGTTAAGATTTTTTAGGTTTATTAATTTTTAAACGCATTTACAAAACCATTAGTAAAATAAATTAATGTTAACATTATTTAGTGACATATTTACGATAAAAAAATATATTTTGTAATCTTTTTGATCCCAAATTTGACAAGAATTAGGCATTTTATTATTCAAAAATGGGCACGATTAACACATTTGAAGATAATTCTAAAGATACTGATAAGCCATGGCTTTGACCATTCAAATGTGATAATCATCCTACGAATAATGTTTGCTTTATAATCATTATTGACCTAAGAATATGGTAGTATTTTTTTGAAATACGCCATTTCTATTAACATTTCCCAGTGACTAAGCTACAACATATGGCCGTAGCCATAAATTGACAAACGATAATCGAAGTAGGGAGTAAGATCATGTTAACGCGCGTGTTTTAACATTTTTTTTAAAACGGTACATATTCAAACACGCGTTGTTTATTCGATTTTAATGTGTTCAGTTATTATAACAGGATACATTTTTAAGTGACGAAAGTTAACAAAGTGTCAGTGGAATTGTGAGAAGTCAAAAATGATACAAGTGTAGATAGATTATTATTAATATGACATCTCCATCCTATCTAATAATACGTAATGTAATTTCCTATTGATTTAAAGAACAGTGTTAAAAATGACGATTGTTTGTCATAATCGTTTATAGAGACATTAAAAATATAATGATTATTAAGTAATTAACGTAAATAATTATTATAATAATTGGTCGATACGGATATTTTTAGGTTAATAGGGGAGGGGTATAATTTTTGAGACGACCTTATGAATAAATTTGCGAATGAAATCTATCACGACACCATCAACATGAAAACTTTTCTTAAGGAATCTAGTGTGAGGTACTATCTTGTCGATCATCATAATATACTCACTGATCTTAGACTACCGTCCCAAAGACATTACCTATTGGGAATACAGTGACACTGTAAAGTCACTGTACCTCAGTCTGTTTAGAAATTATCAAAAAATGAGGGGTATAAAAGCATAGCCGCCACTATCCACAAATGCAAACCGATTTTGAGTGATTTTGAATTGTATTTACATCCAATTAGATTTGTTCTTAAATTCGCAATTCCAAATCAAGCGATTTTAGTTGTTACTGCAAAAAAACAATTATTTTTTAATAGTGGAGGCTTTGCATCTCATCTTTTCAGTGTGGCAATTTTGTTATTGATTGTTTACTTTGTGGTAGTGGCTGATTTGCACTTTTACTTAACGGCCCACGTGCTCGGCGTAGGTCAAAATTGAGTTTTTATTGTATTTTCAAACCATGATCCTGGACACTCCTTAAACGTTGTAGATAATCTATTTATATAATTTTGAAGCCTTATTATCCTTTATATTTATTTTAAACATTTGATGACTGCATAAAGTATTTTTGTTACATAAAATAGTATTCTTTTAAACCTCTCGCTCTAATGTTTTAGAATATAGTCATATTTCGGTACATGAATGTGCAGTGGTGTTAAGATTTTTTACATTTATTAATATTTAAACGCATTTATAAAACAATTAGTATAATTTATGATGAGATAATTTAAGTAAAATATTCAGGATAAAAAATTATATTGATAATCTCTGTGATCCCAAATTTGACAAGAATTAGGCATTTTACTATTCAAAAAATCGGCAAGATTAACACATTTGAAGATGATTCTAAAGATATTTATTATAAGCTATGTCTTTGACCATTCAAGTGTGATAAACATCCTACGAATAATGATTGCTTTATAATAATTATTGACCTAAGAATAAGGTAGTGTTTTTTTGAAATACGCCATTTGTTTTGTCATTCCCCTATGGTTAAGCTACAACATACGGCCATAGCCATAAATTGACAAATTATAATTGAAGTAGGGAGTAAAATGATAGTAACGCGCGTGTATGAAAAATAAAAAAAATAAATAAGAAAACAAAAAAAATTATCCCGCGTGCCAATAATTTACGTAAGTATAAAATACGATAAAATAATTAAAGAAAGATATTTAATAAAATTAATAAAGTTTTGATTAAATGCATAGGTATGCACAGTTTACAAGAAATTGCGTAGGTCCTTTGATGTCGATTTACTCAATTTTGCCACTGATAGTTTTACACTATTTTACAGGATCTGAATTGTCATAGGTACTTACTGGTTATATACCTACATAGGTACATACCAAGATATTAACTGATTAAAACTTGTGGGTATTCAACAAAAAAGTAAATTAAGTATAAATTTCATATTATTATACTATCTAACTGGTAAATTTATAAATTACATAGATACGTACCTATAAATAATTAACAATTTAAATAAGCATAGGTATCTACCTAAATGCGTAGGTATTGATTGGTGTTACTTTGGGAGAGTGTCACATTTTGCGTAATGTGTAATTGGTATGTACCTACCTAGGTATATTTACTTTGCATGCTATACCTAGGTATATTCAGAAAGCATAAAACTTATAAGTACCTACTTATTAAATTATTACAGGTTTGGGCAATCGCCGTATGATTTATTTTTCTATATTCTATAAGCACATGGCTATTCAATTATGTATTAACCATTTAGGTAGATTGGTACATAAATGCATAAGTAAGTAATATTTACTAATTCGTTTAATAGCTGATTTTACTAAATAATCATAATAATAAATTATGTTGCATCGGCGCGCGCAATTTCCGTTCCACCCCAAATGCGTTACATCGGCGCGCGCACCTTAGTCACACACCAAAAATACACTCATAAGTATAACTTCAATGACTTATTAAAAATCGATCCATTCCTCCGGCCCATGAAGTGTTAACATGTGACAGTGAAAAGCAGTCTTTTAATGTGAATAATTCTTACCAATTTCGCTTTTGTACGATCCGTTTCCACTGATCCCTGTTGAGTTGATGTTTTCTAGCACTAGTACTATTTACAGACAGTGACGTCCCGTGGGGGTAGGCAGATTGAGCGTCGCTTGGGGGCGGCAATTACTCGAAGGGCGGCAAATCGAAGAAAATCATTTGGTATATATAGAAATAACTACCTAAACTTAGCAATAACGAAAATATCTTTCCATTAAAAAATTCAGCTCACTGGTTTGGTCGGGTTCGCGATATCTAGTTTACTTCCGTTGTCCTTCGATTTCCTTGGTGACCAGAAATGACACGAGCAGATTTGCGAATAATTAGTCTGGTATTTTGTTAGTAATATATCCATACAACCCATTTCTTAGATATTGGACTCATGAAAAGTGATAAAAATAATGTATAAAAAAATAAGGCGGCATTTTGGCGTTTCTGCGTCGGTTTGAATTTTATAGGGTATAGACTTATAGAGAGTAAGAAACCGATCATTATCTCAAAAATTATAAGGTATGGATAGTGGCGGTTTTGCTTTTATACCCCTCAATTATTCTTTGAAGAATGCTAATTTACTCTATAGTACCTACTTTGATAAGTTCTAACTTCACACTCATCGTGACGAGAGGCTGCTTGGTCCATTTTCTTATCTCCTTGTTACTCCTAAGGTTATACCACATACACCTTGTATCCACAACAAATAACTGTTCTGGAATCTCAGTATACGGTAGCCCTGTAATGCCTGTAAGTGTCGAACCATCGTAAGGTGCAATGAGTGAAATGACCCACTATCGTAAAGCAGCACCGTCAGAATGCAAGTGTCAAATGGGCAGCATTTGGTTTTAACGGAGTACAGTTATGACTCCCAGACATTCGAGTTAAATAAAGTATGTTTAATTTTTTTGGGGTATTTTTATTTAGTGTGCCACGAAACGAATTCTCTCTCCAAGTGTGCCGTCAGGTAAAAAAGTTTGGCAGACACTGCTCTATAGGAATGGTTGGCATGTTCGTATAGCCTAGATAGACATGAGGAGCCTTTGTAACCTGGGACATGGAGAACAAAATTACTCATAAGTCATAGTGCCACTGCTTTCGCCGTTAGTGTCAATAATTCGCTTACATAATATGCTATAAATCTGTGTATGCCACTTTTGTAAAGATGAATTTTTGTTTTTTGTGAAATATTTACTGTTGCAAATATTCCATTCATTCACCGAGAAATTGTGATTTTTTCAAGTTTGTGAAGGTGTCAAAGGGGCCCAAGGACCATGTATGCATGAGTGTTGTCGAATATAGAGACCAAATAACTCCTACCAATAAAAACTGCCTTATAACCTAAAGTCTAAAGGAGCATATTAAATGTAAAACATCTGTTTAAAAAAAATAGTAATTATTATATTCCTTACACTGGTGACCATGGCCCCACAAGGGGAGGCTGACAGGGCTCTAGCCTGGGGGCCCGGGCTCAGGAAGGGCCCGGCGTGACGAACCGACCATACCGAGATAAAAACAGATCACAAATTTGCTCTAATGGTAAAAATGCCTGCAGTGCTATTTTCCTTTGATGATATTAATAATTAAGACTATTTGGTTGTACGATGCAATTTTTTACTGTGTGCCGATACTCAACAACTCCATAATTCAAATAGATGTAGGTAAGTACATATTACAAATTGCTAAAAATACACCATTAAATTTGGATAACGCCACTGCAGCGCGTCACACTGACTTTACCCGTAGCAATGGGTAGGGGGCTCCGCCAAACATCCTAGCCTGGGGGCCCGCTTCAGGATGTGGGGGCCATGCTGGTGACATTTAAAATGTGTGCTGGGTTGCTGTAAGAGTGTAAACAATCCATTAGTGAAAAAAATACAGTTTAATGCTTTGATGCAATATGACAATGGTACAATTCGGTGGCTGTTTTCTTAATCTTTTATATGTCTCAAGATATTACTATAAATAGCAGTGTCTGACAGGCCGCAGATTTTTAACGACACACGTAGAATGTCTAGGGAAGCTCTGACTACAATCGCTGTAATACCGATAAGTTGTGCCTTAGTATTTCATAATTATTCAAACAGATGTCACTCCATGTTTATTTTTTTAGATTATTTAAATCAATCGACAATGGCTAGTATTTTCAGTTAAAAGTCGGGTGAGATAACTCTCGAAATGTGTATGTGCGGCCTGTCGATCATGGCCTCATAGGGCGAGATAATTTGCTGAAGGCATAGAACCGGTTAAAGCAATATTGAAATTTAACAGTTGTTCCCTTATCACAGATAGAACGCATGGGGTCGAACTCAGATTAGTTTTTTTTCTGAATGACCAATCACCAATCGACACTTGCCAGTAAAGTGGGAAGCAAAGAAAAAACTGTGAAATGTGATGTCTGGCGACAAAATATTCAATTGCCAATTATTATTCATAAAAACTATGTTAACTATGTTTTGGGACACAGTAAGAGAATCTTTATTCAGTAAAGTTTGAAAACCACTGCCTCACCTATTTAAAATGAAATGTTTCAGATTGGTATATTATCAACTAAGCTAATTTACAGTGACGTCCCGTAAGGGTAGGCAGATTGAGCGTCGCTTGGGGGCGGCAGTTATTCGAAGGGCGGCAAATCGTGGAGAATCATTTGGTATATATAGAAATAGCTAATATTATTTTATTTACGTGTTGTATAATAGTAAAAATGGTCTGAAAATAATAAATCTGTGTATTGCTAAATGACATAGACCAAATATGTCAGAAATATCCACCAAATAGAACCTCCAACTTTGGTGATTTGGGTAAGTAGGTATCTAACATAATTACCTATTATATTTATTCGCTTTTTATGTGTATCTAAATTTAATTTTGTATATTTTAGTGGTATAGGTATATTTTGTTAGTAGTAAGTAATGTATCCATAGAACACATTGGAGTCGTGAAAGAATGATAAAAAATAAAGTATAAAAAATGGGGCGACATTTTGGCGCTGCCTAGGGGCGGTATTTTGTCTAGGGACGTCACTGCTAATTTAAGCTGTCATAACTTTCCGAGCTAATTTTTTTGTTCTTCAGTGTGGGGGGGGGGGTCTGGGCAGGATGGTATTTGTCAAACCTAGCGTTGGTACCTACTGCGTTATGGAAGGCAACATAAAATCATTACACTATGTGGTCATCCATATATGACGTAAAGTTCTAAGGATGGGAGGGGGTCTGATATAATGTGACGATGACGTTGGGGGGGGGGGGGGGGTTGTAAAAACGTAACATCACAAAAGTAACTAAAATTTTGTTATGTAAATTTTTAGACTGGGAGTTTGATTTTGTGAATGTGAGTAACGAATTTAAAGTACCAAAAATAGTTGTTTTTTGAAAGAAAAAATTTTTTTTCTTCTAAAAACTATAAATAGAATTGAATACCCAGTACACTGTGAGATCTGTGGTGTTCAAACGCTATGGCTAAATTAATAATTGTTTGTAGGTGTAGCAGAGTAAACATCCTTGAGTTTAATGGAAAGCAGTTTGGAAAACATAGGCAGCTCAGCTGAGTGGTCGGCTGTCCGCCGCGCTATAGCCGACATAAATAATGTAACGGTGAAAGGCGAACATTGCAGCCGCACAATACTTTTAAGTCAGTAGTGGGGAGATTCCGTCTCTGACTACACAACAGGAACACAACTTAGCAGTCTTCACAAGAACTTGCGCGCGAAGTACGTTGAAGTAGTCCTACTTGGTCGCAGCACAAGTTATCAAATCGGAACTGTCACCAAATTTTAAAATAATTCGAACACAATATTTTTACACGAGCGCCACCCGTCAAAAACATGTGTTAAATTCGCCGCGTGTGACTTTTGTGAAGTTCCCACCTTGTGGACTTAAATCATTATTTTAGCACTTTACTGTTTTCTGAGTATAATAATATTTTTTATTGTATTTTAATGTGAATCTGAGCCGAAACTTATACGAAATGTGTGGACGAGACTCAGAAGCCGGACGAATGATGTCCAGGCTAATATTTGCTGCATTTTTTATTGGATTAATTCACGACACCAGAACACAAGGTAATAAAAAAACAATTTTATTTATCTTCTCATTTAATAATTTCTAATGCCGAGATTTTGTCATTGTACCATTTTTTGCAAACATTTCTGCGCGATTTTGGTCAATACAAATTCAGTTTTAAGCTTTTATTCGAAATCAAATTCCAATAACATTAGAAAGCGCAGTCTTAAAAACAGTTAATTTAGGTACCGATTTTATACCTTATCTAATTTATATGCTTTCTATTAAGTATATAACATTGATATGAGTTTGATTTCACCAGACGTTCGGAAACCATTACAGGATGTTAAATGTTGTAAATTTGTTAAATGAGACTGTTATGAAGATTGAAATAATCATTTTTTAGAAAGACTTTTTTTACTAATAGGGTAAATTTGTGATGTGTGTTAGAGCTCTGTCAGCCCCCTATTTTGGGGACCATGCTAATAGTATTTAAAATGACTTGTTTTTCTTTATCATCATGACCGAGAACCGGGTTGTCTCCATCCCTATCGACAGTCAGCGATACCCAGAATCGGTTTCGGTAGAAAACTCTTACTCATCCTCTCCTACCTTCGACCTCACCAAACACTGAGTGTTTGCAGGTTGTCATCCCCTTCGGGGGTAGAAGAGGCAAGAGCTATAGTTATTAAATATATATGGAGGCGAGAGCATTTACACATTTTAAATAATATAAAACTATACCTACGATATAAGTTTATATTACCAACATTAAGTATATAAAATACATTTGTTCAGTGATAGAAGAAGACGAAATGTTATTTCTACAAAAACACAAAAAATATTGTTTCTATAGTTTTCTTAAAATTCATAAATATATTTGGTTCTCGTCTATTTAGTCATTTAGTGGAAGAAGCCAGCGGCAAACAAATTTTGAAAATAGCCAATATATTGGATTATTTGTTGGGTTAGGTTATCATTCTTGAATTCATGAATTTTGCCGAAATCGGTTATGAAAAATGCCGCTGTTCCCGCCTAACTTCCAGTAAACAAGTTAGACCATTTGTCCATTAATTTTATTGGTACCCTCAGAGACGTCCCTAGACAAAATGCCACTCCTAGGCAGTGCCAAAATTCCGCCACATCTTTTTTAAACAGTACTTTTTATCATTCTTTCATGAATCCAATATCTAAGAAATGTGTTGTATGGATACATTACTAACAAGATATATTACCACTAAATCTAAATCAAATACCATCTCTGCTTCAATAGACAATATTACGAGGCTATTGTTTCGGATATGTACATTTAAACATACACCTGACAACTTCCAAAACTCGCGAGTGACTGGCAAACATATTTGGATAAATTTTAAATTAGGTAGGTATGCACCTACCTATAATTCCGTTATTACTAAGTATAGGTAGCTATTTCTATATAAACCTAATGATTCTCCTTGATTTGCCACCCTTTGGGTAACTGCCGCCCCCAAGCGACGCTCAATCTGCCTACCCCCACGGGACGTCACTGACCCTCATATCGTGGGCGTACAGGCAGAAGTCACTAACTCTAAATACACAGTTCTGAGATAATCAATGTTTTGTGTTTTTGGTGTTCTTAAATGGTTGTAAAATCTTTATTTTATGAGTCTTCATTACTTTTATTTTTTTATATGTTACATAATCTTAAATCGTGACTTATACCAGTCGAGCTGCATTAGTTTTTCTTTATAATGACATTAATAGAATTTCGCCCAAACTGGAGTTAGTGACTTCTGCCTGTACGCCCACGAAATTGTAATGTACTGTAAATGGTAAATACTTTTATTAAGTTTCCTATTAACTAACTGCTAACGGATGACATCCACCTCTTGTAAATAAAAAAACGGCGGACTGTAGAGCCAATAATGATGATGATAATTTTGCTTGTGGCGTAAAATTTGACGTGAATCTGATTGATGACAATAATAAATTTTGTAGTCGGCCACAGCGGTGGTGATTTACGAAATTATCGATAACAAATCAAAGGTTTGGCAATGGACCGGTAGTTGACATCTAATAAAGTATTGCATGACGAATCATTGTAACGACTACATTGATTCATAATTAAATTGGTAATAATTTCTAATAGACACCTCAAAATATTGTAATTTCGACAACATTAATTACCAATCTACCTTTAAGTTATTAGTTATTTATTACACGGGTACAAGTCGGTTATGGGTAAGCCAGGCAGGAACCGCGCTAATTAGCACAGCCGATTTTGGGCAATATTCATGAATTCAAGAATGAAAACCTAACCTAACCTAAACTAACCCAACCTAACAAATAATCCAGTATACATATCGGTTAAAAAAGCCGCTGGCTTCCCCATAACCGACTGTATCTACCTACTACACGTTATAAAATATGTGTTTTTCACATTTACAGTGACCGACTAGCTGGTCAATAATTAATTATTTATTATAGGTATTATTATTATATTTGAGTTTAAATATACGAGTATTATTATTGTATTTGAGTAAGTCAAAAGCAAAAGGGGTTCTCTACATGGGGAGCTTTGAAATATGGGTATAAAAATAATGACATAGTTTTTGGGGGTTTTTAGGTAAGTCCGTACATTCTAAATTCTAACGCACACGATGGCCGATTCGGTCTATAATGTCGTGGGTCCCAGGTTCGAATCCTGGGTCTGTCAAATACACATATTGTTTTTCAATTTGTATTTGGAGTCAGAGTATGGACCTAATAGGTTAAGCAAGTGGCTAACATCCATTTTCTTGTAGAAATAAAACAGAATCCCGTTAATAATACAAATCTCATGATCATGGTCAAAAGAAGAAAGCCCATATTCAGTTATATTATATTAATAGGACGCACTGGGCTAGTTTGATCATTGTTTTAATTAAAATAATAGTCATTTCGCTTAATTTAATTTGAATATTTCAAAAGAGTGACAGACTTTTTTTTGTATTTAAAAAATGGAGATAGGCCTTTTTGCTTCTTACTTACGTACTCATTTGCACTAGGCATCGGTGATTTTCTTTGACGCAGATAACTCAATCGATTCGTCAGAAGATTAGACAAGAGGCCTCGAAACAGTTCAAACCGGGCATAAATATATTAAACTATACCAAAATCTTAAATGTTATAATAATGTGGTAATCATTGTACCTCTATGCTGCCCTGCTAAGTCAATATACAGTAAGTATATATTCAGAGATTATGTCAATTTATGTCAATATTATTCAATATAAGAGAAAGGGTAGTTTAAAACTAGGATTCTCATTTAATTAAAAACACTGTCTTTTTAATCAGCAGGGCAGTATGTCACTAAACGCGCCACTGGCACTAAGTAACTAATATAATATGTGATAAATAATTTTAAAAAAATAATTAAATCGATGGTTTTCCGTTTGTTCATACCAGTTTTAATAAACCAAATTTGCTAGCCGGTTAATTACCGTCAAGGTAAAAAAATAAAACAAAATATTGCATATAAAAATATTTTACGATACGTGTTTCGGTTACATATGAGGTTTTATCAAGTACTCATACATACAAGACCATGGCCCCCACATCCTGAAGCGGGCCCCAAGGCTAGGATCTTTGTCGGGCCCCCCTACCTATCGCTAAGGATACCGGCAGTGTGACGCTCCACAGTAGCATTTTCCAAATGGCGTTCACGGTAAAATTAAGGGTACCTTTTAGTGTATTTCTAATACTTACATCCACTTGAATTATGAAGTTATCACGTAACGACGCAATTAAAAATTACATCGCACAACCACATATTTTAAAATATAATCATTAACAAAGGAAAATTGTGCCGCAGGCGACTTTTTTAACTGTATTAGAGCAAATTTGTGATGTGTGTTTATCTCACTTATTTGGTCGACTCGCCACGCCGGGCCCCCCATGGGCAAGGCCCCCCAGGCTAGAGCCCTGTCAGCCCCCCCCCCTTGTGGGGGCCATGGACAAGGCCTACTATAGTCAGGCCGTAACATGAAGCTGTAAACTTCAATGGTAATGCTAGTTATTGTCAATACTTAAAATGCAATATGGTAAACTGTAGAGAATGATGATTGTCGGCAGTAGTTGTGTATTAAAATAAATGGTAGTAATGATTTGAATGAAATATAATCTTAATTTATTGGTAACAGGTTACCGCATTGCATTCGAAGATAATCAATAACTAGCACTACCAGTGGCTAGTGAGTCGGCCTTGTTATACGGAGGAAACTCATAGTTAAATAATATTTGGTGAACAACATTTTATGAATTAATTACCGAGTAGGTACCTCCCTAAACGTGGACTCATTCTTTCTTTCTTTCGACCATGTCCGATCCTAATAGGATCATATGGGCCTCCACAGAGTAGAGGTTTGTATTGACAGATTTTGTTTTTACGAGAAATGGATGTCAGCCACTTGCTCAACCTATTAGGTCCATACCCTGACACACACAGATTGAAAAACAATATGTGTACTTGCCATACCCAGGATTCGAACCTAGGACCCACGGCGTTATAGTCCAACGCTTAAGCCGCACGGCCACCGTGGACTCATGGAGAGATTAAAATAATATCGTCACTGTTCTGGCAGAAGACACTAACTCGAAAAAATTACATATTGAGTTAGTTCTTACCAAAATGTTCCTTATTTCAAACTTTACCGTCTGGAAACCTTCTTAATAAATAAACAGTCTTTATTTTAAAGTCGTCCTTTTTACGATTACTTAGTAAACTCCCATGATAGACCATTTCAAACATTTTAACAACTTCAAAGTCAAATTACTCAAAACTAGTATTCTCCAGTTAGTGTGTTCTGCCAGAACAGAGACGATATTTTATATTGATGTTGTGAGTATAATAATATTATTATCTCCGCAATATTATGATTTAATTATACTAGCAAAATATCCCTGGAAGTAGGTACATTAATATTATACGTGTAATACGAAAAATGGCAACGATATTAACTAACCAACAAAGAATAATTTATTATCTAAGTCGCGAACCTCAGTCAATTCGGTCCCGAGGAAGAATAAGAAATTGTGCATTTATTCTCGGTTGGATCAGCTGATAATACCACAAGAATAAATAAAATTATTCTTGCTTGATAATGCGACAATGCGATATTCGTCATATCTACCAACTACCTAACTGTCCCAAGTACTGCGACAAACATTATTATATATTTGTAAACTAGTATTTTTGACATGACATAACGAATAATATAAAATAAAATTTATTTGTAAATAATTGAGAGTTTCTTAAACGAACACCCAGAATGACATGTGACCCACCCGACAAGGCGTGTGTTTATCATAATTTATTAAATTGTAGTTGGAATATTTTAATACCTGAAATGTATCAGAAAACATACAATTACTGTTATTAAGAATAAAAAAAAACGTATAAATCATAAAAATGTTGTATAGTCTGGATGCAATAATAAGCAAGTAACATTTAAAAATATAGCATTTGGCAGTTTGTTGCCGGCGACATTTTAGTTCCTACTTGACAGGTTTACCTTGAATTCTCACCATTCTCTTTTGATACAGTAAAATAATATAATACTACCTTGTCCGAACTGCTTTATATTACAATATACATGTATATTTCATATCGGACGAGGTCCGTCTCTATTTTTATCCACAAATAAAAATAAATACCATCTCCATTATTTAGTGTTAATAATAGATCAGTTGAAAATGTTTCAACAGGTGAAATCAGTATAAGTATATCGTAAGAAATACATTAATAACTTAATAAAACGATGTACTTACCTTCATGTTTTTGTAACTAAAGAAATATTTATTTATTTATTAGAAAATTGACTATCATAGGATTACAGTTATTTGATTTTAAACAAGCAATATAAAATATGAAAGAAGAAGTGTTTATATAAAGATTCTAATTGAATATTCCCGTTTATAGTTGAATTATTAATTAATCCCTGAAAGAGTAATAAGTAAAGTATTCGATTTTTCGATTCGATTCGATCACCGTTTTATTATTTTACAACGTTTTTTAAGCTCCTATTCTTATTTGTCCGGTGGTTCTTTCTCCTGTACAAATCTTGCAATCAATTTTTAACTAACTTCCCGACTAGCTAGACATTTGAAACTTTTAGAATATATCAGAACACGATGCCAATGATTTTTTTAATACTTTAAGCCATCTTTAAGTAGAATTGAATTCATTTTCAGTTAATTCTGTTTTATATGAAAAGTTATTTCTACACCATTATTGGTTTCTAATAAAACCTCCACTCTGTGGAGGCCCATATGATCCTATTAGGATCGGACATGGTCGAAAGAAAAGAAAGAATTGGTTGCTTGGGGTCCGGGGTCATAGCAACTAAATTACTAAATTATAATGCATGCACATGTACCTTTGAGACCGAAATGAATATAATCATAATAATAAATTATGTGTTGCATCGGCGCGGGCAACTTCGTCACACGCCAAAAATACACTCTGATCAGTTTTTCCAAATGCTCCAAAAGAAGTAGGTATAACTTCAAAAATTAAAATAATGTCTTATGTAAATGGTCATTATTAATACATATACATATATATCTTAATTGCACTCAAGTAGCTCAATCATGAACCTGTTTAAGTCAAGTTCTGGACAATCGAAATACATGACAATGTTACGTATACACCTCAAAGAATAATGGTTAGAATCACAGCACAATAGAATTATGGTCAACACGTACAATATGCCTACAAGTGTGTTGCACTTAATTTAAAACGGTTTCACTTTTACTAAAACGATACAATTAGTCTATTGTACGTGATTAATTCCTACATACCTACTTACTGTTTATTGACAATCAAATTAAGGTTAGTCCATGTAATTGTATAATAACCAGGACCGTCGCGGGATGTTCAGCCGCTTGCGTGCGAAAAAATGTCGCCCTAAGGGTAAGGAGCCGTCAATATGACGTCAAATGATTATGGCTAGTTTTACCCCGCCCCCCATCGTCACATTCATCACATAAACTTTTACCACCTTGTATATTACGTCACATATTTGACACCATCGCCCGCCCCTAAATTATTGTTAAATCCTTGTGTCTTCAGATCATTTTTTGTTTACTTTGTGACGTCATATTTTATCTGACCCCCCTCCTCCTTTTGTCACAAATTATAGAGCGTGACGTCATATATGGACGCCCCCTAATAAGGACTTCAGAAATTCTGATTTCGTTGAACGTTCGGTCAATTTGCTTTGTGATATAAGGTAACGTGGAATATTAGACCCATTAATTTTCAATCATTAGCTATTTTACCACGTTTTTATTAGCTCGTATTCTTGTTTGTCCGGTACAGATTTTTTCTTGTGTGTCCAGTACAAATTTTTTCTTGTTTGTCCAAGATTTGTATTGGACGATTGAAGATTTTTAACTAACTTCCCGACTAGCTAGACATTTGAAACTTTTAGTATACACCAGAACACGACGGCAATGCAATCTTTTAATACTTCTGGCCATCTTCAAGCAGAATTGAATTCTTTTTCAGTTAATTCTGTTTTGTATGTTTCGGAAATAATTCGTTAAAAGTAATGTTTACTACTCACTAATATTGGTTGCTAAGGGGGTCCTAGCAACTAAATTATTAATATATACGTGCGTTACTATGGAAATCAATATGAAATGTCAAAATGACATTTCAGTGTTCTATATTTATTCAGTATTTCTATCAAGTAAGAAAAAAAAGTGTTTATTAATACATAGAATTGTCAAGTTGATATGATTCAACAGAAAATTTAAAAACGTGGTATACAAAAAGTTCTTTTTATCTTGTAATTATTTGTAAATAATTTTCTTTTCGTACAACTATGTACTCGTAATAGCGCAATCAAATTTTTGCCTACACTCTGCTACTACTGATCTACTGAGATCAACGAACGTATACATTAGTTGAGTTTTTGACAGTTATTTTGTCATAGCTATACAACCACAGAGCAGATAATAAATAGAATTCCGATAGGCTATTTACCAATACAGTAAATTTTGACGCAGGGTTTTGAATGTGTGTGTCCTACAAAAATGAACCACAAATTATAGACGTATAATACACCAATATTAAATAAGACTCAATGCATAAACCGAGAGCATTATGATATTAAACCGTATGACGTATTCTTGACACGTTTTTAAATTTATCCCGTATTCTTCCTTACTAGAGATCGGTTACCTGCTTCTCCTTACCCGTTAGGTATTTCAGTTTCTCTTCTCTGTTCTCTGTATACGACTATGCATACTGGCAATGTTTTCTGATAATTATGAAATATTGTGTTGTTTGTGTGTGGATTTATTTTTACTACATACTCGTTTAAACAGTTTTATAATAATTTACATTAATTCGTTTTTATTTTGTTTACACTTTTTATTGTGATAATTGTATGTAGTTAATTAATATTTCTGTAATCATAATAATAATAATATTATCCATTGACCTTTATATGTATATCCAGGCTAATAAAAAATATTGAATTAAAAAATAGAGAAAGCTTAATAATGTTCTAAGATTTTTGTTGAGTTGATCTTTAAATCGATACCCAATTACCTGTAAAAATATTCTAGAAACACTACATCTGTTTTCGGTTTGAATGACAGCGTACCTATTAATGATTTAAATGTTTATTAAGTTTTGATTATCAGTAGTTATTGAACAAAAAAGAAGAAGAACGCGAATATCAGTTTATTATTTCATCATCATCATCATCATCAGCCTGAATCTATCCACTGCTGGATGAAGGCCTCTTCAAGTTGCTTCCACTTCTCTCGGTCCTGTGCATTGCGTTGCCACGTACTTCCGCAGAACTTTATCATTTCATCGATCCAGCGGCCTCTAGGTCTACCTTGTGGACGTTTTGTACTTCTTGGATACCACTGGATGACTAGATTTGTCCAACGATTGTCTCTTCTTCGAGCTATGTGTCCAGCCCATCTCCATTTAAGGCTTTTAATAAACTCTATTACATCGCAAACCCTTGTCTGCTTCCTTATCCACTCATTCCTCTTTTTGTCCTTTCGCGTTATGCCCAGCATGCACCTCTCCATACCACGTTGTGCTACTCTAAGTTTCTGGATCTCTCTATTTATTATTTTTTTATTTGGTTACGTTTATATATTTTTTCGGCCCATTAAGGGTGAATCCACAGAACAGATAATAAATAGAATACCGATAGGCTATATTCAATACGAATCTTCTTGAAACAGGATTTTGAATGTGTGAGTGTCCTACGAAAATGAAACACGCATTATGCACGTGCAATACACCAACATTCAATGAGCGTAAATGCATAAACCGAGAACAGTTTTCAGTATTCGACGTAAAACGTAATCTTGACACGTGTGTAAGTTTAACCCGGATTCTTCCTTACTCGAGTAGGTTACCTGCTATCGCCTTACCTTATGTATTTCAGTTTCCATTATTTCTGAGTTCCCTGGGTATACCACACCCTGCCTTTATCCTATTTACGTGGGGTTACTCCCAAAACTTGGTAAGTCTGAAAATCATGTAATGGAGTAATTGCAATTTGATGTTTGACAAACTCTCTAGTATCAGGCTTTTTGTGCTTTATGTGCATGATATATGGAGGATGAAGGATGACCTTGATTTTTTCTATCACACATACGCATATATAAATACATAATCCGTTATTAACTCTGAATACATAAATTAACGACTTACCAACTTTTGGCAGCAACCCCACTATATTAAATTTGCTTGCTACCCATATTTACCTAGTAGTACTCACTAGTAGTACTACGCAAAGTGTTCAACCAGTGTGTGCTTCCCGTGATGACATATGCGTGTGAAACATGGACCCTAAAGAGAGATCCAGAAACTTAGAGTAGCACAACGTGGTATGGAGAGGTGCATGCTGGGCATAACGCGAAATGACAAAAAGAGGAATGAGTGGATAAGGAAGCAGACAAGGGTTCGCGATGTAATAGAGTTTATTAAAAGCCTTAAATGAAGATGGGCTGGACACATAGCTCGAAGAAGAGACAATCGTTGGACAAATCTAGTCGTCCAGTGGTATCCAAGAAGTACAAAACGTCCACAAGGTAGACCTAGAGGCCGCTGGATCGATGAAATGATAAAGTTCTGCGGAAGTACGTGGCAACGCAATCCACAGGACCGAGAGAAGTGGAAGCAACTTGAAGAGGCCTTCATCCAGCAGTGGATAGATTCAGGCTGATGATGATGATGATGATGACTCACCGACTTACTATTGATTAATATAATATAGATCCTTATAGATATACTCTAATAATGATTATTTCGTTTCGCCTATAGCGAGAAGACGCGCGACAGTCGACACACACATTGGAAATCATCAATCCCCAAGGCAACTTTCGCCATTCAAAATACACGTAGGTGTCGGTGTGGTGTTGCAACTCTTAGAAATGACCGCTGGAATTAGAGCCTTATGAACGTGATTTGAATAACACGATTTCATCGATATTATAATTGGGGACCTGAGACTAAGCAATACTGAATACATAGTATTTGTAATACAATACGTATGTAGTTGATTTTAACAATGTAAAAGTTATAAAGTTTGGTACATAGTAATCTAGTTATCTAGAATCCTTTTTGAGTATACCTACTTATAGGTGGGGTGGGGTGTTCATTAAAATATTATCCATGTCAACATGAAAACGAGGACATATCAAAACAATTTATTTTCAATGTAACCCGTGACAGTTAAATGCACTTTTACCACTTCTCCTGCAACAGTGGCGAGGGGTGGAGGTAGGCTGATAAGATCTGACATAAATAGTACAAATTTGTTTTCATTGAAGTAAGAATACATTAAGAATACAAATTGAACCGGCTTTTATGTATTAGTTAGTTTAATTAGTTTTTAAAAATCAATTAAACCCTGCATAAACCAAACCATAATACTTCAGGTATGATATGGGCGATCCGACAAAGATAGTGTGCACTTTTTCAGTTATACTTATTATTGTATTCGTTGAATTAAGAATAAACAATTCAAATGGTATTGGTTAGTTTATTATTCATTAACTCCTAACCTAAACCAATCCATAATAGATGGAAAATATTATTCTATCTATTACATATTTAAAATTATTTATGTATGATTAAATTTAATGTTATAATTTTAGATTTTACTTAGATAGATTAATATTTTTGACTAATATCTATTATGGCTTGGTTTACGCAGGGCTTAATAGAATTTTAAAAAATAACCAATAATATCTGCAATTTATAGTCATAGATCAATGAAAACAAATACGTGTGACTGACAAAATTTAAATGGTGCTCACTATTAATTTATATCAGATCTTAACAATCTACCTTCACACCTCGCCACTGTCATGTATTGACGTAGGTCCTTAAGAAAAAAATATTTCTATTCTTCTAAAAACAATGCTCTTATCGCCTCCTTCACTTCTGTAGATATGACTTTAAAAGCGCTGTGTATCCAAACGCATTGTTCCTTTAAACCAGTTTCCCACCTCCCACCTCCCATCTAAAAATCCCTGATTACAAACGATTTACCAATACAATATACTAGCAAATATCACCGGGTCTTTTCCTTTTCTCCCCTTTTCTCATACATTTACCTGTATGTTGTGTAGGCGATTTTCTTTGACACATATGACGCAGTCGATTAAACGTTAAAAAGAGCTCTGGAAACAGTTCAAATCAGTCACACAATTATTACATTATACCAAAATTTTAAACATAATATGCGTAGGTATTTCTCATGCAACTAACTTCAAAAGGAGCCATAACATAAACCCTCAAACACATACCTACGTACTTATACAGAATATGGTATTATTACGTTATCGCTATCATTTTTAATATTAATTGCATATGAACGAGATATATTGTTATTTCTACGTTAGTAGGTTGAATTAACTGTATTGTTTATCGTGGGAGTCTCAAAATCAGTCAATGCCTTTGACGTTCAAGTACCTAAAACCACAACTATCAAAAGACTAAGTTGTAAGGTACCAAACAAAATACCTTAAAACTTAATCTAATGTCTCCCCTAAATCAAATAAATTAATTTAAAATTCTTATATAATGATAAAATGCATGCGGTGCCATTTTGTTTATTTTATCAAATTTCAAATACCTAACTGTGCTTTTTCAATCAAAATAAAGTGGTAACAATTATTCCTAAAATTGTAAGTACCTACGTAATAATATTATATTATTTTCACTTCTTAAAATTATTAAGGTTTCATGGCATAAGAATACTTTCATGATCATTAATAATTGTTTAAAAACCATCTGGAAATTTATGTAATCTATGTAATTTATCCATTGAACATATCACCCCGTTTACACAGATACGGCAAATTGCATACGTACAAATTTCCGGACACGGTTTACACGTGCATGGATTTACTGCTGATAGTACGTATTATCGCAGCCATAACAAAAAAATGCACCTATAAACACGTATTATCGTGAAAATTGCAAGATTGCATGCATGCATCAAAAATGTTTAGAAGCTTCTGAATTTTCACGTGACAATAATTGAATCGTGCAATTACTGCACCTGTGCGGTAGAACGATAGTAGCAAACCTGTCGGTGAAAAACAAACTACTTTGAGGTTAACTGACTTTCACGACCTGTCAAATAGTACCAAACAATCGGTATCGATACATTTTCTTTCGATATGACGGCTCTACTCATGAGTGTGAGATATTATGTAAAAATGTAATTAAACGTTGCAGCAGAGCATTTGCGTTTCAAAACATACCTGTATGTAAGAATATGGACATGGCACGAAACTAAAATATTATTCTCACATTGCCCTAAACACCTGTCCATTGTTTCAAAGTCGTGAAGAAATTTCGTGTGCATTTTGGATACGTAGTACTAACACTAAGTAATAATAAATCAATATTTAGACGTAATATTATAAACAGCATATTTTTTCAAATCTACATATTATTATACTTAACCAAAATAATAGTATTGCACATATACATTACACATTCTTATTGTACACGTAATAGTACATTACAATATTACACTACGATTCCGACAATCATCATCATCATTTATGGCACTACAACCCTTGGCGGGTCTAGGACGATTTGGCACCGCGAACTGGCCTCCGCCGATTGGCCTCCGGTTATTGGCCGCCGGTACAATCGGACACCGACCCAATTGGCCTCCGGGACGATCGGACGCCGATACAATCGGGCGCCGGCCCAATTTGACACCGGCCCAACTGGCCGCCGGGAGATTGGACGCCGCACCGCTGAATAAAATGCGCAAAGGAAAAGACCTACGTAACGAATTCGTAGAGAAAGTAGACACGACACTTTAATAAATGCTTCTATCTACTTAGTGGTTGTACCTAATACATTTTGCGCTTAATATATTTTTATTATGATAGATAATAATTATTATTCATGCTTTATGCTGTTTATAAAAGAAAAGAATTCTTTTCTCGCCAGAACTTGAAGATGTGCATAATTAAGTAATTTTTGTGTATACCTACCTATTCATATTAAAAACAACAAACATTAATAATGAATTGGTTAGTTAAAATATTGTCTTTCGGCGTTTTCTCGATTTCATGTTATTATAATTGAACTTTATATGTGTATATCACCCGTAAATAAGTATTTTAAAGATTATGAAATTTTTTTTTTTTTTGACCATGTCCGATCCTGATAGGATCATATGGGCCTCCACAGAGTGGAGGTTTGTATTGACAGATTTTGTTTTTTACGAGAAATGGATGTCAGCCACTTGCTCAACCTATTAGGTCCATACCCTGACACACACAAATTGAAAAACAATATGTGTACTTGCCAGACCCAGGATTCGAACCTGGGACCTACGGCTTTATAGTCCAACGCTTATGCCGCGCGGCAATATAATATAAGTAGGTAGGTAACGGTAGGTAAGTAGGTAACAATATAAGTAGGTAAACTACTTGAAAGGTATATACATATTACATTAGATATTATGTTGACAAAGCGAATTTGTAACTTTATTGGAAGTTTTAGTCATTTTTATTTAAGTATATTATATATATGATGTTTATAAAAATAATGGAATTCTTTCCTCGTCTTTTAAAGATGTGCACAATTAAATTTACATATTTTTATTTATATAAACGAATCTGTAGGTATCCCTATAAAGGGGATAATTAAGTATATGTTATGCGAAACTCAACTTTACAGAAAGCGAGGAAAAACACCAAATAAAAACAGTAAGTAACCAAAATATATGTATCCGTATATGGTATTTTTTTTAAGTTTATTAAATATACTTATATGATTTAAAATACAACCATAAAACACTAAAGCTATTCTTATTTATTTCGTCGTGTGTTTTTTTTTTTTGCCTGTTTCTAGTTTATTAGTTAAATTGAGCCAGTTTGAATGAAAATAATATTCTTTCAGACTTTTCTTAAATTAAAACAATACATTTTAAAGTGTGTTTTAGGGTAAATAAAAATATTTTTAAATATTTAAGAAAATAATCTGCTGTAAATATTTCAGTAGGTTGATGGATAAATATGTAAAGTAACCTTATAGTAATTAATAATATTCACTATTTGCTAAGTCATATTTTTATAATAATTTAACGGTATTAACTCACAGTGAAGCCTTGATGAAAAGACAATACCTATATTAAATAATAAAATAAAACACAATATTATGCAGTGCTAAGCAAAATTGATAAATAAAACGACAATTATAATAATACATTTATTTTCAATGACAACCTATTTTAGACAATACATTTTAATAATATAAAAACAAAATGCAGTTCATAAATACACATCGTATGGGTATTTTATAATCCTACTTATGATATTTAAATAACATAATATACGTACATATTCATCTCAAAAAACCTCATAACAAAATAACATACGAAAACTACACAAAATATTTATTACTTTCCATAAAAATAAAGGAATAAATGGAGGAACCTAATAATACAATATTAGGTACCTTCCTACCTATCTACCTAAAACTTGTAATGTAAATACACTTTTAATATATTCTACGTAACCGAATATTTTACTACTTTTCTTAATAACCTCTCAAAAATTCAACATACCTATATATTTGAATGTAAGTAAACTAAACGAATAAATTTTAATGGATTGAAGTTTTGTACTTTTCCATTTGAGTCGTTTTTTGCGACCCGAGATTCGCCTTTCGGCACCTTCGGGCACTATGTGCATTTACCAAAAGGTAAATACACACTGTCGATGAATACAGTTAATAATTCTAACTTATATAATAAAGTAATACAATAAATTGGGTTAAACTTTATCACCTACCATTAAGTTCACCATAAAAATATAACAAACAAATTATGAATAGTTGAAGTGTTTGTAAAAAAACCCTACCTTCTCATTAATAATACATTCGATATGAGTATTAATCGTCAAAACATAATAATAAATTAGTAAATGTAATCAATAAAAATACTTACTATACTTAAGAGGTGTAAAATTGTCAATTCTGGGAACATAGCAACGTATTGGGAATTTAACGGAGGTTACTAATGAGATAGGTATATCAATGATATCAATCTTGTGAAACAAATATTCGATATTATTCTTACATGCTACTTTTTTCCACTTCACTTCAAATACTTCAACTAATCATAATTTATTTGTTAATTTTTTATTGTTATATTTTTTATTGTGATTGATTTAATTGACTTAATAGGTAGGTGATAAAGTTTTTACCTACTTTATTGTATGAATTTGTTATATAAGTTAAAATTGACTGCATTCGTTGTCAATGTGTGTTTACCATTGGTGAGTGCGCATAGTGCTTGAAGATGCCGAAACGCGAAACTAGGGTCGCAAAAACGACTCCCTTGATACGTATCCTCGATCGATAGTAATAATATTATAAAGAGATAAAGCACAAAGATTAATCTTGAATAACAAATGAATCAAACAAAACTTAAGTTCAAATCTCAGAATTATCGACTTAAGTTTATTGCAGAATCAAAGAAATAATATTATCTGTCCTATGTAATATTACTAACAACAGAACCATACTATAGGAAAAAGCGTATGCCACAAAATAATTTTAATAATAGAAAAATAGGTACATAATACAAGTTGAGATGTAATATGCCTGCACATAGTGAATGATGGAAGTTGTCTTATACATTTTTTTACTTCGGTTCTTCGGTTTTTAATTCGGTTATCAGCACCTTTAATAATGCTTGTATTTCTGAGGCCTTTCTTTGTTCATTACATTAGAATCTACTAAATAAATAATATCTATAACTTAGAAGCAGATGGGCGCAACTGCCATATTCTCAATTTTTGTCAAAGAGCAAAAAAACAATTTATATTTTTGATGAATGTCTATAACTAATAAGAACTAAAAACATAAACAAAAGGCGATCATCTTTTCTGTAAATTTAATTCATTAAAGCACTGTTAGAAAAAAAATTAAACGTTTAATTAAATTTAGAATATAAACTAAATTATTATTAAAATAAGCAGTAAGGATTTGCATCATATTGCCACTTATAATGATCAAAGAAAATGTCTATGACGAGGATTATACATTTTTTTATTCTACCATATTTAGCTGTTATGAAAATTTGCCCCGAAAATATACTCCGAAATTATGGTCTATGTATACAAAGGTAAATAATCATTAGGTATTTTTTAAACATCTCAAAATACTAATACTAAGTAGATAATGCAAAAGTTAAAAGCAATAACCCTACAGCTGAATGAATCTAGATCAGTGATGGCGAACCTGTGACACTAGTGTCACGCGAGATGATTTTTCATGGCACGCGAATGTTTTATTTTGAAAAGAGAAAAAACCTACAATAATTTAATAATATACAAGAAAGTTTTGCAAATAAATTAATGTTCTTATAAGTAAATATATAATATTAAAAAATGATGACGACAGAGCAATGTTTTTTTCGGTTTTTAATATTATTTTTACCAATCAATGAAAGTCAGGCAAAAATGACAGATTAAAAATTAAAATATTCATCCAACAATGATGACAACTTGGTGAAATTTATCGGCAGTCATTCAAATATAAACAGCTGCTTATTATTATACCTCAAATATAATTGCTAAAAACGGAAAGCCGCTTAATTAGTGATAGGGAATATAATAATATGAAAGAAGCGTTGCTAAAATGCTTCCACGATCTCCTTGAAATTTTGAAAACAAGGAAAAAATTATTGAACGAATAAAAGATTAGCCTTCGGCTAAAAAGACAGTGAAAATAGAATCTCAAGAACTCAATTATAATCTTTAAACTTTTTCAATAGCATTCTTAAAGACTGTTTTTCATTTTTTTCTCATGAATCTCGGTATGTCAGACAGTCGAACAATAATAGGGAAATTTTGGCCCACGTACGTAAAAAGGTTCGCCAACCCTGATCGAAATAATAATATTAAACCTATTTTTTCTCAAAAAAAGGGGTTTTCAAACTGTGTTCACTCGTATAATTCTGTTTAATATAATATTTCTTTTATTAATTATGTTAACTGTAAATTCATGGTGGAAATGAATTCTATTATTGATTTAATTAAAAAAAAACGCATTTTTTATCGTACTGACTAGACAAGCCGCTGGGTGGACGAAACCGGTTGCAGTTAAAAAAGGTTCATGTGATTGGGTCATCGATATATTTAATAATATGTTTACTGTTCAATTCTACTTATTAAGTCATAATTTGTGTTATACTAATTATTTAATTTATAAATACGTGCTGCAATATAATCAGTCAATGTCGATTTAATGATTTATTTTCTTCCAAACTCAATAATTACCCAGTATTATTTAACCTAACTAAAAAAATACGACATCCAACAGGATTCGCGCCCAGATGCGTGCTCTGGCCACTAAGCTATACGAGTCCTATCTACTTGTATCGAAGTGAGCTAATGCTTTTATAATTCTCTCTGAAGCACTTTCTAAATTGCGTTACTTATTGGCAATCGGCTTTTGTATTTTAAATCAAAGTAGGTATTGAATTATCGATTTCAGGATCACTCCAATGTTTTATATTATATTTTGCTGATATTTTTGGACGAATTCACTGGACTGCCGGGTCTTAGACTGTTAACCGATGAGTTAGACATTTTTAGAAATTCTTGTCCTATTAAAAATATTTTTAACGCTATTATAATATTTTGTATAATTCTCATGACAAAGGCCAATCATTTTTTAACCCCTGATCGAGCTAATGAGGTAGTTAGATCAGATTATTTTTAAATATCTGGGGCTTTCCCACGTACCCAGGTATTTCCACAGATAAATTAAAAATAATTCCCTATTACAGACATCGGCTTCCTAGTGATTAATATAATAGGTTTTATATATTTCGACGTAGTTACACAAAACAATACAAATCATAAAATATAAATCCATGCTTGGTGAAATGTTTCACCAGTCAATATATTTTTTTTCCTAGATTATTTATTTTCTAATTATCTTCCCAAGTCATATCACCATTCTGTATCCACCATATATATAATGTGTGGATGGTTTTTAGTAGCCTTGGTCAAGTAACAGGTGGTGGTATTGACTTTTGTTGTCAAAGAGGATATATAATTATTAAGTTTACACTGCTACTTATTACTATTTTGTTTTACTGTTTTTGTTATATTATACGTATTCATATTCCAACAGTGAATTTTCCATTTGTGAGATTTTCTTCAGAAATAAATATTTATCTTCTTCTTCTTATTGTGCCATCCCCTAGCGGAGGTCGGACACCATCAAGGCAATATTAGCTTTGTCGTCTGCTACCTGGAATAGTTCAGTGGAGCTGCACTCGTACTAATCACGGAGGTTTTTAAGCCACGAAATGCAGCGCCGTCCTCTGCTACGCTTACCATTGATCTTTCCTTGAATGATAAGTTGGGGAATACTGTACTTTTGTCCTCTCATAATGTAGCCGAGGTACTGTAGTTTCCTGGTTTTAATACTACGTAGAACTTCTTGGTCCTTTCCCATTTGATTGAGAATTTCAACATTTGTCACCCTGTCAGTTCAGGAAATTTTGAGGATGCATCTATACAGCCACATCTCGAAAGCTCAAGTCTTTGTAACATCTCTTGGTTTAGCGTCCATAATAATGTTTATAATAATGTATTAATGTTAGCCATACTATTTATCTTTCAACAAAAATATGTGTACACATTTTAAATTCAAGGTCAAATTTTTAACATATGAACATTTCGACTTAAATTAATATCTAGCACACTCAACTCCAGTTATTTTAAAAATAATGTAAAAAAAATATACCACACTATGAAAAAATATTCATTTACCTATGCACCGTGCTGAATTTTTTGAGTCAACTTTTCTTGAAATTTATCTAATGTGAGTTAGCGCGTTTTTTATAAAATACGTTTAGTAATAAAAATGGAATAAGCAATTTTAAGCCGAAGATACCTAACACCTATTTCAAACGATAGTCTATTGATAATAATATGCACCTACATACAAATTCGCTTTGTCAACATAATATATAATAATGTAGGTACAGAATACATGTAGGTACTGAATACGGTATAGTTTGTTAATTATTATAGACTTATTTTATTTATTACGTAAACGCCTTGATTAATATAAATTGTACCTAATTATTAAAGATCGATTGACCAACACATTTCAAACAATAATATAATGTAATATGTAGGTACCTTTAAAGTATGTTACCTACTTATATTGTTTGTAATTTCATAAACTTCAAAATACTTATTTACGGATGATGAATAAATATAAAGTTCAATTATAATAACATGAAATCGAGAAAACGCCGAAAGATATTATTTTCACTAACCAATTCATTATTAATATATATATTTTTTTAATATGAATAGGTAGGTTTACACAATAAATTACTTACTTAATTATGCATATCTTCAAGTTCTGACGAGGAAAGAATTCTTCTCTTTTTATAAACAGCATAAAGCATAAGTAATAATTATTATCAATCATAAGCGAAAAATGTATGAGGTACAACCACTAAGTAGATAGAAGCATTTAATAAAGTGTCGTGTCTACTTTCTCTACCAAGTCGTTGCGTAGGTCTTTTCCTTTGCGCATTTAATTCAGCCGTGCGGCGTCCAATCTCCCGGCGGCCAGTTGGGCCGGTGTCCAATTGGGTCGGCGCCCGATTGTACCGGCGTCCGATCGTCCCGGAGGCCAATTGGGTCGGTGTCCGATTGTACCGGCGGCCAATAACCGGAGGCCAATCGGCGGAGGCCAGTTCGCGGTGTCAAATCGTCCCATTCCCACCCTTGGCGGGTTTTGGCCTTCTTCAAAAACTTCCTCCACCCTGGACAATCCAGTGCAGACACTGTAAAGTTACTTTAACCGAGCATTCTTAAATCTCCTGTAGCGTAAGTCCAGCCTTCTCAATTTCGGCCGTCTTCTCTTGAATTGATGGTTGAACCTATCGGGCCGTCCGACCAGGTCGTCACAAAGGTAATTTTTCTTGCGTTTAAAAAATGTGGCTTTATATATACTGCGGGCGTGAAGATCTCTTCATCGTTGTTTTTTAAATATATTTATACCTACATTTTTTTAGTTCTCCGTTTAGTCCGTTCATGCAAATAGTGATGTCCCTAGACAAAATGCCGCCCCATTTTTTATACAGTATTTTTTATCATCCTTTCATGACTCCAAAAAATGACAAAACATATAGGTACCCACTAAAACACACAAAATAAAATTTTAAAGTGGGGATTTTTTTTATGTTGGTAATTCTTATGTCATTTTTGAAATACATAATTACATTAATTTACTGTCTTGAGGAATTAAAGGCGATCCATGTCGCTTTTCTTCTTCACAAAACTTGGCAACATTTGTAATGATATTATTTTTTAGCCCGAGATCTCAAAGGTTTAAGCACTATTAAATCGATAATATAATGACGGCTCGAAACTTCGATAAGACTAAAATCGTTGACATCTGGCCAACGCAACTTCCATTCGCACTGGTTAAATGTTAAATAGTCAGACTGTAATTATTGGTAAATACAATAAGTATTTGTTTTGTTACGCCAAAGAAGTATAACTTCTAACGCGCGTACATAATTTAAATAAGTAACAATCCAAACCACCGTAGGGTACCTCAACTTACCGCAGGACACCTCGATTGTGTGGCATCGTGCGGTGGGTGCGTGTAGGCCGACCCTTAAGCCCTCGCTTGGAAAAGTTGTTGCGCAACACTCACTACAAATCCCGTCCTAGTTTCCACGCACTCCGACAATGCAACGATGTGTGATGGCGGTCGTGGAAATATTTAAAGACGGTTTGTCGAACTCCGTTGGTTTTTATTAAATTATTACCAATAGTATTTTACTATTAATATCATATTATTATAATGCCACAACAATTTTACAATAAAATTAATGATTGAATTATTAACATTACATTATTTATGCATAGCGCATTGTCTTTTTTATAAATTTTACAATGTGTAGTATTTCGTAACGAAGAAAAACTCTTTGTGCACTCATTAATAATTACCTACTGACTACTTATTACCTCCTCTCCGGACCTCAGAAACATTACCTATATATTAAAAAAACCCTAGGAAAAAAGTTGAACCTAGTATTTAGTTTCCGGGTGATGTCGAGACTCAGTCCAACCTTTTTTGTAATAAAATAAGTATGATTCTGAGATTTGTCAAAATTATGAATTCTTTCTTTATTTTATGTTTGCCGCATAATTCGGGAATGGACAAGAATAAAAATTCAATCGTTTACCTCATCAATTGACTGTAAACTTGATTTATTAAAAAATATAATGTTTTGTACTGTCAGACAACAAGGTTTCGTCGATAACCGGAAGTCGCTGTAGTCGCATATGGAAGACTTCTCGGTGACGTACATGTGGCTCTCTTTTTAGATGCGACTTCTTTTCAATAAAACAAAAGTTTACTAATACTAATAAATATCATTCCGGATCGTTTAGATATATTTTTATTATAAAAAGTATCAAATAATTACGTAAATTGATAGATCCGTACACCACGAAATCGTAAAATCAAATGATAAATTTAGGGGCGTTCCTCATTTAAACGAAAGTACCATTAACTGCATAGGACTTGTTAGTTCACAGTTTTAACATGTAGACAATAAGTTCTTGTTCGACAATATTTAATGTCATGGTTATTATTAATTTTATCCGATACCACAATAAGCAGGTAACAGTTTCATAAGCTTGTGGATATAGGTATACGCGCGTACATATTTTGTCCACGCGGTGAAATAATCCGATTTTGGATGGGAAAAAATAATTTGGTGAAAACACAAAGAAACTTCGCTTACAGATAGGTTCTAATGAAAAAAAATCTTTTTAAAATTCTTTGTCAAAAACACTAGTTACAATTTTTTTTTAAAGAAAACTGAAAAGTCAGGAAAACATCTAAATACTCAGATTATGTCCTCTATTTGCACTGAAAAAATAAAGTTTCCCGTGCCCATACAACTTATTAGTACAGGGTTGGCGAAACTTTTTACGCACCTACGCGTTCCAAAAAATTTAAAATATTATTTTTTTACCGTCTGACGTGCCGACTACTTTTCCAGAGAGAAAAATTGAAAATTAGTTCTAACAATAATTTATTTTATTGAAAAAGTTCAATAAATATAATTGAGTTCTTGAGTATTGGTGTAATACTTAGTTTCAAATTGACGCCAGAATTGCTCTGATCAGATAAGGCACTCTCTCGCTACAGTGGTCTCAATCAAGCCTTGCAAAATGATTGTAAATCGGCCAAAATTAGAGATTTGCGGTGCTACTTCCTTCACCGCCTGTTGAGGTCAGTGTGATAGTATTATGTTTGACGCATAAAACCTGAGGAACGACCTATACAATTTAAATTAACGTGGTGCTTATTCTTGAAGAGTATCAACCTGCTATTTTTTATACGGTGCGATCTGTCATTTATGCATGAATTTCGTCGTTTCCTAACGCGCATCGATTGGTAAATTATTGGTAAAAATATTATTATAAACCACAAAAAAAAATACGCACGGCTATGTCGTCATTATTTTTTTAATAGATATGATATGATATAATATAAGTATATTTATTTTTAAAACTATATCTATTTTTTTTCTTTTCAACGTAAAACATTCGCGTGCCACTAGTGGCACGCGTCCCATAGGGTCGCCATCACTGTATTAGTAAGTACCTATTTATTGAGATGTTCGTTAGGTGGGTACCAACCTCATGGCCCCCACAAGGGGAGGGCTGACAGGGTTCTAGCCTGGGGGCCCGGGCTTAAGGGGGGCCCGGGCTTAAGAGGGGCCCGACATGGCGGGTCGACCAGCCAAGTGAGATAAACACACGTAACAAAATTGCTAACAGTAAAAAAATGTCGCTCGCGGCGCTATTTCAATTCAAGCATACTAACATTTCAAAATATGTACTTGTACGATGTAATTTTCGATTATTGTTTATCGATATTCGACAACTCCACAATAATTCAAGTGGGTGTATTAAAAATACAAAAAATCGCTATAAAATACCCTAAATTTTACCTTGAACACTATTTATATTACACAATTGTAGATCGTCAGACTGACTTTAATCTTAGCAATAGGTATGGGGGGCCACCGAAGATTGTAGCCTGGGAGCCTGCTTCAAGATGTGGGGGCCATGACCAACCTAACAATATTGTCAGTCGTTGCTTAAATTCAAATAAACCCAGTCTGCGTTATAACTTGTAAAGAAGAAACGTTGTTTTTCACACTGATGACCTACGTATTTTTGAAGTCAGGTAGGTATTATTTAAATTAACATGTTAGGTAAATAAACAAAGTTAACGGTATTGGCTAATTTATTGAGAGATTGCCCTAGTTTTAGGCCATTCAAAGACTCTTCAATAACAAAGTGTTGGTGAATACAGATATACAAATTGTTAATAATAGAAACCATGTTATATTAAACTTCTCAATTTAATCCTATTTTGCTACACAAAATCATGCATAATCTATTGAATGCCAAGGCTGTCATAATGTCAATTTTCTTTCACCGCATCATTTTATATACCTTTCCAAACAGAGTCAAACACGTCATGGACACCAAAATTTCGAAGTAAACTACATATTTAATATTTATCCATAACAAAATGTGTGGGTTGATCTTGGCAACACATGTGTGCCTACATATTAATTATTAAATTTACTGAAAGCACCTAAAATGGTATTTAATTGTTGCTTTCGGTTTTCGACAGATTCGGGCGACAACACTTCAAACTTTGCAACAAAGTGATAATCTGCTATGAAAAACTGCAACTTCAATTTATGTGCAGGTGCTCACGCGATCACTTTGTCGTGCACCTACGGACGGACTCGTTTGTCCATTTTATTACAACAACAAAAAAAAATAATATAATTATCGTTTCAATATTATTTTAAATCGATTAAATAAAAATAATTGCAATTGATTTCAGAGATTGTTGATTGGATATATTAAATATAAAAAGCAGCATAATTTTACTTCATGTAGGAGGCAATGTTTAAAATTGCATAGGTACGTCATTTGGCACATTGTTGAAACGCAACTAGATGTGCTGCCGCCAATGACACTGCACTCAATATAATAGCCAGCAAGTAAATTCGCGCATAGCGACATTCGCACATGTATAGATAGACGTCACGCAATTTCCATTATGCGATATCACGCATCGGGAATTTATAGCAATATCACCTTTATTGTAATGGTGTTAGAACAGATTATGCCATTCGGCAGACCCGACAAAAAAGTGAGTGTCATTTTTTTTCCAGATGCTTCGTCCATATTAATGTCATTGGCTGCCGCCTTATGGTATATTTGTCACAATATCTGGTTAACACGATACACTACTTTTTTATGCTTAACATTATTTTTTCAAGACGTGCCAAAATTAATTAATCAAAAAACATAATTGTTATAATTACCTGTGTCATAACGTTTTAAAATAATATTTAAAACTTCATTAATATAGAGCGATTGACTAGGAATTATTTAAAAAATAATAATATTTAGTTTAATATCCAAGTTTTGTAAGTTTCATAAGGAAAAAAATCTCCGCCATTCTATTTTTTAGTATAAATGTGGTCTTGGTGGAAATTGGATTGCGAGTCCCTGGTCTATGTCATTGGAAATGTTATCTTCAACGTCTTTACATAAGACTAATAAATGTTATACCGAATATTGTTTTCTAATATTGACTTACTAATCTAGTTGTGGGGTTTCTATAAGTTTCTCTGCTACATTATAACAGTACACCATTAGAGATATTCTGGGCTTGATAATATTTATTTAGATCTTCACAGTAGGCACATATTTACAGAATTCAGATGTATCATGTAAAACCACATGGGTCCTGAACGCATGCCTTGTACTTCCTGTCCCTTTGTGCCCATAAATATAGAGGATATCCAACATCCGGTTTCTGTCTGATGTTTTTTTTTTGTATTCGGACCATTTTTGACTATACCTACCTACGGGCTACGTCATATGCTATATTACTATGTAACTAATTTATCATGAAAAAACTTTTTTTCTAATTACAATAACTTTATATTAGAGATATGAAGACACAAAATTCAAAGGAAAAATAATTCTTCATTTGACAAAAAAATATCTTTACTGTGATTCATACAACACAAGATAGGAGTGTGAAAATCAGTCGCCTTGGACAAAGACTTTGAAGCTGGGTTCGGTTTATTACTTTATGACGGTCAGGCCATAACTCACAAGAAACACAAAGCGCGCCTAACATAATACCAAAATTAAATTCGCGTTTCATTTACGTGACATTCTTAAATGAATTATGACACAGACGTAGCAATTTGAAATAACTGGAACAGTTCGGTTATGACTTTATGAGGAATACAGCGGAAAATACATTTTGAAAATACCCGATATACTGGAGTATTTGTTAGTTTGGGTTAGTTTAGGTTAGGTTTGGTTAACCTAACAAATAATCCAGTATATCGGCTATTTTCAAAATGTGTTTTTCGCTGTATTCCTCATAACCGAACTGTACCAAATAACTCACTATTCTTGTTATATCATATTTATTCACACTCGAGATTTTGACTGTGTTACAACCTCGCCGAGAATATTATCAGAACTCCTATGTATTTCTTGTATCTATAAATTTGCTATCCTAGTCGTAATATACGTGTATTTATTTAATCTATTTGAATGTTTAAAATCAATTGAATAACATTTATTTTTACCCTTTCGATCTTGGAAAATAACAAATCTCCCCAATCTTGACGATTGACAGTGACCTCACCCCCATACAACCGGCAGTGACGTCCTTAGACAAAATGCCGCCCCATTTTTTCATGACTCCAATATCTAAGAAATGTGTTGTATGGATACAATACTAACAAAATAAGGTACTGTTCGGTTATCAGGAATACAGCGGAAAACACACTTTGAAAATAGTCGATAAACTGGGTTATTTGTTAGATTAACCTAACCAAACCTAACCTAACCCAAACTTACAAATAATCCAGTATATCGGGTATTTTCAAAATGTGTTTTCCGCTGTATTCCTGATAACCGAACAATACCCAAAATAATTATATATACTTACCACTAAATCTAACTTAAATGCCATCTCTACTTCAATAGACAGTATTGCGAGTCCATGGTTTCAGATACATTTAAAAATACACCTGACAACTTTAAAAACTCACGAGTGACCGGCAAACATGTTGGATAAATTAATTAGGTAAGTATGTACTTACCTACAATTCAAATATAATTCGCAAATCTGCACGTGGCATTGTTGGCCATAAAGGACAACGGAAGTAAACTAGATATCGCAAACCCGACAAAAAATTACATTAAACCTTCTATGTTAATTAATACATTTTATTTCCAAGCAGTGAGCTGAATTTTTTATTGGAAAGATATTTCCGTTATTGCTAAGTTTGGGTACCTATTTCTATATAATCATTAGGTAATCTACGATCCACGATTTGCCGCCCTTCCAGTAACTGCCGCCCCCAAGCGACGCTCAATCTGCCTACCCCCACGGGACGCCACTGATAACCAGGCAGAACGCAATAGCAAAATTTTAACAAGGAGCTGTTTTGCGGGGCGCCTCTCAAATACACTAGAATAATAATATTATTTTAAAATTTTAACTTTCAAACCATTTTTTGTCTCGAAGAATCATTCATTATACTTTTTGTTCGACGTTTATTGTTTGACCAAGGGTACTTAAGTGTTTTGTTTGTTTCAAATGCATCTTTTCATGAAGCAATAAACTAACTCTACCGAATACGTATTAATAATACGTTTTATTTTATATTACTTTTACACATGTAGCATTTTACGACCACCCAGGCAAGTATATAGACATTGTAATTTATTACTTACAATATATTGAATCTTCTTCAACCATGTCCGATCCTAATAAGATCATAATATGGGCCTCCATAGATTGGAGGTTTCTATTTACAGATGTTGTTTTGTTTTTACGAGAAATGGATTCAGTCACTTGCTCAACCTATTAGGTCCATACTCTGACTCAACACAATTTGAAAAACAACGAATGTTCAAAAGAAATTATAATATTACAGTCTATTTTTTTTTAAATTTCACGTACCTACTTATATTAGCTCAATAAAATTAACATTTATATATATACCTGCCACAGAACACATTAATAAGATATACATAAGAAAGCCAGACATCATTCACCAAGACTTTGAAGCCAACATATATTTACGACTTAATGACGTTTGGACCATAAACCACAAGAAAAACAAAAGGGTGGTAGGAAATAGTAGAACCCTTCACGCAGCAGTGGATAAACCCTGGTCGATGATCATGCATTACAAATCAATGACTTACCGTTCCTTTTATACTATCTACCAAATTGAATAGCCTTCCCATTTTCGATTTTATAATTTTTTTACATTGACTCTATAATTCGATATGGATCTTGGTCGCCTCACAAAATGGTTGAACGAGAAATATATGTTAGTCACTTGCTCAACCTACTAAAGTTCTCCGTGTTCGGAAATTTGTACGTATGCAGTTCGCCGTATCACACTTCATCGTGAAATGTTGTATCTGAAATATAATGGTCGTCACAGAACAGATAATAAATAGAATACCGTTATGCTATATTCAATACGCCGCATGTTGATGCCGGGTTTTGAATGTTTGAGTGTCCTACGAAAATGAAGCACGCATTATGCACGTGCAATAGTGTGTGTAATACACCAACATTAAATGAGCGTAAATGCATAAACCGAGAGCAGTTTTCAGTATTCGACGTAAAACGTATTCTTGACACGTGTGTAAGTTTAACCCGGATTCTTCCTTACTCGAGTCGGTTACCTGCTATCGCCTTACTCGTTATGTATTTCAGTTCCCATTATTTCTAAGTTCCCTGATGATCGTATATTAAAGACCGTCCAACCTCTTTGGGTCGTATAGTACCCATTGAGATAAAATTCATGTCTAAATAATTCACGGTTCTTGTCAGTTTACAGAAAGCCACCGGCAAACAAATTTTGAAAATAGCCGATATTGTTTTAAGTTAGGTTAGTGGTTAGGTTTTCATTCTCGAATTCATGAATTTTGCAAAATCACAATTGCCCGTACAGTGTACGTTCATCTCTTTCCGATAAGAAAGCTCACGGCGAACTGTGCTACGGTGAAATGTAATACGTACAATTTACGTGTAACCAACGTTCTCTAGGACGCGTTATCACTCGGCCATCGCTGTTACTAGTAGTGATACTTACTGATTACAGTAGTAAATATAAATTAATGATACATTATTGATGATGCATTTAAAAATGAGCCAGAAAATATTTTTGGGTCACCGTGTTCCGAAATAAAAATAGTAATAGGTAAACCTAGTAAACGAATGTGTGTATCAGACTAGATTAGGAAATCTGAAGACCTCGGGTGTTGCCATGTTTTCGAAGAAAAATCAAGAATGAAAAAACAAACTTAACATCAAATAAGAATTATTTGGAACATTTATTATTGAGTTTCCACAGCTACGTTATAAAATGAAAAACTTTGCGCTGGTATTGATTTGTGCCACAGTGAGTGTTTATCCATAGACTATTTCAAAATCTAGCGCATGGATATGACGTTTTAAAATGTTAAATGATTATTTTCTTAATCATTTTCTTTTTAAATCCAAAATACTAATGAAGACCAACACTTTTATAATATCACAAGAGATGAAGCATCTTTGATAAATTATGTAACATATGTAATTGTCATTTATAAAGTGCCTTCTGTTACCCATATGATAATGCAAAAACAGTAAAATAAATGATGAAAACTGATGGATTATTAAGGTAACTTTTTTGCAATATCGCATTTGATAATACATAACATTAGGTACTGTTTCGAATATTTAAATTTAGATGAACAATCGTGTAGAATCTAAAAAAAGTACGCATTATGTAAACAATGATTTATTTCTCAAGTCAGCTATTTTATAAATAGTTGTTTTATACAACCTAATAATAATCCACCCCGTAGGACTCCACGTCTTAAGGCGATACTTCAGTGAAACGGCAAATAATTTTCAACTATAGGCGCGACGAAATTTTGGACTCGCTGGCAGTCTGAGAGCGAACGTCGAGGTGTCAATACGTCATTTTGTTTTATGATGGCGACGGGGGTATTAATTCTTAAATCGTGTAAAGATGGCTAAAAACATTACCCATTTACTTTAAAAATAAAACATGTCAATGAATATATTATTATTGTTACTAATAGAACATTAAATGGACGCATGTTGGATTTATATGACAAATTATATTTCGGTCGGCATGCGTCATTTCCACCCGTGACCCGCAATCCGCGCATCGCCTAGCCGCGATCTTTTTAGACCATGCCTCAACTGAGGTATAGCCTTAATCAGGCATACCACGAGGCGTAATTAATTGACGTGAGGCGTCTGTAGGAATATCACTATCACTAGGAATATCACGGGCTCAGTCACCCACGACTGTGGTCAAGTGCGCTTTGACCGAGTGTATGCTTATAGGAAAGATGAGGAAGGAATGCTGTGAATGGTGAAGCGAAGAAGTTATCTCGTTCGCCGTATGACGTCGGATTTTTTTTAACAAGCGTTAAAATTAGCCTTTGAGGCGACCGGATCTGGTGGTTCCGATATCTGGTTGGGCCAACTTGAATAACTACTCATAAAAATCATAAAATTCCCTCTGGTTATTGTCTGCAGTGTTCTAGTTAGTTGCTAGTAAAATAAATAAATAGGTACTTACACTTAAATTTGTTTTTTTTTTAACTTTGGCTGTCGACGGGTAAACCTATTGATTTAGTAGTGTTTTATATATTAATTTAGGTCGGCATATATAATCAAAACATTTAACATGATCTCAAAATACAGGTATTTTGTTTGAAGTAGGTACGCGGCTTAGTCAAGTGAGTCGATATTATTAATCATTATAATAACTATTGATTTTTTAAAGTCGACATCCTTGACTGGTTTAAACGCTCTAATAATGTTGCATTTTTTTAGTTTCATAGTGTTCTATTATGGTAAAAGGTAAACCCACTCGAAACGATAGCCATCAAATAAACAATATTCTACATGTATCAACGAATCAAGAATTCCATAATTCACTTCCGCGATCAATACTGGCCTCATAAAATGGTCTTCGCTCACATTTTTGTAAAAATCTATTACGGTTGTAAGGCCTCAGTGGCAGCGTTTTGCGGAGCGGGGCGTGCGGCGTGGATGTTAAACAAGTGACCGCAATATTATGCACGGTGCACGCTCCATACTGCACAACGCTGCCGCTGAGGCCTTATAGAGTGTGCATGTGTATGGATTTACTTACACCAATAGTGTGTATTTTAAACTATCGCGATAATCACTGCTTACACATACATTCTTCAAGAGTAAGCGAGACGCGATGTTGTCATTTTATGGTACTATTTGACAGGTCGTGAAAATCGATTAAACTCAAAATCTGCGCGGTGTAGTTTGTTTTTTTTACTGGCAGGTTCCCTACTATCGTCTTCTGTAGCGTGAAAATTCAGCTGAACATTTTTGATTCATGCATGCAATCTTACAAATTGCACGATAATACGTGTTTATTGTAGATTTTTTTTTGTGGCTGCGGTAATACGTACTGTCAGCAGTAAATCTATGCACGTGTAAATGGGGATTACGCTTAGGAAGTTGTCGGGAATACGAAATAATCATATTAAGCATGTTTAAATTTAGCATGCGTAAACCGCGAATTACTGCCTATTACATCAACCTACCTTAATGATATTAGCTACAGTAGATACCTATAAAGAAATCACCTGGGTACTGGAGACAGCATTTAAGGTACTTTGACATAAAAAAACCTTGATATTCAAGTACGGATCATGGATCGATTGAACCACCAAGTTGAACTATCAATTTATTGCAGTAATGTTTTCATCGTTATATGGCCGAGTATTTCGTAGCATTTGTGTATATATACACTTTGTTTATTTACTGCATATATATATGATGATAACAATGTATTTTTATAAAAAATAAAGCAATTAAGTACTATTTTTCCAAAACCTGTTTCCAAAATAGTAGTCTTGAATGTAATACAGTCATTTCTGAGCAGTGCTGTTTCCCAGGGTCCGTCCACACACAAGGCCAATTGGCCACACCGACTTGATATCAACCAAGGTCAACTTTGAGGCATCCGAAAACTTTGTTGCGTCGTATGGAGGATGGAAAAATTCCCATCCCTTCTAAGATTCATCATGTTCAACTCCTGGCCCCTCTGTTGCGGCAGAGTTTCAGTACTAGACTACACTACGGAGAGCACTACAGAATAAATGACGTTTCGGGACAAGAAAATGTGGCACTAAAATCTTTTCATTCAAACACGTTTATAGCGTATGGAAAGCGGTCGTGCTCAAATCGCGGCCGCATATTTTTACATGGCGGGTGGTGATGGGGTAACTAAAATAAAGAATATTTAATTAATTTAGCATTTGTGTTGATTTTGTTATAGAATCTACGTAATTTTTATATTGTCTTAATTCTTGACCGTGACAAAATTTTATTCTTCCTTTAATGGGCAAATTTTACTTAAATTTTATTAAGTTACTTAGTTAGTTCTCTGACCCTAATATTCTGGCGTTGGGTGAAAACATAAACGCGCCATCGCTATAATAATGATAAGGTGCGCATTGTATATTTGGCAATCGCATAAATTTAATATAGTTATGTGGAAACCGGCCAGTCAATAATTAAAGCAAAAATCAGTCATTGCATTTTGCATACCTAAAATAGCCAAGTTGTCTTCATACAAAAATGATCAACAAAAAAAAAATTCGGCGCTTTGCGCCTCAGATAATGGTTACTTAAACCCTGAGGGCTAAAATTATTAAACATGGAACATGCTTTGCCTACTGATTCTCTGAATGCTGGTTGTCCAAAGTCGAAAGAAAATTTATTTGTCAAAGTAACCGAATCCAAAGGATTCAAACAATTTTACTTTTCTGAAAATTATGTAAGTACCTAATTACAATAATAAAACTAAAGAAGTAATAATAACAGACGAACAATACGTCACACAGAATGTGGGCTGCTGAACGTAAAATGAAAATAATCGGCGCGCGTAAGTAATCGGGGCAGGCTGCGCGGGCGGACTGCGCGTCTAATAGTGTTATTCTACGTATATTTTTCGTAACGCTTTTGCGTCGGAGATCATGTGTAAAACATGTTCCATGTTAAAATATTGATCGCAGAAAATGCCACTTTCGATTAGCAGAAAACAGACACACGAGGTAGGTAATTTAAATTCACTACTCTTGAAAAATAGTAATAACTCGTTATGCAGAAAACAAGATTAATGAAATATAACGTTGTGACATTTCTTTTTTGTAAATTTAATGTCATTTTGATTAGGTAATAGTGAATATGTTTGTATTCCGAAATTAGATGAGACTGCATATTATGCATATCTTGCTTGTATTCTTATGTAGTATTTAATGTTTTTTTATGTCGCCAAACGATAGACAAATAAATAATCAAAACCTGCTCGCTCATAAAACTCCATATACGGCGGAGTTGACCGATACATCCTACCTACATAATAACATATCAGATTTACCTCATCTCACCTAATATTAACTTTATTGTTCGCGGTTCTTTGCGAAGTGTTTTTGCGTATGCATACTCGAAATAGGTAAGTAGGTACTTGAGTTGCGTTGCACAACAGACTTTCACTTTTTCACTTACTGGCAACACTTTTGCGGCGTATATGGGCACTAACTGCGCGGTAAACATAACGTGATACACATTTTTAATAAATATTCGCTAAAAACGACGACGAAATGTTAAAAATCGAAATGATTATTTTAATTTCACCGCTTGCTGTTATTATAGTGTTATGCTACATTATTTTCTGTTACATTATTTATCATTTATGCTAGGTATGTAATTATGTAAAAACAATTTTATTATTACAGAGCATTGACGTATTAAATGGATGAAGTGTTTGAATAATAAATAAATACGTACCATACCCCGTACATAAATCTAGATCAGTGATCGCCAAACGGTCCCTCGCGAGCTACCGGTAGCTCACGGCGGCATTTTCGGTGGCTCACGTATGATATTTTATCATTTTTACAAATTTTATTATTGGACTCCGAAATGAAATGAAGGCATTTTTTGTTCTACCTACTTATATAAATCAACGTTTTCCACCAGGTAACTCAGAAATAATGGGAACTGAAATACATAACGAGTAAGGCGATAGCAGGTAACCGACTCGATTAAGGGAGAATCCGGGTTAAACTTACACACGTGTCAAGAATACGTTTAACGTCGAATACTGAAAACTGCTCTCGGTTTATGCATTTACGCTCATTTAATGTTGGTGTATTACACACACTATTGCACGGGCATAATGCCTACTTCATTTTCGTAGGACACTCACACATTCAAAACAAAAAAGATGCGGCGTAATGCGTATTGAATATAGCCTATCGGTATTCTATTTATTATCTGTTCTGTGTTTTCCACTATGAAGGTGGTTAAAAGTAGACACAGACTCACATATCTTGATAATTGTATTCGGGTAGGAGTGACAAGGTACTCACTGAGTATTGAAAAAATTGTGGAGGAAAGTGAATGCCATTCTTTTCACTAATTATTTTTACTTTTACTCACACAATTTCAAGATATGTTTCAATTATAATTTTGTTGAAAAATAAATAATTAACGCGTTTTATGTTTTATTGAAAGTCTGATGTCCTAGTGTATTGTAAGTAATATAATAATAGTATGTATGGTACGATAAAGGACGGTGATAAAAAAATATAAAAAATGAATGTGTATAAGTAGCTCACCAGACAATTTCAATTTCTGAAAGTAGCTTACATCCTATGAGTTTGGAGACCACTGATCTAGATGAAAGTGATTGCTAAATTAACTCTACCTCGTTGGTAATAAGGGTCATTTTGCAATTCGCGTTAAATTACCTAAATTATAATATTATCATTATTTTATCCTGCCAACACGTCTACATAAATATCGTCGGATATTTATACTAAAAATGCATGTCGATATATTCTAAAACGCAACCAACATTGCAATACGAGAGTTGGAAAGTTATTACCTCAGAGTAATAATATAGAGAGAGAGTGGGTATTGTTCGGCAAACTGAAATCATATTTTTTGCGTATAACGCACAGTAGAGCCTTAATTTTATTATTATTAACTTAACTATGAAACGTTATACCATCGTGTTGCTTCTCAGTACGGCTACCAAATATAAACACTACATAGTTAAGCATATTTTATGCTAAATTAACTAAAAATAATTAATTACCACTCACTTTATATTTAACACAAAAACAATAAATGTCAGTAACACGTGCTCGCAGTTTTTAAATGAATTTAGTCATTCAAATCAAAATTTACCGGCGACGTGTACAAAAAATATTTAATTCAGCCGTAGAAATTATATCTTACTCTAACGCATATTGTGGAGACATAAGCGTGTTGAATGCTTTCTCACTTGCACTTATGGTTCGTTTTTGTTGAGGTTTTGGTTATTACAGATTTTTGTCAGACGTTTGGTACCTATATTCTGTAAAAATGCAATTGTATCGTCTGCATCAATCCAGCGTGAAGTGTCACTTTACTTTTTACCTAATGGGTAAAAAATAGCTTCAGAATTAAGTCACCATTTATCTATCTCATCGTCAAGCGATATGCCGGGCCATCGCTATATTACTTAATTATTGTTCAGCTACACTATCACGTTGTATCTACTACGTGTTTGAAACAATTATAATATTATTAAGGAGGTTGACTAGCCAAGAGAATCTCATTCTAACAACACGTCTGCTGCCATCTACTGTTCCCCGCATTATGAGTTTGGGAGTAAATCACACTTCTCATTGCGGAAAATATGGTGGAAGTAGAATTGGGTATTTCCCGAGAAAATCTAAATCTCGAGATTCGGGTTTTCCCGAAATGATGAAATTTTGAATTCTCGAGATTCGGGATTTTCAAAAAAGAGTTCTCGAGAATTCTCTAGATATCGGGAAATTAAAAAAAAAACTGTAAAAATCCTAAAATCAGTATAAAAATAGACAAATTCCAAAAAGATATGATTTTCCTTATTTATCTAAGAAGACACACAAAACAGAAGTAGGAAAACAAAAATAATTCGAAACATTACTTATTAAAATAGGATTTCAAAAAACACAGACCCTCAATCGCTGCATCTGACAATCGCGTACCATGTTGAGACACAAAAATCTCTGATGTTCATTTTATGCCCCGATCAGTCTTTGAACGTTTTATGTTTTCTGTTCAATTTTTTCATATAGAAAATCGTCCACAATCGACGAGTTGGATTGATCTTTAATCGCGGGGAATTAATAATATCTGTCCTAGGTACATAGATAGATACTCGACAAAAAAGAAACCATTCGATTTGACCAATACGGTTATAAAGATTTTTTCAATGTCATATTATTTTCGTTACTTTTATGTACTGGTCCTGTTAATAATTTTATTAATTTCTCAATGTCACATAGTTTTTTTACTTGCATATTATTCTTATTGCATACTTGTAAGATTCATACAATAGGTACATAAATAAGTACCTGCGTAATATATTATTTTGTATGTGATATTGTTGTTACCCTCGAAACAAGTGCTGCAGCTATCTGTTCCGTGAATCGTGAGTAGACAACGAACACACAGTGATTCCGGTGGCGGTTTAATAACAATTTAAAATAAAATATAATTACTACCTAACTGTAAGGATAACATTTAAATTATATTTTACACAATTTACAACATGATATGTAGGTATATTAAATAATTATAAGATAAAAAGAACTTTTTATATACAATGTTTTTAAATTTTCTGTTGAATCATATAAACTTGACTTGACTAGCTTAAACGACCAAAAAAAATTGTACTTGATAGACATAATACTGAAATGTCATCTTGACATGTCATATTGATTTCCATAGTAACGCACGCAGTGACGTCCCTAGACAAAATGCCGCCCCTAGGCAAAATGCCGCCCCTAGGCCGTGCCAAAATGCCGCTACATTTTTTATAAAGTACTTTTTATCATCCTTTCATGACTCAAATATCTAAGAAATGTGTTGTATGGATAGATTACTAATAATATATAAGTAGACCACTAAATCTAATGTAAATGCTATCTCTGCTTCAATAGACAATATTGGGAGTCTACGGTTTCAGATACTTAAAAATACACCTGACAACTTTCAAAACTCGCAAGTGACTGGCAAATTGTTGTTCACCAAGAACGCGACGTCCAAGGACAACGGAAGTAAACTAGACATCGCGAACCCGACAAAAAATAAAGTCATGTTAAAACTTTTAAAGTAGGTACCTAATTAATATATTTTGTTTCCAACCAGTGAGCCGATTTTTTAATGAAAAGATATTTCCGTTATTTGGTACTAAGTTTAGGTAGCTATCTGTATCTATATATACCTGATGGTTCTCCTCGATTTGCCGCCCTTTGGGTAACTGCCGCCTCAAGCGACGCTCAACCTGCCTACCCCCACGAGACGTCACTGAACGCACGTATATATTAATAATTTAGTTACAATACATATTATTATATACCATGCATCTCGTTTCTCCCCGTGAAATCATCGTGATGCCATCTTGGTATGTCGACAACAGACTCACTCACTCAACAGACAGTTTCAAACCTCTAACTATAAGTCTAAATATAATGCATTATTATTAAAGTTAGGTATAACTTATATTAAATGATTAATAATACGGATTATAAAATAATTGCAAACGTGTCAAGGACCGGAATCTTTTTGTGAAACGGTCTGTACCTACGTAGCACACCGGAAGAGACTTGCAGTCTCAAACTAATACACGTTATTAAAATATAGTTGTACTAACCAGAGTCTAATAGTACTTTCCAAATGAAATTCAATAAATCCAGTGTTGTGACGAAGTTTTTTCATTGATTATGCATAATTGCTCACTATAAATATTTAGGAACGTCGGTCAACGTGAAATGGGACCAGTCTCAGAATATAAAAACAAGAATTGAAATAGCAAGGATGTCTTTCTCAAAATGAGACACCTCCCTAGTAACCGAGACCTTAACCTAGAGCTGAGACTGCATATGGTTCGCTGTTACGTGTCCCATTCCTTTTCTATGGTAGGATATGGACGCTAAACCAGGTTATGTCACGGCTAGTTGATACTGTTAAGATGTGGCTATATACAGACGCATCTGCAAAATTCCTTGGACTGAACAGAGTTGACGAATATTGCCTATTATCAAAATCAGAAAACTACAGTACCTTGGGCACATTATGGATGACAAAAATACAGAATCCTCCAAGTTTTTTTATCTAAGGAAAGACCAATGGTAAACGTAGCGTGCGAGTGTAGCTCCACTGAATCGTTTCGACTTTCGGGTAGAAAATTATAGAGCAAACACCGCCATGATAGTGACCGACCTCCGTTAGGGAATGGCGCAATAAAAATAAGACGAAAGATCAAAAATATACTGGTGTGCATGTTGTATTTACGTATTCAATTTGGTTATGAATTGTACGTATCCATTTCGCCGTGTCACAGGTCATCGTGAGTTATTGTACCGAAAACAGATGGCCATATAGAATTTATATAAAACTACTTTTGAATCATTGAGAATTCTTTATACCTACTTAAATAAATATACATATAATGATAAATTAGCATTTTTAATTTAGGTACTGTTCGGTTATCAGGAATACAGCGGAAAACACATTTTGAAAATACCCGATATACTGGATTATTTGTTTACCGAACAGTACCTTAATTTATTTAATTTATTTACGTATTTTTCTATGGTTTATTACGTATTTTTGAAGTGTATTATTATCCTACATTTGTTTCTGAATAATTTTCCGGACACAATTCAATTTTAGGCTAAGGGTATTTTAAATTCGCTTCAATTATTGCTAGCATTAGTATATTATCGGGGAGTATAGAACACGACACATGCAAACGAACTCGATTCGCAATACAGATAGAAATATTATTATTTTTGAAAAAGGGCATTTTGAAAAGGGCACCGGGCGTCACGCTCTGTTTGTTTAAACTGCCAAAAAGGGCGGAGAATTCATTAGGCGTCTTCTACAGTCATCACATGCAGAACATAAATCAATTGACATTTATAATTATTATTGTCATAATGCCCACCTACTTCAAGATAATAGAATCTTATTTCAAACGTGTCATTTCGGCTTTTCAGCATAGTACAACGTGAAACTTAAAATAATAGAACATATTCCTTGGAATGACAAAACTTTTTTTTTTTAGCCATTGTTATGTAGGTAGGAGCTGATTTTATAGCATGTGTGGTCGCTGCTGTGTATCATCGTTAGCCGTGGTCAATCCACTGCTCCTTCCATTCTTCATTGTCTATAGTTCTTTGCTGCCCCACCGAAATTTATGACTTTATTGATTTTAGCGCGTCCCTGTAGAAATTTAGTAACCCTTGGGTCAGTGGCGAAGGGTGGCTTTTGGAAACAGGTAGGCTGTGGAGAAAGCACCCTTGTTAGATGTATTTACGGGAAATAAGAAGATAATCCGACATAACTACTGATGAATAGGTAGGTACACAAAAACCTATGAAATTTCAAAAGCTCACTGATGGTATAAAATTAATTGCTTATTGATAGAAAAACAGACATTTATGCAATATTAGATACGAATTGTGAATCAAATTCCATGTACCTACCATTGTTGTCATCTTTTTACATGTTGATTGATGATGTTGATTATAATTTGTCGTACATTTGTTTATACTTAGTTAATTTTACAATTTTCGCGGAATTATTATAAGTAGTATTGTACTATAATTATGCAGGCAACATTTCCATTTACGAATAAATTTTGCGCGACATTTATAATGTAATAATTAAATCAGTTGCGCATCCATGTTTCTTATTTTTATTTTGCAATAATTAGGTTAATAGCACCACAGGCGAATATTTTCACGTTATTTCCGTTGCTGTCTCTAAAATGACTGTATTGCCAAATATTTTGACTTTTTGAACTACTTACATTTATAATTTTAATTTGTGAAAAGTTGTCCAGGAGTGACTACCTATAAATAATGGTTTCACGGCTGCCAGGCTACTGCATTTTTTGAAAATATTCAGTGTTTATTACGAAATGTACGGTTATGCCATTATAGATCGTCGTCAACAGATTACCATAAAATTTAGACGACTTATTTTTTGTAAAATGGCGCCATATGTAAATATGAAAAATATATGGTTATTATGTTATAATTTAAAAATTTAAATATATTTTTTTGAAATGTTAATTGATTCATCAATTCCATTTAGAATGCATTTTGCCGTATTTGCGATCCTGTATTCGAATTAATTGCCGTCAGTTTAAATTGAATGATGTGATGCAAAGGTATTTTTATTTCACATGCTTCCAGCTATTCCATTGTATTTTTTTCTATGACATCATTTAAGCCATTATCTTTTTTGAATATCAGAGAAGTATTACAATATGTTGCGTTGAAAAATGCAAATAAGAACAAAAAGCACGGCCAGCTAACCTAAATGTCATTTAGGAGCCACGCACCGCTAAGTGCTTAATTATATTCCAGTTAGTATGAATAAATTAGGTGATTTTAATGCCAACAGAATGGCTGCAAAACCAAGGCCAACATCAGCTTTGATCAGCGTTATTTAATGCAATAAAAATCATCTATTTAATTAATGATTTATGATTATTCTAATATTATTTATTATTGTTACACAAATGACTTTTTGAATGCAATGCCCAGGGAACGCATTTCTTGATAGGCATCTAGCTTATGGCATTTTTGAAGTTATATCTACTTCTTTTGGCGCGTTAGGGATTACAGATCCGAGTGCATTTGTGGCGTGTGAAGAAGTTACGCGCGCCGATATAACACGTTTGGCGTGTGACCGAAGTTGCGCGCGCCGATACAACACATAATTTATTATTATGATTATATTTATTTCGGTCTCAGAGGTACATGCGCATGCGCATAGTGTCATTTAGTTATTCGTTCAATACTACCAAATAAACAGCACGTGTTGTAAATATAACCAATATTGTGTCATAATAAATATATATTATGTTTATAGACAAATTTCTGAAGACTAACATTCTACACTGTTAATTTATATTCATAAAACTTTATTTATATTGGAGTGTAGGTATATTTATTTTTCATTGTAAAGATTGTGTATCAAGATTTGATTATGACTAAAATTATATATCCATAAATAAATAAATTTTGTGGATGTTGAATTGGTAAATTCAAAAACAATTCAAAAAATATATTAAAATTTGTTGTTTTATTAATTCATCATGGGCACTTCTGAATCGATTATAACCGCTGTATGATGGCAAAGATGAGTTTTGGTCCAATACAATAATTGAATTACAATTATCATGTGCTATATGAGACACAGATGAATCGCGTACATTTTCATCAACCTAATCCACTGTAATATTAATAGACTCGGGTAACGGCTTATTTTGTTTTGTTACGCCAAAGAAGTATAACTTCTAACGCTCGTATATAAGTACACACACAGATTTTATTAGCATTTTTTGATTGCACTTTAACAGCCATTCAGATGTTTAATGAAATTTAATGAACACAATGAGGTAATAGGAACATTCTTGGCATTATAGTGATATAATGTTATCAGATATTATAATTTAATATGTGTTAAGATATTATGTGGCATCGGATCGACGATCATCGTGGATTTCACTCCCTGGTATTAGGTACCTAATTATTACTTATCGTAGGTTGTTAGATTAATCAATTATTTTTTGTCAAATTTGAAATGAGTTTCTGGGAAAACACGGTTTTTGCCTATCGAAAAAAAAGGTATTGAAATTTTATTTTCACAAAACGTGTTTCCTGCCAAATAAAAAGCTTGTTTTTGTATCCCGTCTGTCACGTTTGTGTCAACGACAGTAAAGTTGGCAACACACTTAGGGACAACTTTAATACAAGTGCGCTCTATTAGTAGCACTAATAAATTCTACCCCTTTTGTTTGACTTGGCTGTCAGAACTATTTTTATTCTGACATGTTGTATGCCTAAATATTTTAATATTGAAGAATTTTTAAGGAAGACATTTATCTATAGTTACGGATAGATGTATATCGATCAATGAATATTCTTATTTTAATTAAACTTACATAATAGCGCGTAAACCTGCATGCATTTTGTAATCATCGCTTATCCCTCAAATGCGCCATTTTTTTAAATGGACGTATTTGTTATAATATTATGTAAACTGTACGTATACAGTTCGCCGCACCATATCTCACTGTGAGCTGCTGTACCTGAAGTCTATGGCCGTAAATCATTGAGATCAAGAAATGACGCGGTCTTCGTTACTTACCTACCTATTTTCCAATGTCTTTCCCTTGTACTCCGGTGCTTTATTTAAATATGAATAATATCTTCTTTTACTTCATGAAGTATACACTCAATCATTTTTTACATAATAACCAGTGGTGTAGTGAGGCCGGAGCACACTGTGGTACTTATCCAGTCAATTTTCACCAATATTACGTTACACCCTCAGATTACAGGTTACACCCAAATATTTGAGTCATGTGAATTGTGAATAAAGAGAATTGACGAGTCGCCACTATTTTTTACTTTGAAAAAAAAACAGTTAAGTAAACCGCACATAAAATTCAAGGGAAGCGGATAGTTAGTTCAATTCCTAACTGATAATGGGAAAACGTATTGATCTTTAGCAATTTATCACTTCGATTTTTTGTTTAATTGTTTTAATCGTCATCATTGCTGTTACGTATTTTTCTTTAGATCAACAGATCTCTGTCAAAATATTAACACATGTGTTTTATCTTTGTTTAATGCTTAAAATCTGTGACTTGGCACTATTCCATTTAGCACTACACCACTGATAATAACCATAGAATTAAATAAGTCCTATATTAATATCAGAGATGGTATTATCTGACTATAATATGAAGTCGTTTTCTTTGCGTATAACGTACAGTAGAAAATATTAATTTATTATCATTAACTTACCTATGAAATAGTATCATCTTGCTTCTCAGTATGGCTACCAATAATTTTAAACCGAAATAGTTAACCATATTTTTATTAAATCAAACTAAAAATATTGACTTAAATAAAACTTTATATTTAGCATAAAAAAACTATACTTATACCTGTTTCAGCAACACGTACCTACTGCCGGTTTTTACCTAAGTAGGTACATAACGATACCCTACTTTTCAAGGAAACAACTGAAATTTTCAAGATTTTGAGTTAATAATGCCATTCGATGTTGAAAGGCATTTTCGTTATAATTCAATAAAAATAAATCAAAAATTTCTTCAATTTTTCTGGGATTAATCATTAATTTAATAATAAACCAGAATTTCTGAGTTGATTATTGCTAAGATACTTTGATCCAAATAAAAAATAAACACATTTACTTCAAAAATCAAGGCAATTTTAATATGAAAATCTCTATAAAGCTAATGTGTTTAAATAAATAAATTCGTTATAAGTCAAACCAATATTTTCTCCCTCGAATTTATGAGTTTTTATTCAGGCCTAATAGTAACTCAATTTCAGTATTATAGTAACTAGATATACCTACAATGTTTTTGTACCATGTGACCAACCCATCATATAACATGACTATAGTTTGTTATTGTTTAAAGCTTTTCACCTATTTTTCGTTCATCTTAATATTCCGTTTTGTGACCTTTTTGTTTGTTGTCTAAAATTCCACAATATTTATTTATTTACTCCAAGACCAGTTTCGTCTTGAATAATATTTCCAATTGAATACGTCGTAAATACAACACCAGTCGGAGTAAATAAATAAATCGTGAAAATAGTAGGTACATACAAAAAAATTAAAATACATTAATTTCCACATTATGTGTTATTTCTTAATCTCAAATCAACTTGGATCTGATACTGATGCAATGCGCAAAACAACAGCCCTCGTCTATGTCCGTGATGTACTTACTTATTTACGTTGAGTCAATCATTTATTTACATAAGATAACATAAAACTAAGGGAAGTGGGTTACCTTTTAGGTGTACCTACTACCTACGTAAGAAAGTAAGATTCTCAAATGTGGAAAAAATGTACTTACTAAAAAATATTTTCTTTTTAATATTTAGGTACTTCTGTACGCCGTTACGAAACGCATATTCAATATTAGTAGGTATTATTTGAAGACGCTTTGTATTTCTTGCGTTTTATAGTCTGATCGTCATAAACCAAAACTGGCTACAAATTCTTTGTCTTTGGTAGGTACCTAACTGGTTTTCTTTTTTTTTACATTCGACTAAACTTACGATCGTGCGATCTATTCAAAGATCAAATAGGTATATATTTATTTTTGCGTAGAAAAGTTATATTTTCAAAAAATAAATTCTTGATATAAAGTTAGTTTTTCGATTTTTTGTTTTTCTAAAGTTTTCCATTTCGCATTGAGTATTTATCAAATATCTGTGACCGGAATGTATGATAAATAACATTGATTGATTATTGTAATGACTATGGAGACGGATATTGAATGAAGCAATTATTAAAGTAAATTTAAGATGTAGCCGAACTATTAGATAATACTTTACGCACCACATTCAGATCACGCGATCAAAGCGATCACGACCATCAACAGTGAGAAAACAACTAGGAAGTTAGTAGTATTTTTAAACAACATAATTATTAAACACACACATACAATGTATCACTATATTTATATAACTAATACTTGCCTGTTTTATTTTGTTGTTATTGAAAATTAGAACTGTCAAAATGTAATCACCTTCTGTTCAACAAAAACCAGCAATTCCCACACTTTTTGTTTCTAAAAACTTAATCAACTAAACCGGTTTTCAATTGTGTCGTAAAAAATATTATTTTCGATCAAGCAGTACCTACACTTATCGGGTGGTAGATACTTTCTAAGAAACTACCAAATGCCAGAGATTGTCAATTTTTTATTACATCCAATTCGATTAAAAATTATTACGGTTCTAAATCTCCTATTTATGTTAAATTCATGCAAATAATAATAAAGTGATAGTGCAGTGTCCCACACTTGACATTTTCGTCAAGTAAAACAGCTTTTATCGTGTTAGTCATTGTTAATACCAAAATGAAATAATTAAATATATACAAAAAATAAGATTAATGATAGGAGGTTAGGCATTATAATAATAATTAAATCCAGTTTCTCATTTTTAGTGGACATTTCAACTTTTTAATTAATTAATTTATGCATTTGAAACGAGTGATCTAATCTCAAATGTATATATATGTTTTTAATTAATTGCAGTTTGGTATTTTGTATCACTATTATGTCATAAACGCTGATTATCCTCATAAAATAAGCAAGTTGATTATGTAGGTAGATAATGTTATAACCACATTATTATTTCAGAAATCTTTCTTAATTTTATTATTACGGACATTACGGTACCTTGGTAATTTAAAAAAATCGTCATTTCCGCTCCACAATGACAGATATATGATATACATATCTTAAAACAATATAATATATTATTAATCGCATAAGTATTTAATATTTAAGGTAATTTAATTGCTAGATACTACTAAACTTGTTGAACTCTATTGAAATAATATATTTACACAAATAGAGCAAATTGATTCATTGTTCTATCTATGTATTGTATGAAGTTATAATAATCCAGAGATCCTAATTTAGACAGTATAAAAACTAGGTATTAAAAAATCTAAAAAAAAATATGCAATGTGTAAGTATATTCAATATATATGTGCATTATGTATGTTCAATTAAAGAATGCTACATTCTTAAACCTTGTGAATTATTCGTTGATGAAAAAAAATAGTTTATTAATTTATGTATTAAGTATTAGCCCAGTCGTATATTGAAAATCGATTCGACTGGGATATAGTAATAAATCAAAACTGAGCGTATTGTTGCAACTTTCTTCCCTGCGCATAGACGAGGTCAAGCCGGGAAAGTGATGTCGCGCAGCTAGCCAAAATGAAGAGCTGTATGCGGAGGTAAGTATATTAAATTACATAGGTATTATATTTTGTGAATATCAACAAAATCACATCGACATATTCTACGTGTTGCAGTCGAGACGAGTTTAGAGCCGGATCTTAGGCTTAGAGAGAATCTTTTCACTTATACTGGCCATCTTATCTCCACTAACCAATGAGAAGTGGTAAAATAAATAGTATTTCAAAATCAAATAAGCAATTCAACCAATTATGGCAAACATTCTGTTGATTTGACACGGTGAATGTTTCTTTTTATAATTTGATAAAAATAACCTATTCGTGTGATTTTCTTCCATCACGGCTCTACAGCTTTTCCATGGTGTAACTAACGAGAAGCGCACTTAAATGTTAAGAACTCCCCAAGACCCTACCTACTTATATTGTTACCATGGCCCCCACAAGGGGGGGGGGGCTGAGAAGGCTCTAGCCTGGGGGCCCGGGCTCAGGAGTGGCCTGGCGAGGCGAGACGACCACATATGTGAGATAAACACAAATTTGCTTTAATAGTAAAAATAGTCGCCTGCAGCGCTATTTTCCTTCAGTAATATTATTATTTAAAGTTATATATTTTAATAGATACAAATTTTAATTGTGTATCATCTCCAAAATTCAAATGGATATATTAAAATATACAATAAAACACTAAACATACACATTAATTTTACCGCGTACACCATTTGGAAAACGCTACTGTAGAGCGTCACACCGCCTTTATCCTTAGCGATAGGTAGGGGCCCGCAAAAGATCCTAGCCTGGGGGCCCGCTTCACGATGTGGTGCCCATGATTGTTACTTATATGAAATCCCAATAATCCTTTACTCTCGCCGTACCGTACGACGCTGCAAATGTACTGAATGTCAAGTTTGTGTATATTTTGATACTCGGAAACCAGGTCGTAATAGCTGAAGGTCGGATACAGATACTCAACTAGTAATTCCATTTCAATCGACTTATTGTGACCTGCAGGATGTGGTTGGCATCCTGCGATTTGTGACATAACCCTCCCTACATGGAAATCTCGAAACCATCGTGACCGATTATTAAGAACTTAGAAGTGAAATGATTTACAGTCAATCTGCCGTCTTATTGTTACGGCACTCTAAGATAATAAAAAAAAATGTTTGTATCATATTGCTTCAATGATTATTATATCTATAGTTTCAGCTCACAAAGAGGTTGTACAGATATGTCTAATTGTTGATTAACGGTGGAACCTTCGGATTTCCAACAATTTTAAAGCATTTTGAAGGATTCGGAATCGAGTATTCTGGTTCCTAAATAATTATGATGTTTTTATGGTTGATTTCGATTTCATTTCCAACTCTGGTCATCCGTAGCTCATTATAGAATACCGACATCTTCTACCTATTTCTTAGACCAGTGGTTTCCAAACTTTATGTTACTACGCCTCCCTTTAAAAAAATCTAATCTTGGCGCCTCCCCCCCCTTTATTTCATTAAATCACCTTTTCAAATGGTCAAAAATGTACTAATACAAAAATGAAAAAAACTTTAAAAAATAAACAAGGTTTGAATATTCATTTTTAAATTTGTTTTCCTTGCGATTGATGTGCTTGTTTATTAGCACAAAGTACTCGTTTTCTACTAAACGGGCTCGATATTTGGATTTCATTGCAGCTAATGCAGAAAATCTCGTTTCGCATAAATATGATGTTACGAATGGTAGCAGTAGGTACTTTACTTACAATTTGCATGGTACAGTTCGGTTATGAGGAATACAGCGGCAAACACATTTTGAAAATAGCCGATATACTGGATTATTTGTTAGTTTAACCTAACCTAAACTAACCCAAACTAACAAATAATCCAGTATATCGGGTATTTTCAAAATGTGTTTTCCGCTGTATTCCTCATAACCGTACTGTACCATCTCACTTCGCTGGTCGATCCGCCACGCCGAGCCCTGTTAACCCCCCCCCCTGTGGGGGCCATGTATTCTATATATCCACGCGAACTTTGTAAAATCGAGATCTTATAAATAAATAACGTGAAAAAGTGTATTAGCAAACTATCCAAGTGCTCAGTAAATAGATTTTTGTTTCCTTCAATATAGGTATCATGCGCAGAAATCATATCTTCTATTTTTTTTTACTATTTTTTACTATTTTTTATGTAGTTTATAACTAGCAGCCGTTTTACTACGCATTTTCAAACTGCAAATCTGTGGTTACATTTGTGTTGAACTTTTCGCGCCTCCCAGTTTGGAAATCGCTGTCTTAGACGATGAATGCGGTCCTGGTAAATATTTTGTTTATTGATTTCTGACTATTGACATTAGCGTATTTCATATAATAAAAACTGGATATTAATGATTCATGACGATGAGAAACAAAGTATATACATGCGTGACTGATGTTCTTAACATTAAAAAAAACATGTCCGAATACAAAGTAACATTAGAAAAATAATATTATGTTCTACACAAAGTAACCGGTGAAGTTCGTCGGCATATCGATGTCTCAAAAACATGAGAATTAAAGCACTCAAATTGCGTTTAACTTAACATGTGACAAAAACTAAAATGCAGCGATTCGTTTCGTTACTGACATGCTGTATAGAATTATGTTGTGGTGTCTCTTAACAACGGACCAACACCGCAACACAAATTATGAAGTTTACGTCCCATCAATAATAATTCCCCTCTCCATGTATAGCTCATAATATCTATATAAATTCTTTAATTTGCTTATATTGGCTTAAATTTTAACCACTATATTTTTTTTTCGACCATGTCCGATCCTAATAGGGTCATATGGGCCTCCACAGAGTAGAGGTTTGTATTAACAGATTTTGTTTTTTACGAGAAATGGATGTCAGCCACTTGCTCAACCCATTAGGTCCATACCCTGACTCACACACAGATTGAAAAACAATATGTGTACTTGCCAGACCCAGGATTCGAACCTGAGACCCACGGTGTGATAGTCCAACGCTTAAGCCGCGTGGCCACCGTGGGTGTCTTATATTATTATATCCCTAAAATCCGACCCTGCTTAACATTATATACGATTGAAATACTGCCAAAAATATACCTACCTAAAGAATTATACAAAATAAATCATAAATGAATAAATGTTAGGGATATCATTCGGAAATCAATTTTTGTTGATTTTACAAAAATAAAAACGGTTCGAATAAAGTATAGTACAGTTACAATAATAATTTGGTTAATAAAATTTCATTACTTCTTCAGTCGTCTTCAGATAACTGTAAATATAATTCACGATGTTTATTTGGTAATGACTGGACTCGCAAAATTTTTTTAATTTTATTTAGCACTACATCACCGAGATTAAGCATAACTATAAAATCCACACGTGCATTATTAGTTGTTTATTTATAATCCAGTTAGGTATTTGGGGTAAACGCGTCCACAAACACTGCGAAACGTTTCATGTGTTTATGTGAGATTCCAGTATGGAATTCGACCAATGAAAATATAGACGCCTTTTAATGGCTTATCTTGATAGAGTATGTGTTTTCTTAACACAGTTTTCAGAAACCTACTTACTTTTTAGAGTTTTGGTAGGACTGGTAGACGTCATCGTTTCTTCATTTTCTTCACACATTAATTAATCTACAGTGGAGGGGGTGTTTGCCTGGCCTTCGAGGTACACTTTTAAATAAAAATAAATGATTAATATTGATTATTAAAATTATACCTTTATAGGTAGGTCTTCTCCTACAGGTAGGACTTTTACAAGATGACTGAATATTTACATTAATTAATGACAAAGCTGATCGCCTTTTATTCGTATTTTATTAAATTTCATGCCATATGTGCAATCGCGCGCAATTCAAAACTCTGGCAAAGGAAGACGAATCCAAATTTATACACGTTTATTTTATTTTTTCATTTAATTTGAAAGTTCATCTGACATTTGTTGACATTTATAACTATTATTTTAATATTTATTTGTGTCACTTAATCCACACCTCAATGCATTTATTTATATGCAATCTAAACAGCTTAATAGAATATAATATACCATCGACGATTACACATAATATATTGTAAAATTTTAAATAATATATTTATTTTGAAATAATTTATAATTCAATGTATGAATGCCTCTCCTTGCTGTCTCCATTCTTATTGGTCCTTAGTTTTCCATTAGGTACCACGCACTTCAGCCATAATTTGGTATCTTATCGACTTGTTCGTGTCTAATGTCTATTGTAGAGTGATCAGAGTGATCTGTTCTTCTCCATTTTTAGAGGTATCTCTCGATCTCCATTTAAAAGTATGTACAATTCTTATTATGTCCAATCATTTGGATAGCTCACTTGCCCATACACTTGCCCATAGAATATCATTTGATCTAATTTTATACGTATCGTTTTCCAAATGGCATTCCATGTAAAATTAAGCGTTTTCAGTGTAATTTTAGCGATTTTTTTAATAAGTACATCCACTTGTATTGTGGTGTTGTCAAATATTTACACACAATAATAAAAAAATGCACATCTATTAAAATGTTAATAGTGGTAAAGAAAAATAGCGCCGCAGGCAACTTTTTTATTATTCGAGAAAATTTGTGATGTGTGTGTGTTTATGTCACTTATATGGTCGACCCACTGAGATCGGGCCCTCAGGCTAGAGCCCTGTCACCCCCTCCCTTGTGAGGGCAATGGATCCAATATATGATGATTTGAGACGACGATGATATGGGATAGAAGAAGATGCCACAAAACCAACGAAGTATGATGAATGTTTTATAATGAATATTATAACAGTTAAAATATTATGTAGGGTAAACCGAGGGGTAAAATATTTTGTGACAATAACAAAAAATAAAAAAATAAATAGCTGCAATCCTGTAACGTCATTAATTTATGGACAACCCTAATAACTAGATTATATCTAATATATAAAAATCAATATTTGTTTGTTTGTTTGTTCGTATTTTATGCGCTGCCATACCGTTCGTCCGATTGCGACAAAACTTTGTCAACTTCGTAACTTTCGTCAGTTGTTGTGCTAACACCCGCGAAGGTTTATGAATAAAACATCTTTTTTTCTTCTTCTTCATTCTATCTTCTTTTATTCGTATGGTTCCTTTACCATTCATCCGATTGCAATGAAACTTTCGGCAGTTGTTATGCCCACACCAGCGAATGTTTCTAAATTAGTATTATAATTATATAAAATACAAAGTTTGCTGTTTGTTTGTTCCATCCAATTTTGAATTTTTTACTACATATTAATACTATTAAATTAATAACGTTTTCATATTATTTTGGATTCGATTTTATTTAGTGTTCCTTTGTTTGACCTTTACTCCTATTAGAAATATTTTCATATTGCCATATTGTATTACACAGATATTGTAATATTAAAAAGATAATTAGGTACTTATTATTATTTTTTAAATATCTAAGATAAATGTATCCAAGAAGCAACCCTGTGCGAAGCCGAGTACTTCAGCTTGTTGAATATAAAAATGTGTACACTCCAATTTAAAAAAAAATGCTTAAAAATAAACAAAGTAAATATGTAGGTATATTTCATTATAAACACAGTGATAGTAGTGGTAAGTACTAAATGTGTACCAGCCAAGCCGAATTTAATTTGGAATAAGCGATTTTTTTTATCCCGGATAACCTTGCCTAACTATATCGACAGTAACTATAACATTAAATTTTACATGACGTTATCAAGGTCATACAAATAAAGCTCCTGTTTAATATTGTTATGTCCATCTCGTTTCATAACGCGATAAAATCGTTTTTGGTAAATGTTGTCAGTTTTTTAATAAGCAATTTTTTTAATCATTCCCAATCGAAGTGATAATATTTCATTAGTTGCAATTGAAATTATTCGTGAAAAACCTGTTCGCTTAGCCTTTCCACTCTGTGTTGGTATTAAACCTGTTGATCTATAACACTTATTACAAAACTATATATTTCTCTTGCATCATATATGTGAAAGACGAAGATAGAGAATACGTTTAATAATTATTCTACTTTTGTGTATATTTCATTTAGTATGAATAAATTTGATGCTTTTAATGCCAATAGAATGTTTATAAAACCAAGGCCAACATTAGTTTTGATATGTGTTATTAAATGAGAAAAGAATCATCTACGTATTTAATTAATGTTTGTAAATAACAAGTTATTGTTATTTATATATGGATGACTTTTCGGATGCAACGCTGTTTACAATTTTAACACGGCATGGTCATATCGTAGTCTAATTAACTAGAGGTTATGAACAAAGTTAATTCTCATTTATCGAGAAAATAGTCATATATTTGAATTTAAAGAAAGTGTGATTCAGAAACAGCGGTTTTTTTTAAGAACGCCGAATATTTTGACTTCTAAAGGGAATTTCGTAATCTCATTTCTTAAATTCGCGTGTAAAACTTCTCACTCGAAGAACAAAAAAAAACTTCGAATGCGAACTGCGAATCTTTTTACAAACATCTGTTCACGGTATACCTTCATTCAAATTTGTTTCGTGAATTCTCGAGAATTAAATAATATACTTACTTGAATTCGAGAAAACACACAAATGATATTGTGAAAGGCTATGGGTGTTTATTGGGACGAATAAGGTAGATGATAATAATATCATGTCTTCCGTAGATAGATTTATCATCTACTTAAGATTTTAATTGTTTCATTCTACTAAACGTAGATATCATCCACCAAAACCCAATGTGAGTGTGAATGTTTCAGAACGATTGAAAACATGGTAACCATTAGGCCTTTTGCTCACGGAGAAACTAAAATCCGACGAACTGGTTGGTGATGGAACTTATAAACTGGCCGATGACAGATGCTTTGCACACGGCGCTACTGAAACCCACTTGAAATAATAATCTCATCACCTCAAAATGTCAAAAGTATCTTTACGGGGATATTCTGGCAGCCTGTAATTATACAGGGGTATTTTTCAGCTTCTGTCATAAATTTTAGGTAAATTAAAAATCGGTTCACCCATCTTTAACTTTTGACGTCATGTCATGGCCATAGATAATAAATGGGTTGACTTGTTATTGCTTGTTCAGTTCAGTTCAGTGCTATCAATTTTGATAAGAAAATGTGATTTTTCATCGAATCTACTGATATTGGTAGCACCATCAGCGAGTAGCCATTGAAATACATTAACTAGAAACTGGCTTTAATTTTAGTTTTAGTCTCGTCTTTTTTGAGTATTCTCGTGAGCAGAAAGCTTTAGCATACCGTAGCTTGGTCGAAAGATGGTTCATGCCTTAAAAAAATGAAAAAAAAAACTAACTAACATAATGAAATGATTCTTGAAATTGGTTTAATTTTTTAGTAGTTTTTCTGTATAGAAACAGACACATTCCACTGTTTATTTAATACATCTATGTCAATGGAGGTGTCCGGAAACTTTTACGTATACAGTTCAGCGTATCACACTTCAACGTGAAATGTTGTATCTGAAATATATTGCCGTATAGTGTTTATAAAAGACCGCCCAACCTCTTTGGGTCGTATAGTATTGACTGCTGACATAACATTCAAGTCCAAATAAAACACGGTTCTTGCCGGTTTACAGAAAGCCAGCAGCAAACAAATTCTAAAAATAGCCGATATACTGGATTATTTGTTCGGTTAGGTTTTCATTCTTGAATTCATGAATTTTGCCAAAATCAGCTATGAAAATTGGATTAATTTTCATATTGAATCTAATAAAATTGGAGATCATATAGTAAAGTATTTCTTAGGCCATCTCTTGCCTACAAGAACGCTCAGGGTGAACTGTGCCACGGTGAAATGTTTTACGTACAATTTACATGTAATCGTCAGTGAACGTGGAAATGTGTAGGTAGCATTTTCGTACTTCATCTATGGGAGAACTACACTTACAGTTACGAGATTATATTATAGGCGTAATTTAAAAATTATAATTAAAATTCTAACGATAAACAACCGTCAATTGAAATAGAAGAAAACCACCAATAATATTAAATAGGTTAGACTATTTCGCAATACCCAATACTTATCGTATTGTAATAAATAATAATTGGCATTTATCATATTACTTGTACATTACCAAATCCCTTCAAACCAAACATGAGATCGAAAATATTGATATAGATATTTACCTATAATAATAACGTTATAATATTATGACTATCATTATCTCAAAATTTCGATTATATTCTGTGTAATAAAAGCAATTATAGAGTGCACCAGATGTACCTATCAACTTTTTATTAATCTATTTTTGTAGATAGGCAAGACTTATATTATAAAATATATAATTTTACAACTAGTCTGTTAATAGTTTACAGATATAAATATTCGACAGTCGATAAAAACGAGGTCAAATAAGTATAGTTTTATATTGTGACATTTAGTCAATCATTTTTTTTTAAGATACCTACCTTATCACGATTAAAATATAAGATTTTAAATTAGTACTTTCTATTACGCATTTAATGGTTTACATGCAATGTCGGCTAATTGCCTATCTCTTATAATATAATAATGTTTGAACATAATATATTTACAATAGATAGTTTCTTCAGTCTCAAGAAATAAAAACGAAATTAAAATTGATATCAAAAATAAAAAGGTATCTAACCTAACGATTGTGTAGCAATACTAGCAATACACCCCTCAATCTAAGACCCGAGACTACATATTATATTATTATAAAATCCACTATTATGATCTCCCAATTCTTTTCTATATCACATCACAAAAGCCCACAGGACGGCCTAAAAACCCGCTGGATAGACGAACTCTTAAAGTTAGGTGGATGTACGAACCAGCAAAGAACTAGAGACCGAGAAGAATGTAGGGAGCTAAGAGAGGCCTTCATCCAGCGGTGGGATAGCCCCGACCTATGATGACATACCTATACGTATCCTCAAAATTCTTTAAATGGGCAGGGTGACATTACAGTCCTCAAACGAATGAGTAATTCTCGGAGGTGGCGTACATAGCCCGGCTTGCTGGTATGTCCTCCGGCAATCTTTTCACGTGACCGATCCAGTCTCTGCATTTTCATATATCACGTGATTTCTGCCCTATAAAGTGTGTACAGTTCCTCATTATACATTGACCTCCAAATGACAGTTTCTTGAACAGCCACAAAGATTCTTATTAAAATTCTCTTCTCAAAGATATCCATATTTCTATCATCCTGTTTACTGGGTGCCCAGCATTCTGATTCATATGTCAAAAATACTGGGCGCAGAAGAGTTTTATATAATGTTGTTTTGGTTGTCATTGAGAGTGACTTGTCCTTGAGAAACTTTTAGGGACAAAAATAGCACCTGTTGGCGAGGGTGATCTGGCGATTTATTTCTTCGCTTGTGTTATTAGTGTTTGTGACCCACAACAGGAGGGAGGTGACAGGGTTCTAGCTTGGGGCCCGGTGTGGTGGGTTTTGCAATTTTGGTTTGGCAAATTTGCTCAAATTCCTGCGGCGCTATTTTACTTAACATTTTAAACTATTTAGCTGTGCGATAGAATTTCATGTGATAGGTATGATGGAATTAAATGATAATTCGCATGTAGAATTTTATTTTATAATTATATTTAGTGTGTTTAATAAAAATGTCTATTTATCAAATATGGCGAAGGGCGCATGTTACTTGACTACCACAACAAGGGGTAGCTATCAGTGCTATGATCCCGAATGCTGACGACTTAATAATTCGAGTGGATATATTTAAAAATACAAAAACTCGCTAAAATACACAAAATGCGCTTAATTTTACCTTGCGGAACCTTGGGGTTCCGTTTAATACCATTAAATTTAGGAAACACTACTGTATAACATCACATTGTCCTTAACCTTAGCAATAAGTAGGGGGCTCTCCATGCATCCTGGTCTGGGGGCCCACTTTTGGATGTGGAGGCCATGCAGGGGACCCTAGATAAATAAATGAAATCACAGTATCAAGGGCATCGCCGCCAATGCTAAAGGTGTTTTATTATCATATGTTGTACTTCTAGAGAACTGACATGTATTTTAGTTATACATATTATATATATTAGTATATTAGATACCTATTTCATGTCAATCAAAATGCCAAGGACCTAATTATTAAATTGTCTATAATAATAATAATAATAATAATATCCACCTGCCTATTATTTGGATTGATCTCTCAGTTGTCAGAAATTGTTCAATGATAGTTATATTATATTTCAAGAGCCGTTATTTTGTCTGAATTTTCTTCTACTAAATCAACCATTTTTTTGTATGCATTGTTATTTCCGTGACCATATCGAGAAAAATATCTCTAGAAAAAAATGATACTTATTAAATAAATAATAATATGCTGTTTTTGCATACATCTATCATTTACTAAAAACTTAACTTTTACTAAGTCTATCGAGGCACCTTACCGTCGTATTCTTATAAAAAAATTAACAAGTTGCTTGACAATCAGATCAGATAGTTTTAGCAATTTTCAATTATTAACCCCTTATCTGCTTTGTAAATTTCTGTCGGCAGTATTAATATTGAAGTTTAATAATTATGAGATAGAATTTTTTTTTTATATACAACGTTGTACTCGATAGAAATAATACTGAAATGTCATTTTGACATTAAACCATATGGAATGCCCACTGGAAAACTGTTGCTTAATTCCAGCGTGCAACTAAAACGCAATAAATAAATAGTATAATATTATTTTGTCTTTTATCATATAAAGCCTCGTTACGCTTATCAATAAAATAATTACGAGAAAAAAAGAACTTTTTTATACAACGTTTTTAAATTTTTTGTTGAATCATATAAACTTGACTAGCTTAAACTATAAAAAAAAATTGTACTTGATAGAAATACTGAATAAACATAGAATACTGAAATGTCATTTTGACATTTCATATTGATTTCCATAGTAACGCACGTATATATTAATAACTTAGTTGCTAGGACCTCAATAGCTAGCAACCAATAATAGTGTCGAAATAACTTTTCATACAAAACAGAATTAACTGAAAATGAATTCAATTCTACTTAAAGATGGCTAAAAGTATTAAAAAAATGCATTGGCATCGTGTTCTGATATATTTTAAAAGTTTTAAATGTCTAGCTAGTCGGGAAGTTAGTTAAAAATCGATTGCAAGATTTGTACCGGACAAAGAACCACCGGAAAAATAAGAATACGAGCTAAAAAAAATCGTCAGATTAATGCACTTCTTTATTTAAAAATCCTATATTTTCTAACGGTAATATCTAGGACACAGCGATATTTTTCGGATATATTATAATATATATGGCTTGTTGTTGACCATATAATTTGGAGATCAGAGAAAGCGAAGCAGAAGAAAAGCTTTGGAGAAACTTACTACTCGTTGATGCAGTCTTCACTCCGAGACAAACAAAAATAAATAATTACATTCAAACTAAATGGATATAATATTTCGTTATGTTAAATTAGCAGTACTAGCAGGACTAGGTACAATCAAAAACTCACAAGATTTAAATTTGATTGAGCTCTCACCTGTATACAATAATATTATGCAGGTAAACCATAGTATGCTTTCCTTCAACCACTCGCCGCACCTCCACACGCTGTCGACCCGTAACTACCTCGTCTACCGTGGCGTAAATAACGAGAATAATTGTGTCGGGAGTGACTCTGGAAGAACTTCTCCATACCAGGAGTGTGAATAGCGTACAGGATTGTTAATGGTATTTCAAGCCTACATGCCGCAAACTAATTAAATCGGCCCAACAGAAGATCGAACAGACTTGAGTACCTAACTTTTCCTCTTTGCACCGAAATAATATGATTAGCATAACCATAACAGATTAATATGTCAAAAATGCGAAATGTCACCATAAACGGCATAAACCAACACTTTAAAGGCAGTTTTGGTTTGTGACTTGATGTCGGTCAGGCCATAAAATGCAAGAAATGCAAAGTCCGTAAAGTTTCCTCAAATATTACCAATATTGAATGCGCGTTTTGTTGTCGTGAAAAACTTAAATTAATATTGTGATTCACACGTAAATATTGCACATTTGTTCACACACGAGACTGTATTGTACCGTATAGCCACACCCAGAAGGTACCCTAATATCCTTTATTTTTCTGGCTTTTTAAACTGGCTTTTGTAACTTTTTAAATAAGAAATTTGCCCTTCTGGCATTGATATTCTACTGGATGAATCATATGCTTCTTAAAATGACGCCCGATTTTCAGCGACTCGGCCAGTGCTAAAACTTACTGTTTTAATATCAGCGAACTTCACTCGATATAAGCTCACTTAATGTTTGTCTCGAAAACGACCTGGCAATAATTATGAGTAAGCACGATCTAGCTTGCATCTTACTCTAACTAATAGTCAGCGCATGACGACTTGCTCTGTCCGTTCAGACACGAATTTTTGGTAGCTTGCAAGCTTTGGGTTGCAGACACCCTTAGGGTCACTATTCCAAGAACGCAAATTTAGTTTTACAGCCAGGGCAATACGGGTGAAATTCGGGAATACATGTTAACGGTCTTAACGCATTATACCTACAAGGAAATATTATAAACGATATTCGTAATATCTTCTTTTGTGGTACATTTTTAAAATGACACTTGTATGGGAACTCCTCATCTAGTAGTATATCAATGCCTTCTGGCCAGAGTTGTATGACACAGACAAGGCAGTAATTATTTATTATTTAATATAGGCTGCTACCAGTGATGACAACTGTTACAGATAATATACCACCATAAATCGTCGGGTGTTCGAATTTAGAACTAAGCTCACCACAGTATAAAAAAATATTGAATGATAATATTATGTAAAATGTTAGCATGTGGCACCCTCACTCAGTGGACAACCTGACTTATACTGGTGGATCTATAGAAAAGAGGAATTAAAGTGATCGAAAATATTAACTTAATTTCTGTGGTTACAGGTTGCAGGGTAATAGTTCTTGTGTCACGTTTTAACGAAATATAATTTTAACGCCAATGTGTGTTAAGCGTCTTCTTTAAGAGCTTTTTGTTGGCGATTTTATAATCTGCCTGTAAAGTCGCCCAGTGTAATCATCGAACAAGCTAACAAGCAGGTTGCAAACACTCTACCGAGAGAAGTTGAAAGCCGGTCAACTTTACACGCTACACGCCGGCGTGTGGGCCTACTGTGTCTGCGCAGTAGAGCGCAGTAGCAACCTCCCGGTAAAAAAACGAACTACGTTCTGTCAAAATAGTCGCTGGCTTGTGGCTTCTCAGCGAATGGAAAGTTTTGTGTGTAATCATCAAATCTCAGTAGCTGAATCGCCCGTTTTTAAATTCGCCAACAAACAGCTCGTAAAGAAGCTCAATGTAGTAATTGACGCTTATAATATATTTTGTCACATCTAAGCAAAATAAATAAATGCTCTAATTTGTAAAAACAGCTTAAATTGAGAAAATCATTTTTATCTCTAATAAAATTACTTATTCAAAACTTTGAATATAACACAATATCACAAATTAATTATACTTATATAAATAATGTAAAAGAAATAAAAAAAGATACACCAATTAAGTATTTTGAAAACTGTGATTCATTTCAAAACCGATTATCTAAGCTGCAACCAAATTGACTTCAGCAGTTTTACCCCGAAGCCACAGATTCGTGTTATTCGTTCTAAAAGTCGAGCTCAATGTTTTTAATACCTAATATTCTATGCTATGTTTGACCGTGATGCTAGTGTTTTTTTTTTATTATTATTTCTTTATGATTAAAATCACTACCAGTGCCCTTGTGTTTAGGTATACAAAAAGAGATTGTTACAAGTGTACATGGCGTCGACTTTAGTGGCGAGAGAGAGAGAGTTTAACAATCTAAGAAATTCGTCAGTTTTTTGGAGGTCTCTCGTTGTTCTTGCTCTGTCGGGTTTTTGATAAAAACTTAAAATAAACATGCGTCTAACTCTAAATACTTACTGCAAAAACTTAACCGCTAATGGACAGTATTTTTGAGAAATTTTTAATGCCACACATTTATCTCGGCATAGTTAATATAAATAAATAACAACATTATTATTATTAGAACAATATGCCTACCTACTGTTTATGTAAGAAGTGAAAATCATGAAAGAATTTCGCAACACATTAATTTCTTTGCCAGTTTGCAAGATACATAATTAATACTTCATAATTAAGTAGATGGCTAATATCTTTTAACATTAACACAGTGGCGGGTTTAGGGATACGGATTTTTAGACCCTCCACGATAAAAAATACAAGAAACACCAAACATCACATAGTTTACGTTTTTGTGTACAGTATGTACCTACGTATCTGTTTGAGTGACTATAGATCCGTTTGATGTTAGTTGAAGGGATGTTGTTATGCTTTTGGGAAATATCTAATACCTACGCAATTTGTGAAAATTTCCTATAATTTAGTAGTAGTAGTAGCAGTAGTAGTAGTAGTTTGAACTGTTTCGAGGCCCCCTTTTAAATTTTATGATGAATCGATTGCGTTGCGAAAATTGTCCCTCACATTACAAAGAATTAATTACTTTCATATGTAGATACTAATTTATTTTTAATTTTCTTTAAGTAGGAACTGGCGAAATTAACTACTGCCGACCGATTATAAATCGAAGGCAAAATGGATATTATTTTTAATTTATTAAAATCAAACCATATCATCTCAAAAATACTATTTGTACTTACGTTAAAAAATAATCAATTGTGTATATTATTAACACAGCGTTCATTAAAAACTGGACATACACATTGTTGTACTAATTAATTTCATTAATCATCCCATCTCTATATAGATGAAACCTAAATACATGAATACGAAAGTGAAATTGAAAAAATATTAATTCTAATGATATGATTAGATTACATAGCTGTACTTAATAATTTATATATACTAATAATTTCACGAATCACTTTTCGATAACTTCACACTGCTGTCAAAAAACGTAACAGTTTTAAGACAGTTTAGATTCACTCAATCGCTAAATTTAGTACCTGCATAATAATTTATTGAATACATTACCAAAATAAACCATGGAACTAGAGTTTTAGGTGTGGATGCTATTCGTCAGCTGAATCCAGAACTATTCTAACTTACATTTGAATTTTTTGAGGAGAGAGTTTTTTGAAACAACTTACTGAAATCATTTATTATCTTCATGGATAAATGGATGTATCATATTTTAGTAGGATTATTGATGAAAAAATGGTGCAGACACCTGTACATATAAATAATAAATAACTGAAGTAGGCTGTTTCAAAAAACTCTTCTGCAAAATATTTCAAATGTGAGTTAGAATAGTTCTGCATTCAGCTGACGTATTGTTTTATTGATTACCTACTACTTCCATAGGTATATTAATGAAATTTGGTACAGAAATACAATCATATTATGATAGAACAGCTGTCTGTGGAGGGATAGACTCGATTACAGGGACCCGTATACATTAAACACGGATTAAACAAACTAATATAACGACCTACATAATAATATAACGAAACATCAAAACGGAACCGACGTGTTTATTGCACTAACGTTCAGAATACAAATTGTCGAATTCAATCACAGTAAAAACTTTGAGATTGAGATCACCATCAAATATTATCAGTGGTGAAGGGTTGAGGTAGGCGGTGGTGATTCGACATTAATGATGGTTATCTACTAGTTTAATTGAATTTTAAAAACTAACCAATACCTTCTGCAATTATGTAGTTTACAACGTTTTTCTTAGCTCGTATTCTTATTTGTCCGGTGCAAATCTTGCAATCGATTTTTAACTAACTTCCCGACTAGCTAGACATTTGAAACTTTTAGATTATATCAGAACACGATGCCAATGAATTTTTAATACTTTTAGCCATCTTTAAGTAGAATTGAATTCATTTTCAGTTAATTCTGTTTTGTATAAAAAGTTATTTCGACACCATTATTGGTTGCTAAGCGGATGGTCCTAGCAACTAAATTATTAATATATACGTGCGTTACTATGGAAATCAATATGACATGTCAAGTACAAATTTTTTTGATCGTTTAAGCTAGTCAAGTCAAGTTTATATGGTTCAACAGAATTTAAAAACGTTGTATATAAAAAGTTCTTTTTATCTTGTAATTATGTATTCTTAGTTCAATGAAAAAAATAATAAGCATGACTAATAAAGTTTAGTGTGCACTATTTATATCGGTTCTCCATATACTTCCACCTTTCGCCATTGAGTGTTGTAGGTACATAGTACACAATTTTCATAGATTACCTCAGTGTAGGCCCTATAGTTAAGTTTAGGTTTAGAGGTTGTTATATCACAGCGTTTTTCTCCAAAACATGTAATTTTATTGATTGTACTTTCGTTCACGCGGTATAACAGATAACAATGATGTGAACTTATTTGTTTACATTCTGCAATGCAACCTAACTAGAGGGACTACACTGAGATAATCTTTGTATTACAACACTCAGTGGCAAAAAGTGGTGGTAGGATATGAATATCCAACATAAATAGTGCACACTAACTAAACCTTGTCAGTCAAACATATTATTGTGTTCTAAGTAAGAATTCAAACCGAAAATGGTACTGTTTACATTTTAAAATTTTTATTTAAACCCTCCTAGTGAAACCATAATAGTGGTATTAATAGATAACTACTATTTATGTGGAATCTCCACAGTCTACCTGCGAAGGAGATTTGATGTTGATTCTCCAAAGTTTTTACTCTGATTGAATTCTGCAATGCTGAGTCGGTGTTTCGGGTTACAGATCGTATCATCGGCAACGTTCCCTCTAATTTTTCTATTATGTGTGCGGATCATCGACGCATTTGCAGGCCTATGTTATAACTGGTGATATAAAGTCACCCGACAACATGACGTAATTGTGACGTAAGCCAATACACGCTCGGGGCAAGCCGCCCAACACACACTGCTCACCATAGATATTATTATGCTGAAACACCTACTAAGACTACTACTAAGACTAGCGTTATTTTCTCGAATGCTATTATCACTCCGGTAGTACGTCACAATGATGTCATATGACGTCATGTCGACCGGGCGACTACAACTCGCAAGTTCTAACATAAGGCCCCTGAGCAGTATCACTCGCCAACCGGTGCGGTAAATTTACACCCCCCCCCCCCCCCCCCACAAACACACACATACAATTAATATTTTTAAGGTATTTAATAATTTCGTAATTAACGTACAAAATTAGCATTTTTGCACAGATATATCAGTATTTTCATCAACAAATTAATGTATGAAACCGAGACTTCCGTAAGTCGTCAAATCGCCAGCTTTCGGGAATATCTATGTTCGTTAACATGATTATGAATATCTTGTACATAAAGCATAGACGCATTTATTTTTATAACCAATAGTCCATTATCAATTAACACTTTGACTAGATCGCAAACAGATTTTTTGCGCTCAGCGATCTCAATCCTATTCTTTCGTTCTACGGGTGGTTCCGTCATAATTGTCCACCTCTTTTAAAATTTTTGAATTTCGTAACAGCGTCCCGGTGTACTTTTCTACTTAAATGCCTTTTTTAAATAACCTCCATTCAATCCTCTTCTTTCAAGACGTGAATTCTCCTTTGCATGTTTGCTGCGGAGCATATGATGTATTGGACACAATCATGTTTCCGAATAAATAAATATATCACCAATTCTTACTTTTTGCGAATGCATTGTTTCGACGATTTCAGAGAGCCATTCTAATTAAAATGTATCGCAGGACTTCTTCTTATCGATCGCATCCACTCCTTTTTTGACATTTTTAGGAGACAAGTTTTCTATAATTAATAAGTATAATTGTACTATATAATGTAACTGTGCAAGCAATCGTATTGTTCACTTGAATTGTTTGTTACGTACACTGAACACACCTGTAATTATAACTAAAATCTGGCAAAGGAAACTTTATTTTACAATATTTTTGTGTGAGGACTGTGCGGGGATGAAATCATGTGTGCGGACACATTTTGGTAAGTGTGCGCGCGCACACGCGCACGCCTTAGAGGGAACATTGATCATCGGAACAATTTCTCACAAGTTACATGTCATTTTATGTTGGCCAGTTCATACTGTTGAACGGTATAGTTAATTGGCGACTCCATTTACTACTTTGCACAACAAAAAACAAGCAAAAAACGTCACAACTTGCGTGACGGGATGTGGACAGTTCTCATAAGCAAAAAATGTCAACCCAAATTTTTCATTATTTATTATACTTAATCATCTTTTCGTTGCGTTTCCTCTTTTTAATGTAATCTTTCTTCCCAAAAACTGCCGTTTTATCTTCTTGGTTACATAGTTTTCTCACAGTTAGTGATAATATAAAAAACAATATATTATTTTAAATTAAGCAAATACCCGTACAATACCAATACAAAAATAGGTAATTATTATTCTACTTCCACTGGGTGATTTAACCACTTGCTTTTCCTTCCACCACCCGCCACGTCTCTACACCCGTTATGCAGGCGTATACCGCGGCGTAACGAACGATAGGCGCTGTTCAAATTTGTGCCGAAAGTGTCCCAGGAGCAACTTTCCGAGACCTTGGTTGGCGTGCACTAGAGTGTGCGTGATCTCTACTTCCATATAATGTATTACGGTCAATTCTCGATGAGAAAAGACCTTCTCGCTCGCCGTATAATGCCGCAAACTTTTTAAAAGCTGAGAAATTTTCCCTCGTAGATACCAAGTCGCAATGGCCGACCGGTCCAACTGAGGGTCGGACCGACTTGAGAAGCTCTCAAATCAGAATTAATTTGATTAATAATAATTGGCAACAACCATGTGTATGTGTTATGATGTCGTAGTTGTAACACATTATGATAATAGCATTTCTCTTACTATCTGCCGTTTTCTATTAAAGATTGTCAACCAAGTTCCAGTGAATTTCCCTATAGTATCAGACAGTAGCGAAGGATAGAGGGTAGGCTGTTAACATCCGACATACATAGTGCACACTAAACTTTGTCACTCAAACGTATTTTTATATTATTATCAATAGATATTTTTAATGTCTACTTAATAAATGTAAGTGGGTAGGTTTTTGCTATAAAATAATGTTTTAAAGAGATTTTAATAGCTATATATACTGATAAATACTTCTGCTTTTAATATATTTTAATGGTATTATTGGTATCATTCGGTTTTGCAATCCCTAGTGCTAGTTGCCATCATATTGATCTTGATTTGGTCTGGTCAACAGTCTTCCCCGAGGACCAAGACGGTAATCGAAGTATTTTACTTCAAAACTATACCTAATAGTAAACAATTGAATTCGTTAAATATAATGTTAAATTAATAATAGTTATTTATATAGTATACATGTACGCAAGCAATTTTATTTTTTGTTGTCGCATATCTGTAATCAAGTGTATCGTAATATCAAATCTATTTTAATGCAAAAGGCCTCTAATTTATTATTGTTTACATGTGACGTATTATAATTAAACAGAATTTGTAAGTATTAAAAGTATCCTTGAGTTGAAAACTTACCATACTCCAGTGGCTCTCAATAAAATATTTTTAACAAAATGAAATTGCATAGTGACGCACACTTAATTTTCCGCCCCTGTGGGGGGCGCTCCCATAAGGAGTAGTGCCTCCCAACCGCTCGGTCTGATCCTGGTAGTCAATGTACCACCGGTTAGATGATTACGACCCTCGACAAAGCAGAACAATATTTAATATATGTAGAAGTCCCGCAGTTTGCTCTGACAAGTCCCACCACTTCTCAGGGTGAACTGTGGAAGAGATAAGTCGGTCACAGACCATGTACATAGAGGTAATAAGATAAAAGGATTAAATTTTGATTAAATATAATATGCTTAGGTAAAGGGTTAATTAAGATAGATTAAATATAAAATATGATTTGGTTGTAAGATAATTGGTAATGTATAATTGTAATATAATGGTTAATGAAATGTAATATGCAATGGGTTAGCGAAATAATAAAGTGGGACATATAGACGGGCGTTGATAGTATATGGTAATTAATGTAATTAAAGCAATATTAATATTAATCATATTATGTACATCGATATCACTATATGTTTGGTTGATAGACTGACATCCGTCAACCTTATATAAATGTGTAGCATATGGCGGTATCGGTTTGAATGGGTAAGAAATACGACCACCCCTAACGGATAAAAAGGCAAGATTCTAAAATCCGATCTTCAGTCTGCTTTTGGATTCCGGCGGGCGTCTCTGTGACGCTTTGTTGCCCCGGGACCCACGCCATCTCGTGTAACATATCGCACCTACCAAATACTTTAATAGGTATAAGCAAATCTTTTTGTGTAAGTATAAAATTTATTTATTAAGGGCCCACATGCGCCACGTAGGTCAAAATGGAGATTTTATGGTATTTTCAGAGCATAAGCCTGGACATTCCTTAAACGTTGTAGATAATATATTTATATAATTTTGAAACCTTTTTATCCTTTATATTTATTTTAAACATTTGATGACTGCATAAAGTATTTTTATTACAAAAAATAGTATTCTTTTAAACCTCTCGATCTAATGTCATATTTCAGTACATCCATGTGCAGTGGGTGGTGTTAAGATTTTTTAGATTTATTAATTTTTAAATGTATTTATAAAACCATTCGTAAAATTGTTAACATTATATAGTGAAATATTTACGATAAAAAATTATATTTATAATCTCTGTGATCCCAAATTTGACAAGAATTAACCATTTTATTATTCAAAAAATGGGCACGATTTAACCATTCAAATGTGATAAAAGATCCTACAAAGAATGATTGTTTTATAATGTTTAAAATAAATGTAAAGGGTGATAAGGCTACAAAATAATATAAATAGATTATATACAACGTTTAAGGAATCTCCAAGCATATGCTCTGAAAATACCATAAAATCTCCATTTTGACCAACGTGGCGCATGTGGCCTATATATAACAAACAAATTAAGAAAGTGTTTGTAAAAAACCCCCTACCCTATCAATATCGATAAGCGTATTTATACATCGTCAAAACTTAATAATAGATGATTAGTAATTTATAAACAATAAAAATACTACACTCAAGAGGCAATATATTTGTATTGTGATTCTTGACTTATAATAGGTAGGAGATAAAGATTTTACCTAGTTTATTGTATTTATTTGTTATATAAGTTAGAGTTAATTGTATTCGTTGTCAGTGTGTTTTTGCCCTTTGGTGAGTGAACATAGTGCATGAAGATGCCGGAAGGCGAAACCCGGGTCGCAAATTCAAATTCCATCAAGTACTTTCGGTCGACAGTATTAATATTGTTATCATTGTATAAAATATCTAAACATCTAACTAATAAATTAATGTGATGAACACTGTTAAGTGATTTTAATACGATTAACAAACACTGTTTAGTTGAGCTTTTTACAAGCTTTTATGATGTAACCACTTTGGCGTTGCATAAATATTATTAAAAGTGGAATGTCAACATCTGCTGACACCGTCTTTGGTTTGATATTTGGAAAATAATTATTTGATATACATATTATTATATCTACGCCTTTACAGTGCCCAAGTCGGGCGACGTTTGACGGTCACGGGGTCCTCACCATTGTAAAGAGGGCGACATACGCGTTTGCCGGCAAATCTTTGCCATCTATCGACACAGTGTCGGTGTTTCAACACAGGTCGAATGACGCCAAAATTCGTCTTGCTTGGGCCATTCATTGTGAAGAAGTGTCATTATAAACAATTCGGTAGTTTTCACTAAGAACAAATCATAGTCCGAGCTAGAGAAAGAGATGGAGAGATAGACTGATTCATCGGTACCTATTATGAATTGCTCGATGTCTAGTCGCGATTTTCCATCAGATCTCACCTCATATTGTGGCAAATTGTTGACGCAGATGTTTTGATGTATATACACGCGCTTCCCTACCAGCGACTCATATTGTTGCAAGTGCGTCAGTTTAAAGATTTTTTTTTTAGAAACTGAGAATCGTTGTAAAAGTTATATATTATGTTGGTACCAACAACGTAGCACATAAGCTGTGCATATTTCATCAACATTGGTCCAATATTTTTTTAGGTATAACTCAACGAACAGACTGACAGGCAGCAGTCCAATTTTATTATTAGTGTACAGTAGAACCTCAATATAACGGACTAATGTTAGGTTTTTTTCTTTTTTATATTAATTTTTGTCTCTGTCTGAAAACAGTTGTAACTTGGAATCCTGGAGATACCCACTTAATGATTTTGACAAAGCTCACAATAATTACATAACTTGTTTTTCGGTTTACAGGCCAGCGGCAAACAAATTTTGAAAATAGCCGATATACTGGATTATTTGTTAGGTTAGGTTAGGTTAAGGTGATATATCAGTGAAATGGCAAATAATTTTCAACTATAGGCGCGACGAAATTTTGGACTCGCACGCATTCTGAGAGAGAACGTCGAGCTGGAAACACGTCACTTTGTTTCGTGATGGCGACGGGCGTATTAATTCTTAAATCGTGTAAAGATGACTAAAAAAGTTACCCATTTACTTTAAAAAGAAAACATGTCAATGAATAGGTATATTATTATTGTTACTAATAGAACATACGTTAAAGTGACCACCACCACCCGTCATATATGCACAGCCGTGGATATGCACGGCCGCTTTCTATGACGCTTTAAACGTGTCTGAAAGAAATGATTTTAAGTGCTCATGCTGTCCCGAGACGGAGCCGCACGGGACTGATGCAACCATGCACCGTAGTGCTTAAAGAAAAAAGTTAAGAAAGATTTTTTTTTTGTTTTTTGGACTGGCTCTGCTGTCCGCTGACGTTAAACGCTTTGTGTACCCGCATACTGAGTGTCACGAATTGAAATGGATGAGTCTACAGAAGAGTAGAACAATAAGCAGAACATAAAATGGACGTATGTTGGATTTATATGACAAATTATATTTCGTTTGGCATGCGTCATTTGCACCCGCGACCCGCAATCCGCGCATCGCCTAGCCACGATCTTTGTAGACCGTGCCTCAACTGAGATACAGCCTTAAAGCCGCGTTGACACGGTCCAAGTACGATCCGAGTACACTTGGATCGAGTGCTATCCAAGTGACAGCTTCATACTAATTATTCCTATCCAAGTTAATGAGTAGGACGCGGTCCAAGTAGCTTGGATAGGAATAATTAGTATGAAGATCTCTCATAAGAGTGCACTTGGATGGCACTCGGTCCAAGTGTACTTGGATCGTACTTGGACCGTGTCAACGCGGCTTAAGTTAGGTTTTCATTCTCGAATTCATGAATTTTGCCAAAATCGACTATGAAAATAAGCGAGGTTCCCGCCTGGCTTCCTATAAACCGACTAGTACCTTTACAAACGAATCATCTGACATAGTTACATAATAAAGTGTCAGTTAATAGTTTGTGGTGTATAATTTAAAATCTCTTCAATTATGTAACAAACTTGGTATAATAGTATGTAGTATGATGAATGTTTCGCTGGTGTGGGAAAAATACAACAATAAAACAAAATGTGGCTGTGAGATTTATTTAAAATTAGATCGAAGATTTGTAGTATTATTACACAACAGATGTAGCTAAAATATAGATTCAAAAAATATGTAGGGCAAGTCGTACATTTTTTGACACCTACATAATAGATTTATTCCATCTTGCCAATTATTTCACATAACTAACTAACTACCATAGAATGACTCCGTAAAACCAATGAGATAGACATTTTTTTTAATTATACAACTGCCAGCGGAGTATTCCATTATTTGAATATGGAATGCGCAGTGGCGTCCCTGGGTAAATTGCCGCCCTTCAGCAGATTTACAATATCGTCCACTTTCATGTTTAGTTTCAGATTGTCTGAAAATTCGTTCAGTACCTTCCTACCTATTATCTATTTTATTATTTATTTTCTGGTACATAACTAAATATGCCAAAAATCTTTAAATTTACGAACACGCCATGTACTGAGAATACGACCATTTCCACGAAACCTACCCTTACAGTGCTGACAGGTTTGGAGACAACCTTTGTTAAAATGTTATCTGTGCAATTAACCCTCATTACAATACAACAGTTATATTGTGAGGATTTTTATGCTTTGATCATTTTTTAAACTAATATATCGATTATTTTTAATTAAGCGATTGCATTGTTTGATTCATTGAAAACCACCACTGTTTCCAAAAGTAGTAATATTTTTATCCGTTCCTCCATTCGCCGCCTCTAAGCAACGCATGGCCTGCCTATGCCTACGGGACGTCACTGCCGAATGTGTAACATAAATTTAATATAATATATACCTATTGTATATATTATAATGCGGGATATCTTATTCGAGCTGTGTGCCTAGCCCATTTCTATTAGAGGTTTTAGTAAAGTGTATTACATTGCATTGCGTTTGTGTCATCGGTTTGGTAAGCCAGATGTGCATTGCATGGTCTATTATACTTATGTCATGCCCCCACATCCTGAAGCGGGCCCCCAGGCTAGGATCTTTGGCGCCCCCCCCCTACTTATCGCTAAGGGTAAAGGAAGTATGACGCGCTACAGTAGCGTTTTCCATGGTGTACGCGGTAAAATAAGGTGTATTTTTAGCGACTTTTTGTATTTTTAATATGTACCTACATCCATTTGAATTATGGAGTTGTCGAGTATTGGCACACAGTTAAAAATTGCATCGTACAATCAAATATTTTAATTATTAATAATTATTGAACTAAAATAGCGCCGCAGGTGCCTTTTTTTTACTATTAGAACAAATTTGTGGTCTGTGCTCATTTCACTTATCGGCCGACTCATCACCTATGCAAAGACCGACCTAGTATGCACTTTGCAACCCTGTGCCTCTGAGCTCTTATTCGGCAGTTATTTAATGATTTTTATTTAGAGGTTGCTGTTAAGTTTGGATACCATGTACTATCTATATATACGTTACAATAACAATATTGGTTAGATGATGTATCTATAGTCTAAGGGCCGTATGTATGAGATTCCCAAATTCTTTATAAGCTATTTAACCGATTTTCCATCGAATAGCTAATAACACTCTTTGTGACGTAAGCGATCTGACGTCACGCGCCATTAAAAATGGCTGCCTCAGCTAGCTGTCACTTTCAAATGTCATTTTAATTTTGCATTCATTGCAAAAAACATTTGGTTGAGGTCCTTATTCGTTTTGTAGATTCTGTAAAACATTTGCGAACTTTAAAAACAGTTCCTAGTCGTGCTGTTTACAAAATACGTATAATTTTGATCCCTAGTCTATAATCTAGATAGTAGGTAACTGATAAAATGCCTCGCTTATTTCGCCTATTTCGCTTGCAATATTTCTCATGGAGACATAAGATGGACTTACGTAAGATTACGATAAAATATCTCCGCTAAACCACCGCAAAAATATGTATCTACTGCTGTATCTGGCATTAAAATATACAATTGTAAGCATTCTGCGTTCTTCAAAATATTACGGTACCACCTACCTACCTAGTTAATTATTGTAAGATAACTGTAATAAACAAGGCACAACTCTCAAATACACTGGAAACATCAATAGTATCATACGGTGATTGGTATAAATGATAATATTATACAGAGATCATTACATATTATTGTCTTAAATCATTTGCATTTTCTGTCATTTATTCTTATTCTCTTTTGAGATCTCAATAATTGAAGTGAAGTTAGTCATAATAATATTCAGTATTGCCACCAAATGTATTCAGTGTTGCCACCAAATGGAAAAGTTTACTGGCAATACAACCTTTCGTACAGTAGAATAATTATAAAATACATGTGATAAAATAGCTGATAAATTATTTAAATTTCATAATAATTATTCATGTATAATTATCAAATTTATATGGTACCGTTCGCACACTTTCAGACACATTTACAATTTCAAAAATTTGAATTATTTATCGGGGAATGAAATTTTATAATACGAACACCATGACACATGATAATTATGATATGTCACATTCGTGACGTCACTTAACAGCTAATTACGTTTTTACTCATGCATACAAACGTGCAGTATATAGCCTATAAGGTTTTTGGGAATCTCATGCATACGACAGTAAGGGTTAGATGTTTTTACAGTTTTAAAGTAGGTACCCACTCAAAATCTTTAAAGTGGAAGACTCGACTACGATGTACGTAGGTATTTTATATTGTTGTTTTATGCAAGAGGCGTATGGCTTTCTTAACTTGAACAATCAATGCCAGATCCGGTGTGCCCTAACTCCATGTGTTCACCGGACACAATAAGTCAAGTTCATTCTTTTCGATATGGCAGAAAAAAATTGTGAAGTAGACAAAACAATAAAGGCGTTCGATCCGTTTGCAAAGCTAGATTTGATGAATAATGGTCACTTATTTAAGCAGCAATTAATCATGGTCATTGTCCTGCCGGAGGTCAAGATGCTGAACTTGTGATGGCGACGGTCCCCAAATGCTTGGGGCAAAGCCGCAGCCATTAAAAACGTAATTATTTTTGTGAATATGGGCGATGTGACGTTACTTTTAACAGAAGCTGATTTCGAACATGGCCATTAATTTCATTGTGAACTAGTCAACAATAAATTGTCGTGGTGCAGGGCATTTCACTGTCAACTATTAATAATGTCAATAGTTTCATAGGTCAGTTCATATACCATACTGTAATACTCTCGTAGTCTAGCATACAGCAAGCAATTCAATAATATTAAGATAATTATGTAGTTTGAAATTATATGAACATTTATAAAAATGTTTCCGGGTTTTCTTAGCAATATCTGCATGACATTTTTAAATAATATAATTTACGAAATGAAATGATTTACTAAATAAAATTGTGTGAAAGTTGTTGACAAATAACAGAGATAGTAGTTTAAAGTTTTCTACAAATTAATGATTTTTTAGTGATAATTTTATCATGCGTTTTAGTACTTCTTTTAAAGCTTCACTTTCATATTACAACTCCGTCTTTATATAAACAAGGTTTTCTTCAACTTCATTCAGCGTAATCATTGTAGTTTGCATCATACACAGTTTTTTTTATGGTGGGACAGGCGCGCACACAAAAAGTGGCTATCCATTGGGGTCCATTAAAAATCCATAATATATATTTTTTTGATTTTTTTAATAACTCGGGATAGGGTGGGGTTAACAAAATTCAGCGGGTGCCGCTGACTTCCGCATTCACCCGCCTCCTACTGACAGATTCTCGTCGCTTAAACCACGGACCCTACACTTTTCGGGTACATTCCCCATACCCAGACACTCCGAAATTTCAGTCAAGCGATGAAGCTATAACTATCATTGCTCACCTACGATTAATTGCGACCTATCACATGCCCGTGGCCTAGCGGTCATAATTTTAGAATCATTATCATTCGTTTGTATCGTTCGAGTTGTCTTGTCTTTTAGATAATATGTAGATATCAGAATATTTAGACAAAAATTGGATGCCTCAGATGATTGCAACTTTTAATGACTAACACAGACTTTGCGTGTCGTAGAATGCAGAAACAAGAGGGGTAATTCATTGAGAAGGCCAAATCTACCGGATCATGATCCTCAGTCATGAGGTCCTGACAAATGATGAAGAAGAAGTAGTATTTAATTCGCCTTAATAATTTGTATTTCTTCGTTCCTTACTCACTTAACCAACTGATAAAAACTCCCATTGTGTGTGCGCCTGTCACTATACTGAATACCAGTAGCGAAGGGTGGAGGTAAGCTGTTAAGATACGCCATAAATAGTGCACATTAATCTGTGTAAGTCATACGTATTTGGTTTTATTGAACAAAGACTACAATTTATAAATGGTAGATGTTGGTTTATTTTTAAATATCAATTAAACTCTGCCTAAACCAAACCGATACAACAAAATTGTGGACACTTTTTCATTCATACATAATGTTTGTTTTCGTTGGATTAAAAATACATATTACACATTTTGTTGATTCATTTTTCTAAATCCATTAAGGCCTGCCTAACCAAACTATAATAGATAAAAAATATTATTCTATCTATAAAATATTCATAGTTATGTATGATTTAATTGCATAATTTTAGATACTTTACAGATATACGAGTATCTTTTAACTATTATCGATTATGGCTTGGTTTCGCAGAGTTTAATTGAATTTTAAAACCTAACCGACACCATCTATAAATAATTGTAGTCTTATATCAATGAAAACAAATACGTGTGACTAACACAGATTAATGTGCACTATTTATGGCATATCTTAACAGCTTACCTCCACCCTTCGCTACTGGTATTCAGTATAGTGACAGGCGCACACACAATGGAGTTTTTTTCAGTTGGTTAAGGGAGTAAGGAACGAAGAAATACAAATTATTAAGGCGAATTAAATATTACTTCTTCTTCGTCATTTGTCAGGACCTCATGACTGAGGATCATGACCCGGTAGATTTGGCCTTCTCAATGAATTACCCCTCTTGTTTCTGTTTAGTGTGCATTATAAATGGCGGATCTTAACAGCCTACCTCCACTCTTCGCCACTGCTAAATACTTTGTCTGGCGGTTGATTCTGTAAGTAATTTTACGCGTACTCTTTTCATAATGTATATTTTCATATTATTATGTAAGTAAATACAGTTTTATTGGTTTTCTTTGGTTAACATTTCCCGGACGAAACTCCCCCACCGATAATAAAACCACTCACGTGGAAAACAGTCTCGTAATAACATATTATGTATTGGTTTGGTACTAATAATATAATATGTAATGCGGTAGTATCCACATCCACGCAAACGTTGCGAAACACATTTTTTCATATTATACTTATTATTTAAGTATACTTAGATTTATCTACTGGCTTGATTAGTTTTCACTTTTTTTCTATTGACAATGATTGGAAAGTTTAAGTTTTCCTTTCTGCTATCCAGTTATTCAGCTTAAAAACATTTTATGGCTAAGCTCCGATAGTCAATTCGGTAGATATTTTGTTCGCCGGAATTATTTGCGGTAAATTTAAATAGTAAAGTCGTGAGCGAAAGTAATTTCTTGTGGATCAGCACTTCAAAACACTTGCGAATGGAGCATTTTAGCTTCGGTCACTTTTCATTAGGTACGTATACAGTATACACCAGGGATGGCGAACCTATGGCTGTTATGTACCTACTCTCATACTTAATATTTTACATCTTACACATTTAGAAGCCCTGATGAATCAATTGGTGTTTACTCGCCTAACATAATTATATTTTCTATTTGCTCGTCTAGCCAATGTTGTCCATTACATCCTATTATCAATCGAAAGACAAACTATTCATGTTTAACTTCAATAACATTATATATCAAATATTATAAATTTTCCATTTCTCTAATATCAAAACAAGTACAAATGTTACCTTAATATGTACTTTGTAAAGTCCTATTTAACGCCATACTTCTCATGTCAATCAGTTCTAATATATCAGTTCCAATTTATCCATCACACAGTCAACTTCTACAGTGTAATTATTATTATTGAATTAAATATTATTATATGTTTATAAATTGCTAATACTTATAAGTAACTCCGTTACTATAACGTTAATAATAATTTGTGAAATTTAATTTAAAGCGTAACTATTGTATGATTGATATTATAAATAAATAGTTTATGTAGTGATGTGAGTGCTTTCTGTGGCATCCCGATCCCGATTCCATAACATGGCACGCGAGATGATTTTGCATGACACGCGAATGTTTCATTTTGAAAAGAAAAGAAATTACTATTTTATTTATTATACTTATTTAAAAAATGTTTTTTTTTTTAAAGTTGTACAAATAAAATAATAATACATACATACTTACTTAAGTAACTACTTACTTATGTATAATATTAAAAAATAATGACGACATAGCCATGCGTATTTTCTTCGGTTTTACATACTTATTATGTTTGCCAATCGACGTGCAAACGGGAACGACGAAATTCATGCTTAAACGACAAATCGCATTGTATAAAAAATAGTAGGCAAAATATTTTCAAGATAATCATTACGTTTAGTGTAAATATACAATTGCACAGGACGGTCCTTTGGATCGGACAATATTAAATATAAAAATATTCAATCAACAAACTTTATGAAATTAATTATCGGCAGTCATTCAAATATAATAACTGCTTATTATTTTGACTCAGACATAATCTCGAAAATAGAAAACCGTTCAGTGATGGAGAATATAATTATTTTTATTTATTTATTTATTTATTTATTTATTTATTTTTATTTATTTATAAAAAAGAGTATTACGGCATTACAGCTTTTGGCCAATGCGCCATAATACATAATACATACAAATATATAAAAATATCTTAATTACTTTTTCATATTATACTTATTATTTAAGTATACTTAGATTTATCTACTGGCTTTAATATGAAAGAAGAGTGGTTTAAATGCTTCCCTCTTTGAGAATTTTGAAAACAAGACAAAAATATTCAAAGAATAAAAGATATGGTTTCGGCTAGAAATACGGTGAAAGATAGAATATCAAGAACTCAATTGTAATTTTTAAACTTTTTTAATGTACTTAATTCTTAAAAACTACTTTTTTAGAAAACTCTAAAGTATTTTTTTTTTCGCCATGAAAAACTGCTTGGCACGTCAGACAGTCGAAAAATATTTTTTATTGAAATTTTGGCACGCGTTCGTAAAAAGGTTCGCCATCCCTGGCATACACGATACAGCTGGGATTTAACGAACTGTTACTTAACATTTAATCGTGAACAGCTTATTTCTACCTATTTCTAGAATACACAAAGACTTTTGATCTTATAAACCCACTAAAGTTTATCGTTATTTCTGTATTTAGGTAGATAATGTAACGTGCAACCTAGTTTTAAACAAAACCCTACCTAAGTGTTATTATTAACAATAATTATTCTAGACATGCGCGGATTACAGAATTCACTTATATGTTGTAGGTATCTCTTTTTATATCTTATAGGTACTGACATCCACTAAATTGATAATGGTTTAGACCGGAACGAGCTTCTGGCGGAATCATTACTAGAGGTTAGCTTTAATTTAGTTATATTAAAATTTATTTTTATGTATATATGTATGTACAAATTAGCTGATTAAACGACCACCTGAAGGAGAGCGATCGCGTTAAAATATGTGTTGGATGTATTCTAAATAAATCTCTACCATAACCTATCTCTATAGGTACCTATATTGAATATCAAATAAAATATGTCCTTGCCCGTAACAAATTGTTGGTTATTGACTTTCGTTCCACAGCATTATCACTATCAGTATATTATATAGTTTTTGTATCAGTACCATTTACGACTTATAAAGTCACAAAGAATGTTGTAGGGTATAGAAGTTCATAAGTTTTATTTTTACGAAATTAACATTTTAATGCCAATATGTGTAGAAAATTGTGCTCTTTTTTGTATATAATATATATTTTGTCATACGTAAACAAAATAAATAGATATTTAAATTTTGTAGAAATAGCTTAAATTCAGAAAATCATTCAGGCAATATTGCACGAGTACGCCCTATTCTATGAATCAATCTTTCGTTTCACACGAGACACTGGTGTCTGGACACTGATACATATGAATAACCGCGAGACACTAGTGTCTCTGTCTGGACGCGCTCTATAGTCAGCTCTGCGCGTCGACGATAACTTTCTTTGTTCGGTCCCACGTGCATTTTTTCGTTGCTCGGAGATTAAATTTTATGGCCTTTGCAATACATGTGATATTCGGGAACTCATGATATTTGTAAAAGAGATAGCTTTATCTTGCTGTGCTTTTCTGTCATTGGTACAGTTTCAAATTGACAAGAAGTGAATAGACATTATTCATATATGTTAAATATTATATTAATGCTTGTATTTATCGATATCCAAAAATAATAGTAGACGGTATTAAACTAGGTCTGAGTGGTATTCAGTTTGATAAGTATATAATTTTGTAGGTATTGTACATTAAATCCATTTACTTACTTTTATCGGTGTCGGTCATTTGCCTCTGTCTATCAATACGTCCGACGCCACTTGTCATTTATTGTCACACCTGTAGCTCTTAGATCGTTATTGTAGCGACACTGCAGGTTATGCTCACGTGGAAGAGGAGTGTCGTACTTCCGGTCAGTATCCGGAATCGGTACCTAGATGTTACAGCAGTACTTGAAGAAGGTTATATTATTAATTTATATATTCACCAAATAAGACACTTCTTCTGTTCTCCTCTCAAGATTTTTTTTTCACTCTGACCGATGTATTGGCTTCCTTCTAAAATCGACCACTCCTTGATCCCGAACTCCGTTTTCCTTCTTGACCAGTTCATTCGTCAATACATGTCACGTGGTTGCGCCCATCACATGCGTACTTCATAGCTCAGAAATAATGGTAACAGAAATACCTAACGGGTAAGGAGAAGCAGGCAACCGATATCGAGTAAAGAAGAATACGGGATAAATTTAAACACATGTAAAGAATACGTCCACGGTGGCCGCGCAGTTTAAGCGTTGGACTATAACACCGTGGGTCCCAGGTTCGAATCCTGGGTCTGGCAAGTACACATAATGTTTTTCAATTTGTGTGTGTCAGGGTATGGACCTAATCGGTTGAGCAAGTGGCTGACATCTATTTCTCGTAAAAAACAAAAATCTGTTAATACAAACCTCTACTCTGTGCAGGCCATAAGATCCTATTAGGATTGGACATGGTCGAAAAAAAAGAGAAAAAGTCATACGTCGAATACTGACAACTGCTCTCGGTTTATGCATTGACGTACATTCAATATTTGTGTATTACACACACTATTGCATGTCTGTTAATGCGTGGTTCATTTTCAAATTCGTTAAAATTTACTGTATGTATTGGTATCATAGATTCAATATAACATTGGTATATATCACAGAACAGATAATAAATAGAATACCGATAGGCTATATTCAATACGCCGCATCTTGATGCAGGGGTTTGAATGTGTGAGTGTCCTACGAAAATGAAGCACGCATTATGCACGTGCAATAGTGTGTGTAATACACCAACATTAAATGAGCGTACATGCATAAATCGAGAGCAGTTTTCAGTATTCGACGTAAAACGTATTCTTGACACGTGTGTAAGTTTAACCCGGATTCTTCCTTACTCGAGTCGGTTACCTGCTATCGCTTTACCCGTTATGTATTTCAGTTCCCGTTATTTCTGAGTTCCCTGGTATATATATAGCCTATCGGAATTATATTTATTATCTGTTCTGTGTTCCCTCCTATTATAAGTAAACCATTTTACAGTGGAACTATTTTCTATAGGAAAGAAAAAAAAGTTTCGCAGTTTTAATTATTAGTATTGCTATCTGGATTTGAAACAGGCATTGTAACAAATGATTCCAATACATGTGTTAATCGTCCATCATGTCACTCAATAATGATTTACCTATACCACGTATTAATTTGGAAAGTTTATAAGCTTTTAAAAACCACAAAGTACCTAATTTAAACCAACAAAATTTGATCGGTACGCAGTATAGGTATGTGCTTAATATCCAGAAAAGAAAACGATTATCTTGCTAAAATATGTATGGCCATGTTACATTTATTAAATGTACCAAATCAAAGACTTTAATGAAAATGTTTTCCTGATGTTTTAAGTTACGCTGTTCAAGCCAAGCACTCAACCGGGCCAATCAAGTTTAATCAAAGATATTTTCTTAAACCGTTTTTGTTGCGTGGTTTTGTAAGAAAAATAGAAACTGAACCGAACATTGTTATTTAAGAGACAATGGATTTGAAAATGGTGATCGCGAAATAACTTTTTAATAAGAGACAATAATTATCAGCTACTCTGATTTTATAAAAAACTGTGTTAGAGAAACCGACAAATAATATAATACAGTCTGCAAATCTACCAATCTTTATTTAGACTTGACAATTTCCCAATCCATGTAATATGAGCCCCAGGGGTCACCACTTTCGAGTAAGTATCTACTTATTATTTTATGACTTTTAGTGTTTTATTTAAACATGCATTTTATCTCAATACTATACGGCACATCTATTTCCGATACAATAGCCCACGACGATACGGTCAACTGCATATTATTATCATGTACAAATTTCCGGACACGGTATTAATTAAATTAAACCACGATACGTACCTATTCAATATAAATTAATGACCATCAGGACCGGTTTCGTTCGCTTCAAAAGAACATTCTCAACGGATTAGTCAGTTTAAAATTAAAACATTGTATCTAAGATAGTATCCATCAGTAAGTATTTGGTTAAAAATTGAACGGTTTAAATACTTTTAGATTGTGAGAAATACGCATATTTATAAACATACATATTTCGGAAACACCGCAGAAACTCACATATTAGAAAAAAATCTCGGAAAAAATATGGTGCCCCGTGGGACTCAACCCCCCCCCCCTCAACAATCGGATTTTATCAATTTAGCTACCTCCTACCTAAAACTAATAAATTGTCATGCGCAGGGCTCGAAATGGACCGGAACGCACCGGAGCGCCGTTCCGGTTAATAAAATCCCCAAAATTATCGCACCATCTCGTGGATATATTAATTTGACTGTCTGAGCTAGATATGTCATATAATAAAAAATTAAAATACTTATTTTTATAAAATTCATATACAGTTAGATAACAATGTTAATATTTTCGTAAAATTATCGAGCGCTCCGGTTCCAAAAATTTTCCATTTCGGGCGCTGTTCATGCGACTGAAATGTTTCTCAAATTGCGTTAATTTTTTTTGATCATCTTTTTCCGATAAGAAAGCTCACGGCGAACTGTACCACGGTGAAATGTGTTACGTACAATATACATGTAACCCTGCCAAACATCCTGGCGAGGGGCCCGTTTCAGGATGTGGGGGTCATACCTACCAGTATTGTACTGGTAGTAAATGATCGATACTTTTTGTAATCCGCTCAGGTGTGCATTAAAAATAACCACGTAAATAGAAAGTAGCTGCATTCTGCACATAAATTAATTACTTATATGCATTGTTATTAATTATTATTATGACGTATGACTGCAAGAGAAAATATTTAGAGGCAACCACAACCACACAGCCAGTGAAAAGGTCGATAGACTGACATCATTCGGTTCGCACTTACGATGGCCCTACTTATTTTGTTATTAGTCGTTCGCTAGAGCCGTTATGTATTTGGGAAGCCGAAGACGAAGCCACGATAGCGTTAATGTGGCAAGAAGTATTTGGCATACAAAAACACGAAGAGATGCAAGCCCACGATTCTGTTTCCATTGACGTAGGCAAGGACAGTGCCCGGAGGAACGTGATATTGTGATTAATAATTCAAACTGGTTTTACACTGCCATCGGCTTATTTGTGGCACCGTCTCTCGCATTAAGAAAATATATTTGTTCCATTATGCGTTGTCGATAGTTAGTATGTAAATACTTACACGCAATTCTCGCAGCCCAATCGCCGACTAAACCTTATCAAACTGTATGAAAATGATCAACGTGTGTTCCATGTTCGGCGGAATAAACTGATGTGGCCTTAGACTATAGATACATCTTCCTGGTTATCAGTACGGCTAAAATATTTTAATACAACACACAGAACCATCTTTTCTACTAATTAATTAAAAATATTTATCACTGACTTTATATTTAACACAAAAAATAGCAATTTTAGCAACACGGTTATCGACGCTTAGTTATGCAATAAGCTAAGATTTGCCGGCTACACCGTAGCAAACCATCTCTCACATCTGTAAACCTTTTATCTTACTCTAGCGCGTGTCGCAGAGATTATAGCCGAATACTTTCTCACTCGCACTTTGCATCGTTTTTGTTCAGGCCTTGGATGTAACATAATATCAAATATAATCATATTTTATACCTAGAGTGAAAAAGAAAGGTGATTTTTAGTTCCACAAATCACTGTATCGTATAATGGCGTTAAATGCCTAATTGGTCTAAGGTGAAACACTGGTCATTCATAATTTACATATAATTATACAGATAGTGTGGACGCGTGGAGATAGCGAGACGTGGACCCTCAACACAAGATGTGTCCAAAAGCTAAGAGTCGCACAGCGAGGCATGGAGAGGTGTATGTTGGGCATCACGCGAAAGGACCGTAAAAGAAACGAATGGGTTAGGAAGCAGACAGGAGTACGCGATGTAATAGACGTTGCCAAACAGCTGAAATGGAGATGGCCGGGGCACATTGCTTGCCGAAAGGACGGCCGCTGGATAAATGCCGTCATCCAGTGGTACGCAAGGGGCACGAAACGGCCACAGGGTCGCCCAGCGCCCTAAAAGCCAATGGATTGACGAACTGGTAAATTTCGGCGGAAATACGTGGCAGCGAAAGACACAGGACCGAGAGAGTAAGAAGAAGCTTGGGGATGCCTCCATCCAGCAGTGGATTGATCCCGGATGATGATGATGATACAGATAGTATTTTCAAACTGTTTTGGATTCGCTCGTGCGCATAAAAATAATCAAAACTCAATCTGTACCTAATGAAGCCAATGGGTAATTTCTTGTCTTGTCTTTTTGTGAAATGAAACTCTAGGCTCTAGCTAGGCTTATTACAATAGGGTTACCAGATCCATTTTAGAATCAGTCATCCTTTGTCCTCCGTATCAAATTGGTCACCGGCTACCGATTTCGCGGCCTTTCTGGCCACAATAGCAAAGCTGAAAGAGTTTTTTTCACTTATAAAAAGTCAATGAACCGACGAAAGAAACACATTGTCGGTGGAATCTGTGAAAGTAATAATTTTGACGTAATACAATTATAAACATACAATGTCATGCAGAGAGTTTTACACATATTTATAAGGGGTAACTAATTCTGAAAGGTATGAACCAAAAAGTTGAAAATTATTAGAGATATCCCCTGGCATGTATGTTAAAAAATAAATTATATTAAAATCCAATAGGATTGATTTCGTTAATACACTCTCAGATCTCAGCTAATCATCTTCCATACTTCAAATGTCTCGAAACCCAGGGGACAAAACGATATTATAATTTAGTGTCAGATAGTTGTGTTTGTTGGCTTTGTCAGAACCCGATTTATTTAGGTGAGATGCCACGAGAGTATCCAATACATCTTGCATTCAAAACCATACGTTACCTTCACCTCCATGGAATCATCGTGATACCACCCAGTCCGCTTGCCATCTTTTCGACATACGCCAAGAGGCTCCTTCCTGCCTTGACTAAACTCCCGATGATACCGAATATTGACAGATCACATCATTAATTGCAGAATTATGACTATAACTCCCGACACTCTTCCGGCAGCTCAATCCATGTCGACCCAGACGGTCAATAGTTGATCGTCAGCAATTAAAATTAATTGTTTTTCATTTTAAATCTAATATAATGTCGTCTATATATATAATTTTGAAAAACACTGTTTTATAACCAATAGAGAAAATCTTTTTGAAAAAAGTAAGACACCTAGCAGGAATCGAAACTGCATCTCTTGGGTTTACCCCGTCCACTATGCTACAAGGTGACATAATAATTACAACAAATTTTAACTATTGGCCCTTAATACCTGCTCATCAGCGCTCTCCCAAATCAAGCTACTATTGGCAATCGGCTTTTGTTTATTAAATCAAAGTAGGTACCTACTATTTTAATTACTAACCGACGTCACGGATCTCTCCAATATTTTATGTTGTAACTTACTCGAACTTGCTTATAATTTTAATTAACTATTTCTTTTATTCAACTAATAATTCACAAGATTTAAGAATGTACCATTCTAATTATTGAACATACATAATTTAAAAAAAAAACATTATTCTAAGGCATGTGTCCTCTATTCTGATTTTTCCATCTGGTAACCATGGGTACATTTCTTGTTAACAGATTGGATTACCGTTGTACACCTGTAAAACCAAAACAGATGGCTCATCTTTGTGTTGATAGAAAAACATGATTTCATAACTCAACAAGGCTGATGTCGGCGCCACTGGAAGTTGTATGTCATTCATACTACGCGAGTACAGAATGACCTACAAGAATTAAAAGCCCGCCGCAGGCATCAGCACGTGGTCTACGCCTTGACTTTTTTCTCGTACTCCTAGCCAACTTGTTGGACTTCGTTGCAAACAGTTATAAGACAAATGCGCATCGGACATAAACGCAAGTAAATATTAACACACGCGGACAAAAGCGCACTTTTTGATAAAATAATATATTTTATGATTTATTATCATTTGGTGCTTAGTACAATATTGTGTTTGCACGACGCGTGTGCGGGGAAGAGATTCAGAGTACCTACATATTATTTATAACGCCAACATGGAAAAAGGGGTGACAAATACATTACAGTGGCGAAGGGTGGAGGTAGGCTGTTAAGATCCGCCATAAACAGTGCACACTAAACTTTGTCAGTCGTACGTATTTGGTATCATTGAAATAAGACTACAATTTATGGATGGTGTTGGTTATTTTTTAAAATTCATTTAAACCCTGCGAAAACCAAGCCATAATATATAATAATAGTAAAAAATACTCGTCTATCTATAAAATATTTAAAATTATAAGTACAATTAAACCATACTTACGTAACTTTGAATATTTTATAGATAGAATAATATTTTTTATCTATAATAGTTTGGTTTAGGACGTTTAGGAATTGCTTAATTAATTAAAAAAAAAATTAGCCCTACAATATGTGTAATATGTATTCTAATTCTAATTATAATGTACATTCTAATGTAATTCTAATAAGTATGAATGAAAAAATGTACAATTTTGTCGTAACACCCAAAATATACCAAAACTATTATGGTGTGGTTAGGCAGGGTTTAATTGTTTTTTAAAACTAGCCAATACCATCTGTAAATTATAGTCTTAGTTCAATAAAAACAAACACGTGTGACTAACAAAGTTTAATGTGCACTATTTATGGCGGATCTTAACAGCCTACCTCCACCCTTCGCTACTGATACATTATATGGTTAGGTATATATTAGATACCTAGGTTAGTAGATAATATCAAGGAAAAAAGTTATAACATAACATTTTAGTATTGTTGTTTTCATTTACATCAAGTAAAAAATAGTGGTACTTGTATAAGTACACATTATTAATATTATCATGTATGAATGTTGCTACAAATATGTATAGAAAATCGCCAGTTTTATATTGGCCTCCATAGCGAGCTTAATTAACATTTTTTTATAATGAAGGCTTATTAACGATTCGCCCAACCCATTGGGTATTGGGTTTGGATTGAACACATGCATCGACCCACGGTCTTACAGACATGCTCTCTACCAACTAAAACTCTGTCATAGGGCACAAGCGTTATTACTAATTAATTATTATCATATTATCTAATGATTAAATGCGTAATGCAGAGTTGTCGACGTTAACCAGCTGTTCTGAAAAGAAAATACGTTGCATGTTCTTTCTCTCTTCCACTCAGACGTTCTAAAAATAACGATAAATGTTTTTCTCACTGAACTTAGGTCGTTGAAATTAGCCTCTTAAAGTTAGGCGCGTATTTTACGGACTTACGCACCTAATTTTGTTTCTGCATCACGCTGTAAAACACTTAGTTGCAGCAAATTGAAGATACACAGCGTTTATTCTTTATTCTATGCTTAGTAAGAATTATTATAGATAATTAAAATGAAATATCATTATTTTAAAATGTCCAACACTGCACTAAATATTTCGCAATGCACTAATTAAATATGAGTGACCTTGTTGGCATTTCTTCATTGTAAACTGCAATCAATAATAATGCAATGGCCCCTTTACAATGCCACAAGTCAGGCAAGTTTTGACGATTTGTTGAAATACCGACACTGTGTTGATAGACGGAAAACATCTGCCGGCCAACGCGTATGTCGCCCTCTTCACAACGGTGAGCAGCAACACGTGACCACAAACATTTTCCTGACATGGCAAAAAATATTTCTAATAACTTTAGTCGCTAACACACGAGTTCTCAAACAGTTTTCTCAGGTTAGGTTTCCCGATGCCCTGGCCGTTCATAAATAACGCTATACGATTTATAGCTACTGTTACCGACCCTTTCCAATGGTTATAATTTTATTCCCACAAATGTTAAAAACAAATTCGTTGAACATGATCGATTCAGTGTAATTTATTTAAATTTTGTTGGGTTTGTAATGTCACCTTTTCTACGTCAACAACCCCCACCCCCCAAATCTCTTCATCACAGATCATCACATTATATCAGACCCCACCCCTTCAGGCATGACGTCATACATGAATAATCCCTTACCTAGTGTTGGGTATTTCCCGAGAAAATCTCAATCTCGAGAATTCTCCAGATATCGGGAAATTTAAAAAAAAACCTGTAAAAATGTTAAAAACAGACAAATTCCATTTTTTTTATTTATGTAAGAAGACAAACAAATAGAAGTAGGAAAACAAAAATAATTCAAAACATTACTTATTAAAATAGAATTTAAAAAAACACAGACTGTCAATCGCTACATCTGACAATCGCGTACGTTTTTAAGATACAAAAATCCCTGATGTTGAAAAATTGCGCTCATTTTGAGTCGACGTTGGCTTACTTGTGTTAAATGCCTCGATCAGTCTTTGACCGTTTTGTGTTTTCTGTCTACTTTTTTCATATATAAAAATCTTTTTTTCAATTAATATTTGATAATTAAGCAATCCCGAATCTCGAGAAAAGATTCTCGAGATCCAGGATTTCCAGAAATGTTAAAAATTTAAATTCTCGAGATTCGGGATTGAAAATTTCGAAAATGTCTCGAGAATTCCCGTCGGGAAATTCCCGAAACCCAACTCTACCCTTATCCTTACCTTAACTTGAATTGAATAATATAAGGTCGCTCATATTCCAGTCTGTTTGTGGTGTGCCAGGATCCACTCATACACATTTCATTATGACATAACCACTACGTATGTGATGAACCTTACCGACATGACAATAATAATCACTATTAAAAGTATACGTCCAATACTTTTCATCGAATGATTCAGCAATGGTTTACGGCAGAAGTAAACGTTTATAAAATGAACAAAATCATAAAACCTTAAGTACATTTAGGTACATTAGCGTTTTCCCGAAAGTCTTCTTTATGTACCTACGTACTTAAGATACATTGGCTCTCAGGTACATAATATAATTAGTTTTTTTCTAGAAGCAGATTGGAGTTATTCCTTTAATCCAGTATTTCCAGACTTTCCAGAATCCAGAATTTTTCTGGGCACAGTGGAAGGTAAATTTGTTTCGTGGGACACCAAATAAAAATCCCCTAAAAATTACTAGAATCCTAGTGTAGGTAACAATAAAATAATACTGTTAAGTAGATAATATTTTAGCTAATCGAAGATATTGTCGTCAAACCGTAATCCGAAATGCTTACAACTCTAGCTCAGAAAACAAGGTTTTGTGCACAGGATCATTTTTCAAGTCTATCCAATTTTCTTTCACCATTAATGTCGGATACCGTCACATCTTGCGAAAGCAATGATGATCCCTTTCGTACATCTGTTAATTGTGCTGGAAAATGATGACGAGGTTTTTCACTGTTTTTTGCACTTCTGACAAATTTATTATTTTGATTAAAGAATTGCACACGATTCTAAATATAGTGTAATACACAATACCGGCATATTCAGACTTATTCTTTCGTGTCACACCCGGAACCTCTTGCGGCACATAGTTTGAGAGATACTAATTTGATCATATACATTCACTTATAGATTGTTAGTAGGTGGTCTTTAAATTATCAATTAATATTTGCTAACGTATTGAATTTCAAATGATGTTTTTTTTTCTTCTTATATTAGAAGGAAGCATTCTAGTACAATTTCGAGGGTCATTATCATCACCATCATTCACCAATTTAATGCGTAACGTTTAATTACAACTACCTACTAAGAATTCGCATGAATAAACGACAAAAACGACATTTTCTAGAAAAATATTTTTGTTAATTCTTCATTCACATATTTGAATTTAGAATTCTAATTTACACCTGCATTTCGAATATCTACTTCCACACTAAAAATAGCATTTTCTTTTTGAGACAGACCGCACACAGTGAATCGACTTGATCTCAACTTAATTTGAAAACCTAACAAAATTGCTGTCTCGATCGCGAACTGGATTTTATCCAGAGTCAATTACTAGATTACTGTAATATTGAGTGCGTTTATCAATAATATTAGAGATCCTTTTTATTGTCACACGGCAGGCGAGCGCAAAGAAACTAAAAGATACAATGTATTTAAGGAAACAGAATCATACTTCACTTCTTCTTATTATTCGTCACGATCTCATGACTGAGGATCGTGACCCAGATGATTTGGCTGTAGACAGCCTTTGAATAGGTTGGACCCACTCGGCATTCTATGACACGCAAGATCTGTGTCCACTGAAAGACTTGTCGCACTTGAAAATTGATGCAACTATCTGTGGCTACCAAAATCCAAAACAGCGCAGACGACTCAAATGGACAACTATAATTTTACCTCATAATTTTGACCGTTAACTCACGCGTATGCGACAGCTCGTAATAACTCATAGGTGAGAACCCTTACTTATACCTGCTGGCCAGGTGTTTATCGCTTGAAGAAGTGCGGTGTCTGGGCATGTGTAATGTATCTGGATAAGTACGGTTTTCCGCTGTTGATGCGACGATAAGCTATTATGCAGTGACAACTGCTAGATTTTATTTTCTCCGCCCCCTCCACTTTAAAAATAATTAAAAAAAAAATATGTTGGATGTTTTTCAAAATGGACCCCCCAAACCATTTTTCTGTATGCTTACCTGGCACATGGTATTTTTTAACTCTTGTACGAAAAATACTATATTACAAATGTCCGCCATTATCGTGTCGTCCGTTTGATATTATAATATGTACTTATTTCAGTCGAAAGCGATAAGCGTGCTTCGTCGTTGTATTTTTTTTCATAATCAACAATGTTGAGCCATCTCTGTGTGTATCAGTGCATTAAGTTACACGTATTTCTACTAAATGACGTGTGTTGACGATTTGCACCAATTTTATTATTATTATTACAACGTTTTTGTTAGGTCGTATTTTTATTTGTCCGGTGGTTGTTTGTCCGGTACAAATCTTGCAATTGATTTTTAACTAATTTCCCGACTAGCTAGACATTTGAAACTTTTAGAATATATCAGAACACGATGGCAATGCATTTTTTAAGACTTTTAGCCATCTTTAAGTAGAATTGAATTCATTTTAGTTAATTCTGTTTTCTATGAAAAGTTATTTCGATACCATTATTGGTTGCTAGGGGCTAGCAACTAAATTATTAAATAATATATACGTGCGTTACTATGGAAATCAATATGAAATGACATTTCATTATTCAGTATTTCTAGTACCAATTTTTTTTGATCGTTTAGCTAGTCCTGTCAAGTTTATATGATTCAACAGAAAATTTAAAAACGTTGTATATAAAAAATTCTTTTTATCTTGTAATTATTTATATTTATAATACCATTAATAAAAGTCAGCTGATGTTATAAAATATAAATAATGTTATTGACAACAATGAAGATAATATGCCGCTTTTTAAAAATGTTATTGTTTCATATTTGTTTCAAACATCGAATTACGCGACGGTTCATTGCGCCAAGATCACTAATTTATCTCGTAATAAACATGGACTCTCAACAATTATTTACCGATATGATATTTTTTTTTTAATTTAACATTGCCAGTAACCACTGTAATATTATATTATTGACTTGTGTATTTTACAACGTTTTTCTTAGCTCGTATTCTTATTTGTCCGGTACAAATCTTTCAATCGATTTTTAACTAACTTCCCGACTAGCTAGACATTTTAAACTTTTAGAATATATCAGAACACGATTCCAATGCATTTTTTTATTACTTTTAGCCATCTTTAAGTAAAATTGAAATCATTTTCAGTTAATTCTGTTTTGTATGAAAAGTTATTTCGACACCATTATTGGTTGCTAGGGCTCTGGGGTCCTAGCAAATAAATTATTAATATATACGTGCGTTACTATGGAAATCGATATGACATGTCAAGTACAAATTTTTTTGATCGTTTAAGCTAGTCAAGTCAAGTTTATATTTATAGAAAATTTAAAAACGTTGTAAGTATATAAAAAGTTCTTTTTATCTTGTAACTTAGTACTTATCTTTATATTATATTTAATAGGTATTAAGTTCATATATTTAATCGTATATAATATAAAAATTGTTTAACGGTTAATCCTCATTTAAAGTTTGGGCTTGTAGTGAGAATAAATATTCTCAAAATTATATTTACTTATAAGTGATTTAAAAGTCATAAAGAGGCATCTTACCATAATCCATAAATCCAAGGTTTCCCGATAGCAAGCAAAGAGAACATGTTAAGTTTTTTCGTAAAAAATCCTAAATTTATTAGGTACTTTAGACTTGCTTGCAAATCAGCATACTGGCCCTTTGTACAATAAAATAAATGTAACATTACAATAAGACGGTACTCCAGTGAAACGGAAAATAATTTTCAACTATAGGTGCGACGAAATTTCGAACTGGCTGGCAATCGGAGAGCGAAAGTCGAGCTGTGATCACGTTAATTTGTTTTGTGATGGTGACGGGGGAATTAATTCTTAAATCGTGTAAAGATGACTAAAAAACGTTACCCATTTACTTGAAAAAGAAAACATGTCAATGAATATATTATTATTATTAGTAATAGAACAATAAACATAACATTAAATGGACGCGTGTTGACTTTTTGTGACAAATTATGTCTTGTTCTGTACGCGTCAATTGCTCAATGTTCGCGTCGCGTAGTCACAATCGTTTTAGACCGTGCCCCAGCTGAATTATAGCCTTAATAATTAGCTGGGAAAATACTACCCGGTTAGCGTTTTTTGCGAATAACTAACCGGTCGACCGGTTTAGCCGCCATAGAAATATGTTACTTGTTTAAATATTTTTACTTTTCCAGTTGCCTAGATAAGTATTTCGGATTTGGGAAAATTCCATTTTCATTTCAAAAAGGTTTTATTCTTTCTCTAGCTGACAATAAGGATTATCTGTTTATTTAATGGTATAGTACTATAGTACCACAGTCCAACTTTCTTCCAAGGATTTTAATATAAGTATTATATTTTTGTTCGAATATACTTACTAAGAATAAAATTCGATCGGGTAACCGCGTAAAATTTCCCAGGTTTCGGTTATTATAGAATTGTGCGATTATTCAGTTAACTGGTTTCGGTTTAAACTGGTTTGATGCTCTAACTATATTATGGATATTTATTAAACGATGATCAAACTTAGTAGGTACCTACATCCTTTGTTGTCAATAAATTATTCTCCAGTCTTTGTTCTTGATTCTCGTGAAAATGATTAATATAGTTTTGACTCATTTAATTAAAAAAAATTGCAGTTTATGACATAAAGTTGTAATAATTAATTTTTAGATAATTTATTTTTCTTCTTCCAATTAACTGTTGAATTACATGTCTGACATATTTTTGTCAACGACAGTTAACGGCATCGATTGCCATAACTATTTTTAATGTTTACAGCTTTAGATTTATCATCCCTGTCGATTTGTCATTAAGTTTTTGGATTGTGTCATGGTTGAATTATTAATTGGATGACTTATTTAGTTTTGTAATACCTATTTATATTACACAAATTGATGCTTACGCGTATAAAGATTAAGTACCTACGAACAGCAGCAATCTCATTCTTAATCCCACTATATGACCTTGATCTGCTCATTGACTAAGCTAGCAATATTAGATTATAAATTGGACATCACAGATAATATCACACAGTACGGCCTACTGCTGCTCTGCGTTTAACATTCGGATTACAGCAGTTATTGATCTATCTTTCTATTCTGTCATTAATATAAAAGTCGAAGATAAAGAACAATTGCCTGTCTTATATGTGTGTTAAAAATATACATACATTACTAGAGAACGTACCTACATTGCATCATTACAATAATATGATGACATTCATTCTTACGTGTATCAACCACTAAGCCTTGGACGAGTTGCAGAATGTCCGCTTCTGAAGTCGTGAGTCGCAGGATGGAGTTTGAATCCGACGCCTGACAAATTCACAAATGTATGTTCACAGAACAGATTGAAAAGATTGAAAAAGACAGAAAGCTAGTCGCCATATACCAGGGGTGGCGAACCTATGGCATGCGAGATAGATTTGCACGGCACGCGAACGAAAACCAATAAAAAAAAACCAGTAAAGTTTTACAAATGAATATTATACTTACCTAGATATAAAAAAATAATGACGACATTTGAGAAAATTGTTCAACCTGCGGCCCGCGGCGAAATTATTTTCCTTAAAAAACGAGCCGACTCTTAGACACGTCACAGTCGAAAAATATTTTTTGGGAAAAGTTGGCACGCGTATGCAAAAAGGTTTGCCAACCCTGCTATATACCATACCACGGGTTTGGCGGCAGTTTTGGTTTATGACTTAATGACTGCCAGGCCGTAAAATGCAAGAAATACATAGCTCGTTTAATGTTCTCAAGTATTATCCCATCCCAAAACAATAAAATTTTGACCGACCAATAATATCTTCATAAATAAATCGTCACTGTTCTGGCAGAAGACACTAATTCGAAAAAATGACATATTTAGTTAGTTATACCAAAATGTTCCTTATTTCAAACTTTACCGTCTGGAAACCTTCTTAATAAATAAACAGTCTTTATTTTGAAGTCATCAAACTCACATGATAGACCATTTCAAACATTTTAACAATTCAAAGTCAAATTACTCAAAACTAGTATTCTCCAGTTAGTGTGTTCTGCCAGAACAGAGACGAAATATAATATGCAAATATATATTAGGAAACATCCTAGCAGAAAAGTTGAACCGAGTGTGACTCACGTCTTTCACTGTACAAGTGAGTGCTTTTTATCATTTAAATTCGATTCGTTAATGAGTAAAGCGAATTAATTCTAACAGCTACGTTAACTGAGATATACCATATTATTCCACTTTCAAGCATTGTAACTATAGTTTGTTTATATTCAGTATTTAAAAAAAGATGAGTAGAATAAGGATCAGATCGTTAATCATGCTTTTACGAAGACGCTAAAAAATATATATCAACCCCCTTAACGGATTTTTACGAGGGATGATTGTTAATAATATGTCAATTGCGAAAACAACCCGTTAGTTGTACCCAGCCGCGGTGCAAATAATTTAGCCTTCGTTCGATGGAAATCTTTACTTGTCTATATTACGCAATGAAAAACTACATAATTTTAATGTAATCAAAAGGAAATGATATTTTTTTAAATCAATAATCGTTACATTGCACAACCAATCAACAGTTGAATGAAAACCATTTATTATGAATCGATTTTATATTTTTTAAAGTTTCGTATTGCGTAACAAGACTATTCTGTAAATGTTTTAATGATTTGCTGTTTTTTTTTTGTTTACCTATAGAATTATAAATAAATAGGTATTCTATGACACCCGTTTTCAGATACATCTGGGAAAGACTACATTTGGCTGCCTTCAAAATTACCTCACAGAAAATTTCCTTAAAACTAATATTGTGTTATCTCCGTAATTACATACATACATAATATGCATGGAAAACATATTCATACTCAGATTCAGACATTCAGAGTAATAATAAAAAGAGAGTGGGTATTTTTCGGTAAAATGAAGCCGTATATCTTGCGTATACCGCACGGTAGATAGAACCTCAATTTTATTATTATTAACTTAACTATGAAACGTTATACCGTTATGTTGCTTCTCAGTACGGCTACCAAATTTAAACACAACATATTTGTACTAAATTAACCAAAAATAATTACCACTAACTTTATACTTAACACAAAAACAATAAATTTCAGCAACAGGTGTTCACAGTTTTTGGATGACTGTAGTCATTCAAATCAATATTTACCGGCGACGTGTACAAAAAATATTTAATTCAGCCGTAGAAATTCTATCTTACTCTAACGCATATTGTGGCAATATAAGCATGGCAAATGCTTTCTCACTCGCAATCATGGTTCGTTTTTGTTCAGGCGATGTATTCATACCCTTAGTAAAACAGATGTCCAGAAGCTTACGAGTGTGGTATTGTAATGTGCTTGTTTAGAAAAACACGTGAGGATTTGGCCAAGGGAACATGACATATTATGTACATATGTAGGATATGTTATAAATGTTGGTGTTCAGTATGTTATATCCGTGCGATGCGCCAATACTCTTCCCAACAATGTTTTGGCCACCGTGATGGACGCGTCATTGGCTTCAAACATATCAATGACGATGCATTTCATTCATAGTTTGAAGGATCACCGGAGTATCCCCACTTCTTCATACTGTTTTTGGTTCGTATCCAATGACATTAATATGGACGAAGCATCTGGAAAAAAAATGACACTCACTTTTTTTGTCGGGTCTGCCGAATGGCATAATCTGTTCTAACGCCATTACAATAAAGGTGATATTGCTATAAATTCCCGAAACTTTTTGTCGGGTCTGCCGAATGGTTCGGTTCGAAGAGGTTCGCTCAAACGAACATTGCTACTAGAAACACTGTTCTAACGCCGTTACAATAAAGGCGAATTTACTTGCTAGCTACTGTACTGAGTGCGTTGTTCATTAATAATGTCATTGTTCGTATCCGATTCGTCGTTCTCTACTGCGAAGTCCTGCGAGCGCGTGTCCCCGGGTGGTAGCTTCTCGTCGGGTACCACATCCTTCACCTCGCCATCCTTTCCACTGTAGGCGGCTCCGAAATCTCCAATAGTTTGGTATAAAACCTAATGTTAATATGCAGGACATATTGTGACACAGATCAAAAGCAAGACAATGTCTTGTCAGCCAGTGGTGCCCGAGACGGTCAGCATATTCTAATGTGTTAGGCGCTGACCTTTCATCCGGGTCACACTATATTATATATGTGATTTTTTGAAAGCTTTTGTGTTTGTGAGATTATTTTCACTATATTACTGAATACACTTCTGTCATTGAACCTCATAGCTTGTACTTGTTGTAGTAATTATTAGACATACTTACATACTGCAGTCTGCAATTTAGAAGAAATCTTTATTTAGCTACGTATTTTTTTCGACTTATACGAGGTATAAATGAGAACTTTGTCCTGTGTGTCTCTGATAACTATCTTAGAAATAGAGAACATCAGTTGTTTATTCTCCCAAGGTGCAGAACCAACCTGCCACTGGTTACGCCAATTGGGAGGGCGATAACTATGTTCAACGAAATTGCTTCGGGTGTTGATATATTCCACCTACGCGAGGATGAGTATAGGTGGACGTTGTTTTATAAATTCTTAAAATAGGGTCTGCTTAACGCATCCGGTGTATTTCCTTTTACCTATATAATTAATATTTGTTGTATGTACACATTTTTACTGTTTAATAACTTACTATCTATCTCTATACTGATCTATCTCTTTTTTTATGTAATACTGTTGTACTTATATTTATTTGTTTCTAAATGCCATGTTGTGAACGTCTTAAATAATTAGTAATGTCCACAATATGTTAAATAAATAGATTTAATTGAATTATTAAAAAAATATACTTATACTAGATAATATATGTTATAACGTATCAAGGTAGAAATAGGGCCCGCTAGGCCGACCGAAATATAATTTGTCATATAAATCCAATATGCGTCCATTTAATTTTCTGTTTATTGTTCTATTAGTAACAATAATAATATATCCATTGACATGTTTTTTTTTTAAAATAAACGATTAACGTTTTTAGTCATCTTTACACGATTTAAGAATTAATACCCCCGTCGGCATCACGAAACAAATTGACGTATTCACGCCTCGAGTTCGCTCTCAGACTGCCAGAGAGTCCAAAATTTCGTCGCGCCTATAGTTGAAAATTATTTGTCGTTTCACTGATGTATCATCTTAATAATTCGGGTTGATACCTAATGAAACTGTTGATAATAGTTAGATCAATAATACATCAAAGGCTTGACAGCATTATAATAATTTATCGATAATACAAATTATTAAGCACCTAGTGAAAATATAATACCTAATATACTTACCCTTACGATATTGTATACTGGGATAGGGTGGGTTAAGGGTGAAATTTAGCACCAAAGTCTAATACAAAGTACTGACATAGCCAGCGGGTACATACTGATAAATATTAGCATTCTCACCCCTATCATGCTCGTATACTATAAAATAGTAGTTCGAGTTTTATTATTTTAGTTTCTTATTTTGACGGTATATTAATTGAAACCATTTTTATTCAGAATAAAAACTCAGCCCAAAAATTAAATATGACGCTACCTGTCTTTTTAAAAAACAAATTGTCAAACATTTTTTAAAGGAGTTAGTGTTTTAATTTGCAAACTTTTTATCAAAATACGCTGATGTGGAAGAACCTATTTTCTGAAATTTATACTTAGATACCGCGTGGTCGACGAAAATATGATTACCGACGTAATTTTTCCGGAATTACAAAGCAACATAATTCACAGGACCGAGAGGAATTTTTGAGGCGCCTTTGTTGAAGGGTTTAGAATACCTAGTTTAGATCCAGGCTGATTGCAGGCAGGCATCCATATATGACGTCTGGGTCTGATATAAGTAATCTAAAAATATATTATTTACGTATATCGTAGATCCCCATTTATACATATGTGGACGTCCCCTAATTACATATTAAGTGAGTAAATAGAAATTCTGTTTTTTTTTCCCTTTTATTTTGTTAACTGTCAATTCATGGTGGAACTGCATTGTATTGTTATTTTAATTTAATAAAACGCATTTTTTTTGTAGTACTTATTCCACTTTTAATTAATAGATTAGGACCGGTTTCGTCCACCTCAGAGGGACATTTTCAACTCAAAATCAAAATATCCCTATGTTGAAATCTATGTTGAAAATGTCCCTCTGCGGCGGACGAAACCGGTCCTAATCTATTGATTAAAAGTGGAATAAGTACTAAAAAAATGCGTTTTATTAAATTAAAACAACAAGAAATACTGTTTTCAAATTGCTGCGAAACACCATCGATGTCTTTTCAAAAAAATAATGTCTGTATCGCAAATTGAACTATCACATCGCTAACGAGGTGGACTATTAGATAGTTTTCGAGTAATAATAAAATCACGTCATAAAATACTGTACGTTATGAATTATGATGATTCAGCTTTTTTCCTGGTTGCATATAAAAGTACTGATACAAACTTATTATTTCACAGTAATTGTGACTTATGTCAACATTGCGTGCTCATAATGGCTGATGATTTCAATTTGAGATAGAGTTAGTGTCAGTAGCCGTTGTCTGTCTGCATGAGTTTTTTTTTGTTTGTTTGTGTTTTTGCAATACTTTTTTCCGTCATGAACAAAATCGTATTCTGAGACAAATTACCGTATAAAGGAACAATAGAATATCGAAAACTGAAAACGGCTACGTTCGTATTTTCTTTCTGAGATTAGTGGATCCAGGTTAAATTGTGTCCGGAAACTTGTACATAATATGCAGTTTGCCATGAAATGTTGTATGGGAAATGTATGGCCGTATAATGTATATTAAAGACCGTCCAACCTCTTTGGGTCGTATTGTACTGAAATAAAGGTCATTTTACAGGAAGCCAGCAGAAAACAAATTTTGAAAATAGTCGATATACTGGATTATTTGTTAGGTTAGATTTTCATTCTTGAATTCAAGAATCTTGCCAAAATCAGCTATGATGTTCATATCGAATTTAGTAAAATTTGAGACCGTATAGTATAATACGCCATACGTAGAGTTGGGTATTTCCCGAGAACCAATAAATAGGCTATGTTTTACCTTTGATTTGTAATAAATTATTATTGTTAACGAAAATAGTTGTACAGTCATCTGAAATAGCGGTTTACAAAATTTTTCAAACACGGGTTTTGAGATTTTTTTCTTCCAAAGTAGGTACATTCTGCGATAATATTTTGTTTTGTTATTTTTTGTTTTGTTACTCCAAAGAAGTATAACTTCTAACACGCGTACATAAGTACACACCGATTTTTTAAATGTAGGTATATATTCCGTCAAAATCGCGACCCTTGAACATCTTCAGAGTATTACTTATGTAGGCACTTCAACCTTAAAGACAATTAAAAAAATATATTTTCTTGTGACGGTGAGCGGAGGTGGAACCTCGACATTTAACCAGTAATTCTTTGTATTTTATTTTATGTGATAATTGACTTGTCATAAGCTGATGAGAACTTTGGAGGATCCCACGGTGTACGAAGCAGAAGAGAAGACACTCTCAATAACATTTCGCACGCCTCCATTGTCGTTTAGCTTGTTATTTTCTACTATAGTCCTACCAGCCAATGCTTAAAAGCATACTTCAGTTTAACGGCAAATAATTTTCAGCAATAGGTGGGACGTAATTTTGCATGTGTTGGCAGTTGGAGAGCAATAGTCGACCTGTGAGCACATCAATTTGTTTTGTGATGGCGTCGGAGTAATTAATTCTTAAATCGTGCAAAGATGACTAAAAAACTTTACGTATGTACTTGAAAAAGAAAACATGTCAATGAATATACTATTTTTCTTCTTCTTGGTCGTGCACTCATGGCTGAGGATCGTGAACACATTTAAATTTCGCCATCCTTTGAGCGACCAAGACTTTCCATCCTTCTCAATCGTCCGCTTCTCTCAGGGCAGAATGGATGGTGCCCCCAGTCAGCTCTTTCACTTGGTCGCTCCATCGCGTGGACGCTCTTCCTCTGCTTCGCCTTCCCTGGAGGCTAACCAAAACTACCAGTCTCTCCAGGTTGTCCGGTCCGCGCCTGACAATATGTCCAAAAAACTGCAGAATTCTTCTCAGAAATATCGTCGAGAGCCGTTCCTTTATCTTCAGTCTCTGGATGATTGACTGGTTCGTCCTGTGCTCCGTCCAAGAAATGCGAAGCATTCGGCGCCAACACCACATCTCAAAGGCATCAATTGCCTTCCGTTCTCTTGCCTTCAGGGTCCAGAATATACTATTATTATTACTAATATAACAATAAACATAACATTAAATGGACGCATGTTGAATTTGTATGACAAATTATGTTTTCGTTTATTACGTCACGATCGTGTTAAACCGTGCCTCAGTTGAAATATGCCTAGTCCAGTGTTTGCAGTATCACTGAATTGATGATAAGTACCTACTTAGAAAATATTTTAGTGAGGTTTTCTACTGTCTTTCGCACTTTTAGGAATATTTTAAAATTGTTTGAGAAAACATCTACGCATTGGAAATAATCAAACTATGAACAGTTCTAATCTGTAATACATATAATGCTTGAGACTTTCACGGTTATTTGTTATTATTATAGATTTTTGAGTTGTCGTCGTATGTTTTTCCACCCTGCATTCCTCCAAGTTTCGGACTTATTGTAGTCGCTTTCTCTCTTCAGCGAGCCAAAAACGTCTCGACGTCTCGAAAAAAGGGAGGAAAAACACACAGTGACAACCACAGAACAGATAATAAATAGAATACCAATAGGCTATATTCAATACGCCGCATGGTGAAGCAGGCTTTTGAATGTGTGAGTGTCCTACGAAAATGAAGCACGCATTATGCACGTGCAATAGTGTGTGTAATACACCAACATTAAAGGAGCGTAAATGCATAAACCGAGAGCAGTTTTCAGTATTAGACGTTAAACGTATTCTAGACTCGTGTGTAAGTTTAACCCGGATTCATCCTTACTCGAGTCAGTTACCTGCTATCGCCTTACCCGTTGTGTATTTCAGTTCCCATTATTTCTGAGTTCCCTGGTGAAAATCCAAAAATCTTTTATAGTATATAATATGGACAGGCAGGTACTAAGACACGAGGTATCTTATAAAATATTTGAAATATACTTACCTATTAGAAAAAAAAAACAATCATCCACAAGAGTGGTAGATAGATTAATAGCTGATGAATATGGCATTCACTTGGACAGTATGAAATGTGATTTAGACTCCTCACGGTTCAATTTTTTTTCTAGGATTTTAGTTTTGTGGTAATCTTTGGCTGGTAGTAGTATAAGAAGTATTTTTCTTGTCTTGCTGCGGTTCAAATTGCTTTTATGAGCTAAATTGGACGTACATTTGCAAAAAATATGCGAGACGCTAGATAAACAGCCGCCACTGCGAAAAAATGCGGCGATTATCATTTCTCCTTCTTCATCAACGAAACGAATTGGACGATTTTTTAAGTCTACGTGGCTACGAGTATCTAATTATTGTATCATACGCCGCCTTCAGATATTTAACATTTCTTGGTACAAGGCTTCTGTTACAAAAACAGGGCAGGATATCTTTTTTCGTGAATTATTCCAAAATTGGACGACGAACGGTTGGTACGACCAGTCAGTCAAAATACAATGTCATATAATATTATTCCAGAACCCATTTAGGGTGGAAGAAAATATGACGTCACAAAGTAAACAATATTTAAAAAATAACATTTCGTCTGTTTTTTAACGTTCGGGGGGGGGGGGGGGGTGTCAAAAATGTGACATAATATCAATGATATTATTAATGGACAACGCACTAATTACAGTAACTAGCAAGTAAATTCGCGCATAGCTACATTCGCACATGTATAGGTAGATGTCACGCAATTTCCATTATGCGATATCACGCATCGGGAATTTATAGCAATATCACCTTTATTGTAATGGCGTTAGAAGAGTGTCTCTAGTGTCAATGTTCATTTGAGCGAACCCATTCGAACCGAACTATTCGGCAGACCCGACAAAAAGCATAGGGAGTTTATAGCAATATCACTTTTATTGTAATGGCGTTAGAACAGATTATGCCATTCGGCAGACCCGACAAAAAAGTGAGTGTCATTTTTTTTCAAGATGCTTCGTCCATATTAATGTCATTGCATAATATAGATAGAGTGGTTAAAGGTTATGTGACGATAGGGGGGTTAAAATAGCCAAAATCTTGTGACTTCATACATGGTCGGCCCCTTAGGGCGACGGAGCGCCTGAGCCGCAGATTCTGATGATTCTGACATTGAAAATCAATAAGTATGTGTATTTGCCATACCCAAGATTCGAACCTGGGACCGACAACATTATAAGCGGACGCGTTGGCCGCTCAGCCATCGTGAGCGTATATGCCATTTAGTATCTTACCTACCCAATTCATGTATGTAATTATCATCATAATTTATAAAAAAATGACTTAAATATATACATACCTACTCAAGAATTATTTGATACTGAGAAAAAAAATTAAATAATCATTAGTATTGTTTTGTTGAGTTAACCTAGAAGTTTGATTTTCGTTTCGTTATAAAATCTGGCGGCTCAGTTTTTCCACTTCATAAATATTCATTAAACATTGATCATAATTTTAATTCGTTGAATTATGTGCATTTGTTTTCTTGATGAATTTCAACAAACCTTAATTACTTCATGAATAAATAATACGACAGTCATAAAATACAATATATATTTTTTTTATTTTTATTGAATGTAAAATTTATTTAAATCACCTCATTCTGTATTACGAGAACTAATTCACTTTTCTGTAACACGGATTATGATTATGTTATGGCATAGTTACTTAACTATTTGTAGATTCAAATGACTGGTTGCGAAAAAATAACAAAATTATTTCATACATAATAATTATTTGGAAGACTATATATATATATAATATTAGAAATATACTTTTATTTAGACGTTAATCATTTCATTAAGGCGATACTTCAGTGAAACGGCAAATAATTTTCAACTATAGGCGCGACGAAATTTTGGACTCGCTGGCAGTCTGAGAGCGAACGTCGAGGTGTCAATATGTCAATTTGTTTCGTGATGGCGACGGGTGTATTAATTCTTACATCGTGTAAAGATGACTAAAAAAGTTACCCATTTACTTTAAAAAGAAAACATGACAATGAATATATTATTAAATGGACGCATGTTGGATTTATATGACAAATTATATTTCAGTCGGCATGCGTCATTTGCACCCGCGACCCGCAATCCGCGCATCGCCTAGCCACGATCTTTTTAGACCATGTCTCAACTGAGGTACTTATAGCCTTAATATATCGTGGTTCATCCCTATTAACACCCTGACGCCTTGGTTTTACCAATTGATTATAGCTAAAAGTGCTTAAAGATTCCAATGCCGCTATAGATCGCCATAAACAAACCGTTCTTCACACAAAAGCCGCGCCACGCTTTTTGGGTACAGCGAAAACAAAGTATTTGAAAACCCGTGGCAAGAACATGTTAACAAGCAAAAATGACTTATGGAGATAATATTATAATATGTACTTAGACCAGTGGTACAAAGCCTATTTAAAAGAAGGGTCGACTTAACCATTTCCTAATTTTTTAAGAGCCGCAGTGGGTAGAAGTGTTGAAAAATAATGATATATTATACTAGACGAGATATACAATTTATTATTTTACCCACGGTGGCCGCGCGGCTTAAGCGTTGGACTATCACGCCGTGGGTCTCAGGTTCAGATCCTGGGTCTGGCAAGTACACATATTGTTTTTCAATTTGTGTGTGAGTCAGGGTATGGACCTAATAGGTTGAGCAAGTGGCTGACATCCATTTCTCGTAAAAAAACAAAATCTGTTAATACAAAACCTCTACTCTGTGGAGGCCCATATGATCCTATTAGGATCGGACATGGTCGGAAAAAAAAAGTTACATATCAGCTACTCCAATCACTCTCCAATCTACATTACGTACGTACATACTTATGTATTTGTACGATATAACTTAGTATTAGCCCTAGTCATTTTCTAGTCAGTCAGTTTTTGCAGTGTCAGATTTCTGACACTGCATGCTGTATTCAACGAAACATTTCATGAAGTATCAGAACACGATGACAATGCATTCTTTTAATACTTTTAGCCATCTTTAAGCAGAATGGAATTCATTTTCAGTTAATTCTGTTTTGTATGGAAAGTTATTTCGGAAAAAATCGTAAAAAGTAAAACACTATTATTCGTTGCTAAGGGGGTCCTAGCAACTTAATTATTATTATATACTTACGTGCGTTACTATGGAAATCAATATGAAATGTCAAAATGACATTTCGGTATTATTTCTATCAAGTACAAATTTTTTTGATCGTATAAGCTAGTCAAGTCAAGTTTATATGATTCAACAGATTTTTTTTTTGTGATTATTTCTAATTTCTTTCTCGTAGATATGTTTCGAAGGTCTTCCAAATTATGTATGCTCACTAACGACTAAACCAGTTTTAAATCTTTAATCTTGTATATTAATTATGCATTGAACCAAAAATACATTCAAATGTACGCTTCTGTTAATAATTATTATTAAAATAATATTTAAACGTCTAAAAAAGACAGAGATAGAGAATAGCTGCACGTCTTCTACTACTGCAAAAAATATCCATAAAACACTATCGAACGCACAACGCATCTTCATGAGCAGGGGTAGGAATCTGCGGCCCAACATCACCATGAGTACTTTTGTGTATTAACTCAAAAATTATTATTTTGTAGTTAATAATGCAGTTTTATTCAGAATTTTTTGCTTTATTTATTGCTTTAACGTAGTAACTCAAACAAAATGTAAAATGCGTTGTAATTGAGTTACTTCACTGAAGTATTTTGAAAATATTTTAAGTTGTCTGCTTTACGATATACTATGGTAATGCATTAATGTGATGTAGGTATCTTTTTGGTGCTATGGTAATGCATCAATGTAATGTATATATTGGTGCATTAGTGCAGCGGTTCCCAACCTTTTTTGGCTCGCGTACCACTTGGTAGTACATCACGCTTAATTGTACCACTTCGTAAAAATGATTCTATTTCGAGAAATTTGTTATTCTATTTGCATTATAAATTTTATAGGGTGACTATATTTCCCAGAACTCAATTTATTTAAGTTTAAAAAAAATACCAAAGGTTTTATTTTTTCTGATAAAAATGAGACATTTGATGCATCTTACAGATCATCGACTGTACATATTAACAACTGTACTGTATATTATTAATTAAAATTATGAATTATTGAAAAAATACAATAGATTAAATGGTATTTTTATGACATTTTTTTTTTTACTTTTTATGTCCGCCATTACTGATTATTTTTCGCGTACCACCAACTATCCATTCGCATATCACCGTTGGTACGCGTACCACAGGTTGGGAACCGCTGCATTACTGTATTATTTTGATTTGATGTAGCTACTAAAGTATTAAGCTCATACGAAGTTACCGCAATATTACAGATATAAATGATTTGTAACATCAAACGTTGATATCACTCAAAACTATATTCTTGGAGTTAATACACTATACTACTCAAGGTGCGATATTACCATTGAGTAAGGCATTAATTTCCACTAACTTATTACGATCTTTGAAAAATCAATTAAACCCTGCACCAAACCATACTAGTAATTTTAATTTGGCCCTTGACAAAATCCAGTTGAAAACCTCAGCTACATCATAGGTGCGGTTCGAAACTAAATTTTTAAATGATAATATAATCATAACACACTCTACAGTGCGCAAGGCATATTAACTTGATGGCGATTCCAGTGACCTAATAAGAGAGAATAAACTGTTATTCCTTTATTGATAAAATGCAAATTTTAAATTAACATTTATTTACAGAAAGAGCATTTTTAAACGTTGACGTAAGGTGTTTAGGCAAAAATGTATGCCAGACGACGAAGCCGCCAGTATGTTAATCGGTGATTTTTTAAAAGTAAATAAATATAATATATACAAGACGGTATATGTATTACGTCGATGACCGTTAACTAATGAATAATAATTGATTATTATAAAATATAAATTAGATACAAATCTTTTCTATTGATGCATCCAATAATTATGAATGAATTAATATTGTCGTTGAATCAACTAATATGGAGGGTACGCAAAAGCGGGCTAATTCTTTATTTTTATATTTTAAGAGTCATTGCAAAATGTAGCTCTGTCAGTTTTGGAGGCCCATTTGTAGCCCGCTGTGGAATGTTAAAAATACATCAATAGTTATAGTTATGTCACAGAATGTGTTTGTCCTTTGATCGATGAACGTGAAAAATACGCGTTATTTTTAAATTTTGTTACCTACTTTCTTATGAATTAGTGACCGCCACAGTTGCATTCGTTGAAAACTGAAAAAATGTCAAGTCAGTCATCATTATTAAATTTATTAAATTATTTATATATCATCATCATCAGCCGGGGTCAATCCACTGCTGGTTGAAGGCCTCCCCAAGCTTCTTCCAACTCTCTCGGTCCTGTGTCATTCGCTGCCACGTCTTTCCTCTGAACTTTACCAGTTCGTCAATCCAGCGGCTTTAGGGCGACCCTGTGGCCGTTTCGTGTCCCTTGGGTACCACTGGATGACAGCATTTGTCCAGCGGCCGTCCTTTCGGCGAGCAATGTGCCCCGCCCATCTCCGTTTCAGCTGTTTGGCAACGTATATTACATCGCGTACTCTTGTCTGCTTCCTGAGCCATTCGTTTCTCTTACGGTCCTTTCGCGTGATGCCCAGCATACACCTCTCCGTGCCTCTCTGTGCGACTCTTAGCCTTTGGACATCTCTCGTGTTGAGGGTCCACGTCTCGCAGCCATACGTGAGCACGGGCAGCACACATTGGTTGAACACACTACGCTTAAGACATGATGGTAGGTCACTCTTGAAGATACTATTCAGACGTCCAAAACCTTTGTTCTTCGAGTAATTTCATCGTGCATGCTTCCGTCTTTGGGCACCTGCTGTCCGAGATAGACGTAGCTGCTGACTTGCTCGAGTTGGATGCCATTAATACAGATAATCGCGGGGTTCGAAAAACAGTTCCTCATCACTTTTGTCTTTGAGACATTTATCTTTAGGCCGACCGTTTGACTGACATCCGCGAGTTCTTGCATTCTACCTTGGAGATATTTCGGGTCTTGTGAGAGTATTCATATATATAGTAATATATCTCTTATTTCCATAGTTTAATACATATATGTTATTCGGGTTTCCTTTTCTTTTTTCTTTGGGTTGACGAAAAAACCCTATTATTTGACAAACATATTTAAACTAACTGCAAAATACCGGAATCCCAGAATTTTTGGATCGAGAACTTAAATGAGATCCCGAGATTGTACCCCTAAATTTAATATAACTTTATGTAGCTTGAGAAAAACAATCCGTATATAAATATCATAATTAAGTAGATATTAATAATTCAACTAGGTATCTTATCGTTTCTCATTAATATACATAGTATTATTATCATAAATTTTGTCATAGATATTTAGCATTATTAAAAAATAAGACGCACGCAGTCACGCATGTATGACCAAATCAATACCTACTCGAGTATTGTTTATGGTGCGAATCATTTGAATGCAACACAAGTTTCTTAATAAGGCGTTGCTATCTCAAAAAGCTTGCCGGTTGGCTAAAATTTCGAATTGTAAAACTAATGCTAATTTTGATTGTAAACACATTACAATGGAACTCCATAAATTAATTAAACTTTACTAATTGGTAACTACTTATAACGAATTATTTAAAGTTTCATAAAACCACGTCCAAATTTACTTCGGCACCCATTATGATACCTACTTGAAGACTTCATGATAAAAATCTACGTTAATTAGTAATCGCTACTACTAACTCGTCTAGCATGCAATCTGTAACACAGAAAAATACAGTCACTTGACACTCAAGTAGCTCTTATGTGCATCTGTGGGTCTATTCTATACTTATCGAACACTAAAGTGATAAATAGTATCAAACTTAGGGTAGGTTTGTATCAAAATATTAGCACTTATTGTAACAATTACACGAAGTTGGTTTTTATTGTTGCAATAAGTGCGATATTTTAACAGCAGCAAGATAGGTGCTGTTAAAATATAGCACTTATTGCAACAATAAAAACCAACTTCGTGTAATTGTTACAATAAGTGCTAATATTTTTATACAAACCTACCCTAAGTTTGATAATATATATCACTTTATCACTTTAGCGGTCGATAAGTATAGAATAGACCCAATGGAATATACGATAAACTGACATCTACACAGTAGATAAAATTACATTTTTAACCATGTTCTATCCTAAGAAGATTATAATATATTATGAGGGGATATTATAACAGTTTTTGTTTACGAGAAATTTTAGCTACTTGCTCAACATATTGTAATACGTAAATAATAAATTAATATAATAATCTGTACCTCGATTGTCGAGGAAAGGTGGAATGACGAATACACATTGACAACCTACAAACTAAATACAGCCAAAACGATGTATTTATTGTATAAGGCCAAAACCCATTTTCAAGTTAGATTAGGTACGTTAATTAGGTTATGTTTCCGGAATAAGTACTATTATTGTTTCAAGTATTTTACAAGAGTAAATACCAAAGAATTTCTCGCGTTTTCTGTAAGTAAAATATAGAAATAATGATAGATCGTTTATTCATCTTCTTGATAATGGTATAACAACCAAAATTAATATCGTATAAGAAAGATATAATTAGCCGTTGGATCGAAGAAATAGTTAAGCTCCATGGAGCTACGGTGGCAAAGCAATACACATGACCGATAAAAATCAAATCATCTTGAAGACACCTTCATCCGGCAGCAAATTGATCCAAAATGATGATTGAAATAAACAGTGATTTTGTGCTAAATAAAATGGTGCCAGGCTGCTGTTTTTTTATGGGTTAAATCTTAATAAACCCCCAACTCTAAGGCACATTTTGTAACTGCATGACAACGGTTATTGATAGGCAAAATTTAAATGAATAATATTGTCAAGCAGGTGGCCGGATAAGGCTGCAGGAGGGGGCGGGATTACTAAATCTAGCAGATACCACTGACTTCTGAATTTACTCCACCAACTAATAATAATTTTCGTCGCTTCAACTGCAGATCCTCGCACTTTTCCATGTGTATCCCTTATACACAGACACCCATTTTTTAGTTTACCGATAAATACCTGGCCTGCAGCTACAACTACATTGGTGTCCTTTTGTGTCGTCCGCGCTAATTTATCTTTTAGACTTAGACGTATTGCATCAAAATATTAAATAATAACCAGTAAATAGGCACCAATTCGTGAGATCCACTTCTACACATGCGTTATGTGTAGTAGAATCAATGACATTATTAATGGAAAACGCACTCAATACAGTAGCTAGCAAGTAAATTCGCGCATAGCTACATTCGCACATGTATAGGTAGACGTCGCGCAATTTCCATTACGAGATATCACGCATCGGTAATTTATAGCAATATCACCTTTATTGTAATGGCGTTAGAACAGTGTTTCTGGTGTCAATGTTCAATTGAGCGAACCCATTCGAACCGAACCATTCGGCAGACCCGACAAAAAGCATCGGGAATTTATAGCAACATCATCTTTATTTTAATGGCGTTAGAACAGATTATGCCATTCGGCAGACTCGACAAAAAAAGTGAGTGTCATTTTTTTCCAGATGATTCGTCCATATTAATGTAATTGAGTAGAATGCTAAAAGAAGAGGGGTCAACCCGTTGAACAGTCTGTTATTCAGCCATTCATGGTCTTGACGAAGAAATATTTATATTTTCCTATTTATATGCACCTAAGTAAATAATTTGTATTTTTTTTGTTCATGTGAAGGGTCCGGACTCGAACCCCAGCTGATCATAATTAATATTAAACTATTGTACTTATCGATTATTTATGAAGTTGTCTGTGTCGACTTGTCGCTCTTTTTCCTCGTTGTCGACAAGTTTTTAAAGATATCATGCTGTCATTCGGAGATGTCGATATAATAACATTATGTTCTATTAGCAAGATCGAGGCGACAAGTCCAACAGCACTTACGACCGAGCGTTGACCGCCAGCCGACTTTTCTTATTGGTGGAAAGAATCGTTTCGAAAGACGTGTACCGTTAATACTCTTCTAAATGCCATTTGCACACCAACTTCGAATGAAAGAAGAAAAACGTCGGCAAGAGTAAAAAATTCTTACTATCCTATGACCTCAATATTTTATTTGGTGGATTTTAAAAATTTGAAATATTGACTCTTTTAAAGGGACAAAAAATAATTGAGTTAGATGCACAATGTCGTCACACCTGAAGAATAATAATATATTTCCACATTATAATAAACAAGTACATAAATCTTATTATCACTTAATGAATAGACACTCGAAAATAACATTAAAGTCATAATATATACAAGTGTCACTCCAGTAGGTATTACCATTTAACTAGTTAAATTAGCAGTCGAAATGGAAAATTTTACGAACCGAAGCGCTAAATAATTTTTCGAAAATATTAACATACTTATCTATTTTATAAAAATAAATGTGTTAAGATGTTTTTGTTATACCTATGCCCTATTTAGCTCAGATGGTCAAATTGTTTTTTCCACGAGACGGAGCGATAATTTTGGGGATTTCATTAACTTGAAAGGCGCTCCGGTTCATTTTGAGCCCTGTTAAAATTAAATGTGTGTTCTTTTGTGTCACGGATAGTGATCGATACTTTTCTTACCATGCCGATATCAGTATGGATGCTCTATTTGGATGATGATACTAATACCCCGTTTACACGTGCATGGATTTACTGCTGACAGTACGTATTATCGCGGACACAACAAAAAATGCACGTGTAAACAAGTATTATCGTGTAAATTGCAAGATTGCATGCATGCATCAAAAAAGTTCAGAAGCTTCTGAATTTTCACGCGACAATAATTGGACCGTGAAATATCTGTGTCTGCGCAGTGGAACGATTGGCGATAGCAGTTTAACGTGTAAACAATTATTATCGCGTTGGTCTATGATGGTCTATGACGATGCACGTGTACAGGCGCTATTATATTGCAATTATTTTTTTCAGAAATAAATACTTCGCGGACATGAAACATTATATATTATCTACTTGCGAGTATACCAAATCTACGAAATATATTTCCCATCTATTACTAACTTCTGTAAAGTTTGTCCTCCATCTTGAACAATGTTAGGTTTCACAAAAACGTCTTGAGAGGAAAACCCGATCAAGTCGAAAAAAAAGTAAGTAGAGAAAAAAGATAAAGAAAGCTCTAGACTTTGAATCTGGGTGATGATAATGTCATTGGGGTGATGTATCTATAGTCTATGATCTGGGTAGATGTTTTTTTTTTGGAAGTAAAGCTAAAAAACAAAAAACTCTCATGCGGTAAAATGACAGGGAAAAAAATCAACATTATGTTTTGTCTCGATTTAGAACAGGTACCTACATTAAATGTGCTAATTCAAAAAACGTATTGTTTTCCTTACAACTAGGAGTTAGTAACGAAATATTATAATTAAATAATATAATTAGTTCAAAATGTGATGAACTTTACCATTATGTAATGCACAGTAAATGCAATGCCTGATCACTTTTAATTTATTTATATTATCATATTTACCACCTTACTTACCACCTTACTTATAAATTTATTTATATTATCATATTTACCACCTTACTTACCACCTTACTTATAAATGGTGATTGACACATATTGTATAGGTACCCACTTATCACTATTATTCAAGTAAATACAATAAAATAGATCACATGTTAAATAGGGCTAGGTCTCATGAGTCATAATATAAAGAGAGTGGGTATTGTTCGGCAAAATGAAGCCGTGTTTCTTACGTATAACGCACAGTAGAACCTCAATTTTATTATTATTAACTTAACTATAAAACGTTATACCATCATGTTGCAGATGGTATATGGCAGATGCAGAACATAGTTAACCATATTATATTCTACTACATTAAATAAAAATAATTACTCACCATTAAAAAACAATAAGTTTCAGCAACACGTGCTCGTAGTTTCTAAATGACTGTAATCATCCAAATCAATATTTACCGGCCACGTGTACAAAAAATATTTAATTCAGCCGTAGAAATAGTATCTCACTCACTCGTGCGGAATGATTTCTCACTCGCACTCCACGGTTCGTTTTTGTTCAGGCCTTGGGCAGTGGCGTCCCGTGGGGGTAGGCAGATTGAGCGTCGCTTGGGGGCGGCAGTTACCCGAAGGGCGGCAAATCGAGGAGAATCATTAGGTATAGGTATATAGAAATAGCTACATAAACTTAGTAATAAAGGAAATATCTTTCCATTAAAAAATCAGCTCACTGGTTGGAAACAAAGTGTATTAATTACCATAAAAGGTTTAACAGGACTGTATCTTTTTTGTCGGGTTCGCGATGTCTAGTTAAATTCCGTTGTCCTTGGACGTCGCGTCCATGGTAATCAATAATCACCTGCGCAGATTTGCGAATTACATTTGAATTATAGGTGGGTACATAAATACCTAATTTAAAATTTATCAAAATATTTTTACCAGTCACCCGCGAGTTTTGGAAGTTGTTACATTTATTTTAAAATGTACCTATCTGAAACCGTGGACTCACAATATTTGTCTATTGAAGCAGAGATGGCATTTAAGTTAGACTTAGTTCACTTAGTGGTATAGGTCTTGTTGGTAATGTATCCATACAACACATGTCGGTAACCGGACAAAACAGAACGTGACAAAACAGAACAGCCAGGGGAAAAATAAAACATTAATTTTTGTGGAATGTATTTATTAATAAAATACTTATAAAACGAAATATATATAGGTACATATTTCATATTATAAATTTTTAAGTGAAATCATTACATGTTTATTAGGAATATACGTACATTTTTTTACAAAACCTTTTCATTTTTTTTAAATAATGCATTTTTTAATAGCTTGCTAACTATTATTATTAGCCAATGCTCATTTATACAATCCAGAGTTACTTTCTGTCAGAGATAGTTTTGCGATTTATTGCAATTGAGAATAATGCATGAATTATCGTATATTATCATTCCTTTCTTGAATTGCAAGATTTTATTGATCATTATTATTGATGAAAAATATGTGAGAATGTAAAATATATTGACCAAATAATGGCGAAAAAACATACAATAAGATGTAGTAGGCATAATAGCGACAGCTTCGCACGGACGCTGATTGTGTAAACCCGTTATGTTGTATTCTTAACAAATACCTACTCATCCGTCCGTCGGTTTACTTGTGTAATTAGGAATTATCACTGTATTTGGAGTGAATTCTGTACGGAGACACTATTTCAAAGAATATCACTTATAAAAGAAATACTCGTACCTAGATGTTGAGGTGTTTTACTCATTAAACTGATACAATGTTTTGTTCAGTAATAAATACTGTTTCTAGACTTGTAACCACGTGTTGTTACTTTTACAGACTACCACCTTCCTTTAGACTACTTTAGATAATAATATTGCGTTATATACGAGTTAACCCTGATAAATGTAGTCGAAATTCATTGAAAAAAGATACATTTAAATTTAAAATTAAAAAAAAAACTATTAACTCAAATAGACCACTATTTATCTAGTCCACACAGTTTGTGTTTTAAGTACTTAATTTAATAAATAGATACAATGCCTTTCCACAAAGTATTGACAATTCACACCATTAAAGAAAAAAAAAACACTATTTAGAATCTCGTATAAGAAAAACTACTAATGATTTTTTTTTTACTATTAGTGCATGTTTGTGATGTGTGTTTATGTCACTTGGCTGGTCGATCTCTCTCGCCGGGCCCCGTAAGCTCCCATAATTCCAGACCCCCAGAATAGAGGCCTGTCAGCCCCCCCCCCCCCCTTGAGGGAGCCATGACCTATCTAGATACTTGACGTCATAAACATCAGTGGAGATTGATCATCACTCGCATTTCAATATAAAGTAGATTCTTTAATTATTTTAGTTTTACTTATTGTACTTCTACGTAGTATCTTTAAATGTGTTGCAGTGTATAAAACTTTTCCAAATGGTCGCAGAACACCTATTCAGATTCAACATAGTTTGGGAAACCCTGGTCTAAAACACATAAAATAATTTATACGTGTGAAGGTGAGTTGTATCGGTTTTTCTTCTTTACACCTTTTCAGCAGTTCAATGCTCTCTATCGCTCCCGTCCCCGGCAGCGTTTTCTCGAAGCAGCACCACTTTGGGAATCAATGGTCTAAATAAATATAAACAATACTAATTATGTTAAGTCGTTCTTCGTTAGTGTCCATTTTAACTAGATATACCTACATGTTTAAATTTTCAAGTGTGATTCACAATATTATTTAAAAAATATATTATGTAGGTAGGTACTCACTGCAATACATACCAAAGACAATTAATAATCTCGATGACAAATTTTGAATATTTTTTTAGTCGAGTTGATAGCGTACGTCAAAATGGAGCTTTTATGCTATTTTCAAAGCATGATCCTGGACATTCCTTAAACGTTGTAGATAATCTATTTACATAATTTTGAAGCCTTATTATCCTTTATATTTATTTTAAACATTTAATGACTGCATAAAGTATTTTTATTACATAAAACAGTATTATTTTAAACCTCTCGCTCTTATGTTTTAGAATATAGTCATATTTCAGTACGTCCATGTGAAGTGGTGTTAAAATTTTTTATATTTATTAATTTTTAAAAGCATTAATATACTATTAAGATAGGTACTTACATAATATATTTAAATAAGATTATTATACTTAATATAATATGTACTTACTTACCTAAAACTATTTAATATATTTTTAATTAAGTATATAGGTAAACAAAATATGTGAGTGGGCTTATTTCATAATTTATGGACAATATATTTTTGTGAAAACAGCTTTTACGGTACCTATTATATTATGTGTTGTGTAGCAGTGGTAGCCACCAATTATTTGATTTTAAAGTTGTACATATTAAACATCAACTAAAAAAATGTCTAAAGAAAAACAAGATATTATTTTTTATGGAATATTTAATTGGCCGCTGCTGGCCTGCGCGTAAATACTGATGGTTGTATCAATGACACTCTTCTACGCTAAAAATACAGGCTTTATAAGAAAGACTACCTGGTTGAAGTTAAATGCGTCACGTTGAACTGTTGTCTGACCAACTCTTGCCTTAAAAGGAAGCCAAGTCTCACGCATTCAGCCGTGTCTGGGTTAAGAGGCTTTTGCCGTTTTATATTTTTTTTTTAAATATATAAAACCGACTTCACAACTGACATTTTATTTCCTTGAGTGCTAAATCACGATCAAACCAGTATTGCGATAATAATAAATGATTTGAATCGTCATTTTAATGCTCTAATTATTTTATCGGTATGATTCATTTTCAATTAATTGATTTTGTGAAGTTTCATTAATTGATTTTGACCAAAACTGATTGCTTTGTTTTGTTTGTTTCAGGTAAGAGAGTATAGTTACTTATAACTACCACATACGCACTTCGCTGCAATGGAACCATGTTTATTATAAGACTGTAAGTACTTTCATTTCCCTCCATTTTGGTAAGGTGATTAGCAAGCTGTCACTTTTATTTTTAGTATGGTTTTTCGTCTGGATTCGGGATGTGGAGGTGAACAAATAACACACCGGAATTGTTTTGGAAACGGCGAGGTATATTTAAGTTAATATTATATAATAGTTACATTTTTAATAATTTATTTTATGGAGGACCAAATGTACGCGCTTGTGATTTGGCAGTTGGCAGCGTTCTTCCCGCCATCTTGTGTTTTGCTTTCAACGAAAGCGTTGTCGAAAAACGGCGACGTTGCAATATTTCAACGGTTATAATCTACGGCATTGCCGGCTCGGCTCTATTATTATTATTTATTTTCGTAATCAGCGCTTTACTATTTGTTGGATTTGATACCGATTCGGGCCTCTCCAGATACACAAAGACATCCCCAAATGGGGACCATACGGGGGTGTCACAGTACGTATTTTTGTTATTATGAAAACGAGTGTATCAGCGCATCTTTTATATACACAAGACTATCGGCCATGGCCCCCACAAAGGGGGGCTGACAGGGCTCTAGCCTGGGGGCCCGGGCTCACGAAGGGCCCGGCTAGTCGAGTCGACCAGATAAGTGATATAAACATACATCACGAATTCTCTGTAATAGTAAAAAAAAGTCTTTTTCTTTAGTATTTTCCTTCAATAATATTATTATTTAAAATTAGGTGGTTATATGATATAATTTTTAATTAAGTATCGATACTCGACAACTCCATAATTCAAATGGATGTATTAAAATATACTACAAAAAAAAAACACTAAATATACACATTAATTTGAACGCACACCTACACCATTTGGAAAACGCTACTGTAGAGCGTCACACTCCCTTTATTTTTAGCGATAGGTAGGGGGGCCTGCCAAATATCCTAGCTTGGGAGCCCGCTTCAGGATATGGGGGCCATGCTATCGGCCGCTATCGGCAGCTATCGAGGGTAGTTTTTCATATTTTTGTATTGAAGTATTTGCACTTATTGTAACAATTACAAAAAGTTAGTTGTAATTGTTACAATAAGTGCTATGTTTTAACAGCACCTCTCTTGGCTGTGCTAAATTTTAGAGCGAAATAGATAGTTTTGACTGTTTAGACGGCTAACTTATTGTAACAATTATGTTACTTCAATACAAGCATATGATAAACTATCCTCATTAACCGCCGATAGTGGTCGATAGTAGTCGATAGTAGTCTTGTGTATAGAACAGATGCGCAGGAAACGAAAGTAGAGATTGACAAGATAAATACTGTTTAATATAATATGCATGGATGTTTAAATCTGATATGTAGGTTTAAGTATTGTCAATACTGATAGAAAACAAAACATTGTTTTATATATATTATATATATATATGAAATTGTATAGTTATTATACCCTCATAATGATTGTTGCGAATAATTCATTGAACTAAGATTCACTTATCAGCATTTGTGGACTTTAATTTTAATATGTACATAAATGATCTATATGAAAATTTAATATAACCTATTTGTGAATAATTAAAATGATATATTATAAAATCTGCTGGTTGTGATCGAGAATTCTTGAAAAATAATCAGAAAATACCAATCTCAAAGCTCTTATTAATTCTTAACCAATTTTTCGAAATTTCTTGAGAAATAAATCATCAATGAGGTTCTCGAGATATCGAAAAATTTTCACTAAGTTACTGTCTTAGAAAATTTTCTCCGAACGGAATTTGGTAAATTTCTACAAATAAAAAAATCGAGAAATGAAGAAAGTCGAGAAATCACAAGTTCTAATTTAGTTGACTAGGTGAGAAATTTATAGATTGGCTCGACATTGACAAACTCGTTTTATCAAGCACAATTTTTCAATTGTTGTAAATGGTTCTTAAAATATGTTATGTAGGAAGAAACCTCTTGGTTACCACTGAAGGAATACATTTATATAGCGTTCATGTCGTCTACGAGCTACGTGACATACTACTCTCTATTACACCACATACCTCCGTTTGTACAGTTGTATCCGTACGCGTTATGCCTAACATTCTCTTCTGTATACCATACCGTCTCACCACTATTTGTAAAGTACGTATATTTTATTCATTATATCCTTCATCTAGTAGTCTTGGCGTTCAGTCGGCGACTCCAACTCGTTCCATTCCCATTAGCTAATGCTAACTTTACAGATACAAATTTTACGCTCAATCACCTCTAACTTCTCACGAAATCTCCAACAGTCAATACTCACGTCTCTGAATACAGACCTTAACTAGTTTATAATCAGTGACTGGGCTAGAGACGTGGAAGCCTGAAGTACTGACCGATTCTGAACTCCCCACAACAAAAATAAACTAAAAAGTATATATAGTACAGTAAAAATATCAATACTTATATCCTTTCCTAGAATCACATACTGTAGGCTGTAACAAAAAAAAATATTGAAGATAACAATAATGACACACAATTAGTGGCTTATTTTTTTGTGTACAAGTACGTATCTGTTTGACACCCACGGTGGCCGCGTGGCTTAAGCGTTGGACTATCACGCCATGGGTCTCAGGTTCGAATCCTGGGTCTGGCAACTACACATATTGTTTTTCAATTTGTGTGCGAGTCAGGGTATGGACCTAATAGGTTGAGCAAGTGGCTGACATCCATTTCTCGTAAAAAACAAAAATCTGTTAATACAAACCTCTCTGCCCTGTGAAGGCCCATATGATCCTATTAGGATCGGACATGGTCGGGGAAAAAAAGTATCTGTTTGACTGAATGATGTTTGTTGCAGGGGTTTTGTTATTCATTGTGTAATTATATGTTATCCTTAATTTGTGAGAAATACGCATCTTTTTAATATTTGTTTGACTAATTTCAACCGTTTCTAGACCCCCTTTTAAAACTTGTGATTAATTGATTGCGTAATTTGCGTCAAAAAAATGCCGCTGAACATAGATCATAGAATATATTATAATATTATCTAATGAGATATAATAATTTTGACAACACTGACAAAAGGAATCTGCATTATTTGTTATCCTGGATCGTTTGCTATTTACTTTTTACGTTTTAACTTACTGTTGAAATGTATAAAATACATTATAACATCGACTCAATCGTTATTCACAGCGAGTGTGCCTGCGACAGAGTATCATTAATAGTGCACGTTATTTACTATTGTCAAATTTATTTTCCAAAGTGAACTTTTTAAATCGCTAAACACGACTTGGATATAAAAGTTACTACATTCTCTGGCTTGCCTGTCAATGTGTCTACTCAAGAAAACAGTTTCTGACTTACGTGATCTGGATATAATAATTATACGCGATTATAAATAGTTGAACATTACTATTACCCGAAATTTTGTAGAATTCCTTGATTAAAATTCAATATACGGGTACAGTATCGTGTTACATAAGTATACTTTATTGACGATTTTCTATGGGTTACACCGAATGTGTGAAATTGCGTATAACACGAAATCGGCAATATTTTGCGTAATTAATGAATAAGGCAACGGGTTTGCATTATTCATGAATTAGGCAATTTATCTGCCGAGTGCGTGGATTTGGCAGGGAATGGAATTCTTAAACTGTCAACATGACAGTAGAAAAAGTAAATTTAATACGGATGGTTTTATTAGTTATAATTGGACATAATATAATATTATTATTATTATTAGGTTAGGTTAGGTTAGGTTTTGTAATTCTGAATTCAACTGAATGTCCATTTTGAGGTTAGCTAACAAGTGTAAACAAACTATCACAAACAAACAATCGACAATTGCCTGAAGTACGAATCAAATCGCGAAAATACATTTTAATAAAATTCTATCGTTATTATATTATAGTTCTAGATTTGATGGATATGAACGTCATTGTAGTTATTGATTGATATATTTTTATATAATCAATGATATTTGACATATTTGGTTACTTTGATTAATTGCAAAAAACACCACCGGAGCGCTACTATCTAATTTTCCCGATGCATGAACTAGGCAGAAAAATTACTGCCGAATTCACGCATTCGGCAGATATGTTGCCTAATTCATGAATAAGGCAACGGGCTTGCATTTTTTTTCATGAAATGGGCAAAAATTTGCCGATTTCATGTAATACGCAATTTCACACATTCGGCGTACCATATGCATTTCAACGTACAACTGTGTTGCTACAATGATGAGTAAAAAACGATTTTGAATAATATGTAACAGTTTGAACTAATAATTAACGTATTTCAATTAGGGGGTTATACTTATCATTGACAGGCAGTACTTTAATACTAATGAGTTTTCATACTTTATTCAAACGCCTCCATTAGTATATTAAATTTGTATAATGTATCCAGAAATCGCGGGAATTTTGAAATACTTAATTAAAATTAAACTTTGTATGTTTACGACAAACATAATTAAACATTAAACCGTGATAATTCATCGGAATATTAATGTGGGTAACATTAGATATATATCTAAAAACTTTTTTTTAAAAAAAAGAAGAAAACAAACATATGTATACTTTTCCGACCATGCCCGATCCTAATAGGATCATATGGGCCTCCACAGAGTACAGGTTTGTATTAACAGATTTTGTTTTTTACGAGAAATGGATGTCAGCCACTTGCTCAACCTATTAGGTCCATATCCTGACTCACGCACAAATTGAAAAACAATATGTGTACTTGACAGACCCAGGGTTCGAACCTGGGACCCACGGCGCGATAGTCTAACGCTTAAGCCGCGAGGCCACCGTGGGCGTGGGTATACTTACAATTTTTAAAAAAAAAAACTTGGTTCTTGTTGGTTTACACTTTACAGGAAGCCAACCGCCGATATACGAGGGTGGGTCAATAAGTCCTTAGAAAAGCCGACAAGTGGCGCGACTAGTACTGTAAGCGGTTTGTTTTCATGCAGCGGCACTACCGATTCAGTATGCTGCGAAGTTTCAATCAGATTGGTCGGGTTGTTGTGTGTTTTTCGTACATTTCAAAAATTTCTCATTTTTGCTTGTGGAAAATGGAAAAATGGAAAATGGAGAAAATTGAGTTTAGAGCTGTTATTAAACATTTTAATATAAAAGGGTTAACAGCAAAGGAAATAAAAAATGAGTTGGATTTAGTTCACGGCATATCTGCTCCTTCACTTGCAACTATTTATAACTGGTTAAATGAATTTAAACGTGGTCGTACATCAACAAAGGATAAACCACGCTCAGGACGTCCTGTAGAGGTGACTACACCAGAAATGATCAATAAAATCCACGATATGGTGTTAAGTGACCGAAGATTAAAGTTGAGTGAGATAATTGAGGTTACAGAGATCTCAAAAGGTAGCGTTATTTCTATTTTACATGACAAATTGGGCATGAAAAATATTTCTGCAAGATGGGTGCCGCGTTTGCTCACAGTCGACAATAAACGCAATAGGGTGGTGGCCTCTAAAGCCCTGTTGCCGCTCATGCAACGCAATCCGGATGAATTTTTTCGTCGCTTTGTGACTGTAGATGAAACATGGATACACCACTATACTCCCGAGACGAAAGAACAGTCAAAGCAGTGGATTGCGAAGACAAACCATGTCCAAAGAAGGCAAAAACCGTAAAATCAGCTGGTAAGGTTATGGCTACTGTATTTTGGGATGCACGTGAAATTATTTTCGTTGACTATTTGGAAAAAGGAAAAACAATAACAGGGGATTATTATGCATCTTTATTGAACCAGCTAAAAAACGAAATTGAAGAAAAACGGCCTCATTTAAACAGGAAAAAAATCCTCTTTCATCAGGACAATGCCCGTGTTCACACATGTTTACGATCAATGGCTAAAATTGAAGAATTGAAGTTCGAATTGGTCGACCACCCACCGTATTCGCCAGATTTAGCCCCCAGTGACTTTTTCCTTTTCCCAAACTTAAAAAAATGGCTAAGTGGACAACGTTTTTTTTCAAATGAAGAAGTCATCGATCGGACAAATGCTTATTTTGAGGACCTTCCGAAAACTTATTTTTCTGACGGTTTAAAAAAAATTGAGAAACGTCTAACCAAGTGTATTGAGCTCCAAGGAGATTATGTTGAGAAATAAAAAAAAATACAAAAATAAAAACTGTTTTAATGCTTTTTTCTAAGGAATTATTGACCCACCCTCGTACTTAAAGTTAGAATGAATTTTGCCAAAATTGGTAATGAAAATTAGCACGGCTCTCGCCTGGCTTCCTGCCGTTTCATTATTATTTTATGATTATTTTTTCTGTCTGTTGTTTAATAAGTTCTTTCGGATGTAGTTGTATGACATTTTTGAATAATTAATTTATAATTTTAATCTATTTTTTTTCAGAAAATAAAAATGTACATAACTTAAATCGTACACGCTCGTTTATATTTTAGTCATTATCATATCATTAGTCTTGATACATCCACTGCAGGAAGAAGACATCTCATTGCCGATTCCACTTTTCTCGGTCCTGTGTACCGCGTTATCGCCCACTTAACTGTTTCATTGATTCAGCAATGTCTAGGTACATTTTGTCAAACAATTTTCATCCGGTCTTTTCATCAAGCAATGTGATCATATCAACCCGTTTTTATTTTATGCTTGATCAATGTTGTGCAATACAATACTAATAATAGAGGTGTTATAAAAACAGCTTCCACAATTTTATTCTGACACAATGATTGTATAATAAAATCGATCAAAATGTGTGAGTAGATAATATACCTACCCAAATACAATTTTGAAATAGGCCGGTATATAAATTTGCTTTATCATTTTTAAATGATATTTCGGCATTAGTTTTTTAATGTAATAGTATTGAAAAAAGTTTTTAATAGTGTTGCTGTAATGTACCTATACATAGGTTAAAAAAATTATTACTATTCACCTAATTATCATCATTTCGCGGGTCTAAGCGGTCTTGGTCTCAGCAGCAATTTTCTTTGACGTGGATGATGCAATCGATTCGATAGAAGGGATTCATCAAATGGGGCCTTGAAACAGTCCAAACTGTTTATACAATATATTAAAATGAAAATCTTAGAAAAATGCGTAATTCTCACAAAAAATGTAATATACCCACGTACATATTACACAAAGTACCTATAACAAATTCCATGCAACTGACATCAAAGAGATCTTCAACAATATAATCACGCGAACAGTTAGGTACGCAAGTATATATACAATTACATACTGTAGTTTAAATGCTAAAATATATAAATATTTTGCTAAATAATTTTTTCGACTTATACGTGGTGTAAATGAGAACTCATTGTCATTATTGTGACTTGTGTGTCCGATAATTATCTTAGAAATCGGGACCATCAGTTGTTTGTTCTCCCAAGGTGCGGAACTAACCTGCCATTGGTGATGCCAATTGGTAGGGCAATAACTCTGTTCAACCGAATCACTTCGGATGTTGATATATTCCACCTACGTGAGGATGAGTATAGGTGGGCGTTGTTTCATAAATTCTTAGAATAACGTCCACTCAGCTCATTCGGTGTGCTTTCATGCTTTATAATTTTTGTACCTTTTACTTTTTATACTGCTTTTGTGATACTGCATATATTTCTTTCTTCTTTACACTGTTTTAATAGTATTTCTTTGTTTTTTTAATGTCATGTTGTGAACGTCTTAAATTTATAATTTGTAATGTTCACTGTAAGTATGTAAAAAATGTTTAAATTTAAATTTGAAAAAAATATATAAGTACTTAAAGTATTTTGTGTTTTCAGTAAGTATCATATTAAATTTTAATTATTTTTATTAACATAATAATAAATAGGTAAATATGTACTTATATTGATTTTTACTAGTTATTTTTGTAGTTGGAATTTATGGCTATAAATTTATTTCTATCGTGAGGAGCCTCAAAATCAGTTAGTGTCTCGGGCCTCCGCGTCCCTAAACCCGCCACTGCTTGGCCACCTATAAAAGTTCCTTCATCATGTACAACCCAGCGCCGACGCTTTCCAGTTACAGTTAAATATGAAAAATGTATCTAAATGTATGCTCGAAGCTATTGTTGCGATGATAAACGAATGTCTATCATAATTAATGAAAACTATGGCATGGTTAACTGCGAGTGGAATAGGCGTTTAAAAATAACCCGTATGCTTTAGAAAGTGGGAAACAAGAAAACCCTGCTTTTTGTTAGAAGTTAGAACACTCCCATTTAATCAGGGAAAACTAATTTAATCCCTTTTTATTAATTATTATTCTTTTGACCACACCTTGCTGCGAGTAAAAGCAGTGTTTGTCCATTTTATTATTTTCTAATATTTACAGTTTAGCGATAGAAAAAATCGCAATGCGGAAGACTAAACAATATCAAGTTAACCATTTTCACGCTTGTCAAAAGATAATGGGTTTTATTTTGTTAACAAAAATACAGCTATTTCATTTGTCAATAGCGTGTTGATATTATCTAATCCTACTTTTAAATTTAATTTAAATTCAACTTACCAAAAGCATAAAGGGTAATGTAATAAAAATATATATCTATATATATATCAGTGACGTCAGCTGGCGTCGGAAGTACGAGATATGCATTTAAATTAAATTCACATAATATTTAGTTGGACATGATTATATTATATTCATCCAGTGGTGGTGTAGGGATAGATAACGCTCAAAATGTGGACGTGCAGAACGGAGAGAGATATAATAATCAGCCTGGAGGAGCCGCCATCCAGCAGCGGACTGATGTATGTACTTAATGACTATGACTAAAGATTAAAAATATCAATACATACTATAAATAATTACATGATAAACAGAACTTTTTATATACAACGTTTTTAAATTTTCTGTTGAAACATATTAACTTGACTTGACTAGCTTAAACGATCAAAAAAATTGTACTTGATAGAAATAATGATGAAATTTCATTTTGACATGTCATATTGATTTCCATAGTAACGCACGTATATCCTAGCAACCAATAATGGTGTCGAAATAACTTTTTATACAAGACAGAATTAACTGAAAATGAATTCAATTCTTCAAAGATGGCTAAAAGTATTAAAAAAATGCATTGGCATCGCGTTCTGATAATATTCTAAAAGTTTCAAATGTCTAGCTAGTAGGGAAGTTAGTTAAAAATTGATTGCAAGATTTTTACCGGACAAAGAACCACCGGACAAATAAGAATACGAGCTAAGAAAAACTTTGTAAAATAGGGAAAAGACATTTTTTTTAATTATTCGATAAATTTACAAGAAAACCTACGTTGAAAATTGAGCGTTCGTTGAACTGTCGTTTCGTTGTTATTGTTTATATTTTTATCAATGAAATGTAGTCTCATCAACTTCCTCCGCAATTGCGACATTTTTTTAATAAACCGTCATAATAATCTGTTTTTCTAGAAAATAAAATATTTTGACGATAAATCCTTTCTATTCATATACTTATATACCATATCTATATTGTATCCACGATATTCTTTTAGATACCAATTTATAGAAATAATATTAACGTATAAGTTTCCAATTTATCTGAATAATTTATACTACCCCATTTGTTAGGTATACTCTGACAGAAAGTAGATTATAATCTTTGTTTTATAAAGCAATTTATATAATTTTCTCCAGTGTGTCAAAAATAAATTTCCGTAAATTGAATTTAATTGTATTTCTAGTACCTAATACGGGAGCGGTTAATGGTAACAATCATAAACTGTTCACCATATTTTTCATTAATTAATAACATCTGTAATGAAAACATACCAATAAAAAAAATTATTGTTGAAATTACGGATAATTTTATTCAATATTTAAAAAGAGCCGATATGTGTACAGTATTTAGAAATTCAATAATACCTAGCCCACTACAAGACAATGCTTAGTAGAATAGTGCCTCTCGTGTTCTAGTGCCTACCCACTTTTCCCTTCCGATGTATCAAAGGCCACTTTACAAAAACATTTGTAAAAAATGAAGCCACATATTATCTCCATCGTAGAATTAACTTCTCTTAAGCTCAAGAATTAATAAAATACTAATAATAGCAAACAAATAAAATTAATATATTTTTTTATCGAAAGCGATGAAAGCGCCTTCTCTCTAGGTTTTCATAAAATGGTGTTTTTTATGTCAGAGTCACCTAAATGCTGTCTTCGGGTTCCAAATGATTTTTCTATTTTGTATTTTTTCAAAAGGGTAGAAAATCATTGCCCAAAAAATCTAACAGCATTTTTATAACTTCTACGTGTTCAGTTTTAAAATACATCGTATTTTTTATTTTTGATGAAATTTACTCTAGGTTCTTGATCGTGCGACAGAGATAGCACTGTACAATCATTATAGTTTATGGTTTCAAGTTGAAAGTTTTAACTTACTGCCTCTCGAAGTTATATGTCATAGTCATAACTCATAATACACCGCCATGCAGGGTTATTCTAATGGAGAGTGTCTCCGAGTGTTACTGTGGTAACTATTTGGAATAACCCTACTGAATACCTTTCTTAATAACGTCTCAAAAAATGCCGAGATTTGTTTCACAATTTTGTTTCACAATTGTATCGTGTTTTATAATATCAATTATTCTCAAGCACGTGACTGTGATAATATATGATATAAAACTAGTATTACATAGGTAATTGTTGTATCTTATCAACTATAACTCTGTCTTTACTCATACATATTATTACACATAACGTCATTATTGTGTTACACAGTAATTAAAAGCATTAGTCTAGTAAGCAGATTTATAAATGAAATTTATTAATGTCGGCATAGTCTCTCAGGGTTCACTCGGCATTTCGTGACGATTAAAATAAGCAAGTATTTTAAATTATTAAACAGAAGTTGCACAAAGAAAGTCAGATAATTGTGGCAATTAGCAAAGATACGTTTTTTACATTCTTCGACTAAGATGAGTGTCCTACCGCAATGTTAGGATCATTGACTTGTCGCCATATTAGTTAGGTACTCATGATAAGTATTCACTATAATGCTATTTACTGTAAATCATTTTAAGGAAAGAAATTATTTATATAATTAATATAATATGCTTTACTTCACAGATCACAGCGTAGGTCAAAATGAAGATTATTGAGCTATTCTCAAAGCATGATTCTGGACATTCCTTAAACGTTGTAGATAATCTATTTATATAATTTTGAAGCCTTATTATCTTTTATATTTATTTTAAACATTTGATGACTGCATAAAGTATTTTTATTACATAAAATAGTATTCTTTTAAACCTCTCGCTCGAATGCTCGAATAATAGAATATAGTCATATTTCAGTACGGCCATGTGCAGTGGTGTTAAGATTTTTTTAATTTATTAATTTTTAATCGCATTTACAAAAACATTAGTAAAATAATTTTAACATTATATAGTGACATATTTACGATAAAATATTATATTTTATAATCTTTGTGATCCCAAATTTGACAAGAATTCGGCATTTTATTATTCAAAAATGGGCAAGATTTACACATTTGAAGATAATTCTAAAGATAGTGATTATAAGCTATGTCTTTGACCATTCAAGTGTGATAAACATCTTATGAATAATGATTGCTTTATAATAATTATTGACCTAAGAATAAGGTAGTGTTTTTTTTTTAAATACGCCATTTCTATTGTGCATTTCCCAGTGGTTAAGCTACAACATACGGCCGTAGCCATAAATTGACAAACGATAAATGAAGTAGGGAGTGAGATCATGGTAACGCGCGTGTTTGAAGATGTACCGTTTTGAAAAAAAAATCGGTTAGGTTAGGTTTTAAGGTTTTAAGCTACAACGTTTAAGGAATGTCCAGGATCATGCTTTGAAAATAGCATAAAACCTCCATTTTGACCTACGCGGCGCACGTCCCCCCTTAAGATATATTAATGCAAGGTGATAATTATTAACTTTTGTAAATCTTTAACAATTTTGAAAACTAATCTAAGGTAGAGTTAGAAATATACTTAGCTCTTTATATTGAGACGATATCAATTTTCATTAATCAATCAAGGCGTTTTTCCATAATTATAAAATTATACCTAACGCCATACGAAATACCTATAGGTCCAATGCGCTGTAATTTTGTCTGTGTTTTATTTTAACATTTCACTGAAGGACTAATTTGTTAATTTCATGATAAAAACGATAAGCGGTCAAGTTTTTAAATTGGTAACTTCTAATAATTAACTATTGTAATCTACAATCCACTATAGCGATTTTATCTGTAAAAGATTTATATGTTACGTCATATTAAATGATTTTTATAAATTATTGCAGTTGCAATCCTTTTACCTTTCAAATGTAACCTTATTTTGTTATATTTATGATTTATATTGTTACGTCCTATAGTTTGTTAACTTGTCAAGCATTTGTAGGGCCACATAGATAAGTCGTTTATCAATCTAATAAGTTTGTCTAATACAATAACTACCATAACAATTAATTGATTAAAAATCACCTTTTTGTACATTGGTTCTTCTGCGTCGTGTCAGTTTTTTAATGGCTACTGCAGAAGTTAGTAAATGCAACACAATTTTCCTAAGATTGTATGATGTCGTTATAGGTATTTGATGCCACACAATTCGCCCCATTTAGAGACCTGATCATCACCCATTTTCGTCGTACTGTCTCGAATGTTATCAATATATTATTGAGAGCTGTGGGCCGTATGTATGAGATTCCGAAATTCTTTATAAGCTATTTAACCGATTTCACTGATCGCACTGTTTGTGACGCAAGCAATCTGACGACACACGTCATTCAAAATGGCTGCTTCATCTGTCACTTTCAAATGTCATTTTAATAATGCATTAATTACAACAAACGTTTGCTTGAGGCCCTCGTTCATTTTGTAGACTCTGTAAAACATTTGCGAACTTTAAAAACAGTTCCTAATCGTGCTGTTTATTCATTTCATTCATTCATTTATCCTTATTCCGTTTTGACATCTCATAATAGAAGTGATTGAAGTGAAGTTAGTCATAATATAACTGTATGTATTGCCACCAAATGGAAATGTTTACTGGGAATACTTTATGCTTCCGTACATTAGAATTATAAAATAAATGTGATAAAATAAATGATCCATTTATAATTATTAAATTTATATGGTACCGTTCGCACACTTTCAGACACATTTTCAATTTCAAAATTTTAAATTAATGATCGGGGAATGAAATTTTATAAGTTTGCCATTATATGGACGCCATGACACATTATGACGTCACATCGTGACGGATTATATTTGCACTCATGCATACAAATGAGCAGTATTTAGCCTATAAAGTATTTGGGAATCTCATGCATATGACCCTATGACAAGAACTCCTGATTGGGGATGATGCTCTACTGGTCTTACTGACTCTTTGACACCCTCAGAAGCCAAATTCTTTTATCATACGTCATGCCGGTATTACATAGAAATGTGATAGTTACCATTAAATTTCTTCTAAATTAAAGCGTTATTCAAACAACGCACTTGTGTGTTTATTTAATTAAGATGTACCATTATCTAAATGAGAATAAATCAGGTTTTAATGATTCAGCGGAAATGCAGATATTGATAATTTTCTATTAGGTACTACATATAAATAAAGACTTCTCAGACATTACATGCTAAGTATTTAGCTAAACGGGAAGTTCTGTTACTTCAAAAAAACAAATATATTAATTAAACTGGTGTTTACATGGTATAACTCGATTGTAACTGTTTTAAACACAAAGTGTTTCGTTAATTTTACGATAATTGTTAAAATGTATTTAAGAAATATTAATTTATTAAAATTGAAAATTGTTTTTTTAATATTATTTATCTTACAGTCATTCTGCTGATAAGTTTATAGTTATAAACAATTGTCCACATAAATATAAAACTAAAATATCATAGAGTTAACAAAAATTTACTTAGTTCTTTTATAATAAAATGTGTTTACTTCGTAATAAAAGTATAATACTATATAATACATTTTATTCAAAAAATCATATTTGAATAGTTTTTGCTGAGTATCTCATATATATATATATATAATATATCTAGGTAAACGTATCTAATATACCTACTTATTATATTATTATCGTATCAATATTGCCGATGTTAACAATTTTTTTTGCCCTTTTAATGAGCCCTAGCGGAACATATTTTGTTGATACAGCTGTTTTATTTTGTTTAAAATGCTGGAAAATACATATTTAAAATTATACTAAGTATGTATAATATATTTCTAATAATATTGCAATATGACCATCGTACACTATTTGACATTTTTAAATATGTATTACAAACAAACCAAAACTCATCAATACTTACTAATATAAATCTTGAAAAATTTCACATAAGTGGTAACAATACTTTTATGAAAGGAAAGTAAATTATTAATGGGGTTATACCTAGTATTGCAAATATTTTTTTTTACTATCTGCGGTTGTAATATTTGGTACATGCTATTATTATCACTTTCCTACTAATTTTCTTTGAGTACCTACTTACTAAGTTATGTGGTTAGTGATTATTTGTGGTTATTCCCCTAATCATATTTTATATACAATAACATCAAACCACAAGAGAGGGATATAATATGTAATGTGGGAAGACTTTCATTAGGTAGGCATATAAAAAATATACATAGCAGTACATTTTTACAAAGTTCAGTTACATAAGAATTTATTTATGGCACATAAGTATTCTATGAGCATTTTAGTGGTCAGGTATGTACCTATTCAATTAACCCAATACACAAATATCTCTTTATACCTAAGTATTTTTGTGGAAATTATCGAGGATTTACAATAAGTCTACATATTATGTGATTAAAGAAATGAAAGCGCTACCTAACTGTTGACTGTGTTTACATCTACGATATCCTCAAATTATTATCTTGTCGTCTCGTCGTCGTGTCTGAGGATCGATTTTCCAAACGCGCCAAAAGAAGTATAACTTAAATAAAACACAACATATATTTATTTTCATTTAGTTTAATAAATAATAGGACCGGTATCGTTCGCTTCAAAGTGACATTTTCAACTGGTCTCTTTGAAACGGTCGAAACCGTGCACCAAGTGGGATTATAAATGTTCAGTAAAAACGAAACAATGATGCGGTTCGTCGACTGTATATGTAAGTATACGTACGAATACGCGGTCATCGGCTGCCACGCACACTATCGACCGACCGCATTATTGTTTCGTTTTTACTGTACTTATGTAGGTAGGTACTGTTATAAATCGTCCAGTTCTCGAATTTAGAACTAAACTCATCACAATATAATAAGTATTGAATGATATGTCAAACGTTAGCATGAGGCGTCCTCACTCAGCGGACAGTGTATCGGTAGATCTATAGTAGGTGCTACAAATTATTATTTATTTTTACTAATTAAGTATAGTATAAATAATATGTGTTTTTTTTAATTCTTACAAATTATCGCGCCGGTCAAAGTGATTGATGAAAACTTCATTCATACTGAATAAGTTTCTACCGTTAGAGAATTGACATGTTATTTACGGCCAATATTCATTCATACAAATGATAATTATTATAATTACTATTGCGTAGCGTAGCGACTTAAGCGTCGAATTCGAATTCGCCGGTTCGAATCCTGGGTCTGGCAAATACACATATTGTTTTCTCAATTTGTGTTTGGAGTCAGAGTATGGACCTAATGGGTTGAGCAAGTGGCTAACATCCATTTCTCGTTAAAAAAAATCTGTTAAAACAACCTCCACTCTGTGGAGGCCCATATGATCCTCTCAGGATCACAGCGGCGAGGGGTGGAGGAAGGCTATTAAGATTCGAAATAAATAGTGCATACTAAACTTCGTCATTCACACTTATTTGTTTTCATTGAATTAATAATACAATTTGCCGATGGTGTTGGTTAGTTTTTAAAATTCAATTAAGCCACGCCTAAACTAAACCATAATAGTTTATGTGTGCTATGGGCGATCCTACGAAAAAGTGCTCACTTTTTCAGTCATGTTTAATTGTTTATTTTGAATTAAGAATACATATCACAGTTTTTTAAATTTATTAAACCCTGCCTAAACCAAACCATAATTGATGAAAAATAATCTACTGTTTATAAAATATCTAAAATTATGTATAGCTTAATGGCATAATTTTAGATATTTTATAGGTAAACGAGAATGTTTTGACTATTTTCTACTATGGCTTGGATTAGCCAGGGTTTAATTGAATTTTAAATTCAATGAAAACAAATTCAAAATTATTATATAGTTATATTCAAAATTAACTGACATATTAATTATGTTAGTGTGCATTGTTTATGTCGAATCTTAAGGCTATACCTCAGTTAAGGCACGGTCTAAAAAGATTGTGGCTGGGCGATGCGCGGATTTCGGGTGCAAATGACGCATGCCGAACGAAATATAATTTGTCATATAAATCCTACATGCGTCCATTTAATGTTCTGTTTATTCTTCTATTAGTAACAATAATAATATATTCATTGACATGTTTTCTTTTTCAAGTAAATGCGTAACGTTTTTAGTCATCTTTACACGATTTAAGAATTAATACCCCCGTCGCCATCACGAAACAAATTGACGTGTTCCCAGCTCGACGTTCTCTCTCCGAATGCTAGCGAGTCCAAAATTTCGTCGCGCCTATAGTTGAAAATTATTTGCCGTTTCACTGATGTATCGTCTTAACAGCCTATCTTCACCCGTTGCCACTGCAGGATCGGACATGGTGAAATAGTAGGTAGTATTAAACATTGGATGCACAGAACAGATTGATTGAATGGTAGGTACCTAATATTAATTTTAACTTTTAAAAGTTTCATTCCGTTACGTTGATTGTTCATCACAGATCAATAATTCCGTAAATATCGATAATACGAGTAAAATTAATCGTGCTAACGGCGTATTGTGTTATAGTTCGGATTATTGCTTAAGCTATTTTGTGAAACAGGGCAAACTTCTTTATTACTTTCAGTATTGGCAGTTCAACAAACTCGTTTTGTTGGACCTACATAAAGCATTAGCTGATAGTTATTATTTCTGCCCCACAATAAAATTTTCTGCGGTTGTTTAATGTTTAACGGAGTTGCGTACTAAGCCTGCTCCATTTTATGCTGCAGGCTCCACAATAACTTCTAGAAACTTATTGTATTCTTTCATCACGTCAATATCATTATCATCGGTTCCATTAATGCGCAATGGATATTGGCCCAGTAATGTTAACGCGCCGGACAAAAACATATAATATGTACCCGCGCCTACATGGCCTCCACATCCTTAAGCGGGCCCCCCTACCCAGTGACGCCTCTAGACAAAATGCCGCCCCATTTTTTATACCGTATTTATTATCACCTGTGCACGTGTCGTTACTGCTCACTATGGACGTCGAAAGGCAACGTAAGTAAACTAGACATTGCGACCTCGAGAAAAAATTACAGTCTTGTTAAACCTTTTATGTTACTTAATATACCTACAGTGAACTGAATTTTTTAACGGAAAGATATTTTCGTTATTACTAAGTTTAGGTAGCTATTTCTATATATACGAAATGATTCTCCTCGATTTGCCGCCCTTCGAGTAACTGCCGCCCCCAAGCGACGCTCAATCTGCCTACCCCACGGGACGTCATTGCCCCTACCTAACGCTTAGGTTAATCCTTTCTATGCCGCAATTAGTTAATTGATAGTAATTAACATAAGAATTGGTGTAATTAGGGCGTCCAAAGACGCTTTGGGCACTTAACCGGTTAAGGGTAGTGTGATATTCTACAATAGTGTTCATCAAATGGTTCCGCGAGTTAAAATTAAGGGTATTTTTGTATTTTTAAATAAATCCACTTCAGTTATTCAGTTATCTACACTCGGTATCATATTATTATGAAGCACTAATCGCGACCCCCTTTTGTGGTAGCCAAGTGACATTCGTCCCTTTGCCATATTGAATAAATAGCCATTTTTATTAATCAGAAAATACACTAAATATATAAAATAAAATTCTCCATGTGAATGAATGAAATTTTATCGCCTAGTGACATATTTTAAAATGTTAATGGCAAAATAGCGCCGCCGGCGACTTTTTTAAAAACTTTTTATGCAGAATCGTGGTGTGTGTTTATCTCACTTAACTGGTCGACCTGTCATGACGGCTTCCTTCTAATTCCGGACCCCTATGCCAGAGCCCTGTCAGCCCCCCTCCCCCTTGTGGAACCCATGCGCGAATACATTCAGGGACAAAAAAACTCACTTTTTTAAATAAGTATAAAAATTAGGAATCGTCCACAATTTTTTGGATATTTTGCGAATCGATTTTGCCGTACCACTGTAGTTGACCACTGAGTTGTAGACTATACCTTCCTCATCACTTTCTCCAATATACGAAGTAAATAAACATTACGATTCACTGCTGAATTAAAGCCTCTCCTAGCTTCCTCCACTCTTCCGGGTCCTTCGTTTTTCGTTTCCACGTACTTCGACCGCACTTTATGAGTTCATCTTTCCAGCGGGTTTTAGGGTATCTCTGTGTTCGTTCACTCGAGCGAGCAGAAGATATTAAATAGGGAAAGGTGAACGGAATGATACACATGAACGTGATTCATTTTTTTTTAAACTGACACAAACATAAAAGAATCATTTATTTTAATCAAGTCGTGAACGATAACAAATGTTACACTAATCTAATAATATAGTATTGCTGTAATAATAGTTTGTGCACATCTAAGCATGGCTCCCACATCCCGAACCGGCTCCAGGGCTAGGATATTTAGCGGTCCCCTTTACCTATCGCTAAGGTTAAAGCCAGCGTGATGTTCTACAGTAATGTGTTTTCCAAATGGTGTTCGAGGTGATGTTAAGAGCAGGTATTCAGTATATTTTTAGCGATTTTTTTTTGTATTTTTGAATACCTACATCTATGTACTTGAAGTATTGAGTTGTTAAATACCGACATCTTCTAAAGTTTCGTCTCACAGCCGCCTATTTTTAAATGTTAACAATCTCTAAGTAAAATTGCTTTTTTAATATTAGAGCAAAATGTCTGATGTGTGTTTACATCACTTATCTGGTCGAGCCGCCACGCCGGTTCCCTCCTGATCCCGGCCCCCCAGGCTATAATCCTATCAGCCCCTCCCCCTTGGGGGCCATGGATCTAAGTCACACACAAGAAAGTTGACAGCTGGCACTGTCATCTTTAATAAAATATTTCTTAGTTTTACTAATAGAGAAAAACGTTAGTTTAACGTAGATTTAATTTGATCTTATTTTTATTACACTCGTCTGCTTTTTTTTTCTTTAGGTGAGTACTAGAATCAAACTTTCATCCAAATTTTCAAGGTTTAGTTTCCTTTTAAATTGAAATAATTAATATTTGATTGATATAAAATGCAGCCATGACACCAATAACTTGCATGTACTCATATCGAACCACGAAATGGTAATTTTATTTACATAGTAGGACTCATGATGTGATGGTAAATATCATCCTAATTGTATTTTAATTTTCGAAATATTGATGCAACGCACGAATATTGTTTTGCTGTTATACCTAACACAAAATGAAGCGCCTAGTTTCAAAAGCCCCTAAAACTATTTTAAGTAGTTCTGAGAAAAATGAGAAAAACGATTTCAGGTAGTTTTGAAAAAAATGAGAAAAAATCGTATCTATTAAATTTGTGAAATTTATGTAAGTATTTATTTTTTTAATTCGTAACATTCTATTAACTATTTTGGCTTTCCATTTTAGAGGTATTTGAAAAGCACACCCTACCATTTTAGCGGGTTTTGAAATTTATCATTATTTATGATCATATGTACCTATTGTGCGGTTTTTGGCATTTTTTAAACATAAATTTTTGGCCATCATATCGGTAATAAAAATATCTATCTAAATACATAATATATAACTCAAAAATTTTCAAAAACCGTTTTATGGGCTTTTGAAACTCGGCGCTTCAAATATTAATTTGATACTAAAGGGATACTTTTCGCCTTCCTATTATTATTTTCTTAGCGTAAAAGATCATTTTATAGCCATTTACTCAAGATATTATCGTAATACAAAAGAAAATCAATAGGTACACGATAGTTAAAACAGATTTGAGATTTACTACCATATTTAATCAATTATTTATTGTTATTAAAATTCACTGTATTTCAAATTTCATGAAATAAAGGCCCTCGCCCGAATAATAATAAGCCTACTAATTATAAATAAATCTACTTACTATTCATTAAACTTACTAGGTACTTTAATATTCCGTTTTTATACAAAATCCCACAAACCAATATAGATGTGGATACATACAAAAATAGTTTAATGCATATGAAAGATTGATATTCATATACATGCAATAGTTATCTTTCTAAAATAGGCTTATAATGTCGTGGGTTCGCGGTACGAATCCCAGGACTGACAAAATTACAATTTTTTTACCCCGAGTTGGTTAACCAATTGGTCAACATAAATTTCTCGTAACAACAAAAAAACCGGTAGTACATCCTCCACCGGGTCCTGCTGGTTCATAATATGATGTTATTAGGATCAAATATGGTTTCAAAAATACATTTTTCTAACGTGTCGTTACTGTTTGCAAATTTTCGAGATACTAGAATGGTTCTATCAAACGAAGTAGCAAATTGAAGTATTTATTTATTTTTTTAATTTGAATGAATGAAATAGATCTGAAAACAGTGTAAGGTGCATTGGGGTAATTCCGACAGGAATTTCTATGAGATGACTAGAGGTTATATATTTCGGTTAATTATTCAAAGTGTTTTATATTTACTGCCATTATTGTTTTACCCCTGTGTACTTAAAGAAAAGATGTATGATAAATATATATTAGATTCTTGAATATATAGTTGGGTTCTTTAAATTGAGAATTTGAAATATTGAGTCATTTTTTTTTGGCATTGGGGAAATTACGAACTATCTTGGGGTAATTCCGAAATTATTCAAAAGTTGATTTTATTGCACTTTGACCGAAGGTTTACCTTTCTTTTTCGACCGTAATTACTCCTAACACAAAATATCATCAATTTTGTTAATAGTTTCCATAATCCCTAACTTTTGATACTATTAGTTCGGAATTACCCCAAAAAAAGATAGTGGTTCTCAACATTTCAGTTAAGTACTTAGGATTATAGGGATTGTGGAACGGGATGGAGCAGAGCAGGTTTATTCCCGGTTGTCACTACCAGTTTTGTTCCCACCGGTAACAAATAATGAGAAAAAATATCTCAATATGACACAAGTACCTACCACCTTAAATCAATAAAATAAAGACGAGGAAAATCAAAGAAAGTGATAATTTTAAAAATCAATTTTTATTTGAGTCTACATTCTTATTTGCCTACCTTGATAGAACAATATTTTTTATAAAGATGTCTTTTGTTTACTTACTGCTTTTTGTATAGCAAAATAAACTTGCTTCATACCCATACAATTAAATTAGTCAACATTAAAATGTTAAATCAAAGTCGGAACTTGTCTTTTAATCATTTTCATCTACTTTTATGGCATAAACTTATAATTTATTCCTGCTAGCAAACCTAAAACTAAAATGCGGGCTACACTGTTAAAATATATAACAGAATTGATTAAGACACGGTCTGAAAGCCTCACATATACATAATAATGATCTATTGGTTTGGTACGCAATCAGTCAAAATAAATTCTATCTTTATCATTACATAAGTAATATTCTTTTTCATCAGCACTTTTTTTTGTATATCCATCTTCTTCACTATAATGACTCTGGAACTTTGTCACTATCTTTTCTTTTGGTCGTAATAAAGGTTAGCTACTGCTGTGGTCTCATAGTTTTTAAGAAGTTGATAGAGAAGTATGTTTCCTCATGTTTTATTATTTCTTCTACGAACCCAATATAGTACCTCCATTTTTTTCTGATTGAATATCTGACAAGCACTGACTCATTTAATTTGTAATTTTCCCTCTTCTTGAGGGTCTTTTTATTGAGTTTTGTATACTATATCTTTATTTTTCAGTTTTAGTAGCAGTTGGTCATATTTGCCCTAGCATTTCTCTAGTTGTGATATTTTTTTCCATTTATAAAAACATCAACGTTGTCGTTGTCATCTCTTTCAATGTGTCTTTTCTCTTCGTTTTTTTTTGTCTGTTTTATCCGCTTGATTTTCTTTACCATTACTTTTTTTGCCAACACCTTTACTCTTAGTACAGAGAGAATTTGAATCGTTGTTGGTGAGCATCTTTTCGTCAGTTAAACTTTCAACATATTTCACATCTTTTGTTTTTTTTTGTGACCTTGGTTCTTCCATGTATATTTTAAAATCATCTTCAGAGTATTCATCCATCAATACTTCAAAATCAAGATAATCTATAATATCAGAATCGCTATATTCGCTCATGATGTCGGATACACTAGTTATGCTGTTAAGTGAAGGCTGGTGTTACCGCACTTACCCAAGATTATAATATATAATAGGACGTGCGATAGCTTCTTATTAGGACGACGCTAAATTTACTTACTTTAATATTAATTTAATTAAGTATATTATGTACATCTAAATTAGATATAATTTTAGTATCTTTACAGATTGAGAAGCACTGCCAATTACTATGAAAAAGTTAAGTGGGCTATTGCGGAATGAATATATATCGGAATAACCCCAAAGGGGTATTTCCGAAAAAAAATTAAAAACAGAGCTAGGACATTGTGTTCCTCTCACAATTCGTAAAAAACGATAATCTATCGTAAAAACAATCACTTATTCAAATAACTTACCAGAATTCCGAGATATGTAAGTTGGGGTAATTACGAATCAGCAAAAATGACGCGAAAAACACTTCTCCGAAAAAACTTGATGGTATGCACGCATTTTTGACACTAGCGACTAGCGACGACTGTCGAGGCGAGCACAATGAACATGGTGTCTAGACTAAATGTTGCCAATAGGAAAATATCGCTTCGATTGGTAGAATTTTTGAACTTTCGGAATATACCCATATTCGGAATTACCCCAATGCACCTTACTCTATTTTAATTGACGATATTATTTGAGTGGTGCTATTGGTTACATGTAAGTTGTACGTATGCAGTTCATCGTAGGACACTTATTCGTGCGCCGCAGTACGTGAAACATGAGTTCGTATAACATTTTATCAAAAGACGAGTTCTTCGTTGAACATTTCAATACCTATGTATAATACATTTTGTACGTATCTTACAAAATGCGGCGATAGTTTGCAAATAGTACTGTTCCAATTAGATTAACCCTAACCTAACCTAGTGAAGACATCTCCACATGTTGTAGCATACGTACAAATATACTCCACGGTGAAATGTTAAACGAAGAACTCGTCATTTGATTAAATGTTACACGAACTCATGTTTCACGTACTGCGGCGCACGAATGTGTCCTGCGGTGAACTGTTTACGTACAAATTTCCTGATACGGGTGCTATTTACACACGCTTTGTCTGATGTTGGCGATCACAATATGTAGAAACTAATATTGGTATTGGGTTCTCCGAAACATCTCGTCATCTCTTATTCCAGTAAAATCTTGGACGCTTTCTCTCTATCTTCCCATACATCGGTTCTTTAATCCTGTACCGTGGCTAGGGGAACCAGAAGGTACCTATACGATGGTTTTTCGTTACATTTGGATTCACTCTATCAGCGAAATTGCTCTGCTACAATGCGTTAAAAATACTTAAATACTGTTCTGTTTCATAGCTTGAGACTAAGATTACAGCGTCATTTTTTATAATAATAATAATATGTAAATATCGCTGTATTTATGCTATTGCGTTATGTTTCCTGGATGCGCTTTGGACTTGCTTTAAAATACTGCGCACTGCTATTAATTTGATAGGTACATTTAATTTAATTATGTACTTACTTCGTTTGTATTTGTAATTTTATGTTGTTATGAAGTAGGTAGCAAGTCATAACATTTTTCATGCTGTCTCGTGCGCAATGTTGATGCAAGTATGTAAGAAATTGATTTTTTCATCACCCAACTTTCTCGCAATGTAAATTTTCTAACTTGTTTATAATTGCATTACAGTTATAGAGAAAATTGTATTAATTTTTAATCTCTTTTTGTTTTAATTGCTGGCCAGTAATGATATGGTAATAGCAATATTTAAATATCTATGACATCGCTTTTATCTGAGTTTTATGTTACGCCAGTTGTCTGCTACAAATATCTATGAATAAAATTATCAAATCATTTTATTTTATACCAGTGGAGCTTTGGCGCTATTTTTTTATTGTAGGTAATTAATTGGCACATATATTTCTCATATTTTTTTCGTAGTATTTAGAACTACCTTCTTCTGCTTAGACTTTTTAGGGGGGCCTTGTCAACTGAAGCCGATATGCAGACAAAACTGCACCAAATCATGTTATTGTTTAATATTATTGTTTCCTTTTAATTAATATAAAATAAATCAACTTGAAAAGTAAAATAAAACATACATCTTTGTGTAAGTCCACGTAGGTACTTATAATTATTATTGCAATGTATTGAAATAAAAACATTACACAATTTTATTTTCCGTGATTATATTTTATAAAGAAGAATAAATGTTTTTTTTGCCATCAGCTGGCTGCGTAATTGTAAACGAGTTTCTATACAGAAAGATACGTATCAACCGTGTATAAAATTGATAATTTCAAATTCTAACACGCAATGAAGCCGTCCGAAAACTTTTTACCGCCAAGTCAAATCCGCTGTCAGAGTGTTGCCAGTTACTTTACCATGGTGTTGCGCAATTTTTCGACAACGGTAAAATTGCTGTCGCGCCACGTTTAGGAAATCATTTTCTGCGTTAGCTGTGTCGTAGTGATTTTGTGTATTATTATCAACATGTCGAAACGTGGAGGAAGATGAAGAATACAATCTAATAAAAAAAAAACGATTTCATTTTATGCAAAAACAGATTTTAAATACTCTAATTTCTTTCCGTTTTAAAACTCAACTTACCATACTATTTCTTGACTTTCGCAATATTTTTTTTAATGATACCATGATTATTTGAAATCTCCCTAAAGATTTAGACCGCGCACAACATACACATTCACTCAGTGGCGAAGGGTGGCAATATACTGTGGTAATTGGACATAAATCGTACGCAATAAACTTTATCAGTCATATTTAATTGTTTTCATTTAGCTGATAATACAAATTGCAGATGGTGTTGGTTAGTTTTTAAATTTAAATTAAACCATGCATAAACTAACAGGGGTGACAAACATTTTCCTGTCGGAAGCCCCATTCATTTATCTTAATTCAAATAATGCATAAGATCTACATAAAAATGCATGTACAGTCATCTATTAATTTACGCGGTAGATAAGTTCCAAAGGATTTTTTTAAGAAAAAAAATATTTTTTTCAAAAAACGACCGCATAAATGGAGAGAAAACTGTGTGTACTTACATTATTTTGTAAATGAAGGAAAATAAAGAAATTTATTAATTAATTTATTTACGGGCTTACCCTTAAACATGTATACATACAAATATAATATACATGTATTCACACGTATATAGTAAATATTCAAAATTAATAAAAACTATTTATTAATTTGATATCTTTTAATATCAAGCTTTAAATGACTTTTAATTAAATAACTTTAAATGCTTTTTCTTGGAAAGCATTGGAATATTTTGGTTGCGGTGTAGAGGTCCGCAGTTTCAGTTGATCCTCTAAATGGGTATCTGTCAATTGTGACCTTAATCCTACCTTGATTAGGGTTAGATAAGAGAATGTAGATTCACGGAAATATATGGTTGAAAATCAGGAAAGTATTTTATGTGCATATTGCCGAAGGTGTGGCATTTTTTCATATTTCAATTAGATCTTCCTTAGCATCAAACAATGACTTGAAAACACTAGCTAAAATAATATACTGAGAGCTCAATCAATTCCAACTGTAGCTCTTCAGATTCTGTTCTTCATAGAATTTCAACTATCTGTTCTCGCAGAGATAAAATTTTGGCTAACACCTGTCCCTGCGATAGCTAACGTACTTCAGAATGATACGGCAAATCAACACTGAATATCTCATCGTTCTGTTACAAGACAGTGTCAATACAGGTAACCACAACATCCGCTCTCTTCTTAAAATGTCAATAAGTATTAATTAAATGAATTAAATGGTACAAAACAAAAACATCCCCATAACAATTAAAAACCACAATTCTAGAAATATTAAATGGTACAAAACAAAAAATCCGCCAATCGCTTCAAAACCACAATTCTAGAACAAATAAAATAATTGCAGTTTACTCTAATATAAAAGACGAATGTATCAATGCATAATTTGTCATTATCTTTTCTAATTAGCTAGTAAGTGCTTACTTGTATTGCCTTTCTACCTAAATAAATCTTATATCTAAAAAGTTCTTGCTGTGTTTCGAAATAAATCACCTGTAAAATCCTTTTCGGATAGTTCACCTGACGGAACTACCCTCCTTTCGAGATTGATATAATATTATACTGATTGTTTTCAACCGAGCAAACATAAAGTTATTTCACTTGTCAAGTTTATGGTTGAGATAATTTAAACAAGACCTGTTCCGGGACATAACAGTTCGACTTCAACACTCCTTTGATACTCCACGGAATTTTATTATATTATAAATTTATATGTAAAAACGCACTAAAATGATATAAAAATTATCTAATATTTTTTATACATAATCTAATATATAAAAATTAATATTTGTGTGTTTGTTTGTTCGTATTTAATGCGCAGCCATACCGTTCATCCGATTGCGATAAAACTTTGTAAACTTATTGCTTGCACTTGCGGGAAGAGTATAGGCTATACTAATATATAAAAATGAATGTCTGTCTGTCTGTCCCGTATGCGTTCCTATACCATTCATTCGAATGCAATGAAATTTTGGTAAGTGGTTGTATGCACACCCATGAAGGTTTCTGAATTATAAAAATCCTCATCTTCTTCTTCTTCTTCATTCTATTTTCTTTTATTCGTATGGTTCCTATACCATTCATGCGATTTCAATGAAATTTTGGTAAGTGGTTGTATGTACATCCATAAAGGTTTTTGAATTAGAAAAATTATCATCTTCTTCTTCTTCTTCATTCTATCTTCTTTTATTCATATGGTTCCTATACCATTCATCCGATTGCGATGAAACCTTCGTCAGTTGTTGTGTTAACACCCGCAAAGGTTTCTGAAATAGTACAACTATCTTCTTCTTCTTGATTTTATCTTCTTTTATTCGTATGGTCCCTATACCATTCATCCGATTGCAATAAAACCTTCGTCAGTTGTTGTGTTAACACCCGCAAAGGTTTCTGAAATAGTACAACCATCTTCTTCTTCGTCATTTTATCTTCTTTTATTCGTATGGTCCCTATACCATTCATCCGATTGCAATAAAACTTTCGTCAGTTGTTGTGGTAACACCCGCAATGGTTTTTGAATTAGTACAACCATCTTCTTCTTTTTCTTCTATTCTATATTCTTCTATTCGTAAGCGTTCCTATTCCATTCATCCGATTGCAATAAAATTTTCGTCAACAATTGTGCCAACACCCGCAAAGGTTTCTGAATTAGTACAACCATCTTCTTCTTCTTCTTCTTCTTCATTCTATCTTCTTTTATTCGTATGGTCCCTATACCATTCATCCAATTGCGATGAAACCTTCGTCAGTTATTGTGGTAACACCCGCAATGGTTTTTGAATTAGTACAACTATCTTCTTCTTCTTCCTTGGTTCCTATACCATTCATCCGATTGCAATGAAATTTTGGTAAGTGGTTGTATGCACATCCATGAGGTTTCTGAATTAGAAAAATCATCATCTTCTTCCTCTTCTGCATTCTATCTTCTTCTATTCGTATGCGTTCTTATACCATTCATCCAATTGCGATGAAAATTTGACCAGTTGTTGTGCGCAAGCCCGTGAAGGTTTCTGAATTAGTACAACAATCTTCTTCTATTCTTATGTATTCCTATACCATTCATCCGATTGCAATGAAACTTTGGTGAGTTGTCGTGCGCACGCCTGCGAAGGTTTCTGAATTAGTAAAACTATCATCTTCTTCTTCTATTCGAATGCGTACCTACACCATTCATCCGATTGCAATGAAACTTTGGTGAGTTGTTGTGCGCATGCCCACGAAGATTCCTGAATTAGAAAATCATCTTCTACTTCTATTCTTATGCGTTCCTATACCATTCATCCGATTGCAATGACATTTTGTCGCAAACGATGTTTGGCGGATGAATCCGAAACTTCGCTTTGCCGTGTGCGCGCAGCCTAATATTCGTATGCGTTCCTATACCATTCATCCGATTGCGATGAAATTTTTGTCAGTTGTTGTGCGCACACTTGCGAAGGTTTCTAAATTATTATTATATACAATACAAAGTTTGTTGTTTGTTTGTTCCATCCAATTTTGATTTTTTTTTTACTACATATTAATAACATTAATAACGTTTTCATATTTTGGATTCGATTTTAATTTAGTGTTCTTATGTTTGATCTTTACTCCTATTAGAATTATTTTCATATTGCCATATTGTATTACACAGATATTTTAATATTAAAAAAATAATTAACTCTTATTATTTTTCAAATATCTAAGATAAATATAACCACGAAGTGACCCTGTGCGAAGCCGGGTACTTCAGCTAGTACTTATATAAAAATAAAAGGATTTATTTTGTAATAATTGGATTCAGTCAAGAGGCCGCACTTGAGACCATAAAAGGCTGCAGGTTCGTCACCCCTGAACTAAGCCATTATAGATAAAAGATTTTGTCTATAAAATATCTCAAATTATGCCATTAAATCAAACATTATTTTATATATTTTATAAATAGTAGAATATTTTTTACTGCCTCCACTATTATGGTTTGGCTTATGCATGGTTTAATTGCCGCAACGCGACATTTCAAATCATTTGCGGGATTCTCCATATTTTCAATTTCACTCTTCAAATATGAATAAGGTAACCTATAGAGTAATTAAAATAATAGTATCTATTGTCTAAGCACCTATGTTGTTAATTTGATTAATGTATATTTGAAATTGTTTTTGTCTATGGATATAAGTACCACGATTAACAAGTCATAAATCTATGTAGTAGTTCTTGCACTACGAGTTAAAATATTCGTGTTTAGAAAATGTAAATCTCATTAATCTTTGTGTTTCTGATACATTTGGTGGAGGTGCAAGCCATTGTTAGATGAAAACGTGCAAATCTGATGTGAAGCAGTGAAGAGAGAGTGGCTAATTCTTGAAGTTACCAACTGCTGACATTTCGTACCTTTACCCACGATTTCAGTCTTGCTGCGCTATCAGCGATACTCAACTTGGACCTATTTGTTACAACATTTTCCCAAAACCAACATTTCTTTATATTATATGATACGTATATCAAGTGGTTCTTATTCCACCGAAGGTTAGCGTCCAAATCGCTGTATGTATCTTTGTCCACGGCTATACGCGACTAAAACTTGTGATTTCTCGACAGGTTCAAGAATTCTCAAAATCAAGAATTGTTTCTCGAGAATTCAAGTCTGGTTTCTAAATTTCTCGAGAATTCTCAAAAAATCGATATTATTACAAAATTACCTCTTGCCGATATTTTTCATTTTTTAGATCTGCCTGAATAAAAATTCTTAAACTTTCGGAAAATTAATTTCTCGAGATTTAAAATTTACAACCCTCTATCCACGACAAATTTCTTTGATTTGTGCAGACAATAAATTCTTTCTTACCCACGCATTTACCACATCATGATAGGTACGAGTATGTTTCAATTAATTATACACAATGGTATTAGAGATGTGACGAGATCACAAAAGCGTACCTACTGTAAAAATTTTCTCCGTCGATGAAACAACATTTCCGTCTTTTGATGTTGATTCTATGAGCGTGAACGTGTTAAGTATTAAACCCGTTGGAGCTTGTAAATACAAAATTGTCACACTTTCATACTCATCCTGCCCTTAGAGAGTAGATATAATATCATTATATACACAGAACGCATGCATTGAGTATTACAAAAAACCATATAAATGTCTTCCACAAAGCAACATAATAATAATATAGTTATATGTTAACATATAAGTAAATATGTTAATAGCTTAATTATCAATTATCCCACCCACGCTTTTTGATTTATTTTAACATATTACCTGTGGCATGGTGCGTATGCCATAGGTTTATATTAACTTAACTGTTTCATAGATAAGTGAGTATTTATTTCACTTTTATTATTTATTATCTGAACATACAATTCCCCGGAAGTAAAAGACCATTATATTATTATAATAAAAAAAACTTGATCATTTACCTACAATTATTATTATTATTATTGTACAGGTATAAAATATAATACTTATATTAGACATTTATGTGTACATTTATATAATGTACCTAGTCTACAGAGCAATCTTTTAAGTAAACTATTCATTCAAATTATGGCATTTTAAAATTAATAATCCAACGCTGATTTAGAAAAAAAAATAGAAGGTCAGTCACACAAATGTTCCTGTATTTTTACGTACCTACTGTCTATAATGTATGTAATTTGTTATTAATTAGGTAGAATAGACCAGTAGGGGTAATGTATTTTTCATAGCTACAAATGCTGTGTTTGATAAAATCGATTACAGATACTCTTAACTATTACTGTTTTGAGATGTAGGTAACTAATTAGTTACCTATCTTCAAAAGGCTTATTTAGGTCATGTAAGAAGATTTCGGAACTGCGGTGGAAAGAATGGCGAGGTGGCGAGAGAGATACGACTATGCAGCCTTTTCAAAGGTGCCCGACGAGAAGCTGTCACCTGAATGCATGTAGGACTTCGCAGTTTGGAGAACAATGCATCGAATGCATAAGAGTTAATAAAACCAAAAAACAATATGAAGAAGTAAGGATACTCCGATAATCCTTCAAATATGGCGTCGAGGAGTCTGTGTAACTTGTGATGGCATGTCCGCCCGTTGCATCCAGCTATCTGCTACACCACCGATGATTTATGTTTCAAGCCAATATCACTATTTACATATATTTTTTTCTTGTCTTTTCCAAAGATGTTAATACTACAGCTATATGCCTATTATTAGCTTCACTTATCAGTATTAAGCATTCATATTAATGGCAAAGCTATCGTTCTGATAATAGATATAAAATCGTAGGTACATAATATGTATATTTTTTGAGTAATGTATCAGAAAGAAAAAGACAGAGAATTAGAGCACGTCTTAAATGTTTGCATCAAATATCCATGACAATATGAGTGGACTAACATCCCATCTTTATGACATTCTTTCATTTTATTTATGGAAAGTTCAAAGTCAGTGAGTAAAACTCAATTGGAAAAAAGTCTGCAATGTCAATCGTTGTTAGAGGTCTTGAACGTCGATTCTCCAGAAATAGTCAGAAAAGATGCGTCTCAAACCTAGAAAAATATTTTTTTCCGAATTTTTTCTCGAAATTGTTACTAGGGTAATATAATAATGAGACTTTGATACGGAAAAATGAAGCTGTCGACCGGAAACGAAATTTAAAAAAAATCGCCGGTAAAAAAAATGGCACAAGAAAAGCGGAAAAAACGACATTAAACCGGAAAAAATTGAAAATTCTCGAATATCGAGAAACGAAAAAAGTCGAGAAATCACAAAATCCAATCGCAATAAATAAATAGTATAATATTATTTTGTCTTTTATCATATAAAGCCTCGTTACGCTTATCAATAAAATAATTACAAGATAAAAAGAACTTATTTATAAAACGTTTTTAAATTTTCTGTTGAATCATATAAACTTGACTTGACTAGCTTAAACGATCAAAAAAAATGTACTTGATAGAAATATTAAATAAACATAGAATACTGAAATGTCATTTTGACATTTCATATTGATTTCCATAGTAACGCACGTATATATTAATAATTTAGTTGCTAGGACCCCTTAGCAACCAATAATAGTGTTTTACTTTTTACGAATTTTTTCCGAAATAACTTTCTTTACAAAACAGAATTAATTGAAAATTAATTCAATTCTGCTTAAAGATGGCTAAAAGTATTAAAAGAATGCATTGGCATCGTGTTCTGATATATTTTAAAAGTTTCAAATGTCTAGCTAGTCGAGAAGTGAGTTAAAAATCGATTGCAAGATTTGTACTGGATAAACAACCACCGGACAAACAAGAATACGACCTAATAAAAACGTTGTAATAATAAGGAAACGGAAAGAAAATTTTGCTGGCACCACGTTAATTAAAGTTTTTTATTCTTCGGTGTTTACATCTCGCTGGGTATGGCTTATAATTATCGCATACTTATTTTTCCCATCACAAATTAAAGCTAACAACGAATCGTGATGGATGTAAAACGTGTGGATTAAATAAATAATTATCGACCTATCCACTGAAATATCATTAAAATGTTTTATTTTCCAATAATAATTATGTACAAAACCTTTATCATTTAGAATGCACTTATTTTTTCTACTTATCGTGCATTCCTCTACCGGAAGTTGGCTACCATCAGGTTAATTTTAGCTCTAACACCTGCTAACCGGGACAGTACCAATTATTACGGAGGTTTTATATGCACGAAATACGTTTATCGTTGACCTTTCCTTGGATAATGAGTTGGGAAAGACTGTTATTTCGTCCTCTCTTAAGGCGATTCGCGCCCATGTGCACTGACTACTATGCTATACGTGTTCTATCTAGTTACGATGAAGTTAAATAATGCTTTTACAATACTACCTCAGTTGAGGCATGGTCTAAAAAGATCGTGGCTAGGCGATGCGCGGATTGCGAGTCGAGGATGCAAATGGCGCATGCCGATCGAAATATAATTTTTCATATAAATCCAATATGCGTCGATTTAATGTTCTGTTTATTCTTCTATTAGTAACAATAATAATATATTCATTGACATGTTTTCTTTTTCAAGTAAATGGGTAACGTTTTTAGTAATCTTTACACGATTTAAGAATTAATACCCCCGCCGCCATCATGAAACAAATTGACGTGTTCCCAGCTCTACGTTCTCTCTCTGAATGCCAGCGAGTCCAAAATTTCGTCGCGCCTATAGTTGAAAATCATTTGCCGTTTCACTGATGTATCGTCTTAATGGGGTACTCCAAGTTGAACCTGAACCAGATTATTCAAATAGTTAAGTTGATTAACATTCTGTTGTGAAATTATCTTTATTTTTTATTCCGATATATAAATATAATAATAATTGGTACAGTACAATTAATTATTATACGGTTTGTTTGACTAATAAAATGAATCAAGTATCTACGAATACCTACACTATTTTAAGCTATCTAATTTATACTTAACTTATCTATGCGTGCATACTTCAATTACTTAGTTTGAATTGTGTTACTTTGTTTTTTCATCCATGGTCATTTTTTATTGTCAGTGATTTTTTCAAAGCTATTTAATGTATTTTTGCTGTAAATGCACTGGCAAGTGTTCATTTACTTCCTCGATAGCGTGCAGCACTTGAATGAACACAAACGCAATGGTTTGTCGTAAAATACAGTTCATTAAAGACTAAACAATTTCAATGGAAAGTCTGTTTGCAAGAAACCATTAATAATATCTCGTGAAAGCAATATTATTCATAATGTTCTGTGAGTATTGGAATATTATCTAGAATAGATTGACAAACTTTGGATATAGTAATGTTTGGTGAACTGTGCTGAGCGAACTATTTAATATAATATAGTTATAGGCATGTCCCCCACATCCTGAAGCGAGCCCTAGGCTAGAATCTTTGGCGGGCCCCCTACCTATCGCTAAGGATAAAGGGAGTGTAATGCTCTACAGTAGCGTTTTCCAAACGGTATACGCGGGAAAATTAATGTATATATTTAGTGTATTTTTATTTGAATTATGGAGTTGTCGAGTATTGGATACACAATTAAAAATTGTATCGTACAACCACATAATTTTTAATAATGATATCATTGCAGGAAAATAGCGCCGCAGCCGACTTTTTTACTAGTGAAGCAAAGTTGTGATGTGTGTTTAGCTAACTTATCTGGTCGACTTGCCTCGCTGGGCTCTTCCTGAGCTTGGGCCACCTGGCTAGGGCCCTATCACCCCCCCCCCCCCCTCTTGTGGGGGCCATGGCTATAGGTAATGACCAGCGACGTTGTTAGATGCAAAGGATCTAGATTCTAGAGCTGTCCGTAAGATTTTATGGTTTATCAACCTCCAGTAGGCATTCGGGCCATGTACATCACCCGGATGAGATGGGTAGACAAGGACAAGATAGACACAGATAGGGAGATTCGTGGAAGTTGGTTATGGATCTAAATGTTCTATAGCACCAACGTATGAAAGTAACGTTTATATTACTGTTATCATCATTTACATAAGTATTAAATGGATGAGATATGTGAAAAATAATTGGCAGATTTTGCTAGAAATGTTCGTTGGGAACATTAGTCTGAAAACATTTTAAATAAAAAAAAACGACAGTACATATTTTTCCTGGTAGCGGCAGCTTACTCTCACTTACCGTACGTGATAGCACATAACGTGATTACAATGTGTTTGAAGCATTATGCGTAAAGTGTTCAACCAATGTGTGCTACTTGTGCTGAAGTATGTGTGTAAAACATAGAGTTATAATACTCGTACAAGAGAAATAAAAAAAATACAAGTAGCGTACCGTGGCATGGAAAAGTGTATATTGGCCATGGCGTAGACAAAGCAAGATAAACCATTTGACCAGGAAGCAGATGATAGTACGCGAGGTCTAAAAGCAGATGAAATGGCAATGGACTCGAAAGTCACTCGGAGGACTCATAAAGTTGTTTGGATATACGTGGTAGCGAAGAACTAAGAACCGTGAATAGTGGAAGGAGCTGATCTGGACATTACCATTACTATGACTATTCTGGTGTTGATAACCGCTGGGCAAATACACTCACACAGTGGTAACAAAAGGGCAAGTACTTTCATGTGTTGTGTCATAAGCGGCAAGTTTGAATTCTTCGACTAGGACAAAATTTACAATATTCCCTTTAACACTAATTCAGCCGTGTGTTCATTCATGTGTGCATTCATCGCACTTTCTTATCAATATGACGAATAACAAAACTTCGTAAAACAACATATTTGATGTGGTTCGTATTGGGGGCTACAACAGTGGTTACACACTGTTGGAAGAGATCAGAGATAATCACTTATGGCGTCGAAGGAAGGAGTTAGCGATGTCATCAAGAAACCGAGACTAAACAAAAATAATGGTTGAAGTAACCAGAAAGCGCGGAATCACTTAATACATACAGAGATATTTTTTGTTCCAGTGATCGCCATACTCATTAATGGTAGAGTTACAATACATTGGTATATTCATGGCCCCCACAAAGGGCTGACAGGGCTCTAGCCTGGGGGCCCGGGCTCGGGAAGGGCCCGGCGTGGCGAGTCGCAAGATAAAGTGATATAAATACACATCACAAATCCTCTTTAATAGTAAAAAAAAGTCGCCTGCGGCGCTATTTTCCTTCAATAATGTTATTATTTTAAATTATGTGTTTGTACAATACAATTTTTATTTGTGTATACTCAACAATTCCATATTTCAAATTCATGTATTAAAATATTTAAAAAAAAAAAACACTAAAAATGTAGGTACACATTAATTTTACCGCGTACATCATTTGGAAAAAGCTACTGTGGAGCGTCACACTGCCTTTATCCTTAGCGATAGGTAGGGGGGCCCGCCAAAGATCCTAGCCTGGGGGCCCGCTTCAGGGTGTGGGGGCCATGGGTATATTTATATATTTTCTTATATTTCATATATTTATCTTGGATTATTTGTAATGCATGAGAGAAAACATATGAAAATGTGTAAGAGAGAGAGCGAAACCGTGAGAATACATAATAAATATATGTGATAGCACGGTTTAACCAGACTGCTATAATTAGCCAAAATTAGTAATAATTAACGATTTGATCTTATTAAAATACCTTATTGGATTCAATTCATTGACAAAATTGTATAATCAGATATTTAACATACATAACTTATCAGTATGGGCTCTGCAACAAGAGTCATCTTTCCACGGACAAGAATCATTTACGCTTATCGTGTGTGATCTTCCAAAATATGTATTTGGGCCTCTTTGTCCGCTGCCAACATGTTTTTAAATTTTTCACAAATTAAAGAAAGTTTTTAAAAGTTTTCACAAATTAAAAAATTCACAAAAAAAGTGCCCTTTTTCTGCAACGAAATTATTTTTTTTGTACAAAGGCCCTTACTCACTTTTAAATAATTTCACATGTTACCTTTTTCCTGTACATTAAATGAAGATCAGTTTACAAATACACAAGTAACCTTTATTTTCTTTGCTCAATTGTGAATTCATGGGTTTTGCTTCACAAATACCGTTTTGCCCATAATGTAGAAAAAAAATTACGAAGAAAACTGCATTCATAACATAACTCAAAACCGTCAAAATTGCACATGTGCCCTTTTGCTTTTGAGGCGACATATGTAGGCCCCCCAAACAGCCACACCCAAGGTCCATAAAGACATCATAAACCATCGATTTTATTAAATGAACAATTATAATTCATTTTATTACAACCTCTACAATATTGTGGGAATATAGCTAGTTCTTAAAATTACACAAGTCAGTACTTAATCTAAAAGGTATCCCATATTTATTTATATCAAAACTTCCTTGCTACAACATTTATCAATATAACATAGTACTGTGGGAATTCGGTTTTAAATTCGGAATTAAATTTACTTTATTGATTCATGTCTTAGTTATATCTAATAATATTTTATAACACGGTATAAATGCAAATTCTAAGTTTGAAAGTTTTTTAATTTTAACTTAACCGGGTCGTAAAAGAAAACATACACTCATAATAGTTTGACAGATGCTTACAGTGTGGTAATAGCGGGAATGGGACAACTGGACTCCGGATAATTGGACGCCGCACTGTTGTAGACTCGTATACAGAACGTAGACGAGGTATTTTAATCAGTTTCTATCTACTACTTAATAGGTTTAATTCAACAAAATGTATTCTTTATTGCGGATTGAGAATTACCATGCCTAAGGCTTTATATGAAATATAAAAAAACTCTTTTTTCGTTGGAACTTAAACATAATATGCACGATTAAATCATTATTTACGTCTGCATATTTACATTCTCACCAACTATTAAATCATAATATAATCATTTAAATATAAATAATAATATAATTTTTTTTTTTAAAGTACCTATAAGTACCTAACGTCTATTTATTTTCGAATTCCGTGGCGTCCAGTTGTCCGGTGCCAAATCGTCCTAGTCCCGGTAATAGCATATCATGTGATTAGAGTATCGAGAACTTAGTGTTTTCCAATGGATTTTAAGGTAATTATAATAGAAATATGCGCTCGTGGGTCTTAGATTCGAATCTCGGGTCTGACTAAATTCATATATTGTTTTTTCGATGTGTGTTTGAATCCAGAGCATCGACCTAAATATCCACATCGGATTGTAGAGCCAATGAGAAAAAATAATGGGTATATAGTGCTGTAACCTACTGTAACCTTATGCAACATTCACAATCAATTAAAAAATAGAAACATTAAAGATGAGGAAGAACCATCAGCTAAGCATCGCAGCTCGACAAATGTACAAGTTCATCGATTTTTTACAGACTAGCGACAGCCAGTAATGTATAATTCTATTTATAAAATTATATAAACATTAATTAACTATATAAAACGTCACATTACTTTAATTTACCTACCGAAAATGTTTACATCAATTATTATTGTACCTATTATAATATAATATTTGAAAGTGAAAATATTTCACCTGAAAAACAAGCGACACCGATAATAGTCTGTCAAAGCCAGGTGACGGGAATGGGACAACTGGACGCCAAGACAATTGGACGCCGCACTGTCGTAGACACGTATACAGAACGTAGACGAGAAATTTTAATCAGTTTCTATCTACTACTTAGTAGTTTTAATTCATTTTACTCTTAACATAATGTTTTTTTTTTATTGCGGATTGAAAATTACCATGCCTAAGGATTTATATAAAATAAAAAACCCTTTTTTCGTCGGAACTTAAATCATTATTTACGTGTGCATATTTAAATTTTCACCAACTATTAAATCATAATATAATAATTTAAATATACATAATAATATAAAATATTTTTTTAAAATACCCATAAGTACCTACGTCTATTTATTTTCGAATTTTGTGGCATCCAGTTGTCCCGGCGCCAAATCGTACTAGACCCCCAGGAGACTATCAGGCTGATGCAGCAGCTCACAGACAAATATTTGGGTCTAAAAACCAGAACGCAGACAGTAAGACAACATACACGTAAACGTTTAAGAGACGGAGATAACTCGATCACTTATTTTACTTTATAGGTATGGTACTGTGGTTTATTGTGTCTAAATCGAAATTTGACTTTTTCCAATTTTCCTATCGATTGCGATACATGAAACAGTTCACCAATACTTTGTCAAAACAATCCGCAACGGTATGTATACAAACAAAATTTGCCCGCGGCTGACAATCTAATAATTCCAAACAAATTTATGATTGCATCCATTAACTATTATTCACTATTTCGATATAATCGAATGAAGGTGCTTTGTTCAAAATGATTCCAACTAAAATATTATTGTTACTGCTAAACGTTGAAGTGTGATATTTTTGATTCCACGCTGCATTTGCTATATTAAGAAATTTTTAATAATAGCAATTATATGCTTTATAAAGAAACGTAACGATGGCGTTCATTTATTATTATTGCTTATGAATGATCTTTGTCATTTATCAACAACAAAAAAAGTAAATTAATAATCTCAAGTTATTATTTTATATAATATATACATACGTCGTTTGATACCAGACGACTCATATACTAACTGTCATGGCCCCCACATCCTGAAGCTGGCCCCCAGGCCACGATCCTTGGCGGCCCTTCTACCTATTGCTAAGGTTAAACGCAGTGTTCCACTCTGCAGTAGCATTTTTCAAATGTTCGAGGTAAAATTAAGGGTATTCTGTGTATTTTTAGCAATTTTTTGTATTTTAATACATCCACTTGAATTACAGAGTTGTTACAGAATAATCAAAAATTGCATCGCACAACCACATATTTTTAATATCAATAGTAGAACTTGTGATTTCATCTTTTTCATTTCTAGACTCACTCAACTCAAGATTATTTGTTTTCTCGAGAATTCGAGATCGATTTATTGATTTCTCAAGAACTCAGTATTTTAAGAAATCAACATCAAATTATTAATCTTTCGCCGATTTTTTTTTAATTTTTAAGATTTTTCCGACCAACAAAGTTTTTCACTGGGAGATTTAATAAATTCCGTTCAGAATTATAAAGTCGAGAGTTTTTTTTAATTCCGACTACGATCGATAACTTTCTTTTGCTGTTTCAACTTTTCCCTTTGTTATTTTTGCTTAGTAACAATTTCTCAAATTCTCGAAAATTCGGAAAATTCATTTCTTGAGAATTCTCGAAACCTCGATCATAACCTCTAATCGAAGGCAATCAGACGATAGAAAATAATAAATATTTTAGGGTGTATGTACTAACATTATTCAGACATATTCTATGAGAACCGGTAGGGTGTATAACGAGATTGCAATTGCTAACATAACCGCACCGCCCATAGAGCGCATTTGTGCGCTGAATAGTGTCTTCAGAATAATGTTTACCCAATTCGGATAAAGTGTATCCAAGTACTGTCCAACAAGAAGATTTAGGCACAAGTCGGAAGGCGCTGTCGTCGACTAAATGGGAGGAGCTTGTTAGTTTATAATGGAAGTGCGGTTAAAAATGTGAGGAGCTTGTTAGTTCACAGTTTTAACACATAGCCAAAAAGGTGATGTTCGACAGTAGTGTGTAATTACCAGTCACGTGAAAACAATAATTTAATTATGAGTAGGTAGCGCAACGAGACACGAATGTGTGCATTTTGATCAGACAATAGATAAGAAAGACACAGACAGGTGTCTTCAAAATCATTTTTACGCCTTCATTTTCACGTATGCTGCATCTGCATAATGTATTTTTTTCTTCAACATAATATTACTGAATTGGTTCAAACAGATTTTTTTTGCAGTTAATGTGAAATGTAGTGAAGTGCGTGTTCTGCAAGTAGGTACTGATGTTTATTGCTAATCAGTAATTATGTTTATTCACGCTCGATAATAATAATTAATAACTTAAATACATAACATAACTCTCCGTTTCTATAGCATATGATTTCATTTGTATTTCACTCGTTAACTTTCATTATTTTATCAAATTCAACAATATGTTAAAGCGATGTGCATGATTTATTTAGACGATTCGTTATCGTGATAATACTGAAGTTCGATTAGATATAAACGAAAAAGTTTTCAAGTTAAACAAATTATTGTTTATAACAGAAACTATTTTTAAATTAAACTATACAAGTCGGTTTACAGGAAGCCAGCCGGGAACAGCGCTAATTTTCATAGCCGATTTTGGTAAAATTCATGAATTCGAGACTGAAAACCTAACTTAACATGACTTAATCTAACAAATAATCCAGTATATTGGGCTATTTTCAAAATTTGTCTGCCGCTGGCTTCCTGTAAACCGATAAGACCCAATTACACTATGAATTATAATTCAAAAACCCTTATACATCTTAAGGAGTACTTAAAAAAAATACGAAACTAAAGCCGACCAATGAACGCTCATTTTATAGCACTTAAAAATAATACAATTTTATCTTTGACTGACATAAAATTCATGTCTAAATAAAATACTGTTCTTGTCGGTTTACACTTTACAGGAAGCCAGCAGCAAACAAATTTTGAAAATAGCCGATTTACTGGATTATTTGTTAGGTTAGGTTTTTATTCTTGAATTCATGAATTTTGCCAAAATCAGCTATGACAATTAAATTAACGTTCATATTGAATCTAATAAAATTAGAGACCGTATAGTATAGGTACGGTCATCTCTTTCCGATAAGAAAGCTCACGGCGAACTGTGCCACGGTGAAATGTTTTACGTACAACTTACATTTATTATAACCGTGGGTAAGAATCTCAAAAAAGTTTGTTGACCAATACTTTTTACTACCGATACAATATCAGTATTGATATTGATATTTTAGAAGCGATACATATTTAATGGCATCAATTGATGCAAGTAATTTCATTAATAATGTCATCGGTTAATACATAATGGCAGTGGCGAAGGGTGGAGGTAGGCTATTAAGATCCGATATAAATAGTGCACATTAAACTTGGTCAGTCAAGCGTATTTTTGATTTCATTGAACTAAGACTAGAATGTGTAGGGTGTAGTTTTTAAAATTCAATTAAACCCTCCCTAATCTAAGCCATAATAGATAATAGCCGAAAAATATACGTTTATCTATAAAATATTCAAAATTGTGCCATTAAACCAACCATATATCATTTTATATATTTTATACTTAAAAGAATATTTTTTGTCGATTACGGTTTGGTTTAAGCAGGGTTTAATGAATTTAACATCATCTGTAGGTAATAATATGTATTCGTAATTTTGTCAGATCGCCCATATCATACCTAAACAATTATGTTTGGTTTAAGCATGGTTTAATTGAATTTTAAAAACAAACTAGAACCATCTCCAAATTGTATTCTTAGTTCAATGAAAACAAGTAAGTATAACTGATAATGTTTAGGGTGCACTATTTACATCGAATCTTAACAGCCTACATCCACCCGTCGCCGCTGAGTCATATAGAGTCTATATGACTCAGTGGCGACGTTATTCTTAACCCGATAACTAATCATAATTCAAGTGGATGTACCTATTAATATATACAAAAAATCGCTAAACATACAATCAATACCATTAATTATTTTACCTCGAACACTATTTGAAAAAACGCTATTTTAGAGTATCACACTGTCTTTAACCTTTGCGATAGGTAGGGGGACCCGCCAAAGATCCTGACCTGGGGGTCCCCTTTCAGGACGTGGGGTCCATGTTTTAGTGCATAAATTATTTTACGTGTGGTGTGCCGCGAAATTCTAGGAAGACCTTTGGTATGCCGTGGGTGATAAAAGGTTGCGGAGCATTGATATAGATAATAATTTTATTATAAGGTTTGGTTGTGAACTGAAACGAGAGAAATTAAAAACATCCATGCTCATAATATGATAAATGTCGGAGAATTTTATTGAATTATTACAGATTTAAATGAAAATTGAAAACAAAACATTGAAATACCTATTGTCATTGTGTTATTTTTGTATTTGTTTGAAATACATACTTATTTAGCCTACTCTATCTAGCTGTATGCGTCAGAGTATGAACCTAATAGTTTGAGCGAGTGGGCTAACATCCATTTCTCGTAAAAACTAAATCTGCTAATACAAAACCTCCACTCTGTAGAGGCCTATCTGATCATATTATTAGGATCGGAAATGGTCAAAAAAAAATCTATAAACAGATAGATACTGCATTGTATAAAAAATGCATTAACATTTTAATCTCTCAATTCTTAAGTTAGATATTTCAGATTTTTTAAATACCTACTTTTTATTGAATGAAACAATAATTATGCTCTTGTACACGGTCGCGTTTTTATGCTTAATAAAAATCAATTTGCATGAAGAAAGCCAAATAATTATGCATATAATAATAACAAAATGCATTTAGATAGATACATACTACACGCTACAGTCGCATATAATATGCATACATAATTCTCATTAAACGCAAATATTTCATTGTGAGGTATGCAATGTGTTGAAATCGTGTAGGTTTTGCACAGGTCAATTCTATCGCACGCTCTTTGATTAACAATTTTCACTTGCTTAACACTTCAAATACCGATTTCGTAAACAAGATAGCAAATAATATTATTAATTTATCAACTATCATACATCATAATCGTTTATATATATATAATATTATGCAGTCATTGTAATATTTAGTTAGGCATGTAAGCGAAATCTTTGGGCAGATCACAAACGACACTCGTGGATAAGAAAGAATTAAAATAAAAATCACATACGTAACCAAATTAGTGAACTGACAATGGGCTAAACTCTAGTCTAAAGTGTCGCCAGAACAATGGATAACCATTTTACAGCTCTAAATGGCCACGGGCTACCCCAAAAACCAATGGATCAACGAACCGAAGAATAAGCAGGAATACGTGACAGCGATAACATAAGAGGTAAATAGTATTGTCATTATTATGACTGTGTTCAAAAGTGAGTGTGTTCAAAAAATGTGTGCGAGTCGCAATGACATTATTAATGGCGAACGCACTCAGTACAGGGGAATGGGATGACTGGCCTCCGGTCAATTGGACGCCGCACTGTCGTAGACACGTCGTGTAGACGAGGTATTTTAATCAGTTTCTATCTACTACTTAGTAGATTGAATTCATTTTCGTATTCTTTATCGCGGATTGAGAATTACCATGCCTAAGGCTTTATATTAAATAAAAAACTCTTTTTTCGTTGGAACTTAAACATATGCACGATTAAATCATTGTTTACGTCTGCATATTTACATTATTTTAAATCATAATATAATCACTGAAGTATAAATAATAATATTGAATATATTTTTTATAGTACCTATAAGTACCTAACGTCTATTTATTTTCGAATTCCGTGGCGTCCAATTGTCCGGTGCCAAATCGTCCTAGACCCTCAGTACAGTAGCTAGCAAGTTAATTCACGCATAGCGACATTCGCACATGCATAGCAATTTCCATTATGCGATATCACGCATCGGGAATTTATAGCAATATCACCTTTATTGTAATGGCGTTAGAGCAGTGTTTCTAGTGTCAATGTTCATTTGAGCGAACCTGTTCGAACCGAACCATTCGGCAGATCCTACAAAAAGCATCGGGAATTTATAGCAATATCACCTTTATTGTAAATGGCGTTAGAACAGATTATGCCATTCGGCAAACCCGACAAAAAAGTGAGTGTCATTTTTTTTTCCAGATGCTTCGTCCATATTAATGTCATTGGCGAGTCATGTTTATGCATTATGTATCGCGTTTTGCGTTAAAATTACCGAAAATGGTGTGATCCAATAGACGGTAAGAATATTTAATTGTTTTGAAATAAAGTTTTTTGTTTACACTATCTCAGTTACTTATGTTGACAGCTGTCAGGGCTATAACCTATAAACCTATCTTTGGAACGGTTGACTATAGATACTGTTCCCATTATGATATTACGGCCTAACTGAATAATTGGTTGACTTAAACATACCAAATTTAAATTCATTTGTATCTATTCAAAATTCCCGCCATTTCCAATTCAAATAGACGCCACCTGGCCACTAGATTGCTAGCACAAAGTACCTACCTGCAAGAAGGATTATTGAAAAACTTTAAAATATTTTTATTACCAATCGATAACATAAAGTCGTGTTCAAACAACATGTAATTGAATAATATTTGTAACAAGGTGGCGATCTCCACGTCGCCATTTCAATAGCGACATAATTTGTAACCGTATGTAATATTATTAGTCCAGTCAATGAGTGCTCAAACGATGGGTGTAGAGTGCATGGAATATGCCACAATTTTTGACTTTAGCACTTTGTTGGGAGTAGTTAGTAGGTAAACATACTAAAAGTCGAGCAATCGGTTGCTCTGAGCCTTGGTAAGGTGACATGATTCGCTACCGTAAAGCAGCACCGTCAGAATGCAAGCGTCGGATAGGCGGCATTTGGTTTTGACCGAGTACAATCGTCCCAGACATTCCGCATCGAGTTGAAAACTGCTACTGCACTAAGTATAATAATATAAATATTACATAATATAAATCAAGAGTAGAATAATTAAATTGTTCTTGTTATAATAATTTATGACTGACGAATATCAAAATGAACACTACTACTTATTTAATTTTAAATGTGTACTCTGAGATCTGAATTATCTGAATTATCACGTTATTAACATATTCCCACCGACTTAAATTTAACTACTTATTATAATTTAAATTGTATTATAAATTCATTTTCTCACTGTACTGAAAGTGTAAAGTATGATATTCGCATAAAAATATTACTATCGGAGTATGCACTTTCACTTAGACATCTTCTTCAAGTGCCAACAGTCGGGCGTATGTTCGACTCTGTTGCGATTAATTAAAGAAAACATCGCAAAGCGACGTAAGTTTCACATAATTAGTCGCGTCTAAAGAGCACTTGTTCACTCTCTACATTGTGTTGTAGATATTAAGCGCGTACAATTGGATCAAATGATTACAATCAAGGTGGCGGTTTCTATTACCGGTATCCTCTGTATAATTAATTCTAACTAAATGTTACAGCTGGTAAATGATTTTAGGTGGGTAAAATAAATGTATTACCATTTTCGCTTCTAAGCGGAGCGTACGGTCTCCAATACAGAACAGATAATAAATAGAATACCGATAGGCTATATTCAATACGCCGCATCTTGATGCAGGATTTTGAATGTGTGAGTGTCCTACGAAAATAAAGCACGCATTATGCACGTGCAATAGTGTGTGTAATACACCAACATTAAATGAGTGTAAATGCATAAACCGAGAACAGTTTTCAGTATTCGACGTAAAACGTATTCTTGACACGTGTGTAAGTTTAACCCGATCCTTCCTTACTCGAGTCGGTTACCTGCTATCGCCTTACCCGTTATGTATTTCAGTTCCCATTATTTCTGAGTTCCCTGGTCTCCACCGAGTGAACGTTATGTTATAAGACATTTTATGAGGAATAGTGTTACTCATTCACTCCACCCATTGAGTACCTGCACTAGATTACATACACATTACAAAACATTTTTTTTTCATCAACCGCGGATTCGCGGATACAATGACGGCCACTTCACCAACTAGACCAACGTTGATGTACCTTATTGAAAAAAACAGTTATAAGATCAATTGCACTGGTGTGACTACTATGATGATGTACTAAATTTACATGTTACCACAGTTTAGAGTGTTTAGACCGTTTACGGCAGTTTGCGCGTATTCCATTGTAATATGGCGACACGAGGGTAGGGGATCTGATATAATTGGCGGCTCTCGTGATGCAGTGCGTGCCATCCATCCGGGAGCTCTAGGTTCGATTCCGATGAGAACTAAATATATTTATGTGATTTTCTCAAAACCTGGCTGTTTGTGATTGTTCAACTTACTAACAACCACCATTGTACGAAGAACCAAACACATGGTTATTAATAATTTAAAAAAGGTCTACTTAGCTCATTAGGTGTAGGGCGTGTAGGCCATAAGGTCTAGGCACTTTATAATTTGTATATTGCTCATTTTACCCATTAGATATTATATTGGTACCGTTTTTCTAATGCTGGTTTTTATTTCTTTGTTGTTTCATGTCATGCATTTGTAATATGTAAATTTTACTACTTATATGTAAATAAATATGGCCATGTAATATATACCGAATAAGACCATATGTGCCTCCACAGAGATTTGTATTCACAGATTTTATTTTTACGAGATAAGGATGTCAGCCACTTGCTCAACCTATTAGGTCCATATTCTGACTCACACAAATTGAAAAACAATATATTGTGTACTTGCCAGACCCAGGATTCGAACCTGGGACCTACGACGCTATATGCTGACGCTTAAGCCGCGTAGCCATCGTCGGACAAAAAAAATACATTTGAATTAGTATAATATGACGTGTTGATTTGTGGCGAAAGGGTTAGGGTTGTTTAAAAATTGACGTCAAATATATAACTTAATTTTAAACAAATGGTAAAAGATATTGTAACGATTGAAAGGGGGAGGTAACAAAAAATACCAACATCGTGGTATGTCATTCATGAACGAATCATTTCAGAGAGGCTTCAGATGGCTCGTCTAAATTTAATTTAAATCCTAAATAAATTTTAGACTTTGGCAACATACCGATTGGAATACTGGGCCATATAAAAATCATGAGGAAGGGAACTGGACATAATATTTGAAAACAAAGTTATTGATTATATATATAAAAAGATAAATAGCTCATTCATATAATTTTATTTTCACGTTAATTGCGCGCGTTATTTTATCTATGGCGCCAAATTTTTAACCAAAATAAAAACAATTATTTACCAAGAATTTGTTGAATGAACCTAAATTAAAATGTGAAATGAAACTCTCCATTGTTATATTTACTACTTACTACCGCAATGTTTACCCCAGTATGAGACAAATTATTGAATTAATTCATATTATAATATTATTTTAATTCTGTATAAAATATTATTTTGTGACATACCCCATAGTACGAGTATCTACATCAAAACTAATTTGTACCTATTTATGTATATTATTGAAATATAGTATACACATAAAGCCAATTAATAGCACGCTGACTATTACGTATGCCATTCATACACTGAAGAGTGATTGGCTCGGTGGTCACAGGGTCTTTACCGCGTGCAGTTGGATCTGAGGTAGGACCACAGATAGTACCAATACTGGCTTAAGGGGCGGCTGAAGAGCTCGGTATTCAAATATAATTTAGTATGAAATGGACCTCGGCGTCGTACGCACGTTAATTTAAATCGATCTTTTGGCAAAAATCACTAATCATCGGAGATTTTATTTAAAAAATATATTATTATTACTATTGTCGACCTTCTACATTATTATTATTGTGGACAATATTACATTATTATTTGATAAACAGCTGCACGTGTCCGCTGATCAGAAAACAGGGCTGTCAAAATAATATAATATTTGTAAAATGTTAATTTCATCATAGTTTTTAATCAAACCTGTGCAAGTACATACTGATAACTTGGGTGGATATCGTGGCAAACATACTATTGATATATCTACGGGTATGTTATTATTATAACCCAATTCAAATTGAACATAGGTTGATACTCAAATACTATTATAGTATCTTTATGATTTCGAGAAAATAATACGATGGAATATATTATATAATCCATATCAATTATTTGAAAACATTATATTTGCATGTATATAATATAGTGAAAAGGTCAGATAACTGTTTTCTCTGCAAGATAACATCAAAATTTATATAGACTTACTTAAATGAAGAATTACATTCATGAGTGAGCACGGCTCAAAGCTCAAAGTTGACTTTATATAACTAATAAAAAATGCTGTTTGTTTCTACGAATAAAAAATCACGGCAATCAGAAAGACCGGAAAATATGGCCGACAATGCATGATACACAAACATAAAATACACAAAATTACAAACACATACGAAGTTTACCGCACACGTGCAGACCACGTGATATTTGTTTACGCAAAATCGTCGCTTTCCAAAATGGCGAATTTGGTTGCCAGTTTTTACTGCGATGAATCAATGTGTTCCTTCCCGTCTTTTTTTATTCGTAGGTTTGTTTACTATGTACACCGAGAAATTTCCATTAATAAAATCGGAAATGAGTTGGAATATAATGCAACCAAAACTGGAAAAATTCTATTATGGGTGTTTACTTTTTGAATTAGTTGACCCCAGAAAAACAGGTACATGCCACTACGTGAACCGCAGTGGATATTAGATGGTCAAAACTTAAATAATATAAATATTATAAATAAAACTTAAAAAGTACAAAATAATTATGTCTTCGACAGCCCTGACGTTATTTTTTGCCTGCCAGTCCGACTGGCGAATAAAAAATAAATGTGTGTGGTGACTGTATGTTAATAATTATTTTTAGGCACTCATGATATAAATTATTTCGTCCATTGGCTTTACATAAATAATGGTAGGTACTACCTACCTATTGTTTCACTAGTTGTATAAAAGTAAAATTGCGCAATAAGTACCTATTATTTTTAATATGTTGGTCCTAAACATTAAAAATAAATACTATTCATTATTAATGTTTTTTTGGATAGCACATGAAATAAAAATGTAGGTAGATATGCATTTCAACATCCTTCGTATGTTTAATTCTCGGACAATTTCAGGTTAAAAAGTTATTAATATATTATTAAGTTTATATTGTGGTAACCACATAATTGAAAATGTCACCATCATATTGGTTTCAATACTTTCTCCCAAACAGTTGATTAACAAATTGAATTTAGTAACATTTACGTACCTACCTATATTAGAAGATATTATTTTTTGGTCACCCCATTCTGTCTTCACGTCGACCGTGTTTATGATTTAAATTTAATTTAGAGACCATTTACATTTGACACAAGCATTGTCGGCGACCTTTGTATATTGCTAGTAGACCAACAATTCCGGACCACATATAAAAAAATCATATTTTCAATTCTCAAGGGCAATTCTGTAGAGCTTACCCTTAAGGCATATAACAGATAACATCACACTCCTTGCCGAATAAATATTATAAACGCTAATCTCTACTAAGAGAAGGCACTCAAAGAAGAAGATAATATTTATTATATAATATATTAACCCAACTTCCCTGACAATAAATTGTACGCGCGAAAAGATTTACACGATTGAAAAACTATTACTGTAAAATGACAAAAATAATAAATTTGATAATATAGATTGCTTTGGAATAATTCGAGTCTATATCCATTTGAATGTGTACCTACATTATTTATTTAGTTTTTAGACAACGGTCAATGAATTGTCCACAGCGCATGGGCCCCACAAAGGGGCGGCTGACAGGGCTCTAGCCTGGGGACCCGGGCTCAGGAAGGGCCCGGCCTGGCGAGTCAACCAGATAAAGTGATATAAATACACATCACAAATCATCTCTAATAGTAAAAAAAAGTCCCTCCTCCTTCCCTCAATAATATTATTATTTTAAATTATGTGTTTGTACGATACAATTTTTATTTGTGTATACTCGACAATTCCATATTTCAAATGGATGTAAGTATTCAAATATTTAAAAAAAAAACACTAAAATATACACATTATTTTTACCGCGTACATCATTTGGAAAAAGTTACTGTGGAGCGTCACACTGCCTTTATCCTTAGCGATAGGTAGGGGGGCCCGCCAAAGATCCTAGCCTGGGAGCCCTCTTCAGGATGTGGGGGCCATGCCACAGCGGATAACTTTTTTTTCTTGGAACATTTGTATACTTTATAGCGTATTAATGAATGTTATCGTATTAGACAGCCGAACTTTGATAATGACACCTGTAACTAAAATTCAATATTTAATACGTCATAGTCGATAGAGCTGACCCATTCCTTCTCATTCTTTTTACATCGTTGTGCCAAGGCTTTGCTTTTGATGCTACATGCAAAGAAGACGATTTCATAATATAGCGGTATGCCTTATTATCTGTTTAAGTCTAGTTGCTATTCTAGTTTCTTTTACACTTTGTCTGGTAATAATATAGAGTTGAAAAATGTATTTCTCAAACCGAAGAATTAAGTCCAAACCACTAAACTGTAGTCATTTCAAGGTCGGTCCAGTTTGATAGTATGCGTGAACGTTTAAAGTGTTATTTCATTTTTTTTATAGCAGTGAGCGTGAGACACTATTTGATGACTTTTGCTTTTGACTCTCCTTGACTTCGATAATATTTTGGAGAAGCAAAAATTTGTATTCAGTTGATGGTGGTCGCTTCTTTTTCTTCGGGCCACGAGAGAATCTTCCTCGAGCGGAACAACCTGGCCGACGGTTAATACATTTTTCGTAATACTGTTTCAGTTACTGCTGTGTTGCCAATTGTCAATAATATTATTATGAGTTAGTTATTATTGGAGAATAAAATAGAGTATTTTAAGATTAGAGTATTTTAAGATTAGAGTATTTTAAGATTAGAGTATTTTAAGATTAGAGTATTTTAAGATTAGAGTATTTTAAGATTAGAGTATTTTAAGATTAGAGTATTTTAAGATTAGAGTATTTTAGCAAAATTCATCCAAAATTTTGGACTTCTAGCCGTTTTATAAACACGTTTTTCATAAAATAACTAGATACCCACAAAACGAAGATTGAAGAGAAATTATTATATTGTGTCGGTACTGTGATTGTAGACGGTTATAGCGCATGTACACGGGTTACATGTAAATTGTACGTAACACATTTCACCGTAGGTACAGTTCGGAAAGAGATGACCGTATACTATACGGTCTCCATTTTTATTAGATTCAATATGAAGATTAATTCAATTTTCATAGCTGATTTTGGTAAAATTCATGAATTCAAGAATGAAAACCTAACCTAACAAATAATCCAATATATCGGCTATTTTCAAAATTTGTTCCTGGTTCCTATAAAATGTAAGTCGACAAGAACCGTGTTTTATTTAGACATGCATTTTATCTCAGTACGACTCAAAGAGGCTGGGTGGTCTTTAATATACGACTATATATTTCCAATATATCATTAATTTCACCGTGAAGTGTGATACGGCGAACTGCATACGTATACATTTCCGAACACGCTGTATACGCGCATGGATTTGCTTCCAGCAATGGTGTGTATTTTCAACTATCGCGATAATAACTGCTTATACGTAAAAGTGCTGACTGTCTTGCCAATCTCATTCTTCAAGAGTAAGCGAAACGCGATGTAGTCATTTTATAGTAGGTACTATTTGACAGGTTGAGAAAATCGGTTAACCTCAATATGAGTCTGCGCGGTGTAGTTGGTTTTTTTACCGGAAGGTTCTGCGAGCAGGCGCAGATATAGTACGCGTGAAAATTCAGAAACTTCCGTTTTTTTTTTATTCGTGCCTGTAATCTTACAACTTGCGTGATAGTACATGTTTATACGTGCATTCAGGGGCGGCTCTACCTTAAGGGTTCATAGGGACCATCCCCACATCGTTATCATGTGGAGAATGCGTAAAAAAACGTCCGATATTTTTATCATTGTCATAATATACCTACTTAATTAAATGAATTATTTAATTTATTTCATCTATCTATCTTAACCCGTCGCCATTTTAGAGAGATATTTATTATTATACAAATAAATAAAGCAATAATTGTAAATTATGTAATAACATAACAATGATTACGCGGCATTAAAATAACGTATTAATACGCCCAATTTCACGGTGACACCTATGTACCTACAAAATTAAGAAAGCTATGGCGTCTATTTTTCGCTGATCGGGGTCACTCAGTCCCATCCCGTTGTTGCGGTACAAATCTCTTTCTACAAAGTATGTGAATGCATTAGCATTATTATACGCATACTAGGGACCGAATCGAATGACCCCATATGTGAGTAAATACGCTCGTTGTATGTTGTTCAAAACTAATGATGGTAAATCTTTAATAATTATTATTATTAATTAAGTTTATATTTTAAACACAATTTTTAGATGTGATTAAGTAACGACTCAGATAATCATATTATTTATTCTGAAAAAATACTCATTTCCTCATTAATAAAGTCATGTTATTCTAAGTAGCTTCGTACATAATGTACCTATAATAATATGAGAATATAGGTAGGTACATACTTGTACATATATTTGATAATTAATGACTAAACCTCACCACCTAGAAAGTTGTCGAGCCGCCACTGCGTGCATTCTCTTGTTATGGCAGCGATAATACGTACTGTCAGCAGTAAAATCCCATGCACGTGTAAACGGGGAATTATAAATGCTGTTTTTTCACATTTAAAATTTTCTTCCATAATATATTCCAAATTGTACATTCTTTGGTGTGACAAAGTTTTAGAGCTGCAACTTTATTGGTCACAAAGTAATGTTAAAAGATAGCTGCATCTGATCAAATGTGAAAAAAGTTTATTGTTGGCAAAATATATCTGCTTAAAATGCAAGATAATAATAAAACCTCAATCTTTAAGAAATGATTAAAAGTTTGTGTTAGGATGCTAATTCCGCTTATTTTTGATAAAAAATACCTACTTCAAAATATCTTTTAAACTAATTTGGCAGACTAATTTCAAAACTTTGTTTTTGCTCTCCTGTAAAATTGTTTAAAACAGCAGTGACATTACAGTACCAGTGTAATATGAGACCATATTACAACCAGGGAATATAAAATTAACGCAAACCTGCTGACCTTACCGAATGCAGTATAACAAGCTACAGATCTCTAGTGTGCTAATATAAAGCGCATTCAATATTTGAGGACAGTCGGCGTGCTTTGTTTGACATGCGTTTTATGGTCTGACTGTCATAAAGGATTTTGCTTTTACATTATTTATATCATAATAATCTGTTCTGTTGGTCTAATTCTAAGTCGAAAATATTAATTTCTCAGGCACCGAGTTTCTCAACACTCGTTTCTACCTATTAAATTATGTAACAAATGTACATAAATAAAACTAATTAATTAAATACATTCATACCTACAAAAGACGCTATGCATAACTGACCATTAGGTATTTATAATTTGGAATGGGTAAAACAGTATAATACACTATTATAATTAATATTAGTTACATGTAAATTGTACGTACTACATTTCGCCGTATTACGTTTCACCGTGAGCAGTCGTACCGGAAAGAGATGGCCATATAGCATTGAAATAAAAACATAACTCTTTGTTCGTGGAAGATTGCAGACAGTAATGTTCCAATTTTATTAAATTCAATAAGAATATTATTTTGAAATTTATTGGTATAAAATATCTGATAATAACGCTGTTTTCAACATTGGTACGATATTGTATTTCTAATTTACTTACCTACCTATTTTCTTCTGTCTTTCCCTTGTATTCTAGTGGTTTTGATGACGTTTTTTGTACGTGATTTAATTATACATGAATGCTATACGGTCATCGGTTTCCGATAAAATAGCGGTCAGTGAACTATGATAATGACCCCCACATCCTGAAGCGGGCTCCCAGGCTTGGATCTTTTTTGCACCCCCCTACATATCGCTAAGTTAAAGGTAGTATAACATTCTACAGTAGCGTTTCCCAAATGATGTTCTAGGTAAAATTAAGGGTATTCCGTGTATTTTAAGCGATTTTTACAACGTTTTTATTAGGTCGTATTCTTATTTGTCCGGTGGTTGTTTATCCAGTACAAATCTTGCAATCGATTTTTAACTAACTTCTCAACTAGCTATACATTTGAAACTTTTAGAATATATCAGAACACGAAGCCAATGCATTTTTTTAAATTCTTTTAGCCATCTTTGAGTAGAATTGAATTCATTTTCAGTAAATTCCGTTTGTATGAAAAGTTATTTCGACACCATTATTGGTTGCTTGGGGGTCTGGGGTCCTAGCAACTAAATTATTAATATATACGTGCGTTACTATGGAAATCAATATGAAATGTCAAAATGACATTTCAGTATTATTTCTATCAGGTACAAATTTTTGTGATCGTTTAAGCTAGTCGAGTCAAGTTTATATGATTCAACAGAAAATTTAAAAACTTTGTATAGACAAAGTTCTTTTTATCTTGTAATTATTTGTATTTCGACACACGATAATAAAAAATTACGTTACACAACTACATTTTATTAAATATACAAATTTTTGTTAATTTGTATATTTCCAAATTTTGTAATTGTTATTATTACCGAAGTAGGCTTTTTTTTGCTATTACAGTAAATATGTGATAATATGTGCTTATGTTACACATCAAGTCGATTCGCTATGTCGCGCACCCCCCTGAGCCCGAGCCCTAGGCTAGAGCACTGTTCCCGCCCCTCCCGGCCAACCGCATACGTACAATTTTCGTGACACAATAAATAGTATTTTACATCGATTTTCAACTGTAAAATTTAATTTTTACTGATTTATGCATCTATTGAAAAAAAAACATATTTTTTCCAGGTACATGTGACCTCATTGAGCCGTCCACATTTAACCGCCGCGTGTCACTTCTCGCGCACGGATGAGGTACACGTGACCCACGGAACAGATTAATAAATAGAATGCCGATAGGGTTTGAATAGTGTCCTACGAAAATGAGCCACACATTATACACGTGCAGTGGGTATGTTATACACCAATATTAAATGAGCGTCAGTGCATGAAACGAGAGCAGTTGTCAGAAGGAATGCGAACGCGTATTCTTGACACGTCTTTAAGTTTATCCCACATTCTTCCTGTCCATTCTTCTTTTGCCTGTTTCTCCACATCCGTTAAGTATTTCAGTTCTCATTATTTCTGAGTTCCCTGAAGTGACCTCATTGAGCTGTCCACGTGCACGCGGCGAGATTCGCGTAATCTGGACAAGCTCTAATTACACCAACGTGGAAAATATGAAGTATCTATACGTAGTGAAGAGGTAAAGAAGCCTACGATAATTCTACGTCGTAAATAATGATCTATTATTTTTTTTATTCCTATTGCATCGACATTATAAGAGTTCAAAAAATGAAAGGTAAGCATTAAATAATTGTGTAACATTTCAATTCAAAGCAAAAACTTCGCCGAAATCATAAATGTTCAAGATGCTTTGTTTAGAACGGATATTAGAAACGAATGATAATTTCGGTGTTTTCTTATGCAATACGTCCCTCCGTGCTGCGAAATAATATCGATATGTTTTTGAATAGTAGATAATAAATAATCTTATGATAAATCGATCTGTCAGATTGAAATTTAATGAACTCTTATGGAATTATTTTGAAAGTAGGTATGTTTATTATCTATTAAAATATTAAGTTTAAATTGATACGCTACTTGTAACTATCAAATAATATATTCGGCTTATCTTTACATATTATATAGACAACTTAATCACGTCCGCTAAATATATAATATAACACTTATAAAAAATAGAAATTATTTTGTAAGGTAATTATAAAAGTAATTTACTCTACAATGATTGTATTTTTACAACGTTTTTCTTAGCTCGTATTCTTATTTGTTCGGTGGTTCTTTGTCCGGTACAAATCTTGTAATCGATTTTTAACGAACTTCCCGACTAGCTAGACATTTGAAACTTTTAGAATATATCAGAACACGATGCCAATGCATTTTTTTAGTCTACTATAATACTTTTAGCCATCTTTAAGTAGAATTGAATTCATTTTCAGTTAATTCTGTTTTGTATGAAAAGTTATTTCGACACAATTATTGGTTGCTAGGGCTCTGGGGTCCTAGCAACTAAATTATTAATATATACGTGCGTTACTATGGACATCAATATGACATGTCAAGTTAATTTTTTTTGATCGTTTAAGCTAGTCAATTCAAGTTTCTATGGTTCAACAAAAAATTTAAAAACGTTGTACTTATATAAAAAGTTCTTTTTATCTTGTAATTATTTAATTTTTACTTTTACATTTTACGGTGTGTGAAAAGTTTTATCTATGTTCATTGTATTAGATTAGTAAGTATATTGTTAATTTCACCAGAACAGATTAATAAATAGAATTCCGATAGGCTATACCCCGATACACTACATTTTGACGCAGTGTTTTGAATCTGTGAGTGTCCTACGAAAATTTAACACAGATTATAGACGTACAATAGTGTGTGTTGCAACCTTCAAATGCACCAATATTGAATGAGCGTCAGTGCATAAACCGAGAGCAGTTTACAGAACGAACGACAAGCGTATTCTTGACACGTGATTAAGTTTATCACATATTCTTCCACACTCGAGGTCGGTTACCTGTTAGAGCGTTTTATAACTTTGCACTTTTTTGCACTCTTTACTATACTGATACGCCTCTTGGCCTAATTGCCTCGCATAAAATTAGATAAAATGATATTTACTTGTTTTAATATATTAAATAGACAGATTATATATGTGAAAAAAAAATATTTTTGAATAAATTACATCATTTTCATCCTAGAGCCAGAGTGCAAAGTTATGAAGCATATACTCTACTCCACACCCGTTGGATATTTCAGTTCCCATTATTTCTGAGTTTCCTGGTTAACTGGAAAAAATCCGTTTAATTAACTGGGCTAACGTTAAATATGCGTTATTGGTCATTACCAGGTACTTAAAAACCATTTTGATAATAACACATTTTCCCAATTAACTGGCGAGTCAGCTCACGAACTCGAGTGTTTGTCACCCGGTCGTATCAATGTATTGTGTACCTACCTCTAAGATTCATCGGAGACATTTTCAAATATTGTCAAATCGACTTTTAGCCAATTGGATAAAAATATAAATCTATCTTTCATTGAACATATTTTGAATTTGGTGTCATTACAACAAATGCATATATGTTAGAAAAACGTAAAGATAAATAAATCAATTCTCTCCGTTTCGCAAAAATGTCTCTTGATCTATAACGGGCTCCAATTATAAATCAATTTTCATGAAAGGTTTCTCTGTAACTTTCATTTCAAGTAGGTACCTATCTATTCTAAGGAAGGTTTTACTACTTCAATGATTTATTTATAACGACGAGCAGTTTTTTATTTTTTTAAATTACAATATAAAGTTTCTCTTGTGAAGATTTATGTTTTAGTTAGATTGAACAAAAACCAGCCATACCCATTAATGGCGTTGGCTAAGTATTTTAAGAAACAACAAACACGAAAAAACAATAGATTAGACCGCGCATTTTCCGGTTGCTTACGGTCATAAAATCCTAAAATAGCGTTGATGTATCGATAGATCATTTTATAAGACGTAGATTTAGCTATTTATAGCTACATGCATAATTCATAATATCTACACCAAATAGCACCAGAAAAATGAATTACTTTGCTGAACTGACACAATAAGTACTAACAAACCGCCGTGCATGAAAATAGTATCTTAGTTTAAAATGCATCTAACTTATTAGGCAGGTGTTGTAACCTCAGTTATTATATGAAAGAACTCAGCAATAGTTCGATAAGCATTAAAACAACTCGTAGAGAATGACTGAGTTAAGTTGAATCGAGATGTTTAATAAGCACCTAATGTTAATGACGCCTATTTATATATATATACACATACACGTCTGTGTGTGGTAACACTGAGAAATATGGTGGATAAGTTAGGGATACCTTTTAATATAGTTAACCCTTGCAATAATCGAAATTATACCTATCGAATATGCTAAACAATACATAAGTACTTAATACTCGTAATATGTAATTTAATGCTGTTGAGTGATGATAAAGCGCATCGTTTTTGTTTTAAGAGGATTAATCAAAATATATTTTACTGTCGAAGACGCTATAGAGGAGGGGGATCCCAGCGATTCCTAGCCAAGTTCTGCGGAACCCTGGGGTACAAGAGAATTCTTAAAAGCTACAACATGAAACAACATTGGTAATAGAGCAAAAAAAATATTTTGAAACACTGAAGTATGTTTAAGTTTTAATATGTCAAAATCGAAGAATCCAGTTAGCAGTAATGAAGCCCTAACCTTTGTAGCAATGCAGAAAGTAGAAGATAATACCTAAATATTTGCACAACAAACTGTGCTTTATGAATTTGTATATTTATTTTTAAATTGTTAAATGAAATGAAATAAAACAAAGCTGTATTATTGTTAAATATATTATAATCCTAACATACTCGTATATTATGTATAATATGTTATTTATATACTTCTACCACTTCCGGTGGATCTTTTATTATCTGCAACATTCACATGACATTTCTGGATAAAATAGATAATTGTGGTTTAATCTATTTATTTTAATTTTAATATTTCCATTCATATTATTATATCCACAAAACAGATTATTTCTGAGTTCCCTGATTATATCATAATTTAACATTATTCTTGGAAATACACAACAATATGTAAGTGCCTAATGCTTATTTATAGAAAGGATACGTAATTACTTTAAATAGAATAACTTAATATATAATTATAATAATGTCTTAATAATTGTGTTGCTTTCAAAATAAACTGCTAAATAAAATAACTTTTATTTTATCTGTATATTTGAGTCAGATTGCATTATCTAAAAAACAAACACTTTCTAGAAAACGTAATAAAAATCAAGCTCGTAATGTTAATGTACTACTCGTCATTACGGCTTAATTGTTTTAAATAATTCGGGTTTCTTATATGAATATTAGAAGCAGGTACTCAACATGAAGAATTTGGCCTGACAATAATTCAGGTGCAAAATATGTATACTAAAGGCTTTTACAGATAATAAATTCCGATTGTGATCTGTAAATTAGTGTTATAATATATGTCAATGGTTTGCATGGGCTTTATTAATTTAATTTAAACTCTCTTCAACCTTCTTTTTGTGCGCGTGCTAAGCTGATTACATACTCACAAAAAATATTTTATTAAAATTTGGTTAATGGTAAATCTGCACATAAAAAGCAATGTTGTGTCGTATTTAGATTGTTGATTTTTCAGCTCCGTCTCTATGAACTTGTACCCTTTTGCTTTTAGGAAATTCAAGTTTATGTTTTAAATAGACTCAAAATGTGAATTTTGTCTGAAAGTAGGTGTTCAAAATCTGTACTTAATTCATTTTCTGAAAAATCGTACATACGACACACTGGCTCTAAAGTACATAATTTTAAAACACCTAGAGAAATTTTTATATAACCACTAGAAAAAAAAAAAAAAAAACGACGCCCAGCGGGGTTCGAACTCGATTCGTGCCAATGTGCTCTATATAATTGCGACGTATTAACTAGTAGTTCTGTACTTACACCTCTCTGAAGCGCTTCACAAAAATGCATCAATTTTGGCAGTCAGCTTTTGTATTTTAAATGAAAGTATTAATTACTTTAATAATTACTAATTAGTGTCAGGATATCTCCAAATTATTGGGTTATAACGTACTTACACTTGGTTAATAATTTAAAAAATCGTGAAAAAAAACGTGGCATGGAAAAGTGTATAAGGCATAACGCGGAAGGACGACAAAATAAACCGATGAATAAAAAGGCAGACAAGAAAGAGTACGCGATGTGATAGAAGTCGTCAAGCAGATGAAATAGCAATGGATTGGATATGTCGCTCAAAGTGCACTTAATGATTATATGGACGCCCTAAACCCGTTGGATGGATTTCATTCGGTGGATGTACGTGGCACCGTTGAACTAGGAACCGAGAAGAGTCGAATGAGTTAGGAGAGGCCTTCATCCAGCAGTGGATCGAACCCAGTTGATAATGATGTTGATGGTGTACTTAGGCGTGGTTTATATTTAAGTTTGCAGTGATTCAGCCCATAATTTCAAGTAGAATAGTAGTATAATTTAGGTAGGTACTAACCATTAGAAAAAAATGAGAGTGAATTGTCTCTATTGTTATGAAATGAATTGTTTAAGCCGTATTAATCGCTTTGAAATTAAAATTTTACACCGTGTTTATTACCTCTGAGGTGAGTCTGAGCCGTGATATGGGTAGCTACGATCTAGCGGTGTTCCGCAACCTTTTTTTTTCTTTCTTGGCACATTTTAATCGATCTCTCAAAAGCACGCTTTCAGTATTATTTTATAACAAAGTTTCTACGATAACAATAATACATTTACAACAGAATTACACATATAATTTTGAATTTTTCAAATTTTAAGCAGACGGATTTTGCAAAGCATGAAAAAGATTTATTAACAGGTTTTAGAAAATAATCTGATATTAATTAAAACATTTGGAAATAATACTTTTACATAAGTATGCAAGGCATTTTCTTTGGCAGTCGTAAATCAAATGATTATGATATTTTGTACCAACTTTATAAGTGGACTTTACGCATTATTTTTCTAATATTTTACATGAGACACTTTCTAAAGTATAGATATATATGTGTCTCATATAGCACATGATAATTTATTGTATTTTAATTATTGTATTGGACCAAAACTCATCTTTGCCATACAGCGGGTATAATCGATTCAGAAGTGCCCATGATGAATTAAAATTATTTACCAACTCAACATTCACAAAATTTATTTACGCATAAATAATACTTACATAAATATAGCCTCAAATCTTGATACACAATCTTTACAATGAAAAATAAATATATACTCCAATATAAATAAAGTTTTATGAATATAAATTAACAGTGTAGAATGTTAGTCTCCAGAAATTTGTTTATAAACATAGGTATATATTTATTATGACACTATATTGGTTATGTTTACAACACGTGCTCTTTACTTGGTTGTATTGAACGACTAACTAAATGACACTATGCGTAATAATAAATTATGTGTTACATCGGCGCGTGCAACTTCGTCACACGCTAAAAATACACTCGTATCTGTTTTCCCAAACGCGCCAAAATAAGTATAACTTCAAAAAAGTGTAATTAAATCATGTGAAATTAGTGTTGGGTACGTAGCTTCAACATAATTAAACAAATAATCAATTTGACAATACAATCATACAATGGTACCTAAGGGACGGCCGAAATTGGGATAACTGGATTGCGCCACATAAATGATGATGCGATATTGATAAATATAAGATACGCAACGAATGAATACGTGATGATCCCAAAAACAGACGGACGGAACCGCAGACAGTGGGTGCACAATGGCGAAGAAACGTGTCTCTCAAGTCTCAATATATTTTGACACTTCCGAGTAATTCGTGTCAAATAAGTTTGGTCTAGGCTAAATGGTTGAGTTACGCTGCGATATTATAGAACAACAGGATATAATGCATTATATTTTTAATACCGTGATCATTGTTTTTTTTTTAAATATTCAAATGATTCGCTTTGTAACTAAATTATTAATTTGTAAAATAAAATTTGTTATTGTAATACCAGGTGAAGCCTTTACTGAGCCTTTATTAAGTTTTCTAAGCATTGCCTAAGAGATTTTTGTCTAATTCATAGTTTTAATATTTTTTATATCTATTTTAAAAAACATCGATTTTTATAAAAAATATAAATGTGTATAACTTGAAATCCTTTTTATTTATGTATGGTCCCAATATTGAAGCTTGAAAATAATCTCAAATTGCAAGCTTCGTATTTTTCCGCTAGGTGCCTCTTTAAAAAAGGCTCAATAAAGGCTTCACCTTAAGCATAGGTACATTTTTCAACAACAAGTTAAATAAAATAAGGTATAACTAATATTATCCCTACTCATGTCTATCGTTTTTATTTAAAGCACCATCAATGGATAGGACTTACCAGAAGACAATATTGTACAAAAGTGGACGATAAAAATATACGACTGTTTAATTTATTATTTATTTAATTTTAATTAAAACTGTATATTAGTGTATTTACTAATTGGTAATTACATAGTGTTATAATAAATATTATGTGCATACGTGATCCGCATTATTATAATGGATGCATTTTTATTTAGAATGGCAAACACAGGAAGACGAAAAATATTTATCCTCTTGTGATCTTTTTGCGGAAACGAGTTGTCGGTCAGTCCAATATTACGATTGCTTAATTATTTCCATTAATTCATAAAATAAAGTAATGAATGACAGTCTTCCCAATTATTTTAAATGGTATCTCAACTGCGGATTTAACTCGAAGAATAATAAACTGTTTGCTAAGAATTTTAACACATAAAAGAACTCTTTACGCGCGCACTTATTAACAGTTGTAATTAATTAAAAATTAATTACAACTGTTACTACTTTTCATTTGTACTATCATTAGAATTCCTTATTGGATATTCATAGCGATTAAATGCCAATGCAAATGGCCAAGGTTAATATTTTTTATATAATTTTGCGGTATTCTTTATCAAAACACATTATTCTTGGAACTTCAAATTCCATTAAACAATAACAATAAAATTATATCAAATATAAGTAACTTTTTAATTGCTAATCCAAATGGGTTTTGGTGAAAAATTGTTATCAATGGACATTGTTTAGAACTCTCTCTTTGGAAAACTAAAACAGCGTCAGCAAGAGTTATAATATAACTATTATTTGTGAAAAATATTTCCGACTATGTCCGATCCTAATAGGATCATATGGGCCTCCACAGAGTAGAGGTTTGTATTAACATATTTTATTTTTTACGAGAAATGGATGTCAGCCACTTGCTCAACCTATTAGGTCCATACCCTGACTCACACACAAAATTGAAAAACAATATGTGTACTTGCCAGACCCAGGATTCGAGCCTGAGACCCACGGCGTGATAGTCCAACGCTTAAGCCGCGCGACTACCGTGGGTGTAAAATATACTTACACCAATATATATTTTTAATTGCTCTCTTATAATATGATAAATTGTGACGTATGGCCCTTTTGGTCGAGCAAAGTAGATACGCTTTTAACAACTTATTTACTGCTGGCCGAAGATTGGTTAGTTCTTGGCACTCTTACTAAGACTATCGAAGGACCGGCAAAAGGTACGCTGGATTGATGAAATATGAAGATTCAGCGAAATTACCTGGTAAGAACAAGGAACCGGAAACAGGGGAGGGCCTTCATACAGCAACAGATTGAAATTCGATTAAATTTGCTGTATTTCGGTGTATCATAATATTTCAAATAGATGCCGTGGATTTTATAGTGACCAATTCTACATTACATGGTCCGTTAACATAAAAAAAACAAAAATTTTTATGTGGAAACAACATGCTCTCTTATTATTGCGATCTAGTTAGAATCTATTTTTCAACTACGTTGAAACTGTGTGTGGCCAAATTTATTTAACACCCGCGATGGTCGACGGTTACGTGTCAAGCTTATAATGTTGCGAATCCCGGGTTCGAATCCCAGTTCTGGCAAATTCACGTCATTATTCAACGTGTGTTTGAGTTTTGGACGCAATTCTTCTTCTTCTTCTTTCACCCTGTCACGACCCAGCATTTTGGCATAGGGAAAGCACAAGTTCGGGCCACTTCCCTCGATATATCGCCAACTCTTGCGCCTCCCGCCATTCCAGACCCGCAGCGCTTAGATCGCTTTTATAGCATCGCTGCAGGGTGAGGGAGGGCCGGCCATGACGACGGAACCCTTGATTCCGTGCCACAAGGGTACAAACTGTCACACTCTTTGGTGGCATCCGGAAGACATGTCCCAGCCACGTAAAACGTCTCTTCGTGGTTACCTCAATCACCGAAGGCTGGCTGTGTCTATGTCTGTGACGTAATAGATTGAGCAAAATCTCGTAAAAATAAAAAAATCTGTTAGTACAACCTCCACTCTTTGGAGGCCCATATGCTCTAATTAGGGATTGCAATACCGGTATTACAAAACCGGTATCCTAGTTTTTATCAATACTGAAATACAGGTTTTAATAATCCAAAATAACGGAATTTTCGGTATTAAGAAACCACACCCGTTTACGTTTTAAAAATGAACTTAATGTTATTTTTCATTACTTTGTACTGTTATTGCCTATTAAATTGAGTGTATAAGTTATGTGCTGCTAAAATGAAAATATATTGACTGAATCCAACAGAGGTGAAATAACAACCTATTTACAATATACATAACAATATACCTATTTATAAAATTGTCCGGATAAATTAACATAATATTATTTCGAAATAGAAAACATCCGTGACAAATTTTCAATTATATATTGTATAATACAATTATTGATATTATAAATGTATAAGCGTTGAAGGAGCTTTTCCTGCACCCGCACTTATTTGCACTTGATAAACTAGCCTTTTAGAGGGTTTTAGTTAAAATTATCAATATATTAAATTGTTTGTGAAAATCACCAGTTCTACAATATTATGATCAATACATATTTTTAAATGTCAACATCATAAATGTAGGTAGGTAGGTTTTTGCTATAAAATAATGTTTTAAAGAGATTTTAATAGCTATATTTACTGTTGTTTTATGTTTTAACGAATACCGGTATTCAATAATAAATACCAAAAAACCGGTATTGATATTTTCATTCAGTATTTCAATCCCTACATCCCTACATGAACGCTAATTTGAAAATATTAATCTTTCAACCACATTCATAATATGTATGTATTTACATATTATGATATTTACGAAATAGTGCAAATTGTATGAGCGGCCTCTTATGAGCACGGTCATTTATTGTATTTTTCAGTTGCTACATCCAGTTATAAACCAATGAGCAATTCACTATACTTTATTAGATTATTATTGTATTAAGCGAGATGCCATCGAGATTTCTCCCGAGATTCTTAAGATCTAGGTTTGGATGTGGTCAGCGCGACTGTTACACGACCCGAGGCTGTAGAATGGTTACCACAAGCATATCACAGAGTTGAATATTTATTGTACACGATATTTCTAACAACTATTTTAATGACACAAATAACGTACCATATGTCATGAACATAATCTTCCGAGATGACGTTCAGAATGTCATATTTATGTCAACCGCGATGGATAAACTACACAAATATAATTATGTATCAATCATTAGATAGGTATAGAAGTAGAGTTGGGTATTTCCCGAGAAAATCTCAATCTCGAAATTCGGGATTTCCCGAAATGATGAAATTTTGAATTCTCGAGATTCGGGATTTCCAGAAAATAATTCTCGAGAATTCTCTAGAAATCGGGAAATTTAAAAAAAAACATGTAAAAATACTAAAATCAGTGTAAAAACAGGTAAATTCCAAAAAAATATGATTTTTTTTATGTAAGAAGACAAACAAAATAGAAGTAGGTAAACAAAAATAATTCATAGCATTACTTATTAAAATATAATTTCAAAAAACACAGACTGTCAATCGCTGCGTCTGACAATCGCGTACGCCTTTAAAACACAAAATTCCCTGATTGCGCTCATTTTCAGTCGACGTTGGCTTAATTGTGTTAAATGCCTCGATCAGTCTTTGAACGTTTTGTGTTTTCTGTCAACTTTTTTCATATGGAAAATCGTTTTTTTTTCAATTAATATTTGATAATAAAGAAATCCCGAATCCCGAGAAAAGATTCTCGAGATCCGTGATTTCCCGAAATGTTAAAAATTTCAATTCTCGAGATTCGGGATGGAAAATCTCGAAAATTTTTCGAGAATTCCCGTCGGGAAATTCCCGAAACCCAACTCTATATAGAAGTCGCACCATGAAAATATTATGGTTACATAAAAATTGTGCATTATGTTCTTGAACTTGTATGAATAATAATTAATAATAATTAAATCGCATGCATACCATTTTTTATTGTAGCTTTGTATTATGTAATGTGATTTGTCTACCCACTATGACTATAGTCTCAGAAACCGATGCGGAGCGATCTCTGTTTTAAAACTCATCCCACCTACAAGTTTTTTTTTTTTATCATTCCGTTTCTTAAAATAATAATAATATTGCCTTATGACAACAATCCATTCCACACCCCACCTTCGCGGTTCACTGATCTCTTACAAGCCTGAGATTTCAATTTGCCAGGCACGAATTAAGAGCAATGCCGTGATCATTGTAATACCGGCCAAAGTAATAAGTAGCACCCACAATTATTAAAGTTCAATAAAAATGATAAACTGGCACACACGCTACCGTCTTTTTTTCATGCATCATCAACAATAAACTCTGTTTCAGCAACAATGTCTGTTTTCACTTCAAATTAGACCATATGGGTTTACATTACAGTGAAAGTGGCAGTTAGGAGTCGTCCATATATTACGATACGCCCTAATGAGGTATTTGTAATGAAGGGTTAGGGGGGTGTACAACATTTGGCATCACAAAATTAACATATTATCTATTTTTTTTTTTTAATAATATTCGATCCTAAGAAGATCTATTAATTTTATTGACAGAATTTTCTTTTTGCTGGAATTTGATGTTAGCCACTTTCTCACTCATTTTCTCGATCTGGTTGCAAACATACATTTGATTTTTTGCCAGACCCGAGAATCGAAGCCGGGACTCTCGACATTGTAAGGCTGACGCGTAACCGCTCCGTGTCCGGAAATTTGTACGTATGCAGTTCGCCGTATCAAACTTCCCCGTGAAATGTTGTATCGGAAATATATGGTCGTATATTAAAGACCGTCCAACCTCGTTGGATCGTATAGTAGGTAGGTGCCTTCTGAGATAAAATTCATGTCTAAATAAAACACGGTTCTTGTCGGCTTACCGGAAGCCAGCAGCAAACAAATTTTGAAAATAGTCGATATATTGGATTATGTGTTAGGTTAGGTTAGGTTTTCATTCTTGAATACATTAAACGCGAAAATTGAATTAACGTTCATATTGAATCTAATAACTGTACAGTATAGTATACGGTCATCTCTTTCCGATAAAAAGCTCACGGCGAACTGTGCTACGGTGAAATGTTTTACGTACAATTTACATGTAACCTTACCGCTCGGCCATCGTGGGTAACATAACTATAAACTTTTTGTTCTGCAATGTTTGTAGATTGTGGCCTTGCGTTGAGTTTTATGCAAGTTGTGAATTTATGCAGGCGTAAAAGTTTACAATGAATTGTATAATTTGTGCGTAAAGATATTACTTGTGTAGGTCTATAAATGTGTAAAAAACTTATTTGGCCAATATTACTTGGCACGGATCTGTAATGGGAAACATTTGCCTAGAAGTCATGATCTCATGCTAATTCGGATTATCGCTATACCTTTGTGCAAAATCAACCAACTGCGTAGTGTATGTGAAAAAGACAATGATTGAGATTAAATAACAAAATAACCTCACATAAAAAAACCTTATAACTACCTATTAGTGTTAAGATATGCTAATGAATTTGATGTATGTATGTAGATACTTTTTAAAGCATATCCGAGGTACCAGAACAAAGTAACCCGTGAGTTAAACTTTATAATCCAAAAACGTGGTGTGTTGAATTTTATCAGTATTGATAATATAATGTGGAGTTTAATGTAGGTTACCACTATGGGAGTCGTCGACGGGTCGTAGGTCATTGTGTTGAGGATGATGATGAAGAAGTCGAAGATGGATGCGGGAGCGAGTTTTATTTGCGGCGTAACGGTCGATACAATAGTATGTTACAGTAGTTATGATACAATACTATTAAGATAATGTTCCTAGGTCCGAATTTCGGTACAATGATAATGTTGTGCGGGACGATACGGAGATTGATATAGTAACGGACCGGAAACGTATATTCAAGTGACATTTCCGATGAATTATTATTCGTTATTTATACCATCAAAAATAATATTATTTTTATTGAAATAATCGAATCAGCTAGCATCTGGCGTTTGCGTCAATGGATGACTGACTGAAAAACAGATATGCAGAATTTATTATTGAGGTCATCTCCTTACCGAGTTTGCTATAATTTGACACTATGGAAAATAGATATTTAATTAGTAATTATATATCTCTATAATAATAACAGGGCCCGATATGTTAAGGGGACGTCCATACATTACGTTACACCGTTAAGAAGGAGAGGGGTGCGATCTGGGTCATCAACTTGTATCGTAGGGGATAGAGGTGATTGTAGAAAATCCGACGTCTCAATACCAACAAAATAATATAATATACACAATACATAGAGCAAAAAATAATATTCCGTGTAAACATTATACTGAAATCATTTAATCAATCAGCGTGGTAAATCATTTTGTGACAAAATGTAACGTTGGGACGAGGAGGGGTGTCGAAAAACCGAACTTTGTCAGAGACTTTAGATACGTTATTATGTATCAAGCGCAGAAAAGCTACAACTATATAGTATGTAGGTAGAAAATAGTTCTCTTCCTCTAATCTTCAACCATTCAACCATCGAAAGTGGCGCAATTTAAGGCGTTTGGGAGCTGATATGACTGGCCCAGGATCGGGTTATGTATTGCAATTTGGTTGCCAAACCTCGATAGAATACGGCACTAAAAAACAAATATTAGAATTATACCATATAGCAAATTAGTGATTAGATGTGTACGTTAAGTAGGTAATGAAGATGAGATCTTGCGAAGTAAGTAACTATCTATTGATTGCTTTATTGCTAAAATTAACTTACCGAAGTGACGTCGTGTATATATAATTCACTCGAGTTTCTTCGATACATCAGAGAAGAAACCGTAGCTACTTCATTGGCAACTCTTCTTGCGATACTCGCCGATACGAGCCGAAACAAACTTTCTGAACCATGTGTATGGTACTTGATTTAATGTCTAATGGCTTTACAATGTTCATTTTTTTTTGTAGAATTGGATAAAAATATATCTTTCTAGTGGCATTTATTTAAGAGTATCAGAGTTACTGGAGTGTTCTTCTCGATATTTGACTCAATTTATTTAAAATAACAGTGGAGTTAGGGGTATATCTCGTTAAATATTTTTTTAGAGATACGCCAGTGTTCTCCTGAGTTTCTCCTAGTTTGGGTTAGTTTAGGTTAGGTTAGGTTGGGTTAGGTTAGGCTAGGTTTGGTTATGTTAACCTAACAAATAATCCAGTTTATCGGCTATTTTCAAAATGCGTTTTCCGCTGTATCCGCTTTAACCAAACAGTACCAATAAATGTAATTGAACTGCATTCATAACTCTAAACAGCGATTCAGACTTACGTCAGTGTAGGTCTGGGGGTGCGAAATCCAAACTCGTGTATTTTGCCAGCCAAGTCATCGTGGTGAGTCTAAAATTGACTGATATGGTTAGGAATCATTTTAAATTCGTCATATATTTTTTGTCTACTTTTTGACCATATCCATTCTTTGGTTGCGACATATAAACACCCAGTGACGTCCCTAGACAAAATGCCGCCCCTGGGCAACGCCAAAATAACGCCCACTTTTTATACAGTATTTTTTATCACCCGTGCAAGTGTCGTTTCTGGTCACCATGGACGTCGCAAGGCAACGGAAGTAAACTAGACATCACGAACCCGACAAAAAATTACAACCAAGTTAAACTTTTTATGTTAATTAATACATTTTGTTTCCAACCAGTGAGCTGATTTTTTTATGGAAAGATGTTTTCGTTATTAGGTACTAAGTTTATGTAGCTATTTCTAAATATATCAATTAATGATTCTCCTCGATTTGCCGCCCTTCGAGTAACTGCCATCCCTAAGCGACGCTCAATCTGCCTACCCCTACTGGACGACACTGTGAACACCACATGGCATTTCAAGAATCCCTGTCTCTCATCAGTCTTCTTGCATCATCATTCCATGTCATGCTAGTATCCCTTAGCTCCGTCGTATACCTACACTCGGTGGATGGTATTTAACGGCCGGAATCCGGTTGATTAAAGACCAGGTAAGCCAGGCTTAAATTGTTCTGAGCCAGGTCCAACGTCGTCTCTTCACTCTCATTATGATGAGACGCTGCATTGCCTCCTGTCTGTTCTTTCCAAACGTTATCCACCGCACTCCCAGTATCCGCCGCAAACAAAGCTCCGTATACGGGTGCTCTTAGCCTTCATAAAGTGTCATAACCATGCCCCCCACAAGGGGATTTCGATTCGAGGATATTAATATGTGTAAACTTACCTACCATTTTTTTTCCAACCATGTCCGATCCTAATAGGATCATATGGGCATCCACAGAGTAGAGGTTTGTATTAACAGATTTTGTTTTTATGAGAAATGGATGTCAGCCACTTGCTCAATCTATTAGGTCCCCCTGACTCACACACAAAATTGAAAAACAATATGTATACTTGCCAGACCCAGGATTCGAACCTGGGACCCACGGCGTGATAGTCCAACGCTTAAGCCGCGCGGCCACCGTGGGTGACCATTACCTACCTATTATTATGGTTGTGCGATGCAATTTTTGATTGTTTTGTGTTGATACTCGACAACTCCATAATTCATGTAGATGTATTAAAAAACAGTTAAAAATACACTGAATTCCCTTAATTTTACCTCAAACACTATTTGGAAAACGCTACTGTTGAACGCCACGCTGCATTTAACCTTAGAGATAGGTAGGGGGAGCAAAGATCCTGACCTGGGGGCCCGCTTCAGGATGTGGGGGCTTATAGTCATAACACGCTATCATAAAGCAGCACTGTCAGAATGCAAGCATCCAATAGATGACATTTAGTTTTAACCGTATTATATTAGGAACGAATAATAACGACAATGTTGATTATCTGCTATATGAAAGAATTCACGCATCTTTGACAGAAGCTGTTCTTTATCCCGTACCTCTGCGAAACCCATTATCAAATCGTCGATCCAGTTGGATTTAGGGCCCGTGAGGTTATTTAGCGATCAGAATAACTCAACATGAATAATAATTAGTAATGCAAACAATATAGTTTAGTTCTCAGAATAGGAATGCATGTAGGATTGTCGGCACGTATGGAATCTTGCATGTAGCCCACAATCGCAGGTCGGTTGGGATCGCTTGACTCGAGCGCCGGCGACTCGGCGCGCTGCTTCCGAAACGCCAACGCGAGACTTCATGTTTATAATGAATACTCAGGGATGCTAACAACATTATCACACGGTAAATAATAAACCACCGGTATTGTCATTTCAATAAAATATTACCTTTTGTCTAAAATAAGGTATCAATTACGGCTTCATAACATCTTTAGTGATTAAATTTATTACGTGTCGTATATCGTGGACACTAAACTTTGTCAGTCATACATATTTGTTTTTATTGAAATAAGACTACAGCTTACATATGGTGTCGGTTAGTTTTTAAAATTCAATTAAACCTTGCAAAAACCAAGCCATAATAGATAATAGTCGTCTATCTATAAAATATCTAAAATTATGCAATTTAATCATATTACATAACTCTGGATATTATAGTTTGGTTGGCAGGGCTTAATGAATTTAAGAAAATATGTGTAAGTAATAATTATTATATATTCTTAGTCCAATGAAAACAAATAAGTATAAATGAAAAAGTATGCACAGTTTTGTCGTATTGCCCAAAGTATACCAAAATTATTATGGTTTGGTTTCAATAGAGTTTAATTAATTTTTAAAAACTAACTAACACCATCTGTAAATTGTAGTCTTAATTCATTAAAAATAATTACAAGATAAAAAGAACTTTTTATATACAACCGAAATACTGAATAATGCAATGTCATTTCATATTGATTTCCATAGTAACGCACGTATATAGTATTTAATAATTTAGTTGCTAGGGCCCCCTAGCAACCAATAATGGTATCGAAATAACTTTTCATAGAAAACAGAATTAACTGAAAATGAATTCAATTCTACTTAAAGATGGCTAAAAGTATTATAAAATGCATTGGCATCGTGTTCTGATATATTCTGAAAGTTTCAAGTGTCTAGCTCGTCGGGAAGTTAGTTAAAAATCGATTGCAATATTTGTACCGGACAAATAAGAATACGACCTAAGAAAAACGTTGTAATAAAAATACGTATGACTAACAAAGTTTAATGTGCACTGTTTCTGGCGGATCTTAACAGTCTACTACCACCATTCGCTGCAAAAATATACCTAGTAAATAAATATCGAGCATATTATACTTTTTCGCAGATTTTTTACGATGAATAATTATCATTCATTTTCCAAACCAATTGACTTTTTGCCATGGATCAAATTATGATTATTGAATCAAACAACTATTGCTATAGTGATTTTTTGATAGGGATTCGAATCCGTACCTACCGTTTAAGAGACGGGCACTCTGGTACTTCTCTACCGTATGTAATTAATACAGTATACTCAATCATAATTGTGTCGCTGCATTTCAAAATCAGCCAAGTCTACCTTTAGGTATTTTTTACTTTTATGTGAATTGCTGAAGAACTACTACTTTCTAACATTTCTGCATTATCAAAATGTGGAATTTATTAATTTTAGATATTCTATACTCGAAATAATATAAACTTTCACCTTTGTAACTGTGTATTTGAGAAAAGAAAAAGCCGTTTTTCTCCTATTCATCTATTATGGACTTAACTGATTTTGAAATCTAGCGACACAATTATTGATGAAAAATTCTACAATTTCACCATAGTACTAACTTATTGTAAAGTGATCTCTTGGTTTGATTAAAATTTAATCGAGACTCAAGTTTGAACAAAAACTTATCTTACTAAACAATACAATACAGTACAATTTCCACAGTAGAAACCAAAACTAAACATAATTATTGATTAAAACAGGGCGATAAGCTCGAAACATGATGACGAACTGTCTGTATGGGAGAATTTTTGACGAGAAATGTATTAATGCCTTTTACAATATGACGTTACATTTTGAAATACTGTGTGGCAGCCTTTCATTGATCCAGTCAGTCCCTCTACTTTTCGAACATATTATAGCTAGTAGGCAATGACATTAATATGGACGAAGCATCTGGAAAAATAATGACACTCACTTTTTTATCGGGTCTGCCGAATTGCATAATCTGTTCTAACGCCATTACAATAAAGGTGATATTGCTATAAATTCCCGATGCCTTTTGTCGGGTCTGCCGAATGATTCGGTTCGAACGGGTTCGCTCAAATTAACATTGACACTAGAAACACTGTTCTAACGCCATTACAATAAAGGTAATATTGCTATAAATTCCCGATGCGTGATATCGCATGACATGCGTGACGTCTACCTATACATGTTCGAATGTCGCTATGCGCGAATTTACTTGCTAGCTACTGTACTGAGTGCGTTGTTCATTAATAATGTCATTGCTAGTAGGTACTTACTTAAATTTGACTGTGGTAGCAAATACTATTCAGTGCAAATATTTTTTCGTAAAAAAACTAATATAACATTAAGTATTTACTATGTTTCAACAATTATGTATGTACGAGTATATTCTCTGAATATATTTTTTACGGTCGTACCAATTAACTTGCGGTAAATATTTGTAAACATCCCACTGTTGATTGACGTCCGTTACATATAAATGATGTATGGAAAATATAAAAAAAATACCTATGTATGTGCTTACTTATAACATATTTTTTATTCGTCAGGATTTTCAATGGTAAGAAAAAACATATTCTTGAGATTAAAAAATATCAATATGGCCACAGCTGCTGTAAAGTACCGCCAGTGGATGCTAGTTTATCGCAGCCTCCCTGCACTTGACAACATGTGACGCGTTTTTTAACGTGACTTGACGTGTGAACTTGGAACTGACTGCGTTTAGTTACAGGTGAAACTCTGTGGGATTTTTTTTATTGTATTGAGTGAGAAAACGAGCCGAGGTTATGAAAGTCATTTTGATAAAATACACCACATCCATTTAAGGAAGATAACTAATTGTTAAAACGTTATTCTCTGGAGAATAAGTAATCTAATCATTATAATCGTATACGCGTTGGGAAAGCGACTTTGAATCAGATTGATTTTACGTAACGCGATAAACAAAGAATTTCGAAAGGTTTGACGACAGAATAGTATTTTATTTTTATTATTTTTAAAGAAAAAAAAATATCAACGAAATTATTTCATGTCACTATCATTGCAGCACCATACAATTTTATTTAAAAAAATCTTTACGGGCCAACGTGCCGTGTAAAACTCGAAAATTATTAATTTGGAAATATCTTTCGGATCTAAGTCTGACAAATCTGCAGACTGTACGAAAGATTATGTGTATGTCATTATAACTCTCTGTATTTTCTCGTATTAGAAATTAACACGTTATAAGCATATTTTTTTTTCGACCATGTCCGATCCTAATAGGATCATATGGGCCTCCAGAGAGTAGAGGTTTGTATTAACAGATTTTGTATTTTACGAGAAATGGATGTCAGCCACTTGCTCAACCTATTAAGTCCATACCCTGACTCACACACAAATTGAAAAACAATATGTGTACTTGCCAGACCGACGATTCGAACCTGGGAACCACGGCGTTATAGTCGGACGCTTAAGCCGCGCGGCCACCTTGAGTGTATATATGTATATTAATATATTAATATCATAACAGGGTATTATTGTAATAGCCGTTCATTAATATTTAAAATATACCCATACTGGAGTACATAATATGTCCATAGTTATATAACCATTTTATCGTTTTTTTCTCAATGCTTGTATTATATCTTTTATTTTATTAATAAATACCATTATACAGTAGAATATATTCGGAAACCTTGTATAAAGGTTTGTATTTGATCCGTAATTTTAGATAAATTGCAACATTTTGTGTTATTATTTGCTGTTATAATATAATATATATTTAATGATGGTTTAATATATTATTATCTCAAGGTCCATTATGCCTGGTCCACACCGAAAACAAGTCGCGCGACAACTCGTTAAATTTTACGATAAGCATGATAATTATCGTAAAATTTAACGAGTTGTCGCGCGACTTGTTTTCGGTGTGGCCCAGGCATTATATTGATTGTAAGTGAATGAATTGAACAATATATACAGCATTAATTGTAGTAAAGACATGGGTATTTATAATTGGATATTCCTTCTTCAGCAAGCCATAAAAATATATACTTACACATTTATTTGTTATTGCAATATGTAAGTAACTTGTACGAAACAGGCACGGCGATTCATATTTGTTTGAGATACTCACATCAATTTTATTATTCGAAAACAATTATTATCCTTCACTTAGATAAAATTAGACATTAATTCGAAATAAATATTTTATAATATTTACGGTAGACAGGTACTTACGTAATTACCTTTTTGTAATACTGAATGAATTTAATTTACACGACTTTAATAAAGAAAATTGTATTAATAATTACCGGAAGCATTCAGAATGTCTAAAAGGTAAGTAAGTACCCACCGCAATTATTAGAAAATATTTATTCCGAATTAATGTTCTCTAATTTAATAAGTGGAAATTTATTATTTAAAAAAGTAATACCTCAAATTTTAATCAATCCTACCACCGCCATCTTTAGATTAATAAAGCCTGAGCATAACTTTTTGTATAAGCAAAGAGTGGTCCACTTTTCAGCTGTCAAAATCAGATCCCAGATTGCTTGACATATTGATTCGCCCTTTCTCATTTCAAATTGAATTATAAAAAATTCTCAAATCAAACAAATTAACTCTCAGTGTTACATATTAATAAATAATATACATTCCTGTTATTCATCAGCTGTCAAAGTCAGACTAGTCCTTCACACAAAAACTGGTGGTAATATCGATTTCCAAAAAATATGTAGCATTGATCTATGCATTACATTTGTAGAAGGTGTGTTAATGCTAGTGTATTATTTATCATGTAATTTATATAAAATAGAGAAGGTGATATGAAATAGTAATAGTTAACCGATTCCCTGTTCAACATATTGACAGAAAGACTCTTGAATTTACTTGTTTATACATGTTATTGAAATTATTGTTATAATTTAATAAATAATTAGTACCTACATGATAAAATGAACAAATTTTATTCGAAGTAAAATAATTGGAAACATTATTTTAGTATTTTCTTATAAATGTGTATAGGTATGCCAAAGAAATCGATTTAGAATGAAATCAAGTGATTTCAATAATAAAAACATCTTAACCCAAATTCGATTCAGAGAGATAAAAATAATTGCGGATTTACGGTGGATAAGCCAATGAAAAGCGGAAGATTAAATTCAATTTCTTCAAGCTTTTTCTTACAAAAGTTGGTCAATGTCGATTATTTATTATTATTCTGAATATCCGATAGAAAAACCGTTCGACACAGCTCAAACGTTGCTGTCAGATTAATGTTAAATCGTTTCTCGTAACAATTTTGAATATGAAATATCAAAATCAATATGGCTACATTTAATAGTTTGCCAATTATAATATGTAGGTACCTATATCAAATCGTCGCCTTCTGCTATAAATAGACTAATATTTTAATAAATTAGAATCACAAAGATAAATTATAATCATCATCATAACAACCGTTGCACATCTAGAAGGTTAGGTATAACCACAAATGCAGGTTTTATATTCAATGCAACGACGATTTTAATGTGAGGAAATCAGGTGATGTAATGCTGGAATATTGCACATCCAAACTCATCTCGACTGCAACACGTCGATGTGATTTTATTGGTATTCACAAAACATATGTAATTTAATGCAACATTTTAGTATGAAACACACAGCTGGTGTCGCAAGCGACGAATTTCACTCGACATGTGGGGCAAATATAATACAAAAACGTAACACTGATACATGAGCAGAGCTGCTTTTTCATTCATTTTGGCTAGCCGCATGACGTCACAGTCCCGGCATGGGGCCTACGCGCACGGAAAAAAAGTTGCAACATTGCGCCCAGTATTTATGAATATATCCCAGTCGAGACGATTTTCAATGTGCGTCTGGGCTTAGGGAGTATGAGAGTATAGATGACGTCGCGGTACTCTCATGGTTCTACGCCCTGGCTCCTTCCACTCATCACACTTCTCGGTCCTCAGTTATTCGCTGTCATGTACATCTGCCAAACTTATCCATTCGCCGAGTGACATGCCCGGCCCAAATCTACATTCTGTGCTTGGAAATAGTCAAAATACTGATCAAAGGGAAAATATGTCGTAATCACAAACCAATACTTTATTACACAATTATTTTATTATTAGTACTGATAATTTATCTATCTATCTGACTTCTATCATAATTATTATACAAAATACAAAGTTTGTTTGTTCACAATACATTTCCTGCCAAATTCCATTTTTGAATTTTTACGACACAGTTTTTGCATATTTTGGATTCGATTTAAATTCCTTTTGTTAAATTTGGCTGTCAGAATATTTTCATTTGTACCTGTATATACCTTAAAAATGCCTAGATATATATATTTTTATATTGAAGAATTTTTTTTTAAGAAAGATATATATAATTATGTATATTATTATGTATATCAAATGAAGCGACCTCGTGCAAAGCCGGGTACTTCAGCTAGTAGATTATATTCGCGAAGTGTAACTAAAATTGTAGTAAATACCATAGTAATGACATGCATTATTCTAAAAAACATTATCATTTATTATATATATTTACTTATCTACTTTTTACTCTCATTTTAGTTTTATATAAAATTTGGACGTGGCATTAATCGTGGTTTTTATTTCATTTGTTTCAGCATCACAAGTAAAATGTGGACACCCAGCTGTACCGATGAATGCGCAGGTGAAGCTCTCGAACGAGAACCTGGCCCCAGATACCATCGCAACTTATTCCTGCGACCAGGGTTACGAGCTCTTCGGGCAAAACGAAAGGAGGTGTAATCCCATGGGGGAATGGATGGGTGAACTACCATTCTGTGGTCAGTATTCAATCTTTATTTATGTGCCTTCAACAATAGATAATTAATATTTCACTATCAATATTATTATTTTAATAGTAGGTACACGACGTTTAAATAATTTATAAATATTTAGTAAAATTACTTAGGGCTTTTACCTATATTATTTTTTAATTATATTGATTTAAAATTATTTTCTGTGGGCACAATCCTTATTCCTGGCGCTACATACTGTGTATTGGCCTTCTTCAGCATCCGTCTGGTAAAGCCTTCTCATAAAGGTCTGTCCATCACAGCTTTCCTTCAGGTTTGGACCACGAAGGTGTTCAAAACTAATTCGATAATATGTCTTCTATTTTCTTGTCTTTCTATACGTAATTTGTCATACTTAACTCTTAGAGGGCTCGCACATCAGAACTCGCCGCATGCGTCTTACGATGAATTTGTCGATGTGACGTCATCGTAAACCAAGAAACGAACGATATCAAATGGAGCTTCGCAGATTGGCTGATGCAACTGCGACGCTGCCGCATGCGTCGAGTTGCGTTGGCCAGAGCCTGCATGTCGATATCGGCCAATATCGACTCCGCGCATGCGCACAGCCGCACAATCGACCATTTCTCTCCAGACTGTCACCGCGTTCGGAGCAGCCGCGATGCGGTGAACTTCGATGTCGCTAGGCAGATGTGCGAGGTTGTATCATGCAACACCGGCCGCCCGTTCTCGAAAGTTTTGATTTATGGCGGTCAGGCACACGAGGCGAGTTGTGATGTGCGAGCCGGCTTATGTACTGTGTACATGGCCCATCCATTTTAATGGACTAGATGAGGTGTGGGATGTCAAACGAAGCACACAGTACGCTGTTGCATAATATCCGTCTTCACCGGGCCATATTTATCATTGGGCTAAATGAGCTATAGCCAATGCCCCCCATGCTGACGTTTACCCCAAGGTCTGAAAAAATAATAACAATATAATATAAGTATGAACTAACCTTAAAGCAGCTTAACCTTAACCATGCTAATAAATATTCAGATCAGAAGCCATCGTAGTGCTGCAAAAATTATCAATTTTGCGTGAATCAGCCAAAACATTCATGAATGAAAGACAATTATACAATGTCACACAGCAAAAAATCAAAAAAAAATATTTAGTGTTTTGTAAAATGACGTTATTTCTGGGGGCCCTATTATAAATATTACCATCTACCTCCCTACCATCTGCTACCGTAAATCTAGCCCTGGCCCCACCCTGACTATGTTCTATTGACGGGTAAAAAAAATACCACATATGTGGATGAGCCTAGCACTTTTTCAATGCCATGCTTTTGGTTATCTACCAAGGTACCTCATTTTCAAGTCTTAATATTATAATAATAATATTATGATTATCAGTATTTCGTACAGGGTGCATTTCAAGTATCGGTTTACTGTCACCGACCGTTCGGCTGAGACAACTTATGTTGCTTGGCATACATTTTATCTTTAGCTCATTTTCAAGATTATTACTGTCAATGGATTAGGCTCTATCAGCATTTCTCAATTAAATTTAGCTATCGAACCGTTTTTTAAGTTATACTTCTTTCGGCGTGTGATGAAGTTGCGCGCGCCGATGTAATACATAAATTATTATTATGATTATATTCATTTCGGTCTCAAGGGTACATGTGCATAGTTTCACTTAGTTGGTCGTTCAATACAACCTAGTAAAAAGCACGTGTTGTAAACATAACCAATATTGTGTCATAATAAATATAATAATATATAATATATACATATAATGTTTATAAACAAATTTCTGGAGAAAACATTCTACATTGTTACTATATTCATAAAACTTTATTTATTTTGGAGTGTCTATTTATTTTTCATTGTAAAGATTGTGTATCAAGATTTGAGGCTATATTTATGTAAGTATTATTTACGAGTAAAATTATATAACAATAAATAAATAAATTTTGTAAATGTTGTTAACGGGTAACATGATATATAATACACTAGCATTAACACACCTACAAATGTAATGCATAGATAAATGTTACATATTTTTTGGAAATCGATATAACCACCGGTTTTTGTGTGAAGGACTAGTCTGACTTTGACAGCTGATGAATAACAGGAATGTATATTATTTATAATTTATTAATATATTTGATTTGAGAATTTTTTATAATTCAATTTGAAACGAGAAAGGGCGAATCAATATGTCAAGCAATCAGCGATCTGATTTTGACAGCTGAAAAGTGAACCACTCGTTGCTTGTGCAAAAAGTTATGCTCAGGCTTTATTAATCTTAAAGATGGCGGTGACTGAATACAATTGACTAAAACAGCAAGTCTCATTTTGCAAATTCGACTCATCCGTAAACACGGCTTAAGATAGTTATTTTTTTAGAGCGAGATTTATAACAATTAGTATTGTTGCAATTTGCAATTGAGTTTATTTCATATTCTCAACTCACTCGAGTTAATACACCTCACGAACGCAATTTGTTTTTCAAATTGAACTTTAAGCTTATAATTGGACGAGAGCACATAGCGCTTTGATACGGATAATAATAATGATTTACGTTAACAGCTAGTACAGCCGATTAAAAAAATAACCGTGTTTTTGTGTACTTATGTACCTACTTGATTTTTAATTAATTATTTTGACGAAACTTTCAAAAATTAAAAACTTATCATTAATTTTTGATAGGCTGTTATTATTGTCTCGCCATATATTTTTTTTAAATTAAAATTTTTGAAACTTACCAATTATTTTCGATACATAATTTGCATTTGTAATTGGTTAATCATTTTAATACATTTTATTAATTAATAAAAAGAAGTTCCTCTTTGGTGGCTGTACGTTGCTTTTTTTTAAATATAGAACGATATGCTCAGAACCGATTTTATTTTATAAATGAATGTTTTTTGAGGGAAATTTTTTCAATGAATGGGTGTTTAATTTAAAATCATTTGTAACGATGTCGGGGTTTTCTAAAGATAAAATTCCACCAGTATAAGTTGTCCGCTGAGTGAGGGCGCCACATGCTAACATTTGACGTATCATTTAATACTGTTTATACTAGGTTGAGTTTAATTCAAAATTCGAACACCTGACGATTTATGATGGTATATCTATAACGAAAACACAATATTCTTCCGCATCAAACATAATAATACCTAAATTAATCAGGTAGGATTATATTGCATATATTATTAATGATTATTTTTAATTATTTTATCAAAATTCTACAAGTATTATTAAGTTCGGGTTATAAAACTATCCAAAGATGATAACTTTTATAAAAACTCTGAAATGGAATACTACCATGTAACAAACTTCACAATTAATATAAAGTACTAACCATGCAGTAAATAGCTTATTGTCAAATTTATTATTATACTAGTTCTTCGACTTTTTATCTTATTGCGTTTTTATTTTTGTAAATACACCCACGGTGGCCGCGCGGCTTAAGCGTAAAACTATCACGCCGTGGGTCTCAGGTTCGAATCCTGGGTCTGGCAAGTACACATATTGTTTTTCAATTTGTGTGTGAGTCAGGGCAGGGTATGGACCTAATAGATTGAGCAAGTGGCTGACATCCATTTCTCGTAAAAAACAAAATCTGTTAATACAAACCTCTACCCTGTGGAGGCCCATATCGTCTCTGTTCTGGCAGAACACACTAACTGGAGAATACTAGTTTTGAGTAATTTGACTTTGAAGTTGTTAAAATGTTTGAAATGGTCTATCATGTGAGTTTATTAAGTAATCGTAAAAAGGATGACTTTAAAATAAAGACTGTTTATTTATTAAGAAGGTTTCCAGACGGTAAAGTTTGAAATAAGGAACATTTTGGTATAACTAACTCAATATGTCATTTTTTCTAATTAGTGTCTTCTGCCAGAACAGTGACGATATGATCCTATTAGGATCGGACATGGTCGAGAGAGAAATATATTCTGTCCAAAGTACCTACTTTAATATGGACCTGTATAGTGCGATTTCTATATTGTGGCTAATTCGTCCCACATTCGTATCAGAAATCAACTCCGTTCTTTCACATACATCTATATTTTTCAATTTCCAATCCCTTTTTTTCATTCTTTAATAATATGACGTTCGACTGTAATTAGAACCCGTATTACATAATATAAGTAAGCTGTATCCACAATCAATCAAATAGTGTATTGTAAACTCCCGATTATCCGTTGGCTGATTATCCGGTTTGCGAATTATCCATGCACGATACGGTGTACCTACAAAATGATATAATAGCTTTTAGGAAAATTCGAACCGATATTAGAAAATCATTAAAAGATTCCTGCAAACAAACCAAAATGACAGATGTTCTTAATAAATAATCAGTAATAAACATGTTAAAATAATTGTCTGCTTTAGAAATGTATAATAATATTTTAAATAGAAAAAAACTATATTTCGGATTATCCGTGTTTTTCGTTTATCCCTGCCGCCTCTCCTCACCATTAGCCCGGATAATCGGGAGTCTACTGTACTTTAGTACCTACCTACATATTATATTATTATTTGATTTTTGCAACCCCGATTTCACATGTTGGTTTCTTCAGGCTATATAGAGACAAAATAACAAGGTGAGCCTGAGATAAACCCTGGAAGTGTATAAAATTCGTTTTAGTTTGAATATAACTAAAATTGTCATCAAGTAACTAGGTACTAGTAGGCACTTATAATTAAATATATAATATATTTATTTATTTTTAATTGGGTCTACAATTCAGTGTGGATCTTGGCCCCCTCACGAAGAGGTTTCACAACATTTTTTTTTACGAGAAATTGATGTTGGCGACTTTCTCGATCTAATAGGTTCATGCTCTGGATTCAAACACACATTAAAAATGTGCATGTCAGACCCGGGCTTTGCACCCAACAACCTCGACTTACTAAGCGGATACTTTGCCACTTGGGCATCGTTCAGTTCAAATACATGTAAACTGATAAGTTACTTTCCATACGACAAGGAAGTATCAAATGGAGTTAGTGATTATATAAAAATATGAATAAATTGCAAAGCTCGATTTTCCTCATATACTTCACTTAATTATATACTATGCAATATAATATTTTATCCAATCGATTATCCGCTTGGCCGGATTTCCGGGAAAGTGTCCTCCATTCATGAATTCATTTCTAATAGTGCCATGTTCGCAATATTATCATACAAGTTTGTATGTTATTGATCGAACACTTAGATACTAATTATTATACATACTTTGTATGATTACTATATTAATGTTGTATCTATGAGATATGTATCCACCTATATCAAAGATACATAGTAAAATACAGTACTGATTTAACAATATGAAATAAGTAAATACTGTATAAAGTTAACACACTTTTGGTGCAAGGATATGTATTTTTGGCACGCTTTCATTTGGAACCATCTGATAGTTTCATATTACAAGAAGTAACATAATAATATAGGAGATTAAACGTATAAAATCCCAGTATTTTGAGGTAAATAATTAATTACTAAAACAATATAATATAATTATTTTGAAAGTATGTAGATACGTAGATATATTTTCGTGGATTAGTAACTAAACATGTTATCGAATTTTAATTGAGTGTATAAGACGAGTGTATTTTTTCAGGATACAATACAAATTTTTAAATTATTATTTATGAAGAGTTTATTTAACAAAAAAACTATACTTCATAATTTGTGGTAAACGACGTACCTACCTACTGGTTGGTATAAACTTCAGTTTTTTATGGCTATTTTATATTAAATTTAGCAGATATGTGTTCATTTTTTAATAAATATTTGTATCTGATTGTGTTTGGATATATAATTATTATAAATTTATCTACATCATTTTAAAATAATCGATTTCGGTTTTAAACATCTATTTCTATAGATTTTGAAAGTCATCGATCATTACAAGTTATATAGTACCTACCAATACTCTCTGTAAAGTGTGCGCCGCGCATCCTCACACATGTTTCATCCCCGCACAGTCCTCACATAAAAATATTGTAAAAGAAAATTTCCTTTGCCAGATTTTAGTTTTGCTCGAACGCACTAAACCATCAACCAACCACAAATCTTCGACTCATTTCTCTGAAGGCGAAGGACAAGTGCAACTAACGCGAGCACGCAAGTGAAATTATAATATTGAACAAAAAAAACCTAACATACAAAAAGTATATAGATTTAATATAAATATAAAAAAAACGTTCTGCAAATTTAGTACATATTTAATATATTTTATTTCCTATTTTTTAGTTTTAATGAAAAATTGTATGTGTGTGTTTGTGGGGGGGGGGGGGGTGTAAATTCACCGCACCGGGTGACGGCCCCTTCATTGACGGGTGACAACAACCCTAGTTACGCCACTGCTCGGTTGCATTGATTTTCCGTACACACAATAGAAAAATTAGAGGGAACGTCGGTACCTACATATATTTTTTTTAGATTTTCACCATAATAATATGTGAACTTTATTGGTTTGTGGAGATAAACGTCTCATATAATTTTATATTCATATCGCTGGATTAATAGGATATTTAAAAGGAGTCTTGACTGACCAAATTGCTAGACATTGAAGTCAAGTTGACACTTAATAATATTTTTTGTTTCACTTTCTATAGGTACGAACGTAGCATATAGGAAGCCAGCGAACCAATCGACGACAGTTCGAGGAGGAAGCGCCGGGAACGGAAATGACGGCGAGAGGACAACGGAACACGACGGACGTCGCTGCACGGAAACTCAGAGGGAGGCGTCGCCCTGGTGGCAAGTGGACCTCCTGAGACATTACGCGGTCAAGGTCGTGAGGGTCACTACAAGAGGATGTTGTGGTAAGCCATTTATTGACTTTTAAGTAGATATTTACTAGGAATAGTGAATGAACATATTTTAAAGTGTTGAATTTAATTAGCAATAAATTTCAAAAGTTCAAAATATGTCAATAAATCAAAAATGCGTAAGTCGTATTTTACTTTGTGTTAAACAAATATGATTTTCTAAATGTAAGCTTTATTTCTACAAATTAAAATACGTATCTATTTATTTTGCTTACATGTGACAAAATGTATGATACACGAAAAAAGAAACACAATTCTTTACACACATTGGCATTACAATCTTAATTTCGTCAAAACTTTTACCCTGCAACCACAGAATTATTGTTTTTTCCTTATACCCTGCGTATTATAATTATAAGGACAGTATTTTATGTTACAAAGAATTTTCAATTCAATTCAACTTTTCATTTTAATTTACAATGATGTAAATATATAAATCATCATCATCATTATAGTCATCTTCTGATATTTACACTGGAAAGTCAGTGCCGACATATTATTTCCACAACATTCGTGACAACGATAGGGTACACTTTGTATTTGAGTATACTTTTCTTAAATATATTATTAACTATAGCTAAAGTATCCACAAGAGATTTGCAGTGTAACATTTTATTTCTTTTTTTGTTCTCTTATTTTTATTTCGGAACAAATTTGATCGATTCTGATTGTTTACCGATGTTTTTATTTGTTTCAACAAAAACAATGTTTTTAATCTATAGTAATGAAATATAGAAACGATCTTCAATTATTTTATTTTGTATTTTTTAGGTCATCAACCTCTTCGTGATCTCGAGATTAGAGTGGGAAACAGCAGTAGTGATCTTCAAAGAAATCCTCTTTGCGCTTGGTTTCCAGGGACAATCGGTAAGTAACCATTCTCATACATTATTATAACTTTATGAGATTAGTATAATCTTAAGAAATATGTATGTGTTTTTTTGTTCACTATAATGATATATATTATGATATGTACTTATACCTCATTAAAATAACTGAACAAAAACACATTTATACTTTGTAAAGAAAAAGGGATTGTAACATACATATCATTGCTATTCAATCAAGCGGTTGGTGTTGCAATTTTAGAAATACACGACTAATAATTCCTGATCTTTGGCCCCTGCTGTATGGCATTTAGCTAATATGAAGGAAGTATTGCTTAGGAAATATTTTTATCGGCTGTAATAAAACGAAAAGAATATTGAAACTGAAGGGAAATCTCTATGGATAAACAAGGCTAGATAAACCGTGTTGTGCCACGGCTGTGCAATCTTCTAATATATAAAAATTAATATTTGTGTGTTTGTTTGTTCGTATTTAATGCGCAGCCATACCGTTCATCCGATTGCGATAAAACTTTGTAAACTTATTGCTTGCACTTGCGGGAAGAGTATAGGCTATACTAATATATAAAAATGAATGTCTGTCTGTCTGTATGTCTGTCTGTCTGTGTGTCTGTCCCGTATGCGTTCCTATACCATTCATCCGATTGCAATGAAATTTTGGTAAGTGGTTGTATGCATACCCATAAAGGTTTCTGAATTAGAAAATCATCATCTTCTTCTTCTTCTTCATTATATTTTCTTTTATTCGTATGGTTCCTATACCATTCATCCGATTGCAATGAAATTTTGGTAAGTGGTTGTATGCACTGCACACCCATAAAGGTTTTTGAATTAGAAAAATCATCATTTTCTTCTTCTTCTTCATTCTATCTTCTTTTATTCGTATGGTTCCTATACCATTCATCCGATTGCAATGAAATTTTGGCAAGTGGTTGTATGCACACCCATGAAGGTTTCTAAATTAGAAAAATCATCATTTTCTTCTTCTTCTTCATTCTATCTTCTTTTATTCGTATGGTCCCTATACCATTTATCCGATTGCGATGAAACCTTCATCAGTTGTTGTGGTAACACCCGCAATGGTTTTTGAATTAGTACAACCATCTTCTTCTTCTTCTATTCTATATTCTTCTATTCGTATGCGTTCCTATTCCATTCATCCGATTGCAATAAAATTTTCGTCAGTAATTGTGCCAACACCCGCAAAGATTTCTGAATTAGTACAACTATCTTCTGCTTCTTCTTCATTCTATCTTCTTTTATTCGTATGGTCCCTATACCATTCATCCGATTGCAATGAAACCTTCATCAGTTATTGTGGTAACACCCGCAATGGTTTTTTAATTAGTACAACCATCTTCTTCTTCTTCTTCTTCTTCTATTCTATATTCTTCTATTCGTATGCGTTCCTATTCTATTCATCCGATTTCAATAAAATTTTCGTTAGTAATTGTGCCTACACCCGCAAAGGTTTCTGAATTAGTACAACCATCTTCTTCTTCTTCTTCTTCATTCTATCTTCTTTTATTCGTATGGTCCCTATACCATTTATCCGATTGCGATGAAACCTTCGTCAGTTGTTGTGGTAACACCCGCAATGGTTTTTGAATTAGTACAACTATCTTCTTCTTTTTCTTCTTCTATTCTATATTCTTCTATTCGTATGCGTTTCTATTCCATTCATCCGATTGCAACAAATTTTTCGTCAGTAATTGTGCCAACACCCACGAAGGTTTCTGAATTGGTACAACCATCTTCTTCTTCTATTCTATCTTCTATTAGTATGCGTTCCTATACCATTCATCCGATTGCAATGAAATTTTGATCAACTGTTGTGCTCACGCCGCAAAGGTCTCTGAATTGTTACAACTATTGTCTTTTTCTTCTATTCTATCTTCTTCTATTTGTATGCGTTCTTATACCATTCATCCGATTGCGATGAAATTTTGACCAGTTGTTGTGAGCACGCCCGCGAAGAGTTCTGAATTAGTACAACCATCTTCTTCTTCTTCTATTCGTATGCGTTCCTATACCATTCATCCGATTGCAATGAAACTTTGGTGAGTTGTTGTGCCCTTGCCCGCAAAGGTTTCTGAATTACTACAATCATCTTTTTCTTCTTCTATTTGTATGCGTTCTTATGCCATTCATCCGATTGTGATGAAATTTTGACCAGTTGTTGTGCGCAAGCCCGCGAAGGTTTTTGAATTAGTACAGCCATATTCTTCTTCTTCTATTCGTATGCGTTCCTATACCATTCATCCGATTGCAATGAAACTTTGGTGAGTTGTTGTGCCCTTGCCCGCAAAGGTTTCTGAATTACTACAATCATCTTTTTCTTCTTCTATTTGTATGCGTTCTTATGCCATTCATCCGATTGTGATGAAATTTTGACCAGTTGTTGTGCGCAAGCCCGCGAAGGTTTTTGAATTAGTACAGCCATCTTCTTCTTCTTCTATTCGTATGCGTTCCTATACCATTAATCCGATTGCAATGAAACTTTGGTGAGTTGTCATGCGCATGCCACGAAGGTTTCTGAATTATAAAATCATCTGCTTATACTATTCGTATGCGTTCCTATACCATTCATCCGATTGCGATGAAACTTTTGTCAGTTGTGTGCGGTTTCTAAATTATTATTATATAACATACAAAGTTTGTTGTTTGTTTGTTCCATCCAATTTTGATTTTTTTTTTACTACATATTTATAACATTAATAACGTTTTCATATTTTGGATTCGATATTAATTTAGTGCTCTTATGTTTGACCTTTACTCCTATTATAATTATTTTCATATTGCCATATTGTATTACACAGATATTTTAATATTAAAGAAATAATTACCTCTTATTATTTTTCAAATATCTAAGATAAATATAACCACGAAGCGACCCCGTGCGAAGCCGGGTACTTCAGCTAGTAGTATATAAAAACCTGCTTTAGAAAAACAATAATATTGTTGGAAGATAGATCTGCAATTAAATATTTTATATTTTAATTAGCTACTTAATCATGGATGTATTATTTGTAGCATTATTTTTCCAGTGACATCTAGCTAGATAAAGTGATATCTTTAAACTTAAACCGAATTAAAATGTCCACCTTTTACACTTTCACCCTCAAAGTGTATGTGAATTCAAAAACTGCTTGCTGGTGTATATTTTTTTGCGATCACAAACAAACACAATAAGAATCATAAAACGTCTAACACGCATTATCTACCGTTAATCTTGGGGGTAATGAATCTAATAAACAATAACTTGGATGGAGAACGGTTTATTTATATTTTAAGATTGAGAGGGCTCGCACATCAGAACTCGCCGCATGCGTCTTACGACGAATTCGTCGATGTGACGTCATTGTAAACCAAGAAACAAACGTTATCAAATGGACCTTCGCAGATTGGCCGATGCAACTGCAACTCTGCGACCCTGCGACATTCGTCTAGTTGCAATGGCCAAAGCGTGCATGTCGATCTCGGGAATGTCACCTCCGCGCAAGCGCACAGCTGGCGGCCATCGGTCATTTCTGTCTTTGTCTCTGTCTACAATGTCATTGCTCGCTCACGCCGCCGCGTTTGACGTTTGTTCATACAATCAACACAATAAAAATGGCAGACGAGAGACTTCTCTTTTTTCGTGTTTGACGTTTGCCGCTGGGCAGATGTGCGAGGATGTACGATGCAACATTCGTCGAAATTTTGTCAACTTTTGATTTATGGCCGTTAGGCACACAAGGCGAATTGTGATGTGCGAGCCGGCTAAGACAGCGAACAGTTTACAATAATAATTGAGGGGTGTATTTTCAAGGTGGACTTATCCTACTACTTGACGAAAATGAGTTATAAATACTAGAATTTAAAGGGTAAAATTTTGAACAAGTATTTTTTCTATGGAAGAACCTAATAGCATTCAATCCAGTAGAAAAATCAACTTCAAAATCGGTGTTAGTAACAAAGGTAACATTTTTCAATACAAAAAGCATATTGTGTAACATCAACACAGTAAACAGTTTTTTGGCTTTTGCCAAAAATTTGTTGAAGTTAGTGGAATAAGTTCACTTTGACAATACACGCCTCAATTATTCCACAAATTAGTGTAAAAAGTACGACTCCATATACCCGAAGCCCACTAGAATTATTGTGGGAACAGGTAAAATGTTTGTTATACAACTTTTTCCTAATTTCGGACATATTATCTCTCTACGTTGTAGCCAACTCTTTGTTATAAAATCGTTATATGGCATATTATCGATGTTCTAACATTGACACCTCGTATACTATAATTCAATATTTTTGACAGGAACGTGTTAAAATGTTAAATAAAATCAATTATTCAAATTAAATAAAAATAAAAATACAGTTATATTAAAAATGAACTAAATTATTTTTGCACTAAGCGTAATTTTGTTTTTATTTATTTTCATTTAATAGTTTTTGTATGACAATCTAACTACCCCCTGTCAAAAATATTGAATGTCAGATACGAGGTGTCAATATTAGACAATCGTTATGTCGACGCGTAATCCGAGAAGGGGGGGGTCAATTTATTGGGTTATTACTACTGACATATTTTGTCATCACTTAGGCTTAGAATGTACGGTGTCATCCATGTTCTGCATATCCTACCTACAGGATGTCACAGCTATTATCATTATCGCACTAATAAAATCTAGGCCCGATAAACTTAATACATAGTACAATCGAACATATAGTGCAGGATCCCATAGACTTTTCGTATACATAATATGCAGAACGCATTCTGACAATTGGAATAGGTTCTAGGGGTCACCAAGATATATAATGTCGATGTTGCCAGGCGATATTAGTGGTCAATTTTTTTTTATTGAGGTTTTAATTTTTTTTCTTATAACCCACCAAAAATTGTTCTGAGTTCTTCAATAAAACCAAGACCGAATCGGAGATTGATTGAAAATGCAATAATTGTACCATGCCATCGGCACGGTCGTAGAACGGTTCGTCCCATTTGAAAAAATAAAACTAGCGAGCAGTGCAATGTGTTCAAAATTATCGATTCTTAGGATCCTCTTTGGCTTAAATTATTTTATTTAGTAGCATTTTTGTATAGAATCACCCAGATTGCTTTTTTACCATATTTTATGCATATGACATTAGTTTTAGTATTATGGTTAATACAGAAACTCTGTAGGTTGCACATATAGGTAGGTGAATAAATGAAATCACGATAACCACTAACCACACTAAGTACACATTTATAAAAAGAAGCAACAAGTCAAGTGTTCAAACTGCTCTAAGTATCTTGATCACAGTTTTTACAAACACTACTTACACATTTGCACAATGATATACATATCAACGCCGATTTCTTATAACTACATTGTTATGGATCTGTAACTCCCCTCTGTATAATATCTCCGCAATGACAACAAATTATCTTTTGTTTGATTCATCGACACCCTAAGTTACTAATAATGTACTATTGTTAAGAATATTCGATCGATGTGATTTCAACTATTACAATGTAGGTACCTACTCAATATTATATTATTGATCAACCCCAATTTATCCACCCTATCTAACTGTGTTACTACACACATATAAACCCTTGTACATGAAGTAAGCATTACTAATATTACTTACTTACTATTTCATATTAATACTATTGTAAATGATCCTTGGAGTCATTCAACTCGGACCATTCAACTTGTTCAAACATAATTCAGCTCTGCTCACCGAGTTGTTTCACTGCGGATCGAACCCTATTGAGTTCTTTCCCTTTTATTTATACACCATGTAATTGTAAATTGAGTATTGACGAATAAGCATCTCTGAAGATTAACATCCATCGAGTCTTATTACTGACATGAACCTTCCACTGGATCACGAGAAGGATCGGAGCCCGTTGGTAAGGATTTCCGTTGCCGAAAACATAACAACATGATAATGTACGGCAGTTAGAATTACATTTGCATGGCTTAACTAAATAATTTGGTAGAGGTTCATTCGTCATTTGACTTGGATACAAATTATTTTCTCGTAACTCAAAGCCAAGTTGTAGGAAATCAGTAGACTCAATAGTGTATCAGATGAGATTTTCCATAAATAAACTTGTGCTGAAGCCCTTAAACAGTGTAAATACTTATAATATGTAAGCCTTGAAGATTCTCCCTTAGATGTGGTGGATTAATTGCAAAGATTCTTTTGTGAGCCCTCAAAATAAATTACAGCTTGTTAAATTTATTTGCAAAAATGCTCCCACATTTGCAAAAATCAACGAAGAAAGTGAGCTGTAGATTTGTGATGGATTTGACAACCCCACACAATGGTTTAAATTGTAGTGACCAATTTTCAATGACGCCATTGATTTAAAATCAAAGTCATTAGATTCTAGAATAAACTCTAGATTCTAGAATGTTCTGTCATATATTTCATGCTGTAAAAATGCAAAATTTGGAGATTAACACAGTCCCGATACAGATGTTTTAATCTTAGGCATTTATTTCTGGAATAAACTTGCAACGATTGGTTGTCGTGGATTATGGTATGAGGGATCTCAAAAGAAATCCCGTGTTTTAGGATGCCATTTGACAGCCTGCTGAATCTCTTGGTGAAAATAATTGTAATATTTTGCCAGTATATTCTTTAACCGGCTGTGACACCACTAGTTGCATAGATACAAAAAACAAGCTTTAACCATCTCGTCAAAGAGTTTTGTTCAGGATGCACTTTCAGCTTTAGGAAATGGATTGTTGGAGACCACAGCAGTTTCAAGACGTGGAAAAAGTTTGCAATTACCTATTATACAGTAAGTAGTAAATAAAAAACAACAGCGGATGAACTTCGATATAAATGTATTTCCCAAAATATTGGATTTAGTTTAAATTTGTCAAGAGTGATATGCACATATGATTCATTGTATTTACACTGTTTAAAGGCTTCAGCACAAGTTTATTTATGGAAAAGCTCATCTGATCCACTATTTGTAATTCTAACTGCCGTACACTATCATGTAGTTATAAGAAATCGGCTTTGACATGTATATCATTGTGCAAATGTGTAAGTAGTGTTTGTAAAAACTGTGATCATGATACTTAAAGCAGTTTGAACACATGACTTGTTTCTTTTCTTTAATAAATGTGTACTTAGCGTGGTTAGTGGTTATCGTTATTTCATATATTCACTTACCTATATATGCAACCTACACTGCTTCTGGATTAGCCATAATACTAAAACGAATGTCATATGCATATAATATGGTAAAGAAAGCAATCTGGGTGATTCTATACACAAATGCTACTAAATAAAATAATTTAAGCCAAGGAGGATCCTAAGAATCGATAATTTTGAACACATTGCACTGCTCGCTAGTTTTATTTTTTCAAATGGGACGAACCGTTTTACGACCATGCCGATGGCATGGTATAATTATTGCATTTTCAATAAATCTCTGATTCGGTCCTGATTTTATTGAAGAACTCAGAACAATTTTTGGTGGGTTATAAGAAAAAAAATTAAAACCTCAATAAAAAAAAATTGACCACTAATATCGCCTGGCAACATCGACATTATATATCTTGGTGATCCCTAGAACCTATTCCAATTGTCAGAATGCGTTCCGCATATTATGTATACGACAAGTCTATGGGATCCTGCACTAATAATCTATTTCGTGGTTCCATAAACTTCATTGGCAGTTTATTTAATTGGCTATTACCAACTGTCAGCTCTAAATATAGGAAAGTGCGTAATGGAACAAATGAAAATGTTCATGCTACTTAAATAATTGTATTCGATTGCTTACTAAGAATAATTATTATATTTTACATTCTATTTCCTTTAATGTAGCGGTTCTCAAACTGAGGTCCGTGGTCTCCTAGGGGAGACCTTTTCCGTAGGACCGCGAAAAACGAAACGCATATTTATACTATTTATATTTTTATAATTATAGCATGTAACATTTGTCGCTATTGATGAAAAAGAGCTTGAGGTAGATGGCGATATCCTTGAGGTGATGAAACTGCATATAATTATTCATTCTTAGCGAAGAAATTTCTAACTATTTTCCTGACCTACGAGAATTTGAAAAATACTATCGTTTTATCACCCATTTGTACTCTCCATTAGTGATCTGCCTTCGTAGGACAATTTATTTCGGGAACAGTTTATTGATTTGATAGATGATGGGGGTGCAGAACAGGTTTTCCGTGAAACGTGATGTAGTGATTTTTGGATTGAAATGGCACAGTCCTATCCTGATGTTGAAAAGATGGCTCTAAGAGTGCTGATTCCATTCGCAACCACCTATGAGTGTGATACGGCTTTTTCTACACTACTACCTATTCAGATGATATAGATTTTATTTTTTTTATTAAAGGGGTCCGCGAATCATCGAACAATTTTTAAAGGGACCACCACGCAGGAAATTTTAAAAAGTTTGAGAAGCGCTGCTTTAATGGAAAGTAAAATCTCGAAGCTTCGCTCAATTGTATTAAATTTAATGCCTACATTAGTCTGTGTTCATTAACTTTCTGATTGACTTAAAATTGCCGCGACTGTCAGCAGTGCCAAAACAATATTTATTTAAGATCATTGTTTTGTGTGCCGGTGTGCGAGTCGCACGCGATGTCGGCCTCGGCTCCACCTTCAAAGTGTCTCTGGATTCTGTTCTGGCGAAGAAGTGATCGTCTGTGCTGTCACAAAACAATGGAGAAAATCGCTCTGCTTTCATTTCACTCTTATATCTCATTAAAATAATAACAATAATTGAGATTTACGTTAACCTTGCTCAATGAAATTCGTCATGGGAATCTCAGCATGTTTTATATTATTATGTCACAAAAATTGGTGAAAACACACTTTAAATAGGTACTTACTTATAATTTGCCTATTTGACGGCATTATTTAAGTATTATTTGAAAGAAGTTTTGTAACAAGAATATAAAATAATTACAAGATAAAAAGAACTTTTTATATACAACGTTTTTAAATTTTCTGTTGAATTATTATGCTCAATATGCTCAAACTTGTACTTGATATGAAGTAAATAAAAAACAAACATACAAATATAGAATACTGAAATGTCATTTTGACATTTAATTTTGATTTCCGTAGTAACGCACGTATATATTAATAATTTAGTTGCTAGGACCACCCCTTAGCAACCAATAATAGTCTTTTACTTTTTACGGATTTTTCTGAAATAACTTTTCATACAAAACAGAATTAACTGAATATTAATTCAATTCTGCTTAAAGATGGCTAAAAGTATCAAAAGAATGCATTGGCATCGTGTTCTGATATATTCTAAAAGTTTCAAATTTCTAGCTAGTCGGGAAGTTAGTTAAAAATCGATTGCAATATTTTTACTGGACAAATAATAATACGAGCTAATAAAAACTAATAAGCATTTTTTTGTTAAATTAAATACCTAAGACCTTGTTTAGATGGCGCGTGTTTCACTTTGTTTTACGCGCAAGTAACAACTATGAGTTGCGCCCATATAACGCGATTCATTTGACATAATGTGACGTAATACATTTTTTAATGGGCATAAAAAACAAGCGCAACTAGGTCGTGACACACGGCTTCAGAGATTTAATATCTAACTAGCAATTGTTTGTACAACTTATTTTGAAATGGCCTTAAAAACGTCGCGTTATCAAGAGTTTGGCGAGTGCTTGCGCGATTGCAATGCGAAGCTCAATGCCTGAATAAACCCAAGACCAAAAAATAACAAATCGCGCCACCTGGACAAGGCATAAGGTGTTTTATTTACGTTTTCAGCATTTGCTTCTGCTATAAAATTTCTTTCGCTACATTTTTTGTCTTCTTCCGTATTAGATACTACAGTCCACGATTAACTTTGACCGTCTACAATCTATAATTTACGTAACTCCTACTTCCTATCTGCTATCTACTAGATTTTTCCGACACGACAACTTTTATGACAAGATTCGTAAAATTAATGCAACAATAAAATATTTAGGTACCAATAGACTATAGCAAAATAATTATTCTTATCAATTATACCATTAAAAGTGTTAACGTACCATAAGGTAATGGAAATATGAGATAGGTAATAAAGGTCTACTGACCCAGGGAAGTTTTTTTGAAATCTGTGGTATGAAAAATTTGAACGCGTCAGTACACCCTCCCTACAATGTATATTTGACATGCATTAGACTTTTTGACTGCGACCCGTTATCATGCCGCATCTTCTCATTTGAATGAGAATCCGTTTTGCAAACCCTCTCTCCAGTTCTCTTACTGCAATCTTGGCGTTCTCAAGAATATCTCTAAGTCACAACTAGGGATTCCAATCCCGGTATCCTGAGCTGTTTTCGATACCTATGAATCCCGGGACTGATAAACATAATCCCGAAACTTTCGGGATTGATTTTTTTTATCAATTTTTATGGAAAATAAAATATAACAGAAAAAATACTTTTAATATCTACATTAAAAATAAACTGAGTTTGAATGAAATTTGATTTATACCCATGTATAAGTTGCCGATTCATTTTATTTTTTCACATAAATTAATAAAAATGAGAAAGATTGGAAAAAAACAATGCTTTGCACTTTTAACAAAGTAATTCCACCATGATCTCATACTTTTTACGGCAGTTTCATATTTGGCTGACTAATTAGATTATTTATGAAGAGAAAAGGCCATAAGTACACCATGATTTGCTTTACTATTTTAAATCTCGCTAATCCATTCATTAAGTCTTTACTATCAGAAACAGCAAACTCATATTAAATTCACATTATTATTTATATTACAATATTATTTACTCCATTAAACTTATGTATTTCCAAGATTGAACGTATACAATATTAACAATAAATGTCTTAAATAGTATAAATTAAACTAGATTTATTTTTGACCGATTTTATCAATGTTATTTGTAAATATAAAAATTTCATATTAACAATGGAAAAAAATGCCAATACCGGGATTGTCAAATTGTAATCCCGAAATCCCGGGATCAGAATTTTGGCTCGGGGTTGGATTCCCTAGTCACAACGTTGTCGTTCAAATTTAGGGCATTGTACCACTGTCTTCAATGATCTCCTGAATCACTTCTCCCTATGAGGACAACAAATCTTTTACCCATTGTGTGGTCTGATGTTAATCTGAATATAAGCTTGAAGTGATTTCTGCTGAGAGATGACTGTAGTAGGCGAGGTAGTATGGACTTACGCATTTCCTCTTGTCTATGGATGCTCTGTAGTGGAAATCTATCCACATGCTTTGACATATTTCCTTTACAGACTTTTCTTTTCTTTATTGTTATCCAAAAAAAAAATGTCAAAAATCTGCGTTTATTTTAAAATCTCGACATCATTACATTGTAATATAAAGTAGCCCTACTTCCATTCTGTAATGATTGTGTTTTTCTCCATGAGTATCAGGTATGTATGTGCGTGTCCAGAAATTTGTACGTATGTAGTTCGCCGTATCACACTTCACCGTGAAATGTTGTATCGGAAATATATGGTCATACCGTCCAACCTTTTAAAATAATAAAATACGGTCCTTGTCGGTGTACAGGAAGAAAGCAGCAAACAAATTTTGAAAATAGCCGATATACTGGATTATTAATTGTTAGGTAAAGTTAGGTTAGATTTTCATTCTTGAAGTCTTGAATTTTGTCAAAATCGGATGTGAAAATAGAGATGACCATATTAGTATACGGTCATCTCATTCCGATAAGAAAGCTTACAGCGAACTGTGCTACAGTGAAATGTAATACGTACAATTTACATGTAACCATTAATTATTATTATGTGTGCTTAAAATGCAATGTTGTATTTTTCAGTTTATAACATCTTCATCATATTATTTTGTTTTCCATAGATAATATTAAATTTCTGTCAAAATACACAACCATTTTCTCCCAAGGAGGGGCCAGCGCTGTGTAGGTACCTGTTAGATTAATTCTCAGCCATTAAATTAGCATATAATAGGTAATTTTCAATGTCGTTTACATAAACCAACGGTTAGAAATAAAAAAAGGTACCAACCGTTATCTCATTCTGAATCGCAAGAAGTGGTTTTCCTTCAATGTATTAAACAACTGACCTTCTATTTTTATCTGCAGGTAGGTACTGGAGGATACTTGCCTTGCCGTAGAATCGTAGATTATTATTATGTTTTAGTACATGGAGATTTTTATCCAACAGGAATGAGTTCTAATCAAAATGTATCTATCTGGTTAATAATACGTAATAATAATTTTAATACAACCGTAGTCAACGAATCAAAAATAAGTATAGGTAACCTTAAAAATACTATGAAGGACTTAAGTCACTTAAGGCTGATAAGCCAACAAATTAATATTTCCTGCCTTGTGGTATTCGGCACTTTAAATAATTATAATCGAACAAGAAGATTAATAAAGCACTTAGCACAAAAAAAAATTGCGTTGTATGTTTATATAATAATTATATATATTGTGTTTATTATTTATAACAGAAAAAGGAATGGTCACATTCAAATATTAAAGTGACACATTCAATAAAAAATATTTATAATATGAACATAAAGGTAAAAAGTTAAAATTGAAACACTTATAAATTCGTATGGTGGTTGCCAAAAGTTGGTAAGTCGATAATTTAGGTATTTAGGGTTAACAACGAATTATGTATACCTACTAGAAAAAAAAATCATGGTCATCCGATATATAGAACATGCAGATAAATTACAAAATAATTTGCATTATAGGTACCTGATTTTAGAAGGCATGACAAACTTCAAATTGCAATTTCTCTCTATTATAATCAGCAGTATTATAAGCAGTAACCACACGTAAATGATAATGCGATGTTTGTACATTTTATATTATCAGAAGGTTTAACTCCTTAAAAATATGACTAAATAATTAAATGTTCATAATATAGAAGCAGAAGGTTTGGCCACTTAAAAAAATGATAAAGTCCATATAATTTCGACATATTATTGTGTTCTACGAAAACGTCTCCAAATGTCGTATAGCTAAAAAAATATATGAACTATCAGAAAATTTAATAAAACGTAAACAAAGAAAGAGTTTTATCATATCGTATCACGTAGATACGTAAATCAAAGTTTGCAGCAACACTAACCAAAATTAAAAAATCTAATCCAGGGGTGTACCAGCGCACAATGGCAAAATAAGTATTAAGTCATCACGCATAAAGATGCATTTTAGGTTAGTGATTATCAAACATTTTCGTTTCATTGCATACAATATTATGACGTGCATTAATGTTTAACGGCACCCTCTTGGAGGTTTACAATTTTCGCTGTACATACATATTATCTGAGGGACATTGTGAAACAACAAAATAGTAAAGATTAAAAAGTATTGGTGAAAGTATTAGGGCTTCATAAGTTAATTCAGGTGGGTGGCAATATGGGGACACTCCCAGAGGATGTGATCGACATCCTGCAATTCGACACATAAGCAAGTCGGAGAGCCAGGCTGACAGAGCTTGGAGGCAAAACCACCGTGTCCGGCTTAGAATTGAGAAGTTCAATGGTCTGGAGTCAATCTGGTTATCTCCATGCACCACTTTATATTGAAAAGTCATCAAAGAGGATATTCCATATAAGGCAGTAGCGATGGGTAGAGGTAGACTGTTAAGATCCGTCATAAATAGTGCACATTAAACTTTGTTAGCCATGTGTATTTGTTTTTATTGAACTATGACTACAATTATTTACACCTATTTAAACCAAACCAGAATAGTTTTGGTATATTTTGGGCGATGCGACAAATTGTGCACACTTTTTCATTCATATTTATTTGTTTTTGTTGGATTAAGAACACATAAATATGTCATATTGTTGGTTCATTTTTTTTTAAATTCATTAAACCCTGTCTAAACCAAACTATAATAGATAACAATATTATTCTATCAGCTATAAAATATTCAATGTTATGTATGATTTAATTGCATAATTTTAGATATTTTATAGATAGACGAGAATTTTTGACTATTACCTAATATGGCTTGGATTAGGCAGGGTTTAATTGAATTTTAAAACTAACCAACACCATCTGTAAATTATTGTACTCTTATTTCGATGAAAACAAATACGAATGACTGACAAAGTTTAGTGTGCACTATTTATGCGCGGATCTTAACAGCCTACCTCCACCCTTCGCATCTGATAGAAGGGGTGCAAGGACTGATCACTTGGGACCCCCCATTGTTAATCGAAGCTTACACAATAGGTACCACTATTCAATACATTTAATACTACGCTTACAATATTTTGTATCAAGACTATGTAAATATTTTAATAATGTGTCGATCAGATTTTTATTAATTGATTTATATTTGTTTCTACAGATGAAGGCAGCACCAAGACTTTTACATGTGCGAGGCCTCTTATTGGACAACACGTATTTCTTCAGCTGGTCGGAGTAGAAGGCTCGCTGTCACTTTGCGAAGTCGAAGTGTTCACAACAGAAGGTAATAAATTTGCTTTAATAATTATTATGAACCCGATTATCCAGCGATCATAATCAATCAATATCTATGTTCAGTCACTTACAAAATTGGTATATGGCTCAATTTATATTCGCCAAGGCCTGATCTTGAAAAAGCAAAGTGAAATCAAGTTTTTATGGAGAGTTAATTTATGGGTTTCGATAGATAATCTATAAATCAAAATTTATCGTTTATATATTTTAGTGGACGTAAATCAACTGTGCTCTAAATGAAACTGCGATTTCAACATGTTCAATCAATATGCATTTTGTCGAAAATTGTTACAAATGTAGATACTCTCCAAGTATATTATATTCGTGTGTACTAGACATGGCCACCACAAGTGCTCTAGCCTGAGGGGCCCGACGAGGCAATTCGACCAGATAAATGAGATAAACAAACATCACAAATTTGCTTTGATAGTAAAAAAAGGAATACTGAAATGTCATTTTAACATTTCATATTGATTTCCATAATAACGCACGTATATATTAATAATTTAGTTGCTAGAGCCTAGGTTGCTAGGAGCTTTAATAGTAAAAAATAGTCGCCTGCGGCGCTATTTTTCTTCAATAATACCTATTATTATTTAAAATTATGTGGTTGTGCGATAAAAAAATAATTGTGTATCGATACTCTACAATTCCATAATTCAAATAGATAGATTAAAATATACAAAAAAAAACACTAAATATACACATTAATATCACCGCGTACACCATTTGGAAAACACTACTATAGAGCGTCACTCTGCCTTTATCCTTACGATAGGTAGGGGGGCCCGTTTCAGAATGTGGGGGACATGGTACTCGAGCAGGGGTTCCTAACCTTTTTGTCATTGGGAGTACATTTATAGCCAAAAATGGAATGGTGGGATTTTTTTTCCAATGAAACTACACCACTTGACCGAAAATAAATACTAAATATTAGTTATTTTTTAACAATCTCTAGTCAATAACCCTGTGTCAATAAAATTATTACCTTAAATATAATGAAATATAAAATTACAATAATAATATGTACCTAATCATAATTGTATAATGTAATTATTTTGGGCACGTCTTGAAAGAAATAATGTCAAGCACAAAAACAGCAGTGAATCGTGACAAACTGAGCACGTAGACAGCTATAGACTAAGATCGTGATGCAGAACCATCTGGATAATCTTGGCTATAAACACCATCAAGAGTTGCTAATTTAGCTCGACTTCCTTAGGCGCGTCTTGACCATATTTTAAGTTTCAATTGGTATCGTTCTGGGCCTTCTTCCGTAGATTTACTACCTTGCTATATGACGTATTATTATGTATGGATAGTGTAGGCGACACAATGTAAGTTGCCGATATTGGAAGATTAAAGATTAAAGGCGCGTATGTTAGGTACTTACGCGCGTGAGTATGGTTCTGCATCGCGCTCTAAATCCGAATTATCATCCACTAGGCAGCAGTACTGCTAGTTGCGCACCAGATACCTATATGCAGTTTTAATCATTTCTGAAATAAATGTAGTTGCTTGTTCAATCATACATCAATCATAAATTTAATATATCCAATCAACTAACATAAATATTGAATTGCAATTAATTTCATCAATCGATTAAAAATATTATAAAAATCAATATTTAAATATAATACATAAATGCACAAATGAGTCGACGCAAGCAAAAGTACTCGCTGTAGGTACTAGAACTAGAGCAGTGATGGCTAACCTATGGCAAGTGTGCTACTAGTGGCACGCGAGATGATTTTACATGGCACGCAAATTTTTTTGAATAGAAAAAAATCCTACAATAATTTTTAAAAAAAACATAAAAAAGTGTTACAAATAAATGTATACATAATATTAAAAAATAATGACGACATAGCAATGGGTATTTTCTTCGATTTACACCAATCGATTCGCAAACGGAAACGTTGAAATTCATACAAAAATGACAGATCGCATTGTATAAAAACACCAGACAAACACTATTCAAGAATAAGCATTACGTTTAATGTAAATATATAATTGCATAGGCCGGTCCTTAGGCTTTATGCACCACATAATATTATCACACTGATCTCATCAGGCGACGGGGGAACTCTGGGGAGAGCTAAAAGTAGGGAGCTGAAATTTGCCAGAAATGTAGCTCTCAATTATCTTATTGGCCAAAAATAGTCTATCAATCCGAGTGGAAATCTAATTAATAATAATTGAATACAGTTTTCTTACGTGTATTACGATTGATTATCATCTCATATGCTCTAATTAAAAAAAAAAAAACAAATATCATGACCAGGCGACATTTCGTAAACCTCAAAATACGGAGCTAAACCATCCTATAAAACGCCCCACGTTATTTGAATCGATGTGAAATTTCAGCTCCCTGATCACACGATGCAGTGACGTCCCTAGAAAAAATGCAGCCCCTAGGCAGCGTCAAAATTTCGCCCCATTTTTTACACAGTATTTTTTATCATTCTTTCATGCCCCCCCCCCCCCATATTTAAGAAATATGTTGTTACTAACAAAATATATACTACTAAATCCAATTTAAATGCCATCTGCAGTTCAATAAACAATATTGCGAGTCCACAGTTTCAGATACATTTAAAAATACACAACTTTCAAAACTCGCGAGTGATTGGCAAAAATATTACCTACCTATAATTCAAATATAATTCGCAAATCTGCACGTGGCATTGATGGTCATCAAGGAAGTGACGTCCAAGGACAACGGAAGTAAACTAGACATCGCGAACCCAACAAAAATACAGTCCTGTTAAATCTTTTATGTTAATTAATACATTTTGTTTCCAACCAGTGAGCTGAATATTTTCGTTATTAGGTAGGTTCCTATTAATCCTATTTCTATATAACATACGCCGCCCTTCGAGTAACTGCCGCTCCCAAGCGACGCTCAATCTGCCTATCCCCACGGGACGTCACTGGCACGATGGCCACGTCTATACATTTGTGTCAACCTCGACTAGTCTAAATTATTATGTATAGCTGTGTGTGCGCCAATAATCCTACAAACGACACGCGTTGCTGTTTTGATCGAGATATTAATCTCGTTCGACAAAAAGGCGCGCAACAAAATGGCGACCCAGCAGCGCATCGAGTCGGTGCGCTGTCTTGTCTCGCTTCGGTGCTCATTGTGGTCAGACACCGCCGACGCGACGCAATGCCATGTTATTACTTTATTACCTAGGTTCCTACTGCTACGACAATCTAGCAGTGGCACCCTATGATTTTAATAATATCACAAAAAAATCGTTCTAACACAGGTAACACAAAATTAATGGTAACTGGCTTACCCTACTGGGTGTGGTATAACTAACGTGACCATACGTCCCGTTTTTAGGTATCCTATCCCGTTGTCCCCTGGCACAGCTTCGGGATGCCGAAATGTCCCGTTTTCAGATTCCTTTCAGGACAATTGGAATTCCATTCAGATATTGGACGCTTAAGACGCGCCTAGCGCGTAACGATTAGGTGTCCATTAGATATAATTAGCATGCTATTTAAATGTAGTAAATAATTAAAATTATCTAGTCAGCAGTGTGTGTGTCAACATAATTGATAAAAAAATAAGTACCTCTAATACGGATAATACTCGGAGCAATTCCATAAACATAAACAAATCTACTATTTGTCGGCACTGTTGACACGTCTTAATTGATTCCAAATGAATTCCGCTCTAGTAATGCAGTGCGTAAGACGCTGGCCGCGAGTTCCTAGTTCGATCCCGGTACACATTTATGTAATTTTCTCAAAGCCTAAGTGTTTGTGATTGTTTCACTTATCTAAATACACTACTCTCATTGGGCCTCTAAGCCTGTTTTAGTGTTAAAAAAAATATTCTAATCTCCAATTGACTAAAAAAACTCCATTGGATATTCCAGTGGGATGCATTTGGAATCAAATAAGACATGTTAAATGTGTTACACAACGATATTTGACATGTCGCGGTTAACGCCGCATGGGCAGCCGTGTTAAAAAATATCACGCTGTACAGTTAACTTCCCGGGATAATTAACTGCCTGACTACGACATATTATCATATTTATCACTTTTTTATTAATTAAGTGATATGTTAGAATAGCCCTGCTGCTGTATGTTGTGGTGTGGGTGCAGTTTGCATGAATTTGCGGCGGTACGTCAACGCGGGGGATTACAAACATTTGGAATCAAGCAAGACCATTCCAATTGGGTGCAATGATTCCAATTATTGGATACAATTGGAATCAAGTAAGATTTGCGTTGACGCCGCGCAGTCTTCGTTATTGTGTGTCAGTCCATTGAAATCGTCAGATTTTTTGCACGTGCCTCTGGTTCGCGGATTAAAACTCGTACGCTGGGACCCGTTAGTTTTCAAATATGTTTATAATGATTGAACTCGAGGACTGTCGATATTCATTCAGTAATCATTAGGTACGGGGAGCTTCTAGATTTATAGAGTAATCTTGTACAAATTTTAAAAACCGGATATTAGCGATTGATTTAGCGTTTATAAACTATCATGAAGACAATGAATTTTTTAATGCAGTATTTGTATTGTCTTAATGACGTAGATTCTATCAAAATAACATGAGAATACATTACTATAGTTTTAACTAGTATAACGGATTATTTTAACGTTGTTGTATCGTCCATCGGTCAGTAGCAGAGCATGGGACGGTGGCGAAGGGTCAAGGTAAGCTGTTAAGATCCGCCATAAACAGTGCACACTAAGCTTTGTCAGTCATGCGACTCATACGTATTTCTTTTCATTGAAATAAGATTACAATTTACAGATGGTGTTGGTTAGTTTTTAAAATTCAACTAAACCCTGCGACACCAGATAATAGTAAAAAGTCTACTCGTATATCTATAAAATATCTAAAATTTTGCAATTAAATAATACATAACTTTGGATACTTTATAGATAGAATAATATTTTGTATATATTATAGTTTGGTTTAGGCAGGGCATAATGAATTTAAAAATGAACCAACAATATGTGTAATATGACGTATTCTTAATCCAACGAAAACAAATAAGTATGATAATTATAATCGTATGTATAATAGTAGGTAATATGATGTATAATATTATGATAATCGCCCAAAGTATACCAAAACTATTATGGTTTGGTTTAGGCAGGGTTTAATTGATTTTTAAAAACTAACCAACACCATCTGTAAATTGTAGTCTTAGTTAAATAAAAACAAATACGTATGACTAAAGTTTAATGTGCACTATTTATGGCGTATCTTAACAGCCTACCTCTATCCTTCGCTACTGGCATGGGTAAATCCGGATAATTTTACACAACGAACTTTTTGATCGTCAATAGACTGCATTACCGCTAATGGGAGTTATCCAATGACATTTGAGCGAACCCGTTCGAACCGAACCATTCGGCAGACCCGACAAAAAGCATCGGGAATTTATAGCAATATCACCTTTATTGTAATGGCGTTAGAACAGATTATGCCATTCGGCAGACCCGACAAAAAAGTGAGTGTCATTTTTTTCCCAGATGCTTCGTCCATATTAATGTCATTGGAGTTATCAAATCTATTGAAATGATATTTCTTTCTTTTCACTCACTATCCTATAACTAGCCAAAAATATTCATCAGCGGTACTTACTAATGATTCTGTACATATTTACGTACATATTATATTATCTAAAATGCAAATCAGAACGATTTTCAAATTTCAATTCGTAATTTAGATTTAAGCAAATTATTAAAAAAATATTCACAAAATGCACTCCACTGATTATTTTTGCTTTGACATAACTCTCTTTTGAGCCGGATTTGTTGTGTGTGTTTTTTTTAATTTGCCAATGATTGTAATCCCTTTAATAATAATCTGTCTATTTCTTCCGCAACTCCATTCACAGTGATGTCCTAGATTTATGAAATTCATAAATATGCAGAAAGATAACCAATCGCAAATGCTTATTTTACATTCATTGATTTATGAACAAAAGTATATTATTCATAATAAGTAGGTGCTACAATAAATTAAAGTACTGATATATATGACACCCACTCCGGCCGCGCGGCTTAAGTTTTGGACTATCACGCCGTGGGTACCAGGTTCGAATCCTGGGTCTGGCAAGTGCACATATTGTTTTTCAATTTGTGTGTGAGTCAGGGTATGGACCCAATAGGTTGAGCAAATGGCTGACATCCATTTCTCGTAAAAAACAAAATCTGTTAATACAAACCTCTACTCTGTGGGGGCCAATTGATCCTATTAGGATCGGACATGGTCGGAAAAAAACTGATATATCATGTGTTATGCCGGCATTAGACTATTAAAGATCTTTGTCAAATATATTTTATAACGTCTTTCAAATAAGCCTATATTTTTATAAAATCTGTTACTCGTCTTTTATAAAGGGTATAAAAGGGACGACATTATCGGATATCAAAAATTAGTCTTCGGTATAGTGTTTTGGAGTGTTGCCAGATGAAATTGTCAAAAATCAATAGATTCACAAAAATATATAAAAATGAACGATTTTACTTTTTGCAAATTAGATAGCGCCCTTCAAAGCGAGCCTTGGTTATAATTATTTCACAAGTAGTAAAATAATGTAACCTTTTATCCAGTATCAGTGGATTTACTAAGATTTTAGTAATTTCAGTAATTTTCAGTTGAAAATGTGGTATTTTATCTAGAGACGTCACTGCCCTAAAAACCCCTTCATTATTTTGGAACCAGAACCGGAATTCCTAAAAATTACGGGGTTCAAATTGTTTAATACATTTTCAATTTCATTATATTTTTATTGTTTACTCATTGACGATTCTTGCTAAAACCGGTTATTATTACAATATAGGTGATATTAATCTGTTTATTCATTTTTAAACGAGCTGTCAAATAATGACCCAGTGTTTTAAAAATTTTCAATTTTTAAATTAAATCATCAACTATTTATTAGATCTATAAACAATTTTTCACAAAACCATTATTTTTAAAATAATGCATTTTTTGTCATGTTTACTGAATTGCTGTTTAATTTAATAAAACGATTTTTTTTGTAGTACTTATTCCACTTTTAATCAATAAATTAGGACCGGTTTCGTCCGCCTCAGAGGGGCCTCATTTTTTATCATCCTTGCACGAGTCCAATATCTAAAAAATGTGTTGCAAGGACTAAGGATACATTACTAACAAAATATTCGCAAATCTACACGTGTCGTTTCTGGTCACCAAGGACGTCGAAGGGCAACGCAAGTAAACTAGATATCACGACCCCTACAAAACCAGTGAGCTATTTTTTTAATGGATATTTTCATTATTACTAAGTTTAGGTAGTTATTTATATATGTTCCAAATGATTTTCTTCGATTTGCCGCCCTTCGAGTAACTGCCGCCCCCAAGCGACGCTCAATCTGCCTACCCCCACGAGACGTCACTGTCTCAGGGTTTCGTGGTTCGGTTCCGGTTCCATTTCCAGCTCTCACTACGACTTAGTTACCAGCCTTCGACAGAAAACGACGCACAAAAAAAAGTGTTATTACGTACCCTGTCTAAATTTGTAATAATGTGCACGTATGCTGTACCTACTTCGTATCACTAAGTTATGTTTATTTCCACACCCCAGCGCTTCGAGATAAGGGTTATAAAAAATATCAAACGGTTTGTAAGCCTTACAAAGGGGTAGATATAAAAAATGACCATCTTACGTATTCAAAAATAGAAACCATTATTGTATTTTAAAAATTGTAGAAATCTCATGTTCAAAATTAATAACTACCTAATACAGTTTACGGATGGTGTGATTTGTCTCGTCTAACTTAGCACTGATTTGACTATATTGGGTTTGGGTCGAAATCCCGAAGGCCGGAATCCCGAAGGCCGAAATCCCGAATGCTGAAATCCCGAATGGCCGAAATCCCGAAGCCTAAATCCCGAAAGCCGAAATCCCGAAGGCCGAAATCCCGAATGCCGAAATCCCGAATGCTGAAATCCTGAATGGCCGGAATCTCGAAGGCCGAAATCCCGAAAAATAACAAATACAAACTTCAATAATTGTGCAATTTTTGCTAGAGAGACAAAAACCCATTTTTTGTGGAAAATGGGTTTTTGTCTTTTGTAAAATTTGCGCAATCCAAGATAAGTGTTAAGATTGCGCAATTTTTTGTAGGAGAGACAAAAACCCATTTATTCCACAAAAAAATAGTTTTTTGTCTCTCTTGTAAAAATTGCGCAATTCAAGATTACGCAATTATTGATGTTTGTATTTTTCGGGATATCGGCCTTCGGGATTCCGGCCATTCGGGATTTCATCATTCGGGATTTCGGCATTCGGGATTTCGGCCTTCGGGATTTTGGCCATTCGGGATTTTGGCCATTCGGGATTTCAGCATTCGGGATTTTGGCCTTCGGGATTCTGGCCTTCGGGATTTCGTCCGGCACCCGACTATATTGTATCCTTTTCATTGTGAATAAAATGAAGGGTGGGAATTGATAGCACATTGCGTTAGTCAATATTCATTGCAATACAAATTATTCAAATGTTTAAAAAATAGTTTTCACATAATACCTACCAAACAAAAGTAACGTATCACATTTTAAAATAAGTAAATTTCAGTTTGACAACTAGTCGTATTGGTAAATTTGTTCTTAATAATGCCACAATACCATATTATTTTTGCCTGCTATTACGATGGATGGTTTCCAATTCTGGCGTCCTAAAGAATATAAATTTATATGCGCCTGTCAATTACCTATGTGGTCGCAGCTAGGGATTGCAATACCGGTATTTATAAACCGGTAATCCAGTATTTATCAATAGCAAACACCGGCTTGAAAAATCCAAAATACCGAAATTTTTGGTAAGTATATGGAAAACACGCTCGTTTTTGTTGCGTGTAAGTTATGTGCTGCTAAAATAAAAATCCTGACTGAATCCAACAAAGGTAAAATAATAATAAAACAAAATCGATCAAATAATATATTTATAATATAATTGTCGCGATGAATGAAAACATTCGTGACAAATATTCAATTATTCTATAATTATGCAGCAAGGCTTATTCGCATTTAAATTGAAGGCTTTAATTAAAACTATCAATTTACTGAAATTATTTGTAAAATTCGCCTTACAATACTAATTTTTTTGAATGTCAAAATCGTCGAAATGTTAACTTGGAGGTAAGTAAGTTTTGCTACAAAATATTTTTCAAGAGATTTCAATAACTAAGTATATTTATTGATAAGTAGGTACTTCTGTTTTTTAGTGTTTTCATTAATTCATTAATAAATACATTCATTACACACATTCATAATTCATTAATAAATACCGAAAAACCGGTATTGACATTTTAATTCGGGTTTGCAATCCCTAGTCGCAGCCCATGACTTCCTCGAGTGGAGCCTATCAGGCACCATTCGCGAGGGGTGCAAGGCTAGTAAATGCGCTCCCTAAAGACGCTCTTTGTTATTGAAACTTTATTTTATTGTATACAATTTATTGTTTATGTTTTTTTATTATTTTATTCTACTCTCTTGTGAGAGAATATTAAAATTGGTTTTAACGTAAATTTCATGTCGTGAAAGTCCTGAACGTCCTGAATTTAGATTTGTTATGTCCACAACGTTTTGTTTTCTTAAATAAATATATATCATTTAATTAGTATGGACGTTAAATTGCGTAAATATGATCATAATATCAGCTACGTCAACTGTCAATTAGTATAATGGCGTATACCTACAACGGTTGAGGATCAATTAAAAAAAACAACTTAGAATTTGAATATAATATGAATATCAATCTAGATATGTGATTATCAGTGACGTCCTTAGATAAAATACCGCCCCTAGGGAGCGCCAGAATGCCGCCTCATTTTTATACAGTATTTTTATCATCCTTTTATGAATTCAATATCTAAGAAAAGTGTTGTATGGATACATTACTAACAAAATGTCTGACAAATTATTCGCAAATCTGTACGTGTCGTTTCTGGTCACCAAGGATGTCGAAATGCAACGGAAGTAAACTAGATATCGCGAACCCGACAAAACCAGTGAGCTGAATTTTTTAATGGAAAGACATTTTCGTTATTACTAAGTTTAGGTAGCTATTTATATACATTGCAAATGATTCTCCTTGATTTGCGGCCCTTCGAGTAACTGCCGCCCCCAAGCGACGCTCAATCTGCCTACCCCCACGGGACGTCACTGGTGATTATTATTCTTGGAAAGAACTGTATTTATACTTACTTAGTTACTCTATCAAATTTTGAATCTAAAATGGCGGAAGCTGTTTCAAATAAATATCTAATCGTTGAGAAAAATACAGTAAATCGCTCAAAACCTACAATTTCATTTTCGTTTCGTACAGCAGTTTGCACAACACCTACAATAAAAAATCGAATGACCCATGATGTAATATTTTTTTATCCCATGATGTAACTGAGATTTCGTTTCACACAGTTGCAGACTGAAGTAAAGTTATTCTTTATTATTTATTAGAGACGTTTTGAATAAAATGGCGCGAATTATAAACGTTCGCGGGGTTTTGTCAGAACAGAAATATTACCACATTCAGAATTTGTATTGATGCTATCAAAATAGATTAGAATAGAATAGAAATAGAAAATAGATAACACCTTCTCCGTTGGACAGAAGATTTAGTTTTCGGACTTTTTTTCGCGTAGAGCACCCCAAATCTACGAACTTTTAATACCGCAGATCAGGCTCTTTTTTTGGAAGTTATTTTTTAAAAATTAAATTAATATACCTATTGTTAATTCAGTTACATTGTTATATTACAATAATTACATTAACGATAACGACTATTAAATCAAAAAAATAATATGGGGCAGTAATGTAAAATATATCACGTATATATGTGAAAATATATTATTTTATTGTAATAATATATTCCATATTATTTATTTTATTGTACATACCAATCTAACACAATATCTCAGAACGCATTTTTCATGGAGTCTTTATTCTTACTGTGCTCGAATTACACTAGAAAATTCTCATGCTATGTGATTTAATTATTTTTTTATTATTAATATTTTTTTATTTACAGAATTTTCCAATGACCGCTGCGTTCCTGCAGATGCTGCAGAAGACATCCAAATTGCTGCCTTTTCGAGAACTTGTTATGAATTTAACATAGCGAAAGGCGGCTCTTTCGAAGAGGCCAGAAAACACTGCATCAAGCAAGGTGGAGACTTGGTACATGGGTTCCAGGTAAGCACTCATAATTCATTCATTTATTCACTCCTTTTATAATTTCTGTTTTACCACTTACCTACTATCTCTTCTTCTTGTTCGTGCACTCATGGCTGAGGATCGTGACCACATTTAAATTTCGCCGTCCTTTGAGCGACCAAGACTTTCCATCCTTCTCGATCTTCCGCTTCTCTCAGCTCTTTCACTTGGTCGCTCCATCGCGCAGACGCTTTTCCTCTGTTTCGCCTTCCCTGGAGGCTACCCAAAACTACCAGTCTCTCCAGGTTGTCCAGTCCGCGCCTGACAATATGTCCAAAAAACTGCAGAATTCTTCTCAGATATATCGTCGAGAGCCGTTCCTTTATCTTCAGTCTCTGGATGATTGAATTGATGTTGGAAATTGATTTCCAAGAAATGCGAAGCATTCGGCGCCAACACCACATCTACCTACCATTTATGCCGAAATGAATGGTCATTAAATATCAATAAACAATAAAAAAAACTTTAGGTGATTTCAAATAGTATAGTGCCTATCCTATTTTGTAGGTTCATTAATTTTATGTTGAACAATTCGTGGAGGGAAACCGATAATGATATTCGTGTTCGTGAAGTGACAAGCTATGTTGTGTGTACTAAATAGTCCCGATTATCCAACCTAACCTAACCCTATACAGGATAGTCATATAACATGTTATCCTTTTGAATTACGAGAAACAAGTTATTAAATGCAGCAAGAATTTTCATTTCTACTGTGATATTGCTACAATTAATAGTCATGTTATAATATTAAATGAAAAATCGCGAGTGGAGAACTACAAGGTTCTAAGTGTTTGTCCTTGGCGAAACAAAAGTAACAATGAGGCAGCTAAGAATAGTACTTCATTGTTGGGTTTATTTTCTCAAGGACGAACACTTATAACCTTGTAGTATTATGCTCGCGAAATGTAACTGCAAATCAACAATATCTTCTTGCCCGCTCTCGGCAGACCGCAGAGTACTACAGTTACCTTCGGTTGGTAAGTAACACTGCGTGCTATTTTTTTAATTTCTTTTCCTCAATGTTTCCAGGGTGCCACTTCCAGCTTTATACTTCAAGAACTTGAGAGAAGAAAAACAGAACTGAAGACTCGATTAGTTTGGATTGGTGCTCAGAAAGATCCAGGAGTGACTGCCAGAACTTGGAAATGGGTGAATGGTAATATTATATCTCAAATTCTCCAATCTGTTAATTAATTTCATATCATTTTGTTTCTTTTCAAACTGAACATATTAACATTTTAGTTGACATGTTTCCGTCGTAGATCAATGCCATGTAAATGCTTGTAAAAGCTCTTAGAAATATTAAAAATTCAACATCATTTTTTTCTGCTAACATGTCCACTTAAATATTGTCACACAACATGTATATTGTATATGGTTAAAAAATGAATTCTAGCCTTGGAACAAGGGTGCATAATGTATATATTATGAAAATTCACTCTGATGCCTTTGACGTGTTCTGCTACATGTCAGTGTTTTCAGTAATAAAATGTAATGTGAGGGAGAATATTGTGGTGCTGAGAATTGAACAGATACAAGAGCATGGGTTACCGAGTTAAATAAATCTACTTCAAAGTTAAATATGTGATCGTAAATTCTATATAACTGTTTTCAATATTCTATAAATGAGGTCTTCCAAGAAAATACATTGACATTTCTTCATGTTTATTAATGTTTTTGCTGTTTGAGGGAGGACATGTTAGGCCAAAACTTTCAAATTTCACAGATTGTTATGAAAATAATAACATATCGTTTATACATAACGTGACCATTTATTTGTTCCCTCAAAACGGGACATCCACTAATTTTTAGGTAATAGTACGTGTATTTAAGAAAGCGCATAATTTTTATTTATTAATGAAAAGAACAGGAATAAACACGTGAAAATAAATAATTTGTGTGGTCATATTTTTCCGAAGAAGAAAGTATACCTATTTGGTTTTGATTTCAAATAAGAATGAAATTCTTGGTAGGGCTTATTGAAATTTACTTTGGTAACATTGCTTTAAGAACTGCGACTTGCAACTGTGTTTTTTCTATCGATTTTTTGATTTTTCGCGCTTTTTTTTTGGAATCGTTGCCGTTTAGCGTAGGTTGATATTTTTCTGAAAACGGGACATTTCGGCGTCCCGAATCTGTGTTTGGGGACAACGGGATAGACTACATAAAAACGGGACGGTCCCATTCAAAACGGGATGTATGGTCACGTTATTTATACACCATGTTAGGAATAAAATGCTCACAACTTTTCATGCAAAGCATTTACAAGTTCGAATCTAAGTTGGTAGGTACCTAATTAATGTTGACAAATTTGTTTGGAACATTGTCTTATGGACGAAGTAGATTATACCTACTTGAATTGTAATTATTACAGTTATTAAATATGGACTTAAACTGAAATAATAAAATATAATTTTAATCATTGTTGTATCAATTTTAGGTGAAACTGTCTCGAAGCCTGCCTGGGGGAAAGACCAGCCCAACAACTATAATGGTGAACAAAACTGCGCTGTACTTGATGGTGGTCGTTCGTGGTTCTGGAATGATGTCGGCTGCAATCTCGATTATCTGCATTGGATATGCCAGCATTGTGAGTATGACATATAGTCCTACCTTGATGATATAACAGATAAATGAGGCGTCTATTTACAAATACCGATATGTCCACATTTCAATATTTTTGCTAAATGACATTTTTGTGTGTTTCAAGCGTTTGATTCCTTTTTAGTCATAGTATTGGACTTTCAAATAATTAGGACAGTGTGTTAATTTTAATTAGTCGTAAAATGTACTGTATTGAGATATAGCCTACTCATCGGAATTCTATTTATTAATCTGTTCTGTGGTAATAACAAAACATAATGTTTTTCTATTGTTTACCAAAATAATATTTTATCACACTCATATTGAAAAACTTTCTTCTGTTATTTACACATAAGTTGGATTACTGATTCTGGTGCCAGAATAATGAAATTCTAATATACAATATACTGTAAAATTCTATTGGTACTTACAGAATAATTTAGATTTTTACCTAATTATTATGTGGACTTACTGGTTTGTAGAAATGGATCCTCAAATGATAACTTAATAATTATATCATCATAATAGGTTCACATAAATCAACATTAACAATATTTTATCAATATCGAATCATGCTTTGTTTTTGTAATGTAATTATTATCTACTGTTATTGCGCGATTTCCTTGCCTTATATTGATTGTCCATCCTGCTGCGCATGTTTTTGAAATATTTGTTGTATGCATCTCCACTTTCTATATCCACCTACCTACATACTCGATTGTTATTATTGCAGTACCTAAAAATATAATGATGATGACCTACTGTAGATATTATTTAAGTTAACAAAATATTACAATTATTTTTTGTCAGAATTTTTCATTAAAAATTACGTATATTATTATTATCTACTGTAGGCCGTGTAAAGCAATTCTGAGTAGTCTGACATATTGCAAATCATTGACAATCATGATTTAATCATATTCAACAACATTAATTTCTACCTAATGTAATTTTTTAAACTTATTTGTCTTAGTTTTAATAGTTGTAGAATATATCAGAATTATCTGTGACTTTTAAATCTTTTGTAGAGCTTTATTATATAAACTCGTATCTCCCAGCTGTCCTGGATTTATCAAAAGGTGTTGTTATATTAATTATTGTTTCTCTTTTTTCCATTTGAGAAATAAGACAGAGAATGAGGCTGTCTTTGTAATATGTAATATGGCAATTGATAATATTTTTTTATTTCTATTTATTCCACAAAACAAGATTTCAATAAAAAATTTAACACACCATACATATTGTAATGTTGTAAATAAAGTTCAAGGCCTTTTCAGGTAGAAGAATATTCATCAAACTTGATTTCAATAGCCACCTTTAGCTGCATTATGGTTCAGTGAACAAATTTAAATTATGCGAATTTTTTCACCATACACATATTATGTATTTTCAGTGTTATTGTTATTTCAGTATTACCTCAACAGATTATTATTCAAACATGTAACGCTATATGCACATACACTTTTAATAGCAATCAGTGAAAGCGTATATAGCATATCATAAATTATATAAAATTTCCGCATACCTACCTGTGTATCTATATGAGAATCTCCCATTAATTGTAACTTTTTGAATATTTATCTCACAACAATTAATAATTATTTATTACATACTTACCCCAAAACAATGCCCCTCTTTCAAATTTTTTTTTATCATATTGCAGCATTATTTAAATCTAATAAATAATTCTGTTTGATAGGCTGTTTTGATACGAAAAATTTATTGTAAAGATTCAATTAACTTCACTTTTTCTTCTTCTTTCTGTGCCATATCCGTTATTTTTTTTGCTGCTCTAAATATGGATGGAATACTGAGCTCAAACTGGTCTATGAGATTCTTGAGCCAGGACGTTTATTTTCTGCCATAGCTTTTGACCATGTCTGATCTTAAGATGATCATATCCCTCCTCCACAGAATGTATGTTTGTAGTAACAAATACTCGTTTTTATGAGAAATGGATGTTAACCAATTGCTCAACCTATTGGGTCCATGACTCCAAACACACATGTATGTATTTGAAAGACCTAGGATTTGAACCTGAGACCCACGACATTATAAGCCGACGCGTTAGCTGCTCGGCCGTCGTGGGGTATAATGGGGTAAATTTAACAATATATAAAATTATGTCAGCATACGTCATATTATATTATATCGAATTAATTTTTAGCAATATTAGCCAAAAATTGCGATTCAGTGCCAATGGTTGAATATTATATTATGTACATTTTCTCTTGTTCATTTGCCACATCCAATATATCTGAGATTCTATCGCCTTTACAGTTCTTGATTATAGTATCAATATTAATATCATTGTCTGTTATTGAAAAAATCCTGCTTTTGAGTAATCATATTTTATATCTTACAGCAATAGCTAATGGAACTAATCTTGCGCGACTAATACACTCACAACCCTATTAGAACTATGGCATATGTAAGACGCGCGAACTCTTGAAACATAATCGATTCTAACTTGCAGCTCCGAATACATGTGGCAGTCCCGACAAACAACTCAACTCGACGATCGTTGGCAAGGATCATGCGGTTGGAGCACAGATCAATTATAAATGTCCGCTGGGACATATGCTGCTGGGAGAAGGTCACAGATCATGCGGTGAAGATGGATTCTGGACAGGATTTGCACCATCTTGCAAATGTAATTACACACTTTTCCTTAAAAATCCAAAAAAATGGTACCTAGTGCGCCAAAATATTGTCGTATCAAGAAATCACCAAGTGACATATTGTTTAAACCTGAGTTTGTAAGTCTCTTGAGTGCTTTATTCTCCGTGGTGATCTATGAATGAAAGAAGTCATTATTATAATACAGGTAACTTCATATTATATTGTATGGAATACATGAAAGCATGCCCGGATAGTAACAAAGTTATTTGTCTCTCCTGCACATTTTTAAAAATAGTTCATTCACGATATTGTAGTTACACCGAATCAAGCTTTATACGAAAATCAGCCAAGTCCATAATAGATGAATAGGAGAAAAACAGCCTTTTGTTTTCTCAAATACACAGTCACAAGGGTGAAATTTTATATTATTTCGAATATAGAATATTTAAAATGAATAAATTCCACATTTTGATAATGCAGAAATGTTAGAAAGCAGTAGTTCTTCAGCAATTCACAAAAAAGTAAAAATACCTAAAGGTGGACTTGGCTGATTTTGAAATGTAGCCACACATATACAGATATTCCTGGATCAATACATTGTTACACCGGTCATAAGTCAAGTTTCATACAAAATATTAAAAAAATCTATTTGACAAACTTTTTAACCACTTTCATTTATATAAAAATCAATTCTGAACCAATTTATTTAGCCAAAACAAAAAAAATCAGTCGCAGGTGCGAAATGTTCTAAGTCAATGAATATCAGTGGCGAAGGGTGACTTTTGGAAAGAGGTAGGCTGTGGAGATATGATAAAAAGAGCACACTTGTCAGGTATACTTACGAGAATAGTACGATATTTACTACTAATGAATAGGCACACACTAATAAATGATAACGACACACTAATTCAATGAAACTTCAAAAACTCATTGACGACATAAAAATGAGCGATGTGTTTAAATTACGTATTTTTCAAAACATGTATACCCATCAAAAATCATTAGATAAAATTTATTTTTATTTTTAAAAACAATCTATACTTACTTATTTATTAATATTCGATTAAACGCCGTTGAAATTATTTTTTTAATTATCTAATTATTAATGATTTTGGACAAAGTGCGCAGTCGTGACAACAATATTATGCGCGAATGTTTTAGGCTCTGCGAAAGGAGCTTGCCTCATTTCGTACAAATCAGCAGACTTGCTGAGGTTACGAGACGTAAAGTCCATACAAAAAAAATTCAGAATTATTCCAAACATAATCGGAAATTTATTTACGTCGAGAAGTCGCGGCATTTATTATTTAATTTACGGCGCGGCGCGCTGTGGTTTTTTTAATACCTTTGCAGTTGTTTTGTAAACTGTGTAATACTGTAATACATTCCTACATATGCGATCTCGTTGGCAAAATAAATTATTTTTATATAACATAAAATAATGAAGTGATTAAGTATATAAATATGTCAATATGCAATTAAAAAATATTTTTCTTAAGAAGGTAGGCTTTAAATAATCGCCTAGTATGGAGTCTTCGCCACTGATGAATATGTATGTTGTTACTTTGTATTCTCATTAGATTCTTTATGATATAACACTTAAATATGAAACGGAAATAACCTTTTCTATGAATGATTAATTTGCAAGTCAAACTAGTACATTATCAAAAAGCCCAGTTTATATCATAATATTTAAATTGTCATTAACTTCTTTCCAGATATTGACTGTGACACTTTACCGAACATTGAAAATGGCCTTGTACAATTCCCAGAGAATCGTACAACTTATGATGCAATTGCCACATACTCATGCAAACAAAACTACACCCTGATTGGAGAAAAAGAACGCAAATGCACTGATAATGGTAAATGGGAGAAAGATGCTCCTAAATGTCTCTTTGACTGGTGTCCAGAACCGCCCCAAGTCTCTGGAGCCATCGTTACTGTTGACGGACACAAAGCCGGATCAATTGCAACTTATGACTGCCACTCAGGCTTTATACTTTTTGGACAACCGGTAAATATAAGATTAAATGTCTGGTTCATGTGTGTAGTGGATTCTAGATCTATCATTTTTGACCAATTAAAATTAGAATTTCAAATTTTTTGCTTTGCCGTCAGACTCCACAAAGCACGAGATATCAGTCAATACGCTTTTTAATCACGGACGTCAGGGGACAACTGCAGTTGACGATATGAGGAATCAGTGGCAGCCAAACTTTTTGAGTGGGGAGGGGGTGAACCAGTTTATTTAGAGCAAACAAAAGTTTTCATCGTTTTTGTATCCCAATAATATGTACATATTTATTCAAAAAACTACAGCACAATAGATTGAATTTTAAACGATCGGTGTAGGAAAATGATGAATGGAGAAATAATCAATGCGATAATTTTTGCGACGACTTGTAATGTTGTGCATCCCGGGTTCGAATCCCTGGTCTGACAAATTCACATATTGTTTTTCAATATGTGAATTCGTATATTTTATCCACTGTACCATTTAGATTTAGGGTTTATTGAGTATTTTTATTGTTTTTCAGACTGTTGAATGTTCTCTTGGTGGTACGTGGTCAAATACCCCACCGTCATGCAAATATGTCGACTGTGGCAGACCAGCTCATATTGACCACGGTACACTTACGTTGATCAATGGAACCACAACTTACGGCAGTATGGCTCAATACATTTGCGAACAAGACCATTGGCTAGGCGGAGCTGAGAGTCTTACTTGTAACAGAGATGGAAAATGGTCCCACGACACTCCATCATGTGATTGTAAGGCAAACATTATTTTTTTATTCATACAAAAATTCATTTCGAAAACGTTACAAGTCACATTTGTGTTAAAATAGTGAAAACAATCTCTTACATAAAAATAAATAGTGAAAAGTTTATAATTGTAAAATATATTATTTCATAGTAAGTGTTAACTGTGTCGCTGAGTTTCAAAACCCGCTATAACACTTTTTCATTATGTTGAGAAAATCAATAAAAACTTTTTGAACTAAAAAGGTTTTTGAATGTTTCAGTAGTATTATAGCGGGTATTGATAGACGCATTGATTTTGTTTCATAAATGACAGTTAATCGTAGCGGATTTTGAAAGAGGCGATATAATTTTCATGTAGAGATTTTAATAACGAATCCATCGATATATATATCTTAATTATTTCAAAAAAGTGTTATAGCGGGTTTTGAAACTCAGCGACACAACTCTTGTCTTCAAAAATCTACAAAAAAAGTTGCCTTACATTTGTGTATTTATGTAATATGAAGATTTTTGTGACTTAGGTTACTCTTTTTTAAAATGTGCATTATAAATACAGTATTCAAATAGTATACAACTTGGTCTGTTTACTATTTCAATAATATACTACAGTCAAACTTGGTTATTACGAGGAAGATGGGACCGACTGAATTTGCTCGTTATAAGCGTTAATCGTTATATCAGAGAATAGGTATTTTTAAATGAGCGGTCACATAACACAAAAAGTCGCAATTCAAACAAAAATACACAATTAGAATTTTTCCCCAAAACAAGCATGGCATTCATAAACTACAAAAGAAGTCGTTTATTGTAATGAACGCTGGTAGGAGGTACTAATTGACTTCACAAACCTTGGATTTTTTACTTGCAATTTCAAACATATGCGTGTACACTTTTTCAATATTGTCGGCGAAAACACCAATTAGGTATGTACTTAGATACTTAACTAGTGTCATAAACGTAATCCGATTGGATCGTTGTCCGATTGAAAGTTGTCCGATCGGATATTATTGCTTAGGGCTGAAATATTTTTAAACGATCGACACACTAACAGTTTTAAGAAACTTTTTGGCCATATTTTAGCTCAGTATAACCGATAAGTAGTTTGTTATAAAAGTGAATAAGTGTATGGAGAAAATTATAAACTAAAATGTCAACGAATGTTTCCTCATTACATCTGAGATCGCCCTATATCCGTGATCGTAATAATAATAATAATAATCGTAATGAGTTCGACTTTATATCTACAAGTATACAAACAATTTCCTCCTCTAAAACTGAAATCCGAGAAATGTCTCGGATAGAAGGCACTCAGTGGCCCAAAATCATAAATCAATACCTAGCAAATAACAATAAAATAATATTATGCTTGTAATATTGCCTTGTAAACAAAAAAGGATTTAGGTACAGTAAAAACAAAACAATGATTCGGTTGGTTGATGGGGAGCCGTACTAAATACCTGGCAGCCGATGAGCGTGTATTCGTACGTATACGTACGCATACAATCCACAAACTGAATCATTGTTTTGTTTTTAGTGTACATACTGTTATTTGCTTGTTAAAATAATGATAATTATTATTCATTGCGCAATAACTTCTCATAGTATTTCTAGTATTTTCTTCATTGTATAATAAGATTGTAATAGTTAGTAAGTACAATACTGTTCTTCATATCAGTGTGGCCCATACAAATAAACCTCAGAAGACACACAAGTGTGAAGCTTGCTAAGTGATGTGTAACTCTCTTTCAACTCCATATTCAAAGAATTAGATTTTTCTTCAAGATATTACATGGATAATAAACTGATAGTTTGATGGTTCAGTTGTATACATTTTTCTTGTATGTTTTCAGTGATCACCTGTGATCAGCCAGATGTATCACCCGGGGCTTATGTAGTCGGCTACGATTTGAATGTCCACTCTTCAATAGAGTATCATTGCGAAGTTGGTCACAAGTTGGTCGGTGATAACATTTTCACTTGCAACAGTGATGGCGTGTGGTCAGGGGAACCTCCGGTGTGTGAATGTAAGTATATTATTTCATTTTATAGGAGTGGTTATTTTTAAATAGTCAACTACAATCTATAACAGTTTGGTTCAATGAGTAGTGTCGTCGTATAAGAGAATCCAAAAATTAAGAGCAGCGCAATCTGGCATTGAAAGACACATGTTGGGCATATCATGGAGAGGTTACAAAAGAAAATAATGGATGAGGAGGTAAACAAAGAGTATGTGATGAAAAAATTGAAGTCGCCAAGTTAATAAAACATGGAATGAACTGGAATGTCACTTGGCTTGTACAATGGTACCCGCTGGATCAATGAACTCATTAAGTTTAGTGTAAATTCGTGGCTACAACTATTGACTGGTAATAGTGGAAGGAACTATGGAGAGACCTTGGTCCAGCACTGGATAGACCCATGCTGATGATAATATGAATATTTTTAAAGGTATCGAATTTTGTTGGAAATACATTGTATTAATTAAAATAAAACACAGTTGTACTTTTACCATATTATGGTTTAATAATAATCACAACCAGTTTTGTCCACTTCAATGGGACATTGTCTACTGTTTTGGAAGGCGTAGATGTTGGTATAATGCTTTGATCTGTACAGTTACACTTAACAAAGTTGCATGATATTACATAACATTAAAAAATTCCATAATATTGTGTATTGTTACAGTTTGTGTTGCTGGATTATCTCGCGACTGATGTACAGTCTTAAGAAATGAAAGCGTTTTATGTATATTTTATCTGATATTCTCATACATTGTAAAGCATAAACTTATTTTTCTAAATTACACTGAGATTACATTGATGATAATATATGCATAATTTTTTGGACACCTAATAAATGCACAATATAATATGATTGTAAATATATCTGAAAAATTGAGTAAAATTATCTTATAAACATACAATATAAGCGTGAAGTTCGATTATTTTGACAGAAAACTTGACAATGCAATAGGCTTCATGTAAGAGCAGTCAGAAATAATAACGGTAACAATAAATAAAGTTACCCTATGTAATCCGTAGAAGAAATCGCAGTCTGCGCAATTTCAAGGTTAAGTTGTTCCAGTATAACACTTAAATCAATACCATATAACAGGCATGTCCAACTTCAAATAGGCTGTGATCTACTATCTAGTATCAAAACCGGCGGTGATCTATCATACTCATTGACATTCTTCGACTAAAACAAACGTATTATATTTGACTAAGGGCACCGAGACGTTACAAATTAAACAACACTTTTCTTTCGCCATCATAAAGAAATATTTAATTACCCATACCGTTTTGGTTTTCTTTTGGACATTCACTGCACGCATAGTCAAACTTTTCTCATATTGTGCAAAGAGCCTACTGCGTAACGGATGCAACATGAATTACGTGATATGGCGAGGTTACATGTGCTTCCTCATCGATAATTTGAAAACGGCTTCCACGTAAGCTGGTTAAGGAGATAAAACTAGGAATGGTTAATTTATTTATTTTTATTTATTTATTTAGAAAAGAGTATTATGGCATTACAGCGATTGTCAGTCAATCACAATCGATGCATTGGACCATATAACAATAAATTTTTATAATTTTTTTATTCAGATGTTGACTGCGGAAAAATACCACCTATGTTATATGGAGTAGCAGAATATGTGAATGGAACAACACACTTAGGAAGTTTTATTCGATATTCCTGCTCACATAACTATCGGCTAGCCGGACCCCAACTCAGAGTCTGCCAAGATAATCATCAATGGAGTGATGGTTCGCCTAAATGTGAAGGTATAAACATTTTGTTCAAAATATTAGCATAAGTATGTAGGTACCTATTTAAATTAACTTATAATTCCTGGGATGAATTATCATCAATCACTCTGATGCCTGTCAATTATCGGTGGAAAGCCATTATTGTTATTTTTAATAGCACTATAAACTGGCGTGGGCCCTGGCAACCTTCAACATTGCTCTCCACCACTGTCTCTTCCTTGCCCTGGAGCGCCAGTTGGACACACCGAGAGACTGGAGGTCCTTTTCTACACCGTCTAGTCACTGGAGTCATGGTCTCGTGGTGCATCGTTATCCCCGATATTTGTCAATGTTAAGCACTTCAATACTGATGTATCATTCATTCCTTCTATGTGTCCCACCCAGATATCCAGGTCATCGGACATTGTACAGTTCGTGGTTAAATTGGCGCAATCATATTCCATTTTCACAGATTGGCCAAGTATCTTTCTGAATATCCTGCGCTCAAGCAGCCCAAACTTCAGTTTCTGTCATCAGTGGAGCATTCTTCAGTTCCACATGTCAACGGAATTTTGTATAGCCATATTTGCAATGATTTCATCACTCATTTTATTATAGTCTAATTTACACAGTTTTGTTCATCTCTTCAAGACAGCGAAATGTTAAAGAAATTTGGTTATATATTTGGTTTTGCAGAGGCACCGTTATTAGTTTGGTTTTTTTTTAATATTTACTTACATACACATTTAATATATGCTTATTTCAGAACCTTGAAACTCTCTATTGTGCTTGGTTCTCCCAATTATACGAGGGTGGGTCAATAATTCCTTAGAAAAAAGCATTAAAACAGTTTTTTTTTTTTTTTTTTCTCAACATAATCTCCTTGGAGCTCAATACACTTGGTTAGACGTTTCTCAATTTTTTTTAAACCGTCAGAAAAATAAGTTTTCGGAAGGTCCTCAGAATAAGCATTTGTCCGATCGATGACTTCTTCATTTGAAAAAAAACGTTGTCCACTTAGCCATCTTTTTAAGTTTGGGAAAAGGAAAAAGTCACTGGGGGCTAAATCTGGCGAATACGGTGGGTGGTCGACCAATTCGAACTTCAATTCTTCAATTTTAGCCATTGATCGTAAACATGTGTGAACACGGGCATTGTCCTGATGAAAGAGGATTTTTTTCCTGTTTAAATGAGGCCGTTTTTCTTCAATTTTGTTTTTTAGCTGGTCCAATAAAGATGCATAATAATCCCCTGTTATTGTTTTTCCTTTTTCCAAATAGTCAACGAAAATAATTCCACGTGCATCCCAAAATACAGTAGCCATAACCTTACCAGCTGATTTTACGGTTTTCGCCTTCTTTGGACATGGTTCGCCTTTCGCAATCCACTGCTTTGACTGTTCTTTCGTCTCGGGAGTATAGTGGTGTATCCATGTTTCATCTACAGTCACAAAGCGACGAAAAAATTCATCCGGATTGCGTTGCATGAGCGACAACAGGGCTTTAGAGGCCACCACCCTATTGCGTTTATTGTCGACTGTGAGCAAACGCGGCACCCATCTTGCAGAAATTTTTTTCATGCCCAATTTGTCATGTAAAATAGAAATGACGCTACCTTTTGAGATCCCTGTAACCTCAATTATCTCACTCAACTTTAATCTTCGATCACTTAACACCATATCGTGGATTTTATTGATCATTTCTGGTGTAGTCACCTCTACAGGACGTCCTGAGCGTGGTTCATCCTTTGTTGATGTACGACCACGTTTAAATTCACTTAACCAGTTATACATAGTTGCAAGTGAAGGAGCAGATGTGCCGTGAACTAAATCCAACTCATTTTTTATTTCCTTTGCTGTTAACCCTTTTATATTAAAATGTTTAATAACAGCTCTAAACTCAATTTTCTCCATTTTTTGTAAACAAGCAAATTTTTTTTTTTAAATGTACGAGAAACACAACAACCCGACCAATCTGATTGAAACTTCGCAGCATACTGAATCGGTAGTGCCGCTGCATGAAAACAAACCGCTTACAGTACTAGTCGCGCCACCTGTCGGCTTTTCTAAGGACTTATTGACCCACCCTCGTATCAACACAGTCTACATACGCCAATATTTTATTACAGGCTTATTGAAGATATTTGGATTATTAAGTTTTTCTCTAATGCAACATTGTAGTATATGAGACACGCGAGCGTGATTCCCTACCTTAGGTCATCAGTACCCGGACCTCACAATTGACATTTTTCATGGTTAGCCTTGTGAGACTGACAAGTTTGTCTGGTATCTTAAATTTCGTGATTGCTCCATACAATGCTGTCCTGTTGACAGTGTCATGTGCCGCTCTAAAATCAACGAATATGTTGAATATTTTCACATTATATTCTATGGTTTTTTCAAGAATTTGTCTCAATGAGTGAATTTGGTCAATTGTGGAACGTTGCTGCCGAAAACCGCATTGATAATCACCAATTTTGTCTTATACAAGTAGTTGTAATTTTTGGTATAAAGGACATAATCTTGCTATCAATATTTCACACATCAGTGGGTCTCCTTTTTTATGGATTGGGCATATAATTCCTTTATTTCATTCCTCCGAAGCGTGTGAAAAAGCTGGTCATTCCCACCATATTTAAATATCACTGCAGGTATTATTATATTGAAACCTATGTATTGCTCTGCGTACTCTAATATAGGTGCTTCAGTTCCATCATCATGTTGCTGACAAATTTTATTTATTTATGGCCCCTCATCTCCAGGACTGTTTTTATTGGTGTTCAATACCTGTTACAAATGATCTCGCCAACATTTACAGATTATGATGTTTACATTTAAAATGGTTCCATCTTTACTTTTACAGAAAGTAATCTGGAACTTGAAGTCGCTTCGAGTCTTATTCATCAGTCTATAGAAACCTCTACTGTTGTTCCTATGGCTGAGCATTCCTATTGTACCAAGCCATTATAAAACAAAATTTATGGTGTCCATCGCCAAAACGTGTCACCTTCACTCCCCGCTGATAAACAACGTCCGACACATTCACTACTGACCATAAATAATCAATCACAATAATACCTATCATTTCGGAAGTGAATATAATACAGCAATTATTACAGAGGGGCATACAATACGAGATCCGCCGTTGAACTCAAGTGTCGGATCGCCCTACAAATCAATTATTAAAAAACTACACCATACGGACAGCCGAGCGGCCTGACACAAACATTTTATCCCAATTAGAAAGATCATGTTGAGCTGCATTGAGACCACATAATCACCCCTTGAAAATATATTACCTGGGCCCATCGCCATCGAAACGAGATCACCATTCGGGGATCTAAAGCACTTCAGCCTCCCACAAGACCCGGTTAGCGACTACTCCGGGATACATCTTAAGCCCGCAGGACGTTCTCAGTGAGTAAAATACCAGCAGACATGGAATCACAAATTACTTCCGGACGTCAAAATTTTACAACGGTCCTGGCGTCCGCCACTTAAATAACTGGCCCCCCATACAATTAATTCGCCCATCAAACCACTCTTACAACTATGGTCTTCACCAGTACAAAAAGTAGATTTGGATTCACCAGCCCAAGGAGTAGCCAACTGATTTTTCTTTATCCGGGGGACAATATCTCCATGGAAAAAGCCAAGCAAAATCCACTTCAGCCAAATTTATCCTCGCCGCTACTTGGCTATTATATACTGCCCCCACACTACACCATGCTACATCTGACAGACGGTGAAACACCCACCACAAGGACTTTAAGATCTATCTGAAAAACAGCATTTCTGCTGTCAGATGCAAGCTTCGACCTCACTAAGCCTAACCATCTTTCTCGCAAGCGAAATCCACTCACTCGCGGCCCTTTTGACCCTGCTGAAGCAATCAACCCACAGCAAGAGAAGACATAGGCCACTATTGTATCAATAATAATATGTGTTCAACCATTGCCACATAACCTTAATAAACCGGCATGGAACCATACTTCAATGGCGCGGGTTGCCAATATTTACAAATTAAGTAGCCCGCATCCAAGGTGAAGCATCTCAAAGTGTATTTTTATGTACAATACAAATATGTACAAAAGCATGGATATTTTGTCACTTAATCATCAAACAGGATGCACTTCCGTCCGAGATCCGCTCCCGCCGACAGCTCTAGAATTATCCCTTACTTGTCCGCTACTGGCAAAGACCGATCTCTGCTGAACAGTCTGTGCTAAACCAAGAACATTTCAAAAATATACTATACCTACCTCGAAAAGAGTCATCAGTCTACACCAACCTTTCGGACTGAAGGGCCCCAGCTCCCATTGATTTTCTTCAGATCACACCTTAACCGATGAAGTTAGCCCTTTGTCATAGATGTCCATCTTCATTATTAAATTTTTATACATACCGGAGGGGTGTCGGTTCCATCCAACATCTGTCATCTCTGAATTTGACGTCTCACTTTTATGCATCACACTTCTACCCTGTGATTTGGAGACCACATGCTGATGCAGCCTACCTGTACGTTGTTCTCTAGGCTATGCCGCCTACCATTCTTACCACTTACCTGCAGTCACTGATCAACCTTGCTGCCAGTGTTTATCAGTTAGATTCAGTGTTTGTCCATTTTACCTAACTTCAGTGTCTGCCTTCGTCAACTTCAGTCTTAAGTTAACTTCAGTATTGCTCAGTCTTCACCTCAGTTATTTTCGCAGTTTTCTGTAACTATGGTCTGTGCAAAGCCGTAACAGTGTTGTGTTCTGTCAACACATTGGTGAACACATTGGCTCGTGTGTATCAGAATACTCAGTGTATCAATCTCATAGTTTTGAGTGAACTAATATTGCGCTATATTGTGTATTTCATTGTGTTTAATCTGTATTATGAAAAGTAGTTCTGTGAGGATGTACCCCGATATTTTTGTGTGAAAATAAATGTCATGAATTTCTATATGCCAATGGCGTTTCACTTTGCATGCTCTGTACTCCCCACTAGAGGCATTCTCGGTACGTACTTAATTCATGTAATTTAATCAGAATCGAGACAGGTTATCCCCATATAATATAGATGAGTGATATTTAATTCAGTTAACAATCAATGGACGATGACCATGCAAATATTTGAGACTGAATTTGATTGGCCATTGAGTAGTCTATATTTTTGTTTTATTCAATAATTCATATCAATCTGTAAAACATGTTCATCTTTATATGCGGATCATCCAAGTCTGTCTATAGCCGCATCTCTCTAGGTTTGGACCCTCAATGTCTCTGAATCTGACATGATATTATCCGGTCATCTTGTACAAAGTCAACCCGATCTTCATCCTCCTTCTGGCTATCTGAATATTAGCTTTCTTGCTGTACCTGACTTCTGTGTACATGATCCACCTATCTAAGGCGACTTAATTTGATGGATTGTATGTGTGGGTATTTATATAAAACATATAGCAATGGCAAAGAGTGGAGGTAGGCTGTTAAGATCCGACATAAATATTGCATACATAGTAAACATTTGTCAGTCAAATGTGTTTGTTTTCAAACTACAATGTGTAGATAGTGTTTGTTAGTTTTAAAATTCAATTAAACCTTTTCTAATCCACGCCATAGTTCTTAGATAATAGACAAAAAATATTTGTTTATCTATAAAATATCTAAAATTATGTTTGATTCAATGGTAGAAGAATATTTTTTATCGATTATGGTTTGGTAGGCAAGGTTTAATGAATTTTAAAATACTAACCGACACCATCTGTAATAATGTATTCTTAATTCAACGAAAACAATTAAGTATGACTGAAAAATGTGCACTATTTTTGTCGGATTGTCCATAGCACATCTAAACGATTATGGTTTGGTTTAGGCATGGTTTAATTGAATTTTAAAAACTAACCAGCACCAATCTTTAATTTGTATTCTTAGTTCAATGAAAACAAATAAGTGACTGACAAAGTTTAGTGTGCACTATTTATGTTGAATCTTAACAGCCTACCTCCGCCCCTCGCTACTAGCGTATAGCTTGTTATATTATCTCCGTTTCCATCCTAAATTTATGCTATTGGTAAGTCCGAAAATACCACGCAGCACAGTCCACTCAAATGAATCCAATAATCTTTTAATGTTTTTGGTCATGCATTTGGTTTGCCTTATATGATTTCCTAAATAATTTATGAAATCCCACTATATATATACACTATTCTTATTCCAGAGATTCGTTGCACGGAACCGATAGTAGCCGAACACAGCATCTTATCTGTAACGGGAAATGACAGAATGTATGGCCGCACTTTGATTCGTACGGTTGAATCTAGCAGCACAGGTACCACTACATACAAAATTGGTGCCTTGGTCAAATATGGCTGTGAACGAGGCTACAAAGTCGTTGGCGAGAGCTTATCAACATGTGAAGATTCAGGATTGTGGAGTGGAGACACACCCCATTGTCAATGTAAAATATGTTTATTTTTATAGACTGTAAAAAATTAATCATGAAAAAACTTTAATTTTAAGTAATTAACATGAGTAATTAACATTAAATTTATTGTGGCGATTTTTGTCATTTAACTGTATGTTGAATGATAAGGTTGTTGGTTAAATTGAATGATGTTGAGGTACCTTCTACTTTTTTTGATTCAACAGTGAATCATCATCCGAGACAACTGGTTGCCTAATAAGTTCTATAAAGTAGCAAAGTGATAACAACTCATATCGGCACAAGAAACTTGTTTGTTTCACTTAACGCCATCTTGATTAAGACTATTGGTTTAGCATAAGCCGATACGTGGGAACATTCCTTTTGATTTCTTGTTTTACATTCATCAGACAATTGAACGCCAAAAATTGCCACGTGAGAATGCGGAGAAAATAATTTCAAATTAACAAACAAATAATAATTATAACCATAAACAATCATAAGATTAATTGTTATGATTAAGAGGTAAATAATAATTAAATTTCCACAATTTAAGACTCGTATATTTCCAAAAACTGATAAATTTCGTATATTTCCAAAAACTGATAAATTGACATATGGTCAAAAGATACATATATATTAGATATTGTGCTGATACCGCCTAAAGCATGGCATCCTCAGAGGATTCAATGCCATGAGGCCTGAACCATCAATCATCGCACGGATTCATGGAGATATGCACAGGTCGATTACGAGACATCAAAATTTCTAGCCCGTAACTAATATTATAGTCACCCTTTTGAAACTTCACCAATAAAGTCTAACTTAATATTATTTAATAAATACGTATTAAGAATAATCACTTTTCTCAGCAGCCTTGTCATTAAATTCGCACCTACTTAGCGTTAAAATCATTAACCTAAAGCTTTATTAAATACATTTGCATATTAATTACCATAGCAGCATTTATATTAAATTTATTGCATAATAATAAAATATAAATTCATTCATCCCAAGCCATACAATGTAATATAATGTATTTAGTCTAAACTCTAAAATTGATTTCATATTATTTTGTAAAAAATATGTCTAATCGATTTTGTCTAGCAATAATTATTCCGCCAGACAAGCGAAAATTCTATAAATACGCATGGATGCTGCGAAGGGTACCTATGCTTCGAGACACAGGTAAAAGCTGTAGGTATAGCATTTTCTCATTGTCAGGACAGAATTATTTGTTGTATTATTACCTATCTTGTTTTTCGGAGAGTTGGCGTGAGCCCTAGAAGATTTCATTCATTCGGCTTTCGGGCACGTTGCTCGGAGCCGACGCCTCCGCGAATTTATTTATTCTATAAATATTTCCGTTAAATGTACCTATACGCTGTAACCTGAAAAATAAAACACACTGTTTTTCACCGTATTGCACATTGTCAATTAATAGCATGTCACCGAGAGAAGAACAGGAAAGACGATATTACCTACCTCATCTGCCACACTATTACCGGTCCGGGACGGGTACCACACTAATTTCTTATTTAGTTTGTTAATTTTTTTATGTTTTACACTTCGATTTTTATATTTTAAAATTTTTGTTCCAATACTAACCATCCGCCAACAGACTATTCTAAGAATATTCTTGAGTTTGGTACAGCGAATAACTGGTTCTAGCCTATATTATATTAATCCTTGTTCCAGATGTTGATTGTGGTACAACCGGCCAAATTACCCACGGAAAGGTCACTTTAGCGACAAACTTCACCTACTATGGGGCTGCCGTGTTATACGAGTGTGACAAAAATTGGCAACTGGATGGTGTGTCTCGGAGACTTTGCCAGGACAATGGAACATGGAGCTCTGAAGCACCATCATGTGTGGGTGAGTACTAACAGGTTTTTCTTAGTCTTTTTTCTCGAAAATGGAATGATGATCACTAGGATTTGATGATGGGCATATTATACCACATTATTTTTTTCTTTTATAGTGTTAACTGTTAATTCATGGTGGAACTGCATTGTATTATTTGATTAATTATTTGTTTAATTAAATAAAACACAATTTTATACTACTTATTCCACTTTATTAATTAAATTTTGTACCGGTTTCGTCCCCTTCAAAGGGACATTATCAACAATTGAAGAGGACGAAACCGGTACAACAAAGTAGAATAAGTAGTATAACATTGTGTTTCATTTAATTAAACAAATAATTAATCAAATAATATCACATTCTATAAAATCTTATTTCATAATATTAAATTAATTTTTCTTCTTTTATTTTGTTATTCATCGAATTATTGTAAAGAATGTATTTTGTAATATTCATAATTCACATAGAACACGGATATCGTGATAAGTATATATCACAAAATGTTAGTAAAACAACATACTAGTCAGTTACAAACTCTAATAGAAAGTTTTTACTAAATATATTCAACAAAACAATGATAGTTGAAATTTGCATGTTCGCAAAACAATAATTCAAATGAATGCAATACTTAATTAAAAATAAACTGAGATTTCTATGTTACCGATAAAGTATTTTACATATCGTCACTGTACAGGCAAATTGTTGTAACCCTCACTTTTTAACGAAGTGACATTTTGATGGCAATGGACTTATTGCATACTCTTACACGAACTGGCCAAGTATCATAAATCCCAAAACATTATTTCATATTACTATTAATTATTATAACATATTATTATTAATATACTAATAAGTCGAAAAGTAATACATACAGGAAAACAAAATTTAAGTTTATTCATGTCCTTAATCGGCCCCACGATGGCCGAGCAGGTAACTTGTCGGCTTATAGTGTCGTAGCTCCCAGGTTCGAATCCTGGATCTGGCAAGTGCACATATTGTTTTTCAATTTGTGTGTGAGTCAGAGTATAGACCTAATAGGTTGAGCAAGTGACTGACATCCATTTCTCGTAAAAACAAAACCTCCACTCCATGGAGGCCCATAATGATCTTATAAGGATCGGACATGGTCGGAAAAAAAAAAATTCAAAACTATTTTTTAAGCCATTTGTAAATTGACAAAAAATATTCCAGCCCATTGCTGTTACCCTCTAAACGTAAGCCGCTGCTGTGTCAATAAAAGAAAATTCTCAATTTGTGATAAAATAATAAGTAAACCCAATGCCCACGGTTTTTTTCACTTTTTGAACAATTTGATATTTGAGGGTTACGACAATTGAGCCCATATCCGGAAAACGAGCGTTATCCTGAAAACGGCGTTCAGAGATATTGGCAGTTAAACATTTCAGTTACGGATAAACAGCGTGAAGATCTATCAAATTGACATTGTTCTAAACTTCTTCTTCATCAATAAATTATTATTGACACAGTTACTTACTGGTGATTTTCTTTATGTTTCACATCTGTTTAAAAGTCAGTGAAGTTTGTTATACATAATAATATTATATACCATCATAAATCATCCGGTATTCGAATTGAGAACCATGCTCATCACAGTATTAAAAGTAGGGTCTAGGACGATTTGGCACCAGGACAACTGGACGCCACGGAATTCGAAAATAAATAGAGGTTAGGTAGTTATAGGTACTTTAAAAAAATATATTTTATATTATTATTTATATTTAAATGATTATATTATGATTAAACAGTTGGTAAGAATGTAAATATGCATACGTAAATAATGATTTAATCGTGCATATGTTTAAGTTCAAACGAAAAAGAGTTTTTTATTTTATATAAAGCCTTAGGCATGGTAATTCTCAATCCGCAATAAAGAATACATTATGTTAAGAGTAAAATGAATTAAAACTACTAAGTAGTAGATAGAAACTGATTAAAATACCTCGTTTACATTCTGTATACGTGTCTTAGTGCGGCGTCCAATTGTCCGGAGTCCAGTCGTCCCATTCCCTAAAAAGTATTGAATGATATGTCAAATATTTGCATGTATTGTGGTGCCCTCACTCGGCGAACAACTTATACTGGTGGATCTATAGCATTTATGTTTTATTATGAAAGGATAATAAATTTGTAGTAATACAAACTTAGTGATTTTTTTAATAAGGGTTGCTTTTGATTATTTTTAGAAATCACCTGTGGGAACCCAACTGAAGGCCAAGAACAAGTACTCGGATTGAACGCTGTCTTTTCAACTCGCAGTGTTGGAGGTATGGTGCAATATAACTGTGACAAGGGTTTTACATTACAAGGAAACAACTCGAGGACGTGTTTAGCGAAGGGCTCATGGAGTGGCCGTCAACCATCTTGCTTACGTAAGTATTTAAAGTGCATATCGTCGCCGTAGATGTCAAGGGAGCCAGTCCACAAAATCATAATGCTGAGAAATCGGCGCGCAAAGATTTTGTGTGACAAAAAAAGGAACAGTTTTTGTTTTAACTTTTTTATTTTTAAAGATAGAATTGTGAAACTTTGAACGTAGATACTTTGTGATATTATCTTTTTATTATTTTGAATGAATAACTAAAAAAAATTGTATTTTAAAAGTTATGTGTGTTATATCTCTTGACCACTGAATATTGACATGTACAGTTGGCATACTTGTGCGGTAGTCAAAAGAGTTAGGCCTCTTATGCCTGTTGAACACTGAGAATTTGTGGACAAAGCACTAACATTTTGTGGATATACTCTAAAGAAAAGTCTATTATTGACCTTTTATGGTGCCCACCTTAACCTAGAATCTACCTGATTTCATTCAGTATGTGAACATAGTCGTCTCTAAACAAAAAGTTAGCTTTTCAAAAATATAATTACATTGTTGTTTTAATTTAATCAAACGCTTTTTTTGTAGTACTTATTCCATTTTTAATCAATAAATTAGGACCGGTTTCATCCGCCTCAGAGGGACATTTTCAACTTGTTCATTTCAGTTGAAAATGTCCCTATGAGGCGGACGAAACCGGTCCTAATTTATTGATTAAAAGTGGAATAAGTACTACAAAAAAAATGCGTTTTATTAAATTAAAACAACAATACAATGCAGTTACACCATGAATTGACAGTTAACAAAATAAAAGAAAAAAATATATAATTACAATTAAGTTACAATAAAACTAGACACACATTTTAATCATCTCCATCGCTCTCTGAGCTGCTGTTTTTCTGAGTTGGACGATCTTCAGGCTCCAAATTTTTATAGAAGTCGTGATAGGTTGACGGAATGCTACCTTTTTGGCATAGTTTTGACAGATCTTTTAGTTTACCTTGGTCAATTCTAGGTTTGGAACTGTACAGCCTTGGTACTTCTAGGGTAGGTACGTTTCGATGCCGTCTTCGCTGGATTTGTAGTGACTCAAAGTTATTCTGGCTCAATTGGTATTTATAAAAGATAGTCGTGGGTTCACCTTTGCGATATTGGAACCACTTTACCTTTAGCCACTTCATTTTGTCTCCATTTTCCGACAGAGTTTTATTGGTCATCACTTGACTGCAATATTTCTTGTAATCGAAGAAGTCGGAATATTCCATTTCCACAACCTTATGGTAGGGGTTACTAGTTTTCGCGGTACGGGCGACCATATACCATCCTTCTGGTGTGAATACGTCCACTTTCCTTCCTCGGGCCTCTATTGTGGAGTGCACAGAATCGCACTCCATTTCGGAGTGCCCTGATTCCATAAATTTTTGGTTTATTGTGTTGATGGGCAGCTGTTCCACGGCACGTAATAACATTGTAGATACAACTGAGTTGCGATTTTGACCTGAAGCTGTATCCGAATACAGAGTTACTTCTTTTTTGGGGCCTACTGAAACCAAGAGCTTCCACAGGCACGTGGCGACCTCCGAAGCACCCTTTGTACCTGCACCTTCATGCCACATGTAGTTCGTCGCTTGTCTAGTAGCCAGGTCATACACTGTGAAATTGTAGGTTTTCAGCTTTTTGGTATAATACAACTGTCCTACTTGCAAACTTGGAGTCAACAATATTTTTTCCAGATCCATGGTAAAGCAACTAATTGTTGGATCACACATAGCTTGGGCCTTGTCGATTTTTTTGTGTTCTCTCGCTTCCTCTTTTCGAGTCAAGTGCAGTTTGTATTCCTCCTCGTCTTTTGCCTTCTCTTCGTCTGACTTGTTCTTGTACTGAGTACAAAAGTCACACTGATCCTTTTTAGGAGTGTGAAAGCCGTAGTTAAATTCTGTGACAAAGATCGATTTGTAGAAGCCGTGCTTTTCTGGTTCAACATTATGCTCCTTGCAATACTCTACATAGTCCATGTAGATACGAGTCTCGCTCAAACCAGAAGGCAAGTATTTTCTCTTACTGCTGCTCCGGCAGTAATGGGAAGCAACTACGGGCAACGATTTGATGTGGTCCCTGATTATGTTCCTCACTTCCTCTGGTTTTTTGTTGGGCGGTTCTTTGTGACCTCTCCGATCTATATCAGTGACACCTGAAGGAGTCAACTTTTTCATTGCATTTTCAACTTTTTTGCTCGAGATGTCATATGTCGCCAAAAAGAACTGTTTGCACACTTGGGCTCTCAATTCATTACACATCACAGAGTATTGCAAGGTATACTCTCGTTTGGTGCAGTCTCCATGGTACCTTCGTTTCACTGGGATACGATTTATACTGTTACCAATGAAGGCCCATCTTGCTCTTTCGGAATCCAGACTCAGATAGTCGGCCAACATTTGCTCCCGCTGTGATTTTCCTATTTTGGATGTGCATTTATAATGGCACTTACAGTTAACTTCTCTTATCGCCCTTGCTCGAATTTTTTTTCCGGATCTGCTTTGATATTCGCTGCCTGCCATTCTCAATATCTTTTGTGAATTCCGCTTCCACATTTTTGGGTTTCGCTTGCGTTTCCTACTTAAATCATCTGTAGTCTGATCTGTAGAAGTGGGGATGGATGATACAGGATTGTTACTATGGTTGCTCTCGGTTATTTCAGAAGTATAAGTTCCTGAAACATTAATGTTGTGTTGATAATATGCAGGTTCCTGCTGGCATGACTCATTTGAATCTAGTAGTGTTGGTGCCAGGTTGACGTTCCAATCTGTAAAACAAAACAAAGTAGTTTATTTCTTTGAAACTACCAAGGTAAATATTAATAATTTGTTATTAGCAAATGACTCTCTGATGGTCACAGGTTTTAATCAAACCAACAATTATTGATAACCAACAAATTAAAATATTGACCTCCCACGTGTGTGCTTGGAGAGACATTTTGGAGCTCTGTATATATGGCTGGACCAGCAATCTTGTCCGGAGCTTGCATATTCAGCTCGAGGTCTGCACATCCAGCTTGTACGGCATTCCCGTGAGAGTCTGTAAAAGAAATAAAACTAATACAGCTTGCGCACACATTACTCATTGCTGTCAAAGCAGCCTGAATCAACATTTTTAACTAGTAAGTGTTTTTAGCTCAATATTTCATCGACACTTACCTTTACGGGTATGTTGATTAGTAGAATTTAAAACGGCTGCAACCATTAGTCTCCCACGTGAATAGTTCATTATTTAGCACCTTTTCTCACTGAATCACAACTGAATACAACAATCACACTAAATACACTGAATAAAAATGCTTACAGTCGCAAACCCAAAGAAAAAAGATCACCAAATAAACCAACCGCAATGTTAGTATGAATAATATGACACGATACAGGTGCTGGCGTGAATAACCCGACTCGCTAAACTCAGTTTTCTCTGTTTCTTATGCTGAGTTAGAGCAAGACAACACTATAAATCTTTGTCGAATGTGAGCCGAGGCGTGCGTACCGGGCCACAGATTGAGCGGGAAGTCCCAGTGGTCAACAGCGTTAAGTCACATAATCATGTGAAATTATTCGGAAGTCAAAAGACTTATGCGGCTTGTCGTCATTGACTACTTTAATGTATGTGTGCTAGGTCTATTGGCAATTTACAAAATACTCATACATAGGGCTTTTTGTGGCTCAAATCCATTGACCACGGCATCTTTGATGGTTTTAAAATGCTTTTGTGTACTTAACTCATTTTCGCCAAATGTGTGGCTTGACTCCCTTGACATCTACGGCGACGATATAGACAATATACATATAAATATATAACCTAACCTAACCTAATGTAACCTAACCACCTCAACATTCAAACTGTTTTAGACTATGTCAGTGATTCCTAATCTATTTTTTTATTTGGTAAAAATATTTCATAAAATTTTAGGGAACCTAGTTGACACATCAGACTTACATGATGTTTTCATTCTTTCTTTGTGAAACCTTCAAATTTCATTATTTATTTTTGTTAAATACATAGGTAGCTCACTGTCTTGGAAACCTTGATTATTTATTTTTTTATTAAAAAACAAAAAAAATTGTGGCAAATCTTACCTCACTCGGAAAGATTGTTAGCCATTCATCCAATCGACAGAACAGATTAATAAGATAGAATTGCAAAAGCCGGTCACCATGGACCAAGGCTTTGAAACTAGTTTGACTAGAAACTAGAATGACCGTCAAGCCATAAAATGCAAGAAATAGAAAGCATGGCAAGTTTTCTCAATTATCATCAATATTAAATGCGCGTTTCGTTTACGTGATAAACTTTAATGCATATTTTGATACTGACCTAACTATTGAAAATGTTTAAGTTTATACCTACCTACCATATTTTCTTCATACTCGAGAATTATACTTTCTTACAGCCTCACCCAGAGGGTAACCTCCTTCCCATATTTTTGTGTTCCCTGCTCCGACCTATTGGGTCCTAATTCTGAATCAAACAACATATTATCATGAATGACTCTAATTAATGAACATTGAAACATAAATTTTATTCACAATGATATGCAATTTATCAAATAAATGTAGTCAAAATACAGATAAATACTTATGTATGCGCGTTAGAAGTTATACTTCTTTGGCGTAACAAAACAAATAAGTAGAACATATGATAAAATAATTGAAGAAAGATATTTAATGCATGAATAAAGTTTTGGTTAAAAAGCATAATCAAATTAAAATGATATTTATTATTTTATACATAGTAAATTATTTTTACACAATTAAACAAAATAAAAAAAATACAGTACACTCTCAGTAATCCGCCATCCTAAAAACCAGACAAGTGTCCATGTGTGAAAACGGTGGATTATAGTGCATATATACAAAATAATAATATGGTAAAAATTAAAATATGTACATATTTCGTAAAAATAGTTTTTATTGAGAAATTTTTACTAGCAACTATGTAATGGTTTTCTTTATAATCAAAATCAAGTACTTAAGTATTTATTAAATTATACATATTAAATAAGCTAAGTTTATTCCTACATGTATTAAACCATGGGCAGCTAACCAATATTGTACATTTTAGCAATGTCAGTAAATGAAGCACCGCTATCCATCTTTCATGAAATTTCCAATTTTTGTTTTAAAGTTAATGTCTTTCGAGAAGACTCCATTTTGTTAACTTATTCAAAAAAAGAACTGAAAGAAAACGATAATATTATTGACTCAGGTTAAATTTAATGGTCAACTGAACTGGGCTAGATGGCGGACAGCTCATAAGAGTCGTAAGTCATAATATTGGCATGGGGCGGACTACTGAATTAGACATACCTATACCGGCGGATTATAGAGCTTGATTTAGTGCTTTCAACCAGTAAAAATAACGGCGGACTATAGTAGTTGTCGGATAAGCGAGCGGCGAATTACTGAGAGTGTACTGTACTTACAAAAAATTAACCTTAAATACTTGACAAATCAAATAGTCTAAATAACCTCAATAACTCTTTATTTTACACAAGTTTTGTTACTCATAAATAAATTTTGAACTGCACAATGTGGGAAAAAATAATTAATAATATAATATATATCTGTCTATATAGATAATTACTGACAATTAATAAAATAATAAAAAAATTAAATGTAATACAAGAACTGCTTCACTATGGATTTTAACAATAACCACATGTTATGCTGAGTACCTTGCGTATACAGCTGACTGATTCGCACATGCGCGTTGAGTATACCCCGATCACGGCTAACTTCATCATGTCGCACTTTAGAAACTGTGTGCGCACGCAGCTCTCAATTAATTTTACCCTCTACTAAACGCGTCAAAAGAAGTTTAGTATAACTTAGAGTTACATAATAATTAATATTTAATTAACTTTAATAAGAAGTATGTATACGCATTTGTGTTCTTTTATATCTATATTTTATTTATATTTTTTATATACATATATTATAATTATATATAATATATTTTATTATATTTTTATTATTCATATTTTTATATCTCTATTTTATATCTAAAATTACTAGGTAATATTTTTAATTGTTATATTTATTTTTATCTCGTCATAATAAGTTGAATCTTTGGTAAATAATCATACCACAGTGACGATACTCCCTCAAAATGTATTTACACTGATTTTATTTGATTTTTCTAGCAATAAATTGCAAACATCCAGGAAGTATTGAAAATGGGCGTGTGATCATAGCCAATGGATCCACCCACTATGGAAGCGGTGTCGAGTATCACTGCATTCCTCACTTCCAGAGAGTAGGACCCTATCTAAGAAAGTGTATGGATGACGGGACATGGTCGGGAGAAGAACCAACCTGTGAACTGATTTCAAATGAGACGCAAGACTCGGGTAACCTCGCACTCAGTATAGGCATCGGATGTGGAGTTGTGCTGTTTCTCCTCATCTTATTAGGGATCATATACATGAGATTGTGAGTATATCGCGTCTTCCACCTTTGAAAATAAATAATACCACTACACTCAACATTAAAACAAGATAATGTTGTTTGTACTATTTTTGGGAATAATACTGAATCTGAGACATAATTTCCTTCTATGTATACAATATGCTATCATGGGATAGCCTTACCTGAATTTTAACTGTTTAACTTGTTTTGTTTTGTGTAAGGTTTTGAAAAAGTCGATATACATATTATTTATAACCCTCACTTCTTAAATTCTAAAACCAGGTAAGTATGTATCAATAATAATCAGGCTTGGTTTTTGGCCGATTGAGCCCAATCTATATGATTGCTCTTGCTGTTTTTTTTAATAATTTAAACTGACTTTTATGCTTAGCAGATTTGGCACATCTAAACCAAAAAAATACAAACAATCAATACATGATAATAATAATAATATGACTTATCGTCGCCGTAGGATTGGTTTCCCGAATAGGCCAAATGTTCAGGAGACAAAAAACAAATTTCATAATCAATACATGGAGTAAATACATGGGAGGAATAAAATACATGGAGATAAATTTAAGTTGTTATTTTTACAGCATATGAATGATGTATTCATTACCATTACAAAGTAATTTAAAGAAAGGGATGGTTCTAGTCCAATTAGATACAAAAAAACATTCTGCATTAATAGGTTGATTTCGACAAAAACCGATATTCGGTAAACCAATCCTATAGCGACGTTATGTTAAGGGGACGTTCTACAGAATTGGCCTTGAGAATTGAAAATATGATTTTTTTACATGTGGTCCATAATATCTGGTCTACTAGTTAATATAAAAAGGTCGCGTCAAAGTTGTTTGTGTCAATAAACTTACTCCACGACTCGATCGACTCATATTTCATATTTATTTCATCAGGGCTGTCGAAGACATAAATCATAAATATTTATAATTTTAAATTTTTATTTATAATATATATTATTTAAGTTTTGTGCATCTAATGCCGGGTCCACACTGGCAACAAGTTGTTGGCAACCTCGTTAGATTTTACGATAATTATGATAATTATCGTAAAATTTCTAAAGCAATTATGGTAAGTATCGTAAAATTTAATGAGGTTGCCAGCAACTTGTTGCCAGTGTGGAAATGGCTTAATATCCACTGTGGTCCACGTAGTGGCATGGACCTGGGGTTAACTAATTCAGGAAGTTTCAATTCAATTCAATTCAATTCAATTCAATTCAATTCAATTTATTTATTTTTACATATTGTGGACATTACAAATTATAAGTTTAAGACGTTCACAACATGACATAAAAAAGAGATAGATAATATGTTATTAAACAGTAGAAATATGTACATACAAAAATATTAATTATATAGGTACATGGAAATACACCGGATGAGTTAAGCAGACCCTATTTTAAAAATTTATAAAATAACGTCCACCTATACTCATCCTCACGTAGGTGGAATATATCAACACCCGAAGCAATTTCGTTGAACATAGTTATCGCCCTCCCAATTGGCATTACCAGTGGCAGGTTGGTTCTGCACCTTGGGAGAATAAACAACTGATGTTCTCTATTTCTAAGATAGTTATCAGGGACACACAGGTCAACACTGCCCAGAATGGCAGAGTTCTCATTTATACCTCGTATAAGTCGAAAAAAAATACATAGCTAAATAAAGATTTCTTCTAAATTGCAAACTGCAGTATGTAAGCATGCCTAAGAGAAAGTCAGTTGGATAAAGCCACGGATAGTATCCGTACAACCTCAAATAAAGGAGTCTCAAGAATTTCTTCTGAACCCTCTCCACCATAAGGCCATACTTCAACTGATGCGGTGCCCAAACAATAGACCCACTCTCAAGTCTGCTTCGAACTAAAGAATTAAATAAAAGTTTTAATACCGTAACATCCGAAAAGACCCGGGAAGCACGCATGACGAAGCCCAACATTTTAAGCGCCTTGTTACAAATGGTAACTATATGGCTAATAAATGTCAGTTTACTCTCAAACGTAATGCCAAGATCCCTTACAGATGATATTCGTGACAGAACTCTGCCATGCATCGAGTATTGGAAAAACAACACTTTTGAGGCTCTGGTAAACGACAAAAGATTGCATTTATCAATATTGAATTCTAGTTTGTTACGCCTGCCCCAATCTAATATATTATCTATATCAAGTTGGAGCTGACGACAATCGTCCAAGGTGACAACTTCCAAAAAGAGTTTCAAGTCATCAGCGAACAACAAAAACATAGCATTTTTTATTACCAATGCTATGTCATTTATAAAAATCGTGAACAGCAACGGCCCTAAGTTTGAGCCCTGAGGGACACCAGAAAATGTGTTAAAGGTCTGTGACTGATAAAGGCCGTACGATACGTATTGTTGACGGTTCCTAAAATAACTCCCGAATAGCTTCAAAAATCGATCAGACAATCCAATAAGTTGGAGTTTTTCCATCAGGACATCATGATCGACTTTGTCAAATGCTTTCGAGAAGTCATTGTAAGAACAGTCAACCTGGTGACCTCTATCCAGGGCCGATGACACATAATTGGTAAATACCATCAGGTTAGTTTCCGTTGATCGGCCTGCTCTAAATCCATGCTGTTCATTTATTATAAATGACTCAATTTTTGGAGAAATCATGTTGTGCATGATCATCTCAAGAACTTTTGCTGGTGCAGAGAGAACAGCTACCGGCCTGTAATTTTCCACTGATGACTCTGTACCACTCTTATGGATTGGAGTAACCTTCGACATCTTCCACGTTTCCGGAAAGATACCTGTCTCCATTGTAAGATTATAAATATATGCAAGTGGGCCTTTGACAAAATCAACACACCCCTTTAAAAAAAATGTAGGGACGTTATCAGGTCCCAAAGAGTGAGTATTTTTTAGTTTTTTAATAAATTTTAACACATCACTCTCATCAACTGGAAAAATATCAATGGACTGGGCACCGCATGATGGCTGTCTTGACGCAGAGGCAACATCCAAATAAGGAATACTACTTGCGTAGACAGACCTGAAGTGACCAGCAAATGCTTCTGCCACTCCATGTCCGGTCACCTTTTCGCCTTTCCAACTCATCGAATCGGCATACCCGCCATCCCTTCTTAATGATTTAATATAATCCCAAAACGATTTGGGATTTTCACGAATGCAATCTTCTACCGATTCCATATATGTTCGATAGGCCACTCGAACAGCTTGCCTCACTCTCAAGCGATAAAGGCTAAACATTTCATAGTCGCGTTGACCATGCTCAGCCTTCCAAGCTTTGTGATAGCAATGCTTGATCTGAATGTCCCCAATAATCTCTCGAGAAAACCACCTCGGGTATCGCCTTCCACCACGACATGGCGACTTCCTTGAAAAACAATCACGTGGTATGTACGTGTGCGGCAACCTTCGAATGTGTTTGTAATTTTGTGTATTTTATGTTTGTGTATCACGCATTGTCGGCATATTTGCCGGCCTTTCTGATTGCCGTGATTTGTACACATCTTCCTTCCTGTCTTTTTTTATTCTTAGAAACAAACAGTATTTTTTATTAGTTATATGCAGTTGGCCTTGAATCTGTAATAAAATAATACACAATTAAAAGATTTTGAAATAGAAAAAAACACATTTCCAAGCTTTCAGCTGTGCTCACTTATGAATGTCATTCGTCATTTAGATAAGTATATACACATTTTGATGTTATCTTGCAAAGTAAACAGTTATCTGATCTTTACACTATATAATATGTACATGCGAATGTAATGTTTTCAAATAATTGATATGGATTATAATATACCATCGTATTATTTTCTCGAAATCATAAACATACTATACTGCCGTCCTAAGCGAAAGAGCAGTATCTCGAAAATGTTAACTTTTGGCTATGAGCAATTTTGTAAAGATACAAACCGCATCACTTTGTAAATTATTATTTGATGTTTATATGCGTTATAATACCTATTCGCATACTTACCTAACTGCTTATGGGTTAATTTTAATTAAAAATTAAAAACTTAAGCTAATAAATGAGATACGTCCATTTTGCTTAGTAAATTTGGTTTCGAAATAATAGATACGACCTCGGCCTTTATGATATTGTAGGAAAACTTAGATTTATTTTCAAAAACTTGCATTCTTTTATACTTTCCTACAAATAAAAGTTTTAAATATCATGTTAATTATATCTAAGGGCCAACTAATGCAAACGCGCCAGTCGCGTTGTCAGCACTAAATGATGTGCGAAGTGTTATTACTTCTAAAATCGTTCTCAGCACACACTACTAATTGTCATTTTGCTTGACAGGAACGTTGGAAACATAATGTAATATGAAAGATTTTCTTCCCATAGAACTGTATATTTTCCAAAATTCTTTGTTAAGAAACTGCCTCCTTTCTTCAGATATCTTTTCAGCGCACTTATGAGCACATTTTTTCATTATCACAACCATTTTTTACTGCATGAATTTCTGCTATTTATTGAAACTTTTGTTTTTTTCGTTCTTTTAACCCTTTCGCTGCGAGCCATTTTCGCGGGAATTTATTTTCAGTCAACTGATCTGTTAAAACGGTCACTACAGCTAAAACAGATCGATTCCAAAATTAAAAAATAGATTACTAGATGAACTATATATCAGTTATTCCAAATGCACCAAGAAATAAACTATATTCGTTACATTCTCACTAAAATAAATCGAAGAAAGTGAAGACGCTAAAAATTATCCAAGCTTTGACCGCGCGTTCAAAATGGCGGCCGTCCAGTCTTCGCATACATGGTTTCTACACATTGCTCGGTAGTATGTTCTGTCGAATAATCGCCAGGCATGTGAACAGAGCTAACACAGTTTCGTGGCACATAAAAAATATACATTATTACCCATTATAATAATGTAAATATCAAACATGGAACAATGAACAAAGCCAAACAACTGGAGAGCTGTGCATCGATAAAATATTTTCCAGCATTATTTCTTCGATAATATTATGTGGTAGTGACATTTTGGCGGGTGAAATAATTATTTCACATATATTTATAATGACAAAAAATACTAAAAACAAATCTTCAATATGTTTCTTTCGAGATCACAAATCACTAAGAAAAAATACATAACACTAACGTAATCATAATAATTAATTAAAAGGTAAATAAAAATATTATCGATGCACACTTTTCGATGCATGACCAATGTTTTGTTTTGATAACCCTGGTGACGCATCTAGTACACCCGTCTTCGCAATGGCGCGCGATTCAAACAACTGAATAACGAGTGTTCTTTTCAAAAATATATTTCCTTGTGTTATACTTGACATTTTTATGATCTGTTGCCTGATATGTCTACCTAAAGGTTTGAACTAATTTTTAAAGCATATTATCCACAAGTGTCTCTTCTAGTTTGGTCAAAAATACAAGATAAAGTCTATGGCATGTTTACATGCCATACGCAGTCTAAGGGAGACAAATCAAATTTTTTCCTCTTTCTAATTAATCCCTTTTTTGTGTAAAGGACATCACTGTTGCGTTCACGTTCACTAACAATTTCACCTGTGCCATTATTCTCATTAATCTCACCCTCATCCAATATTTGTGGAATATCTTCAGTTATTAGAACTGACAGGATTAACTGGCTCAAGTTCTAATAATAATGAAGGATCTTCAACTGTAATACCCTTTATTGGAGATTCTGTTTGATTCGAAGAAGTAGCATCATACACAGTCTACTGCAGGACTAAATGGCGGCCAAAAATAGTTTCACATTACATCTACATTGGTCTGAAATAATATAATCAGGTATTATAAGTAATATTGTATTGCTTGGCCTTTATCTAATACACTATAAATACGGACATAATATTGAATTATATTGATTAAAACAAATCAAAGTTACCTTCAAAACACAATATGTTTTCATCTTGAGGCATTTCCGAAGCCATACCCACCCAAATTGTTCTGCATTACCTCACCAACATCAGGTTCCAAACATTTAACAGTTTCTGAAATGACGTAAGTCCGCACTTAACGGCCCACGTGCGCCGCGTAGGTCAAAATTGAGGTTTTATGGTATTTTCAGAGCATAAGCCTGGACATTTCTTAAACGTTGTAGATAATCTATTTATATTATTTTGAAGCCTGATTAACCTTTATATTTATTTTTAACATTTGATGACTGCATAAAGTATTATTAATACATAAAATAGTATTCTTTTAAACCTCTTTAGAATATAGTCATATTTCAGTTCATCCATGTGGAGTGGAGTTAAGATTTTTTAGATATATAAATTTTTAAAGGCATTTATAAAATCATCAGTGAAATTAAAATTAACATTTTATAATGAAATATTTATTTATAATCTCTGTGATCCCAAATTTGACAAGAATTAGGCATTTTATTATCCAAAAAATGGGCACGATTAACACATTTGAAGATAAATGAAGTAGGGAGTAAGATCATATTAACACGCGTGTTTGAAGATGTATCGAACTGGAAAAAAAATCGTTTCAGCAACAGCTGAATTATTCTTTATTTATTCTTTCTCAGTTTTAGATATAGATTTCTGAATACTTACTTTGAAAACAACCAAATTTCGCAACAATAGCTGATAATATCGTAGTATAAAAGAAAATAAATGTCGAAAAGTGATTGACATAACCTCACATGCATTTTTTCGATAAATTTAAATGCATTATATTTTAATAATATTGCCCGCCTGTAACAGGGGTGTATCACTTATCTAATTCCTTTATATTTTATTGACACATAATCATCATTTTCATCGCTCTTGAATACATTCTTGATATATTTTCAGTCAAACCCACAATAATACACGCCGAAACGTCAAACCCACAATAATACACGCCGAAACGTCAAGCCGACAATAATGGCATTGTCGCTAGCGAAATATTGTGAGCTTTTTCGGTCATAATGGTAAGCGAAAAGGGCATATCTCAGAGATACGACTAAACCGCTTAGGAAATTGAGATACTGCTATTGCGCTTAGGATTTCATTGTGATTTTGAGATACGCCATATTTAATTAGCTTATTTTACTTATTTAAAAATGAGATGTGGCTATATCGCTTAGGAAAATAGATGTGGAGCCCCCTGAATGTTCATATGGCAACAAAAACCAGAGAACGAAAAAAAAAAGGATACCGCTCTTTCGCTTAGGACGGCAGTATAATAGTATTTGAGTATCAACCTATGTTCAATTTGAATTGGGTTATAATAATAATATACCCGTATATATATCAATAGTATGTTTGCTACAAAATCCACCCAAGTTATCAGTATGTACTTGCACAGGTTTGATTAAAAACTATGATGAAATTAACATTTTAAAAATATTAATTCATATATTATTTTGACAGCCCTGTTTTCTGATCGGCGGACAACGAACAGGTGTTTATAAAATAATAAAATAAAATAATACAGCGGCCGACAATATCAATAATAATAATAATGTTTCTTGAAATAAAATCTCCGATGATTAGTGATCGATTTAAATTAACGTGCTTACGACGCCGAGGTCCTTTTTATACTAAATTATAATTGAATATCGAGCTCTTCAGCCCCCCCTTAAATCAGCCACAGACATATCTACATACACGAGTGTGTGTATGATAGGTACATAATTCGTCATTGAAACTATAAAAATGTGTATTTCCGTTTTAATCGAAAATTGATTTTGAATGCCATCTAGTGGCTGTTGTTAATATCTAGGTACCTTTCTTGCAAATGATGTGATTCCAAAAAAATTGTAGCATTGTTAAATCATGGCTGATTTACTCTATAGTCATAGATTTGTACACGAAACTATAATGTTTTTTGTCTCTCCTGTAAAGTAGCATTTTTGGAGTTACATAATTTTCCAGTTTCAAGGTTGAATATTGCTATGTACATATTGTGTATTGTTTAATACAATTGACAAATTAAAATTACAGACGAAAGGCAACACCGGTGAAAAATACAGAGAACATAGAAGGAGCGGAGCGAAAAGAGGATCAGAATGCTGCCGTGATGAGTTACGCTTCCCTTCACGATGGTAATCATGGAATACGAGGAAACCATCTGTATGACCATGTCCAGGATAATGTTTATGATGCTCCTTATGCAGATCACCTCACCGATAACCACACTTACAATCACAGTCAAAGCGGAGATTCTGACACTACTTACGAGCCCGAGCCACAAGGAGGTCATGGCCCCAATGCCATGGTTACAATAAACGGTGTTGCCGTACGTTGAATCCAAAGTCTGAAAGATTAAGCAATTTTTAATGTGTTTAATGTTCCAAAGTTATTATCGTATTTATATTGATATATGAAAGACCGTGGCTCCAGATTATAAACACTTTTGGTGGTTTAGTGATAGTATGATGTGACGCTAAAAAAGACTATTAAACTCTTCATAGTTTTATACTGCCCGATTGTGAATTTATTTTTCAGCATTTAAAAGTGTTATGGTAAGCATTCTGTAATTCTTCAAAAATTGTATTTCACTATTTTTTTAGAAACAAGTCAACTTTAAAGTCATCACCAATATAGTTATCATCATTCCATCTGTTGTCCATGCAAAATAGATATAATGATATGTACTAGGTACTTAAGGGGGGACATGCTCGTCGAAGGTCAAAATTGAGTTTTTATTGTATTTTCAAACCATGATCCTGGACACTCCTTAAACGTTGTAGATAATCTATTTATATAATTTTGAAGCCTTATTATCCTTTATAGTTATTTTAAACATTTGATGACTGCATAAAGTATTTTTATTACATAAAATAGTATTCTTTTAAACCTCTCGCTCTAATGTTTTAGAATATAGTCATATTTCGGTACATAACTGTGCAGTGATGTTAAGATTTTTTACATTTATTAATTTTTAAACGCATTTATAAAACTAGTAGCATAATTTATTACGAGATAATTTTTCTAAAATATTCACGATAAAAAATTATATTGATAATCTCTGTGATCCCAAATTTGACAAGAATTAGGCATTTTATTATTCAAAAAATCGGCAAGATTAACACATTTCAAGATGATTCTAAAGATATTTATTATAAGCTATGTCTTTGACCATTCAAGTGTGATAAACATCTTATGAATAATGATTGCTTTATAATAATTATTGACCTAAGAATAAGGTAGTGTTTTTTTGAAATACGCCATTTCTTTTGTCATTCCCCAGTGGTTAAGCTACAACATACGGCCGTAGCCATAAATTGACAAACTATAATTGAAGTAGGGAGTAAAATGATATTAACGCGCGTGTTTGAACATGTACCGTTTAAAAAAAAAAATTAAAAAAATTCGGTTAGGTACATGTTCAAACACGCGCGTTAACATAATTTTACTCCCTACTTTAATTATAGTTTGTCATTTTATGGCTACGGCCGTATGTTGTAGCTTGACCACTAGGGAATGACAAAAGAAATGGCGTATTTCAAAAAAACACTACCTTATTCTTAGGTCAATAATTATTATAAAGCAATCATTATTCATAAGATTTTTATAACACTTGAATGGTCAAAGACATAGCTTATAATAAGTATCTTTAGAATTATCTTGAAATGTGTTAATCTTGCCAATTTTTTGAATAATAAAATGCCTAATTCTTGTCAAATTTGGGATCACAGAGATTATCAAAATAATTTTTTATCGTGAATATTTTACAAAAATTATCTCATAATAAATTATACTAATGGTTTTATAAATGCGTTTAAAAATTAATAAATGTAAAAAATCTTACCACCACTGCACAGTTCTGTACCGAAATATGACTATATTCTAAAACATAAGAGCGAGAGGTTTAAAAGAATACTATTTTATGTGACAAAAATACTTCATGCAGTCATCAAATGTATAAAATAACTATAAAGGATAATAAGGCTTCAAAATTATATAAATATATTATCTACAACGTTTAAGGAGTGTCCAGGATCATGGTTTGAAAATACAATAAAAACTCAATTTTGACCTTCGAGGAGCATGTCCCCCCTTAATTCTTTGATGAAATATATTTCAGGATATGTAGTTTGTAATCTGTGCAAAGTTGTTTTTCTCAACCAATTAGATACTCAAAAATATAAATACTTATCCGTAATAGTTAATTTTTCCCGTATTTATTTGCATTCCTCTTCCTGTATATTTCCTATCGAAGGTTGACCACCCTAGCGGCTCTTTATATATTTCTGATTTATATAGTATAAATCCAAATCTAAAATGTCTACTTTGTCACAGAACTGTGAATATTTGAAAATGAGAAATAATCACTCATAATAATTTTTTCCCAATTTCTAACTTTTCTAAAATATCATTTGGTGAATCTCCACACCAACGACGGGTATAAAAATAACATTCTGTGAATTTGGATAGTGTATTATTATTATTTTACCTGAAATGAGCATGCTTTGTAGGTTCTAAAATTTATATCAAAAACTATTATTGCAAGTAAAATGTATTTACTGTTGATAGATTTTTAGACTAATATAACTATGAATTTTATTATTGCTTTATTAACAAAACCCCCCTAAAGTATATTATATCTATATATGCAGAATGCAGAATTATTCTAATTCACATTTAAAATATTTTACAGAATCAGTGTTCTTTGAAACATTCTATTTAAGTTATTTATTATTTATATAGACACATTTATGCATCATTATTTTCATCAATAGTCCTACTAAAATATGATGTACCTATACATTTATCTATACGATTAATAGATAATTTAAATAGGTTGTTTCAAAGAACTCCCTTCTAAAATATTTCAAATGTGCGTTGGAATAATTGTTCTGCATTCAGCTGACGAGTTGGCAACATTGTTTTGTAACTACGCGACTCCTTTTGATATTTTATAACATTCTTTAATCAAATACTATCTTATTAAATTATGCGTAAATGCAGTTTAAATCAATTATCTAATTAGATATTTCTTGAATATTTGTTAAATTTATCCACCCCCTTACTTTATGATTTAAGTATTTTTACTCTTTTTACCATTTTTAAAAAATCTAAAACTAACACTATATAAGATTGTACATACTTATTCAACTATTTTTTAGTGTATTTTTTTATTGTTAAATGATTTTGTTTTTTGCTTTTTCATTTTGATATTTTTTTTAATAAATTTCCTTTACTTGATAAGTCAATTGCATGAACAGAGGTGAGAGTTCTGTTATAGATTAGTTTACTTTGTGTGATATAAATAAAAATATTTGGTCGGTCACTCATGATGAAATTTGTGTGGACTGCCAAAAGGTGAGTTATTTATTTAAAAAGAAGATGCCATCAGACATTTTTGTTATATTTTTTACTCGTCAACATATTCTACTCTCATTATTTTAATTAATTAAAAAATATTTCTTTATTATTGATGACCCAGAAACACACTCATCATGATAACCAATAATGTAATGGATACCCATCTGCGTGCAATAAAATATTTTCGAACAATTAAAATTTCTATTTAGTCAATAATTGTTTCTAGAATGACAATTGCATAATAGCTAATTGTTTTCTGGAGAATATTGTAATTTCATTTTATTTCAAGAGTCAAATTAAATTATTGAACATACTATTGTATTAAACTTTAAAGCATCCAAAAATATGAAATATGAATGCCATCTGTTAGTAAGACCTTATTTCTCATGATCTATCTGTATACATATTTATAAGACAGTCCAATTAATTATCATTCGTCATTTAAATATCTGTTAGGAGTAGCGCCACGCCAGTCCAAAAATCATTGTTAAAATTATACTGAGTGGGAAATATGCCACACATGAGCCGAACATCAAACTGTAATTTTATGTGAAATTTCCTACTACGTGTTTCTTCAGCAATATTTTTGGTCCAATCTTGTCTACTTATTGGAAACATTAAATCGAGTAAATTATTTAAAAAAATCACTATTCTTTAAAGATTTAAAAAAATCTTATTTTAAATCAATGTTTGTAAAATTTACTGACTATTTTTATAATACTCAGAAAATATTCTTCTTTATCTATCATTTTGCAAATGATAGTTTGCCATTAAATATTGAAAAATGAACACTGTAAGCATTCATAAACCAAAGCAAATTTAATTATATCATTTAAACATGTATTAATTTCATTTCTGTGTTATCCCAAAAGAATTGTAAATATGTGTATGTTTGTTATATGATTATTATGTAGAATACTTATCGCCAAATAAAAATTATAAAAACAATTGTCTTTTGTATTCACTAATTCAACAAACCCTTCCTCCCATTTTTTAAATTGGCTCAACAATTCAATGTGGAGCTGTAGATAACAGACATACATATCAGTAGTGAAAGGTGGAGGTAGCTGTTAAGAACTTTGTCTTTTTGTGTATGCTTAATTGGTGAGGCTGCAGAGATGGTGCCGGGATTTTAAAATATGTACCCGAGCACTCAACACACAACTGTGCTATGACTGAATTTACATGACTTTACATTAAAAGTACCCATGGGAGAAAGGAGCACGTAGAGGCAAAATTAAAAATTGTAGCAAGTAATAAAAGAGATCGATCTTCACGTTGGCAATATGCGACCAGGTCGGACGATCCGATGGGCCCAACAGCTGGTTGAAGTGACTGAAGCAACTCTACCCTTTCCGCACACATTTTAGGGCATTCCCAGAGGATGTGGTTCGCATCCTGTATTTCTCCGCCGCATGGACATGTTGAACGGGTAACAAGACCAGGCTTATAATGCCTGCCAGCAAAGCCACCATGTCCATGTAAAGATCTGGAGTCAAAGCGGTTATTACCATTAGCCATTGAATATTTGAAAAAAACATAATATATGTGGGCCTGCCTTTGGTGGAGGCATCGCATTTTTTAACACCGCATCCAAAGCGGGATGGACAAAACAAAATTTAATATACTTTATAAATAAAGAAGCTTTTGTCTTCTGTTCATAACACTTAGTTGGTCGACCTGCCAAGTCAGGCTCCCAGGCTAGGGTCCTATCAGCCGCCCCCCCCTCCCTTCTGGGGACAGATTATGATATAGACATCAATATTGTAAATAACATATTCTTTAACACATGTTTAAGATACATTCAGTTTATCTCATATTTCTCTACGCTGGAGAATCGAGTACCTTCTTACAACCACACGCAAAATGTAATGAATGCACTTCCCATTATTTCTATGTTCCCTGTAATAACAATCTATTTATTGACAAAAATTGAAACTATTGATCATTATTTTGGTGGCTGTTATTGATATGTGAAAACCATTCAATTCCAATATAACTACTGTCTCTTTTCATTGCTTAGTGAAAAGTCCATTGAATTATTTTACAAAATAAATATATGTAGGTATATTTCCCATTTTAAAACACAAATAAATAAATGGATAGTGTTACTTGCAAACGTTGCTTTGACTAATAAATGCACAAGCCCATCCAAATGGTCCAACACTACAATAACAAAAAACTATGTATAACTTTTAACATAAAAGAGAATAAACATTCCTACATTATTAATATTTAATCTCTGCAATCTATAACTCAATTCTATGCGATAGACAACGATATTGTTAGTTTGGAATTATTTTGGCCTCCATCCCAAATTGAAAAATAAACCTTTCGCTTGTAATATTAATTGTAATTTACTCGATCAATCAATTGCAATATTTGATTCCACATGACACGTAAGCATACAAACTGAAAATCAATTAATTTTATCAAAATTTGTGCTCCAGTTAATGTATCGCCATTAACACTTCTATCTTTAGAAATTTCTAGTAGTACATGATAAACACCCCCCTCAAATTCGTTAACTATTAACTAACATTGGTAGTGTAGAAACAATCATGTCTACCATATATTTGTCCATTTCGAAAAGGAAATTTTCACTTTTATAAGTTAAGTAGTTTGTAATATTTTTAATTTAGTTACCAAGTTTTCTTAAAATTCCTGGCACTGGGGTCTGTAGTTTCGAGCATTCAGTACGAAAATGTTGCCAACCAAATAAAAACTTTAATAGCACAGTGAAGTAAGTTCGACATTTTTCATTATATTGTAGTCGATGTGATCGTCACATTGTGGAAGCATAATCACTCTGCTGCATTCGGCTTCTCAGTCCCAGAAATAGACATTTAATAACAGAAATTCTGGAATATTGAGAAATACTTAAAAACAATTATTTATGCGAAATCTGTTGCTACTTCTTTGCTATAATACTTGATAGTCGCGGCGTCAGCATTGATTTGGAAAGACGAAGCGTAAGCATTTGGACGACAAATATTCGCAGCCACTAGAAAAATTCTAGACTGCGAAACACCAGTTGAGATTCACTGTGACTAGAGTTTATGTAATTCTTAATCCGATTTCATAATTTATGCCTTTATGACACCTTTATGCCAAAAACTCGTAATAATTGTACTGTCAAATCTAGGGTTTAACTATCTTAAGAATCTCTTCTTCTTTAACTACCATATTGATGCACAAGCATAGAACCATGACTTTGATATGCAATATGGCCACTGTCTTATTAGGTGCTTGGCGAATTATGTATCTTTTCCATGAATGCATGTGGTCTTTGCACCTTGTAATAAAACTACTGCCTGTCGAACAAGCTCCATATGGATTATTACTAGCTAATCTGTATTTTTTACAAGGATAGTAAACAAATGCTCCATTTAAATATTCGGTGAAGTTGAATGTCATAAATTAAATTTGTATGTGGGTAATTAATATTATTTAGGTGAGCATGTACGGAAACATGTGTTTCTTTTTATTTTAGAAAGCATCCCTAAAATCAAGTTACCGTATGCCACTTATATAATATCGTCACCCCAAAAGCAAAAGGGCACTTGTGCATAAATTGAGTTTAGAGAAAAACGCATTAGTAGTGTTTTTAGAGTGAAAAAAAATCGTGGAGGAGGTTATTACTTAATATTTTGAAATGAAATTTGGAACACAGGTTACCTAATTACTCAAGATTGAAATGCAATTTGTATTTTTTTTATATACTGTCAATTTTTGATTTTTAAGAGGTTTTAAGTCACATGTTACCTTTTTCCTATATGCATTTATGACTAGTTGCACATAATTTGAAACAGTTCTTCGTTCATCTACTGAGGTTTAATACTTAAAATTCAAAATCAGTGTTCTTAAATTGTTAATAAGTTTCACTTCTTAATATTTAAGTAAAAATGAACATTTGTGTATTTTAAATACCACGTTTTTATTAGCTCGTATTCTTGTTTATCCGGTACAAATTTTTTCTTGTTCGTCCAAGATTTGTATTCGACAATTGAAGATTTTTAACTAACTTCCCGACTAGCTAGACATTTGAAACTTTTAGAATATATCAGAACACGATGACAATACATTCTTTTAATACTTTTAGCTATCTTTAAGCAAAATTGAATTCATTTTCAGTTAATTCTGTTTTGTATGTAAAGTTATTTCGGAAAAAATTGTAAAAAGTAAAACACTATTATTGGTTGCTAAGTGGTCCTAGCAACTTAATTATAAATATATACGTGCGTTACTATGGAAATCAATATGAAATGTCAAAATGACATTTCAATATTCTATATTTATTCAGTATTTCTATCAAGTACAAAAAAAAGTATTTATTAATACATAGAATTGTCAAGTTTATAGGATTCAATAGAAAATTTCAAAACGTGGTATATAAAAAGTTCTTTATCTTGTAGTTATTTAAATATTTTTTTTATTAGTGTAAGACAAAGAATTTATGAAGAACATGCATTACAAAATATAAATAAAGAAATTAAGAGCAGTTCAGTCATCAGTTCATTATCCTCAGAGGCATCGGGTTCCAACAGTCTGTCAGCTATAGTATTGCTGTCACAATCCTTCCCAAAATGCATAATTGCGAGAAATAACTACATCACTGCACAGTTTCAGGTCTCGCAATTTTAATGAGTTTATTGGAATTTCTTGGCTGTATTTTGGCGTTAGAAAGTTTTCGGGTTGTCTTGATAATGCATGCCTTTTTCTCTTTCTTGGGAGTACCTACGTGCTGGAATCTCGATGAACTGTTTCGTCATACGACATCTTAATGAATATTTTCAGGGTTTGTTTTTCAGATATCGTATGCATTTTATTTTCATCTCAGATAAGTTGTCCATGTTACCTTTTAGATGGTTCTAGTTTTTAGCAGATCTAAAAGTCAATTGAATCACATTCAACGGTTTTTTACGCCTTGCAAAATTTAATCAGTGTAGGCCTTTCTTCTGGTGAGTAAATAGAAATACTTTTTTATCTACTTGATACTACTATGTATGCTATCTAATTCCATTTGAGAATGACTAGTCTCCAGGAATTTAAGGTCGATAGTTTCCAACGTAGTGTTTTTCACAATATAAAATAGTAAAGCAGCTATAAAGCGATTCCTATTTTGGCCACCGCATGCATGAGTCAGAAAAAAGGGAAACATATTTAACACATTTACTACTGACCAGATAATACTAATTAATTACCACATTTAAATATCATGTTAATTATATCTAGTGGCCAACTAATGCAAACACGCCAGTCGCGTTGTCAGCATTAAACGAGTTAACAGAATGCAGGCGAGGCTTTAGGCTTTTTAAATGAGTGAATAAAACTGTTCCAACTTCATTAGAACCACGATGACCGTGACTCTAATTACAAATGTAGCAAAATCCCTATTTTAATGCTTGATCACGAATGGTAAGATTGAATGTACCAAACTTTCTCATGTAATAAAAACTCGATACTTGTGAGCATGGAGTATTAAAGAGGACCGACCGCCTGTAAATCAAAAGTGAAAGATTTAAAGCTGTCATCTAATAACTTTATCTTCATCTTTTGATTTGTGAGCGTCCACTTTACGCTTATTGTGATCTTCCAAATCTTTATTTGGGCCTCTTTGTCGGCTGCCAACATGTTTTTAAATTTTCCACAAATTTTACAAGTGCCCTTTTTCTGCAACGAAATTATTTTTTTTGTACAAAAAGTTTTGCTTCACAAATGCCGTTTCACTCATAATGTAGAGAAAAAAAATACGAAGAAAACTGCATTCATAACTGAAAACCGTTAAAATTGCACATGTGCCCATTTGCTTTTGGGCGACGATATATATGTTACGCCGAATGTGCGAAATTGACTATTACATGAAATGGGCAAAATTTTGCCTAATTTATGTAATAGTCAAGCCTGTTGCCTTATTCATGAATTAGGTAAATTATCTGCTGAGTGAGTGAATTTGTCAGGGTATGGAATTCTTACTGTCAACATGACAGTAGAAAAAGTAAATTTTATTAATGATAATTGGACATAATATTATTGACACAGATAAAATAAAGATAAAACAGTGAAGAATTCTTTTGATAGGTATATTTGTATATTTCACAAAACAAATAAAGCATCGAAATACTGAACATTTACATGAATAACATATTATACAAAAAGTAAAACATTGAAATAATAAACATAACATGAACAACATTGTGTTTAAGCAAAGGGGTTAACCAACCCTCACTGAACCAATACAGAAGGCACAAAAAATGTTTTTTGAATGATTTAATATTACAATATAAAATATGCAGACATTAAGTGTACGCTGATTAATGAATTGGTATTTTAGTTTTTCAACCTGAGAATAATTGAAAAAGATTCCTTTTTGCTTGCCGAATATGTCTAACTTTATTGGAATTAACAGCATGCAAAGGCATCCCACAGTAACCAACCAGTACTAGTAAAAGACTTTTAGTAGTACTCTGTAACTAAAATTTATTATCTAATGGATAACATGTATGTATGCATATTATATATTTTTCTTTATAACACATTACCCAAGTGGAAAGGTTTTTCAATTATAAAAGAATAGAATAGAATAATACCTTATTTATTTATTGACTTTAATTAGCTTATTCCTAAGCAATCCTTGGAACAACTATAATTGTGTCACTACATTTCAAAATCAGCCAAGTCCACCTGTAGGTATTTTTGACTTTTTTGTGAATTGCTGAAGAACTACTGCTTTCTAACATTACTGCATTATCAAAATGTGGAGTTTATTAATTTTAAATATTCTATACTCGAAATAATATAAACTTTCACCCTTGTGACTGTGTATTTGAGAAAACAAAAAGCTGTTTTTCTCCTATTCATCTATTATGGACTTGGCTGATTTTGAAAAATAGCAACGCATATAGATTAATATACTACATGACATTATATAATGTTAAAACTATTAGTAAATTAGTACAGTATATTATAGTGTTAGTACATCACAATCATCTGAATTGTAAATATGAGTATTCTTTGACATGTCACATAACCTTCAAAATAAGCAGCAAGGAAACAATTACAAATCTAAAAAAATATTAAAAATCAAATCTTTAAAACATTTGTCGATCAATAAAACACAAGACAGAGAATAAAACATTTTTTTTCCAACTACATAAATATAGTTCATATAATAAAATAATAAAATCATCCTCCGAACCAACCACAAATTCATGGTGTAATTTTGAACAAATCAACTTAGGTTTATGTATTGAATCATTGCCATCAATTGCCATTTTTATAACTTATACTTGGTATTCCCCTACATTATACCGCATAAAGCCGTTTTGGATAGTATACCTACCTCCTTATTGGTTTTTGGGCAGATCTGAATCTGGTTGGATGAAAAGCGATATATGTGATAAAACCAGTCACACACTTCTCCAGGGTAACGTGAAAGGCAAACAGCCTATTCCATGGACTCCTGAGACAATCAGAGCATTTGAAGCATGCAAAGTAAGTTTGGCTGAAGCTACACTGCTAGCTCATCCGAAAAATGACGCTCCTCTAGCTATCATCAGTGGCGCTTCAGACACAGCCAGCAGAATCCATGACATATAAATCGCTTTCAAATTTATCACAATCAGTTCACGGCTGACACCCATCGCGAGCAGTCGCCTGACAAGCGCTTCGCTAGCACGAAAAACCGATCCGACGAAATTAATTCAACCATGCCGAATTAATACCAGACGCCGACGCAACGATCCTGACGAATATCTACAGATACCGATCAAAGAAGCCAAACAAGAAGACTCGATAATATCCAATATTATCTCAACACCATCACCGTGAACTGAACCCATCCGATACGAAAAAGAAATCATCATGGACCTGACCAAAATAAGAGATGAAATTAATACACTCAAGACCAAACGACCGGCCCTGCTCTGGGAGTACCTACCGCTGCATATCCTGCTGCTGTTGGCCTTCCAGGAGCAGGCCCAGTCCACCCTCGAAGATATATCATCCATCAACGACCCTAAACCTGAAACCGAAGATAGCGACAAGCAGGCAACTCACAGGACACACGCCCATGAACCAATACCACCCGCCAACAGACCATGAAACCACCACATCATTCAACAACAATCAAGCCTAGAACAATAACACAAGAGACAAACCACCTGAGTGTAGTAATAAGAGGTATCCCGTCGGGTATCAACACAAATGATGTCCCGTGTGATGATGATCCCGATCATCAACATGCTCAGAATGACAAGAGGAACCAACCACCAAATGCCCCTGATACTGGACAACGTCCAAAACACCGAAGAAGGGAGGCGAATCTTCACAAAACACATTACAACCAAATAATAGACAACACCTAACGACCAGCGCAACCAACCAGAAATACATGACTCAACAAACAGTTACCTCCCCGGTTAAAACTTATCACAGACAATGACCCCTATCTCAACGCAGATATGAAAAATTTCTGCAATGAACTGCTCCGCCAATCAAAACAAATACACACGGTGGCAATGGAGGCGTACGCCAAGACTGCTTCAAGTATATCCATGATAGCAAATAACACAATGCAAGACAAATAGAACCGCTCTGACAATCCAAAAGACCAACAAACACAGACTGACGATAATAAAACCACGTCAAAAAATGTGGTTCCCCTTGAGATTTCCCCAAACCGACTGGATGGAATCAAGACAGACCATCCACCAAACCTCACGGACGAACAAAAACTAGATTACAACGAACTTGTGTACACGCTCAACCTCAATGAGCATGGTGACCTGACAGATGCAAATGAATTGTTAGAAGAAAACCCGCCACTGTCGGACAACCATTTTACAGACCACACTGATCTTGCGGAGGATCCTAACACCTCGGAAACTCCCAAGCAGTCAATTCCCGTTGCAGACTCTGTTCTTAAAGCCACCACAATGGACAGCCTGAAAGAACTAAAACCTATCCTCATACTCTCTGAAGATGAGAATAAGAGCTACATCAAAGCGTTACTAGAGCTGGAGCAGCTCCTTAGCAGCTCCCAAGACATTAGTATCATAGAACTCGCTAAGAGATATGCGACAATCGTCGCAATAGCACATGCAGACCAGTTGATTAAATCACACCTCGAAAAGGACTCAATCGCACCCCAGACCCAATCGCACCCCAGACCAACTCAACCAATCTGGACCCAGACCAAATGAAACCAACCAAGATAAGAAGAAGAAGAAGACAAAAAGATCCAAGAAGAAAAGAGCTACAAACACATCGCAAAACGCCGGAAGCGACGAAGACGAGGAATACTCTCTCTCGGAGCTTGGCAGAATGAAGAATCAGTGCTCCTTCTACATGAAAAACTAAAAAAAGCTGCCATCAACTGCGCAGAAGCGGAAGTCAACCAGAATCAACGGACGGAATGAAAATGTTCGAAGCTTTTTTAACCAAGAGATACACTAATCCAGATCATAAAATGAGCCTCGGGTCGGTCGCGAAGCCACCGGGGCCCATCAAACAGAAAGAAGAGGAAAATAAAAAAACCCTAAAGGCACTTCTACAGACAATTACTTGATATAACGGGGATATATAAGACTATCTGGTGCCCCATAATTTATGCCATTACCCCAAGCAAGCAAGCAAATTTATCTAACTAACTTGTTAAAATAATTATTTTTGTTTAGTATGTGTAATTTCTTTGCATACATTTTTCACACAATCGAATTACTACTTAGTAAGAACTTTGTTTACCTCAGTGATATTCATTAAAAGTTTATTATATTATCTAACCAAACGGCTGAGATACTGAGGTAAGCATTTTCCATCGTGACAGGTTCAACAAAAGGCAAAAGAAAAATGTTCATTATTTTTGGATCAACCTATATATGTGAACAAACATTTTCGATCATGAACCTCAATAATAATTCTTTACGATCAAATATCTCCGATGCCCATTTACACGCAATTTTGAGAATATCAACTACAAAATTAACACCTGAATTTTAAAAAATGTTAAAAAATGTAGGTACAACAGTTTCATTTGTCGCATTTTTTTTTTGTAATGTTTATTTTTCGTGATAATAAATAGTGTATATCTAAAAATGGTATTTTACTTGCGGCCCGCCGTTCATTTTGAATTCTTGAATTTGGCCCTCCATCCAAAAAGTTTGCCTACCCCTGGTATAGAAGAACCAGGCAATATTACTTACACCGACTTCGAAAACTGCAATAGTGATACTCACAATATAGTTGCAGGACTTTACGGGATTCAAAGAGATGGATTGCTTGTTGCAAATCCATGTAATCTTGAAGCCATCGAGGATTTGGTAGATGCAATTCCGTTGCCATCTACTGTTTCTGAGAACATACAGCTTGTCCTTTTTCGCCAATTCCGATAAGAAGTCTCAAACATAACCTCCGTCAGTCCCTTTGACCAACTTATCGAAGACTACAATCTGAATTTCTAGAATTTTCCAGTTTGTTGAAAGCCCACTTGTGCTGAGAAAGAAAGACGAATCTGGCAACCCATTTAAGTGGCAGGATGCTCGTTGGCTGAGATACCTATACAAAAAAAAAATCGGAATTGTTTATTTCAAACCAAGCCTAGAAGAAGAAGAATCTTTCAAAACACTGTGTTTAAGACGGCGAGGTGTTCCAGAAAGGATGGAAACAACTGGTCAAAATGTTCCAGAAATAACGAATGCTCCTTTACCGATTAGCCAAGAGAAAAAGAATGACCTTATATCTCTATTGCCGCTAATTCCAATTATATCTCATGACTTTTACCACCAACTGTCTTATTTCAAACCAAGCCTTGAAGAAGAAGAATCTTTCAAAACACTGTGTTTAAGACGGCGAGGTGTTCCAGAAAGGATGGAAACAACTGGTCAAAATGTTCCAGAAATAACGAATGCTCCTTTACCGATTAGCCAAGAGAAAAAGAATGACCTTATATCTCTATTGCCGCTAATTCCAATTATATCTCATGACTTTTACCACCAACTGTCTTATTTCAAACCAAGCCTTGAAGAAGAAGAATCTTTCAAAACACTGTTTAAGACGGCGAGGTGTTCCAGAAAGGATGGAAACAACTGATCCAAATTTTCCAGAAATATCTAATGCTCCTTTACCGATTAGCCAAGAGAAAAAGAATGACCTTATATCTCTGTTGCCGCTAATTCCAATTATATCTCATGACTTTTATCACCAACTGTCCACCAGGAACATACCTGATATTCATCCAGATTCAGTGGAAACATGAAAACTAGAAGAAATATTAATTATATTTAATTTTCAATGATTTATGTATTTTGTGGTGTTTAATTTGTATCTCGGTGGATTTTTGAAGTAAAATTTTGTTTTATATGTCTCCTGGTTCTTTTTTTTCTCTTATTTTTATAATAGATTAGGTTCCTCTTTGTAATAATTAATTATATTCAATAAATCTTGTATTCCTTGATAAAAATCAAATGTTTTCATTATTATTATAATTTTTTTTAATGTTCCAATAATTGGCCATAATCACATAAGTCAGACAAACAAGAAAAAAACTCCTGTGTATATATATACACATAAGTCAGCTTTTTACTTTATTTTAAATATTTCATGTCTTATGAATCCATTACATATAAAATAACTATAAACTGAAAAAAAAAAATTGAACAGCAAAGCTTTCTTGAAAAAAAAGATATTCACAAAAAACACTCCTGAAAAATGTTGTTTTTTGACTTATGTGGATTTACTTATGACTTATGTCGATTTTTGTGGCCACAGAAATTATGAAGGAAATTTTGGGTTTCAAAATATAAATTTATTTTGTTGCTTCAATCGACGAATAACAATTATTGCTTTAACCTGTTAACCATAGTGAAAAAAACATGCCATATGCTTAGTGTCGGAAAATTCATGTACCTTTCTTTAGAAATAAGGCGATTTTTAAGCAAGTATTTCTTTTACTATGGTAACTATTTTGGAATGAAACTTTATAAATTTGTTCCATGATCAGAGTGGGAGAAAGTTTTTTTTGGCATATCACATTGTTATTATAAATTTCGGTCTACTTCAAATAATATTTTGCGAATACACCATTCTTACTCAGATTTCATATTTGTTTTTAATTTAAGCAGTAGTTTTTGATGTTCTTTAAAACGAGGCACGTCATACTAATTTTATTTGGCTCAGACTAACATTGCTTATTCCTATAACTCTAGTCACTACAGGAACAATTATTTTGGTGTAATATTTGCACTTGTAGATCCTAGGAGGATTTTCAACAGAGATGAGACTGGTTTCAGCATGTGTATATATCAGCCCCATGAACGCTCAAAAACCCACTAATTTAGCCAACTTCTGAAAGCCAACATTATTGCCAACCCAACAATCCCACCTTAGTTAAAATTTGATGGTATAGAAGAACCAGGCAATATTACTGACACCGACTTCGAATACTGCAATAGTTTACGGGATTAAAAAAGAGATGGATTGCTTGTTGCAAATCCAAGTCATCTTGAAGCCGTCGAGGATTTGGTAGATGCAATTCCGTTGCCATCTACTGTTTCTGAGAACATACAGCTTGTGCCCTTTCGCCAATTCTGAAAAGGAGTCTCATAATAGAGAAAACACTGTCGCGGGTGTATCTTCTCCGTTTAAAAAATGTGTCAATCACGCCGAGTGATTGATTTCAGTTTCATTTTTTCAGTTCATTTTGAACTATAATAAGAAATAGGTTACGTTAGATTGGAATACAATTTAAGGTGCTATCCATATTTTTTAATATTTTGCGAATACACCATTCTTACTCAGATTTCATATTTGTTTTTAATTTAAGCAGTAGTTTTTGATATTCTTTAAAACGAGGCACGTCATACTAATTTTATTTGGCTCAGACTAACATTGCTTATTCCTATAACTCTAGTCACTACAGGAACAATTATCTTGGTGCACTATTTGCACTTGTAGATCCTAGGAGGATTTTCAACAGAGATGAGACTGGTTTCAGCATGTGTATTGTCACCAAATCAATACGTGCGACCCCCGTCGCGCTAAAGTTGTCTATCCCTGCACTGGACAGGGCAAAGGGATAACGGTTCTTTTAAGAAAGCGGCGGATCGCGGACGTACCAAGGTCAGCAATGCGACCCTTACCGTACTACCTGCTATCTTACGCAGAGCAAGTGGATAATAAGGCATCCGATGCAAAAATCGACGTACGTAACGGCGCAAAACCTGATGCTCTCAAAGCCCGGGAAATACACATTACCGCTCGAATATCCACTCCAGTTGACTTAATATTGTAAATGACTGATGTTCAAATAAGCCGGCAATAGTGGTTAGGTCGGTATCTTCAAAAGATCGAACGTTTCCCGCCGCAGCTATCGGATGTCAAAAACGGGCATCCTAGCGACATCTCGCCGCGGGTAGCGGCAAACTCGGTCACCTGCGTGAGGCATCGCCGTTCTACACCTATGCGAAGGAAGGCGAACGCCAAGAACCCCAGAACCAGGAGGGCGGGGTGGACGACATCCCATAAGGCCTTCGGCCAGTTTAAATATCCCACCGACATACCGTGCCGTAGTAAAAAAAGGCCGGGATCTACCTCAGCGGCGGATAGCGGAACTAACGACGGCCGCCGGAGTGCCCCCTCCACGCGGGCGGCACAAAGAAGCTTTTAAAAGAAGTTTGCGCAACTCGAAGAGCTCTCTTTTCTCCTCCGACGCCTTGAAGACCCTACCTGGGTCTCCTCAGGACCTTCATCCGAAGGTGCCACCCACCAGCACGCCGCCAAACCCTGAGTACCCTGTGTCAACATCTTATTTTTTTTTTTGTTAATATCCCCTTTGTATAACTTATATATTGTATAACTATAACTATATAATATTTGTATAACTATAAGTATAACTTTGTTTGTTAATAACTTTTGTCTTCCCTTTTGTTATTCTTTTTATTTCGTGTCTAATTTTACGCGAATTTATTTCAAGCTTGCCCCCCCCTTTGGGATTATATAATATTAAAGCCATGCCCAGTCAGTGAAATTAATCCTAGGTGTTATTGGTATTAAGTTTAATTGTCATAGTGTAATTGTTTTGTAGCGTATAGGATCCATTTAATGTTTAAAAGTTTTTTTTTGTATTGCCGATTTACGTGTGTGTTAGATTATTCCGTGGTTGTGTTTAAATTTAATTCCCGCTCTATTAATTCGATTATTGCCATTTACGTGTTAAGGAATTAAGTTTAATTGACCTGTGAGGTTTGTAGGGTGGTATGTGGTACCACAATATACGTTAAGCGAGGTGTAAAGTAGTCAATTGTCGTCTTAAATTCTCATATTTCGTCCTTTTTCTTGGTTTAAAAAAAGAACGGCGTTTATCGATTTCCTGAACCTGCACTGCCATCTGTAAAAATCAGATAGAGGCACGTTACCTGACACGCGAACCTTTTTGCGTCGATATATCGATTTCTGTGCTTGGCCTTCTTGAGTTTTTTTTTTAAATTGTTTCGTTTACGCATTCCATTATTCCGCCCGGGCAAGTCAATCCTACCAAATAAATTAATTACGCCGGGCTAATTTCCGCGGGACGAAACCGTTCTTCCCGCGCGCAGAAAGGGCATTTCACCGGACGTGATTGTCATATGATCGGAGAGCTTTGTGGTGCCACATCTCACCAAATATACGTATATATAGGGCTTTCTTTGTCTTCGGTTGGTCTAATCATCAATACAACCGCACCCGTCTGACCAGCCAGCTTTTGACGGTCCACAATCCTCGAATATAAATTAAATAAGTATAATATCTTTTTTATTTTTTTATGCTATTGCCATCTGTGTTCAGTCCATGGAACACGAGGAAAAATGCACTTAATTAAATAAAATCATTGAGTTAGAAAACCCGCAGGCGTACCCCTCCCTGCAAAGGACTTAATTCGAGGATTGTGGAGTGGCTTTGGGTAGCTAAATCTATATAGCTTCAACCAGCGGTTGTCACACTGGGCGCCTTTGGCCCAGTACTTCCAAACAAAGCCCTATATTGTTCGCATTTTTTTAGGAATAAATTAGTATGTAATTTTTCTTTATAATAGTAAGATTTTCGATCTGATACTTGTGATTTGACGTGTTCCTACGACCATATAATGTATGCTGTACCGGCGTGATGGATTAACCCCTTCAGGTCACTTCGCTTGTAAATTCCTAATATAATAACTGACCGAATGTTCTTGTTTTTATGAAACTGTATGACCAAGCCTGTATTTGTAATAAATAAGATTGTAACCCAATATTTCTGTCGTCTACCGCATTAAACGGATCTCTGTTGAGACGATCGAGCGTTTCATTTCGACCACCCGAGTCTCCTTCACCCTTTTCAGTATATATCAACCCATGAACGCTCAAAAACCCACTAATTTAGCCAACTTCTGAAAGCCAACATTATTGCCAACCCAACAATCCCACCTTAGTTATAATTTGATGGTATAGAAGAACCAGGCAATATTACTGACACCGACTTCGAATACTGCAATAGTTTACGGGATTAAAAAAGAGATGGATTGCTTGTTGCAAATCCAAGTCCTCTTGAAGCCGTCGAGGATTTGGTAGATGCAATTCCGTTGCCATCTACTGTTTCTGAGAACATACAGCTTGTGCCCTTTCGCCAATTCTGAAAAGGAGTCTCATAATAGAGAAAACACTGTCGCGGGTGTATCTTCTCCGTTTAAAAAATGTGTCAATCACGCCGAGTGATTGATTTCAGTTTCATTTTTTCAGTTCATTTTGAACTATAATAAGAAATAGGTTAGGTTAGATTGGAATACAATTTAAGGTGCTATCCATATTTTTTAATATTTTGCGAATACACCATTCTTACTCAGATTTCATATTTGTTTTTAATTTAAGCAGTAGTTTTTGATATTCTTTAAAACGAGGCACGTCATACTAATTTTATTTGGCTCAGACTAACATTGCTTATTCCTATAACTCTAGTCACTACAGGAACAATTATCTTGGTGCACTATTTGCACTTGTAGATCCTAGGAGGATTTTCAACAGAGATGAGACTGGTTTCAGCATGTGTATATATCAACCCATGAACGCTCAAAAACCCACTAATTTAGCCAACTTCTGAAAGCCAACATTATTGCCAACCCAACAATCCCACCTTCGTTAAAATTTGATGGTATAGAAGAACCAGGCAATATTACTGACACCGACTTCGAATACTGCAATAGTTTACGGGATTAAAAAAGAGATGGATTGCTTGTTGCAAATCCAAGTCATCTTGAAGCCGTCGAGGATTTGGTAGATGCAATTCCGTTGCCATCTACTGTTTCTGAGAACATACAGCTTGTGCCCTTTCGCCAATTCTGAAAAGGAGTCTCATAATAGAGAAAACACTGTCGCGGGTGTATCTTCTCCGTTTAAAAAATGTGTCAATCACGCCGAGTGATTGATTTCAGTTTCATTTTTTCAGTTCATTTTGAACTATAATAAGAAATAGGTTACGTTAGATTGGAATACAATTTAAGGTGCTATCCATATTTTTTAATATTTTGCGAATACACCATTCTTACTCAGATTTCATATTTGTTTTTAATTTAAGCAGTAGTTTTTGATATTCTTTAAAACGAGGCACGTCATACTAATTTTATTTGGCTCAGACTAACATTGCTTATTCCTATAACTCTAGTCACTACAGGAACAATTATCTTGGTGCACTATTTGCACTTGTAGATCCTAGGAGGATTTTCAACAGAGATGAGACTGGTTTCAGCATGTGTATGTATATATCAACCCATGAACGCTCAAAAACCCACTAATTTAGCCAACTTCTGAAAGCCAACATTATTGCCAACCCAACAATCCCACCTTAGTTAAAATTTGATGGTATAGAAGAACCAGGCAATATTACTGACACCGACTTCGAATACTGCAATAGTTTACGGGATTAAAAAAGAGATGGATTGCTTGTTGCAAATCCAAGTCATCTTGAAGCCGTCGAGGATTTGGTAGATGCAATTCCGTTGCCATCTACTGTTTCTGAGAACATACAGCTTGTGCCCTTTCGCCAATTCTGAAAAGGAGTCTCATAATAGAGAAAACACTGTCGCGGGTGTATCTTCTCCGTTTAAAAAATGTGTCAATCACGCCGAGTGATTGATTTCAGTTTCATTTTTTCAGTTCATTTTGAACTATAATAAGAAATAGGTTAGGTTAGATTGGAATACAATTTAAGGTGCTATCCATATTTTTTAATATTTTGCGAATACACCATTCTTACTCAGATTTCATATTTGTTTTTAATTTAAGCAGTAGTTTTTGATATTCTTTAACCCTTTCCAGGCGACCGTATTCCAGTAGGATACAGCTAGTACGTAACAAGTGGGCGACCGTATAGCGGTCAGATACGCAAACCTTGACCTGTCGATAAGGCAGGAAATATTATTCATACGACACTGAGAATTGTATTAGAAAATAGCCCGATTCATCCGCCTACTGCCACCTACATAACTTTTTCGAAAATATTTTATTTTAATATCATAATCATCGATGTTTCAAACCCTTACGATTTATCGAGTTTCGCCGGCAGGCACATTTCGATTTGAAGGAGCGGGCGATTTTCGACGCCTGCGCAGTAAGCCATTTATATCACTCGCGGCTAGGACTGTGCAAGGAGTCAATATTGTGTTGATCTTTGTCGCGATCGCGTTACAACTTTTATGTGTGTCGTATTTTCGAGCATTGTAATTGAAAACTGATTTTAAAACAATTATATGTTTATTAACTTTCGACAAAACATTGTAAAAACATTTATATTTAAGTTGTGTGTTGACCGCGATTATTATAATTACGTTTTTGTACTTTTGTGTCCGTACTTTTGTGTCCGTACTTTGAGTGAAATCTTAAACTGATATTAATAACTGGTGTGTGTACGTCTGGTTTTAATTACTTGTGTGTGTTTGAACTCGTGTTTATTGTCAGCGTAAAAAAACTTATTAAAAACAATTCAAATTTTTTGTCGAATTTAAAAAAAATATTTGTGCTTAAAAATGGCGGAAGAAAATGTAAATATAGGAGCAATCGTGATTGAAGAGTTGGGCTCGGATTACGACATGTCTGAAGACGAATTGGACCAACAGGACAGTGCCCGCGATGCAGATGATGTGGAGCGTGATATCGAAGAACCTATTGAATTCTTACGATCTTGGAGAACGGGGCCTCATATTCGTATTATTCATGATTTTGATGATTTTCGATCTGGCGTGACATCGAATGACTTGGATGAAACCTCTCCCGAGTGTCTCTTTTTTGAACATTTTTTAAATGGTGATATTATGGTAAAAATTGTAAACCAAACAAACACTTTTTTTTAATTTTACATACAATGTGACCAACCTTGGACCAAAATCCAATTGGGAAGATACTACTGTGCCGGAACTCTATACGTTTTTTGCTGTATCCATGCTGATGACGAGAAATAAGCGCACATCAATAGAAGAGCATTGAAGTACCGACCCGTACTTGCACACAGATATTTTTGGTAATATAATGCCCAGGGATCGTTACCAGCTTATTTTACAGATGCTGCATTTTTCTGATCCCAATGTAACCACAACCACCCCAGACAGACTCGCTAAAATTAGATTACTATTGGAACACACGAGAAAGATATTCAGAGAGTCAATGATACCACACCAGAATCTGTGTATCGACGAATCCATAATAGTTTTTAAAGGTAGATTGATTTTTAAGCAGTTTATCCCATCTAAACGCCATCGCTTTGGAATAAAAATGTTCGTCCTGTGTGATGTTCTCACTGGATACATTATAGACTTCATTATTTATTGTGGAAAAGGGACCGATATAGAGGACACACACAATTTGGGAATTTCTGGTGCGGTCGTCACGACACTGCTAAATGACTATATCAGCAAAGGTCATACACTGTGGTGTGATAACTGGTACTCCAGTCCGGCGCTATTTAAATTTCTCCATGCTAATATGACCAATGCATGTGGAACGGTTAGGAAAAACCGAAAAGAGATGCCGGATTTTAAAAAATTGAAAAAGGGAGAGACTGAGGCTAAGTGCAACAGTCCCCTTTTAGCTCTAAAATGGCATGACAGAAGAGACGTTCACATGCTGACCACGCTTCATGACGAATCTTTTGGGCCAACAGGAAAAATAAACTTTAGGACTGGTGAGCCTATTCAAAAACCCAAATGTGTCATTGACTACAACAAAAATATGGGCACAGTTGACAAAGCCGACATGATGCTCAGTAGCTTGTCGTGCATGCGTAAGTCCATCAAATGGTATAAGAAAGTGGCGTTCCATATGATAGATTTATATTTATTAAATTCATTTTATTTGTATAAATTTATAACAGGACGTAAACAAACATTGGGTGAGTTTCAGCTTACCGTGATTAAACAATTAGTGGATAAATATAAAGTGAACCCTTCAAATACACCCCAACCTAGACCGTCAACAAGCGATAATCCAATTAGACTATTGCCGAAAACCGCGACACGACACTTGCCAGAGCAACTTCCGCCAACTAGAAATACCGATTCGAAGAAAAACAAAAAAAAACAGTGATGTAAATATAGCTATAAAATATACCACTCCACAAAACATTTTTAAAACTGTTATTGTGTGTTTTTTTTTGTTAAGTTTTGTAAAAAATAAACTTAAGATTTAAATATTAAATGTGACAATTAAAAATAATTAATGTGAATTCCTCACCCAAAAGGGGCATATGTTTAAAAATTCAAGTGTGTGATTAATTGATTTGTACCGTGAAATTAACGCATATCACGTATTGGGCAGTGCGTCGCAGAGCTCCAATTCGTTCTGCAAGCATGGCTGACGAATGATATGGGTGAGAATTTTGTTACTGAAATATTTGTTCTGCATTGGGGCAATTAATTCCTATTTTATGTGTCACAGCGATCTTTATGTGTTTGAAGGCAATAAATGTCAGACCACTCATTTTTTACTGCCGTATTTATTACCATAGAGCGAACAAAAACATTTCGTAAAAACGAACCGCAGACAGAGCTTATTCTGTATTGAAACTTACGCGCCGGCCGGGTTAAAGCTGTGTGGATAGTGGATACTATCCATGGTTTTATCCGATTGATTTCTCAAGATGTATGCTTACATACTGTATTCTGAAAGTTAAAAGAGAACTAGGTATTTAGGCTACATACTTTTTCCAACTTATATCTACCCAGTACAAATGAGAACTCTGTCATTATTGGTACTTAGTATTGATTTTATTATATATTATTTTATAACTTTCTTGATAATCTAAGTTGTTTGTTCTGCCAAGGTGCAGAACTAACCTGCAATAATTGCTAATGATAATTGGGCAGGAAATAACTATGTTCAACCAAATCGCTTCGGATAATCGTATATTCCACCTGCGTGAGAACGAGTTTATGTGAACGTTGTTTTATAAATTCTTGGTATAGGTAGGCACTTACTGTTTTTTTCTAATACTATTTCTTTATTTTTTAAACACTATTTTAATACGATTTCTTGATGTTTGATATTCTGTGCTCGTATTTAAATGGAATTTGTAAAATTTTCTATAAGTACGTAAATAAATTTTTTATTTGAATCTATAAGGTACTTATGTGGATATGTTGTTTGTTATGACTAATTAATTACAAACTTATCTATCCCAAATGAGACAGTAATATAAGTTATAATCAGTGACGAGTGGTGGTAGAGGTATCATGCACTGGTTATAGTGGTAGATAAAGTAAGAATAAAGAATAATACAATTTTTGACGGTATACTTTGTTAAAACAAGATTATTTCGCCTGCGGCGCTGACAATCCTTACCAACCTATAGATCCATGTAAGAAGTTTAAAGTTTATTGTTGCATTTTTATATCAAAAGTACGTACGTACGTAAGAAAGGATTAGCATAAGTACTTAGTTTCGGAAAATTATACAGCGTTCCTGTTCGTGAAATTTTCCATTTCGAGCACTGGTGAAAGGTAAGAGTATGAAAGGGCATGCACATTATTTATCATAGTATTCTCAAAATGAGTTTATTGGCCTTTGTACTGACAGTGTTCTCGATACCATTCTTGGTCAAAGAAGAGACACAATTTTATTAAATATTATTTATATAAAAAAAAAAGATAATAATAATACATACTCTAGTAATACAATTGTAAACAATACAAGAAGTATATAATAGAAACTAGCGCTTTAATCCCACCAGGTGACACAATAAAAATAACCAACACGTTTGTTCGCCGGGAGACTCACGAGGTGACTCATAATCATGTAGCGAAGCGTGAAGCGTGCAGTGTGGCCATTGCGATAGAATAGTGTGCGTTCGTTCACTAGGATATGTCACCTAGCACGTAGCAACCAAGCAAGGCACCTGCCTATCTGGCCTTAGCCTAAGCTATTTTCAACTTTCAATTTGTAACCATTAGGTTGATAAAACCAACACGAATATCATTACTTATTTCTGATTGTTGATAAAATGGCCAAAATATTAATATATTATTTTGACAACCCTGTTTTACATCAAGCCGGCCGGCGAACAGCGTTTAAATTATTGCAATGAATTGCTCTACCGACAATAATTATTGTTTTTAAAATAAAATCTTCGATGACAATGCGCGGCGACGCTTTCATATTCAAGAGTTTCGTTAGTAAATACACATCAGACGCAAATTCATGAAAATCTAATAAATATAATATTATATTTTTAACAACTCAATTCACATGATTGTGCTGGAATCGATTTATGCATAATAATTATATGGTAGGTAGGTACCTGTAACGTTTATTCGGCATTCGGATTATCCAGCCATAATGTAGTAAAATAAAAGAAATATGAAAGTATGTAATAGCGAGTTCAATATATAGAGACTACTAGGGATATCCAGCGGCAAGATGCGAAAATTTATCGTTTATTTGACAGTTAAGCGCCCATAGACATCAAAAAGTGGCCATAGAGGAAAATATTTATGTTTATATATAAGGAATACTTGTTTCAAATAGACATGCATGTACAAACACCGTTATTTGAATGGAGCATTATGGAACACAAAGCGATTTCTGTATACAGTTTCTCAAGCACCTACCTCCATGAACGCTCGACTAGTTAGTAAATGGTTGTAAACGGAAAACAGCGCAAGTTTGGAGGGTAATAAACGATTCGGTTTGGCTTATTTCCATGGATACCCCTACCTCCATGAACGCTCGACTAGTTAGTAAATGGTTGTAAACGGAAACAGCGCAAGTTTGGAGGGTAATAAACGATTCGGTTTGGCTTATTTCCATGGATACCCTATTAAAGAGGTGATACGAAAATGGGAGGAAGTGAAACAGGAAAGGGATACAAACACCCAATAATTGCGGAAAGAGTTGAAAAACTATTACAATGCAGTTGTATTGATATAATACTGGCTTTTATGACCTCGATTCACTCTGTCAAAAGTCTGACCAACGCATGTATTTGATGAACATAAAGAATGCGCCAAACACATTTTAAATTTTTAAAAATTCTCATCGAAGAATTGAAAATATTTTCTTTTCAAGCAGTGAGGATATTTGCGCGATAGCCCGGTAGAACTGAACGCTCTCGCGTTTGACGGTTTAAGCGTGGACTTACTACTGGGCTTGGACTTCTTGGGTCAACAAGAAGCGGTCATTGATCTGAAAAGGCACTGCATGCACTTCGGTGACAAGAAGAGGCAAACCATTCATTGTCAAACCACTAAACCGTATCAACCATGCGGACCTATAACGTTGGCAGAATTAAATCCGGGGATTCCTGAAGCAGCACGCATGTCTCTGACCAAAGTCATGACGGACTTCGAGGACAGATTCGCTGATTCAGGCCCTCCAAGTAGAACCAGCGAACTTAAAATCTTTTTAAAAGATAAAGTACCTTTTCGATTGATGCCATATAAACACTCGGAGGCCAAGCGAAAACAAATACAGGAAGACGTCGAGCAAATGCTCGCTGATGGTGTGATCGAGCCGAGCACCTCCAGTTATAGTTCTCCTGTAGTCTTAGTGGCCAAGAAAGACGGATCATCTCGATTTTGTATCGATTTTAGAAAACTTAACAGCAAAACCATAGAAGAAGCAGCGACTCTCCCACTAATACTAGACACCTTGAAGGACCTCGGCACGGCGACCATCTTCTCTAGCCTAGGCAATAAATGTCAGACCACTCATTTTTTACTGCCGTATTTATTACGATAGAGCGAACAAAAACATTTCGTAAAAACGAACCGCAGACAGAGCTTATTCTGTATTGAAACTTACGCGCCGGCCGGGTTAAAGCTGTGTGGATAGTGGATACTATCCATGGTTTTATCCAATTGATTTCTCAAGATGTATGCTTACATACTGTATTCTGAAAGTTAAAAGAGAACTAGGTATTTAGGCTACATACTTTTTCCAACTTATATCTACCCAGTACAAATGAGAACTCTGTCATTATTGGTACTTAGTATTGATTTTATTATATATCTGTGGCTATTTGGCAGAAGCAGATATGTACGATTTTTGGTGTTTTGAGGTTTAAATGCAGATTTGTTCTTCTATGTGTATATTTTTATTTCCCAAAATCAGATATGGCTTATCTCTTCTACTGACTTCATAATCAACGAAACAAGTTTCAGATATGTTTAAAATTAAGCAAGTCATATTTGCCAAAACAAGATATGGTACTATATCTGGTACCATATCTGCTTCTGGCAAATAATAAGTATTAAATGTAATCAATGTATTTACTATTTGCCAAAACAAGATATGGTTACCGTTTTGGTAGGTATTATATGGATTTTGGAACATTCGTTTTATTTATTCAGTAAAATTTTGCAAGAAGATGTTTCAGAATGTTTTTGGTGTATCCTGAAATAAAATTGATGGCGCAAATGCGACAAAACGCAGCTCGGAAATAGGAATCATAGACGGTGACCAAAGAGGACGTCACGAACCATACAATAAAAATAACATTGAAAAAAAATTTAAGTAATTCATCATATTAACATGTTTCCGAAATACCAATGTCGCTACTCCCGAAGCAATACACGCAAGCTTTATTTATATTCGCAACTTAATATTGCAAAAATTCTGTAAAAACAACCAGACTTCTCGACAGAAAAAACCTTTTACATATTCTAAATATGCTTCAATTTTTCATGAACTAGCCTACAAATTTTAAAGTCCTAGTATATACACTTTAACGTATGTGATAATCAGATTAAGTGTGCAAACGATTTAAAAAGGAAAGCTGAACTTGATGAAAAAAACAAACACTTGGCTAAGGCTGATGAATCATATAAGAGGAAAGAACATAATAAATTGTTATCTAAAACTAGTCAGTTCACTCGAAGGCTAGTTTTTGATTTGCAACAATGCTTGCCCACGCCCTCCCTGAATATCAACATAGTGTACTTACCTACTATAAAAGGCAAGTGTGGATTTATAATTAGAGATTGTGAAACAGATACCGCAAGCTGTTACATGTGACATGAAGGGATTGCTGGTTCGGGATCTGATCAAATAGCATTGTGCTTCGTACAACATTTGCAGAATCTTTCAGAAACAGTAACTAATATAGTACCTAGCCTATTCAGACTCCTGTCCAAGACAAAACAAAAACATAAACTTTTCTTCAGCATTGTCTTATTTTGTCAGTGAATCTGAACACGTGCATTCTATAGACCACACTTTTTTGGAAGTGGGACACACCATAATAGAATATGACACGGATCATGCCTGCATCGAAAAAGCTAAAAAATCTATTGAACTTAACATTAACATCCCACAAGACTGGTACCAATTTGTACGAACTGTACGAGGCAAAAAATCCATTTAATGCGGTAAAAATGTCAGCAGAAACTTTTCTCTCTTATTCGGTGTTACTGAAAACTACTTTCATTAAGAAGTCAAAGTGTGTTGAAAGGTAACTGATCAATTGGCACAGTATAAAGTGGCTACGGTATGAAAAACTACTCGGTGATATAAAATTCAAATACTCTCAGAACGATGAAGAACCCTTCAGCACAATGAAGTTATTAAGGAATTCTAGAGGGCGTCCACATATTCCTAGAATACCGAGAACTCATATGGTACCTGCCCGAATAAATCCTCAAAAAAAGAAGGACTTCTAAGCATGATGTATTTGATAGATCCCGTATATCATACTTTATATAATTCACTTGAAACCCAACCTTCTCTACCCAATAGTGGTGATGCTGAAACCAGTGAATTATGCATGAATAACATGGATATTGTTATTTTTAAGCCACCTATAATAATGTATAATAATATGCCTAACCTAGATATGTGTGAGATATGGTACATTATTTTTAAAATTGAATTTGCCAAAACCAGATATGTCCTTTAATGTGATTTTTAAGAAAAACTGTGCTATTTAAATAAAAATGCTTACAATCGATTAAAACTCAGATAATTTCTTAATAATATTACATTAACTTTCCTTCATAATTATTTACACAGTATTTATCACCAGACACACAACATTCAAATTGCTCCCCTGAAAAATAGGTAAAATGGTCATATCTGCTTCTGCCAAATAGCCACAGATATTATTTTATAACTTTCTTGATAATCTAAGTTGTTTGTTGTAAACTCAAAATGAGTTTATTGGCCTTTGTACTGACAGTGTTCTCGATACCATTCTTGGTCAAAGAAGAGACACAATTTTATTAAATATTATTTATATAAAAAAAAAAGATAATAATAATACATACTCTAGTAATACAATTGTAAACAATACAAGAAGTATATAATAGAAACTAGCGCTTTAATCCCACCAGGTGACACAATAAAAATAACCAACACGTTTGTTCACCGGGAGACACACGAGGTGACTCATAATCATGTAGCGAAGCGTGAAGCGTGCAGTGTGGCCATTGCGATAGAATAGTGTGCGTTCGTTCACTAGGATATGTCACCTAGCACGTAGCAACCAAGCAAGGCACCTGCCTATCTGGCCTTAGCCTAAGCTATTTTCAACTTTCAATTTGTAACCATTAGGTTGATAAAACCAACACGAATATCATTACTTATTTCTGATTGTTGATAAAATGGCCAAAATATTAATATATTATTTTGACAACCCTGTTTTACATTAAGCCGGCCGGCGAACAGCGTTTAAATTATTGCAATGAATTGCTCTACCGACAATAATTATTGTTTTTAAAATAAAATCTTCGATGACAATGCGCGGCGACGCTTTCATATTCAAGAGTTTCGTTAGTAAATACACATCAGACGCAAATTCATGAAAATCTAATAAATATAATATTATATTTTTAACAACTCAATTCACATGATTGTGCTGGAATCGATTTATGCATAATAATTATATGGTAGGTAGGTACCTGTAACGTTTATTCGGCATTCGGATTATCCAGCCATAATGTAGTAAAATAAAAGAAATATGAAAGTATGTAATAGCGAGTTCAATATATAGAGACTACTAGGGATATCCAGCGGCAAGATGCGAAAATTTATCGTTTATTTGACAGTTAAGCGCCCATAGACATCAAAAAGTGGCCATAGAGGAAAATATTTATGTTTATATATAAGGAATACTTGTTTCAAATAGACATGCATGTACAAACACCGTTATTTGAATGGAGCATTATGGAACACAAAGCGATTTCTGTATACAGTTTCTCAAGCACCTACCTCCATGAACGCTCGACTAGTTAGTAAATGGTTGTAAACGGAAAACAGCGCAAGTTTGGAGGGTAATAAACGATTCGGTTTGGCTTATTTCCATGGATACCCCTACCTCCATGAACGCTCGACTAGTTAGTAAATGGTTGTAAACGGAAACAGCGCAAGTTTGGAGGGTAATAAACGATTCGGTTTGGCTTATTTCCATGGATACCCTATTAAAGAGGTGATACGAAAATGGGAGGAAGTGAAACAGGAAAGGGATACAAACACCCAATAATTGCGGAAAGAGTTGAAAAACTATTACAATGCAGTTGTATTGATATAATACTGGCTTTTATGACCTCGATTCACTCTGTCAAAAGTCTGACCAACGCATGTATTTGATGAACATAAAGAATGCGCCAAACACATTTTAAATTTTTAAAAATTCTCATCGAAGAATTGAAAATATTTTCTTTTCAAGCAGTGAGGATATTTGCGCGATAGCCCGGTAGAACTGAACGCTCTCGCGTTTGACGGTTTAAGCGTGGACTTACTACTGGGCTTGGACTTCTTGGGTCAACAAGAAGCGGTCATTGATCTGAAAAGGCACTGCATGCACTTCGGTGACAAGAAGAGGCAAACCATTCATTGTCAAACCACTAAACCGTATCAACCATGCGGACCTATAACGTTGGCAGAATTAAATCCGGGGATTCCTGAAGCAGCACGCATGTCTCTGACCAAAGTCATGACGGACTTCGAGGACAGATTCGCTGATTCAGGCCCTCCAAGTAGAACCAGCGAACTTAAAATCTTTTTAAAAGATAAAGTACCTTTTCGATTGATTCCATATAAACACTCGGAGGCCAAGCGAAAACAAATACAGGAAGACGTCGAGCAAATGCTCGCTGATGGTGTGATCGAGCCGAGCACCTCCAGTTATAGTTCTCCTGTAGTCTTAGTGGCCAAGAAAGACGGATCATCTCGATTTTGTATCGATTTTAGAAAACTTAACAGCAAAACCATAGAAGAAGCAGCGACTCTCCCACTAATACTAGACACCTTGAAGGACCTCGGCACGGCGACCATCTTCTCTAGCCTAGGCAATAAATGTCAGACCACTCATTTTTTACTGCCGTATTTATTACGATAGAGCGAACAAAAACATTTCGTAAAAACGAACCGCAGACAGAGCTTATTCTGTATTGAAACTTACGCGCCGGCCGGGTTAAAGCTGTGTGGATAGTGGATACTATCCATGGTTTTATCCGATTGATTTCTCAAGATGTATGCTTACATACTGTATTCTGAAAGTTAAAAGAGAACTAGGTATTTAGGCTACATACTTTTTCCAACTTATATCTACCCAGTACAAATGAGAACTCTGTCATTATTGGTACTTAGTATTGATTTTATTATATATTATTTTATAACTTTCTTGATAATCTAAGTTGTTTGTTGTAAACTCAAAATGAGTTTATTGGCCTTTGTACTGACAGTGTTCTCGATACCATTCTTGGTCAAAGAAGAGACACAATTTTATTAAATATTATTTATATAAAAAAAAAAGATAATAATAATACATACTCTAGTAATACAATTGTAAACAATACAAGAAGTATATAATAGAAACTAGCGCTTTAATCCCACCAGGTGACACAATAAAAATAACCAACACGTTTGTTCGCCGGGAGACTCACGAGGTGACTCATAATCATGTAGCGAAGCGTGAAGCGTGCAGTGTGGCCATTGCGATAGAATAGTGTGCGTTCGTTCACTAGGATATGTCACCTAGCACGTAGCAACCAAGCAAGGCACCTGCCTATCTGGCCTTAGCCTAAGCTATTTTCAACTTTCAATTTGTAACCATTAGGTTGATAAAACCAACACGAATATCATTACTTATTTCTGATTGTTGATAAAATGGCCAAAATATTAATATATTATTTTGACAACCCTGTTTTACATTAAGCCGGCCGGCGAACAGCGTTTAAATTATTGCAATGAATTGCTCTACCGACAATAATTATTGTTTTTAAAATAAAATCTTCGATGACAATGCCGCAAATTTCGTTAAAGCGGCGAACGCTTTCATATTCAAGAGTTTCGTTAGTAAATACACATCAGACGCAAATTCATGAAAATCTAATAAATATAATATTATATTTTTAACAACTCAATTCACATGATTGTTTATGCATAATAATTATATGGTAGGTAGGTACCTGTAACGTTTATTCGGCATTCGGATTATCCAGCCATAATGTAGTAAAATAAAAGAAATATGAAAGTATGTAATAGCGAGTTCAATATATAGAGACTACTAGGGATATCCAGCGGCAAGATGCAAAAATTTATCGTTTATTTGACAGTTAAGCGCCCATAGACATCAAAAAGTGGCCATAGAGGAAAATATTTATGTTTATATATAAGGAATACTTGTTTCAAATAGACATGCATGTACAAACACCGTTATTTGAATGGAGCATTATGGAACACAAAGCAATTTCTGTATACAGTTTCTCAAGCACCTACCTCCATGAACGCTCGACTAGTTAGTAAATGGTTGTAAACGGAAAACAGCGCAAGTTTGGAGGGTAATAAACGATTCGGTTTGGCTTATTTCCATGGATACCCCTACCTCCATGAACGCTCGACTAGTTAGTAAATGGTTGTAAACGGAAACAGCGCAAGTTTGGAGGGTAATAAACGATTCGGTTTGGCTTATTTCCATGGATACCCTATTAAAGAGGTGATACGAAAATGGGAGGAAGTGAAACAGGAAAGGGATACAAACACCCAATTATTGCGGAAAGAGTTGAAAAACTATTACAATGCAGTTGTATTGATATAATACTGACAAGATGAATTAATTCTTCCGGCTTTTATGACCTCGATTCACTCTGTCAAAAGTCTGACCCACGCATGTATTTGATGAACATAAAGAATGCGCCAAACACATTTAAAATTTTTAAAAATTCTCATCGAAGAATTGAAAATATTTTCTTTTCAAGCAGTGAGGATATTTGCGCGATAGCCCGGTAGAACTGAACGCTCTCGCGTTTGACGGTTTAAGCGTGGACTTACTACTGGGCTTGGACTTCTTGAGTCAACAAGAAGCGGTCATTGATCTGAAAAGGCACTGCATGCACTTCGGTGACAAGAAGAGGCAAACCATTCATTGTCAAACCACTAAACCGTATCAACCATGCGGACCTATAACGTTGGCAGAATTAAATCCGGGGATTCCTGAAGCAGCACGCATGTCTCTGACCAAAGTCATGACGGACTTCGAGGACAGATTCGCTGATTCAGGCCCTCCAAGTAGAACCAGCGAACTTAAAATCTTTTTAAAAGATAAAGTACCTTTTCGATTGATGCCATATAAACACTCGGAGGCCAAGCGAAAACAAATACAGGAAGACGTCGAGCAAATGCTCGCTGATGGTGTGATCGAGCCGAGCACCTCCAGTTATAGTTCTCCTGTAGTCTTAGTGGCCAAGAAAGACGGATCATCTCGATTTTGTATCGATTTTAGAAAACTTAACAGCAAAACCATAGAAGAAGCAGCGACTCTCCCACTAATACTAGACACCTTGAAGGACCTCGGCACGGCGACCATCTTCTCTAGCCTAGGCAATAAATGTCAGACCACTCATTTTTTACTGCCGTATTTATTACGATAGAGCGAACAAAAACATTTCGTAAAAACGAACCGCAGACAGAGCTTATTCTGTATTGAAACTTACGCGCCGGCCGGGTTAAAGCTGTGTGGATAGTGGATACTATCCATGGTTTTATCCAATTGATTTCTCAAGATGTATGCTTACATACTGTATTCTGAAAGTTAAAAGAGAACTAGGTATTTAGGCTACATACTTTTTCCAACTTATATCTACCCAGTACAAATGAGAACTCTGTCATTATTGGTACTTAGTATTGATTTTATTATATATCTGTGGCTATTTGGCAGAAGCAGATATGTACGATTTTTGGTGTTTTGAGGTTTAAATGCAGATTTGTTCTTCTATGTGTATATTTTTATTTCCCAAAATCAGATATGGCTTATCTCTTCTACTGACTTCATAATCAACGAAACAAGTTTCAGATATGTTTAAAATTAAGCAAGTCATATTTGCCAAAACAAGATATGGTACTATATCTGGTACCATATCTGCTTCTGGCAAATAATAAGTATTAAATGTAATCAATGTATTTACTATTTGCCAAAACAAGATATGGTTACCGTTTTGGTAGGTATTATATGGATTTTGGAACATTCGTTTTATTTATTCAGTAAAATTTTGCAAGAAGATGTTTCAGAATGTTTTTGGTGTATCCTGAAATAAAATTGATGGCGCAAATGCGACAAAACGCAGCTCGGAAATAGGAATCATAGACGGTGACCAAAGAGGACGTCACGAACCATACAATAAAAATAACATTGAAAAAAAATTTAAGTAATTCATCATATTAACATGTTTCCGAAATACCAATGTCGCTACTCCCGAAGCAATACACGCAAGCTTTATTTATATTCGCAACTTAATATTGCAAAAATTCTGTAAAAACAACCAGACTTCTCGACAGAAAAAACCTTTTACATATTCTAAATATGCTTCAATTTTTCATGAACTAGCCTACAAATTTTAAAGTCCTAGTATATACACTTTAACGTATGTGATAATCAGATTAAGTGTGCAAACGATTTAAAAAGGAAAGCTGAACTTGATGAAAAAAACAAACACTTGGCTAAGGCTGATGAATCATATAAGAGGAAAGAACATAATAAATTGTTATCTAAAACTAGTCAGTTCACTCGAAGGCTAGTTTTTGATTTGCAACAATGCTTGCCCACGCCCTCCCTGAATATCAACATAGTGTACTTACCTACTATAAAAGGCAAGTGTGGATTTATAATTAGAGATTGTGAAACAGATACCGCAAGCTGTTACATGTGACATGAAGGGATTGCTGGTTCGGGATCTGATCAAATAGCATTGTGCTTCGTACAACATTTGCAGAATCTTTCAGAAACAGTAACTAATATAGTACCTAGCCTATTCAGACTCCTGTCCAAGACAAAACAAAAACATAAACTTTTCTTCAGCATTGTCTTATTTTGTCAGTGAATCTGAACACGTGCATTCTATAGACCACACTTTTTTGGAAGTGGGACACACCATAATAGAATATGACACGGATCATGCCTGCATCGAAAAAGCTAAAAAATCTATTGAACTTAACATTAACATCCCACAAGACTGGTACCAATTTGTACGAACTGTACGAGGCAAAAAATCCATTTAATGCGGTAAAAATGTCAGCAGAAACTTTTCTCTCTTATTCGGTGTTACTGAAAACTACTTTCATTAAGAAGTCAAAGTGTGTTGAAAGGTAACTGATCAATTGGCACAGTATAAAGTGGCTACGGTATGAAAAACTACTCGGTGATATAAAATTCAAATACTCTCAGAACGATGAAGAACCCTTCAGCACAATGAAGTTATTAAGGAATTCTAGAGGGCGTCCACATATTCCTAGAATACCGAGAACTCATATGGTACCTGCCCGAATAAATCCTCAAAAAAAGAAGGACTTCTAAGCATGATGTATTTGATAGATCCCGTATATCATACTTTATATAATTCACTTGAAACCCAACCTTCTCTACCCAATAGTGGTGATGCTGAAACCAGTGAATTATGCATGAATAACATGGATATTGTTATTTTTAAGCCACCTATAATAATGTATAATAATATGCCTAACCTAGATATGTGTGAGATATGGTACATTATTTTTAAAATTGAATTTGCCAAAACCAGATATGTCCTTTAATGTGATTTTTAAGAAAAACTGTGCTATTTAAATAAAAATGCTTACAATCGATTAAAACTCAGATAATTTCTTAATAATATTACATTAACTTTCCTTCATAATTATTTACACAGTATTTATCACCAGACACACAACATTCAAATTGCTCCCCTGAAAAATAGGTAAAATGGTCATATCTGCTTCTGCCAAATAGCCACAGATATTATTTTATAACTTTCTTGATAATCTAAGTTGTTTGTTGTAAACTCAAAATGAGTTTATTGGCCTTTGTACTGACAGTGTTCTCGATACCATTCTTGGTCAAAGAAGAGACACAATTTTATTAAATATTATTTATATAAAAAAAAAAGATAATAATAATACATACTCTAGTAATACAATTGTAAACAATACAAGAAGTATATAATAGAAACTAGCGCTTTAATCCCACCAGGTGACACAATAAAAATAACCAACACGTTTGTTCACCGGGAGACACACGAGGTGACTCATAATCATGTAGCGAAGCGTGAAGCGTGCAGTGTGGCCATTGCGATAGAATAGTGTGCGTTCGTTCACTAGGATATGTCACCTAGCACGTAGCAACCAAGCAAGGCACCTGCCCATCTGGCCTTAGCCTAAGCTATTTTCAACTTTCAATTTGTAACCATTAGGTTGATAAAACCAACACGAATATCATTACTTATTTCTGATTGTTGATAAAATGGCCAAAATATTAATATATTATTTTGACAACCCTGTTTTACATTAAGCCGGCCGGCGAACAGCGTTTAAATTATTGCAATGAATTGCTCTACCGACAATAATTATTGTTTTTAAAATAAAATCTTCGATGACAATGCGCGGCGACGCTTTCATATTCAAGAGTTTCGTTAGTAAATACACATCAGACGCAAATTCATGAAAATCTAATAAATATAATATTATATTTTTAACAACTCAATTCACATGATTGTGCTGGAATCGATTTATGCATAATAATTATATGGTAGGTAGGTACCTGTAACGTTTATTCGGCATTCGGATTATCCAGCCATAATGTAGTAAAATAAAAGAAATATGAAAGTATGTAATAGCGAGTTCAATATATAGAGACTACTAGGGATATCCAGCGGCAAGATGCGAAAATTTATCGTTTATTTGACAGTTAAGCGCCCATAGACATCAAAAAGTGGCCATAGAGGAAAATATTTATGTTTATATATAAGGAATACTTGTTTCAAATAGACATGCATGTACAAACACCGTTATTTGAATGGAGCATTATGGAACACAAAGCGATTTCTGTATACAGTTTCTCAAGCACCTACCTCCATGAACGCTCGACTAGTTAGTAAATGGTTGTAAACGGAAAACAGCGCAAGTTTGGAGGGTAATAAACGATTCGGTTTGGCTTATTTCCATGGATACCCCTACCTCCATGAACGCTCGACTAGTTAGTAAATGGTTGTAAACGGAAACAGCGCAAGTTTGGAGGGTAATAAACGATTCGGTTTGGCTTATTTCCATGGATACCCTATTAAAGAGGTGATACGAAAATGGGAGGAAGTGAAACAGGAAAGGGATACAAACACCCAATAATTGCGGAAAGAGTTGAAAAACTATTACAATGCAGTTGTATTGATATAATACTGGCTTTTATGACCTCGATTCACTCTGTCAAAAGTCTGACCAACGCATGTATTTGATGAACATAAAGAATGCGCCAAACACATTTTAAATTTTTAAAAATTCTCATCGAAGAATTGAAAATATTTTCTTTTCAAGCAGTGAGGTCTAAAAATTAACGATAACAATGCTGCTAAAAGATTTATTAGCATAATTTCGAAGCATGTTGGAAGCAAATGAATAAATATAAGTCCAAGGCAGTGGCTCTCGACCAGTGTGCCACGGCACACTAGTGCTATGAAGTTTTTTTAAATTTCGACTTATAATAAAGTATGCTTATTCATAACAGTGTTGAAGAGTGAGAGCAATGAAAAAGTGGGAGCTGTTAAAACCCGCGCATGCGCCTTGCGCCACCCACATCACTCAAGTTCGTGATATCCCATGATTAGAGTATAGATGTAGATACTATAGATGTATGCGCATGTGTTTGTTGTGTAGAACTGTGTGTTGACAATGTTGGTAATATTTGTAGTTACATTCATTCACCATTATAAAACATTATTACAAGTAGCTGCCCTAAAAATGAATACAAACAGGGTCGCAACCAATACCCGTCGTGTTAGTATGAATTTATTATATAAGCAAGAATTAACTGAATTCTTTGTCAGTATGCATTTCCCATTGGTGAGTGCGCACAGTAGCTGAAGATGCTGAAAGGCGAAACCCTGGTCACAAAAAATGATTCAAATGGAATAGTACAAAACTCAAATCAATTAGAAAAATATATTATTATATTTATTTATAAACCGTATCTATAAAGAATTCACTTTGTTTATAACGTTTTAAATTTATAATACAAAAATAATGATCAAAACATTGGATAATCGAGGTTCCATTGTAATTACTAATAAAACTAAGTTTTAACCATTTTTTGCTTTTTTTTTTGACCATATCCGATCCTAATAGGATCATATGGGCCTCTACAGAGTAGAGTAAAAAAAGTAGAGTAGAGAATCCAACGCTTATGCCGCGCGGCCACCGTGGGCTTAGGTACATAATATTTAGATTTTGTAATTCGTAATTTTTATTTTTTATTTTGATATTGACGATTTCGAATATCTATGCTGCCTTCTATGACTAGTAGGTATCAATATCCTGATTCTTCCAATAAGGTTAATTGAAATTAGTGTACACTTCATATTGAGAATCCGGTGATTTGGTTTTCCTTACTGATTATTGTGGTTTAAAAAAAATGGCACACTTCCTGTTCGCTCACTATGCACACGTACCATACATTGGGTCAATGTCGCTACAAACTACAAATTACAAACTTGGTGACAATGAAGACATTTTCTGCTGACTTGCTTCTCTCTTCTGGCAAGAAGCGACAATGAAGACATAAGCTGTCAACTTCTCCTTCCTGGTGAGTCGCTCTATGTGGATCTCGATGGACATTCTGCGCTGTCGCACTCTGAAAGCAATGAGAAAGTAAGCTATTTTACACTCAAATTTTAAGTTTTTGTCATCAATAAAAATCGTCATATCTAACAATAATTTGTTATTTTATTATGATTACGTATCCCATGGGCCAGCCATGGGGGGGGCTGACAGGGCTCTAGCCCCAGGCTCAGGGGGGCCCAGCGTGACAGTTTAGCCAAATAAGGGAGATAAACACATCACAAATTTTCTTTACTAGTAATGAAAAGAGCATGCGGCGCTATTTTCCTCCAATAATATTAACATTTAAAAATACGTGGTTGTGCGATGAAATTTTTAATTGTGTGTGATACTTGACAATTGGATATATTACCTACATATTACAAAAAAATCGCTACAAATGCACTGATTCGGAAAACGCTACCGTTACATTAGCGATAGGTAGGGGGGGGGCAAATATTCTAGTCCAAGGTCAGGCTTCATGATGTGGGGGCCATGATCTACACGCAATTGATTTTTTTTTTACTTCCTATTCAATATTTTTATTGTTTGGATAAATCAAATTGCATGGCCCTCAGTCCCCGGCAGGCCATAAATGGTCAGAGGTTGGTATGCAATCAATGTTTAAAAGTGGAATATACAAAATGGCCATTATAGAAATGAATAAGTTAGTAAAATTAGATATTATGTTTATACATTTTTGGGTTTTCACCGCGTGTTCTACTTCCTTCTGTCCTTGACATTTTGGGCTCGTTGCAGAAGCCATTCTCTTGAGAATGAAGGAAATTACACACAGTGAAAGCCCAAAAATCTATAAATACGATACCAAACAACCTAAAAAAAATTGACGCTATTCCCGCAGCGACCGTTGGTGCAAAGGCAGGGCGTTTGGCTGCTAACCGAAAGGTCGGAGGTTTGAACTCATTTGTTTTTTCATGTGAAAAAAAATATCTAAAATTATGCCATAAATAAAGCATACACAATTTTAGATATTTTATAGATAGAAAAATATTTTTTATCATCAAGTATTGTTTAGTCTAAGCAGGTCTTGATGAATTATATCATTAACATATTAATAATAAAATGTCAAATCTTAATTTGCATATTACAAAAGCGGTCACCCATCCGCCCGCAATGTCGCTAAACTTCGGTGATCGGACGAGAACCGTCAGCCGCTCAGCTGGTGAAATTCTGCGTTACATTTGAATTTTGTGCACAGAATTTTATTTTAATGCCAATGTCACGGCGAGCGGTAAAACATATAGATGTTAAAAACATAAATGCCATGAAAAGGTTTTCAAACAAACTTATGACATCTTGAAATATAGGTATTGTATGAATTAACAGTGTATAATTAATATTAGATAAAATGCTGTTGTTATAATGAAATCCTTTTGCATTGTTATGCAGCAAAAGTTCTTGAGATGATCATGCACAACATGATTTCTCCAAAAATTGAGTCATTTATAATAAATGAACAGCATGGATTTAGAGCAGGCCGATCAACGGAAACTAACCTGATGGTATTTACCAATTATGTGTCATCGGCCCTGGATAGAGGTCACCAGGTTGACTGTTCTTACAATGACTTCTCGAAAGCATTTGACAAAGTCGATCATGATGTCCTGATGGAAAAACTCCAACTTATTGGATTGTCTGATCGATTTTTGAAGCTATTCGGGAGTTATTTTAGGAACCGTCAACAATACGTATCGTACGGCCTTTATCAGTCACAGACCTTTAACACATTTTCTGGTGTCCCTCAGGGCTCAAACTTAGGGCCGTTGCTGTTCACGATTTTTATAAATGACATAGCATTGGTAATAAAAAATGCTATGTTTTTGTTGTTCGCTGATGACTTGAAACTCTTTCTGGAAGTTGTCACCTTGGACGATTGTCGTCAGCTCCAACTTGATATAGATAATATATTAGATTGGGGCAGGCGTAACAAACTAGAATTCAATATTGATAAATGCAATCTTTTGTCGTTTACCAGAGCCTCAAAAGTGTTGTTTTTCCAATACTCGATGCATGGCAGAGTTCTGTCACGAATATCATCTGTAAGGGATCTTGGCATTACGTTTGAGAGTAAACTGACATTTATTAGCCATATAGTTACCATTTGTAACAAGGCGCTTAAAATGTTGGGCTTCGTCATGCGTACTTCCCGGGTCTTTTCGGATGTTACGGTATTAAAACTTTTATTTAATTCTTTAGTTCGAAGCAGACTTGAGAGTGGGTCTATTGTTTGGGCACCGCATCAGTTGAAGTATGGCCTTATGGTGGAGAGGGTTCAGAAGAAATTCTTGAGACTCCTTTATTTGAGGTTGTACGGATACTATCCGTGGCTTTATCCAACTGACTTTCTCTTAGGCATGCTTACATACTGCAGTTTGCAATTTAGAAGAAATCTTTATTTAGCTATGTATTTTTTTCGACTTATACGAGGTATAAATGAGAACTCTGCCATTCTGGGCAGTGTTGACCTGTGTGTCCCTGATAACTATCTTAGAAATAGAGAACATCAGTTGTTTATTCTCCCAAGGTGCAGAACCAACCTGCCACTGGTAATGTCAATTGGGAGGGCGATAACTATGTTCAACGAAATTGCTTCGGGTGTTGATATATTCCACCTACGTGAGGATGAGTATAGGTGGACGTTATTTTATAAATTTTTAAAATAGGGTCTGCTTAACTCATCCGGTGTATTTCCATGTACCTATATAATTAATATTTTTGTATGTACATATTTCTACTGTTTAATAACATATTATCTATCTCTTTTTTATGTCATGTTGTGAACGTCTTAAACTTATAATTTGTAATGTCCACAATATGTAAAAATAAATAAATTGAAAATTGAAATTGAATTCAGGTACTCGCATACTTTAGTAGAGTTTAGATCTGCTCTCATTGCAGCCATTTTAGATACAGTTTAGAAGATAAAGATCCGATGGTAGCCAAAGCACATTACATACAGTTTAGGAGAAAAAAACTTACAAAAGTTCTGAGGGGATATCTTCATTCCGTCACAAAAACTGTACTCGGTGATTGCCAAAGTAGTCCTCGCGTATGCTGACAAAAGTCTTGACGTACTTTCTCAAATCTACAGATGTCACTTTGAAATTCTCTTATCATTCCGGTGATGAATCAATGCTGTCTGGATCGGGGTCACCTGAGTCTGTAGAATCTTAAAGGTGCCCATGGTCCACACCTCAAAAGAGCTGATGTCTGATGATCTGAGCATGCTATGAACAAAAATGTGTAAATACAGGATTTAAATAATAACATCAATGGTAGCTAATAATGCTAAAATTTGATACGACAACAAGCAATGGCTGATTGTTTTAAAGTTGTTAATCCTAGTCGAAACAGTCCAAACCTGAATCTTAAAAAAATGCGTAATTCTCACAAATTGAGTACAAAATATACCAAAAATGATTTAACTTGCTATCTGAGCAAATTACATGTTTCGACCATTTTACACCTAAGCTTTAATCTCTATGGAAAATAAATTATTGCACACTACCACAAAATGCTATTCTGAATAACACTGGATGTCACTGATGCTTATTAATAGGCTTAGGATTTTTAGGTGCTAAAATATGTAGATATAATTGTAAAATCTATCTCTATATATATAAAAATCTCGTGTCACGATGTTTGTGGTCGAACTCCTCCGAAATGGCTCGACCGATTTTTATGATTTTTTTTATGTATGAGAATAGGTCAACAAGTATATTTCATACCGCTAGGTGATTAGGGTTTCTCTATCCAGAAAATTTTTCTTTTATTTTTTTGACAATTTTTTTTTTGTATTTTTTTTATTATTTGGCATAAAAAAATACCTACAACCCCAAATTTTCACCTTCCTACCCCCACCCTCCCATTTTTTAATCGCGATTTTATTATTTTTGTATGAACATAATATTTAACCGTCGTTCGTATTTCAAACAGAACGAAATTATTTATGTTGTTGAATGGCAAATGGCGCTACGTCCGAGAAGAATTCAAGAGAAGCGTCGCGTCATTTTGACATTTCATTTGGCATATCACAACGCAGTGCGTGCAAAATTTTGTACGATTTATTTAAATTTATCTATTTTTATGTGCGTGTATTACAGTGCACAATGCCAGCAAGATGCAAGGGGGGCCATTTGAGCCGTCGAACGAATAAAGCAACAAACATGCGAAATGGTAGAGCAGAAAGAACAGACGAACAAATACAACAAGATAACAAAAACGTGCGTGTAAGCATGTCGCAATTGCGTGCATCTCAATCACAAGAGGCACGAGCTGAACGAAATCAACAACGACAATTGGAACGGAGCCAAGCGCGCCGGTTCGTAGTTAACACACGCAGAGCAAATGACCGACAACACCAACAAGTACATCGAGCATTTACATCCGCATCCGAAAGTGCTGATTGGTGCTATGGACAAAGAATGTCGCCATTGTCATGCGCTCAAATTCAAACATGAGTCAGCCGGGATGTGTTGCGCATCAGGAAAAGTGCAACTACCAGAAATTGAGATACCACCATAACCATTGTACAGCTTACTCATCGGCACGGTTCCAGATTCAAACCTGTTCCTGAAGTCCATTCGCACATTCAATTCATGCTTCCAAATGACTTCGTTCGGAGAAACAGAAATAGTTCACAATACTGCGGCAAATGGTTAACAATTCCATTCTACGTTCAAAATCAAAGGCCAATTATACCACAAAGTAGGCTCATTGCTGCCAATGCCAAACGAACCACAAATTTTTTTACAAATCTACTTCATGGGCGGTGAGGACATCAATCGTGTGGATGCACGTTGCGGCTACAATAACCTCAATTCGCCTAATGCCAGACGCATCGTCGGCGAACTGGACGCTCACACAATGAATTATTGAAATTCTTCAAAGCACACATGCACGAATTACAAAGTGACAATCACGCTATTGTCATCAATCCTGATAAAACACTAGCTGGAGAGCACGTGCATTGATTCAATGCGCCTGTTGTTGACGACATTGCTGGAATCATGGTTGGCGACCGCACATCGACGCGAGAAATCGTGATTCGAAGAAGAAACAATAATCTGGAGTTCATCGCTGACACACACCGTTCATACGACGCTCTCCAATATCCGCTAATTTTCTGGAAGGGACAAAACGGATATTGCATAAACATTAAACAACAAGATCCTGTCACAGGTAATTCATTCATTATGAACATCATTACTCATTTTGAATTGAGAAAATGAATGGTTGGTGTTTTTTTGTTTTTATTGGCGGTCATCGTCTACAGCGGTCCATTCCTCTTTCTGTCATAGATCCCATCCCCACACACTTACGATACATTCGTTATTTTTTATTTAACAACCAAAATATTCACTAGAAATAATTTATATGGCAGAACAATGTTTGCCGGGTCAGCTAGTATGTTATTAAAATTTCATAATTATGTGCCAAAAAACCAAAATAGGTGCTAAAAATTTAATAAGCATAACAATAAACCATATTTATTTCAACAGTTTAATTTATTATTCATTCACAAATAGAAAATGCATTATTACAATAAAATAATGCCTCAAATTTTCGAAAGTGTTTGATCCTAGCAAATTTTTATACATGGAAAAACTTCTTTCCCCTTGATTGCGTATGTAATGAAACTATTTCAGAAGTAGAAAAAATTGAAACATCTGAGGCATCTGATGAGATTTTCCAAAACAGCTTTAATATTCTGCAACGTTTAAGGTCCAGTATTTTTATTTAAAACACTATTCCATTTTGTACTTATTTTTATTCTAATTAGTCCAGGAACATTTTCTTATTATAGCAGCAGTAATGTTTAAAATATTAATTTGCCCCACTACTTAATGACTTTGTAGATGATTCTAACATTTCAATTGTGTTTGTGTTTACTAGTGTTATCGTATTAATTAATTTTTGGTTTATGTGAAAATATATGCTTAAACCTAAAATATGTAATTATCAAAAAAATATTTGAAAATAGGTGCTAACAAATAGGGTTTAAATGTTTCAAAATTGTCTGAAACAGATAGATATTTTGTTGTGGGGCTACCCAAAAAAAATATTTATACCTAAGAATCCTTAAGCCTACTTATTAAACTAATCATTAATAGTTATTACCACGTTTTTCTTAGCTCGTATTCTTGTTGGTCCAGTGGTTGTTTATCCAGTACAAATCTTGCAATCGATTTTTAACTAACTTCCCGACTAGCAAGACATTTGAAACTTTTAGAATATATCAGAACACGATGCCAATGCATTCTTTTAATACTTTTAGCCACCTTTAAGTACAATTGAATTCATTGTCAGTTAATTCTGTTTTGTGTGAAAAGTTATTTCGGAAGAAATCCGTAATCCAATCCACTATTATTGGTTGCTAAGAGGGTGGTCCTAGCAAGTAAATTATTAATATATACGTGTGTTACTATGGAAATCAAAATGACATTTCACTATTCTATATTGTTTGTTTGTTGCAAAATAGCAAAATAATGATTTCTTGACAATTGCCTTATTTGTCCTAAATTATTAATACATAGAATTGTCTAGTTTTTATGATTCAACAGATAATTTAAGAACGTAAAATTTAAAATGCTAACACCGGCCGTCGTCATTAACTGTCACGTTAGTTTTTTAGGGTATACAACTAATATCGCACACTGAGATCTTATATTATTTATATTATACTTACTACGTCTCTCGCTTCACGTTATTACAATTTGCTATGATTGAAGTACCAACATTATACGGAACTTTAAACATCGACAATATAGACAACTTTTAAGCGCAATGAAATAAGGAATGGGGAATATTCACACAACCGGCGAATTCAATTAATTCCATTTTTCAAAATCGTGGTATTTATGATGTACTATACTTTTTTAATAGTATGCGAACCAAAATGTACTACAATTATAGTTCAGTTGGCAACACTGCGCTCGCTGACCAGTAAAAAGACCCTCGCTTTATTTTTGGACATTACATTTTTTAATTATTGGTCCAGAACCTACATAATTAATAATGATATAGGTAGGTATTGTCGAACATTGGGTTTGCAAGCGATGAAAATTTATCTCGAAATCTTCAGTATTCACATAAGAAATTGATAAGAGTGGAAGGAGCTTGGTGGTCAACGGATGGTCAGCCCCAAGTGGACATATTGACGCCGGTAGATGTGTTCATAGCAAAAGTTGGGAAATGCCAAACTGCCAGGAAGTCCCATCTGCTGGCCTCCCCGCGGCGACCTCCGGGCAATGTAGCGTAAGCTGTAACTAACAGTAAGGGGCGAAGGGCGAGTGACCGGGGCGCCATAAAACTGGCCTTCTGGCTAAGGGAAGGAAATCCCCGACAGAAAAAACCGGTCGAGCCGACCTTCAGGGTCCTCGTGGCTCAGGCCTCGGGAGCGCTGGGCTAATCACCTTGCCTCCTTAAATGAAACAGATTAACACAACACCTTCACAGCAGCCTCGGACGACAACCGACTCTGTAAAACGACGACCTTCCATGGAAATGGACAATGAAACAGGTAGAGTAATCCTCTCTAACAACTCGAGTATGCGCATTGGGACATATAATGTTCGCACCCTACATACCTCTGGAAAGGAGCCGGGAGAAAGTTGATTGAGGGTTACTCTATTGTCTACTCAGGTCAGGAGCAATATCATCGCCAGGGAGTAACAGTATTGATGTCAAAGAGAGCAGCCCGTTGCCTCGTGAAATGGGAACCAATCTCAGAGACTGATGCGTGCCTCCTTCAAGACGCCTGATAGCTTCTCAGTGCTACGCACCCACTGAGGATGCCGACGCGCAGATAAAGGATGCCGTCTACGATTCTCTCCACGTGGCAGTCTCCGCCATCCCCCGAAGAGACCGCGTGATTGTAATGGGGGATTATAATGCGAGAGTAGGAGCAGACCCGGTGCTTGGCCCCACAGTGATGGGACGACACGGCCTCGGTGACCCCAACGATAATGGTGAGCAGCTCGTATAATTTTCCACTCTGAACGAGCTCGCCATCGGAGGCACTGTTTTTCCCCACAAAGACATTCACAAATATACGTGGACGTCTCCTAATGGACGCACTAGGACGCAGATAGACCACTTCTTGTACTGCTTGAAGCACCGAAAGGAACTTCTCGAAGTGCATACTTACAGAGGCGCCGATATCCATAGCGATCATGAGTTACTCATTGGAAACATCCAAGTAAAACTCAATCACCATGCGAGGCCTCCAAAGCGCGAACAAATTGACGTTGAGAAGCTCCGACGCCGCAGAATTCGGATCGACTTTGAAACTGCTGTACAAGATAGTGTAGATCGTATCTACGAGCTGCACACATCTGAATCCGACCTCATTGAGGCGGACTGGAGCCTCATAAAGAGTGCGATTGTGTCGTCGGCCCGTACCGTCCTTGGTACCAGAGGGAGTGAGCAGCCAAAGTGGATGTCTGACGAAACGTGGGTTGAAATTGGAAAACGAGCCAGGCTGAAAGCCCTGAGAGACGAGGAGACAGACCCCGACCGAACTGAGGACGGCCGGACTGACTATCAGACCCAAGACAGGGTAGTCAAACGATCTGTGCGGTTTGACAAGCGCAATTTTATGAATCGGCAAATTGAAACGGCAGAGGAGGTAGCAAGCAGAAATGACACCAGGAAACTCTTCCAAATCACCCGTGAAGTCTGCGGCAGGCAACCACCGACTCCCGGAGCCATTCGTGGTCCCAGTGGAGCAATAGAGTATGACGCAAAATGCGTCAAGAAGATTTGGAAGACTCATTTCTGCGGAGTACTGAATCGCCCACCCCCTTTAGATCCCTTTGACATATCTGCGGAAGCTTTACTTTTGGACATTCCCCGAGCGGCCGATATTTCCGATTGCCCGCCCACGCACACTGAGATAAAATCGGCTGTGAAAAGGCTCAAGAACGGAAAGGCACCGGGGGGAGACGGGATTCATCCTGAATTCCTCAAGTACAGCCTGAGCGCAATCCTGCACCCTATGTTTCATCTGATGACAAAGGAAGAAGAGCGCTGTCCAAGGGACTGGGTGAACGGTGAAATCATCACACTTCATAAAAAAGGTGACCCTCTTAAGCTGCGACAATTACCGAGGCATTACGCTACTCAGTGTTCCGGGAAAGATTTTGGCAAACATCCTCTTGATGAGAATAAGGGACCCAGTAATGCACGTCCTCAGGAAAAACCAAGCCGGGTTTCTACCTGGTCGAGCGTGTGCAGACCAAATCCACAACCTTCGATGTCTTCTCCAGCAGAGCCATGAGCTGAACAGTCCGATGGCTTGCTGCTTTGTGGATTATGAGAAGGCTTTCGACAGTTCGCACCGCCCCTCCCTCTGGATGATACTGGGAGCATACGTGATCCCTCCCAAGATCATAGCTTAATCAAAAGCCTGCACGAGAATAGCGAATGCTGTGTCAGAATTGGATACACTGTCACGGAATGGTTTGGGGTTACGACCGAAGTCAGACAGGGTTGTGTCCTTACACCGTTTCTCTTCATCATTCTCTTTACTTCATACTACGGAAGTCAATACCACCCGAGGCATACCTGTTACCCCCACGGTGAAGCTATGCGACTTGGAATACACCGATGACGCTGTCCTATTCAACAACTCAATCGAGGGCATTCAAGAGACAATCGACAGGTTGCATAACAACTCCTCTCGTGTTGGTTTAAAAATCTTGTGTCCTGACCAGATTTACATCTGATTAGCGAGGGACAAAACATCGAGAGCGTTGACAGCTTCAAGTACCTGGGGGTACACATCACGGGAGATGGCATTTTGCAGAAAGAGCTCGCTATCCGAATGCGAATGGCTGGAGCACCATTCAACTCGATGCGGAATGTCTGGGACTCACGATTGTACTCGGTCAAAACCAAATGCTGCCTGTTCGACGCTTGCATTCTGACGGTGCTGCTTTACAGTAGCGAATCATGGCACCTTACGAAGGCTCAGAGCAACCGGTAACTGAGCTTCGAAAATAGATGTTTGCGACGTGCGAGTGTGCGGTGGGTATGACTTTGGGAGCAACGAGGAGATAAGAGAACGCACCAAGCCGCCTCTCATCACGCTGAAAGTGAAGAGGCGACGTTGGACTTGGCTCGGCCACGTGCTGCAGATGCCAGAAGAGAACTTCAACCTGGCTTGCCTGTTCTTCAAGCCGACCGGATTACGGCGTCCTGAAAGGCTACTAAATACAATCTACTAACCTACTACCTACCTACCTACTACCTGGAACGAAGCAAGAAGACTGGCGAGCGACAGGGATTCTTGGAGGCGCCGCGTGGTGTCCATATGCTCCAGTTAAGGGGCGTATATGGCAAAAGAAGAAGAAGGAAGAAGCTAGGGAGCAGACATATTATATTAAAACAGGTATTATATATTTTTCAAAACTAACCTTGCATGAACATTTTTGTACGATGGCTGGTTATCTCCATCAACGAGTTCACAAATAACGCTTGTTTTCTCCAAGGCATCAGTCACCATCACAATTGTTGGATTCCAAGGCATCGTCAACAATAATTGCAGTATTGGTATGATTATCGCCATATTTGTCACCAGCAATGAACTGTTTAATAATTATTGCCACCTCGTTGCAAATAAGAGTTTTATTTCCAAAATCGATGGCGACTTTTAAAAGAGCTTGCTGTAGAGTCGGCCGTCTTGCACAACGGTCTTTTGTTAGAATGGCCGTGAAAACCATCTGCAATCTACTATCAAGGGATGTCATTGCGTTAATGTTAATCACTATTCAATGCCCATTACTATATTGATATATATTTAAACTTAAACCATAACCGTAACTGTTTTTTTTAACAATAAAAACGATCCACTATACGCCGGTTGGTTTGTTGCGGAGTATGCGCTATGGCCGCCAGCACCATGTGGTTTGTTTGTTTGTTTGTTAAAATGACGGATATGGGTTGACCATAGATATGACTCTAGTGTTGGCAGTGTTGCCAAGTCAAAATTTGAAATTTCAGTAGAATGTGAAAAAAAAATCAGTAGATTTCATTATTGTCATTGGCCGCAGGATACCTACTCACTTTTTCACAGTCGGCTCGTTTTTTTAGGACAAAAATTTTGCTGCGGGCCGCAGGATGCTCAATTTTTCAAAGACGGCTCGTTTTTTTCCGGTGAGCCGGCCAAAGTCAAAGGGGAATATATATTCTTACAATTGAATAGACTGTTTTCACAAAGCGCTGACAACATTTAAAAAGATGTTCGTCACATCGGAAATGGATGATATTCACAAATCAACTACAACAATCAAATAAAATGATCGATTTGCACTAAGGAAAAAGTAGTCTTTGCGTATCAATATACTATTGTAACCCAATTAATAGTAAAAGAATATAAACACTATGAAAATTAGGTTTAATGATTTTAAACAATATTTTGGCAAAACATAAGTATGTATTAGGTACCTACTTTCAGATTCAAATAATACTATAAATACCTATTTAAAAAGTGACGTTAATTAAAACTTAGGTAATTGTGCCGCAGATGCCGTCATGAGCTTTTATGATTTTTTTTTACGAAAACAGTTTATTCCATGTAGACAATTATAATAAATACCTTTTTCTGTCGGCGCATAGGCTTTTCGATCTAATAATTAATTGTTAACTTCATTATCACAAACTAAGATTATATTAGGTTGGGGTAGGTTAGGTTAGGTTACGTTAGGTTGGGTTAGGTCAGGTCAGGTTAGGTTAGGTTAAGTTATATTAGGTTAGGTTACGTTAGAATAGGTTAGGTTAAATTAGGTTTAGTTCAAAAAAGATACTTATACAATCTCATGACGGCATCTGCGCCACATTTACCAAAATTTATATCGATGAACCGAAAAAGATAAGTATACCTAGGTGGTGTTATTTGGTTGTAGATTTACATCAAATAATATATATACATATTTATATTACTGCGTTAAACATTAATTATATTGACACCTAAGCATCATTTTTGCGATTGCCTTCTAATAAAATTGTATTGTTACAATTGAGCCGTTGCCCGGAATAACGTTGTATCCAACAATATTCTTGTTTTGAGAAAAATGGAAAAAACTAAATCAGTTATGTTTTTTTACATTTTATATTTGAAATACAATAAACAAACAATTATTAAGAGTTTTAAAATATAAAGTGTGAAGAAAGACAATTAAATTTGAATTTATTACAAAAAAATATAGTGAATTAATGGAATAATGTTGTATATGAAAATTTCACATACAACATTATTCCACAAAATGCTTTTTATTTATTCTACTTCACTCAATAGTGCCTTATAGAAAGCAGCGTGCTCATCTAGCATGAATTCACACATATCATTGAGGTCTTTGAGCTTAGCAGCCTTGATTGGCAGCGGATTGGAGTACATTGGAGTGAGTTCCAAGCTCCCTAACTGCATGAAATTTCTCCGTACGTTAGCCAATCTTCCCCGTCCTCCACGAAGAGGTGGTAGAAGACTGTATGATGTCCATGATTCCAGTTCATTGTGGGAGGTTCGAGCTCTGATTGTCGTGGGATCATCAGCAGAGAGCTGAAGCCAAATGGCACCAGTGATCTTCATTTTTGTTGGTCTCTGCATTGCATTTTCAACATCTGTGAAATTTTTAAAGTCAATGCGATCCATATTCTGTATATGAAATGGGTTGTTTGGACGGCTTTCTTTAATAACCTGATTCCACTGATCCGGCACCATTACCTTCGAAACCCGTTTCCTTTGCTCTATTAAAGCAAATTCACGGTCACAAAGCATAAGTCAATCGGTGAGTGATTATCATAATTAGCACTATCTTCGTCTGCTCTCTGAATACGGCGTCCGACATTCAATTTCTCGATACATGAGACGAGATAATGACTCTGTCCATTATGATTTAGCAACCTGAATGCTGATTGTATTTCTGTCTTAATGTTAAAATCGAGAACACATCCGCGATTCAAACATTTTTCGGCACAAACGCGACCCTGCGAAAAATAGAAAGAAACGATTAAAAAATTTGAAAAGGTATTATATTAAGTAACAATATAAAGAGTAATATAATGCAAGCATTATTATCAAATAACAATATGGATAAATCATTTGAATACAATCGATTAACGTTCGACGAGGAATAATATGTCGAACATAGTAATTTTATTCGTGACATCAATAGAACTGTCAAATCGTATACAACATTATTCCACAAACCTGTTTCGGTGGCTCAATTGCAGGTTTAATAATATTTTTTCTGGATAAATATTCTTTTCCTGCATCCTTCAACTTCTTGGCTTTATTATCTCTCCAGTTTAAAACATTGGATGTCCGTTTTCTTCCTTTATTTACATGAATTAAGCCACGCTCCGTGATATTGACGGACGGCGACGCCATTTTGACAACTGCATAGACAACGTTCTTCCATAAACCAATAACTTTAAAATGCTGCCACAAGCTTAAATATTGTTTCCCGACCATAATACTTACCTTAAAAGATGCATAATAACATACCCAACATTATTCCATCAATAACTCAACATTGACAGTTTTGTTGGATACAACATTATTCCGGGCAACGGCTCAATTATTAGTTTATTTGTGAATTTCTATCTTTTCTTTGTGCGATATATTATTATTTATCGGTGAAAACAATTTTACAAATGTGTGCAGTTGTCAAAATTGAGTGAATTTATATTTACAATGAGTGATTTATGATTTTTGTTTTGTGAAACAAACTATTTTATGTGATTTCATCTATTTATTTGTGAAATCATTTAATATATGTGAAAACTATTTTCCAAATGTTAAAGTTATTTTTTTTTTGTGAATTTTGATTATTGCATTGTGCGATTAATTCCTACCCAAAGTCAAATACTTGTATCATAGACTAATATACTTTTAGTGTATTATCTATGGTCAAATTCACAAATTGACAGAATAGTAAACAAAGTTTATGTTCTTATTTTTATGAAAATCTTGAAACTACTGTAATAGATAAGTATTCAATCGAATTGAAGTACTTATATAATATTGCGTTCATCTAATATACACAATTTTGCAACTGATACCTTCACCTGAAGTGTTAAAATGCAAAGCTTTTTAAGCTTCATTCATGCTCGTTTGGTACATAATAAATTAATTAATTATCTATTACATCGATTTTGTTACAATTTCAATTGTTTTTCAGCAGAAATCAGTGATAATAGACGTTACTGGGTAAAAATTGTAGACATATTGAGTCTAAACAAAGTAATATAATCACATAATAATAAAGGTTATATATGTATGTGGTAAAACTATATTTTTAATTTAGTTAGTATATTTTTGTAGCTGTTAAAACCTCTACCGAAGGAGACCACTTTTATTATTGGAAATGAGTCGTGTGATTTGGATTCCGCTGTCTGTTCTCTCGTCTATGCATACTTCTTGAGTTGGTCTAACAAAATCAGTTCACCGTCACAGACAGACGAAGAACATGTATTTGTCCCAATGCTTAATATACCTATAAGCGAATTACCAATTAAGAAAGAAGTTACGTATTTCCTCAACAAAAATAATATCCAATTGGAAAGTATAATATGTAGGTGAGTACATTGAATCAATACCAACCTCTTCTGACAACAGTTGGGGACGTTTTATGAAAAATAATTTAAAATAAAGATATTGAAGAATCCTTCCTATAGTGACGGAGGAGCGTAGATATATCAAAGTGAATCTGAAAGACAGTTTCTAAGGTTAACGATAAAATTAGCTAATTAACCAATGATGTTGATGAAAAGTTCTTGGAAAATAAATTCTTTGACTGCAACTCATTTCAGATAACAGATTCATTTGTAACATATATAAAGGCACTGGCCTAGATAAATAAATATTAATGTCGCAATAAATATTAACTTATGTGAAGGAAACCTAACTAAGGAATATATATAATATAAATATAATATTCTCAAACGTTAAATAAGAGGGATGTTTATTAATAAATTAAATATAAGTGACAATAAATTAACTATAAGAATATAATTAATGACTTATGACAAAAAGGAAACAATTGTGCTACTAAAGGATAAATATAATATTCTCTGAATGAACCAGGTTTTATTTATTTCTTTAAAACTGCTACACACCGAACATTTCCCCAACATAAGCAATTGGGACTTTTATTTTAAAAATTACTTTATTTATTTTGTGCACTCCGGGTTCTCAACATCCACCTGAGCTAACTATTAGAACCATGGATGTATCAACTGCTTATTATTTTCAGAGACACCATCAATATGGAAACTTTTCTTAAGGAATCTAGTGTGAAGTTTCATCTTGTTGATCATCATATACTGACTGAACACCAAAAAGGACTTGAGTCTCTTGTTTTGTCAATCTTAGATCACCGACCCAAAGACATTAACAATTGGAAATACAATGACACTGTAAAGTTCGACCTAACTGCCAATGGATCGTGTGCAACCTCAGTCTGTTTTGAAATATCCAAAAATTATAATGGAAAATTATTCTTTGAAGAAAATAAAAATGCTGCTAATTTACTCTACGGTACCTACTATATTACTTTCTAATTTAATCTTTGTTGATATTTGGGTTATCACCATGTGTTCATAATAATTCTTCTTGATATTTCAGACTAAATGCAGAAGCCATTATTCAAATGTAGTGTACTGTTAGGTATAGGTATGACTCATGTCCAATGTCACTTCTTTACTCTCAGCATGATGAGAGGCTACTTGCTCCATTCTCTTATCTCCCCGTTACTCCTAAAGTTATACCACCATACACTTTGTATCCGCTACAAGTATATGTTCTCGAATCTCAGTATACATTTTTCCTGAGCCTTCGTAAGGTGCAATGACCCACTATCATAAAGCAGCACCGTCAAAATGCAAGTATCGAGTAGGTGGCATTTGGTTTTAACGGAGTACAGTCATGACTCTCATACAATCCGCATCAAGTTTAATGTTACTAAAGTCATTCCTATTTGTGTAGACTACAGAGAGTTCTCTGTAAAGGGCCATCTCTCGTAATATAAACCCTCAGGTATTTAAAGTTCTCAACACTCTCAATGTTTTGCCAAATCCAAAATCTGGATTAGGACTGGTGGTATTGCACATAACATTGGTTTTCATAATGTTGATTTTCATACCGACATGAGATGAATTATTGTGCAGCCCAATGATTATCTCTTTCTTGAACGCCCTCAATTGAGTTGTCGAATAGGATGGCGTCATCAGCATATTCCAGGTTGCACAGGTTTACCCTAGGGGTGACAGCTATTCTGACAAAGCGACGACAACGTTATAACGATGATCTTCGAAGGAATCTCGTATGAGGGAAGGGTGGTGCGGACTGCCGAAAGTCTTCTTGTAATTTACAAATCAGTAGTCAACGGACTGTTCAGTTCATAGTTCTGAATAGAAGACATTAAAGGTTGTGGATTTGGTCTAAAAAACCGGACTAGTTTTTCCTGAGGATGTGCATTACCAGGTCCCCTTATTCTTTTCACGAAGATGTTTGCCAAAATCTTTTCCAGAACGCTGAGTAGCATAATACCTCGGTAATTTTAGCAGCTAAAAGAGTCACCTTTTTGTAAAACTTCACCATGTATCTAATCTCTCAGATAGCGTTCTTCTTCCTACACTTTTGTTATCAGATGTAATATCAGGTACTGTGGATAGTCGGTAATCTTCCAATGCTCTTATGATGGTGTGTTAATCATTTGTTTTTAAAAAGGCAAGGTGGTTAGCCCAGTACTCCTGTGGCAGTTGGCTCGACTCTTTCAGGGGTTTCCTTCCCCTATCCAAGAGGTCAGTTCTATAATGCCGGTAACTCGCCCTTTGCCCCCTGCTGTTAAGTTATAAATTATGGCAAAGAACCCGGCTTTTGAAATTAGCCTGGTCATTCTGGTTTGTCTTTAACTCGTGTAATTTTTGTATGGTACCTTTTTAAAATCTGTTGTGCTCTTCTTGCTGTTAATATGAATATTGAATCCAATTTTTGAGCTGGATGGGGCTGACCGGCATAAACAAATTAAGCAGAATGAAGAGCACATGCTGACAATTCAAATATGTACCAATATAGATGACGTACAATCTTGAAGTCTCTGACAATATACACGCATCTTGTTGGTCGGAACATGTAATTTAATTAAGGTAGGTGATTGAGCTTTGTACCTTTTGATCTTGGTATTGTAGCTATGTCGCCAAATTTTCATTAACGGAATCACAATCATCGTAAAACTATCAAAAAGTTTCACAATGTAAAGCCAGACATTGGATTTATTTTATCATTTTAGTTGCAATCTATTATTGACTATTTGAAATAATTTCAAAACTGTCGTCATAGTGCCCATAGGAAATATTAGCTTGGCTTAATTGTGTTATTAATATAATATTTTATATATTTTTTCTGTTATTTAAATAATAGGTGCCATTATACTCGACACTGCAAATTTCCTTCCCGCTGCAAAAAGAGCTGTTCCATTGGATTTTGAAATGGCCGCCTTTTTAGAATCCATTTTAGGAATAGAGGACCCGTTATCTCACAGGTTAATTAATATAATCAATTTTAATCAGTTTTCAGTTATATTTATTTCAGTTAATATAACCTTTATAATTATAAATCTTGTTATAAAGTCAGAATGCGATGCAGAATCGTTGATGTTAAGCAGCCATTCTAACAAGAAAAACACGTCAAGTGTTCTTTCTCTCTTCCACTCTTCAACTCTTAACCGCGTTATAATAAGAATTATATATGTTTTTCTCACTAAACTTAAGTCGTCGAAATAGACCCCATAAAGTTAAGCGCGTATCTTACGGACTTTTGCGTCTAAATATGATTCTGCATCACACTCTCAAGCCGTAAAATAATGTTAAACCAATAAATTGTGCACTTTTATATAAAAGTGTGAACTCTAGTATAATAAACAAGTCCTATATATCGGGTCGGCAAACATTTGTGTATACGGCCAAATTGTCAATATTTTAGGTTCTGTGGGCCAAAAGCAAACTCCACAATATTTAATAAGTGCTGGCCCTACTCAAATAACAAGAAAAAAATAAGTTTTTCCCAATTTACAGTAACAATAAAATGTGATTTAATAATTATAAAAGTAATTTCAATTATTTTAAATGCAACTCTACTAATAGGAAGAATGGAATTTTTTTTTTCGATAAAATTTCACAAAATTGGGTTTCAAAGTAAGTATGTACTCCCTATTATCAAAATAGATTGCAAATGTACATCTATTAATTGAGATAATCCTATTGAGATTTTGCATATACATCATGTTTTTTCATACAGGTAGGTCTTAATTTTCCATAATCATCCATTGGAAGACATTTATGGAATTCATTAAGATCAGCGATACACAACCTGCGGCCCTTTAAGCTTTTATGTGCGGCCCGAAACACATTTATAATCAGTGGGTCTATTCTATACTTATCGAACACTAAAGTGATAAATAGTATCAAACTTAGGGTAGGTTTGTATCAAAATATTAGCACTTTTTGTAACAATTACACGACGTTGGTTTTTATTGTTGCAATAAGTGCGATATTTTAACAGCAGCAAGATAGGTGCTGTTAAAATATAGCACTTATTGCAACAATAAAAACCCACTACGTGTAATTGTTACAATAAGTGCTAATATTTTGATACAAACCTACCCTAAGTTTGATACTATTTATCACTTTATCACTTTAGCGGTCGATAAGTATAGAATAGACCCACTGGAACATGATTTTTAATTTTGAAATAAACGCTTGGATACACATTAAGTACTTTTGTTTATAACTTTTAAAATCTCAAAAATGTTTTGTTAAAAAGGGGGGGGTTTCATGATTTTTTTCGTCACACCAGTAGTGATGCGGTCCGCGTTACTTAACAAATATATGTATTTGGCCCGAAGAAAAATAAGGTTGAGTATCATTGAGTTAGATTCATCACCTGAAATTTGCAGTTTTAGATTTGTGAAAGGAATTTGCTACTTCAGAAAATTTAACTGTTGGGACTTCAGATCACTGCATTCCAATCGAATAGTCAATAGAACACCTGAAGAGGTGGCCTTGGATTTTTTTCTCTGTTTTCAGGGGCCGTAGTATGAAAAAGTTTGAGAAACACTGGAATAGAACACCTCTTTGTTTTTTTTTTGTGTTGATAAATGTATCTCTTAGGCGGTGTAATTATTACATAATTTATATTATACGATGCCTTTATTCAGCACAACGGATTGACCCAGAAAGATGATGATTTATATAAAATCACCAATACTTATAAATATAGCAATGCACAACAATTAATCTCCCAAGTGTCCCTAATATATTTTTAGGTGATAGAAGGTTAGATATATACTTCTAACAGTTAATTTAAACATTATTTCGTTTCATTATCTTAAAAATATAACTGCTTACAGCCATAATGTACTATTAAAAACAAGACATGTAATATTATGTTCCATTGATATCAGTGATCTAAATTGCCAGTCGGTTAGATAATCAAACCGTTTCTACCTAGACAATGTGTAGCTTTAGAGCCTGTCCCAAGGCGCGTTTTGGCATGCGAGTAACAAGTTGCTTGTTCTCCAGGTAAATGAGACCCAATTCAGCCGTCCACAAGCGCTCGTGCGTGACAATCGCTTGAAAATGACGGACTTTGGACAATCGCGGCGTTTACAGTCATTACAAAATGAATTACGACCGATTGGTGCTCAAACACAAGACTTTATATTGCTACTCCAAAATAAATTTCGTCACCTAACTTGTAAGTATCGAGAATAGGTATTGAAATACAAAGTCTCATACATAATATAATCTAACACAATTGAGTTGTCGTGCTTTTTCTACACTTGCGTTTGTTTTTTTATGCCGATTCAAAAATGAATTACGTCACCTAGCTGATTCACTGGCAAATGAAACGCGCAGACTACGCTCTTTCTGGACGGTAGACATTTCTGGTACTCGAGCGTAAATCACGTTGGGACTCGCGCCTTGTGGAACGGCTCTTAGTAACGATTTCTCAAATGTTTAAGATAGTTGATTATTAGCCCTTTACAAAATAAATATACTCCTAATGTTATTGTATTAATAATAATAAATCCAACTCTGTACAGAGATACGAAATTTCAAGTTCTCTGTTTTCCTCGCTTTTACTGAAACCACTGCAAACGTCCCACCTCTACTTAAATCCCAGAAAAATGAAAGACTCTAAACATCCCAACACTACATCCATTCCGGAGGAGTCAAGGAGAATATAAATGGTATTATTGAATTTGTTTTTTAATAAACCTTGCAAAATTCTCACTATGTATTTGTTTGTATTTTCAGGGAGCAATTGTTTTCAGAACTATTTAAAGCGAGAACTGATCTATCATCACTGAATTCTTCCCAACTATTACGCCGAGATATGAAAATTGTCAATTGTCTTCCAATACCAGGCTTTGCAATGCTTGTAAAGGTATAAATATTTGCAGTTGTAATTATATCAATCATTTTTAGCTGATAAAATATATCGAAACCTCCTACGTAAGAAAGAGGTCAGAACTGCATTTTTGGCTATTTTGACTGTCAGGAGGTATTAGAATGGTGGTACCCGGATTGCCGTGAATTTGCCTATGAACAAAATAAAACCTTAGGAACATTATTATTTAGAAATATATTAAAAGTATATTATCACAAAGACTTATAGGTATATCAGTAAAGAATGTCACCATGGTTACAAGAGATGGCGGTATATTGTGTACAATGTATTAATTTATTTAAAACAATCGACCGGGGCTAGTGTAGTGAGTGTAAAGTACAGCATGTATACACGCTCATTTTTTATGGCCAGCCTTGCATGCACGGATTTGTAGAGTGCGTAAGTGCGCTTGTGGCATACATTCGGTTAAATAATTTTTAAATGATATCGAAAAAAACAAAAATTTAATCAATATTTCATATTCATAACGAAACAATTACGATTGCAGCATTTAAATTAACGTTGAGGTGTCATTAAAATTTACTTAAATCGTACTACTGAAAAATTACCATTTTGCAGTTCTGACTTTATACATAGGTGTTGATATAATATATTATATATATACAATTAAACGCAATATTACTTGTTATTTTTCCAGGATTTTCTACGTAGAGAGGATTGTGTGGAAGCTTTGAGACAATTTTGCCTAGAATATACAAGCAGGACAGTACTATTGATGGGTTTAATTATCATAGATGGTAAAGTTTGTAGAGATTTGGCAGTTTTTTCACTTGCCGAGTCGGATTTACATAAAAGAGTAAGTATTGCTAACTAAACTACTGCCACTTTTATTTTTATTGTTTTTGAAAATATTTTAACAGTGTCAAACCAAAAGACCACAAAAGTATACATATGTACCTACACAAATCTATATACTATAGATATACCATCATAAATTGAAAGGTGCTCGAATTTAGAACTAAGCTCATTATAAAATAAAGTGTATTGAATGATATGTCAAATGTTAGCATTTGGCGCCCTCACTCAACTGACAACTTATATTGGTGAATCTATAGAAGAGATGCTTTAGAAATATTTTAAACTGCAGTGGTTAAATCATGCAGTCTGAAAAAAGAAAGCTTTTTCTCACTTTCTTGAACATTCTGTTCTGTCACTTCCTGTACATTTCCTTTTGTACTTCCGATGCTGAATTTGTGTTATCGTTGTATTAGAAATGTGTATGTAGATAAAGGGGTTACATGTAAATTGTACGTAAAACATTTCACCGTGGCACAGTTCGCCGTGAGCTTTTTTATCGAAAAAAGATGACCGTATGCTATACGGTCACCAATTTTATTAGATTCAATATGAACATTAATTCAATTTTCTGATTTTGGCAAAATTCATGAATTCAAGAATGAAAACCTAAAATTGCTTTGGTGCTAGATATTATGTCTCATAGCCAACTCTGCTCATGTTTCTATGACTCAGCTCGATAATGATTCTGGCCTCTTTAGGGTTCTGGAGGATATTTCCCTAAGGGATGACACTTTGGTTGTGTCAATACCTACCTAGTAACTGACTATCACAGTGTGGTTATATTGTAAACTCTTCAGTCATACTTATTTGTTTCCATCGAAATAAGAATACAAATTGCAGATGGTATCAAACGCAAATGAATACGGTAAACCAAACAATAACAGATATTTGATAAAAAATATTCTCGTAAGGATCAATAAAATATCTAAAATTATGTGTGAGTCAAACTTATTTGTTTATATTGAATTAAGAGTACATATTACACATGGTGTTGGTTAGTTTTTTAAAATTCATTAAGCCCTGCCTAAAGCAAACCATAATAGAAAAAAATATATTTATAAAAAATATTACAAAGGCGAAACCTGGGTCGCAAAAAACGACTCAAATGGAATAGTGCAAAACTTAAATCCATTAGAATTTAAATTCAAATTCCATCAAGTACCTTCGGTCGATAGTATTAACATTATAATATCGTAGTTAATATATTTATTGGGTTATTATTATTTAACCATAACATGTTTACAATGGTTAGGCATTCTATTAATACTTTTTTTTCATTCTGTTTTCAGATAGTTAAATTACTGAGTAACTGGGAGCAGCCTTCTCTTAATCTAGTAAAGACATCTCAAGTTTTTCTGGAGAACTGTGATCATTTTGATCAAAATAATGTTGAAGCATCAAGAAAACAAATTGTTCCGATCATAAAGCAATTATTTGTAATGGATTAGTGCGTAACACCCACACGTTTTCATGTGTCACAAACAAGAAAGGTGCAAGCGAACCGCAAATTACAACTTACTGTAGTAGTTAAGTTCAGTACATATTGTGTGATATTTATAAGAATAATATATTTGAGTTTATTACAGTGTTGATTTGTATTTTTTACTCCAGAGATTTTCAAAGTTTTTTGTACCTCTAAGTTCACCCTTTAGTCTCATATAGGGCATCCAATTAACTGGGCTAAAACTACTACATACTCAGTTTTCGGTTTATTTAAGTTTTAGTACATGGTAAACCGGTTTACACAGTCTGATTTAAAAATAAAATATTTTTCATGTTTAAATAGAAATTACTTATTTAAATAATTAAAAACACATTTAAAAAAAGAAATTCGGTACCTTTATTAGTTAAATATTATGCAACTACCTAAATAGATAGGTATAATAAAAAACGAGTGAAGTAATTTGACCCATATAAAAATTTTTGAAATGCAATAATATACATACCAGTGGCGTGCAATGCGATCCATACATACTGTAGATAAAGAGCACTCTTTTGATAAACGAATATGCACCCATTTATTGAACAATTGCATACAAAATTTTACTTACCTATACACTATATTTATTGAGGTTTTCACATTGTCATTGTTTAACCGGACTTATGCCATAAGCGCACTTATGCACTCTACAAATTCGTGCATGCAAGGCCAGCCATAGAAAATTAGCGTGTATATGCTTCGTAACTTTGCACTCCGGCTCTAGGATGAAAATGATGTAATATATTTTTTAAATATTTTTTTTTACATATATTAGCAACTATTTATTTACTTATTACTGCATATATTAATACAAGTGAATATCATTTCGGCAACGTTCAGGCAAAAGTCACCAACCCTGAAAATGGCAGTTTTGAGTTGAGTATGTCACCCGAAGCGTAAAATTATGTTCTTTAGGATGCAAAAGTCACCGTGGTACATTAGTTAGTAAAATGTTGCTTAACGGCCCACATGCTCGTCGTAGGTCAAAATCGAGTTATTATTGTATTTTCAAACCATGATCCTGGACACTCCTTAAACGTTGTAGATAATCTATTTATATAATTTTGAAGCCTTATTATCCTTTATATTTATTTTAAACATTTGATGACTGCATAAAGTATTTTTGTTACATAAAATAGTATTCTTTTAAACCTCTCGCTCTAATGTTTTAGAATATAGTCATATTTCGGTACATGAATGTACAGTGGTGTTAAGATTTTTTACATTTATTAATTTTTAATCGCATTTATAAAACCATTAGTATAATTTATGACGAGATAATTTTAGTAAAATATTTACGATAAAAAATTATATTGTGATCCCAAATTTGACAAGAATTAGGTATTTTATTATTCAAAAAATCGGCAAGATTAACACATTTGAAGATGATTCTAAAGATACTTATTATAAGCTATGTCTTTAACCATTCAAGTGTGATAAACATCTTATGAATAATGATTGCTTTATAATAATTATTGACATAAGAATAAGGTAGCGTTTTTTTAAAACACGCCATTTCTTTTGGCATTCCCCAGTGGTTAAGCTACAACATACGGCCGTAGCCATAAATTGACAAACTATAATTGAAGTAGGGAGTAAAATGATATTGACGCGCGTGTTTCTTCGTGTTCTTGTCAAATTTGGGATCACAGAGATTATCAATATAATTTTTTATCGTGAATATTTTACTAAAATTATCTCGTCGTAAATTATACTAATGATTTTATAAATGCGTTTAAAAATTAATAAATGTAAAAAATCTTAACACCACTGCACATTCATGTACCGAAATATGACTATATTCTAAAACATTAGAGCGAGAGGTTTAAAAGAATACTATTTTATGTAACAAAAATACTTTATGCAGTCATCAAATGTTTAAAATAAATATAAAGGATAATAAGGCTTCAAAATTATATAAATAGATTATCTACAACGTTTAAGGAATGTCCAGGGTTATGCTCTGAAAATACCATAAAAGCTCCATTTTGACCTACGACGAGCATGTCCCCCCTTAAATCCGAATTATTTGTTTTCCACTAAATGACTTTTGATAAAATCTTAACAAGGAAAAGTCATTATAGGTGAATAGACATTATTGACTCTATAAAAAAAAAAATCCTTCGTTATAAATATACAAGCAAAAGTCACTATACTATGGATGGTGAGTTTTACTGATTTGTCATATGAAAACTTCTAATACTTGTCTGAAATACGCAAAAATAACCAAACAGGAATAGTTTACCTTATCTTGTTATAATAAGATCGCTTTGGTCTAAATTAAATCAAACAAAACTCATCATAGTGTAATGGTGGCTTTTGTCTGCTCGTATATGCAGCACAGCGATGGCGAAATAAACAAGCAAAAGTCACCATCCAACCATGGAGAGTTGTGATTGACAATTATTTTTCATTTATGGTCAGTTTCGTCCATGATTATGCATTATGTGTCACCTGTCTTTGAACGTTTGGATTTTCGGGTTACACTATTGTTTTGTGATTAATTGTTGTTATTTTACTAGATACCCTAATGCTTTGCAAGATTTGTAATATTGATTCGTCGAACAAGAGTTCTGTTATCATGCATTACTCGAAATATCACAGTGCATCAAGTGATGTTGAGATTGTTGTACTGGTTAATGACAATGACCAGGAAACCGATGACCCTAGCTATGTCCCAGACGATATTGATGGAGAAACAGAAGGTAGTCACTATGACATTGTTATTTACCTGTTATGAATACTATTCAATTCATATTATTCAAAAAATAAAATATTTAAAAACAATGAGCCATTTTCTTGACCACATAGTTTTGTTTTCAGAATGTGAGCAATATACCAACAAAAGAAGTCGGTGGCGCAAGTCAGATCCTTCTACTTGGACTCGCAACGTTGTAAAAGGTCTTACGAATTCTGTAATGGCCTATGAAACAAAAAATCGGGCGTTTATTGCCAAAACTCCCAAAACAGCCAGCTGCACTAAATGCATATTCAATTGCTCCACGAAGTTTACTGAAGAATAAAGAGTATTAATATGCTCTGAATACTGGAGTCGGAGGATTTTATACTGAAGAACACAAAGACAGTTGAAATTAAATGCAGAATGGTAAAGCCACCTCTCAAGAAACGATTGAATGCGAAGCAATACTATTTTTTTAAAGATGGCAAAGAAGAAAGGGAGACTTTTTTTTTTAAAAATTATGTCTCAGTAATGGCCCTGTTGAAATGGTCAATATCATAAACAATTTGCACTGTTTACAGATTATTGCAAAGGAAAGGATGTCATACCTCCAAGCATAGTATCTTACAAAAGGATATTTTGCAAGGACTGTAATTACTCCTTTTTTAGACCGAGAAGAGACCAGTGTGCTCTCTGCACAAAATATAACGCAATGAAGGACGGCGACAAGAATAAACAGTTGGAGCAAAACTACACCGAACATAAAACAGGGAGAGAGAAGCCAACACCGACAAAGCTATGGACAAAGAAAGGACCACTAGAGAAAAACCTTTGACTTGCAAATTGTTTTACAGATTCCATGTAGCGATGTCTCATCTCTGTATTACAGCAGAAAACTCTGTTGCTACAATTTGACAATTTCTGAAGGAGCTCCGCCTAATAATGCTTTCTGTTATGCGTGGCATGACGTAAATGGCAAGCGTGGTAGCATAGAGATTGGTACATGCTTGTATAATTATCAAACTAACTTGCCAAGCAATATAAAATAAGTGTCCATTTTTAGTGACACGTGCGGTGGCCAGAACCGCAATCAAAATATTTTGGCCCTTTTGATGGACGTGGTGCAGAACTCAGACAATATTGAAGTATTGGGGCAAAAGTTTTTAGAATCCGGACATTCAATGATGGAATGTGACAGTATGCACAGTGCCATTGCAAAACAGAAGAGATACATCAGCGTGTATACGATGCATGACTGGATAAACATTTTTTCAGCTGCTCAATTTAATCGCAATAAAAAAACTGCGACACCGTATATCACAAAAGAACTAAAATACAGCGATTTTTGATTTTGGTCTCCTGTTCAAACAAATATTTAAAAAAAAAAAAAAAAAAAAAACCAGGAACACGGCTGGACAAAAAGTTAACTGGTTGAAGGTGAAATGCTTCAGATTTGAAAAAAATAGTCGTTCAATTATAACATATCGATATGGCCATTCCGGTGAATATTTACAAATTAATATTGCTCTTCGGAATCGTGCTCCAACCTTTCCGGATAAATTGTCAAAGGCTTATAAGCCTCTATCATTAAGTTCACAAAAGCATAAAGATTTAATGGTATTGTGTGAAAAAGGTGTGATACCACCACTGGTACCAATCTCTGCCGAGCTCAACCAGCGTTATTGATAGGAATGCAGAACCTGATGTTGGAAGTAATACAGAGGAGGAGTAGTTTTTAATTATTATTTGTTAATTTTTCTTTACTTTCATTATGTTATTTCTTAATTTTCATAATTTTTCATTGGTTTGTTATTAGCATTAGATTTCATTCAAAAAAACACTTAATTCATTTACTTTAGGTATTTATATCTTAAAACATAAAAAAATAAACATGTTAAAAGACTATTTCATTCAATAAAACTTCTTATTTACCACATTATCTTAATTATTACTTATATCACTACCTTTCACTATCCTTCTTTTTGGCCAACATTGTTCAGATTATTAACAAGCAAAAGTCACCAAACCATAATTGAGCTACCTTGCCTTCTTCAAAACCTTCCAGATGTTTTAATTAGCATCAAAAAGTAAAAGTACCTTAAGGAAATTATTAAGAAGACATGATAAAATAATGTAATGTAGATAAAACCTTAAAAACATTAAAATCTGATTTTTCCTTCATTTCCAAACTTTCAAATGGCGATATCTCAAAACTATGTTTTTAGGGTTGATGACTTTTGCCTAAACGGTGACAGTTTGATCTAATTTTATGCGAGGTAATCAGGCAAAGAGGCATATCAGTGTAGTAAAAAGTGTAAACTTATAAAAAGTATACTGTACTTTACACTCACTACACTAGCCCCAGTTGGTTGTTTTAGATAAATTAATATATTGTACACAATATACTGCCAATCTTAACCGATATACATGTCGTTTTACATATACTTTTAAAATATTAACATGTATATGATTTACTGCTCGCCACGACTATGAAAATAAAATTCTGTGCACAAATTTCAAATGTAACGCAGAATTTTACCAGCCGAGTGGTCGAACGCTCTCTTCCGATCACCGAAGTTAAGCAATATCAGGCGCGGATAGTACTTGGATGGGGGATTTTTCACACGAAAAAATAACGCACTCGATTGGATCCACCGATTTTTCGGTTATCAGCCGAATGCATTACCTTTGTGCCACGAGATAGGACTGCAATAGTGACGATTTTTCTAGGTCCAGGACCTTAAATTAGTAGGTCTCCGGAACCTGAAAAATAATTTGAAATCACAAAAGAAACATGCAGCGAAGAAATACACCAATGTACGAGTTTCTAGAATTTTGAAGATAAGAGCCTCAAGCCCGATTTTGTAGAAATAAGTAGGTACCCATTTAATAAAAAAACTACATTTTAATGTTGTATTGGGGGGGGGGGGGTAATGTGCCTCTTCAAGTATAAATGAAACCCGGATTATTAGGCATATCGCCCTTATGATATCCGAAAAATATTTAACATAATTTGATATTTTTGAATGATTATTCAGCGCTCCGGTTCGTAAGATTTTCTATTTCGAGCACTGCATGTAATGATTCTACGGGATGGTCGTTGTTGTTTAATATAGGTTTCTGATATGGAATTGGGGGCATTTTGGTAATACTATATATAATTTAATAAATATTTTTTCTAAATTTCTATAATTTGACTAGGCGACTTGAGGAACCCCTTAGGCAAAGCCCGCGGACACCTTGACCACCAGTAGCGGAACACTGCTCTATACTGTCAGTATGATAACTTTCTCCATGTGAATTTTCAATTCTTACGTTGTCCAATAATGAATCACAATCATAGGCAACTCACCAGAATACTGATTGGAATCACAATCCATAAGGTGTTTTTTACATAAAACCACATTCAGAACTTCAGGATGTGCTTCTCCAAAGAAAGACGAAGCATTTTTGCACTTGTGTAGTTTATTAAGTAAAAGAAGACTTCTAAAATCTCGAGACAGACTTCTAAAGTCTCATTGTTTCAGAGTGCTCGAATTGCTGCAGATATCATGGTTGAGAAAACATTCACAGTGGAATTATGTAGCGGTCACCTATCTTACGTCGGTAAATAGACCAGTTCGTGACAAGTCGAGATCCGTTAACATTTGCACTTCGATGATCATCTGTTGTCCCGAGTCTACAGGTTATCATACCGTGGTAGTGGTAAAGGGTGGAGGTAGGCTGTGGAGATCTGACATAAATAGTGCACACTAGAGGTGAGAAAACTGGTTGATTTTGAAGACTAAGTATACTTACTACCAGTATAAAAAAATACTTAGTATCGAAACTTGTTCCATAATAATATATAGAGCGTTTGGTGTGCGTATGCAACATAAGTCTCATACTCAACTGGAACTAAAACCAACTCCATATTAGTATTTGAAATATCGGCTCAGGGAACTCAGACTGTGTATCGGCTTCAATAGAATCACTAAAAATGCACTGGGCTCTGCTTTTCGAAATGTCCCATTTATTATAAAATTTTAAACACGTCATGTTAAATTTATGAGTTGTTTTTCTGTTTGGTTGTAATATTCTTTGTAACAAAAATGAATAACATGTTATTTGATTGATGTTTTTTTTTATTTCAAACATGTTTTGAGCGGTCACATAACAAGCCTAAGCCTGTGCTTCATCTCACCACTGTGCTGGGACACAAAATTTATGACCTATTGTTCATACATTCTAATGCAATATACTAATAAATTAAAATATAGCTATATTCAAGTGCTATCTCGCTCGCGCGCATTTAATGTCAATAGATATATGAATAGAATAGATTGATGATATCATCATAAGTTTTTTGGAACAAGTTTATTGGGCCACTCATACTGAGTATGGGTAGTTTCATCTGAGACTTGAGTACACAAACTGGTGACAGTATTTCCAACTCACCTTTAGTGTATACTAAACTTTGTCAGTCATACTTATTTGTTTTCTGAATGGAAGATGGTATCAAACGCAAATGAAACTTAGATATTGAAGGGTAAGCAGAAAGAAAGATCTTGGTCACACTAATTCAGTTTTGAGATAAATTGAAAAACTTAATAACTTCATTGTTAAATTATCTATTAAACTTAAATTAAAAGTTATCTTACATGCAAATTTATTATTAATTATAATCACAATTCACTCTACTTAAATATATAGTTTTGAAAAGAAAAAAATAATTAGATAAACATAATATTCTTTGTCAAATGTTTGTGATATTGATCTGTATTTTTAATTTCAATGTTTTCTTTCTGAGGTCAGTGTTTGGACAATGCTTTGTATTATTTTTCTAATAATGCAATCTAATAGCTTACAAAATTCTCCACAAGATCGCATCATTAACTCATCCTGCGATTTTTGCGGACAATGATCTTTCTTTCCACTAACCCTTGATATTGGTAAAAAAAAATTCTTCCATCTATTATGGTTTGGCTGAGTCAGGGTGTAATCTAATTGTATAAAAACCTTCGACAATTTGTATTCTTAGTTCAACGAAAACAAATAAGTATGACCGACAAAGCTTAGTGACCACTATTTATGTCGCATCTCCACAGACTACCTCCACTTTTGGATATCCCCTGAGTGAATGACATTTCCAAAAGTCAGTTGTGGAAAGACAACGGGGGGAGTCAGCAACTTGCAGTACGACAACCTATCCTGGGCCAGTTGTATCAGATCCCCAACGCCTTAGACATTGAACCAATTATGGAATTAGCTGAGAGAATCTATGGTTCATGTTAAATATGCTAACGCATTAGCCGCTGCAATCATACACGATACGGACACGCGCATGTGCTGTGCAAAACAATCTGTCATCCATCTGCGAATTCTCTAGAGAAAACTAAGCTGACTCGCGATTCCGTCATCAATGAATTCAGGGCAAGGCAGACTCCTCGAATTGCCTGTGCTGGAACCTCCAATTATATGGTAATATTACTACCTGAAGGAAGATTTGCAACCTGGAAAACGCCATGATATTTGGTCAAGTCGAAGGTCACAGAGGATAAGGAATCGCTCTTTCTAAATAGATGCACCAAATCAAGAGTACCACAGTCAGTACTTTATCATTTAAAACGTTCACAACAAAAACAAGCCGAGTACATCAAATGACTTTTTTCATGCCATTTCATATTCAAAACAGATCCAGCCCAGGTTACGCTTATATTATATTCTAAAATCAAAAATTAAATAAAAAACACTTCACTCACGGTTTACAAAATATTCTCGGTATTTCTGCTTTCAATGCAAGAACCACGCTACATCTCTACTCTCAACTTTATTCATTCTCTACTCTCAACTTTATATGTATAAACTGACTATCTAATATAAATGAATATGTTCACATCACGTTCCTAACTTTAAACTTCATTATCTCAAAAAATAATACTATCAACTGAGGTAGGTTCTAATTAATTAAGTTACTAATTCTAATTGATTTAATTTTTGTTCTATTCGATTTGAGTTGTTTTTGCGACCTTACTATAACTATAATTTCTATGTATGTTTAACTAATTAGGTAGTAGGTACTAATGATACCTTCTTAAAACCGGACAATTTGGTGCCACAGTTGATGCATACAGTTACCGATTAGGTATACCATAACAATGTTTATTTAGTAGGTAGGTATATTTATTGACATTTCTCATTAGCTAATTTTATTATAAACACATCACCTAGTTCCATTGTTTATGACTTATGAGTAATGATAATTTAATGCGCTTACTTACTGAATGTATTAATAGTAAGTACCTAGGTATTCAATGTATTTCACAGGTTTTTACAAACACTTGTCGTCATCGTCAGTGTTCATTCATTGTGTCTGAAGATACCGAAACGCAAAACCCAGGTCGCAAGAAACGACTCAAATGGAATAATACCAAACTTAAATCAACTAAAATGCATTTAATCAGTTTGAGTTGAATGTAGACTGCTTCCTTTTCTGCATAACACCAGCCACTTTACAGGTGATCAATGGTTGATCATTGGGCACAGGTACACCTTGCAATAGTCAAAATCATATGTATAGAGTACAGAATATTCTTAACGATACATATCCATTTGTTATTTATATGAAGAAAGTTAAACAAAATAGGTACTTGTTCGACTAATTCAATGAAACATCTTTTAAATTTGTTTGTTCCATTATAACTCAAAAAGTACTAGACGATACCGATAAAAGTGATAAAATTTGCGCAGATTATCATTGTTTGTACCAATTTAGTAGATTTTCATTCAATCGTAATCGTTAGACAGCAAACGTCAAATGCAACGCAACCAAGGGATAAGGCGCGAAAGCTGTACCTAGTTTACCTACATACACTGTCACGTGGCCACATCACAGGGCATGCGTGTTAGAACGATTTGGTATATAATTACAGCAGTTCGCTGCAAGTCGCTTTACCTGTGCGCTAATGTACCGAATCTATCTCTACTTATGCTTTTGTTGCCGTTTACATTCCCCTGCATTATGAGTTAGAACATTGCTGAAAATATGGTAGAACCAGCACGGTTATGATAGCACCTGATCAATCTTTATCGACCATCCAGAGCTATTTCTCGATTGCTGAAGAGATGTTTCATTTTTTTTTTAAATCCTTCTTGCTATCTCAATCTTGATCTTAATTTCATGGTCTGGGCTCCAGTCTTCATGTAGATGACAACCAAGGTATTTTGCATGTTCCACATTGCTTACAAGCCTGCCCCCAGTGTGCGGGCGGATATCTCTGACTTTTTATTTAACGGCAATCATAAAAACAGTTTTTTGAATATCCATACTAAGTCCGAGTGTCTTACTTATGATGTTTGCTTTAGTCAGTAAACATTGAAGGTCGTCGACATTATTCACCAGCAAAGTGTCACCAATATTACTCCATCAACCATTGATCTTTATGTCTTTTTGAATGTTTATCTATTGACTCTTTAAATATAAACTCTATAGATTAAAAAGTAATGGTGATAAAATGCAACCCTGTCGTACATCCTTCAAAATTTGCACCTCTGTATCGCAGTTTAACCAGAGACATTTGGTTTCAGTACAAATTTTGTATTTTATAGTGAAACAAAAATATTGTTGGATACAAAAATCTATTTATTAGCATTATTAAAATCACAGATTTAAAATACAGGTCAAAGCAATTATTTTTATTACCTCCTATAAATAAAACAAATCACAATCCAATTTATTTTTTATACAAAATATTAATTACTAAGTACTAAACTAAGCTAATGCGAATAACTTTACAAGATATAATTTGAGCCTATTGCTGTGATATATTATTATTGACTTCACATGTTATTTATTATGTTTAAAAAGAGATAATGTAATTTTATATATTATTTAAAATAATTAAATGAAAGATTTTTTTGTTTTTATTTTTCCTATTGTAAAAACCTAATTTCTATAAAGATGCTTTTTTGTTCAAATTGTTTTTCCCCCTCTCAGTCATAATTTTATATATTGTAGAGACCTATAATTTACATATAAGTCTGAAAATATCATACAGAAATGTATGATTTATACTAGTGCACAGTGCAGACAGCTATGCATTGACCTCTGAGTAAAATTAAAAATACAAAAACAAATTCTAACTTATCCTAATAATTACCTAGAAAAGGTTTTCAGTGAAACTTTAACATACTTTCATCCGTCGATTATAATTTTATTGTGCTGAAACGGATATGATTTATATACAACTTGATCAACATTCAAATCAATGACGAATTGAGATTGAACTGTCTTCCTGAAGAAAGATTTTCTCATCTTTATAAGAAGGCTATGTCTAGTCTTTTCAGAAGCAACTCGGTGGATTCTGTTCCCACAGTGCGCGCAACTGCCATTCCGAACACTGCCAAGAACAGGTTATGGGAAACCAATAACCAATCTAGAACAATAAAAGTTAATAATATAACATTTATTGAATTTATGATTGAATATCTAATTGAATAAAAGCAGATGCCAGGCAGACGTCAAAAGGAAAATAGCAATGCCAAAAAAAACTATGTCAAAACTGCTACCAATGTAGAAGACTAAAAACATTACTAAAGTGACTAAATCACATCTAGTCATATCTCTAGTCTTCCTAATTTAAATTTATGCCTCCGAAACTTGGATAGTGAAGGTGAGAGAAAGGTATGCAATGCAAAGATAGTGAAATGCAGTGCTGGAGGCAGATGTTGAAAATCTTGTGGATGACAAAAAAGTCAAACGAGACCATCGTCAAAATGCTATACATTCGAGATAGACTCCCCTCAGTCTGCCTGCGCCGCATTCTCCAGTTGTTTGGTCACATAGCCCACAAGGAGGATGACAATCTGAGAAAACTCATAGTCATGTCAGGTAGAAAAGGTAAAACTCTCTCTAAATGGGTGACCTTTGTCAAGAATGCCACGGTTTCCATATACGCAGCCCCTGCGTGGTGCTGAAATATGAGAAGGATGAAATCAAACCGTGAAGTCTATATTATGGTCGATAATGTACAAGGATATCAAGTTGTACGTTCAATGAAGAATTTTATATCAGATTGTCATTTAATTTAGATTATACAGGTAACCCTCGTTCATCGCAACCCCGGCGTGTGCGGATTTGTTATATCGCGATCTTTTTTAAAACTGGAAATTGTGGAAAGGGGAAATTATCCACCAAATTTAATTTTTAATGTGGATGAGACGGGACTCTATTGGAAACTAATTCCAACACGTACGTTTATTTCCATAGAGGAGAAGACTGCTTCTCGATTTAAAGCATCCAAGCATCGTCTAACTCTTCTCTCTCAACTCATTGAAGAAACTGATGGAGATGATAGAGATGCCATGCGGGTTTGGTGGAAACAATTTAATATTATGAAAGCTATCAGAAACATCGACAAAGCCTGGAATGAAGCAGTCGTGTATGAAGGGTGTTTGGAAAAGATTGCATTGCAGAAAAGAAAGATGCATTTGCAAACTGTAAACCTGTGGCTCCATTAATTTGTGTTAAACTTTTCGCGCCTCCCAGTTTGGAAAACGCTGATGTAAACGTAGAGATGCCAAACAAGGGAATCCCCCCATTGACCGTGAAATTTTGCTTATCGCGACCATGTCCAGAACGTATCCCGCGCGATTAATGGGGGGGGGGGTTACCTGTTCTTACATTTTTGCAGCAAGCATTTATCTTAATAAAACTAAACAAGTTTCAACATGAAAACCACTTGAAAAATGATAACCTCAGTGGCATACTAAGGATAGTAACCACAAACATTGAGCCTAACGGTGAGACATTTGCTGCCAGCATGCAGTGTTGTCAATCGCACTAAAGCTGACACTGAGTTTCATGTTGTAAATAAATATAATAATGCAGACTGGTTTATGTTCGGAGTATCTGGTAAATACCCATATAATAAAAAACATGTCCAGACTCGGGAGAGAATATATCATTATTCACAGCACTTGTACTCTGTGCAGCCCACGAACAACTGATACTACTGATAAAAAGGTTGTGCATCACTGACATGGATCTAGGGAAAATCGTTTAGCATGGTAAACCTATCGTTCGGTACCACAGGAACTATTTTGAATGATACAAACATTAGCAAAACATATAAAATATAGCTTGTTTGTACTGTTAACCATAAGCATATTATAGATCTTTCTGGAAAATTTATTAAGTAAGAAAGTGTGCATTTAATATTGCATAAATAATACAATTAATTAAGGCGTCCATTTACAGTCCTCAATGTAATATTTTTGATCAATAAATTTTTATCTACCATATTACATGGTATATTTGACGGCAGTCGATTTAGTTACTGCAGAGAAAATCTAATGCATTGTATGACTATCTACATGGAAGGATCTAACACAGCTATTGCATGGCCTTAATTAAAGTATAATCTAAAAGCAAGCCTCACAAAATCATCATCAATCTTCTAACATTCACAGGATATGGGATAAAAAATAAATATACAACTTAATATAAGTGAGGGCTCTCAAAACAAAAGCGGCAGTAGTTTCCACTTTTGTAAAACATTTTATTTCCCAACATTAAAAATTTTCAAATCAAAAAAAATGTTCTTTTTTAGACATAAAACTACTGAAAAAATTACTTCCTATTTCCATTTAATTTAGAGTGATATAATAATGGTATAATTTTTTAAATATTTCCATTTATATAATGGAAACTGCTGCCTTTGTCATAAACACAACTAGAAACTGCCGGGTCTGTTTCTCAACATTGTTTTTAAAGTGTCCCTTTCTTTTTCTTCGTTCATCCCCTACCACCCGCTTTATTTACACAATGTTATGATATGACATAACAAACGTTAGGTGCCCTTTAAAATTGTGCCGACAGTGTCCAAGTTGCAATTTCCCTTAACGTTCATTGGGCTGCACTACAGTGTGCGCGATGCCTAGTCTTATTTAATCAAATATTGTGACTTTCTCATTCACCATGACATCGCATATTCAAAATCAAATGCTATTCCAATCAAAAATGCACCATACATTGTCTTACATTCTGTAATATCTTAGAAATATTGATGATCCATTGCTGCAGCAGTTTTGTTTACGTGATAACTTTAGTACTATTTCACTTGGAAAACAATCTACTTTGTATTTAATAATATTTTATTAAAAAAATAAGTACTTAGAATAATGTTTAAAACTTAAAAAAAACTAACAATCTCACAAAACAATTTTTAATACGCCATATTGCAAATGATCAAATACAGCGTGATTGGCCATTTTGATAACTGCCATGTTTGTTTCGGAACATTCTGGAAATATTCGCTTTTGTTACAAACTCGATTTTAATTAAGTATGTATGGACTAAAGATTATCGTTACAAAACAAATTTACTGTCATATATGTAATTACTAGCTGAATTCGATGACATAATATCTAACTCATTTTCGACCAAATATGGAAATGGCCGCTTTAGTTTCCAAAGCCCTCAAGTAAATCAATCGACAAGGCGGTTATACATTTTCGACCAAATATGGAAATGGCCGCTTTAGTTTCCAAAGCCCTCAAGTAAATCAATCGACAAGGCGGTTATACATGTAAAATGTTTGATATATTTCCTCTATGAATGCATTAATTATGTAAGCATTACACTAAACAAAAAAACGATGTGTGTACTTATGTACGCGCGTAAGAAGTTATACTTCTTTGGCGTAACAAAACAAAATAAGCCGTTACCTGAGTCTATTAATATTACAGTGGATTAGGTTGATGAAAACGTAAGCGATTCATCTGTGTCTCATATAGCACATGATAATTGTAATTTAATTACTGTATTGGACCAAAACTCATCTTTGCCATACAGCGGTTATAATCGATTCAGAAGTGCCCATGATGAATTAATAAAAAATCAAATTTTAACATATTTTTTAAATTATTTACCAATTCAACATACACAAAATTTATTTATTTATTGATATAAAATTTTACTCGTAAATAATAATATAAATATAGCCTCAAATCTTGATACACAATCTTTACAATGAAAAATAAATATACACTCCAATATAAATAAAGATTTATGAATATAAATTAACAGTGTAGAAATATTGGTTATGTTTACAACACATGCTGTTTACTTGGTTGTATTGAACGACTAACTAAATGTCACATGCCAAAAATACACTGATCTGTTTTCCCAAACGCGCCAAAAGAAGTATAACTTAAAAAAACGCAGGTAAACAATATGTTTCTTTGTGGTGTTATACGTATATCAAACAGTGATACAATCTTATGTATTATTGTAACATAAAACTGATACTTCAGAAAACAATTAAATCTATAAGCCATAAGAAATACATATCTAAGAGCTATCAAAAATACCGAAGTCTTTTTCTTAAATAGTTATTCCACAATCGGTTTACAGTATTACCAATAAATAAATAATATGAAACATTTGAAAATTAATACCTAATATAATTTGATTACCTAATAAAACTGTGAGCAACATTCGGGGACAGTGATGTAGGTACATAGCTGTATTTATTATTGCCAATACTATGAGGTATTTATTTTATTAATGATATGAACATAGTAATATGTTTAATATTCTACTTACAACTAATGTGGCTAAAATCAATATTCTATTATTTTTACATATTGCATGAATTGCCAGACAGCTTTACATCAAAATTTAAAACACAGGTTTATTTAGTTTGAAAACTAAAGAGAAGCAAAGGTTAATAATATTAAGAAGGAAGTTTATAACTAGGAAGTCTATAAAAATTTCAATAATATAGGTACTTTACAAAAAAATGTAATATTGAAACGAATAATAACAATTAATTAGGTGCTAATTTTGACCTCATATAAATTGAAACAATTCATTTGATAGTACTAAAGATCCCTTTCCCGTTCAAAAATCATCATCAGTTTTAATAAATGGTCATCGACAGACACCCGGTCCGGTGGTCAAAATCATTTCAAAGGGTTGAAATAAAAAGATCAATAACTCAATTGAATTTTTAGGGTTTTTTATTATTGTATTTCAAAATCATTTTGGTGATTGATTTGTACTTAATTTCCTAGATTTGTAACTACAGCCTATCTTTTGCATGTTCACAATATTAATACGCATGCAATCCGGCCTGTGAATATTTTGTAGCTTGTGTGTTAAAATACCATTTAATATTGGTATTTGACTTATTGACACATAAGTATATACGTATTTCTTGCATCGCCATTCTCAAGGAACGGTCAACAGGAATCTGCCATTGATTATGGCTATTGGTGAAAACACGATGTTTGTTTATGGGTCACATAAAAATTTACCCAATATGATATATATTATTATTACAAAGTCAATTGAAGATATTAATATTTTAAAAAATACGGAACAATAATGTAGTCGTAGACATAAAGTCAAAATATTACAGGATTTACTATATAACTATTTGTGCTTATAATTATTATTGTTTTTGTTAATTAATAATAATTATTGAGATTTGGTGAGGTATTGACAATGTGAATCTTAAAAATATGTAATTTCTTTCACTTGTCTACTGTGGCCTGGCCGTGTTGCCAACCATACTATAGTTATAGTACAACACTATAGTTTTGATTCCGCGAAAAATGTAAAATACTATAACTTTACACCAAAATATTATAATTTTGAAAGATTCGAGACGGAAAATGTTATAGTATGGTTTTTTTGAGAAATACTATAATTTTTACACCTTTGTACTATAACCTATAGAAAAAATGACAACATCTGAAGTCTTCAGATTAAAATTAATAGAATGAATACTTTGACAATAAATATTTAAATTAAATTATATTTTTATTCAACGAATAATTCACAAGATTTAGGAGTGTAACATTCTTTATTGAACACACTTAATTCGGAAACACCTAAGAAATATACAATATAAAGTAATAGCTATGCAATTGAAATGTTTATCAATAATTTGGTGGTAATTAGGTATAGTGGCCAAATTGGTAAAACACATTGGCTGCAATCCAAGTTCTGCCCAGCACCTAGATTTTTTTACCAGATGTGATTTTGAGGTGTTTCCGAAGTATCTAAGATAAATAATATGTAATTATTCTGATTAATTATAATCTGAGAACTCTGTAAGCATATTTTAAGTATTAAGTACTTAGTCAAAAAATATTTATAAGAATTTATCAAAATTGTTTTATCAGGAAGTTTTGAAATAGATATGTAAAGTTACTTGTGTTTTAGTAATCGATGATATCCATCAAACCTATGTTAAAATTTGTTACATGTGTTTCTATATATTGTTTAATACCATCTAATCTAGTGATGATTGCTGTAATTTGATATCAATACAAAATAGATATATTAATAAGACAAAAGATAATTCATTATGAATAATTGAGAAAAACCCAGAAAAACTATAATTATTCTTATTTAAAGATAGAAAAACTTTTTTTTTTAATAATTACTAATGCACTACAATAATAAAACATATTATGGTAATGTCACCAATATTTTTAAAATAATAACATATGAGATTAATGATTGCCAACCTTTGGCAGAATGTAAAATCTGGAAATATAAAATATATGAAAATAATACTAAAAATTTATATATTTTATTATTGGTTTGACTGAGCTATCATTTCAATTAAATACAGGATTTCTATTCAGCGTTGCAACAGCATATGTTTACTTAATCGATTGTAACTTTCTCTCTATTGACCATTTCTAACTTCATCAATACAATGCCATTATCATTAACTGTGCCATGATATTATTACAAATATTCTAAAGATGTTATAAAAATATTGGACTTGCACCTGTAGTTATACAAACAGTTATGTACAAACAAACACCTGCTTAGCAACATTTCATTACTTAAAATATCTGAGTTTTCATAGTCGTTGTTTCCCAAATTTACAATATGGTATATGAGCCCCTTTGGAGACAGCTTTCACCAGTGTACCCAACTTTTTTTGAAAATTATCTCATACGAGATTCAAATTGAAAATTTATCTTTTAGATTCAAACAAATAAAAATAATAATAAATTGGCCTTACTTCTATGTGGGTCTGGGCCACCTCGTGAACAGATTTTTATTTTGAGATATCGATATTAGCCACTTGCTCAACCTATAAGGTTAAAACTCTCAAACAACATGTGTATTTACCAGATCCGGGATTCAAATTAGAGACCCATGATTTTATAAGCCGGCACGTACCACTCAGCCATCACGAGTCTTCTCATTTGCCAATCGAAAATTTTCCTCTCAGATTCAGATGAAAAGGATTTTTCATTTCATGTTAATAAAATCTATATGTAATATCATCATTCATATTACTTTACTAATTTTTTAAATTATATGCAGTATTTTTGGCATATTATACGTAATATGTGTATATGTAATATTAAAATCTATTCTCAAAAAATATTTTACAACTGATTTTTAGAAAGTAATTGTTGTAAAATAACATTTAAGCAGTGGTTTCCAAAGTTTATGTTACTACCCTTTAAACAAATCCTATCTTGGCGGCTCCCCTCTCCCTTTATTTCATTAAATTAATACAGACACATTTTTAAATGGTACAAAAAATGAAAAAACGTAATTGACAAAATAATAACAAGGTTTTACTATATATAATATATATACCTATTAATTTTTAAATTGATTGTTTTTACTGCAATGGATGTGCTTGTTTATTACTACTCATAGCTCTTTTTCTACTACTAAACGGGCTCAATATTTGGATTTCATTGCAGCTAATGCAGAAAATCCTGTTTCGCATAAATATGATGTTACGAATGGCAGCAGTACTTGCATTGCTTTACTTGATATATTTTTAAATAAATCAATGCAAAGACCACAAAGAGACAGAGTGAAAGCATTCATAAAAAAATTGAAATGGAAATCAAAATTACAAAAAAGTAAGTTCGACATGTTTCCACTTTTAAATGATTTCTGCGCCAGAGTTAATATTGAAGCAAACAAAAATGAATTTTTAAAGGACTGTTTTTTTATGTTTATAACTAGCAAACGTTTTATGAACTACGCACTTGCAAACTGCAATCCAGTGGATACATTTTTGTTAAACTTTTCATGTCTCCCAGTTTGGAAAACGCTGCATTAATGTATAATTATGCCACAATGGCCGAACGGGTAAGGCACCGGCTTTTCATGTTGTGAGTCTTGGGTTTGAATCCTTTCAATGTGTGTGTAGAGTCAGAGTATGGACCCAATAGGTTGAGCAAGTAGCTAACATCCATTTCTCGTAAATGATCTATTGGTAGGGATCTAAGGATAGGACATAGTATAGGTAACATAGTATTATTAATATTTGGTTTAAATGACCAACTACATTAAATATCATTTCTTTATGAGATAATAAAATTATAGGTTTGTCAATATCACTGAATGACAATATTGAATCTAAAATATTGCTAATCAGATGTTTTCTTACAGATAGATATACAATTTACCTAGTGTCTTTTTAATTTTTAATAAAAAAATATTATTCACTACAATTTATCACTTTCCATTATGTATTTAGACAATACTGGAAAACTATTACATTACAAAAGCTTTGTCTTTCCATCTTTTGTTATATATGGGACTACGCCTTTTGTGGTGGTTGTTACACCCATACCGAGGTGTGTGACTTCTCTGATCAGCATAGTCAGACTGCTGTGCAAAGGATTTGATTCAACTGTCCTGATGTCCATTAAAAGTTTCGAAATGCTATGCTTTTTAGCCTGTGTATGCCAAACAAGTATCTCAGTACAATTATTTGCTTTAGGTTCTATATCATCGATAGTAAAATGGTTATTCCTCAAGAACTGGTCCTCTTCATACCCTGCTTTAAATGGCATCGATGCATTTGGTTTAAGGTAGTGTATATTTATAGCAAAGCCAGCCATATCTACCGGCCATAACCTTTTTGATGGCCACGAATCAAAGAATCCGATAACCTGAAAATAAATTTTATTTGTTAAAATAATCTCTTGCCTTACCTAAATCATTTTCACATTTCTTTTAGATTAAAGTTCATTGTACAAAGACAAGAGAAAATTTAACAACTTATTTATTAAAATCTAACACTTCTAAATCAAAATCTAACACAAAAAGTCAATACGCGGCAAGCTAATTGAGTATCTAGATAATGTTGTTTTATTTGAGTTGGGTGTAAGTAAAAAAAAACAGCAAAAAACTTAAAAAACAAAACATACATTAGGTATGTAAAAGAACGAAAATTGTCAGTAAAAAGTGACCGTACACTGTAGCAGAGCCAAAACAAAGAATGACAAACAATAACCACTTTTAATTGGCTAAAATAAAAGATCACCCACTTATCATGTAACCCCTTGTTTACCCTTGGGAAAAGGTGAATTCGAGGACATGAAAATTGAGGGTTCCGCTGTACTTACGTATATTATATATTAATTTATTGTAAATGTGGATACGTTCAAATAAAAATATTTGACAAACATGAATAATAATTATTTTGTTATCTTTCCACCAAGAAATTTAATAACAATAAAGAAAATTAAGAATTAATACCTTAGCATTGTGAACTACAGGAGAAGACACGCCGTAATCACCAATCAGACCAACAGGAAACATAGATATTTTCTTTGTATCCCTGATCTCATCAAAGAGTCTTAAATCAAATGTATTGTCATCATCACCAAAGTATATGATACCATCTTTTACATTTTTATGAATCCAGTCAAGTGCAGCTCTGCGATTGGCGACTCCTCGTGGCGGGGAAGTCACCCTTCTAAAATGTTCTGGCATCGGACTTACAATGTGGGTAAATGAAAGCCTAGTTCTCCTAAAACATAATATACACAAAAAACATGACTTAAAACCAGGGCGTCGAACCGTTATTTTTTTGGTTTTGGTTTGGTTTCGAAAAAAATAACGGTTTTTCAGGTTTTCGGTTCAGCACCTGCTTAATTAATTTAAATACAGTTGATTCCGCTTAATTGCGACACATCGGGACCAGGGCATTTTTGAATAATGAATATTTTTCATTCAAAAAATATTATTTATTTCTGTACAATAGCCAGATGAAGAATAAATTATTCTAATATAAAATAATAAGTAGGTACATAAAATTTAATTCTGCAAAAATTTTGTGTAACCTGTTTTTTGTTTTTGTAAGTTTGCGCTCACACAAAATCGACACAGGTATTTAATTATGGCTCTCTTCATTGCTTCCCTTTACCTGGCGATAATTTCTGTTGCCTCCTGGTTAGTCACAGGCACAAGTGGATCATCACCATCATCATCTTGACTTGTATTGAATGGCAGGCTTTTAATTTTATTGTATCATAATCATTTTCAGATATCTGATTAAAAACAAAGCAACGTGTATTTGAAATGCTGCTATGTGTATTATAATATGTGAGATCACATTGTATTAAATTGTTTATACATAATTTTTTCTTGAGATTATGATTGTAACATAATATGTGATCTTAAATTTACTGTCCCAATTAACCGGGATGTTGTTCCAATTATGCGATGTAAATTACTGTTACATCCTTGATTTGGTTTCCGTTCCTTGAGATTTGGCTCAAATAACCGGCTGCCCCAAATAACTAGTGGCCCAATTAAGTGGAATTGTCTGTACATAAAACAAATGATAAAAATTTATTGAAATATCTAAATGTCTGTATAACAAGATTCCTTGAAGAATTAAACTGCTATGGAGTGCATATGCACACTTGAATAGTATCCTCCAATTGTGCCTAAGCATATAAAATATTTGTGGAGTGGAACCGTCCAATGGGGAAAAGTTTACTAATTATGCATCGGCACCCTTGCCATGATGGCCGGTTGGTTTTTAATGTCTTGGGTCCCATGTTGGAATCCTGGGTCTGACAAATACACATATTGTATTTAAATTTGTGCTTGGAGTTAACGGCCCACATGCTCAGCGTAGGTCAAAATGGAGCTTTTATGGTATTTTCAGAGCATAACCCTGGAATTCCTTAAACGTTGTAGATAATATATTTATATAATTTTGAAGCCTTATTATCCTTTATATTTATTTTAAACATTTGATGACTGCATAAAGTATTTTTATTACATAAAATAGTATTCTTTTAAACCTCTCGCTCTAATGTTTTAGAATATAGTCTTATTTCAGTACATCCATGTGCAGTGGCGTTAAGATTTATTAATTTTTAAACGCATTTACAAAACCATTAGTAAGATTAATGTTAACATTATATAGTGACATATTTACGATAAAAATTTATATTTTATAATCTTTTTGATCCCTTATTTAACAAGAATTAGGCATTTTATTATTCGAAATGGGCATGATTAACACATTTGAAGATAACTCTAAAGATACTGATTATAAGCTATGTCTTTGACCATTCAAATGTGATAAACATCCTACGAATAATGTTTGCTTTATAATAATTATTGACCTAAGAATAAGGTAGTATTTTTTTGAAATACCCCATTTCTATTGGCATTTCCCAGTGGCTAAGCTACAACATACAAGGATAATAAGGCTTCAAAATTATATAAATAGATTATCTACAACGTTTAAGGAATGTCCAGGGTTATGCTCTGAAAATACCATAAAAGCTCCATTTTGACCTACGCTGAGCATGTGGGCCCTAAAGAGTGTGGTCCTAATAGGTTGAGTAATTGGAGGACATCCATTTCTCGTAAAAACAAAAATCTGTTAATACAAACCTCCACCCTGTGGAGGCTTATATAATCTTATCAATATCGGACATGGTCAAAAAAAATGCATCAGCAGTGGTAACTCAAATTGCTAACAATTTTATATATTTTAATAGGTGGAATTAGTGTATGTTCAATAACAAATTCTACATTCGTAAATTTTGTGTATTCGCATTGAATAAAAATGATTTAATTAAACATAAATTGTTGAGTAGATACAGGTTCAAATGAAATCTAAAATCTTGATGAGTCCAGGGCTGTGACTATATTTAATATTTAAATATAAATTTGAACCTTATAATGTTGTCAACGGTAGGATTGCAGGCTTTGTTATCATCAGCTACTATCCAGTGTAATCTGGGCACATGCATCAATGTCTGTCCGAGCCTTACAAGCTCAGGTGCTTGCTCTGGTCATGGATATGTGGGTGTAATGAAGTAAATCGTATTCAATTCTGGACCATGAAGCAGAGAAGACCTTGTGTCTTTCAAATTTTCTGAACAAATCTGCGTTAAAACCACAGGATTTTCTTCTTCTTTGGTGTTGTATCTGAAAGATGAGGAAACAAATTCATTAATAATTTATATACATTTTTACCAATAGTTCATTTATTTTTTAAGTGGCACAATCCCGTGTGGAACCTCTGTAAAAGATTCCATAACAATTTTTATTTTATGAGGAATGGTTGTTAACCATATGCTCAACCTATTGGTTCTATACTCTAGATATGAAAACATACAGAAATACAACCAATCGAAAATGATTGTTGCATCCGCAGAAATAAATAGTGCGCCGCAGTAGGTGAAGAAGCCACTTTGTTACTTTCATTTACCGTATGAACCCCATGCGTTGTAGACTTCAGTTCATGTCAATGAATCATTGGGGTTCTTGTGAATCGCAAAGACCTCAAATTTTACCATCAAATAGTAATTCCACAACAACAAATGGGCCATAACTTTGATCAAAGCTGCAGATCTTCTACTTCTGACACTTCCAGACTCGAAAACCTCCCTCTCCCCCCGTGGTACTTACAAGTTTGTTTACTGGAACCCAGGCGGGAACAGCGGCAATTTTCATATAGCCGATTTCAGCAACATTCATGAATTCAAGAATGATAATCTAACCTAACACATAATATACAATAAAAAGACAAGAACCACCCCCCCCCCCCCCCTTGTGTGGACACTTCTATTTAAATATTATAATATATAGTATAATTTGCAACAAAAATATTTAATCCCAACATTACCAACATAAATATTTTTTCGTCGATTGCCAAAAATTTACAAAAGTAGAATAAGTCATTTATTTATTATATACAATAACGTTTGGATATGTATGTGATTGAATATTTTATTTCGTACTTATTATCTGTTTCAAGTAGCTCACCTTTTAAAATCATTCATTGACGAATTCCATAGTAAAAATAAAATAACTACTGTTATAGAAACGGCCATCACAAATACGTTCTTCAATTGAACTGTTGATGTATGGAATAAATTCATTATTTTCCAAACCAAGTAACCTTCGTAAATTAGTTGGTTATAATTTTTGCTTTGTTTCTGTATATTCACTATCGGTAAATGGTTGATGTTGGTGTAATGAGTAATGAGGTGTAGTTATTATTGCAATAAATATTTGGCAAACCAACTATACAATATTTTACAGCTAACAGTTTTTTGATGAATCGGAGATTCACCGATTACGAAAACACCGAAAGACCTCTGCAGGTTTTGACATTTGACAGTTATATCAGTGCTGCCATATTGTTTCAACAAGTCAGTGCTGCCACATTTTTATTATAGTATTTTGTCAAAAGTTAAAGTACGCATTGTCTTCTGTTGAAAATGTATACCTACGTTGTTAGTTTGTTACAAAAAAATAAAGGGATTTGAAAACTTCTGCGTCATATTTTTTACTTTTTCCGGTTAAAAACATTTACTGGCGAGCCTGATAAAATCTGTTTGGTTTCAAGGATTTTTTTTTCAAACAACTTTTTTTTTGTCGACTTACCAAATTTTCTTCTATTACGAAATTATCGTACTTCGTACCAAATTATGGTACGGAAGTAGGTACAATTAATTATGGTAGTTTTAGTATTTTTTTTTAAATACTTTTTCCCGATAGGTATTCAAAATTATAGTATTTTATGCGTACTATACCTTTGTTATATCTTATATAGTACGCGTACCAAAATTATTATAGTAAGTACATATTATTATAATATGTACTATAATTATAAAACGATTGCCAACATGAAATGAAAAATGAAAAAAAAAACGAGAAAAGGCGAATCAATATGTCAAGCAATCTGGAATCTGGAAGTAGACTACTCGTTGCTTGTGCAAAAAGTTATGCTCAGGCTTTATTAATTTACAGATGGCGGTGTTCTTACCCATCAAAAATAAAATAAGAAAAAATATAATAAGGGTATGTACAACAAGCGTGGAATGTAAATGGAAAAAAATAATAATTCTAGTTTTATGCAATACGTTAAAAACAATATTATTTGATAATATAATACAAACAATTAATTACTGTATGTACATATTATTATTTTCTCATTAACAACCGTGTTATCAGTTAGTTCAATAGGTACCTAATCAGACTCTGATTAAGATATTAAAAAGTAAACTGGGTCGCTAAACCCGATTCCAATGGAATAGTAAAACATCAATTAACTATAATTTTATAATAATTATTATTACCCAATCCTAACAACCGATAGTAATGATATACACTCGTGTATAATAATTAGGTTATTCATTCATTATTTGGTTACTACCATGCATTTGGGATTAGGTATATTATTGTAACCACTTTTTCACCATAATAAAATCCAAAACAATTAAAGACACCGAAATTAGTCCATTAACCATTACTACATACTACCAATCAACAAAATATCGTCATTGTTTAAACAAAAATTTAAACATTATTGTGCTACAAATTCTTGTTCATAATTTGCAAATTTGAAAAATGATTTAATGAAGAATTTATAGAACTACCTACTTCAAAGGCAGTGCATTTATCTAATAAAACATTTTATTTGTGTTTTCTTCGTTCTTATGTACACCCAAATAACACACTAAGGATCATTAGAAAGATAAACACACAAAAACTTGACTACCTGCCTATACCGTATAATATTATCAATACTACCTAATTTTATTTCTTATAAAACCTATTTAATCTTCTCGTTTCATACTCGTCCGTTGGTCAGCAGCAATATATGTAAGCAAAACCGGTGAATGACCAACTACGGTAGCTTGCTTACATAGGTTCGGCTGCTTAACACATATTTTGATTCTTAGGCCTGTTTCACTCGGGACACCTGCGTCTAGACACCGAAGTATCCAGCCACTCGACACTGCAGTGGGTATTGCAGCCACCGAATATCGATTGTGTCTCACGTCTGAGCCAAAGTTACATGTCCATGTTTTTACACGAGTAATTTCCTTTCTTGTATTATTTTATTGTTTATATGAACGCGCCAGAGCGAATGAGTCAACGACGCATATTTTCGCGTCTAAAATTATAAATACAAACAATGAATACATGAAACTGGCTGCGGTAATAAAAAGTATGTCTCCGTTTGAACGCGCCCATTCATGTATGTGTATAACTGCAGCCTCTCTAGACACCGGACGGACACACAGAGTCCCGTCGGTGGCACACTTCTCGAACCGCCGAGATACTTTTTATTATCGCAGCCAGTTTTTATGTCCCTATTGTTTGTATTTCTAATTTTGGACCCGAAAATATGCGTTGACTCATTCGCTACTGAGGCGTTCATATAAATACCTAATACAAGAAAGGAAATATGGAACACGGGGAAAAAGTGGACATGTAACTTTGGCTCTGACGTCAAAGAGTGGCTGAATACTAAGGTGGATAGACACCGGTGTCCCGTCTGAAACGGGCCTTATTAGGTACTTATATTTGATTTGCGTATTAGACTTTTGTAAGTATAAGCTGGCTCTCACATCTAAACTCGCCCGTCTGCCGCACAGCCATAAATCAAATCTTCTCGGAACGTCGATCTGATGTTGCATAATATGAAGACCGCGCACACTTCCTAGCGACAATCACACGTGACCTCTCGAAACGTATAGATATTTGAATGCGGCGACCGACGAGCCGGTATAGGAATAACCGATTCGTAGGAATGTGTTTTGGCGTCTTCGACTCGCAGCCCGAAACGCATGCGATTTGTTGATAGCGGCACTCGGGTGTGTTTTCAAATAAAAGAGTTGCATTCGACCAATCTTCGGAGCTCCATTTGGCAACGTGTGTTTTGTGAATAACGATGACGTCACACCGACTTATTCGATACGTTGCAGACGGACGAGTTTTTATGTGCGAGCCGGCTAACACAACTGTTCTAGTAAGACCCAGTCGTTCAAAAATATAGGATTTTTTGCGTTTGTTTTTTGCCTACTTTGTTGTCTATGCTACCTACAAATAAACATCAAAATACCTAGTCAGATCCATTACAGACCAACAAAGAATGAATGGGGGAGCCATAGCTGAAAACTACCCAATCAAGACTTGCAACTGGACATAATCTGACATTCGAATGACATTTTCAAAATGGTGTCCATACGGTAGTTCGTAGTTCCATTTTGACTGTTCTTTACAGACCTACAAACTTATCTGGAGAATGGCCAAAAATGGAACTACGAACTACCGTAGGACGCCATATTGAAAAACGTCATTCGAATGTTAGATTTTTCCAGTTACGAGTCGTGATTGGGTAGTTTTCGACAGTGGCTCCCCCATCTCATTCTCCAGATAGTTTGTAGGACTGTAAATAGTTAAATCCTATGTGCTAGTGGCCAACCATACTATAATTATAGTATTTGTACTATAATTTTGGACCATGTACTATGTGAGATATAAAAAAGGTACAGCTGAAAATACCATAATTTTGTATAGGTATCGGAATAAGTTATCTTTCTTTAAACATTTCATCTCTACATTTATAAAATATGTACACTAAAATTAGGTACCTACCATAATTTCGATATTTCGAAAAAAAAGTTGTTTGAGAAGTAAAAAAAGTTGCCAAAACGACACAGATTTTCTCAGGTTTTCCGATAAAATGTTTGTGGCCGGAAGAGGTAAAAAATATTAAGTACTATAATTTCTCAAATTTCCATTACTTTTGTGTGATAAACAAAAAAAACTATAATTATTCGTCGTTTTGCTACAAGATGTAACTAACTATCAATTTGGTCAAAACTGGGTAATATTTACCGAAGTGATTATTTTGCCAGTATGTATAAACTCAAGAAGACACCTAAGTGTCTAATATTAACCAATGTTGTCCAGTGGCACACCTTAAGGTCATTATGTTGTAGGTATTTGATGCACATACCGTAATGAAAGAAATCATTAGGTTATTTATGTAGGTAATTCTTGTAAAATATATTTCATACGAAATAAAACATTTTGTAGTGATAAGATTGACAAGAAATAACCAAGTGAGTTTAATGATTTTTTCTCAATCATAGCTTGTAAAATTAGCACACTACATATGGTAGAAGTCACTGTGTCAAAAAACGCTCATCATAATGCAATCAGTTAGATATGGGAAATGAGTCACTTAATGAGGACTCCGACCGAATAGGTTAATTACGGATAGGGATTTGTTCGGACAGATTAGGTCAATTGTGTCTTTTGTTGCCGTAATAAAATGTATAGTACTAGCCTGGCAGCGTGTCCTTCGCACCCACGTTTCTTCCTATACTGCGCGCGCACTCTCGCGTATCTCGTTCGAGGCGAACGACATATTCCGTTCGCCGGGCAGCGTATCCTTCGCACCCACGTTTCTTATGTATAAGTACCTAATTACCTACCTACCAAAATATATTTTACAAATGTTTTAACCTTTCATTTCATAACCCAAAAAAGAATTTATGATTAAATGTCATGCTTATGAGCAGTCAAAAGCTTTCTAAGCAGGAGGACCGTATAGTAAACAGTCATCTCTTTACGATAAGAAAGCTCATGGCGAACTGTGCTACGGTGAAATAATGTAATACCCACATACAATTATTATTTACACGTAATTAAATGTTGGTACCATGTACTATAATTCGGTGACAAAAGATGACAGCACTGCCACCACTAAATTTAGTCTATGACTAAATTATATAAATTGTTTGTGATGTTTGGCGAGCTTTGCCATAGACTACATTATCTATGCTAATATTATTGCTACAAACAATAATAAAATTGCTACTATTCCATAGGTATTTTGTTTTGAGGTTAGCCGGGTCAGCGGCTTGCCTTGTTGTTTGGCTTTGTTTACTACCTGCCGAGAATGTCGACCGATTTTTATATTCGATATTATGTGGGCCATAAGGGAAAATTTGGTCACGAATTTTTGGAATTTGAATTCAGACCAGATGGCAAATTAAGGTATGCCAACAATTCAAACTACAAAAATGATACCATGATCCGTAAAGAAGCCTACGTTCACACGTGTGTTATGGAAGAATTGAAAAGAGTTATTCATGATTCCGAAATAATGCACGAAGACGACTCGATGTGGCCGCAACCGGATCGTGTTGGACGACAGGTATGGTCCATGCCGTTCTTGCTTATAATAATGTCACTTTGTGTTGTTTTGATACATTTACTGAGTACCTATAGTAATGGCACGACATCAATTGATTAAAACTGACTCACCATTCGTGCATTGTATCAAAAGTCCCCAAAAATATATTTATCGTTTCTTAGCCTTTTAAATAATAAATACATCGATTCGCTCAGTATATTATAAGAAAAGTGAGACTAAAGCCGTTTCACACGAGATACCGGTGTACAGACACCAGTGTCTCGAGACGCTGCATTTACACGTAAATGGGGTGTGTTTAGACCGAGACCTTAGTGTGTCACGTTCATTTATATGTATATGCAGTGTCCAGATACCAGTGTTTGTGTGAAACAGCTCTTAATTTCAATTTGATATAATCAACAGAGCGTTTTAGTTTAATTACTAGTGGTTCTAGTCTGCTTAGTGGAAGCCAGCGGCAAACAAATTTTGAAAATAAATAGCCTTATACTGGATTTTAGGTTAGGTTAGATAATTATTTTTCGATTCATAAATTTTATCGAAATCGGCTATGAAAATTGGCGCTGTTCCCGCCTGGCTTCCAATGAACAAACTTGTAATTATGTTTTCTTGAATTCGAGTTTTTTTATCCAGAATTGCAACCTACACTTAGTTTTTTTCGCACATAAAAACTCGTCTCGACTGCAATACGTCAAATTTGTCAATGTGGTTGATTTTCTTGACGTTCACAAAACATGACTGTTATGTCACTTAATGCATCCGTTGTACACAGCATGAATTCGATATTTTTGGTCGAACATAGCAAATGTTTTAGCGACGCATGCTCTTTTCGGTCGGCCAATCGGTTTGGTTTAAGATGCATAGGCATAGTTTCGGCTAGCTCTGTGATGTCACTGTTGTGTGTGACACGGTTGTGTGCGGGGAAAAGAGTTGCAACACTTGTCAGTTTTGTTTTTTTGGCTATGTTGCAGTCGAAACGAATTTGTGTGCTACCGGACTTAACTATCTGTTCATCTTACATTAAGGCTATCTTAAGGGTTCTTCGATTGCAAATTTTGCATATGAAAAACATGGAGCAGTAGTATGGTATGGCATTCTGGTGTAATTCTATATGTGGCACCGTGAGTGTAAAACCAAGGCATTTGCAAATTTTTCAATTTCGTGATTAAATGCAAAACAACTGTAAAAGTCGTAAACTTGATAATGTAAAAGTGAAGTAACTGAAAGAACATGCAATATAATGTAGATATAAACTAAATATTATGTTTTGTTTTTAGGAACTCTATTTGTCGTAACAAAACGAAGACTTCAAACCCTAATATATCCAAAATATGTCTTTTGCACTTGCCTTGGTTTTACACACACGGTGCGATGTGTTGACTCATATCAAACGTCGTAAAGTCCACTGAATGTCAGTGATATGTCAAGATAATTGAATCTAACATCCATGATGGCTACAAAGAAGTCCTGAAGATATTCGTTCGGTGTTCACCGCGCACAAAAATATTGACGTTTACCAATTTTCACAATCGGTCAAATAGCACCATACCTACAATGTCAACATCATGTCTCGCTTACGCTTGAAGAATGAGATTGGCAAAATAGTCTGTTCTTTTACGTGTAAACAGTTATTATTGCGATAGTTTAAAAAACTACACTATTGATGCCAGTAAATCCATGCACGTGTACAGGCGCTAGTAATCTGTACTGTATAATATTTTTGCATAACTTGGAATCACCTCTGAAAATATACCTATTAGGAAAAATCTGATCTGAGTGGGATTCAAACAAATATCTTTCGCTTGCATTGTGACACCCAGGTATATTTATAGTATTATACAATAATCAGTAGCGACCGGTGAGTTATTTTACTGGGAGTTCACTGTTTTTTAAATATGTTTTTGTTCATTTGTATGAGAAATCCATTCTTCTGTTTTTCATCGACACAAATTTTTCAATCACACGTTTGTTGAAGTCAGGAATCTCATGTTTCATTCTTTTTTCGATACTGAGCACACATAATGCGTTCAATCTTGGTTGCGTGATAGTGTTTCTGCTAAAACACTTGATCCGTTCGAGTGTGGAAAAACATCTTACACTTTCCACTGATGTCATCGGAATAGTGCAAATTAGGTTTAAGGCGAAGTCTTCACTGAGCCTTTTTTAGGGAGGCACCTAGCGGAAAAATACGAAGCTTGCAATTTGAGACATTTTTTTGATAATTTACAATTTCAACTGTATTAATGAATAAATATGTATCTGAAAACATTAAAAATAAAAATATTTTTTATTTTAAGTCAAAGACAAACTTACAATTGTAAAAAATGTAATAAAATGTGAATTTGTTCTATCGGTCCGCACCCTATTATTACATATATTTTATGGTCATATTTATTATTAAAATTTAGTTTATTAAGTTTTCTAAGCATCACCTAAGCGATTTTTGACAAATTCATAGTTTTAATATTTTTTATATCTATTTAAAAAAACATCGATTTTTATAAAAAATATAAATGTGTATAACTTGAAATCCTTTTTATTTATATTAATATAAATATTTTATTTATATTTATAAAAATAATTGATTTGATATAAATAAAAAGGATTTCAAGTTATACACATTTATATTTTTTATAAAAATCGATGTTTTTTTAAATAGATATAAAAAATATTAAAACTATGAATTTGTCAAAAATCGCTTAGGTGATGCTTAGAAAACTTAATAAACTAAATTTTAATAATAAATATGACCATAAAATATATGTAATAATAGGGTGCGGACCGATAGAACAAATTCACATTTTATTACATTTTTTACAATTGTAAGTTTGTCTTTGACTTAAAATAAAAAACATTTTTATTTTTAATGTTTTCAGATACATATTTATTCATTAATACAGTTGAAATTGTAAATTATCAAAAAAATGTCTCAAATTGCAAGCTTCGTATTTTTCCGCTAGGTGCCTCTTTAAAAAAGGCTCAGTGAAGAATTCGCCTTAATACATAGTAGAACCGTTCCCGCAAATGTGTCAATAAGATTTTTTTCTATCAAAATGTTTAATAATGCTGGTAGGCACCATCAGCATTATAAAAATATTCGAGCTGTAAATAACAGATAATTCATTTTTGAGTTTATTTTTATCTAAAAAGCCATATGCTTTGGTCACCAAATTAAAATCATTTGTAGGAAAAGATTTATGATAATTAATAAATTGTTCAGAATAAAATAATTTGGATGCTAATAAACGGTATTTTGCTCTATTAATAATTAAATCACATACTTCTTTAGATTCCACTAAACAGGGTAAATCATTCACTCGCCAACGTTTTGTCACTAAAGCCTAAGGCTAAGGTATCAGATGATTGTCAGATATTAACCATTGCCCATTCGAAATCACTAACACTATTTTGAATATTAATATGTATTAACAATATTGCGCAATTGAAGCTGTTAAAATAATATGTCACACAACGGAATTTACCATTTAAAAAAAACTAATGTAGGTACACAATTTGACATTATTTACACTTTTCTTCCCGTGCGCAAGTTCCAGTTAGCTGAGCTTGCATGAGTCGGTTTGAGCCTAATATGAGTATTGCTATTTTACGCTACCGGCTACAGACGAACATTATTCACTCATTCGAACATTATACGAACATTATTCACTCAACAACACTCATTTTCATTACAAAGCATGATTACTTGAGTGATCTGGGAATGCGCTCCCATGGTCTTTGTATATATTTAAATTAGAGTTTGTTTTTTATTATAAATAATTTATTAATGACAACGGTAATAGATCAGAACACTTAATAAATCAAATATAAATTAAATATTTAAAATGTACTTTACCTTTCTGTACTTTACAAGGTATGATATATCTGCGATTTATTTTATCTACACTACTCTTTCACACTGATACCAGATGAAGGTCTCCCACAGGAGACCACCTCAAAGGGCGGACCGAACCATCATATTTCCCAAAATACCACAGCTTACGTCCACTCTTCGCGGTTATCGCAACCCTCGGCCGAGCAAAGCCCGCCTCAATCGGAAATTCAAATTCGCCAGCATCTCCCGCCAAAACAGACGCGGTCTGTCAAAAACGGCTGCTCGCGCCGCCACTAGTCAATCCGTCGGTAAAACAGGGAGGTTCCCGACCGACGGACAAATATGACGCCACCTGACAGTTAGACGCGCGCGAAAATCTCTCTTCCCCGTCACGCCGAACCAACAGCATCGTCCGCAAAAGCTCTCTCTACTCTCTCGTATCAGACGTCGACCAGCCAGGATCTCTTCTCGCCTCGGACGCGAAGCCAAGCCAGCATCCCCTATTCTCCAGCCAAAAGGACCGTGTCGGCGCCAAGCAAGATACCAAGTTAAAAGCATTCCGGACAGCCAGCCAAAAAGACTGCATCGCCACGCCGCAAGCACCGACTCGCGTCTCGGATGCCAAGCATCAGCAGCTAGGACGCAAAGAAGCCACGTTTGCAGCCCGCCAATTACCAACCGACCGCCACGACAATAACCTGTAAATACGATAAAATATACCAGCCTTGACACTATACACCGTGCGTTTCTGTCTCCCACCCCCGCTTTGGCCTTGACATTATCACGGCCTGCCATCTCCGCTTAAGAGCGCGCGGAAGGCCGGTGATAACACTAAGTCTTTTTCTTTTTACTCTAACATTTTTTTATATTGTTACAGGAGCTGGAAATCGTCATCGGTGAGGAGCACATTTCATTTACAACCTCTAAGACCGGATCACTAGTGGATGTAAACCAATCGCGTGACCCTGAAGGACTGCGATGTTTTTATTATCTAGTGCAGGATTTAAAATGCCTTGTATTCTCGTTGATAGGACTCCATTTCAAAATTAAACCAATCTAGTGTTAGCTTAAGTACTAGTTTATAACCTCACTTTAAGTTTCATTGTTTTTCATTCATCTGGTAATATGGCTCATGCGGTGGGGATGGGAATTTATGTTACAGTTGAACTCTGTTGCATATTTATTTTTAAACTAAGTATTTTCTTTTAAATCATAGAGTTTTGCGGATAAGTCAGTTGTTCTAAGAATGCATAAGGACATGCAATGGACGGGTGAATGTCCGCTTTTGAAGTCGCGGGTCGCTGGTTTAAGTCTCACGGCAGGCAGGCTTATGTGTTGTTTTTTTACCATTTGTTTGCACCCAGCGCAGGGATCTTATAGATTCTTTGTATTTTTTTTATTTATTAAATAACCTCTTCGGGATGTGGCCAATTTCCATATTGTCTCTGTTCTGGCAGAACACACTAACTGGAGAATACTAGTTTTGAGTAATTTGGCTTTGAAGTTGTTAAAATGTTTGAAATGGTCTATCATGTGAGTTTATTAAGTAATTGTAAAAAGGATAACTTTAAAATAAAGACTGTTTATTTATTAAGAAGGTTTCCAGACGGTAAAGTTTGAAATAAGGAACATTTTGGTATAACTAACTCAATATGTCATTTTTTCGAATTAGTGTCTTCTGCCAGGACAGTGACGATATGTACACTGGATTTTAAAGCCAATGATGGTTATTAGCCAATGGTATTTACAACTTATGCTCGGCCATTCAAATGCATACCAGTTCTATTTATCTTAACACGTGAATATTATTCTATAAAAACAAATAATATGTAACTCTTTTCATAAACAATATAATAAAATTTGATTGCTTGTCTGATTGGTAATAATTAAAAATAGAAAAAATTATACTTTCACATAATATGTTCCCTTTTTTGATTTATTTTGAAAAAAAAAATTTATTGTATTAAACCTATAAACCTTGCTGTTGGATCTACAGTTTCTGTAGAGTTTAAATAAGCCATTTTCACTCTGTTACAGGAGTATGTAAATTTCTATTTATAATTAATATCAGCATTTAGCCACATTTTTATTAAATATAAATGTACAACATATCCAATTTTCATTATTTTATCAAAACTAAACAATATTATTTATTACCAATATTTTAAATACAAAATATCATTGATAATAAGAAAATCTACTTTACAATGTCACTAATGCACAGTGTCGAAGGTAGGCTGTGGAGATCCTACATAAATAGAGCAAATAACAAATTGCAGATAGTGTCATGAAGTTAGTTTTATAAATTTAATTAAGTCATGATAATAGATAAAAAATCTAAAATTAGGACGATCATACATACCTAGTTTTAGATATTTCATAGATAGACGTATATTTTTTTTACTTATTTGATTTGGGCAGGGTTTAACTGAATTCTGAAAAACATCTGCAATTTGTATTCTTGGTTCGATGAAAACAAATAAATATGACCGAAAAGGTGTGTATTGTTTTTGTAAGGTCTCCACAGCTTACCTCCACCCTTCGCCACTGATACCGCATGAGCATTGGATACCATTCTATGATTTATATGGCAATGTATGAGTTGTTTATCAAAGATGCAATGTCATTCTATAACGAATAAACTTTACTATTATAAACATTTCAAGAAAAAAAGCGGTCAATTTAAAAAAAAAACCAATCAACACAATTCTAGGCAAAACCGTGTATAAACTAATTATATGGAATCATAATTAAGTTCTGAGTTAATAAAAATGTATCAACAATGCTATCAAATACAATTTTCATTTTTATATAAAAATGCCTTCGAAATATGTGGTTACGTCCAAACCAGTCTGTGTTAGTTGATCAAAGTTAGATACAAACCTGCCACCATCTTATTTCAGCCAATCACAGAACGGCTACTTGTGACATATTCGATTTTTATGATTATCCAAATATTATAAATAATAGTTAGTGTATCTGGGTACCTATTGTTAACATTGTAAAATTCTAGTGGTTAACGGATTAAATTTTTTTTTGAAATGTTTGCTCTTTTTGCTTTGACATATGCAAGTGATAATCGTATGAAGTTTGCTTCAAAAGAATATGTAATCTGAAATGTCCAGTGGTTAATTTAACCATTATTCTTAGTATTTTTCAGCTTCACTCCTATTTAGGTTCTGTCTTCTAAAGAAGGTTTTCTTCAACATCTTTGGTCTTGATAGATTTCTTTCCAGTGTCAATTATTCCATTCAATCTAAAATTAAATGTGGAATTATGAAAGATTTTTATATTTTCACTGTCAGTAAATAACGGTATAAATTATAGAAAAATCCACAGAAAGAAATTATAAAGAACAATTATTATTGTAACACAAAAAACCATTTTTTTCAATCTGTAAATTGCAATAACAACAACAAATGCAGTTGTTTTGCAATGTTATTGGTCATTAATAGTTAAACAGATCCTTGTAACAAGAACAAAATTGCACGAAGTGTCATTATTGAGGACTTTGGTGGGAAATGCATGCATGCATAGTGCTAAACTATTGTATTAAGAAAACCTATATAAACATTTTAATTAACAAAAACATGGCATATCAGTATGTTGGTACTTGTAGTCATGGTGATATGGTAAAAATATAATCAAGAATATAAAAAAAAAACGCTCAAGCAGAATACCGTAGTTTTACTTAGTCTCCTCTTCTATCCCAACTCCTCAATTATTATTATTATAACAGTCATTTTTCAAGGCCTGACACTAAAACGTAATTCTAGTGTGCTAGACGCCGATAACTATAAGTTGAGGTGTGGTGGCATTGGTGTTGCAACCACTGCATTGCAAGCTATAAGTTCTCCAATCTGCCGCATTTCAAGTGATATTTGTCGGTATCTAAGTATTAGGGAGAATAACACAGCGCATCTCAGCTGGTTTTTAATATGGTAATTATTTTGAGAGAGAAAATATAAATTTTATGAATAAATATTATTATGTACTTTGTTTGAGATAGGTACACGCATGTTTAAGTAAGTTTTTCCTGATTTTACAAAATTTTGACTTACAAATTAGATTTGTCTATTTTTCCATATTTTGGCCATTAGAGGTATTTTTTTTTTATTTTCCCTACACTGAAACCAAATTAATAAAAAATAATCTTAATACGCTTGTTGATAAAAATTATTAAATGTTTACATAAATTACCAACTTTTTTAAGTGAATTTTATAAATATTAACTTTGTGCAAACAAATTTTTATTTTAAAATATTTTGCACAAGGTGTGGACAAATGGGTCTGAAGGCACAGTTTTGGAAACCCCTAACATAACACATAAATGAAGTGAGGTTGAATTGTTTGTTGGTTATTAGAAAAATGGACAAAGAAAACGCGAATTGTTCGTAAATAATAATCCAGTCATATTGGTGATAACTTTATTGATCAAAATATAGCATTGGTACTTATTAATATTAAAGACATGTTATAGTTATGGAGCTACCATATTGCATTGATTATAAGATGCTCCCGATTATAAGACACCCCTGTTTTTTAAAACCAAATTATTAAATAAAAATAAGGCAACATAAAATCTCTTATTACGAAGATGGAAGTCGATAGTAAAAACAGTACATTATTTATGTATGTATATGTATACAGAGTTTGAAACTTCTTCAGATTCATTTTCTTAAAATTGACTCGAGGTCTCTGACGGCGGTTGTAAGACCCCATCAGTTATAGAACACCCCCAATTCAGACACCAAAATAGAAAAAAAATGTTTTATAATTGATGCAATATGGTCATTTATTTACAGTTTCATTTTATTTCGGTACCTACCTAACAACAATAGTTAAAAAAAAAATGGAGTGTCCAAAATAGTGAATAATAAATAATGTCAATACATGATGTTTCTTTTATGAAATGTTTGAAAAATTACTGAAAAAGTGCAATGTTTATAGTAACTATAATTGGAACTAATAGTTATATTTTTGAAAGCAATAAAGTATCATAAATTATTATACATCTTCGATATCCTTCATGTGGTGGAAATATTTGACAACCTTCTTTAAGGTCTAAATAACTTATTTTATTTATGAATACTTCATTTTGATGGTAGCCATTTTCTATTAATACTTAGGCAGGTATTGAACATAAATCATATTTCCACTATTTCATTTACGCGCGAACCATATTAAAAGTCTGTCTTGTATTATAATGTATATTACAAGTCTAACGGCAATTATCTATTTTATTTTGTCAAATGAATAAAACAACGTGTAAATAAAAAAAATTTCATTATTATTCGCTTTTATTTATTTTATTTACACAAAAATTTAATAATATGCCAAATGAATATAAACCTGATAATAGAACATAACAATACGTTACTGTCAAATTCTCTTTCCCTTACAAAAGAAACATCTTAAGCATTAATATAATAGCTATTATCTAAATGTGAATTTACTTTATTTTATTCACAGTGATTGACTTCAATAACTATCACATATTGTGTTTTATTTACTAAACATTTTAGGCAATTTTGAAAGGGAACTATAAATATTCATTAGAATAGAAATTTAACAGTAAAATTATTATGCATGTAATTAATGTTTCAAATATATTATGATCACATTATATGCTGTAAGCTGCCGCAACGGGAAAAGAGTGTGTAATGTAATTTTTCTTGGTATTTAAAATGTTATCAGACTGGTGCTCCCGTCTTGTAGCACATTTTGAACCTTTAAATGAAAATTGTCAGCAAAATCTGCCAAAATCACCAAAACAACAATGAGGTAGCTCGCGTACCACACTCCATCGACACCCATATGACTCAATGAATGTTTTTTTATCATTTTCTACATGCCTACACATTTTCGACTCATGTCAAAATCGCGTGTTTTTTGTTTTGAGCAGTTGGCACTATGTATTTTCTATAAGATTGTCTATTATGTCTGCAAGTTGGTTTATGTTAAAAATATTATCAATGGATACAATATTGCAAGTAATTTTAACATACGCACACGTAGAAACTGTTAAAATTAATTGAAATACTAATACATTAGAGTTATCACTAGAGGTGAGTTGGAAATACTGTCACTAGTTTGTGTACTCAAGTATCGGATGAAACTACCCACACTCAGTACGTGTGGCCCAATAAACTTGTTCCAAAAAACTTGTGATGATATCATCGCTAGTTGGTAGACTTACAATACCATTGACATTAAATGCGCGCGAGCGCTTGAATACAATTATATTTTAATTTATTAGTCTATGCATGTCAATTACATCATCTTATGTATGAACAATAGGTCATAAATTTTCTGTAGTAGCACATTCATAGCAGAATGTGCTGAGGTGACAGCAGTTTAAAATAAAAAAAATCATTGTTATTCATTTTATGTTAACAAGAATATTATAACATAACATAAAAACTACTCATAAATATTTAAAATGTGTTTAAAATTTTATAATATAAATGGGACATTTCGAAAAGCTCAGCTCAGTGTATTTTTAGCGATTCTATTGAAGCCAATATTTCAAATACTAATATGGAGTTATGTTTTAGTTGCAGTTGAGTATTTGACTTATGTTGCATACGCATGCCAGACGCTCTATATAGTATTCCAAATACTAGTAAGTATTTTGGAACCAGTTTTGATACTAAGTATTTTTTTATACTGGTAGTAAGTGTACTTAGTCTTCAAAATCAACCAGTTTTCCCACCTCTAGTTGTCACTCTCCATCTTTGAATTTATGGAGATGGTGATCGTTCAAAATATTCTGCGGAATGACGAAACCATAAACTAAATTTGTCGCTGTGACAGCATGACAGTACGCGACGTGCAACATTATGTATTTGAAGCATAAATTGTAATAAATTGCTGTTTTATAAGGTTGTTGACATTTAAAAAAATCTTTCAATGGTATGATAGAAATTCCATTTTCAAGAAAATTGTTTATAATAAATAATATTTACCAATATAAAATTAATAATAGCTAGTTTTGGTAAGCTTAGCGATACTTAATAGAAATATAAAATAGCGCACATAATGTTATAAAATACTGATACACTCAAATGCTTAGCAATCGCAGAGGGAGGCTATGTTTTTCCTTTTCAATTATTTGTTATAAAAATACTTCAATGTATTATTTAAAACATCTACACAATACAATACTCTTAAAATGTCATTAATTCACAGAAAATTATTAAAGGTCTTTAGAACAATCACAATTTAAAGGCAAAGAACAAAAATAATAAAAACTGGGAAGTTTGACAATACAAAAATACTTTAATAATTAAATTAGTGTAATTCAATATACACCCGATCCTCTTTTTGCACGGTTTCGAAATAACACGGTTTAAAATAATTATGATTATTTTTTATTTACATTGATTTTTTTGCTTTAACACGATTTAAAAAAGCTAAAATGAATAAAAATAGGTATGTATGTAAGGACATATTTATCAAAAAATTGCGTTGCAGTGGACCGCACGCCACTGTTGTCATGCATACATACGTATATACATGGTGCCACTAGTCAAACACTTCGGTTTCGATACGAGAGGACATGCCACGTGCTTCGGCGGTAGCGTCATTAAGCCAACGAAATACTAAATTTAATTTAAATCGAAAACTATGTATTTTTATGTATACATATTCTTATGTATAAATAATAAATAAATTCGATTTATTTTGAGTTCAAGATTTTCGTATTTTGAGTTGATTTTAAGTAATGGAACCTATCTACCATTTTTGTATGGGTACCTTATCTTGTTTTGCAAGGTAGTCTTTCGAACGTGCAAAAAGAGGATCATCGGGTGTACACTATTTTTTGTTTTTCAAGAAATGCAATTTTATTATAAAAATTATCGCTGGCCAAATTTTTTTTGCTGTAAAAACTAGGTAAGGTAATTTGTAAACAGAAGTTGGTATGACTCATTATTAAAAAAATAAACTACCATATATTATTGATGTAAATAAGCAATATAGGTAAGTATTAGTATTTTAAACTTTTTTCAAACAAACATAAGAAAGAAAGATATTTTCTGAATAAGTACTTACATTTTTTTGCAAATGCATAATTTTGAAAAACCTCAAACATGCCTGTACATATAAAAAGTTGAACCGAGTGGGATTCAAACAAATATACATTCACTGTGGGTCAGTGCTATTTATTATCCATTAAGCCATCAGAATTATTGCTAATAACTACGTTATCTGAATCTATATGATATTACCCAGTCCAACTTTTTTCTATAGTATACTATTAGGTATATTTGTATAGTTTTTCAAAATAATGCAAAAAAATCTTACATTCTTGATATCATTATAAATAATTTAAATAACATTTGATTGTAATGCATCATAGCAATAACTGTTACAAAATAAACATTGCTTTTAATTAATTTGGAGGCGAATTCAATAAATCTCAAGGCTTGTGGGTTACACCAGCTCGTCCATTGTCCTCAAAAAGTCTCTTAGAAGTTTGTACTGGTCTAGGATACACTTGCTGCGCTACAATTATTATGGCAACATAACATTAAATACAATAAAAGTATTTTAAAATAATTCGCAATTATCACTTTAATCATGTTAATTATCATAATGGAAAGACACATATTAATTACAAATAAAACATAATAGGTACTTAATCCACATATTATTTAATATCAAACAGACCAGTTTTTGTATCAGTTAACAATGTCTGTCTAACTAGACGAAACCGGTCATTGTCATCATTAAATTATGTGCATGAAGTAGGTACTGCATATTTAATGTTATAATTTTATTCGCATATTAAAGAAATAATTGGCTGTTTATAATATAAAACAATTTATATTATTTACCTTTTAATTTCAGCTTCTATGTTAATAATTTTTGATCCTCGTGTATACCTTCTCGTGTCCTAGATCGTTTAACTGTCAAAAAGAAGACAACATGCCAAATATTATTATGAGTTAAACAAAAAATTAGATAACATTTCATACTATTCTATTATTCAAATTCAAATTTATTTATTTTACATATTATGAACATGACAAATTACAAATTCAAAGCGTTCATGATATGATATTAAAAATAAGTGATAACAATCTGTACTATAAAACACAAAGTTTGTCGGGAATTTAAAGGCTCCTAAATGGCATGCTCTAGCCTAGACCTCCACCTTTTTACGCCCACGGACCACTGAAAATAGTAGAAATGTTTTGCGGACCGTTAACACAGAAATAAAAATATATTATTTATATAGTAACGTATAATGACATCTGATTGCGGTTGATTTCATCACATAAAACCATTAATCTATTTTAATAACAGAAACACAATGCAGAAACACTTGCAGGTGCACAGGTTTTGAAGATTTTATTGGAAATTTTTAGCATAGGCATTTGGACGCTAAAAATTCGCGGACCATCAAAACATTTCTGTGGACCACCGGTTGATAAACACTGCTATTGAGTGCTGAAATTTTTCGATGAGTCCTTGGACTTGTTCAGGTGGAAAGGTCAAATTGTCAAACTACGGCGATTTAGTGCACCTTTTAAATAGCTTGCTGAAAAGTGATCACACATGGTGAACGACATTTATAAGTCTTCTCCGAAAGTATAATTCTAGTTTTTAAATGACATCTTTTGGAACATCTGTGCCTATGCTACATAACCAAGGATTCTTACCGACATTAAAGATACAAGGACAGGTATACCATAAAAGTGGTACACTTCTTACGCTTCCGAACAAAGACACCGCTAATTTGTGAATCTGAAGAAATTTCTAATTTTGTGATAGATAGTACATACATGACTGTTATAATAAAGTTTACATAATTTTTTTATATATTTTAATATAAAAATAAGGGTGCGTCTTATATTTGAGGAAATACGGTCTGCCCAATTCTAACTCTTTGCAAGTTATAATAATATGTTAAATTATGGACTACACTTACTCAATTTCTTGTTTGATGTTTTGTGTTGAGATTTTTTCCCCTTTTTTAACAAATTAGTAAATACATCTTCTATCAATTGCTCCGAAGCATCTTCCCTAAAAACACAATTCAGAAAATATCATTGGGTGTTCGGGGTACACTGCACAGGGCCAGCGGTATTATGTATTCAAAAGAGAGGCTTCATTATTCCTCATGAATCGGTGGCGAAGGTTCCATAGTAGGCGATTATTTAAAGCCTACCATCTAAGAAAAATAGATCCTCAAGTAAATAATTTAATTTAAAAAATAAATAAATACACTGAAAAATTCATCCAATTGAGAGTCATCTATCGTCAGAATTTAGAAGTTTTATTTTATTTAGTAAGGTTTATAACCATATACCCATACTAGCGCTGCCTGGATACAACTATATTATGAATTAATTTGAACCCTTTTCCAGATCTGTTTTGTATGACTTCAGTCTCGTGGCGCCGATCACTGTCTGGCTTTTTATTCAGAATTCAGGATTCAATTCATTGATGTTGTTAAAAATAATAAAATAATTTATCTCGCGATTTTTATTTATCAGTTATTTATACCAAAGTCTGTGTTTTAAATATAGAAGTATTTTAAAATGTCAAGTTTCACGGGTTAAATTATAAGTTGTTATGGAACATATTATACACAACAACGGATATTTTCAAAGATGATAGGTAAGATATTTTGAGCGTAGGTATGCTACGTTTATAAATGTTTAGGAAAACACATAATGCAAACTAATTGCTTATTTGTAAACTAATTATATCAAACTACTTGAGCTTTTGAAACTTCATCGATTTAGTGTACCTATTCATCAGTAGTAATATTGGGCTATCTTCTTATTTCCCGTAAATATATCTGATAAGCGTGGTTACTCCACAGCCTACCTCTTTCCAAAAGTCACCCTTCGCCACTGTCATGTATAGAGGTCATAAGGGACCGTCCACATGTGACATCACGCTCTAGGGGGGGAGGGTTTGATATAATAATGATGATGTGTCACAGGGGGGATGGAGGGAGGGGGGGGTCAGAGGAAATGTGACGTTACAAAGTAAAACAAAAATTTAAGGGGATTTAAAGATAAATATTTAATGTTCAATGTTTAGGGAGGGGGTGTTAAAAATAGACATAATCATGTGACATCATAATATGTCGACGGCCCCTAACCGCACCCCTGGTGATATACAAAATTAATTTAAAAAATATTTTGGAAATCATAATCAGAATTAAATGTATTACGAATGTGGTATGATAGCTTCCTCTCTGTATAATTAGGGTACACCAGTAAAAATAATATCATTCGTACCGCCGACCAGACAATCTTTTTTAGTCCAGCTCATGTTTTAATAGTTACGTGTAAGTATAAATAAATAATTTAAAATTTAATCAGACTATTTTTGTTATATTAAAATTAAATTACAAACCCCTTGCTCAGTAGTTCTTTTCTCTTTCTGCTGAATCCTGGAGCAGATATTAAAATATTCTTTAGACTTTCTTTTTCGGAAGCAGTGGCATTCTGAAAAAAAAATTAAATTAGTATTAACCCAACTTTAGAAGTTTATTTGTTAATTAAATATTTTGAAATCAAGTCATATAGAAACATGTGCAAGCATTTTGTATTATGTATCATCAGTGACTTTCCATGAGGGTAGGGAGAAAAGGCTGATGGTAAGATGGAATTATGATTGAAGAAGTATGTAACCATTTTTAGTAAAATATTGTCATATTTTAATAGTATGTGTGTAGTTATTTCAATTTTAATCACACCATTGATGAAATATTTCGACTTATTACTAACCATGGTTATAACTTAAGAACTGATTGAATTAATTACTATATCGATAAAAGTAGGTAAAACGCTTTACCTCTGTAATGAGTTTGCCTCTAGTTTGTGATCGCTCTCTGTATGCCTTCTTTCGAATGTTCTGTTCTAACACTCTCTCTCGGGTTGTCCGGTATTCAAGTGCAAATTCGCTGATAATTTTGAAGTTTTCACAAATGTCTGAATCATCACACACGCCCAGCCATTGCAAGAATGTCTTAGCCCTAAAAATATTAATAGTAATCATTCTATACTCAAGCTTGGATTTACCACAATAATTCTAAGCCCAGACTCCCTTATATTCCCTGGCATTGAAAAATTAATTAACAGAAAAGCTTAAAAGATTTTTTCTAGATTGCTACAAATTAAATTACCATTTTCTTTCCTGAACGGGCCTCCAACTAGTGGACGTTATATTAACAAAGTTTTTAATACGGAATGAATAACTGTTCGCTCAACGTGGACTGCACTTATTGAAAAAACAACATGCTCATTTACCAGCTTCACGGCTTTATATACGGGCACTCTACCGACTACTCCACTGTAGGTACACTAATATAGTAATATTATTAGCTATGACAGCTATTTCGAAATTTACACAGCTAGACAAAAGTCCTAGTCACAATTTATTTTACAGTAAATTGGAGATATCTTCCATCTTTTAGCTCAGCTGTTTTAAAACACAATCCAAATTTTATTACGGGTGGAAAATCTGTTTCTTCGCAATTTATATTCCTAATAAATTAATAATGAAAGAACATGTGAGATAGGTACCTAATAAGTATTCGCCTTCTTACAACTTGAAGAATAACAATCCTCTCCAAGCATTCGGTTAAGAAGTCACCAAGTTTTAATTTAGTCAAGCTGGTATCATGCTTTATAATTCTTTTGTAGCAATTCGTAGAGACTTTACAATCCTCTTCCAATTTGTTAATTACCGTGCAAATATCAGCAATATTAATTTTTCCAGCCCTGGTTACGGCACCTATCTGCAAAGGTTACAGAATTGAAGATACATTATTGTTGGCCAACCAACATCCATACGCGGGTCTATTCTATACACAAGCCTGCTTTCAGTCCGCTACGGCAGCTAAATAGGGTAGGAATGTATCGAATTATTAACACTTATTGTAACAATTACAAAAAGTTAACCGTCTGAACTGTGAAAACTGTGTATCTCGGTCTAAAATTTATTCAAGACAAGAAAGGTACTGTTAACACATAGTACTTATTGTAACAATTATATCTAAATTATTGTAATTGGTTCAGTAAGTGTTAATAATTCGATACTTTCCTACCCTATTTAGCTGCCGTAGCGGACTGAAAACAGCCTTGTGTATGGAATAGACCCGCATGTCATGCAATCCTATTTGGCTATAGTCTTTTTGAGTTAGACAACGTATTTTGTAGGGATTGTATTAAATATGAACTTTTTTTGTATCTACTCGTTAAGTAGCCCAACGCAACCACTGTAAAAATACATGTTACGGCCTTGATTTTGCGCATGCAATACACGTCAAGATAATCTGTCATCCATCACTTTGAAATGTCTGAACTATGAAAGTTTAAAAAACTTAACACAACCTATTAATTAAGTGCTTTTTTCAGATTAAGGTAGATTATGTTCGGTTTTGGTTTTTTTAATCTTCCAAATGACCACATTTCGTGAACACTATATTTTTACAAATTATTGGGTACATCGGTTCAAGTCAAGTTGTGTCACCTTGCGTTGGACCTCTTTTTCAACGTGCAATAAATAAATTGTATTGTTATATTATTTATTATTGAGAATTAAAAGAATATAATTCATAATTATTGAAAATTTTAAGGTATTTGCTATACGTACTTCACTGTAAAGGTCGCTCGAGTTTGTATGCTCTTTTTCCATAACTTCGCAAATGGTATGCATTAAAGAATTTTTGTTAAGGGTATCTTTCACCTCAGATATTTTAGATAGATATTCAATTTGAAAACCTTTAACTGAGCCAGTTCCATTTAAAAATCCACCAATTGTTAAAATCACTGACAGTATGTTTTTAAAAGTAGAATTATTTTTCAATATATGTATCGCTTGCTTGATATCAAAAAGTTTCTCACTAATGTCAGCCTGTAAAATCAAAAAACATGTTACAATAATGAAAGGTTAATTAACATTAAAAATCCTACAATGATATGTATAATTAATATAAACGGGTTGTTATGTCAATTTCAGTTATGCCTCATTCATTACGACCTCCCAGCAAGTGTGTGAATTTGATATATTATCCTAATCTATTTTTTTTATAATATTTTTTTGTTATGTACTTATTTTTACAAGTGCCATGTGCCAGAAATCATCATAATGAGTGGAATTCCTCTACGTATGATCAAATTATTTGACAGTTATCGACAAATTTTACATATCTAAATAATATATTATATACTTATGTAGACACAGGGCTCGACATGATCCGGAGCGCCATTCCGGTTCGTGAAATTGGTAAAATTGTCGCTCCGTCTCGTGTAAAAAATATTTTGACCTTCTGAGCTAAATAGGCATAAATGAGCTAAGACACATAAAATTTGATAACTATGTAAATATCTTCTCCGGTTCGTAAACTTTTCCATTTCGATTCCATCGAGATTATACTGTATAGACAGGTCGTGCTGACGGTAAACTGTGTAGATTCATTTTTCCACTGAGGAACAAAATGAATGTTTTTTTTCAGTTTATTGCAAAGTTACATTATTTTAATTTTATTTTGTTATTATTTTTGTTTGATTTACTAATAAAAATGTTTTCATTTTTTAAATTGTTTTAAATCCTACATTGATCGCGACTGTGTCCAAAATGTATCCCCTGCGATCAATCTGTATTTGTATAAAAATATGTTAATTGCTAGGTGTGCTTATGGATCCCTTTCTAACGGTTTTTAAATAATTTTTTAGATACAAATAATACACATTCTATGTAGTTAAATAAAAACATAAGTATGTAGTACTAATTTCTTGAATAGCACATCATTGTCTTCAATAAACGTTTTATATTGACTTTTGTGTTTTAATAAATATTGCTTGTGGTCCTACTAATGACCATGACCTTCATTGAGGTCAACAAAACAAGCTAATGGTATGGTGTCCTGGGTTGCCACCATTTTACTGGTTTTTTATACGTGGATAAATGTATAACATAGTAATGAATACGAAACTATGTTAGAAAATAAAAGATGAATAGCTTACCTCTATTAATTCGAAATCAAGCTTAAAAACCCACAACTTTAGTCGAGAATTCAGTTCAGTTATGGAAGACAATGTAATAAGAAATTGTTCCGCCGTTCCAAGTGGTATCGAAGGATTAGCCATCTAAAATTTATCAAAATAATTAATTCATAGAAAAAAATCTAGAAAACAACTTTGACTGAGTGGGACTTGAACTCACATTTGTTACTTTCCAGGTGAGTGCTTTCGCCTCTAAGCTATTCGTCCGTTTACGTTTCATGCAAATTATTTCTCATATTTATGTTTAACCCGATGTACTTCTACCAATCGGCAGGCAATCTGCTTTATAATCAATTAATGTAAATGACATTACTAACTTAATCGTAACAGACGTCTAACACTAGTCAAATTTGTCCATAATTGGAATTCATTATCACTTAACAATTAATCATTCTGTGAAGGTAATAAATATGTTATTAACATAGAAAGTATCAATAAGAGTTGACTGTTTTAAATTTTGATAGGAGAACTGCATGTCTATGCATAAAAACTTTAGTTAACTTAGAAACTAAAGCCCTAAAGACTATGGATAGTGCTGTAAGTCTGTTGATTTGAAGCTACAGCAGAAATCAGTCAGCCCGGCCAACATTTGTTCACAAAATCATCCTAAGTGATGAGACTCATTTTAACCTTAATGGTCACGTGAATAAGCAAAACTGCTGGTGGTTTATGAGAAACAAATATGTCCTGATAGAGTTGGTTACATGTAAATTGTAATATTACATTTCACCGTAGTACAGTTCGCCGTGAGCTTTCTTATCGGAAAGAGATGACCGTATACTATATCTATAGCACCGAGATGAAAAAATTACGCGTTGTTCGTGGAGCATTGTAGACAAAAATGTTCCAATTTTACCTAACCTAACCTAACACATAATCCAGTATAACAGCTATTTCGAAAATTTGTTTGCCGCTGGTTTCCTGTAATGCGACAAGAACCGTGTTTTATTTAGACATGAATTTTATCTCAGTACTAATGCGACGCAAAGAGGTCTTTAATATACGACCATATATTTCCGATACAACATTTCACGGTGAAGTGTGATACGGCGAACTGCATACATACAAAAGATGGCAACTATTACCGTGACATGTTACATTTTTTTACACGAATTGGATGGACTAGACATGGATAACATATGGTAAAGCAGGATGATACCCACCAGCCATATTGCATGCGAGACACAGGTCTTATTGCAGACGATGTTAAGTGGCCTCACATATCATGTGATATAATACCATTGGACTTCTTCCATTAGAGTTGTCTTAAAATTACATTCTACGCTGATAAGCCAGAAACAATTCTTGATCTTAAATATAATAACCGGTGCTTCATCGGTAAAATAGAGCCGGATTTGTGCGAAAAAGTCATAGAAAATATCCCACCATGAGTGTAAAACCAAGGCATCTAGAAATTTTTCAATTTTGAGATTAAATGCAAAACAACTGCAAAAGTCGTGAACTTGATAATGTAAAAGTAAAGTAACTGAAAGAACATGCAATATGATGTAGATATAGACCAAATATTATGGTTTTTTTTAGAGACTCTATTTGTCCTAACAAAACGAAGACTTCAAACCCTAATATATCCAAAATATGTCTTTTGCAGATGCCTTCGTTTTACACTCACGGTGCGATATGTCCAAAGGAATCATTATTTGCTATTTGATAGATGTTACATAATTCCCACATATCGGTGTTGTAATACATGAAAAAATCATAAATATTTATTTTTATCCAAAAAAAAACTATCAATTCTTATTGAAACAGCATTAAATGATTATAAACACTTAAATTAAGGTGTTATCAATTTATAGTGTATAATATTTGTAGCTATTGCATCATCAGTGACGCTACAATCCGGTGTGGATCTCGGGGTGTCTCCCGAGTAGGTTTCTAAACAGATTTTTAAAATGAAAATTGGTTGTTAGCAATTTGCTCAAGCTATTAGGTCCATGCCATGATGAAAAAACCACATGTGAATTTGACAGATGTAGGATTCAAATGCGTAATCCCCAGCTTGAAAAGCGTACAGTCATCACTAATCCACATTGGGTGTTTGTGATAGTTTGTAATCATGTAATATTTAACAATATGATACATATTTTGTCATGTTTTATTTACCTGAGCTTCTTGAATTTTTATTGTTTCTTCTTCAGTCGGGATTAGGCTTAAAACCTTTTCAACCATTTCCTTAATTAATACGCTGTTATCCATCTTGATTATTGCATTCTTAATTGCCTGTGAGGGCGGTAGTTTCTTCAACGCTATATTAATTGCATTTGATCGTCTTTGATCTAATATAACTAATTCTTTAGATTTTATCTGGTCTGTTTGCTTCTGAAATGTTAATTTCATTATATTAATACTAATTGTAATAGATAAACACCTAAATGATATATTGAAATAATAAAAAAACAAGTTTATTGTAAAACATGTAAGTAGATAAGTACTCATGTATAATTTTTTTACTTCAGTTGTTATTCTCATGTCCAAATTACATGGGCACACTCGATCATCTGACCTGATTCACAGAAAGTCATGAGCGATAATATAGTAAGATTTCTATTATAGCCCAATCCAACTTGACGATTGTGTCAAAGGTGCTACTTGTCGCCTCTGGCCATACACCTTGTTAATGCTGTCTGTTTGACATTTGATTTTATAGTCGCCTGATTTTATTTATTATTTTAACTTGTAATATTAATACAAACTTGTTATTTGTCCAAATTATATTATAATCTCCAATTCTTTGCAGTGACATTTGATGTAAGAAAATATGATCAACGACTGTTACCGAGCTGACCAATAGATATTATTTGGTTTGATTATAATTTTTCAATACTAGCAACACTTGACGATTGCTCATGAAGATCAGTTTGAGTTGTCAAGTCTGCGAGTCTACTGGTGTAATGAGCGCATCAATAACTTATGTCTAAAAAGGAAAGATTTCTTACCTCCTGAAAATGGCAGCAATGATGATAAGTTGATTCATAAAAAAAGAAAGAATAGGAAATTAAAAATCAGTAATTTGTTAACATAAATAATATTGTAGGTATAGATCAGTGATGCACAACCCGCCAACATTTGCACCCAGTGCATCCCGTCTGTCAAATAGGTTGTGCACCACTGGTATAGAGATATATATTTTATTTAAATTTTGTATTGAGAAAAATCAATACTGCATAACTGAGTTAAAATCCATTCATATCTAATGACATCCAATGTTCCAGACATGCACCTTATTTTCGGATCAATGAAAGAAAAGAAAGAAAAAGTTTTATTTACTGAAATGGTAACTGATATAGGAGCTATGATCTTACCTTCATGGTTTCTTTAGTCTTATTCTCAAATAATATTTGCAATTTTTGTTTATCAATATTGACGGAGGACAGTTCATCCCAAACTGTGCCAATTGAATTTTTACGAAGATGAGACGTAGGTATTTCTCTCCAAAACAGTTTAATAGTCTTTAGTTTGTTGGCGGGGAGAGTTGATTCAAGGGAAAGTGAGCGAGGGTGCAAAGAATTAGGGGGTGGTGGGGGAACCTGGGTGTCTTCGAATCTTTTCAGACCAAGTGGCGGCGGAGGAGGCATTGAAAATGGAGGGGGAGGAGGTGCGTGGAGATCAATTGAGTTATCGTGCATACGGCAGGATTCATTTATTTCCCCCGACATGCCTGATAACGTTGCATTGCCACTCGTGTTATCTGTCAGAGGCTGTGAAGCGTCTTCACTATCCTCACAGAGATCAGTGAAATCTAAATTATTAATGATGAGTTCTCTTTTGAGGCTCTTTTTAATTTTCTCCCACGTTGCATCGAATTCAGATTTTTCTAGAGTTTTCATAGTTCCTAAAAAAATATTTTAAATATTTAATAACCTATTTTTATTTTAATACTGCTACGAAATTTTAAATATTTATATTTTGACACTGATATATTGTACACTGTGTCCCATACCCAAAGTGTGGTACACATATCTCTGGTGTTCACAAAATTTTCAAGGGGTAGGTATGTCGATTGCTTTATCTGCAAACCGGCTAACTCCATTTGGGCAAATTGCTCAGGAAGAAGAAAAAACTTAATAATTTAACTATCAAGCGGAATTTCATTTTTCCAAAAATACACTTTTTTACAAATAAGCTGCACTGCGAATTAGTCTACTATTGTAGCTTCTCTTTTATATATAAAGAGTAGAGTTATTCTATTTACGATATTGGAAATTTGGCACCTGCAGTTGGCTGTTTTGGGTGAAGAATGATAACGCATTTATTTATAGGTTTAGGACCAAAATCTAATTTTTGGTCAAAAGTGCAGTTGGCTGGTTTGCAGATTAAGCGGTCGATGTGGTTCTTTCAAAATTACATCCACGTTTTTATGTATGGCATAAGGGTTTTTTGTCAGCTGTTGTTAAATGTTAAAGATTCTCATAAAAGTTGCGGCCACATTGCAATTTCGGAAAATAAGTTGTATTCGTTAACTTGTATGGTCACAGGGTGTAAATAATAGTACAGAAATGCACACATAAACTACTCAGACTAAGACATAGCACATGTCAAAGCACAGATACTAGAAGAGTTACGTGACAAGGCATTTTAATCAACTTGGCGGATGGCAGATAGTCCTTAAGTAAGTTAGGTCTCAACAATATGCCCAGTGTTAGTCCCCATTTGGCACTTATGCATGATATATTGTCGCTGTAGATTGGTTTGTCAAATAGACCAAATGTCAAATGTTCAGGAGACGAAAAACAAATTTCATTATCTTGTAGGTATTTAAATACATGGAGGTATTTAAATTATTGTTTTTACAGCATATGAATTATTTTGTCCTTATAATAATTATTGTATACTTACCTACCTACTGAAAACATGGGGTTAGTATCATTCTGTAGAATATGTCACGTAAGCAATGACATTATTAATGGACAACGCACTCAATACAGTAGCTAGCAAATAAATTCGCGGATAGCGACATTCGCACATGTATAGGTAGACGTCACGCAATTTCTATTATGCGATATCATGCATTGGGAATGTATAGCAAAAGTAATTTAATGAAAAGGATGGTTCTGGTCCATTTAGATACAAAAAAATATTCTGCATTAAAAGGTCAATTTGGACAAAAACGGATATTCGACAAACCAATCCTATAGCGACGATATGTCTATGCATTAACTAATGTTTCCTATTTTATATATAGTAATTCTTATTGTTTATTTGAACATTGTTTACTTCTAAGGAAAAAAGCAATAATTTCCGACCATGTCCGATCCTAATAGGATCATATGGGCCTCCACAGAGTAGAGGTTTGTATTAACAGATTTTGTTTTTTACAAGAAATGGAATAATAATAAAAAAAGCAATCATACCAAATGAAAAAGTGTGTTTTATTAATTGCACTATTCATACCTTTACTTTTGGATTTCTTTAAACCTTCCATGGCTTTTGAGAACAGTCCTGATAAGTCGCCAGCTAAATTAAATTTAATTTCTTCAATGGTTTTGTTTGGCGATCGAAGCTTCTCTGCAATGTCTTTGACCGACTGCTCCTTTGACAGAACAATTAAAGGCTTCTTGTCCGTTCCGGGATCTATTCCTGAGATAAATTTTGAATAAATGAATAATTCTGCTATTATTTCATAGTATTAACCCATCACACTATATTTAAGAAAAGAAAGACAATTCCTTCCAGTCGTACAATCCATTGGCATAATATTTATAACATATCTTTGGACAAAAGAATAATTTTGTTTTTTAAACATATTATAAGTATACAATTCAAATATTTATGTACTTATTTATTTTTATCCTCATAGGACATAATAAGTATAGCATTTATTAATAATTTCAAAAGAAAAAAGAAATAAATTTAAACAATCTGTATGTAATTTGGTTTTGTAATCTATAGGATAATAAATACAATTTTGAAATTATATTTATAATATATTATCATAATAATGTCACATAATTGTCTGATCTCAACATTCTTCCTGTTTCTGTCACCCATAAGCAGTGTATAGTTTGCCTAGCCCCGCAGGACGTTCTTGCTTTGTGCTTTTTTAAATGATGTTTATTTTATGACCGTTTAGTTAGTTAATTTGGTAACATAACCCGAAGATGTTGGAAATGTGAATTGAATGAATTTTATAATTTACTTACTTAAACCATGAAGAGAATACTTTAAAAATGAAGAATACCAAAGTTTGAATGTTAAACATGTGTCTTGGATCGATACTATTATAAAAAAATACTCTGGCACCAGGGCTTTACACCTAATCCTGTCGAATGAAGGGATATGGAGTCATAAAATGTAGGTTAAAAAATGTTGTATGCAAGAAGATTTTGATAAAATTATTCAAGTGCTATCCTTGATAAGGCGATTTAGATACTATTTATAATCTCAACCAACATGGGGGGTGTTTAGCAATAGAACATAAAAGTATTTTACAGACCAATAGTTATTTTCAAAATTCTATAATAGTCAGCATAAAAAAATGCACCAAAGTAGCTCCTAAGTTTCAATGTGCCCCTAACGTAATTGCACATAATTATTTCTATTTAATATTGTAATTATGTACTTTTGACATATGAAGCATAGTTTTTTGTCAATAACAGTTATAATAAGGCATTAAGTGAATTTGGACACTTTCCGTTAATAAAAAGTATTTACCGTTTTCTTCGTCGTAATGTGTGTCCCCGTTTTCGTTTCGAATCTTCATCCAGTTCATGTCCGTTCGTGGTGAGACCTTTTTATCGAAATATAAATCATTTAATTGGTTGTTTAGTGACGTCACATCTGACACATAGTCTTTAGTTCCAGTGTGGCCTAAAGTTCCATTCTGTATCCTCTGTTGAAGTCCTGAAGTATACAGCGGATGGCCTGAAAATATACAGTATATTTCATACAGTTATACAATAATAAAACATTACACTATAATCTATATACATATTACATACTTCATGGATAATCCAAGTTAATTTAGTATATATTATTATAACAAAATGTTATGTAAAAGCCAAGACTGCCTACTTAATAGTGTGACTGAAATAATAAAATAACTGAACATAAATGAACTCCAAAAACTACTCTTTAATTATTTAAACTATTGGGTCTGTAATCGAAACTAATATTTATATAACATACGTAAGTGATTAACGCTGCATTTTGGAGAAATAAAATAGATCGGTGTCTATATAGTGTACAAAGTATACTAAACATATTTATTACGTCTAATCGCATGGTCATCATATCCTGATATGAAACCCCCCCCTACCAATTTTTTAGGGTAGTGTGATTCTATACAGTATTGTTACAGCGGTCGAAATGGAAAATTTTACGAACCGGAGCCTCGATAATCTTCCGATATATTAATATAAATATTTACATAGTTATATACTTTTTATAATTTTTATAATATTTTATATGGCCTATTTATCTCCCACGATGGCCGAGTGGCTTAAATGCCGGCCTATAGAGTCGAGGGTCCCAGGTTCGAATCCTGGGTCTGGCTAGTACACATATTGTTTTTCAATTTGTGTATGAGTCAGAGTATGGACCTAATAGGTTTAGCAAGTGGCTGACATCCATTTCTCGTAAAAACAAAAATCTGTCAATACAAACCTCCACTCTGTGGAGGCCCATATGATCCTATTAGGATCGGACATGGTCTAAAGAAAAAAAAAAAGAATTTATCTCAGATGGTCAAATTATTTATTTTTTCCACAAAACGGACCAATAATTTTGGGGATGTCATGAAACGGAATGACGCTCCGGTACATTTCGAACCCTGTTCCCAATTGGTATTCCGCAGAATCCTATAAACTGTAATTTAATCAAAAATCGAATACAATATGGGAGCATATGTCACGCAGCGACATATATTTAAAAGACAATATATGTGAAGCAATATTTTGTTGCGCCGCAGGCAACTTTTTTTCTATTCATGAAATAGTAATTCGTAATATTGATAATTTTTATTCGTTTTTGTGAATCTACGAGAATTTTGAAAATTTTCCTAAACGATTTCCGAATACCCAATGATAATAAAAAAAAGAATCTGGTATCATAATTATTATCATTTAATTAAGGGAACAACCTTATAATTTTTATTCTGCGACTAAATTTAATTGGGAAACGCTGCTCTACAGAATTTAAGATAAAATAAATCAGTTCAAATGATGATACTATAGGATAATGCAATGTGCTTAATAAAATAATAGCTGGATGAACATCACATGAATCAATACTTTTTTATAAAATCGCTTTAGCCTTCTGTTCATAACACAGCTGGCCGACTTGCTAAACCCCCATACTAGATTCTTGTCACCCAGCTCCCCCCCCCTTGTCTATTCGTCTACATAAGTACAATTATTATTGATACTGATATAGATGGAACAAATTTTGTTTCAAAAGGCTTTGGGTAACATCAACGACACTGACGACAATATCGCTTCATCTATTCAGCAAAACGCCGTCCAATTATGACTCAGAATAATTGATATGGTGGAGGTAAATCCAATGCTTCATAATATCACTGGCTGAACAACATACCTTCCATTATTTCACCATCGTGGGGTTCTTTCTCGTTGTCACTCTTTCTTGTCGTTGACCAGAGCTCATTTTGCTCTTTTGCAAATTCCCTTTGTCGTTGTATGCGCAGTCTTCGCTTTTCTTTTGTGAGCCGAGTTTCTTAATTATTCAAAAATTTGTTTGTTAGTGAACAAGATTATTTCAAACCATGCAGTTTTATTATGAATACAAAAGGGGGATTAATTTGACTGTGCTATAATTGAGATGTATAATGTCATAGGTATAAACATAAACTAATATTATTTTTTTTAATACACATAATATTCTACACCAAAGCCGATTCAAGCCGACTTAAGATGGCGCTGTCTACACCCATTAGAAACAACAAAAAATACATTATTTTTAGTATTAAATTATTCACAAAATGTGGAAAAGTCAGAAAACATTCTGTATTTTCTGAGAAATTGAGTCTTATTTGAGGATTCAAATTGTCACGGATCGCAGTACATAGATAATATTTTTTTGAAATATATTTTTACTGTAGTAAGATGGCGAAACACGATGTCCGTTTTTCTAAATTGTTCAGGAGAGCAATTTTATTTTATCTTCGAAAAATATTCAAACAATGAACAAATCACATATTGACACAGTTTATTTTTCACAACATATCGTCTCTGTCTGGCAGAACACACTAACTGGAGAATACTAGTTTTGAGTAATTTGACTTTGAAGTTGTTAAAATGTTTGAAATGGTCTATCATGTGAGTTTATTAAGTAATCGTAAAAAGGATGTCTTTAAAATAAAGACTGTTTATTTATTAAGAAGATTTCCAGACGGTAAAGTTTGAAATAAGGAACATTTTGGTATAACTAACTCGATATGTCAGTTTTTTGAATTAGTGTCTTCTGCCAGAACAGAGACGATATAAGACCTAGACATACCATATTTTGATATCTTGTAGATCTCACTGAGACGAGTCTGAAGGTATACATAACTCAATTTTCTAAAAAACGGACATATCATGTTTTGCCATCTTACTACAGTGATATAATATTATGCCTATAAATCAGTTATTTTATCTTAACAAAACCAACAAGAAAGGAAAATTATTGTAATTATTAGTATATGGCGTGTACCTACTTTAATTTAAAGATTTTTGGTGTATTTCTATGTTTTATATTGCCGAAAATAGATAAGCAAGTATCTGACGAATTGCAGATAATTTATAACTAAAAATGAAATGGGACGGCATTTTAAGTCTGCTTAAGGGCTACACTTTGCCTAGGGACGTCATTGGTTATGTAGATACAAAGTTTTCAAACTTGGGACACACTGGCTCTGAGGTACAGAGTTACTTTTGAGTTAGATTGTTATTGTAACACTTTGTTAATAGAAACCATTGATAAATTAAATAAATTTACCTTTGCTGTCTCTGAAAACATCTTGATCAGGCGAATTGCCTACTGCGTGGATGTCCTCGGAAGCCTGTTCATCTGATAGTGCTGTCTGCAGGAATGCTTGGTTGTAGTGCGAGGCTCCGTTTTCACATATATCGCCGTTGGGGGCCGTGCCGTTGGAAGAATGTCTTATGGATCGGCGGCATGTATTTCCACCCATTGATTTACGGGTTCGAAGTGTTCGTCGTATAGAGTCATCAAGTTGTCTGGAAGATCGTTTGTATTCATTGTAAGTGGTTGTAGTGTGTAACCAAAGATATAAAAAAACAATTTTTTTTAAATTGAATTTATTGTCAGGAATTTTAGTGATTTTGCTCATAGTAGGGGTTTATGTATTAACTTAATTCAAATAGTAATTCCACGATTCACGGAAAACTGACCGCCGCGGATAATAATTATTATGAGCATTCATGAAAACCTAAGTTTAATATTTAATCTCCATAAAATGTTTTTACTATTTTTTGTTTATCTACTTCAGGGTTTCCCAAACTTTTTCTGCAATGGAACACTTCGCAAACCCGGAAATTTTAACGGAACACTTAGTTTATTTTGTAGGTTATTTATTAGCGCAGCGCAGCTACCGTTCTGCCAATTTTGGAAACTGTCGTTAAACTGACAAGACTTGTCAGCCGATCAATTAAAAATATTATACCCCATCTTTTTCAAGCGCACGGTATGAGAAAAGATGGTCCTCCGTCTGTACCTAGGTCCTAGATCATGGCTGCCACATCCCGAAGCGGGCCCACAGGCTAGAATATTTGGCGGGCCCCTACTTAGCAATGTGACGATCTAGAGTTGCATATTCCAAATGCTGTTCGAGGTAAAATTAAGGGTATTTTTTAGCGATTTTTTGTATTTTTAATACACCCACTGCTGGCTGGTATGCACAATAATGGACATGCCAAATATTGACAATAATTAACATTGTAAGTATGGCAAAACCACATATTATTAAATGTCAGTATGCTTGAAGTGAAACAGGACCGCAGGCGAATTTTTTTACTATTAGTGCATGTTTGTGATGTGTGTTTATCTCACTTGGCTGGTCGATCTCTCACGCCGGGCCCCCGTAAGCCCAGGCCCCCAGACTAGAGGCCTGTCAGTCCGCCCCCCCCCTTGTGAGAGCCATGAACTATCTAGATACTTGACGTCATAAACATCAGTGGAGATTGATCATCACTCGCCTTTCAATATAAAGTAGATTCTTTAATTATTTTAGTTTTACTTATTGTATTTCTACTTAGTAGAAGATATTTAAATGTGTTGCAGTGTATAAAACCTTTTCAAATGGTCGCGGAGCACCTATTCAGGTTCCGCGTAATACTGGTGTTCCGCAGAACGTAGTTTGGGAAACCCTGCTCTACTTTATGGTTACTATATTATTCAGGAATGGATAAAAAGAAAACATACACTTGGTAAACTCATTCAATTATTCAAAAAAGAAGGACATAATTCAATCAAATTGGTAACACGATTCTCGACTCACTCACGAAATGCTAGGGGAAAATTAATAACAATTTAGCTTCTGTCATGTATTTACGTTTTCCGGAGAGAGTTATCAAAGACTAAGTTGCCAACTAAGCTTAACAACCCATTAACATATTTTATAGCAGAATAAATTATGACATAATATAGTGGAGAAGACACTTCAAGTAGGGATAGCAATGCAGAGTGAATATAGAAATACCGGTATTTCGGTATTTCTTATTGAATACCGGTATTCGTCAAAACATATCAGAGAAAAAGAATAAAAAATATAACTAGTATAGTCTATTTAAAATATTCATTTATAGCAACCTAAAGTACTTACCTACATTTATTATGTTGACCTTTATAAATATTTTAGAACTGCTAATTTTTACAAAAAAATACTATAAATCTTGCTACAGGAAAATCTCTCAAATTCAAGGTTTATTCGATGTACCTACTATCAATGTTGGATTAATAGTTATAGAATAATTGGAAATATTTGGCACGTATATTTTCTTTTTCGAAATATGTTAATTCATCGCGACAATTCGTATACGTATATTTGATACACTAGTTGAGGGTTTTTGTTTTAATTTTATTTAACTTTTGTTGATTTCTTCAGTCAATTAATTTGTGTTTTAGCAGCGTACAACTAATACAAGAAATTTAATATACTACAATATGTAAGTAATGAAAAATAACATTAAATTCATTTTCGAAAAACACAAACATGTGTACTTTCGTAATTTCGTAATACCGGAAATATCGGTATTTTGGATTTTTGAAACCGGTATTTCGGTATCGATAACTAATTGAATACCTACCGGTATAACTCCAGGGAAGGTGAAGAAAGTAATCAATATAGAATTACAATTTTTTTCGGCCATGTCTGATCTTAAGAAGAATATAGTAGGTTATGGGCCTAAGCAGTGGAGGTTCGTGCAAATAAAATTTTGTTTTGACGAGAAATGGATGTTAGCCACATGCTTAATAATTTTACCTAGAGGTAACCGTTACGTTAACTTTTTAAATATTTTTCTTCATTCTGATTATGTAAGTAGTTTTGATAATTAAATAGAATTAAACCGGAGGTTGATCATACGAAGTCGTTTATAATTATCAGCCGTCATCTTATTTTTTTTTTAATATTTCACGACTAATTTAAACATTAGTTTTATAAATTTCAATGACGTCAAGCACATTTTATTTCGTTATTCGATTCTCTAATTGTTTAGTTTGCAGAAAGGAAATATTTTATTTGCAGTCCAAAATGTGCTTGATGTTTATTTTGCGATGAAGTATATCAAGATGGCGGAATATGGAGATTACCGCTAACTAATAGCCTCAAATGTCCGAAAAATAATAATATTATCGCAAAAGTGACAAGTCATAAAAAAATCATGTCATACTAACATTATAACGAAAGTCCGCACTAAAGCAAAACCCGTACTGCCATCTCAAATACATAGGTATTATTATTATGAGGTGTATATCATAATTATATTAAAATTCACCACTATATGGTTAGAACGCCAACCAAAATAAAATGTTTAGCGAGACAGCTGGCTTACAATATTCTATTTGCAAACATATGTCACACATAAGTATGTAAAATACTGAATTTTATAAAATCTTTATACTTTATAGTGTGTTTATAAACCTTATTTAAAGCGCTAGAGCAGGGGTCCTTAACCTTATTTTCATCGGGAGCATATTATTTATACCCAGAAATGGAATGACTGGCACATTTTTTTCCAGCGGAACTTTATATAAATGAAATAGACATTATAAAACAATTGTATTAGACAATTATTATTAGTTCTATTTTTTTTAACAATGCCTAGTATTATATAATGTAGTAATATTGTTAAATGTAATGAAATAGATAATTATATACTTATACATATATTTTTTTTTAATAAAAATATATATATGAATGTCGTATGCAAAAATGCATTGGATTTCTTCAATCATTTTTTTATAGTTAGGAATGTTCTATGTGGATATTTAGATTCACAATGAGTCGAAATCTGTATTTAGATTTTATTATGCTCTTTGTTGAAAATAATGATAAAATCATAAACAACTGAGTATATGCATGCACAGGGTTGGGAATCTGCTCTAGAGCATAATATTATCATCGTTGACTTACGATAATGGTGCTCCGTGATCGTCACCATCCTCGTGATTTAGCACGGCTTCGTAGATTTGAAACTGCCTAAGAAGATCAAGGTCCGTTCCTTGTCTGGCCATGTATCTTTGAATTATATTATACATCCCTTGTTCTTCCAGCCAATCTGTTTGATTGTAATACATGTCGCGATCTGATACTCCATTCAGGCATTTATTTATTAGGGTCATTGTGTAAATCAGGAGTTCGGTGTCAGACGCGTCATAGTCTTTCAATAAATTCATTATATTTGTCCACGGAGGTACTCCCTAGAAAATAAATAGGTAATAATTAAATGCCATAATCTTATGCCTTTGTAGACAAAGCCATGTTTTCATTAGAAGACGATATACTAATCTTAAACGGACTTTGCAACTGTCAAAGCCAGCTAGCTCCACCGGTTACATGTAAACCGTAGCACAGAATTTTATTAGATTCAATAATGGACTCAATATGAACATTGATTCAATTTCCATAGCCTATTTTGGCAAAATTCATGAATTCAAGAATGAAAACCTAACCTAACCTAAAAAATAATCCAGTATATCGGCTATTTTCAAAATTTGTTTGCCGTTGGCTTTCTGTAAACCTACAAGTGTTTTATTTAGACATTAATTTTATCTCAGTACTATACGACCCAAAGAGATTGGACGGTCTATAATATACGACCATATATTTCAGATACAACATTTCACGGTGAAGTGTGATACGGCGAACTGCAATCGTACAAATTTCCGGACACGAACTCCACCCCGGTATATTATGAGTGATCATGAATATTGATAATATACTAAAATCAATCATTAAACAACCTCCAGACGTTCCGAATTGGTTGGTGGTTAAACATTAAATTTATAGTAATAATTTTAGTTTATTTATCAGCCCGACTAAATCGGGTGTTGTCTCCAGACGTTTCGATTTTGTCGGTTGATTCCTGTTTCATGAATAGAGCGCATGCATACTTGTCTCCTATTCTATACTTACCAAAATTAAAAATATAGGACGCGTGAAAACGTGGAACAAAAATTGCTGCTGAAGCAAAAAATTATCAGATTTTAAACGTCACCCGATATTGTATCTAATTGGTGCTGATACGATTTTTGTATTATTTGATAGTTTAACCATACAGCTCGCAATATAAAAAAATAATAATAAATGATTAATTTACGTTGCACCTAATTTTAATACTTACATAAATATATGTATTATATTATAGCGTGTATCATGTCATTAAAATGTCACTTTAAATAGCCACTAAATGGTAGTGTATCGATAGTAAGCGGACAGAGAAATAAATAAGTAAATGAAATGAATCAATACAATATATTTACTTGACAGCAGTCAACGGCTTCAATTGCCTCAATAAGCAGTGTACAGTTGCTGTCCACATACTCGACGAACACCAGCAGAAGTTTAAGTGTCGTCTTCACAACAAGCCGGAACTTTGATGCCACCAACGAGTACAGCCACTGCAGGCTTGCATTGTGTGCCATCAAACCATTCATGCCATCGACGTAGAGCATCACCTACAGGAAGAAGTTTAAAATGTCATTCATGTTATAAATACCTCATTCAATTCGGATATGTATAGTAACATTTTATCGTAAAGACAAACCCCCACTATTCAGCGGTGATTCAAAAGATTTAAAAGGAGGCTTCAAACAAGTATTCAAAACAATCATACAATTATTAAATTAAACCATAATCTACCTATAAAATATACTTAACCCACAGCATAATAGAATCCCTGAATTTTAAAATTTTAATGAAAAAATTACCTGCTCTCACGGATTGCGGGGTGGAAATGCCACGTTGAGAGATAATAATTACAAGATAAAAATAACTTTTTATATACCTACAACGTTTTTAAATTTTCTGTTAAATCATATAAACTTGACTTGACTAGCTTAAACGATCAAAAAAAATGTACTTGATAGAAATACTGAATAATGAAATGTCATTTCATATTGATTTCCATAGTAACGCACGTGTATATTATTTAATAATTTTGTTGCTAGGAATAATGGTATCGAAATAACTTTTCATACAAAACAAAATTAACTGAAAATAATTCAATTCTGCTTAAAGATGGCTAAAAGTATTTAAAAAAAAATGCATTAGAATCGTGTTCTGATATATTCTAAAAGTTTCAAATGTCTAGCTAGTCGGGAAGTTAGTTAAAAATCAATTGAAAGATTTGTACCAGACAAACAACCACCGGACAAATAAGAATGCGATCTAAGAAAAACGTTGTAAAATACTATACTAGACATTGATTCCCAACCATTCTTGATTGGTGGAGTTGGTTTTCAATGTTTAAATATTTTGCAATACCTCTGCTTGGGTGCTTGTTATTAAGTTCAACAGAGATAAATACACAATTAAACATCTTCACTTTATATTTGGTTCAACAGTAAACGTGTAGGTATATCTTCTGTAATGGTTTTGAATTAAAGTAATTCTTTTATTTTCATTAGGTATTTGTTTACCTATCCAAGCTAAACTTTCATAATTTCATCATTATTAATAATACTAATATAATAATAATAGAGGTATCCAGAGGACTGGACGAGCTGTTTTACTTACTTATATCATTTAATTTTACATATTTTATACATTTTTTCATTTATTTTTTTACCTATTCTCTGTGTAATTTTCAATGTAATATAATATGTAATTGTTGTGTTTATTTGCAATACAAAGAATAAAATTTAGAATAAATAAATAATTTTAAATGTTTTATTATATTATTATTTTAGTAAGTATGACAATTGTGTTATTTTTCTACGAAAGTTTTTGAAAATTCTCTTGGAACTAGATAGTTGGGAACATTAGGATTAGGCACACGATAGGACTCAATAACAATTTAAATTATTTAAAATATTTCGGGTAAGTAAATTAAATTTATGATCCGTACCTGTCCGAGTGCGCGCAGTATGTAATTTTGATAGTTCTGGTCTGCATCAGCGCCCACCCTGATGAGGCAATCCAGTCCGTCATTTTGAACGAATTCGTGGACCAAGTCCTTGTCCTCTTGGAAAATCTGTTTCAACGAAAACAGGGCACGTCTCAATTCTCGGCCCTCTGAATTTAAAAGCTTTTCTGTTGGTAAAAAGAAATAAGAGACAAATTAAACAACCACGACTCGGGTGTTTGCGATTAGTGCTTTCAATCCCGATCCGAAAAAAAACTCAATTATAGGTATAGGAAAAATAATTTTATATATTTACCTATTATATAACTGACAAATAAATTGTGTAAACCGGAAGGAAGTAATTCTGCAGTTTATTCCGTCGAGTCAAATGGTCACACATCGTAGAGTCATCCTTATAGTTTTGCAAAATAGGGCTAGTTTTGGTAACTTTTAGATCAACACTGAATAAATTGCTATTGAAGACAGGGCTTCGAATCGTAATTTTTTCGTTTTGGTTTTCATTCCGGTTCAAGTAAAAAAATGTATATCGGTTCGGTTTTCGTTCCGAGAAAAATAATTGGTTTTTCCGACTTTCGGTTCAGCTCCGAGTGGATGGTAGTGAGTGACCCAAGAGTCTAAGAGTTGAAGGGCCAAGATGTAAGACATGTTGCGAATACGACAACTGAGCGATAACTGAAGTGAGGAGTAAGATCATGTTAACGCGCGTGTTTGAACATGTCCGAACCGAAAAAAACCAATCTTTTTTCAGTTCCGGTTCGAAGCCCTGTATTCAACTCATCATATTTTTTTCAAAATACCAAAAGCACAAACATAATTAGTTTTTGACAATCAGTGTAATACAGAATCTATATACCTATTAACCCTGTATTAGCCGCAAGGTATTTAGGTGATTTATAATTAATTACACTGTTTAATTAGGTCAGTACCAGATATAATATAATTATCACTAAAAACAATACACACCTATTATAGTATGAACTCTGACTGATAATTGAGTTCGAAGAATGATGGAGTTCTTTCGACTGAAAAGAATAATAAAACACACTTATTATTAAATTGTTAAAAATGTAAAATATTATAAGGTTTATTTTTCTTTCGTTCAATCCATTGGGTTTTTGTCTGGATTAAACACAAATGGAAAAAAATAGTAGCATGTGAATTTGTCAGGCACCCGTGATGCAGTGCGTACGGCGCTGGTCTTTCATCCGGGAGCTCCGGGTTTGACCTGGCGAGGTCACAAAATATTTATATGA